>NC_140580.1:312005841-313231841 GCF_964204655.1 Triturus cristatus | reverse complement strand
GGCCGTACTTGAATAGTAGGTAGGGGTAGTCAAGATGCTCCTTTCCCCGATCTCCCTCCGGGCAGTGAACGGTGCTCCCAGTGTCCACAGCCTCAGCCAGAGTCACTCCCAGAGCATCAGGCAGCACCGCGCCAGGATCTGTATATAACGCTATTGGTGGTGCTCGTTATGTGCCTCCCCGCACTCAGCAACCGCCAAACAGACTCACCGCCGGGTCTCCACCGTCGTTCGTTTCTGCATCCACACATGCGTCTGGGCCCGTGGTGCAGCTCACCCAGCAGATAGTGCACCTCCAGCACCCGGATCCCAGCAGCCCGATCCGCAACCCCGCCAGCAGGCTCCTCCGGCCGCAATCGCAGCCAGCCTGGGTCGCGGCAAACGCGGGAGCCAGAGAAGCGGCAGTCCAGATCGCCGCGGTCATCAGCAGCCGGGCGCCACCATATTGTCTTATTTGTTTCCCCGGGAAGGGCTGTTAGATTTTGCGCACCAATGTCGATCCCCGCAGCCAAATCCGCCTCCGTTCACTCCAGCATTGGCAGGATAGCGTGCGCCTCATCTCGACGTGTTCGATAACTTCCGAGCACCAGGATAATTTCAGGATATTATCAGTGGCCGGCAGAGCCGCGAGATTATGCGGCCATGTTGCCCTGCGCCTAGCCACGCCGCCGACTGCTGCAAATACTTTACCCCAGTTCTCACAGTCTGTTACCTCTGGGACTAAGTCTTTCTGCAAACTAATTGTAAGGATCCTGTGTTTTTCCACAGGAGTAGAATTAGGAAACACTGCTTCCAGCTGGTCAAATTTCTCAGCAAGCCAATAATGCATATCGTTCTTATTCTGGGGGCGCTTGCCCATTACCGAAGTAACCATGGCGGGACTAATGGTAATCCCGGCCGGGGCAACTGGTTGCGTCGCAACCCCAAGTGCCCCCACCTGGACATTGCGAGAGACGTATTGCACTAAAGCCCTATGTACCGCAATCAGGGCGGTATGTAGTTGACGCAAGTCATCTAGCAGGGCTTGCAAATATCGTGACTGAGGTGTGAACCCGTCCAAGACTTGCCAAGTGGCCCTAGGAATAGACAAGGGACCTAACTGAACCGGAGTAACGGTGTGGGGGAGGGCACCATTGAACCAAATACGATGCTGCCAAGCAGAAATTGGAATTTCCTGCATCCTATATGGCGTGTAATTTGCCGGAACTGCCGTAGGAGTGTATGAGTGGAACGTCTTATCATCTGTATTTAAAAGTAACCCAAGAGTAAAACAGCTCATAGGGGAACGATGCATCGGCACTCACTACAAAGATAACGGACATTCCATCGTCCGGCACCCCAAACTGCATCAAATGACGCCGGAGAGTTGCGCGACTATAAGAAAACGACCTATATCAAACAGATAGCACAAAATGGGTAGTAATTCAAAATGGAACCTTTGTAATTGTCAAGCTTGAATGAACCTATAATTCAACTATATAGGTAGGTTTAAGCCGTCACCCCCATCATCCGGAAACAAGAGTGGGGGTGTCATGGACAAATATAAGCACTACTAAGGCGTCTCAATCATAAGACCAAAACGTTAGGTGTGCCATGTTGCGGGGATTCTGCTCATGCACAGAACTATGCACAGGAAACCAGGACCTCAGTGAATTGTGGTGTACCAAAAAACTTACCTTAGTACCCAGAACCCCTATCCGACTAGCATCAGTGTCTCATTCGCTCTCCGTATCATTTCGAAGCTACCAATAATTAGACAACCCAGAACAAGCGACTTAAGAATACTCTCAGGTATGGTGGGACCAAGAGCACCTTTTCGTTGTTATTCTCATATCAGTCCACAACATGAGTAATCAGAGACACGGAAAAGTTTAAAATGTTTATTTTTAACTACGTGCTCTAAGATGCAGTATTTTGGCTAACATAAGCAAACAAATGATTAGAAATAAAACCATCAGCATTGTTACAATTCCATCGAAAATAAAGGGAGAAATCATATTATCATGATAGTGGAAACATGTCCTATAATACCTTGTGTACCACCCTTCCCTGGCTAGTAAGCTTGTTTTATATAATAATAGAAGGTCTCTAGGTTTGAATGGGGAACCCCATACCTCAAAGATCGGCTTAGGTGAATCACATCACAGGATCAGCACTGCTCTCTGTGTCTGGAAAGGTTTTTTCCAAGTGTATCCGCATCATGCATGCAATGCAATATTAAATGCACCCTGGTCTCAGATATTTGCAGCTGTGTGCTTGTTGTGTCTAGAGTGTGGGCCGATCAACCTGAATTCAACAGCATACATTGTTATTTGACCTTGACAGTTTCTGCACGCAGTGTTCAGACTAAGGTTGCGGTGCACATCTAGAGATGTGAAAAACAAACTGTTCTCATGTGAAGAAAAAGCAAGCAAGCAGTTTTACTTATAATAACAGCTACCTGAAGTGTCGTGTGCAAAAGCGGCAAAGTGGCAAAATGGCGTTTAACTTCTAAAACGCTTATGCTAACATAGCAATGTGTGCAGGCAAAACCCTGTCTCCACTACAATAGCTACTGATGAGGGACAGGAATAAGAGAGTGACCCACTCCCTGATCTCCTCTCGCAGAACCCTGATGATGGCTCAGTTGATGGTGTAGCCTTGGCAGGCAGCCTCACTGAGCAACAGCAGATTGTAGCAGGAAGGTCGTCAATCAATACAGGCATATGTTTTATTTGACTCCTAGTCAGACCACCTGGTGTACCCATGAAGTGGACACAGGTGAGACTCTACCTGTTAAAAATAAGATTTACAGGCAGCCTGACCGTGTCAGAGATTGCATCAGGACTGAGGTCCAAAAGATTCTGGAATTGGGAGTGATTGAAACTTCAGATAGCCCTTGGGCTAGTCCAGTGGTCCTAGTACCCAAACTTCATACCCAGGGTGGTACGAGAGAAATGAGGTTTTGTGTGGAGTACAGGGGTCTCAATGCAGTCACTAGGACTGATGCTCACCCTATTCCTAGGGCAGATGAGCTAATTGACACTTTGGCCTCAGCCAAGTTCTTAGCACATTTGACCTCACTGCTGGATATTGGCAGACTAGCTGAGGATGCCAAACCCAAAACAGCATTTTCAACCCATAGTGGGCATTATCAATTTATTGTAATGCCTTTTGGTTTGAGAAATGCACCTGTCACATTCTAAAGGCTGGTGAATAAAGTCCTTACAGGTTTGGAAGCCTATAGTGCAGCATATCTTGATGATTTAGCTGTCTTCAGCTCCATCTGGGGGGATCACCTGGTCCACCTGAAGAATGTTTTGGAGGCTCTGCAGAAAGCAGGTCTCACTATCAAGGCCACCAAGTGCCTTCTAGGGCAGAGTAAGGTTGTGTACCTGGGACACCTTGTGGGTGGAGGCAAGGTTCAACCATTGCCAAGCAAAATCCAAACGATCATGGACTGGGTTGGTTCCACTACCCAGACTCAGGTCAGAGCTTTCTTGGGCCTGACTGGGTACTACAGAAGATGTGTACAAGGATATGGGTCTATAGTGACTCCATTGAATGATCTACTTAAAAGAGAATGCCCAAGAAAGTTCAGTGGATAGTTAGCTGTCAGAAGGCATATGAAGAACTCAAGCAGGCCATGTGCACTGCTCCTATTCTGCAAAGTCCTGACTATTCCAAACAATTTATTGTCCAAACAGATGCATCTGAGTTGGGGGTAGGGGTTGTGTTGTCACAACTTAATGCAGAGGTTCAGGATCAACAAGTAGCTTTTATTAGCAGAAGGTTGACCCCCAGAGAGAAATGTTGGTCAGCCATTAAGAGGGAAGCCTTCGCTGTGGTTTGTGCTCTGAAGAAGCTGAGGCCATACTTGTTAGGCACTCAACTCACTGTTCAGAAAGACAATAAGCCCCTCTTATGGCTAAAACAGACGAAGGGTGAAAACTCCAAACTTTTGAGGTGGTCCATTTCCCTGCAGGGGATGGACTATGCAGAGGAACATAGACCTGGGAGTAACCATGCCAGTTCAGATGGACTCTCCAAATATTTCCACTTAGAACATGAAGACTCAACTGGGCAAGGTTAGTCTCATCTCCTTACATTTGGGGGGGGGGGTTGTGTAGGAAAGTAGGATCTGCTTCTTATGGTTACCCCCACTTTTTGCTTGATGTTACACTGTTTTGACTAGTCTGACTGGGATCCTGCTAATCAAGACCCCAGTCTATTTGCTTTCTCCTTAACATGTTATGACATGTACTTAGGTACACTCCAGATTGGATACTGGAGTACCCTTGTCAGTCCCTAGAATATGGTACACAGGTACCCAGGGCATAGATACCCCAGAGGCCTCCCCTGGGCTGAAGCATGTATTATGCCACCTAGGAGAGGCCATGCAAAATGGAACTACAGGTCTGCCATTGCAGCCTGTGTAAGATTGTGCATGCACCACTTACTTTAGATATAGGTTTACTATATCTATAGGTCACTACACTTAAAACCTATAAGTCACCCCTCTAGCAGTCCTTAACAATGCTGAAGGCAGGGTGCTGGGTTTTAAGTGAGAGTGTGCCCCTGCATGAGTAGAGCACCCCTGCAGCCTTCGGAGACCACTCTCCCGGGTTGCCGGTGACGCAGCCAGACATATAGGTAGAGGTGCATTATATGCTCGCCTAAAATGCTATCTCGAAAGCGGCTGCAACAAACCATGTTGTGTTTGGTATCAAACACCTTAGAATCATACGTCCACACCGGTAACCGGAGGTATGATTCCACCCTTCTGTAGTGAGATTCGTGGGGTCCCTGGTTCCCGGTACCAGCCTTCTCGACCCAGACAGCACAAAATGGTTGCTGCTGACCAGAGACACATTTCTGCCCTCCTGCTGCTGAGCCAAGCTCACGCAGAGGAAGGCAGCACAATATGCATCCTGTCACAGGGAGGTGTAACCACCTCCCAGACAGGATTTAGTGCATTGGGGCTGGGTGGGTGCACTTCCAAAGTGCCTGAAAGTTTGCATTTGGGGCACACTTGGTGTCCCTGTGCATAGTCGAGTTCAAACCAGTCCTGGGAGCCGTTGGCTCCTGCTCTGGTGCGAAACTGGACAAAGTACAGGGGAGTTTCCTCCCCAAAGTCCTGACCCTCCGCTGGGAAGGTCCCCTGAATCTGTCCAACCCTCTCCCGTGGGTACAAAATCTCCCTTGGGGTGAAGTAGTGACTCTCCTGCATTTGCAGGCACCATAACACAACTGACTGGTCTACTGATCCTGAGCTCCTGCAGACCGTAACCTTGTTTGACCTTCTTCGGGGGTTGCCACTGCCAAGGCTTGTTGGTGCTTCTGCCGGACACCGACCCCTCAGCACTCAACATCCTTTGTGGGACAGCTCTTATCTGGCTCCTGGTTGTCCTCGGCATTTCCTGGTACCTGCAGCTGTAGATTCAAGGTCTCCATCTTCACACCTGAAGCACCCGACATCGTTGGTCATTCATCTACCGAGCCCCTGATCACTCCCGAGTGACCCAGACTCTGTCCCCTCTGCTTCCAGGTTCCTTCTATCAAGAATCCACCTCTGAGTTGCACCGGACACTTTTCTTCTTTCCAGCAGTGGCATTTCTTTGAATACTCCCATTGAGAACGACGCCAGTTTCCTACGCCACTTCCACCCTATGCACCTGGCTTCCCTGAAATAGGTAACTCTGGTACTTTGGTATCCACGGGTGGAGTGGCTCTCCAAACTTCTATGTTCTAAAGGGTTTCCTCGTAATCCACTGGGAAGGGTCCTTAAACTGTAAAACTGCAACCGCGACTCTCCCATTTAATTGTATGTAGCACGCAGTCGTGTTCTCACACTGCACCCGTCCCTCGTGAGGTCCCTACTTTACTCACCTTGGGTGGTTGCTTGGGGTCCCAGTAATTCTACCTCCTCTAGACACTGTCTTGACTCGAGTTGTGGTTCTTATAGCACCATTTTAGTATATGGTTTCGTCTCCCCCTGGAGCCCACTGTGTATTAGTGCTACTAACGATTGTTTCTGTGCTACAGTATTGCGTGCTTTGCGTTTATCTGCGTGTAGCAGATACTGTGAGGTATTTAAGGTGTGTTATATTGATAAATACAACTTTTTATTCCTACCTTTCATTTGACCAATACAATAAGATTGCATTATGGTAAAACAAGCTGCTTAACATTCCTACAAGACTAAGCCTGAAGGGTGCTATCCACAGCTACCACTTGGATAGCTTTCTAAGGTTATCTTTGACCTCTTAAATCACCATAAGGGTTGTGTGGAGTGGTGCAAGGGGCCCACTTTAATTAGTGGATATCATATACCAGGCCAACTTCTCACATCTATGCTTTCTGAATTAGAATATTACACTGTTTTTGATTCAGATCTATACTTCAATTCCACTAATTATGCTGATATGTTCTACTATAGTCATTATGGACACCATTTCTTACATAGAACTGGTAGACAGTGTCCCCATTTTAAATATACACAGTGGGAACATTGCCCAACCCCACCTCCAAAAACTTTAAAAAGCAAAAAGATAAGTATACTTACTTCACTGGCATAATGCTTCAAACCCCAGGTCATATTATTTTAAAATAACTCCAACATCACCAAAGAAATATATGCTTACTCAAACTAAGCTTATATATACTATTACCTAGTGAGAAATGGTTAAAACCAATTTGTTCCAATCTGGGTAGCCGATCTAGTGCCACAGCTCTTTGTGTTTTAAAGACCATTACGCAGGAGCCTATAGTGATAGCCATGGCCAAATGTTTGAGCTGGATGCGAGGTATACGAGCCAAAAACATGAATAAATAAGAAGCTAACGAAAGGCAATTGTATCCAAAGAGAGCTGTATCTCTACTTGCTGTATATATCATTGTACTATCGGACTACGTTTGTTAGCTATTCTGACCATTCCTTCTAATAGTCAGTAGCACCTATGAGCTTTTTACTGAAATGGAAATATTTGCACAAATGATAGCTAGGTCGAGCCGATTGAGTAATGCATTTGTTAACTTACCAAAATATAGAAATGTTATTAAATCTTTTTAAACCTTTTTAACAATATAGATGATTTTCAAATTAATTTTTGTACTTAATGTATTTTAAACCACAGTGTTTTGTTGTTCATCTCTCAAAACATTTACTGCATTTTAACAGTTGTATGTAATATGTGTTTTTCTCTTTTTTTTATGTAACATTGTTAACAACATTGTGTCTTTTATGATCCAAACGATCGAAATAAAGACTGGTTTGACATGACTTGACTATACTATTATTTTCGACAATCAGTTGGCACTAAAAGGTTATGATTACTGGAAGGGCACCATTGAATTGAAAGCAACTTGGGGTACAAAGTACTGGCAAGATCAAGTCACAGAAACTTTCTTTCGAGCCTGTTTAATTCCCACACAGATAGTTTTTTTAATGAAACAAACCAGCAGACTACATGTTAGGGATTAGCTAAAATTAAAGAAATCAATGCCCTGACCATTCCTTATATGGCCCTTTTTGCAGATTGGCAACATTTAACAAATTACACAGAAGAGCAATTAAATAGCATGGTGCATAATAGTTTATGCAATTCTTCATTTTTGAGTCCTGTTGGGTGGTTATTAGGCCAGTAGACATCAATGGTTGCCATGCGCATTTTCTCAATTCCACACCTGGATTTAAATCAAGCAGATCTGATCCCCGATATTTGCAGTCAACACATTCTAGTACTATTACCACTCATGCGGTAGAAAAGTTGTGTCATCAATGGCTGGAACATTCCACACTGTCTGTAGTAAAACAAAATATTTTCTCCTGTTTGAGGACATGAATTTATCAGATTATTTTTTAGGTCCCAAATCTCCTTGTTAGAAAAGATTTATATATACTGCCTATAATTAAATTTGGAAATTGTCCCAAATGGAAGCTGCTGACCGTTGGGGACAAATTGATTAGGACAGTTTGGAAAAAGTTCTAGCTTTTGTAGATAATGGTATAAATACCTTGTCATCTCGTATTTATAACTTGAACACTATTGTAATATCTGTTATTGATATTATGCAAAGTGACATGTCATTGTTATATAATAGGCAAAGTCCGCTTAGATCTCTCATGCAGTTTAGCTGGACACTTCAAATGCTTAATAATTGACGCGTTCCATGGCACTAACTAAACTGTACCGTTCGTTTATGCCAAACAATTTGACACACAAACAACAATTAATAGCCATGAAAGACATGACCTACACAATGCTACATTTAGAAAAGTTAGAACAAGTACCATTCACTAAAGCTGAGACACCTTCGGTTGTGTAGTTAATTCACAAGAGTTATTTGACTGCCTATTTCGACATTTCAATTCACAGCTTGCATGAAACATTTTCCTGTAGATAGGTATGAGCCCCTGAGTAGCAGTTACATACATGAAGTTTGGGCACTTCCCTTTGCCTATCGTTGTGAACGTAGCGACAAGTCTTTATGAATGGTGAAGAATGAGACTCTACTGTTGAACATTCACTCGTTTGTAAACACGTAAAACTTGTGGCGCTTGTAACAGTTCAGCACCTAATTTGGCTTGTTTTTTAAAAGGAATCCCGGTTCCCGTGATTCTCTCCTTCATTATGTTACTCTCTAATGGAAGTTATCTAATGCTTATTGCTCAAGCATGTTGTGGAATGTGGGCTGGACTCCCGTATATTGTGTCCGTTTTCCAGTTAGTCACTTGTTGGAACAACGTCCTGTTTCGCCCTCTGCATGGTATAGTAGATAGGTCGCTGTGGCCTTCCATTCCAACTGTGAAGGCAGACTTCAACAAACTGAGCAGATTCAAAGCATTATTGATTCAACAAGAAGTAGCTCTTACATCTGTCCGCGAGACCTTCGAATTGCAGGTGGCTACGACTTCTAGTGAAATAGTCATTGTTAAATACTAACCTTCTCCTGCATGTTGGACAATTAGTTCATCAAATAGTTAATGCCTCTAGTATGACTGGCCTTGCTCACTTTTTTAAGGGTAGTGGCTCCGGCCTCGTTAGTTCTTTTCAGCCCAGTTTTGGAGTAATCCCAGTTTTTATTCACTCCATTTGTGGACACTCTTGAATTGGTATTGCTCCAACACTACCGTGAGCGGATGAATCATATTTTTGGAATGCTTCTACTACAGGACCTGGATCTTGATCGGTCTTTTACATTCCGGCTTGCCTGAGTTACCTGTGTACAGCCCGTGTTCCACTGCATCTGGTGCCCCTTTGAACGGGTACTGGATATATGCCTGGCTTCGTAGACACCTGCTGCCTTGGATTTTGGATTGCTAATGAGTCCCTCAGTTTCCTATTTACAGAAGTGTCCTTTGGGCTTGTGACTTCTTCACAATGCGAGGTTTCAGCCTTTAACATGCAAAGAAATATGTGCTTGACTTCTTCACAATGCGAGGTTTCAGCCTTTAACATGCAAAGAAATATGTGCATTGGCACATGGATCACAAGAAATATGCTCCATTAACACGGATGCAGGTTGCCCAGTAACCGTCACTGTATCGGCTGAGATGGAGAGCATGTTTGTTCCTTGGAGTTCGTGATATGGGTTGTTGACCAATCATTATGTGCGCAGTCGGATTCCTTCATGGAGTCTTTGGCCTATAAAGAGGCGAGTAACATTTTGGGTTCCTCCGAATCACCATGATTGGACAGTCTTTCGAAACTCTTGGGCACCTGATATTACAGTCTTTAACTTTTGCATTCCTACCATAGCACTTTGGGTGTCCTCACTTGGTGAAGACATTATTAGCATTGATTCCCCTTCTTATTTCTTAGTGCTATTGTCCTGACCAAGGGGAGTGTGTAGTGTGTTTTCTGCATGACCCAATGTAGTTTTTCTTGTGTTGGCCTGGCTGTGCACGCTGTAGGCCTAATTTTCCTTTGCACACAGTTTACTGTATAAACACAATTGCCTTTGTGCCACGTTGTACTTTCACATGGTACTTGCATATGTTTACGTGTTCTCTTCTTTTTCTGGAATTTAGTCTGAGCACCACCAACAAGGTCAAGCAACAATGTCCCTTGTTATGCTTTCTGGCCAGACACTAGTACCTAGACATAACACAAGAATGCCGCTGTTGTTTATGTGCACACATGTCCTAGCATATAGATGAGTTAATGAGCCACACACAGACACATGGAATGAAAATTCTGAGACAAGAACACTGTTTCCACTGAGATGTAGAGCGTTTATCTGTGTATGCCAAGGAACGGGTTCGGCCGATAATCTCAGAGATCTTTCATATAATCATTTAGATTTATTCGTGGGAGAGGGGGGTTAGGTTACTCTGTCTTATAAAATGAATGCACCTTTCATGATATAAGTATTATTGACCATGCTAACAGTATTTTTATTATGCATTTGCTTTCTAATTCTGGCACGTAGACTGCATATCAGAGCACAATAATTTAATAAATATTCTAAATGTCCTTCATGTCTCTTGTTTATCTTATTGTGGATAGGTACGAGTGAGAAAGCGAGAGGGTGTGTCCTGTTACCCTGAGAGTATTGAGAGTGTGTTCCGAGGGTGCTAACTCACTTGATTCTCTGGTATGTTTAGGAGGGCAAGTGAGGCACTATAGCTAGTTGGACTCGGACTCATGAATACTGAGGTAGTAGGATGACTCAATCCCTACATGCTGATGTTCCATTGCCCCAAGCATAGTTCTGTTCCAGAGCAGAATCTGTTCAGGTGGCGGAGGCCTCACTCTGCTAGCTTGCGGACTGCGCACCCTCCAACATTAGAGTTCCCTGCCACATTGGTGAGGCATTCTCACTGAAAGTGCTTCCACCAACATTGTGTAAGCACTTTTGGTGATAGTGCAATGCACAGCTAGATGCCATTTTATAATGGTACATGTGACATTGTTTTTTTGTGTTCAGAAAAACAAAGTGGGGTTTATTTCTGGAAAAAAAAGAAAATTATTTCTCTGGATATTTAATATTTTTCATGGACGAGACTGCCCTGCTTTTCACGTTGATCCTATGCTTGAAAAAAATGCAGCATTGTAAGGCCTGTCCTAAATTGTCTGGGCCTTCTAAAGCTGAGCACAAGGCAGCCATGTGCCCCGTGGGCCATAGAATAGGGCATTCTGAGGGTGGATCCAGCTTAATCCCACTGTTAGAAGTCTGGTGGAATCCTACCTCTAAATGAGGCAAGAGAAACAGATATGAGGAGGATCAGAAGATCTGCAGTGTTAGAACATTGGTCCCACATTCACAACAATCTAAAGGAAGCCTAATATCTTCTGTAGTGTCGGGAGACCAAGTGCACTCGGGCCCTTGTGGTTCTGGGCAGACTCAACAGAGGAATTACGTAACTTGCTGAGAGGTGTTAAGATGTGGTTATTAATGGTTATGATATAATGAGAGTGCAGTGTGTGGTCGTATGCTGAGGAATAAATATGTCTGTTAAAGAGCTCCCTGTGAGGCATATTCATTTGCATGCTCCTGGGCTGGGGAGAACGCTATATCTGGTGACAAGCAGGAGATACCAGCACCAAAGAGACAAGACTGCTCTCCCTGAGAGTTTACAACAGAGTAGCACATTGATTGCACGTTCCATGTGTGCCCCAAGGCAATGCAAAGCAGGCTAAAGATGAAGATCCCACAGAGGAACACATCTGAAAGCCTGCCAGAATCTGCTGGTAAGGCTGGAAGGAGTGAAATTGAGCTGCCTCATAATATGTAGAAATGACTCTAATGGAACAAAAAGATGACAGCAAAGACAACCAGGTGTGAGAAACAGAAAAATCACTCACCGTCAAGGATGAGAAAAGTGTTTTACGACCTCCAAGTGGGCATGATGACCGAAGCTCAAGAACAAGGTTTACAGAAGATGCTTAAAGAAGGTGCTGATTCAGGGGCACAGCAAAAGCCATCAGAACAGCTTTTGCTCCCAGAAGGGGGTGTGACATACACAGCAGCCATGATCCTGAAACCACCACAGCCTTTCGGCACCACCAAGAAGCAGAATATTGGTGGCAGATGGAATGCATGGATCAAGACGTTCAATAATTACGTAGATGCCCTTAAAGAACCTTGCCAGTGACGGAGCAAAAGAAGTGTTGAAGAAAATCTTGCAGACTGATGCAATATCTTACCGTCAGATCAATGAAGCATTGAGAACCACGTACAATTTGATGACGAATGTTGACTATGAAAGGTACATTTTCAATGAAGCGAGACAACAATATGGGTCAATGATGGATGAGTTTTGTTTGGAGACTTGACCTGATCAAACACTGCAAGTTTAATGAGTTTATTGACGAAGAAGCTGTATGCCCCATAGGCATCGATGGCTGTCTTTCAGACCCATTCAGAAGATGTATGTTGAGAGAGAATCTAAGTTTGGAGAAAGTACTAATGGATGCAAGGGCAGATGAAAGCGGATCGACAAGCTTCTGATATGGAAGCTTGAACAGCGAAAAGTGAATCAGTGTTGGTCATGAAAAGCAAGGACAAGTACAAGGTAGATGCAAACAAAGCTATGTCTCCAAAGAAGAAACACTTTGTTTTTCCGACGTGAGTTTTTGTTACCCCATGAAGGTAAATGTCCAGCCATAGGACAGAAATACAAAATGTTGCGGGAAAGAAACCCACTTCATACCAGCTCGCAAAGCAAAAGAGAAACCAACTCATCTCGTCATAGCGAGAAGAGAAAATGGATGCCAGAAGGTCCCAGAAGCATTCTAGCCACACCCACAAGTCCATCAGTTATGACAAGTAGAAACCAGTCACAGACGATTGTCATCAAGTTCATCATACAAAGGCTCTTCAACGTCATTATCAAATGCCAGTGAAGAAGATGGATGTGCAATGATGATAGCAACTAAAGGATGACACGCACATGTAGGTTTCGCTGCTTGCCAAGAAGAACGACACACCAACAAATGAAACAGCAGAATTAATTTGGACACTGCCCCAAGATCACGATAAAAGTCAAGGGTAGCCCCATAACCTTTATCATAGACAGTGGTGCATCAAGTAGCATCATGCTAGTTGAGCCATTTAACAGCCTGTCTCCTGTGCCATGCTTTAGCCTATCAAACACAAAGGTGCACACGTGGGCTGCCACCAAACCACTGCAGGGAAGGGTCATTCATAGCAACTATGCAACATAAAGTAACGCCAGTACAAGCGCTAATTCACGTTCTGCAAGGAACTTCATTCAGTGCATGCTTACCCTGTTTTGCCACCACTGCTGACATGGGACTGATAACCTCCATACTCAGTCTCAAATTGTGAGTCAGTTCCTGTCGTTTCATGGCCTGGAAAGGCTTAAGTGCGATCTCATATTAACGAGGACATTCACCCTGTTGCCTAGCGGCAACGTATAGTCACTTTTCACTTGCAAGAAGCTGCTGAGAAAGAGCTGGAAATGCTGTTGAAGCATGACATCATTGAGCACACCATCGGTTCTACATCCTGGGTCACCCCCATACTAGTGGTGCCAAAAAGGACAGTGGCATTGCAGTACGCAACTGTATTGATATGCACCTGCCCAACAAAGCAAGTGAGAGAGAGAGACATCCTGGTCCACACATAGTGGACATGATCATGCAGCTGAATGGTGCTAAAGTCTTCTCCCATCTTGACCCTCTGGCTGGAAGACAACAGCGGGCACATTACTACTTTTTCGATGCATTTTGATTTATTCAGATACAAAAGGCTGAGTTGTGGATTGTCAATGGCTGCAGAAACATTTCAGGATTATATATGTCAAATAATTCAACCTGTTACACATGCTTTTAACTACAGTGATGACATACTGGTATTTGGGACAATGCAAAAAAAGCATGACAAGGCTCTTACACAAGTGTGCCATCTCATTATGGATGCTAGTCCCACTCTGAATGCAGTAAAGTGTGAGTTTCACAAGACCAAACTCAAGTTCTTTCGGCTCAAATTCTCAGATGGGGGAATGACTCCTGACCCAGATAAAGTACAAGCACTGTCATCTACTCCCCCCCCCTCCCCACAAGATGTCACCATAATGCGATCCTTCTTAGGCATGGCCAGTTTTTGCTCAAGGTACATTTCTGACTTTGCTACTGTGAGTGTCCGATTAGGAGACTTGACAAAATTAAATGTACCTCTCCAGTGTTCTGCTTAATGTGATCACAGCTTCAAAAGAATAAAGCATGCAATTGAGAATGAAACCGAGAAGGCGTATTTTAACCATAAGTTACATACCGAGATCACAGTAGATGCGGGCCCAGTGAGACTGTGGACAATCCTTGCTCAACATAATGGTCATCCGAAAGACCAGAGACAGATTGTGGCCTATGCCGGTTGAAGCCTGTCTGAGATAGAATGTGTTTATTCTCAGCTGGAGATTCATGTTGTAGTGTGGGCCTGCAAACATTTTCATGTGTTCTTATACAGAAAACATTTCTCTATTAGTACAAACCATGAAGCGCTGCTCACTATTTTTGGAAACCCAAACACCATGATACCCCCTCATGTTGAGAGGTGGGGATTGTGACTGCAAGAGTACGACTATGCAATTGTACACAAGCCAGGTAATGATCAAAACCCTGCTGACGAGTACCACTACATCGTGACAGTTTGACATCCAAAATGGCAGAGGAGTAAATCAAGTTAATTAAGAGGTCCAGCACGTCAGCAGTCCTAACCATTGAATAGATGATTGCCACCAGTAATGCTGACAACAGCATGCTTATCCTCAAAGATATTATTTCAACTCAGTCGTGAAAGAAGATTACTCAACGTTTTCTGACGATTTTAAATTTCAAAAATTCTAAAATGTGCAGGATGAACCGTCCATTACCATGGAAAGTGTTGTATTGAGAGGCTTGAGAATTGTCATACCTGAGAGCCTGCGACAGCAATTCATTGAACTAGCCCATGAAGGACATCATTGCATTGTAACCATCAAAAGTGCCCTAAGAAACCCATTGTGGGCCCTGCACCTAGACAAGTGAGTTGTGAGGGAACTAAAAGAGTTCCTCTGATTGAGAGGTTGCCACACCAAGACACCACTGTTCCCTAGCACAAGGATCAGCACGTCAGCTGACAACACATCCTGATGACGTCCCTTATCTGGGAGTCCGCCCATTGTGGCTTCTAACCTGTGCAATGGAATACATTGAGGCTAATTGATATCCACGCCCCGCCGACTTATCAGCATTGGCTCTCAAGTAGCCTTTTTGATAACACTAGAGCAACTCTCCAACCACCACCCACCAGGTTCAGCTCTGTCCTAATGAGACCCTGATATCTGACAAAGGGTCTAAACGCCGTCAGCACCGATAAAGACATACCATATTCCAGTGTGAATTAACACTGGGATTGTTCACACTGTGTTTGAAAATATATGCAATGCATTTTGTCTGTCTTTAAAAGCAATGACAATATACCATGTATTTTTATTCACGTTGTCACTTTTTCTTCTATGATGATTTTGGTTCTTAGCACTTGGCATCCTTCAGCAATATCCTTCCACCACTCACTGGACTATTTTATTTCCAGCACTCACTGGACTATTTTATTGTATGACTCAGTATCTGAGATTGGTGAAATATTAAACTTTGGTTCGGCTAAATCAAATTTATTCTAAATACTGGTCGGTTGTTTCTTTAGGATTAAACCGTAACAAAAATAAACTTCTGTAGAAACACTATTGTTTTTTTACTGGATTAAG
Organism: Triturus cristatus; assembly: GCF_964204655.1. Classification (NCBI taxonomy): domain Eukaryota; kingdom Metazoa; phylum Chordata; class Amphibia; order Caudata; family Salamandridae; genus Triturus; species Triturus cristatus. The sequence continues at coordinate 313,216,150 of NC_140580.1, read as the reverse complement.
TCTATTCAGGACTTTTTGTATTATTGTTTTAGGAAACGAGTTCCATGTTAGCACTTGTCCCAAGTTTTACACTAAAAGCGCTTAGAGCAGGGTGCATGGTATTTAAAACGCAGGACATGTGGGATTAAGTTTTATATGTCCTAAGAGAGAAAAACTCCTAAAGTTGTTTTTCACTATAGTAAGGCCTATCTCTACCATAGACTAACATTGGCATACCTTATTACACCTACTAAGTGATAAAGAGCAGGTAGGAAAATGATGTTTACACTCAAGTGAATTGTAGTTTAAACGCCTCTTTAATGGTAAAGTTTGATTGTAAGTCACAATTGTGAAAATGCCACTTTTAGAAAGTTGGCATTTTCTGTGTCTAAACCAGTGTGCCTAATACTTACAACATTTTCCTCAAAAACTGCCCTGAGAACTGACAGGAGACTGGAACGTACCTCCAAGCTGATCCAAAAAAAGGTACATCACTGCTGGGATTGATTTAGCCACAGCTCCAGTGCCGTCCTTCTCGGCAGCAGCAAATCCCTTTCAGTTAGACCTCTCGGCAATGGTATCTGATCTGGTCGAGCCCTTTTTGGCTACAGCCTAAAGCCGGACTTTTTTCAGCTATCACACAGGTCTATTCTATTTTCATTGCTGATAGGACACAAAAAAGGCGGTGGTCTAGCTATAGTTTATCAAGACCATATCTCTGTAAAATGTCAAGTGATTCCCTCTGAAGTATGTGAGGCTTAGTCTTTTAAATTTGAACTATCTAACAGTAAATCATAGAATGGCATGTTAGCTTACCGTCCGCCCGGCCCGAGAAAGGCTTTTTATTATGAGGTCACTTCTCCCATAGAGGCCAGCCTGATCCAATCTAGCTTCACTCTTCTAAGCAATTTTAATTTTCATTTGGAGGCAAGCGCGGACAATGACACTAACTCTTTATTGGAGACTTTGTCATGCCTTGGCCATGAGCAATTGGTCAAAGTACCTACTCACAGGGCAGGTAATGTGCTGGATGGGATCATCACCAATAACTTGCTATTGACCATTGCTGATGTTTTTCCATAAGGCTGGTCAGATCATCATTCGATTTTGTTCAATCTTAGTGTCAGGCCAGACAGGCCAGTCTCCACTCATTCGCAGTCATCACATACATACCATCAATGGACCGGAATTGACCCTGACCTGTTCACCCAGCTCCTATCTGACTCACAGACTGATTCAGCTGACGATCTTGAGTACCTTACTTCTAATTTTTCCAATTGGCTCTGTTCCTCTAACCACACATTAACCACCAGCAAAAACAACCTTGTCTCACCGATGTAAGCCCTCAGCGCCTTGGCTTTTGGAAAGACTGAAACAGCAAAAATGGATATGCAGGAAGTATTAAAGGCTTTGGAGGAAAGATTACAAGCATGTAGCTAAAGTAAAACTTAAGAACCAGTTTGCAGTCTACAAAACTATGATTAGAGAAGAGAAATCTCGCCATTCCATCTGGGAAATAGAGTCAGCAAAAAACACCTGACAGTCAATTCGGCCTGATTGTTCCCTCCAACAACTCATTAGTTGTCATTTCCTCATTTTGTAACAACTTGGCCTCTCACTTTCAAAACAAAATGAAACAAATCTTTAACACATTTTCTTTATCTTCTACCCTTGATGCTAAAGGAAATAGGTCATGCCACTATAAGGACTTCAACCCCATTTTTTCTGAGTTTACCTCTCTGACCAATAAACAAGACATTGATCTGATTAAAATCGCTAAGTCAGGCTCACCTCTCAACCCCTGTCCTCCCTCCATTGTGCAACTGGCCCCTGAGGTCATTGCTAATCATCTTATGGCAATTTTTATTAAGATGATCTCCTTAGGGCAATTTCTAACTCTTTGGAAAAAGGCATTAATTCTCCCTTGCTGAAGAAACCTAGCCTAGACCCCAGTGACCCTAATAATTATCGGCTCATATCTAGACTACCATCCCTAACCAAAATAATGAAAAAAGCATAAAACCAGCAACTGGCTGCTTTTACACAGATGCATGAGCTTCTGGACCACACTCAGTTTGGCTTCAGGAGTTGCGATAGCACAGAAACCACATTTTTAAAGGCCACAGAGGAAATTAGACAGATCTTTGCTAAAGGAGGGGGAGCCGTGTTCATTCTTTTAGATCTATCGGCGTCCTTTAATACTATCAACCCCAGTTTGTGGGTTGACCGTCTCAACAGTACCGGGATAAAGGGACTTGCTCTCTCCCTTCTGAGCTCCTTCCTAAGTGGTAGGGAGAAAAAGGTATCCCTGAATGATTTTGAATCAGAACCTTTTGTCTTGCCTTGTGGAGTTCCTCAGGAATATTCGTTAAGTCCCACATTGTTAATATTTATACGATGCCCCTGGCAGTGCTGATTACATCATTCAGCATTTTTCTGACTTCCTATGCCAATGATACCCAAATTGTTGTCTCCTTCGCCAACCCTCTTAACAACACCTGCCAAACATTTCATAATTGCATGCTAGCTATCAGTGTTTGGATGGACTGTAACTCCCCCAGATTAAATTCCAGCAAGATGGAGGTTCTATTCTTTGGGACGGTAAGTCCTCCTGGATTCCATCTTGCTGGCCTTCGGAGTTAGGAACCTTACCTACATCAGCTAGCAATGTCAAAAATGTGGGTATCCTAATGGAGAACAGACTGGCGTTTAGTGATCAAGTGAATGCCACCATATCTGCATCTTTTTACACTCTCAAGATAATCAAACAAATCTTAGCGTTTATTCCCCCTACACTACAAACAAATATAGTAACTGCTCTTATTTTAGCCAAACTCTACTACTGCAACAGTTTATACCTTTTTTTTTCATTTGTTTATTGAACAGCTTGTATATTACACAATAGTTCCCCTAATGGGGACCAAGACGATCCTCAAAGTTCATGGTAAAAACAAGCATTTTTCATAGAATAAACAACACCCTCCTTAACTTCCCCCACCCTTAGCCCCTGTTCCCTTACGGCACTGTAAAAGGATACTGCGACCCCATCGAAGTATAGCATCACATGCGGCGGCATACAACAATTGGCAGTCCCAGGATTAAACAGATCAAGAAAATCAGGTTACAGCGTCTATTGCAAATCAGGGTTTCCCAGAAGGTACACAGATAGCGGGGCCCAAAAATCTTTAGGACGTGAAGTTTCTGGCAATTCCTCGGCATTAGTCTCAAGTTGTTCTTTACAATAAAGTAAATCTCGGACCCACTTTTTCAATGTTGGGGTGAGTTTAGTGCCCCAGCGATGGGCCACCGCGCTCTTAGCCAGTAAGGTCGAAACAGCCGCCAATCTGCGGTTGCAGGATTTAAGATTCTTCACCCAGCCCAACAGGCAAACCCCAGGAGTACATAGCACAGGTTCTGACATCATTTTCGTAAGCATGTTCGTGACATTACACCAAAATGTATATATTCCCTTACAATTCCATGCGAGGTGCAGAAAATCGGCATCCCCTTGCCCACAGCGGACACAGCAAGCCTCTCCCACAGACCAAAGTGCAGCAATTGAAGCAGGGTATAGTATAACTGGTGCAGGTATTTAAAATGAATAATACGGAGGTTACAATTTGCCGTTAGGCGACCAGTCAGGGTACAGCAGAACTTTCACACATCTGGCGACAATGAAGTTCCCAGTATCGCCTCCCATTTTTTATATGAGGGGGAGTCAAGCTGTTCTCTTTCTCTAAGGGATGCATTGTATAACTTCATGATCAGGCCTGTGCGATCCGCGTGCACTAGCATTGCCTGCAGTGCCAGCAGCGGCTTGGGCTCGGCTGGGTAATCGGGATAAATGGTTCTGATCGCCTGCCGCACACACACATAAGTAAACCCCGGTCCATGCCACCGTGTATATCAGCGAGCGGCCGGAACTGGCCTCGTTTATAAAGGTCCCCTAAATATGTTATTCCGGCTGCACCCAGTGCTTTAAGAGCAGCCGGCTCTCGTGCAGCAGAGATATCCGGATGTGCAGCGAGCGGTAATGTTGGGGCATAGAGATACTACAGCTGTGCATGCGCCGCTAGTACCTTCCACGCCAATGCTGTGCAAAGAGCAGGGTTAATTTCGGTCCTGGGTCCACCTCCCCCACCAGACAAGGCGGTCGAAACAAGGGCCTGCGGCAGGACAGCATCAGCCTCAATAGCTACGTGGGGTTTGAATCATTGCGGAAAGAACCAGTAATGTGCAAACTGGGCCAGTGCACAGAGATAGTATAAATGCATATCAGTGGCTTCAAAGCCTCCCTGCTCGAACGGTAATACCAGCACCTCCCAACTGCATCGAGGCTTCTTACCTCCCCACACAAAGGACACCAGTGCTGACTGAAGTGAATTAAACACCGCAAGGTTGAGGCGGATGGGAATAATAATAAACAAATAGTCATTTTAACCACTGCGAGGCGATCCGCCAACGTAAGCGGGAGTTTGGCCCTTCTCGCTGTGCGTTCAGTCATTTGGGTCAGGGCGCGACCATAGTTCTCATTAACCACCACCTCAGGGTGTCTGTGTAGCCACACCCCTAGATATTTTACTGGGTCAGTCGACCATGCTAATTGGAAATCTAGCTCCACGCGCTGCGTACCAGCCGTCAGCGAGAACACCGTGGATTTTGCCCAATTCATGCCAAGCCCTGAAAAACGTTTGAATTTGATATATTCACGTAGCAGTTCTGGGAGCTACAATGCAGGCTCTCGAACATACAGAAGCATATCATTGGTGTACATCAAGACTATCAATGGACGCTGTCTGAATCGTAACGCTGCGTGTGCGTGATGCTGGCAGAGCTTACAAGCCAGTGGCTCCAATGCAAGCGCGAAGAGCATCAGCGACAGGGGGCAGCCCTGCCGCGTACCACGTCAGATGGGAAACGCAGTTGAAACCCAACCATTGACCCGCACACGTGCCGCAGGCGCCTCATATAGTAGTTGTATCCACTTCAGAAGAAAGGGCGGGAGCCCCATTCTGAGTAGGACTGTAAACATGAACTCCCACAGCAGGGAATCAAATGCTTTTGCTGCATCAAGCAGCACAGCAACTGCTTGAAAATCAGCCTCGAAATAATGAAGGGTGGAGAAGACCGTGCGTAAATTATGCGCTGTCGACTGGGCAGGGACAAAGCCCGACTGATCCGGGAGGACCAGGTTAGGAATGAGGGGTTGAAGCCTACTGGCAACCATTTTTGCCCAAATTTTGGCATCTATATTTATGATGGAAAGAGGACGGTAGGAGTCACAGCGATTGGCAGGTTTGTCCGGCTTGAGAAGCATAACCAGGAGGGCCTCTTTTAATTAGAGGGGGGAGGGTACCCTTGTCGTATGCCTCCGCAAAGACATCCAAGAGTCTGGGCGCAAGATCATCAGCATAGGCCTTGTAGAATTCACTAGGGAGTCCGTCCAGGCCAGCCGCCTTACACGTGGGCAGCGACATAATGGTCAATTTTACATTTTCCACGTCAAACGGCTGTGTAAGGTACTCACGTTGGTTGAGAGACAGCCACCCCAAAGCGACGTCATCTAAATATGCATTTGTCATCAACTGACACATGCGTCTTACTCCCATATTGGTTGGAGTAGAAATCCAGCACCACCTCGCTAATTTCAGGGGAATTGTAGTGCACTATTCCCTCAGTGTCTAGCATCTCTGTGATGTAGTCCTGACTACGGGGTGTGGCTAGTTTCTGGGCAAGCGAGCGGCTGGGGCGACCACCCTCCCATAATAACGCGCAGTATAACGCCGCCATCTATGAGCCAGCTCCTGATCCACTGTGTCGTTATGTTCCTTTACCAGCCCTCGTATTTAAGCCAGTGGATGTAGAGCTGGGTTTCGGGCATACTCACGCTCTAGTGCAGAGATATCACAGGCCAATTTAGTTATCCGCAGACGCAAATCCTTCAAAACACCAGCCTGTGCTCCCATGCAGACTCCTCTGATGGTGACTTTAAATGCCTCCCAAAGAACCCCAGCACTGTCTACAGAGCTGGTGTTTTCTTTGAAAAAGTTACTAATGGCCACGCCTACTGTACACCTGGACACCAGGTCAGTGAGAGAGGGAGGCTGCAAGCACCACTGAAAGGGGGGGGGCACTCACAAGTGGCAGCCTTCATCTTTAACATCACGGGGGAGTGATCCGACAATGTTTTAGCCAGGTGTAGAATGTCCACAACCCAAGTACATGCAATCTTGGAGAGGAGTCAGTAGTCCAAGCGGGAACATGTGCCATGTGCAGTGGAGATAAATGTGCTTTCACGGGTACCCGGGTGCCGAATGCGCCAAATATCATGTACAACCCCTGCATCTAGAGGACCCAATTACACATCAGTGGCCTGTCAGTGTTGCGCTGCCCCCCCTGCCCAGTCTGTCTAGGTGCCTGTCTAGGCTGATATTGAAGTCACCCCCCAAAACAATTCAGCCGTAGGAAATTTTAAGATGCAGCACCAAACATCTGTGAAGAAAGAATGGTCATCAACGTTTGGGCCTTAGACATTCACCAACAGGAACCCCACGCCGCCAAGGTTACCATGGACCAATGCTACTCTGCCTTGAGTATCTGTTTCTGTGGTAAGCACAGTGAATGGGAGCCCTCTATTCACCAATATCATCACTCCCCTAGTGTAAGTAGAGTAAGTTGAAGCGACCCTCAGCCCCGCCCAGCGGATGCCAACATTCTTCTCCGGGAGCTGCGTAAGATGCGTTTCTTGTAAGAACGCCACCTGGATGTCCAGTCTATATAAGTGTGCCAGCACAGATAATATCTTCTTGGGACTATTCAAGCCGCGCATGTTCCATGTAAGGAACTTTATGTTACTGCCCATGGATATGCAAAATCAGATGCAGTCAATAGAGTGAGGTGATTTATTGAAAACAGGCCATAAAGGTACAAGGAAGGTGTAATGGAAAAGTGCCAATGGTCCCATCCTGCCCAGCCCCCCACACCCCACCCACTTCAGTGACCTAAACTTGCCAAAGCCATCCCTTCCCAGAATAAACAATCCCCAACTTGGAGATCTAAATATACATAACTTTCTTCGGGGAACACCAGAGTGCTACTAGCCTCCCACTTAGTAGGAGGTAGCTGATCAGGTCGAAAACATGTGCGAGGATGTACGAACAGGTGCCAGTAAACATTGCATCAATAAACAATAATAGCGGAGTTCGTTCCTTCCCCTACAAGACAGCTAGTGTGGGTGTTCGGGGACCACCGGCGTAAGTGCGGGCATGTGTTATGAGGATTCGCCATAGAAGCAGCCAGCATCTGAACCCAGCCACTAGGAGAGGCACGGGAAGACGGTGACGACCACCCAACCATTTCACAGCTCCGAGAGCCAGACTATGAAGGAGAAAGACAGACCACAGTGCGTAAAGTTGAAAGCTGGCTCACTGAGAAGACCAAAATCAGGGGCGGAGGCCTCTCCCCGCGGCACACCCAGTCCCTGCGATAAAGGAGGGCGAGCTCATAGATCATGGTCAGTTCAAATAGAGTCAACATGAGGTGGGCAGCATAAGATCGACCAGGCATCAGAATGAGCAGAGTCACAGCATAAAAATTCAAAGCTTGTCACATATGCAAAACAATGGCCATACACATAAGATATTCCAGGCACAAAATCACTGCTTCTCATCGTCTAGATCCGCGGCTGACGCAGTTCTCCTATGCTTCAGCTTTTTGACGTGATCCATTGCTGTCTTGGGAGAGGTGAACATTTTACAATCCCCATCCTGGCCCACCCGTAATTGGGCAGGGTACAGCATGGCATAAGGAATGCCTTCAGCCTGCAAGAATTTCTTAACTGCACCCACCTGGCTGACTGAACGGCCACCGTAATAGATAATGGATCATGAGAAACTAGCCTAAGTCAACAGACAGTGGGTTCACCAAATTGGTGAGCCTCGACAATTTAGAAAAGAAAAATGCTTTTCTAGAGTCCCCTCGCTCACCCAGGGTTGCCTCTAGGTGACATGCTTCATCATTGGGGCCATACCAAGCATCTACTGCTTGGGGCGTGCTACGACTTGCGAAATTTAGGTAGGATCACTTTTTTGTGTGAAACTATGTGTTGTGCAGTGTTGGGGGAGTGGTGTTTGTGTTAGTTAAGCCAGTGCCAGTGTATGTAGAGCTGGGTTTCGGGCATACTCACGCTCTAGTGCAGAGATATCACAGGCCAATTTAGTTATCCGCAGACGCAAATCCTTCAAAACACCAACCTGTGCTCCCATGCAGACTCCTCTGATGGTGACTTTAAATGCCTCCCAAAGAACCCCAGCACTGTCTACAGAGCTGATGTTTTCTTTGAAAAAGTTACTAATGGCCACGCCTACTGTACACCTGGACACCAGGTCAGTGAGAGAGGGAGGCTGCAAGCACCACTGAAAGGGGGGGGGGGCACTCACAAGTGGCAGCCTTCATCTTTAACATCACGGGGGAGTGATCCGACAATGTTTTAGCCAGGTGTAGAATGTCCACAACCCAAGTACATGCAATCTTGGAGAGGAGTCAGTAGTCCAAGCGGGACCATGTGCCATGTGCAGTGGAGATAAATGTGCTTTCACGGGTACCCGGGTGCCGAATGCGCCAAATATCATGTACAACCCCTGCATCTAGAGGACCCAATTACACATCAGTGGCCTGTCTGTGTTGCGCTGCCCCCCTGCCCAGTCTGTCTAGGTGCCTGTCTAGGCTGGTATTGAAGTCACCCCCCAAAACAATTCAGCCGTAGGAAATTTTAAGATGCAGCACCAAACATCTGTGAAGAAAGAATGGTCATCAACGTTTGGGCCTTAGACATTCACCAACAGGAACCCCACGCCGCCAAGGTTACCATGGACCAATGCTACTCTGCCTTGAGTATCTGTTTCTGTGGTAAGCACAGTGAATGGGAGCCCTCTATTCACCAATATCATCACTCCCCTAGTGTAAGTAGAGTAAGTTGAAGCGACCCTCAGCCCCGCCCAGCGGATGCCAACATTCTTCTCCGGGAGCTGCGTAAGATGCGTTTCTTGTAAGAACGCCACCTGGATGTCCAGTCTATATAAGTGTGCCAGCACAGATAATATCTTCTTGGGACTATTCAAGCCGCGCATGTTCCATGTAAGGAACTTTATGTTACCGCCCATGGATATGCAAAATCAGATGCAGTCAATAGAGTGAGGTGATTTATTGAAAACAGGCCATAAAGGTACAAGGAAGGTGTAATGGAAAAGTGCCAATGGTCCCATCCTGCCCAGCCCCCCACACCCCACCCACTTCAGTGACCTAAACTTGCCAAAGCCATCCCTTCCCAGAATAAACAATCCCCAACTTGGAGATCTAAATATACATAACTTTCTTCGGGGAACACCAGAGTGCTACTAGCCTCCCACTTAGTAGGAGGTAGCTGATCAGGTCGAAAACATGTGCAAGGATGTACGAACAGGTGCCTGTAAACATTGCATCAATAAACAATAATAGCGGAGTTCGTTCCTTCCCCTACAAGACAGCTAGTGTGGGTGTTCGGGGACCACCGGCGTAAGCGCGGGCATGTGTTATGAGGATTCGCCATAGAAGCAGCCAGCATCTGAACCCAGCCACTAGGAGAGGCACGGGAAGACGGTGACGACCACCCAACCATTTCACAGCTCCGAGAGCCAGACTATGAAGGAGAAAGACAGACCACAGTGCGTAAAGTTGAAAGCTGGCTCACTGAGAAGACCAAAATCAGGGGCGGAGGCCTCTCCCCGCGGCACACCCAGTCCCTGCGATAAAGGAGGGTGAGCTCATAGATCATGGTCAGTTCAAATAGAGTCAACATGAGGTGGGCAGCATAAGATCGACCAGGCATCAGAATGAGCAGAGTCACAGCATAAAAATTCAAAGCTTGTCACATATGCAAAACAATGGCCATACACATAAGATATTCCAGGCACAAAATCACTGCTTCTCATCGTCTAGATCCGCGGCTGACGCAGTTCTCCTATGCTTCAGCTTTTTGACGTGATCCATTGCTGTCTTGGGAGAGGTGAACATTTTACAATCCCCATCCTGGCCCACCCGTAATTGGGCAGGGTACAGCATGGCATAAGGAATGCCTTCAGCCTGCAAGAATTTCTTAACTGCACCCACCTGGCTGACTGAACGGCCACCGTAATAGATAATGGATCATGAGAAACTAGCCTAAGTCAACAGACAGTGGGTTCACCAAATTGGTGAGCCTCGACAATTTAGAAAAGAAAAATGCTTTTCTAGAGTCCCCTCGCTCACCCAGGGTTGCCTCTAGGTGACATGCTTCATCATTGGGGCCATACCAAGCATCTACTGCTTGGGGCGTGCTACGACTTGCGAAATTGAGGTAGGATCACTTTTTTGTGTGAAACTATGTGTTGTGCAGTGTTGGGGGAGTGGTGTTTGTGTTAGTTAAAAATACCTAACTAGTGAGTTAACAATTTATTCCTACTCCCAGCTGGTAAGATAAAAAGGGGTTAATAACAGGAAAAATATAACTGTTATGTGGTTATATTGCCTATTATTTTGTCAACATGTTTTGAGGTATCCCCTAACCTCTTCTTCAGGACAGCATGGGATACAGCCCCACGTGTACCACTCCGTGCAGAAACCTAAATTAAGGTGAAAAATTAGACTAATAACGTGCGCCTATTGAGCGCACTTGGTTATATACATACGGTTATTGATGAACACGTAGTATTTATATGGTCGTACTAATATGCCCCATGGTCTGTCTGGGTGGAGGGGCCTGTAGGACCTGTTCTCGGCATCCTTCCGTCAGTGTGACCTGTAAGTCGGCTCCAAGTAAGTAAGTATGTAAGCTCGAATATGCGGTCGAGCCTGGGACTTTACAGGTCACACTAACGGAGGGATGCCGAGAAGAGGTCCTACAGGCCCCTCCACCCAGACAGACCATGGGGCATATTAATGCTACCATAGTTTCACACAAAAAAGTGCTCCTACGTAAATTTCGCAAGTCGTAGCACGCCCCAAGCAGTAGATGCTTGGGATGGCCCCAATGATGAAGCGTGTCACCTAGGGGCAACCCTGGGTGAGCGAGGGGACTCTAGAAAAGCATTTTTCTTTTCTAAATTGTTGAGGCTCACCAATTTGGTGAACCCACTGTCTGTTGACTTAGGCTAGTTTCTCATGATCCATTATCTATGGATCAATTGAGTGTAGATTTGCAGAATAGACAGGAATATATACTAACAGGTCATTCATATGTGTATCTAGGCAAACCCAGACATCCAATCTCATAATCGCAATTCATTAAAAAAATAGCTCCTTCGCCTAGGGCCCAGAAACCAACTTTATATACACTACACTTGCCTCAAATAGTTTTACACTCGTCTTACTGGGTGCAATAAATAACCTGGTCTTCACTCATAACGGGAAATGCATCCATGATACAAAGTAGCCCAAATAATTCAGCTGTCACTGAATCAATATATATGTTTATTTTAGTAAACAAAAGAGTGAACAAACAATCACTTTACATTTAAGAAACAACCTAGATAGTGGTTATCAGTGATGCAAGCAATGCACTGGCACTGGGATCCAGATGGCTGTGAGGCCCAGACAGTTCTGCATCAGCCCGAGTTTAATTAATAAGTCATCTGCCTAGTTTCTTTCCCAGAGCTCAGGCCCAGTACCTGGCTCTATGATTACTCTAATATGAAATTGTGTGGAAGGGTAGGAGCTGCTTTAGGTCACAGTGGCTAGGAAACAGAGAATAAAGTGAAGGGAACATGGCCAGCAACATGGCCGAGTAAGTCACATTGCACAAGAGCTCCTGGTCGAAGATAAATTATCCAACAAGAATCCTGCCGTTCTGCTCAAATTGGCCGTGATTTGAGTGCCTCACGAAATGGCACTCGCCCTCGCGAGCAAGCCTTTGGTGTATTTTGGCCAGTCAACCCGCAAAATAAGAACCCTGAGGCGAGAACCCTGGCTGGTCATTGGAGAAGTAGATTGGGCCTTATGCTTGCTAAGAGCACAAACGACACTCCCCTGCTGCTGCTGGAGCCCACCTGAGGGCTAAAGAGTGCTGAAATATCCCAGTGGAGTGGCACTGGACCTGAGGAAGAGAGCCAGCCCCCCCCCCCTGCGGTAAGAGCCATAAGCATTGGCCAGACTGCGCGAGTGAGAGAGGCTGTGTAGCAAAGGTTATGCGCTGTTCCGGTGGGGTGAGGCCACGCATCGGTGCTGGGCCACGGGAGCGCGCCGGCATGGGATAAGGCTGTAGAGAAAAGCCACCCTGTCTTGAGATGGGGCAGAAAGGGCTGGTAGGCCTCCAACGATGTTTGCACCCTGGGGCTGTTGTGTGCCCCTCCTACCCTCCCCTTGGTGATCCCAGACACTGCGAAATGCCATGCGACAAGGGTTGCGCCACTACGGGTGTGGCTAGTAGGGGGGAGCGAGGTGGTGGACCCAGACTGGGCCGAAGGAGTAGACATGGAGCACAATACAGGAGCTGTGAGAGGGGCCAAGCAACACAGTCTAAACCCCTCCCGAGTGCGGATCAAGGCTTTGCCCTTGAGCGGTGGCCCTTGGTGCTCCATGACTCTGGTTGAGCCCCTATGCATAGCAAGGCCGTCGCCTTGGAGGGGCAGATTCTGGTGGCATATGGCTGGGTCAAGGGAGAAATTGATGCCATCTGCAGCAACCTAGACTGGCACTGGCACTGGCACTGGCAATAGAGCTATCGTTGAGGTTAGACAGCGATGGTGGTGATAGTGCCCTGCACATAGGACACCGGAGGGGCAGCGTTCTTACCCCCCCACGCCCCAGCTTAATCCCTGAGTTGGACCTCAACTACCATCCTACCTGGTCCCTCCCTGAAGCTGAAGGGGACAACATTGCAGTGCTGCTCTGAAGTATCGTCGAATCCCCATTATTATGAGAAAAGATAAAGACATGAAATACCTTAGATAGGGGAAAATAGACCACTATGCCAGAGTCATAGATCCCTCAGTGAGCTTGGAAAATGAGACACAACCCCTCCAGAGCAATGCTATCTTGCTTCAAGCAAGACAATCCTCACAAGAGGTTCTGGGGGGCAAAATAGGGTGTGTTCAGATCTGACACTGCTGCGTCAAGACCTACATAATGTCTCAGAGAGAGTAAAAGAAGCTGAGACTCGGATATCGGAACTGGGGGACATGGTGAGGGTCCTCCACAAGAGTACGGAGGAGCTCCACCACACCAACCATGATGTTCTATGGCACTTAGACGACACAGGAAACAGCACACAGGAACAGCCTCCGTTTTGTTGGCTTCCCAGAAGGGATTGAAAGGACCATCGTACTAGGGTCAATGTGCACAGGAAGCGTAGAAGTGGTCATAGACTACAACGCAGAGGGACTGGGTCCCCTTACATGCAGGAGAGAGCAAAACGGGGTTTAACCATTATGGCCTGTTCTTACTGGAAGATGCTCAACTAGTCCCAGATAATGGGGGACATAGCCTCTAGCGTATCCCTGAAACACAACGGGGGATAGTCCGAAGGTGAAACATAGGGACAGTCTCATCATTAGCATGTTGGTGGGAAAAATACTGTATTATTTGATTGTTCTCCTGACTCTGCGTGAAATCATTGTGGCTGTAGTAATTACATTTTTTATATGTGCCCTGTATGTGACCGTTGTTATAGTTCTGATGGTTGTATGTTTCTCATGCATATATAAAGATATTTGTTAAAAAAAATAAAAAAAAAAAAAAGAGAATGAAGTGATAGAGGAGAGAAAACAAGGATGGCGAAAGTACTAAAAAGATAATGCGGAGAATGGATAGTAGAGAGATACAGAGGTAGAGGAAGTAGAGGAGCATTTAGATATTGAAGAAGGGATGCATAGATGTGTAGAGAGTTGTAAGACGGGAAGAAAAGTCTAGAAACAAGGAAGAGTGACTCACAGAGAGATACAGGGGAGAGAGTAGATGAAAGTAGGAGAGAAGGGAGGGTAACAAAAAGATAGTAGAGTGAGATAGGAGAAAAGACAGGGTTAGTTACAGTGCAGAATAGAAACATCAGTGGAGAATGGAGAGGTGATAGACGCTGGTGAGAATGGGGATAGTGAAAGGTGGGAAAAAATTAGATACAGGGGAAGCCAGAAAAGGGCAGACTGGAGACATACAATGAAGAATGTAGAGATAAGGAAAGAATAGGGAAGAGTAGTGGTACAGAGTGAAAAGGACACAAGAGATGCAGAAGAAAGGGGAGAAAGATGAAAGGAGAGATACAATTGAGAATGTAAACTTCAGCAGAGAATAATATGATAAGCAGAGAGCAATAAGTGGAATGGGTAGAGTGAAAGGTGGCATGATATGGAGGAGGAGTGAAGAACTGGAAATATTTGGGGAATGCTGGGGCACATTGGAGTGAGCAGGTACAGGTGAAGCAGGAACATCGCCATCATTTTTGCAGCAGGTGCCGTGACATTGTTGCCACTCGGATAGGGGCCTTCCTTACTTTTTTTAGACAACAATAAAAATTTGATTAATAGTCTTGCCAGATTCATTTATGAGTGTCATTTATGAATGTCTGTTTTCCAAGCACTATATTTCACTGTTAAGACCAAATATCTACCCACTGTATGGCAAACCATAAGTTTTGAGAGCAGTCCCAGGATTGATTGTTGGTGTTACCCTAAGCAGGAAGGAAGTTCTTCCTTTTCCTCCTCGAGGCTGTCGATATGGGGAGAGAAGTGCTGCACTGGGGTAACAGTAAATAAGGTGATATTGAGCAGTTGCGCCCCCACCATATTTTTAAAGTTGTATCCACCACTGATAAGAAGTCTATGAGCAGGGTCTACTCTGAGACTACATAGCCTGTCTTGCTGCCACCTTTAGTAGGATGCACATTTCCACTCCACGAGCTCATGCCACAGATGCAGTAACACATCTTCCACTGGTTTCCATTCCTTTGAGAAGCCCTCAACCCCCAGAGGTCTTGATCACCACCCCCCCACTTGCAGATCTCATAGCATAGAGACCCCATCCTGGTCCTCCCTCTACCTCTTACCCAGTTCAAGCCTGGTCCCTCTGGTGTGCACGAATACGTATCGCCACATTTTTCTATTGTGAGCACCAATTTACCTCTGAAAACCCTTAAACTGTTCATCTTAATAGTGCAAATGTAGTATCTCTATTGTTTGTGTTTTGAAGTCTGCATCGTGTCTCTCATTCTGCTCCTTATTATAAAGTCTGTGTCTAACTTGCTATATTGTACCTTGCTCACTTCTTCTTTCCTTTGCCTATACCTGCTTCACACCGGCTGTCCATGACGTTTTCCCCCTGTCCTCCCACCTTCCAGACAGCCCCTCCTACGGCTACTTAATGTAGGCCGCATCACTGTTGCACCGAAGGCGATACAAAGGCAAGCCCATCTGCGCCTGTTCAAACCTGGACCACCGCCACCGCAGCTGCTGGGAGTCCCGGCCCAATGCACTCCCACAGGTGCACAACTGCATAACTCCATGCCCTGAACCTTGTATACCACAACAACTGCTGCCTCGCATCACCATGCTCCACAGCGGGACCCTTCACCTGCATCCACTGCCCAATTCACTACCACACAGCCACCCACCTCAACCTCATTGAAACAACGCTCCCGTACACCCCAGTCGCCAACACGCTACCGCGGCAACTCAGCTGCCTCCAAATCAATGTTAGATCACTCTGCAAACACGCCACCGAAATCTGGAATATCATCTCCACCATAGCCTCCAATGTGACCTTCATCACAGACACCTGGGTCACCTCCACATCAGCCCCAGCCATTGCCACGGCAACCACCAGCAGCTACATGATGAAACACAGAGACCGCATCACCAGACAAGGTGGAGGCATTGCTACTATACACATAGAAATGATCACCTGCACCATCACCAGTGATGACACCATACCAACCATATATCACATGAGTTTCCATCTCAATGCCGATGCCAAAACCATCATCAAAGGCACCCTCGCATACAGACCACAAGGACCACGGACCGGCATCAGCATCGCAATCGCTGGATTCATCACCCCTCTCACCATCAAAACCGAGTACTACATTTGCCTGCAGGACCTAATCTTCCACCTCGACGACTCCACCAACACTTCGACCTCCTGGAAAGGCCTCAAGCAGATCGTCACCACCCCAACACAGAGCAGGCCACATTAGACCCCCATCTTCACGTCCAGCAGCAGAATCAGATACAGTCACACATCAGAATTCACCTGGACAGACCACCACATCGTACACTTTTCCCTCACTGGACCACTGACCTCCACCCCCAACCAACACAGCACCCCATGTACTGTAGCTGGACCAAGGTAACCCAGCAACAATGGAATGATGCCCTCAATCAAGTCGCCCTCACCAAACCAGCCTAAACTCACAGACACCAAATGAGCCATCTGATATATGCCAGAACTCAGAGCAGCAAAATGCGGATGCAAACAACTGGAAAGAAGATGGTGAACCAGCAAGTATGATGCCGACTGAGCCGCCTTCACATAAACCCTCAACAATTACCACTGCCAAATCAAATCCTCAAAAAAGAAGGCCCTGACATGCCATATGGAAACTAGTACCAACCAAACCAAGGAATTCTTCACAATCGTCATAGTTCACATGCCCATCAGCCCCTGAAAACCTGACCCCTCACAGAAACTCTGAGTCTCTCTTCCGACCACTTCCACAACAAGATAGCAATCATCTACAGAAACTTCGATCCCCTACCTTCCAACCTCCTCTGACACATTTCTACCACCACCAGCAACCACCCGATCACCGCATAGAAACAACTCAACACACAAACAACTACCACCCTGATGAACTCCACCCACTCAGGAGCACGCAACGACCCATAACCCCATGGACTCTTCAACCTCAGACATTATCAAGAGTCAAAGAGACTCGTCCTCTGCGCACTGTTGCTGCAGGTGAAAAAATACCTGTACCATTAGATATTGAACATAACAATAACAACAATTCATAAACGCTTTGAAAGTGAAACATTTATCCACGACAAACTCGATGGTTTGTACGATGTATTTACATAAAGAAGATTCAAACACAGTTCGGAGAATTATCCATAATCCTTCATAAAGTAACAATTGAATGTCAACCAATAATTTTCATCAGTCCATATGCTTTCTTGATGCCCAATGCATTTTGGGCCACCGCTGGCCCTTCTTCAGGGGATTGAACTCTACGAAAATGAACAAGAATATAATGCAAACAGGTAGAACAAAGGCATCATCGATATCAAAGCAGCAGAAAAATAGAGATCAAAATACAGTATTTAAAGATAAGCTTATGGAAGAGCAGAAAAAGACCCTCCACCTTAGTGCTTCAAATATGAAAGGAATACTCACTAGAAAAACTTGGGGAACCTTCTAATCTAAAATGACAAACAATTCATGACTAAGCGATAAGCTCCGCACCAAACCAAAGGGAAGTGAAAATTAACACGTGGATAAAATGAAAAAAATAGATACCTTATCAACCGCAATCTGCAGTGTTCAGGTGACCAAACGACTGGCCAAAAACCTGTAGACATTAAATCATGCAAAAAAATAAGCCCGTTTC
The DNA here is from genome assembly GCF_964204655.1 of Triturus cristatus. Classification (NCBI taxonomy): domain Eukaryota; kingdom Metazoa; phylum Chordata; class Amphibia; order Caudata; family Salamandridae; genus Triturus; species Triturus cristatus. The sequence continues at coordinate 313,198,563 of NC_140580.1, read as the reverse complement.
TAACTTAACGGTGGTAACAAAGTCATTTTGTTACCACCGTTAAGTTAGAAACGGACGAGGATGAGTCTCTTTGACTCTTAATATTGTTGCGTTTTGTAGGCATCTATTAGACTGTAATTGCCTTCCACTGCAGCACGCTTTGTAATATGAGTATTTAATTCAGTGGATTTAACTGGAGTATTCTGTTTAAAAATTTGAGTGTGCCTCTCCATCTATTTGATATTCACTCTTCAACCTCAGAAACAACAAGATCATCCACCATCTCACCACCATCCTCAACACCTCAATAACAACAGCCACTTTTCCCAACTCATAGAAACACGTGTAGGTCATACCCCTCCTCAAGAAACTGTTGTCAGACCCCACAGAGCTCCAGTACTACCGTCCCATCTCCCTCCTTTCGTTCAAGGCCAAGGTCCTGGAGAAGGCCATCAACCTCCAACTAACAGATCATCTGGGAAGAAATAAACTACTAGACCCATCTCAATCAGGCTTCTGAGCCAACCATAACACTGAGACAGCCCCGATCACATCAACATATGACATCCGAACCCTTCTTGACAAAGGAGACCAAGTTGCCCTTTTCCTCCTAGATCTCTCCACAGCTTTTGACACCATCGTCCACTATACACTTATCGGTCGACTCTGCCATATAGGGATCACAGGCAGTATGCTCCGGTCAATGGCATCCTTCCTCACTGGTCACACTCAGAGAGTCCGCCTCCCACCCTTCACTTCACAACCCAAACACGCCATCTGCAAATCCCCAAGGCTCATCCCTCAGAGGCACCCGCTTCAACATCAACATGACACCACCCGCAGACATTGTCAGATCACATGACATCAACATCATCTCCTGCATCAACGACACTCATCTCATCCTCTCACTCTCGGTGAACATGTGGTGACCTGATTGTGCCGGAGGATGAATTGGGGAGTGCAGTGGTGACGGCCCAATGTAGCCGAAAGAACTGCACAAGGTGTGTGGACAATAGGCTGTAGGGCAGTAGCACTGACATGACTCTGTTCCAGCACTGAGGTTTACTACACATAAGTGAACTTCGAGTAAAAAGTAAGTGGAACTTCTCTGTGTGACCAGTAGAGGGAGTGGGGGTCTGAGGCCAGGTCCTCTTTCACCAGACCTGTTTGTGTGTTCTATGCAGCACATACCCTTTCTGGTTCACTGATGGTGTCAATCTCCTCTGCCTTTCCTTGATATCACTTGTTCCAGACAGTCTCTGCTTAAATTCATAGCCCTAGTCCTACTTTCCTAATTGTCCTTCTCAAGGATTAGTTCCAGTCACCTTTGGGACACTCTATTACAACCTGAACTGCTGTGCGCATCGGGGTAGTGCTACAGCACATGGCAGGTCACAGTGAGAGGCATACCATGCAACTTGTGAGTTTAGATCTCACTGTCTATGCCACACAACAGAAGGTAGACCTCATGCACCCAGTGTGTGCACCACACAGTGGTGTAAAATGCTGGCAGCCCCTGCATTATTGCTACAGTGATGAATATTTAATTGGCCCCCAGTATAATCACATTTAACGTTATAGTTGTATTAATGACTACACAGGGTGTTGCATGTTTCAGTTCCGTTTCAAAATCTTCTCTTTGTGCAAAATGGGGTACTTTCTGATATTTCCCCATTACATGGATTTCACTTGGGTTTTGCCTGTGATAATGTTTCACTAAAAAGTTGCACGTAAGAGAATTGAATGCCACTCAAGCAAAAGAAAAGTATCTAGCTATGTCTTCTGGCAGCTCATATTCAGCTCTGACTCCTAACAGACTCTTATCCCATCTTCAGACACTGCCACGCTGCCTCACACACTCAGTCCTGCAGACAGTCACTCATCCACATCCCAGCACAAGTGATTTGAAAACTGATTACTTCTTTCCTGTCAATGATACAAGGTTCCTCTCAGATTCATGGGCTCACCAACTGTTACAGCCCTGAAAGGACCACCAGCATCACTGAACTCTCCCACATAATGTAGAAAGGAGACTTGTTCTCCATGTTCAGTGAAACACTAGTAGGGAATACTTCGAGAGTCCAGACGCACTTGCCGCCACCTCAAAAAGGCCTGGAGGAACACCAAATCCACAGAAGCCCACAACAACTTCAAAGCCGCCACCAACTCATCAGAAAAACGAAGAAAAAAGTGATTGAAGAAAGAATCTCCACATACATGCCTAACAGCAAAGAACTCTTCAACATCATCAAGGAGTTCGCCCAACCCACCAGCGAGTCTACTGACATCCCTCCCTTTCAAGACCTCTGCGACAAACTCAGCACCTTTTTCCACCACAAAATCAAGAGCCTCTACGTCAACTTCGAAGAAGACAACCAACACACTGAACCCTCACCAACCATCTCCGACACCCTGAAGCCAGCGATTGACAACTGGACAGCCCTCAGCACCGAAGACACACTTAAGACAATAAAGTCAATCCACTCCGGGGCCCCCACGGACCCCTGCCCCCACCACATCTTCAACAGAGCCGACACCATTGCACCCATGCTCCGCCACACCATCAACCGCCCCCTGGCGACTGCCTCATTCCCCGACGACTGAAAACACACCGAGGTCAACCCCCTTCTGAAGAAACCCTCGGCGGACCCCACCGATCACAAAAACTACAGACCCATCTCCCTGCTCCCATTCCCAGCGAAAGTAATCGAGAAAGCCATCAACAGCCAACTCGCCACATTCATCGAAGAGCACAACATCCTCGACTCCTCCCAATCCGGCTTCAGAAAAAAACACAGTATGGAAACCGCCCTCCTCGCCGCAACAGACGACATCCGCACCCTACTGGACAAAGGAGAAACAATAGCCCCATCCTCCTCGACCTCTCAACGGCGTTCGACACAGTCTCTCACGGCACCCTATTAGGCAGACTCCATGATGCAGGGATCCAGGACAAGGCCCTCGACTGGATCCGCTCCTTCCTCTCCGGCAGAACGCAGCGGGTCAGACGCCCCCTTTCCTCTCGGACCCTACTCCAACCACCTGCGGAGTCCCCCAGGGGTCCTCCCTCAACCCTACGCTCCTCAACGTCTACATGGCTCTGCTCACCCCCATCGTCAGAACCTACGGACTCAACATTGTGTCATACGCAGACGACACCCAACTCATCCTCTCCCTATCCAATGAACCCAACACCGCCAGACACAACTTTCGGGAAGGCATGGAAGCTGTCGCCAAATGGATGAAAAACAGCTGCCTTACAACTAAGCACCAAGAAAACACAAGTACTCATCATGGGCCCAAACCCCAATGCCTGGAACGACACCTGATGGCCCCCCCCCCTCGGAAGCCCACCCACACCCACGGACCACGCACGCAACCTGGAATCATCCTGGACTCTGAGCTCCAAATGGACCGCCAGATCAACTCCGTCTCGTCCTCCTGCTTCCACACCCTCCGCCTCCTACGTAAGACCTTCAAATGGATCCCCCTCGAACACAGAAAGACTGTCACTCACGCCCTGGTCACCAGCAGGCTCGACTACGGCAACGCACTCTACGCCGGAATAAACAAAAACCTCACCCACCAGCTACAGAACACCGCCGCAAGACTGGTCCTCAACCTGCCAAGGCACTGCCACATCTCCCAGCACCTGCGCACACTCCACTGGCTCCCCATCGACGCTAGAGTCACATTCAAGATGCTCACCCATGCACACAAGGCCCTCCACGACACCGAACCAGAATATCTGAACAGCCACTCAAATTCCACACACCTCAAAGGACCCTACGATCAGCCCAGCTCTCCTACGCTGTGCTCCTCCGCACGAGAAAGACCAGATCGGGAGGCTGCTCCATCTCCTTCCTCGCGGCCAGAGCCTGGAATGCCCTTCCGCTCCACTTCAGACAGACGACATCGCTCCCCATCTCCGCAAGAAACCTCAAAACCTGGCTCTTTGACAGACCCCCTCCTTGATGGACTGGAACCTGCACCCCCCACCTGCACCCCCAGCGCCTTGAGACCCTTAAGGGTGAGTAGTCGCGCTCAACAAACGCCTGATTGATTGATTGATTGATTGATTGATTGATTTCATGTAATGAGTTACCATGTATGACCTATGACTTGTGGTTAATTCTTCCTGAAGGGGTAACGTAAAATTATCATGTCCTAATGAAATCACTTTGAGAACATTTTCTGTTCACTTCTAATGACTTTGATTTGGTTGCAAGCAAAATGAAGGCAAATTGAATTAACATTTGTATTAATGTTTGCTATGGTTCAGATTCAGCAATATTATGTGAAAGTCAGATACTTAGTATACGAAATTAGGTTACTAGTTGAGATGGGTAGGTACCCACCTGTAGTAATAATCACAATTAATGTCAAGGTGAACCACTAAAATCACTAAATAAACCTGAACTCAACCCCCTGGTACCTATAGCACAGACAAGACTGGCTTAATTTAGAAGCAATGTGTAAAGTATTTATGCAGTACTAAAACAGTATTAAAGCTGGAATGCAAAAGAATACCAATCCCACAACTAATGAGAAAAATAGTGTAAAATCGTTGTAAGCATAAATTGCACAAATAAATGGCACAAAGTGAAAATGATAGTCAATAGTAGAACATGATCAAGCCGCACTGATAGTCAATGGAAGAACAGCACTTAGGTGCTATTGAATGCTGACCACAATGGTGTGTGGGTCGGATACACTAACCAGGTTTGTCCTCGTCAAAGATTTTAGCTTCTGACTTTATTCCTTTAACTGCCAATCCACCATTGGAGTACATTTCTAACGCCTCCTACGGCCACTGGAGAGGCACTTAGAGACTCACAGGCTGACAGGCAGAGTCCAGTTGTTAGGAGTCCAGTCCCGATTCAGTTGCCTATGGTCAACTGGACAATGTAAGGCTTCTTGCAGCTTGTTGTGTCCCTGTAGCTTTAACAGAAGGTCAGTGTTATGATGCGTGGAGTCCATTTTTATTTCCTGGCTACAAGAGGGAAAGCAGGCTTTTCTCTGGTCCAAGAAAGTAAGTTCTGTCCTCTTCTTATCTTCAACAGGTCCAGGAGTGTTCAGACTTGGGAGCATTGAGGTGCCAGATGTATGCTTTGCAGGAGCTAGTCAGTTTAAATGACCCCTGAGGAAGCTCCAACCAATTGGGTAAAGGTTCCAGGGGGTCTACCCACTCTGGGCATTTGTAAGCTTGGCCAAAGTCTTCTGCCATACTAAAAATGGGCTGTTGGAGATAAGTTTGTGTGTGGAGGTGGGATACATAATCCTAGTGTCCTGCCAAATCTAACACTAAAATCCAGCTTCCTGCTGTCCCAGTACCTCCTAACAAACTCAGAGACTAACATCTGGTAGAACAAGCTAAGCTTTCAGCAACCAGACAGTGGATGTACACAAATTGTTTTGAAAATCTGTTTCCCTCCTTTAAAGTGCACCCCAAGTGTCAGATGAAAAACCTTAGAAGCCCTTTCAAGCAGGTCTTGACATTCCAGCAGGATCTGTTATTGTGATGTCAACAAGACTCCACTGTGATGGAGCCCGTCTGGTGGGGGGACAAAGGAAGGGTTCAGACCTGGTTGTTAACTACATCTGTTTGTGACAGGGTAGGCCTCTTTGAAGTTAATCAAGTCCCTTGGTTCAGACCAAAGGCCACCCTCTCAATGGAAAAACAACATCTCTCCACATCTAAGGCCTTTTGTCCATGTCCTGGGAGCAAGCTCACACCTCATTCATGTCTACTGAAATGATAATTACTAGTTGGCAGGAGTGAGAGCGCAAAATGCAGATATAGTTTTCTGTGTCTTCAGGGAGGGCAAAGGTGACTTTCTAAAAGTCCCCTTTCCAAAACACTTATCACAGTTCTGACAACACCAGTTAATTGGTCTTGTAATAAATAATTAAAAAAGATTAAAAATGAAATATGTAGGTGTTTCTTAGTCCGAGAAAACATTTATTAAACTCTATATTGTATCCTAATGTTTTCTTATGGAACAGACAATCCTACTAAAGTGAAAATAACTTTGAGTTGCTAGTGACTGGAAGGCCACGTTTAACATTAGACTTTTTACACTTGCTACTTTTCAGTACCTTACACTCTGCCTTATGGGCAATAAGACCTACTTAGGGATGACTTATCATTACTTAAACAGAAGGTTTAGGTCTATTAAAAATGATTTTTTGGGCATGTTGAATTTGTAGTTGAAAACTCCACAGCCAGGTCACAATGGTCGGCTTGGAGACAAGCTTTACAGTGCCACTGCAGCTGATAGCACAATGAGTGCTGCAGTCTACTAGTGACATTTAACTTCAGGCAACACCTTGTTACCTTATACTGGGGACTTATAGGTAAGTTAAATATGCCAACCAGAAGTAGACACATTTTTTAATTTTGAAAGGAGGAACACAGGCACATTACCTCTGGTTAGCAAGGGTAAAATGCACAGAGTTCAGTTCTATGGCCAGCAAACATAGAATTCAGCAGAAAGGCAAAGTAAATTGGGGCCACCCTACAGATATGGCAAATTTCCAACTTTTAGACCAGTCACCTGCATAGTAGAACTGATTTTCTCATTAACTCATGCAAGCATATCTTCTCATACTGTAGCTTGATATTTGGCAAGGTGGTCACAAGGACAGTTCTTACATTTACTGGAGGAACGGTGCATAACAAACCACAGGTTTTAGTCCCTCTTGGGGGACTTTTTAACTTACAGGGATCACATTGCCAGTCTAAGGAGTTCCCTTCTCAGGATCTTTAAACATTGACTCCACGAAGGATGCACTCACCATTGCTGCCCTAACACAATGTAAGAGGGGATTAGGTTTCAATTTCGAGCAGATCAGCAGAAAATTAAATGCAAGCTCAGGTTAGCTTTTAGTAAAATGTTAGGTAGTTACTATCTATTAACATGTATAATACTCTCCTGTTAATTATATTTACTAAAATATCCCATCTTGTTTATGGTCTGTATAAGTCTGAAATAAAGACTTAAAAAATATTCATTTATGGTGGTTTTTGACTTCCCACATCAAAGCGGAGTCTCCCAAATTTAATTTACCCTTTCATCATCTCTTGGAGGTCTGGGGTAGTGTCCATTCTGGCCCATCTTGTGTACAATGCCAACAGATTGTTAATGGCAGCCCTGTTTTTTCCGGGCTGGCAAGCAGGGTAGCCACTTGGCTTTGAGGGCCAGAGAAAAGCTAACCTGGAGCATACAAATCTTTCATCTTCCATTGTAGAACAACTGTTGAACATAAGTATCATATGTAGTACCTATAAATAATTTTAAGTGTATTATAGAGATTTATTTTAGCACAAAAACATGCTTCCTTAAAAGTGGAGCAAACTGATTTGCAAATGTTTCCTCTTTGAGAAATTACAAATTGTTCTAACTGATTTCAGCTCAAACATTGTCCCATCTTGCACATTGTAAAATTGTATAAAAGTTTTATTTCTGCTATCATTAGATCGTTACAATAGCATCTAATCAATTTACTCAATCATTGCCATGTTGTTAAAACATAAGTTTGGATCAATTCAGTTTTACTTTCCATCTTGGTAAGGGACCTCAGTAAGGGACATTAATCGCTCTCAATCAGAGCCTCGCAGGGAAAGCCCCTGCTCCAGTTGGAATGAATTTAGACCTTTTTAAAGACAATTCTGCACTTTGGGCTCCAATTTTAGCCAATGTCTTTGAAGCTTATATTAAAGGGGCCTCCATTTTGTCTTGGAAAGAAGTGGCGGTTGTCCCTGTTTTTAAGAAAGGGACAGACACTCACAGACACTCATCTTGTTGCTATCACCCTATTTGCCTTTTAGATAGCTTTCTCAAACATTTTGGCAGAATTATTGCCACTAGGCTCGAGGGCTGGCAGGAGGAATATCAGCCTCTTTTCAAAGTGCAGTTTGGGCTTTGCCCCGGGGTGGGCACAGTGGAACAATGCCTGAAGCTTCAGCTGGTCATAAGCAAGTATGTCAAAGCTAGGAGAGGGTCCATTCACCTAGCGTTCATTGACCTCTCCTCTGCCTTTGACTTGGCTATAGCTCCAAGTTGTGGGGCATTATTATGGCTATGATGGGTATAGAGCTGGTTAAAATTAGTTTATTGCGGAGGATGCATTGGAACTGTCTGATTAGTGTGAGGTTAGGTCCTGAGGGTGAATTTTCCCTGCTATCAAATCTTCGCTGGATTTAGGCAGGGGTGCGTGATGGATTATTTTTAATCTATATTAATGATCTAGAGTTGCACTTGAGTAAAGCAGGGAAGGATATGCCTATGGTGAAATCTAGTGCCCTCCCTGTTTTACTGTATGCCAATGATGCAATTTTAATTTCCAGAACCGCTAACGGATTGCAGCGTCTTTTAGATGCTTTTAATTATGTTATGGGGTAGCCCGACCTTAAAGTCCATCAAAGCAAATATTTTGCTATGTGTATTCGCCCCAAAAACACTAAGACCCTATCATTTTTCTTGAGAGGGTCTGAAATTTGTAGGGTGAAACCTTTTAGCTATCTTGGTATCCCCATAGACCAAACTTTGCGTTAGTGCACTCTTTTTAACAGCTAGGCAATGGAATGCCAAATAGTTGCAGAGTCAGTCTTTACTTTTGCATGCAAACTAGGTCACGAGACAGACACATTTTGACAAATTGGATAGTAGCACCTATTACAATTCGAGTAAAACATCGCCGGGATTTGAATTTGATCCAACATCAATTTTTAATTCAAACAGTAGATTTTATATGACTAGGTTTCATTTTAGCACTTTACATTTACTAATGTCCTTTCTCGGGTATGTTGGCTGGAACACCTTTATGCCAAGTTGCCCTTGTGATAATATCTCCAACCAAAGCACCATGCACTTTATTCTTTTCTGCCACTCATACTCTCTTCCCGTAAGCGTTTTCTGATCCCAATTCTACCCAGATCTAAGATACAGTTTCACAGAGAAGAGTTTATCTTTGTGCAACAAACTGAGGAAGTTTGGAACTCTATGTTGCATTGGTCAATTTTGTGCGTTGTGCGCTGAGAATAAGAAATATATATGGGTCTGTATAATGCAATTTATTGATTGTATTTGGCTGCTCTTGTAAGGGGTCGTGGTTTGTAAGTCTTTGTTTTTAAATCTTCTTAAGTTAACACTTAGGTGCCGATTCCGATCTGTGAAAATAAAATTGCGTACGAATCGTATCCGTATATTTTCACGTACGAATCGTACAAGTACCGTACAAACTGCAAAGTACGATTCGTACGTGAAAAATACATACGAATTGTGTCGGGAAAATGGTCCGAGAGGGTGCCGTAAATGTTTACGTCCGAATAGCGTCGGGAAAAGTGTCCGATAGGGAGCCGGACATTTGTACGTGCAAATCGTAAAACAGAAGCCCGAGCACGCAAGTACGATCTGTACCGCCCGTCCGAATACACAACCGCATGTAAAAGGCCCCGTACGGAGTGAACGCTGTAGCCTACATGTACGTAAACTTGTGCCCGTATACGAGTCGTACAGCCCCCCTCACCCCGCATATATCAGCACTGTACCCCGTATGTCAGCACCGTACCCCCCTCCGCACCGTACCCCAACACCGTAGCACAGCCCGCACCTGTACGCTCTGCACCCCAGGCCCGTCTCCCAGCCCCACATCTGTATGCCCCGTACCCCAGGACCATACCCCAGCCCCCACCTGTACGCGCCGCACCCCAGGCCCGTCTCCCAGCCCGGTACCTGTACGTGCCGCACCCCAACACCGTAGCACAGCACCCTCACCCAGCATCACGTATGTACGGACCGTACCTACGCAAAAAAGACTCGTACAGAACCAGGACACTGTAAAACAGCACAAGGAGGGTCAATTCGACACAACACCACAAAACACGTCAACATGACAAAATACATCTCTATGACTGACCTGGCACATCCAAACAGGCAAACAGAGGCCCTAAATCACAACCACCTCTTATAACACACCCACCACAAATTCAAACACAGCCACACCCACAAATGGACTAATAAAAGGGCCCACACACACAACCCATGAGCCTTTGCAACAGACCCACTGCTCACAGACACTACAGACAAACAACTGCACCTTACTCACACCTTAACTACACCTTAACTTACACACCTTCACACAACCTCCTTCACAAACATCCCCTCTTCACCTTCACACACACACCGTCACATTCACACCCACACACCCACAACCATCCACACCCACACCCCACACCCCACACCATGCCCACAGACAAGAATTCAAAGTTCACAATGGCGGAGCTGGAGCTCCTTGTCAACAAAGTCATCAGAGTCGAGCCACAGCTGTTTGGAACATTGGTCAGACAGACCAGCATAGCCCAAAAAACCAGCCTGTGGCAGAGAATCGTCGATAAGGTGAATGCTGTTGCGCCCATCCGAAGGACCAGGCATGAATGCCAAGCCAGGTGGTACGATCTGCGCAGGACAGTCAAGAGGAAAATGAACGAGGAATACGCCCAGAGTAACATCACTGGAGGTGGACTGCCCCGCAGACCCGTACATTACCATCCCTGGGAGGAGAAGGTGATGGCCACGCTTCCGCCGGTGGGAGTACACGGAGTCGAAGGAGTCGCAGAGCCTGGTGAGTACACAAACAACTCACGTAACATGGGGGGAATGGCATCCACACCACAAATACACCAAATGCACGCAACTACCCCCAAGCCCTCACCGCACACAACCACACCCAAAAACCACGCTCATGCCACTAACGTCTCCATGCCCCATTCACAAATAAAGGCAATGCCATGTCCCAGGCCACACCAATCACAAACCCAAGACTGGATGTCCGGGATGCTGGGAGGGTGGGGCTCACACAACACATTGTGCAACTCAGAACCAGACACCAATGCCCACAGCCCATATGGCCTAGGTACATATCCATGCACCATGCCCAATGCACAGGGACTGGCAAAGTACTGACAAGGTAGCTGACACTTGGCCCTGCTGTAGGCAACACAAGGCCCTCCTGTGACCACTGTACACTCAAACAACAACTCCACTAGCTCACATACCCAGCACAGGAACTCACACACACTGTCATGCCAGCATGCACCATGAGTGGACAGACACATCACCTGGGAGACCCAATGACAAATCACACTACACCCAACAGCAGGCCTGGTCACCCCCCACACCCCCCCACACACACACAAGCACACATCCCCGGGGCAGGCAATGGATTTACCCACTCTCACAATGGATATGTGACACAACAAGACCAATCCATAGCCAAATTAGCATCCCAGACAAAAATCTACTGGCAAACACTCAGGAGCACATACCAATCTGTCCCCCGCAACATACCCATCCCCAAGTGTACATTGAGAGGAATGCTAGGCACATCCAACCACCTGGAGGAACTGTGACTACTTGAATATGTATGAAACATGGATGTGGCATGAAACAGCATTAACATTGTCTCTCTCTCACACACAGGGCAACGTCATCGACCTTCCCCAACACTGGGGGGGAACAATCACAGTCCCAGGCTCAACGTGAAGATGATCCCACCGGCAGCGACGACTCCCACTACTCCGTGGATGACCCCGACCAACCTGGCCCCTCTGGTGCCCAAGCCCCTGCAGCACCTGCATCAGGTACATCTGTGCCAACCACCACCCCCATTCCTGCCACATCCCAGGAGACACCCAGGAGCCCTGCTCGCACTGAACAACACAGCCAGTCTGACCAGGAGGGACAAGGTTCTCCGGGCACCCAGGAGGAGGCAGACGACCACGCTAATGCCATCCCTCAGGGGTCCCGTAGACCTGATGTGCCCACAACGACAGGCCAGGCTCGTGTGGGCAGGGGTGGTGGGAGTGGAGGCAGGCGGAGGCAAGAACCTGACCAGCCAGCTGAGGGAACCGGTATGGCACACATGCGCCACATCCTGGACACATACAGGCATGACACCAGGGGCATCAGCCAGGTTGTGTCGAGCCTCACAGACATCAAGGGGACCCTCGACGAGATGAAGAACCTGCAGGCCGAGCAACATGCCAGTCAACAACAACACCAAGGACGGATGGAGGCAAGACTGACTGAGCTCCTGGCGGTGCAAACGGACATGAGCCGTTCACTCCGTCGGATCGCCGACAACATGGGCAACCCTCCCTGTGCCACCAAGCGAAGACCACCACCAGCCACAGGGAGGGAGGAGGAGGAGGATTTGTCCGACGGAGCATCACAAGCATTGTCAAGGCCTGCATCTGAGGGTCCCACAAGGAAGGTGGGTCGTCCACAGCAAAGACCGTGAGAGTCAGCGGACCATCCACATCTCCCATGTCACCTGGCCTGGCACCTGGACCTCTGGCGCAACAGCAGCACCTCACCCAATGACATTCTCTGCCACATGGACTTGCTGGTCACAGTCTGACCAATGATGACCAACACTGTGGTCTGGACTCTGATGACTCCAACTGACAAGGATGCCATCTCCCCCTGTGAACTTTGGATTCTATGCACCCGGTAGAGCACCTTAGCACATCTACCAAAAGACTCACCCCACCAAAAATAAATTCTTTTTTTCTTCTCATGAGATGTTGCTGTCATCTGGCATTAGTCCACAACATATGTGTGTGTAAATGTCTAACTATGCCTGAGTGTTGAACCAACTCCACCCATCCATACCCTGGGATCTGAGTCTGGAACAGGACACACATGGGTCACAAGTTATCATTCAATGCAGACATGGAGCACAATACTCACCTGTGATGGCCTCAAGCTGCTGAGGGGGTGCTAGGGAAACTGTGAGGACACACCTATTTGGAAGAGTAACATTAAGGCGTAGAGGTCATGCCTCATTTGGAGGTTCCCGGGGAGGGAGTCCCAGGTATGTGTTCCCAGGTGGGAGAACTATGTCCTGCATGCAGGAGTACGGTGGATCTGAAGAATGGTGGCCAGGTCAAGGTTGGATGCACGGAGATGGCACTATGGGGTCTCGGATGACAGTGGTACAAGGTTGGTTTTGGGTCAGGGTTGTGGCCTGCCTCCTGAGTGTGGGTGAGGAGTCTGAAGGTCATCCTGCAGCACACAGTGATCCATTGCAGCTATCTCTGCTGGACGGTGATGTGGCTGGGGCGCGGGATGTTGACGCTGAGGTGTGCAGATGCAGCCTGGATGTGGACAAGTGTCCCTGGATTTTGGATGTGGCTGCTCCGTAGAGGGCAGGGCAGTATTTGACACGGATGATGTCGTGGACCTGGGGGATGGTCCATCTTACCTTGGAGTGGATCTATCTGGGGATCATGTGCATAATGCTGAGGGTGTTGCAGTGTGAGGTACAGATGCTGGTGATTACCATGGCAAATGTGAGCAAGCAATCCATGATGCACAACATCTTGTGTGCGTGGACACTGGGTGCCTGTGCGGGGCTTCTGTGGGTGGGACACAAGCAGTTGACCCAGCTGTAAGGGGACAATCCTCAGATGTTGACCTCAGTCCTGTACAAGTCCAGCCTCAGGTGGCTGCTGTTCTGCCATTCATCTATGGATCCCATGCAATCTTGAATTTCTGAACTGGAAATGTCTGCGTCCTTGGTGAGGGTGAGGAGCGCCTGGCTGTCAATGGCATACGAGTTGATGATGAGGTCGTGTGCGCATGTGATGGTGGATAGGGGGGTCCTGGACACATTGTAGATTGACACGCTGAGAGATGATACCTGTGCCATGTGCCTCACGACGAAAGCATACTACATGCAGAAGCCTTGAGTCCCACTCCCATGGCCTTGCAGGGGTACAGAGCCGGTGGGGAGTAGGAGGGACATGACCTGGTGGGTGTGACAGGTCCTGGAAGGTGTGGCAGCGCTATGTAGGCAGTCGGAGTTGCACACTCATCATGCAAAGGTGTTGTGTGTGCGCTCAGTGCATGCCTGAGAGCAGGTGGGAGATGCGTGGATGGACCTTGCTTGGAGGGTGGCTGCAACATCAGACTGTAGTGTGATGTGGGTCATGCAAGGACCTGAGGGTCGTGCAATGTGCACGTTGCATGTGCAGATGGTCCAGCCTTTGGTACCGAGTGGCCGCAACTGTGGCACAGACAAGCTGAAGACAGCCAAATGAATGTGTTGAGGGAGGAAGGGAGGAGCACCTTTGATGTGTGTGTGTGTGTTGCCAAATCTGGAAACTACGTGTGCCCTTGCTGCAGTGGCTGCAACAGCAGGCGGCATGTCCTTGGAACTATGCCACAATATCCACACAAAGACTAGGACGTCAGAAAGGACTACTGCAACAGGTGTATGTCAAGGAAGGAGTTAACGGTTTGCAATGGCCAACCCAGAGACAAAGGATGCACAATCACCAAAGATGACTGACACCGGATCATGAAACTGAAGGCCGAGCTGTGCACAGGAAACACACCCCAGAAGGTGTTGATGGCCCGTGGGGGGGACTAACATGCCAAAACACATACCATGGACATCATGCACAATAGAGAATAAAATACATGAAGAACAACATTCAGGTTGCTAATCTACACATAGACTCATATTCACAATCCTTGACAACCATGCCAGAGATGCCGCATGCACAGTGGCAAGAGACCTGCATTGACAGAGATGAGGCACCTTGGAGGCTGAGGAACACCTTTATTACTCAGGCTCACACCTATGCAAAAGCATCAACATTAACAGACTCACAGGTCTATTGGATTAACATGTGGGACCTACACCGGACACCCCCTTTGCACCACAGATGCTGTAAATCCATTGTACTGGCACAAAAGTGAAGGGGTTGAGCCAAACATCCCCTGCTGCACACGGAGAGGATGCAATTCCCCATTAAGCATCATATGGGGATGTCCCGCAATATGTCCACTCGTAGCCTCCTGTATGTTTCCGAGGGAAGTTGTACACACATTGATGCCTTCATCACAAACCACAATCCCATAACAGATGACTGTCATGAAGTGTGACTATCAATTCATGTGAGTCATGCCACATGTCATGTGCCCCATGGTGAGTCGACATGTATGCATAGTAACAAAACCTGCACAGGAGCAGTGCCCACACATTACAAACAACTACCACACCCAAAAAGCCTTGCTGAAATCCTTACCCAAAGGAGAATTTTCACCATGTCCGTGCATGTAACGCTGATTCAGCACACGTTGCATTACTCATGAGGAATAGCAGGAGCACAACGATGCCACGAGCAGACAGCATGCGCAACTACCTGGGGATGAGAGACACACAAAAAGTCAGGAAAAACATAGTCATCCGCACGCATGGTCATGTACTCTACATGAATAAGGTTGACACCATGCTAGTTGTCAATTGAGTGTCAGCTAAAATGTGTGGAATGACATCAGCACTCGAGTGACACATCAGCACACACCTCAAAGTCACTTAGTATACAGTCAGCTGGACACACACATTGCAACACATGCCACACAAGGCTCCAAGCGTGCACACTCAGACCCAGGGACTCACCATTATGAGAAGAAGTTGCGTATGAGCTGACTCCGGATGTCCTGCTCCTCCTCCTCCTCCTCCTCCTCACTTGCCTCGTGACCAAGGCGGTCATCCTCCACGGGTGGATGTTCCTGCTCATCGGGATCCAGGATGAGTGGCACAGCTTTCTCCACTGCCATGTTGTGCAGCATGCAGCACACGAGGAAGATTTTGCAGACCTTCACCGGTGCATATGGGAGGGACCCGCCGGTCTTGTGGTGGCACGGGAATCGGCTCTTCAGGAGCCCAAACGTCCTCTCAATCACGCGCCTGGTCTGCCCATGGGCGTTGTTGTAACGGTGATCTGCAGCTGTTCTCGGGTTGCGGAGAGGCGTCACCAGCCATGGCATGTTGGGATAGCCAGTCCCCTACATGGAAACATCATGTAAAGAAGTGGGTCAGGAGATGCCGTCACATACTAAGATACCGCTGAATACTGGACAAACAGAGTACTCACCAACAAGACATGCTCGTTCGTTGTGCAGCTGCAGCATAATTTCTGGCACCCTGCTACGCCTCATGATGTAGGCATCGTGTCCTGACCCTGGAAAACGTGCACAGACATGGGAAATCACCATGTTAGCAAGACACACCACAAGGGCATTAATGGAGTGGTAATGTTTACGGTTACGAAAGGCTACCTCCTGTGCCTGTGGTGGTACCAAAGCCACATGTGTCCCATCAATGGACCCAATTACATGGGGCATCCCTCCCAGGGCATAGAACTCACCCTTGATACCTGTCAACTGCTCACGTGTTGGAAAATGGATGAATTCATCCAGGTGCTCCAACATGGCTTCTAAAACATCATGCAGGACACGGCTGAACATGGTCTGAGACATGCCACCCACATCAGCTATGGTCAATTGAAACGTACTGGTGGCAAAGAAATGTAGGGCTGACATCACCTTCATCTTGGGGGTCAGTGCAGTCGGATAACTGTGTCGCGGTTGGAGGTGTGGTGCCAGCCTGTTTGTCAGGTCCACAATTAACCGTTGGGGGAATTTGTAGCGGCGTATGCAGTCACATTCCCTCATGGCAGAAAAGTCTGGCATTGGTCGGGGGAGAGGCGGTGCCCTGCAGAAAATTGGAAGGAATAACGAAGATTGAGTACATTACTACACTAATGTCAATGAACTGAGCACATGTTTAACAGCTAATACACATATGCCACATACAGAGTCTAGTCTGTGCAAAACATCCTGCACACGCATGCCAGCCAGGTGATACTCCTACCAAGAGCCAGCTACAAACATGGATTGTCAAGGTCTACATGACATGCCATGCAAGTAGCTGTGGGCCAGTGTGAGTGAACAGCCAGACACATTACAGGAGTGACATACATCCACATATGTGCATTTGAAGGATGTCAACTCATACAGACAGCTGCCGGCAAGCTAGACGCACAGGTCACATGTCATGGAAAATGGACAGACCACACACCTTGCCATGAAGGGGTACATGTCAAAAAAAGTCCAGCCGGCTGAAGACGGCTGAAATGCCAGAAACCGGTCCTAGGAAGCTTGTTTCCGGTCCAGGGAAGGCATGGCTTGGCATTTTGGGCTGGACTGTTCCCATGAGGCACAGGGTCAGACTGATTTGCATATGGCCATATCTGAACTGGGGTGGCAGAGTGGGCTAAAGAACGGTGATGGATCAAACCCAGATCTCTTGACTGGGTGTGAGTGTTTGATTGGTTCTGATACTCCGTTCATCACCACCCCCTTTTGTACCGCTTTGTTGTGCATGAAGGGGAGATATGCATAGTGCGGGGACGGTTGCTCCTGTTGCAGTCAGATCTATCCAGGACCATGGAGCAGTGTGGCCACTACAGTCCCCTGAGACACCTTTTCCTAGGAATTATGTGTGTCATCCAACACTGTGGACATTCTCAGTGTCTTCAGCATAGGTTGCCCTCTGTGGCATTGTACCCTGGCCTCATTTGTATTTACGTAAAGTGTGCTACATGTGTCCACTGTACAGGGTGACCCAATGTGGCTTGTGCATCCTCACACTGGCCAGTGCCTCTGTGTCTGTGTACAACTATCAATAATATGTGTGGTCAGCCCCACGAGGGGTAATTAGAGTGCAATTAGGATTTAATGGAGCCCATTTTTGTGTTCCCTGATTAAGAGGTGTAAGTCCTTCCTCTGTCTCAATCACATTGTCTCAGGTAGGGGGGGGGGTTGTGCGGGCAAGGCCTACATGTCCAAACCTTATGTCTCCTTGCCAGGTCTGGCCTGTGTGTGATGATAGTCTGAACAGACACTCAACAAGTATTGACCCAGTCATGTTGTGCAGGGTTTAATGTTTGTGCTTTGCAGCATGTGTCAAAAGTTAAAAGACATGTTTCCTGCTCATCCATTTTTGGCAAAGGTGTGTGGTCCAGATGCTATGGTCGACTGTCCACAGACACTAGCTTCTCTGTATAATTCGATATCAAGTTCTTTGCTGTAGTGTCATGCTCTCCATTGTTTCAAAGTGGCATGGTGGGTCAACCAACTGTGTAGTGCAGGGCCTACATATGTGCGTAGTATTGTAGATGTTACTCATTATGCTTTTCATGCTATGCACTGTGACCTATGTAGTTTGGACTCATGTGTCATATGTATACAGGTGTCTGATCATTTCCTGTCTCTTCACCTTGCCCACAGCATCGTCGGGAGACACCGAGGGAGACACCGGCACGGACGTGGAGGAGGGATCCAGCACCGGTGCCACCAGTGCTGGGGAGTCTGGCACAGCAAGTGGCACGGAGGGTGAGGGAAGTCAGGCGGAGGACCTGTCCAGTCCCAACACCGACTATGACGCTGAAGGGTCCGAGGCTGAGCTCCCAGAGGGGGCGGAGGCTGCTCCCACAGCTGAAAGCAGCAGTACATCTCTCGCCACCCCCTCCATTCCCATCACCGCCCTCCCACTTGCTCGAGTCCCTTCTGTCCGTGCTAGGTGACAACATGTCTCCTTCGTGCCAGTCACCGCACCCCCTGCCCCTGTGTCCCCTGCTGCCGTCAATGCCGAGTCTGTGGACATCCTGCGGCAGTTGCAGGTTGGTCAGACATCGCTGCTTAATGTCCTCCATGGCCACACCAGACTGCTGACACAGATGGTGTCAGCAGCGATGTCTGACCAACGGATGTTGCCGAGGTCCATGGACTCGTCACTGACGGCAGCAGTGGGTCTCCTGCAGCGCTCCGTCCCCCACCCTACCCCTGCACCATCCACACTTCCCACTCCCATGCCTGTCCCAATGCACGCACCCCACCAGACACAGGCAGCACACCAACAGGGAAGGCCAAGCTCACACCTCCTGTCACGCACACACAGGGGAAAGTAGGCACACCCACTGGGTCGGGGGGCAAACGGCAGCCACGCAGCCACAGTGGGAGTCCGCAGTCCTCACTACCCACTTCCTCCAAAACCACTCCCCTTAGCTCCCCTGCCCAACAGTCGGACAAAGAGTCCTTCATGGCCAGTCAGTCCCTCAGCCCCAGTGTGACACCACCCCGCAAGCGGTCGAGGAAGTCCCCGGGCAGGGGAGTTGAGTCCCCACCCTGTCCACACACTCCCCCAGTAGCGCTGCAACCCATCCCTCCGACCCCCCCCTCCTTGGGGCCTGTGGTTCCTTCGGGTGCAGGGGAGACACTGGGAGACCTTGCAACCGTGTGCAGCGCCATCCTAACCACCACCTTTGGCGCTGCCCCACCCCCTGTGGTGGAGTCGTCCGTCCCTGCACCCACAACACCTACCCTTGCCCCTCCTGTCCCTGCGGTGCCTGGTCCTTCCCCCCCACATGATGCCCCCCCCCCGTGGATGAAAAGGAACTCTGAACTGTGCAGGCAAGCTAGGGGAGACTCGTCCCAATGTGTCACCCACCCAGGAATTCGCATATGGACTGGCCTATGGGCCTTGTATATAGTGGACGTTTCAAATCAAATCATTTTTTATGCTGAATAAAGCATTTTGTTTTTCATTTGCACACGAATGCTTTTCTGGTATTGCTGTTGGTGCTGCTGCTCCCTGAGTTGGGGTGGTGATAATGTGATAGGTGTCTGGTAAATGTTGTAGTGTGCTGCTCATGGGGAGGACCCTGGTATCTGCGTGCCATCACAAGGTCTCTGCAAATAATCTTTGGTCATGTAAGCTCTTACTGTATGGTGACATTGTCCCAAGGAGTGTTCCTTCCTCTGTGGCACCTGACTTCTTCCCTGCAGGGTGTTTCACAATTGTTGTGCTGACCTGTGTCTACATTTCCTTGCTGTGTGAGGGATCCCTTCAACTTTGCCCATGCCTGCTCAGCAATGTCTCCGCCTGCATCGTCTGTGCCATCATTGGTAGTCACTGTACTTGTGTATGGAGTATGTTGCCATGACTTCAAGTGGACATGGTCCCTTTTCCACACTATGCATGTGTGTACTCCCAGCCTAGCACACATGTGTTACTTGTTCTGCAGGGTATTTGGGCACCTAACTGACAATTGTGGGCATTGTATCTGTGGGTGCTCCACCCTTTTCCCTCCATGGGAGGCAACAACTTGTTGGCTGCCCCAGCACCTGTACATTCCTATCAGTCCTGGAATGTGCGTGACCATGTGTGTTCCCTTAGGCTCTCTTAGTTTAGTGGGGTTTGACATGAGGATACAGTCTTGGTGCATGATCTCAGTGTGTGTATTGTGCTGCCACCGCCAGGGGTGGGTATGCATGTGTAATTTGTCATCACACCCACATGTGGTGTGTCATGCAGTGGGGGAAGGACATCCATCCTCATGGGAGTGGGACACTGCTGTCAGTGATGTGTTGTCATGGCACTCTCAGCATAGTCGCACATTGTGGATGCCTTCATGCACCCATGGAGTTTAGCTCATGGGAGGATGATGTACACATCCCCATGTCTCTGTCCACTGCTAGGAGGCCTCTGCACCCACCCCTCAGATGTCTGGGCACTGCTGGGAGTCCTCTGCACCCACCCCTCATATCTCTGGGCACTGCTGGGAGTTATATGCACCCACCCCACATATGTCTGGGCACTGCTGGGAGTCCTCTGCACCCACCCCTCAGATGTCTGGGCACTGCTGGGAGTGATAGGCACCCACCCCTCATGTGTCTGGGCACTGCTGGGAGTCCTCTGCACCCACCCCTCAGATGTCTGGGCACTGCTGGGAGTGATAGGCACCCACCCCTCATGTGTCTGGGCACTGCTGGGAGTGATAGGCACCCACCCCTCATATGTCTGGGCACTGCTGGGAGTCCTCTGCACCCACCCCTCATATGTCTGGGCACTGCTGGGAGTCCTCTGCACCCACCCCTCATATGTCTGGGCACTGCTGAGAGTGATAGGCACCCACCCCTCATGTGTCTGGGCACTGCTGGGAGTGATAGGCACCCACCCCTCATATGTTTGGGCACTGCTGGGAGTCCTCTGCACCCACCCCTCATATGTCTGGGCACTGCTGGGAGTCCTCTGCACCCACCCCTCATATGTCTGGGCACTGCTGGGGGTCCTCTGCACCCACCCCTCATATGTCTGGGCACTGCTGGGAGTGATAGGCACCCACCCCTCATGTGTCTGGGCACTGCTGGGAGTGATTTTCACCCACCCCTCATATGTCTGGGCACTGCTGGGAGTCCTCTGCACCCACTCCTCAGATGTCTGGGCACTGCTGGGAGTGATAGGCACCCACCCCACATGTGTCTGGGCACTGCTGGGAGTGATAGGCACCCACCCCTCATATGTCTGGGCACTGCTGGGAGTCCTCTGCACCCACCCCTCATATGTCTGGGCACTGCTGGGAGTCCTCTGCACCCACCCCTCATATGTCTGGGCACTGCTGGGAGTCCTCTGCACCCACCCCTCATATGTCTGGGCACTGCTGGGGGTCCTCTGCACCCACCCCTCATATGTCTGGGCACTGCTGGGGGTCCTCTGCACCTACCCCTCATATGTCTGGGCACTGCTGGGAGTGATATGCACCCACCCCTCATGTGTCTGGGCACTGCTGGGAGTGATAGGCACCCACCCCTCATATATCTGGGCACTGCTGGGAGTGATAGGCACCCACCCCTCATATGTCTGGGCACTGCTGGGAGTGATAGGCACCCACCCCTCATATGTCTGGGCACTGCTGGGAGTGATAGGCACCCACCCCTCATATGTCTGGGCACTGCTGGGAGTCCTCTGCACCCACCCCTCATATCTCTGGGCACTGCTGGGAGTTATATGCACCCACCCCACATATGTCTGGGCACTGCTGGGAGTCCTCTGCACCCACCCCTCAGATGTCTGGGCACTGCTGGGAGTGATAGGCACCCACCCCTATGTCTCTGTCCACTGATGTGGATCGTAGCATGACACCCACCCGCCCACACGCTCTGAAGGCCTGGGTACGGGCCGTATCCCCAATGTTGGGGTGCCGTAGGGGTAGGCGTGGTACGACCCGTACCCATGCTCTTCAGGCCTGGGTACGGTCCGTACCCCTACGGCACCCCAACATTGGGGGTACGGCCCGTACCCAGGCCTACAGAACGTGTGTACGGGCCGTACCACCATTGTTGGGGTGCCGTAGGGGTACGGCCCGTACCCAGGCCTACAGAACGTGGGTACGGGCCATACCACCATTGTTGGGGTGACGTAGGGGTAGGCGTGGTACGACCTGTACCCGCGCTTTTCAGGCCTGGGTACGGGCCGTACCCCCAATGTTGGGGTGCCGTAGGGGTACGGCCCGTACCCAGGCCTTTCGAATGTGGGTACGGGCCGTACCACCATTGTTGGGGTGACGTAGGCGTAGTACGACCCGTACCCACGCTCTTAAGGCGTGGGTACGGTGCGTATCACAATTGTTGTGGTGACGGGACGTGTCCACGTCCACTTCCGTTGTGGCGGGACGCAGGCCTTGGTGGACACGCCCCCCCCCAAGGTGACCAGACCCTGGAGGTACGGTTTGTACAGGGCATGTATACATTTTGCCTTGGGTGGGGGTTATGTTTCCTGCCCCTGCCCCCCACCTTTGCCCCTGGGTGTTGTTCTGACCTTCTGCGGCGTCTGCGTCGGTTCCTGTGCACCAGGTTGTAGGCTGTGAGGGCCGGGATGACACGTAGGATGGGGTCCATTGGCTGTCCGTCGCGTACAGGTGCTCCTTCCTCGCGTCCTCCTCATTTTCCCGGCAGTTTTTGGCTGCCGTAAAATATTATCCGTGCGGAGTGACGTAGGCACGAATCGTACTTGCTGGTTCGTAAAACGCTGCCTGACTCCGCCCGGACGTCACGTACGCAGTGTCCCGGATCGGAATTGTAGGTATATTTTAGCCGGTCGGTGTTTTTTACGATTCGTACGGAAATGGTATTTCTGTACGAATCGTACTTGCGGGTTTGTAAGGTGGTTTTCCCGGGTACGAGTTGGACGGAGAATACGCTCCGTACGACGGTTCGTACCCGGGTTTTACAGGATCGGAATCTGCACCTTATTGTTATATGTTTTAACTTGTGCTTTTATGGTCCTCTGTGAGCCGAATAAAGTTTATTTAACTGACTAATGAGTAAGACTAATGATAATAAGAGAGGAAAGAGGACAGAGGGACACTCACAATACAGTTCCCTAGAACTGCAAAGAATAATATGTGCTTTCTATCTGTTCCGAGCAGCCTTCTAGGAATTACTTAAACCTGCAGTTGGTTTTAGCATTGTCCAAAGCAGACGACAAGTATTATACAATAAGTACTGCCAAGGATCCTCCTTATAAAATAAAATGGTGGACTTGTCAGCGATAAGCGCTGCCGCTTCCTGATCAGTTAGTGTAAAAAGCAAATGCTAAACTACTTAGGAACAAGGAAGCGTAGGCCACTGGTGAGATGGTAACATGCACCGCTGTCAAAGCCAAACTGTTGACCTAAATCCAAATTCCCAAAAATGATTGGAACAGCCACACTTTACAAAATTATTTGTGGGCAGAGATGGGAAACCTGTCCTTTTCCAATGGGTTTAAGGCAGATTTTCCCCTAAAGAGAATTTTAGGGGGAAAAAACAGTGCTAGTGGTGCATATCACTGAACAAATTTTCCTGTGCATTAGCTAAAAGAAGTGGAATTTGGAGGTACTTACGAAAAGTCTGAGACAGGCACAAGAGACAGCGTAGATAATTATGTATGTGCTTAAAAGTGCCACCAAAGATTCAATATCTTTCTGATACTAGTACCTGGGGGCTCACCTTAGAAATGGTATCTTTTGCTCAATCAATCAATCAATATGAACTTTATTCGGATAAAAACAACATATCCATAAAAGTACAGCATAAAATAATATACAAAAATTGCTAAAAACACCAGAATATACACATTTTAAGAAGGTCAATTAATCAGGGTGCATAGAGTTACGTATACGCATCACTGTTTTCAAAAATGATCCAACTCTTAAGCATAATTCATCATCAGTAATAGCTAGCACCTTTTCGTAAGCCACTTTATAATCCGTAATGTGGCGAGTTTTAAAATATGGGATCAAGAATTTTTTAGTGGGGGCTGAATAGTAACTACAAGAGAACAGGAAATGAAGCATTGACTGCCTATGGGTATTATTACAAGGGCACAATAATAAGTTAAGATTATGTGTAAAGCCAATGGGGAATGACAGCAAATATTTCATGGTGTCTGTCCTTAGCCTAAAGAACAGGCCCCTTTCCCAACAACTGATTGGTTTAAGGAGATATCTAGGCATAGCAGGGGATACATCTATCTGCATATATCTAGCAACTGAGGTTTTATTACACTCAGTTGATACTCGTGCTACTTTA
The DNA here is from genome assembly GCF_964204655.1 of Triturus cristatus. Taxonomy (NCBI): domain Eukaryota; kingdom Metazoa; phylum Chordata; class Amphibia; order Caudata; family Salamandridae; genus Triturus; species Triturus cristatus. The sequence continues at coordinate 313,174,312 of NC_140580.1, read as the reverse complement.
TAGGAGTCATACAGAGTCTTTTCCACTTTTTTAATATTAGCAGAGTTGTGTTCGAGTGGAGTTAAAAAGAGATGTTCCATATTTAGGCTACATAGACTTTTCCTGACCCCTGCTAACCACGGTATGTCCATCCCTTTATCACATTTTAGGCAGTCAGTGATTATTTCCCTAGTCAACTGCGCAGCCGGATTCTTCCAGATTCTTAACCAAAATAAAATGGGGCGAGCTTTGATGAAATCCTCAACATATGGTAAATTAAGTTCTCTGTGGACAGCATATGTTGAGGAGGAAAAAGGTGCGCCTAGAATCTTATGGCAGAATCTGTTCTCTTCACGTTGTATAGGTATACTAACCGTATTCCCCCATACCTCCGCCCCATATGTTACTGTTGGTATGCATTGCAGTCTATACATTTTGATAATGGATGATACAACCTCTATATTCTTTGGCTTAGGTAACCTAAGTATAGTGTTAATAGAGTTAATAAACTTTCGTTTGCAATACGCTATATGATCATTCCATAATCCATTTGATGCAAAAGTCAGACCAAGATATGGAAAGGTGCGAATACTCAATAATTGATTAGAGTTTATTGCTATTGTAAGGTTGGAATATTTCTTAGACCCACACGACATTAAAAAGGATTTTTTAAAATTTGTGCACAGATCCAGGGATGCCATAAACTTGACAAAGTCTTGAACCAGGCTGCGCAGGGCTTTGGGGGTGCGCCCCATCAGGACTGCATCGTCAGCATATAACAATGCAGGGATTTTGTTGCCGCCAATTGTAGGGACGTCTTTTGTTGAGATCGACAGTGATTTAGTTAAGCCATTAATATATAAAATAAATAGGAGAGGGGCCAGTACACAGCCTTGTCTAACCCCTCTACCTACTTCAATAGCTTTGGAGATCTCACCAGCCATACTAATACGCACCCTAGCTTTTAGGTCTCTGTGCAGGTATGCTAAAAAAGAAACTAAAGATTCATCCAGCCCGAGATCCAACAAGATTTGCCACAATCGCGATCTATTTACAAAATCAAAGGCCGAGGTAAGGTCCATAAATGCCAGATACATAGGGACTTTTTTGGCTACATTATATTTACCAATAATTAGATTAAGGTTGAGGCACTGTTCCACAGTGCCAACCTTACTCCTGAATCCCAACTGGCATGGGTGGAGTACCTTAGAATCCTCAGCCCATGAACTGATCTTGTTAAACAGCACCCTTCCCAAAATTTTAAGGGTGTTGTCGATCAGCGATATTGGCCTGTAGCAGCTCGGATTTGAACGGTCGCCCTTCTTAAAAATTGGGACAATAGTGCTACAGGACCAAGTTTCGGGGATGGATGAATTGGTCAAATTGTTAAAAACATTCGTAAGTAATGGCGCCCAAAATTCAGGGTGACTCTTAATGAGGTCGATAGGAAGACCGTCTGGGCCGGGGGCTTTACCTCCCAGACTTTGGCTAATTGCTTCTTCGACTTCAGATAGGTCAATCAAGATGTTAGCAGTGTATGTGAACTCCCTGGGTTCCCAAATAATGGGGGCGGCATAGATTTTACTAAAGTGAGCCTCCCAAGCCTCACTAGAAATGTTGCAGCTAATTGGTGTGGATGTGTTTCCCACAAGTTTCATATCTTTGACAGTTTTCCAGAAGTTCTTACCATTTTTTAGCTCATTTGCACGCACAAGTTGAGCATTAGTGATCTCCTCCTTCCTACGTATGGTAGCCTTCTTGTAATTATTTCTCAGTATTGACACAAGGAGACTATCTCTGGGTTTAGTTTGGAGAGCCTTTCTTAATGCTCTGTTAGCCGCAGAACACTCTGCATCAAACCACCTTGGATCTAAATTTATATTCTTAATTGGCTTGGACAATATTTTTCTAATACCGAGGCAGAGCTCAGAAAACGCATGGACTACCTCAGTATTATTTTCACTATATGTCAGGCATACATTAATTAAATTATGGTGCGATTTAACCATTGTTTGGAATAATACGTTATTATCAATGCCACGCCACACAAGTCGGAGGTTATCAGTTTATATCGTTAGGTCACTTGCTCCATGCGTATATTTGTACGTTGGACGGCGTGTGAAACTTAAAATAGTACTAATGGGATTATGATCACCATGTATTGTCGGAATTACTTCTGCCTTTAGCACATGATTTGCGAGGGGTGCTGTCACAAAGATGTAATCAATGGTGGATGTTGAACCCCGACTTCTATAGGTTGGTACAGTACATCCATCGATAGTTGCTATTTCCATAATGTCTGAAAAATTCTGCGAGTTTAGATGGTTCATTAACTGCTCACCTCTCTTACATAACGTGCTTATAGTATTGGGCCGATTATCAGAATTAATGGCTCTAGGGAGCCTGACATTAAAGTCTCCACCTAGACATATGCCTTTATTTAGGGCGCCATATTCTCTTTCTAATTTTGAAATAAAATCAAACAACTTAAAAAAGTTCATATTGGGAACATTTTTAAAATCATTGTTATAAAAGTTAATTATATATAAAGAAGCCCCCCGGGTATAAAGGGATACTTGGAATGTGTCGCTGTTTGTGGGCACGATCCTAGTGCGACCACCTGCCTTGATGTTTATCCAAGTGGAGAGGCCACCAACGGGCCTTCCTGAAATAGGAATGGGGGATAGAATGTTAAAACACTCAAAACCCTCCATAGAAAGCTCCTGGGTTGCCCAGGTCTCTTGAAACATTACGATGTCCTGACCACTTATTAGCTCCCTCCAATCTCGTAGGTTTAACTTGGATGCCAAGCCAGCGACATTCCAACTCAAAATCTTGAGTGTCGAGTCAGCTACCGTTATGACCGGGACATCCTGTGAGCTAACCTGAGTATATGTATCAGTCGATGCTGATGATAATGCATCGCTTAACACTTCCCTTGTTGACAGGGATGGCAGTCAGTCTTGACAATCCAGACCTGACAACAGTGTGAATCTGTTATTAATTGGGATAGTGTTACGCGGATTGGGAACGAATGCTTCGAAAGTCGGTTTATAAAAGTAGCCTAAAGGTAGTGCCCATATACCAGTGCTGTGACTGACCTCTTCTCTCTGTGGCGATAGGATAGCTTTTGCCACTGATTGTCTGCGGAAATTAATGATTATACAATCCCCTTTAATAGATTTGGGAGATGTTCCAAGCCATCCTACCCGCCGGACCATAATGATATTTTCAATTAAAGATGGCCTAAACCGCTTATGCTTAGTTAGCCAGTCAACGCATTTGCAGCGTAGTTGTTCCCAAGATTCTTTCTGATCCTGTCTTAGAAAGGGGACGCCAGCTAGGACCACAACATATGGACCGGCCTCCGGGGGTAAATCAAGTAACACATTATTTCCCTCAGTGGGGATATTAGGATTTAAGTCAGTGCCTACATTATGCTGGATATTATGTTGCGTATTAACTAGACCATCACCACTGTATAAGGGAATGGAAGCATTAATAGGAATTTGCGGGTTATTTAATGAATTGGCAGTGTTAGTCCCAATTATACTTTTCACGGGGCTTATGCCCTCTGTAATTCCCGTAATTCCCTTTTTATCTAGACAGGAACGAATGTTATTACATGTCATGCAATCACTGATTCTCAAATTTGTAGTGGGGGAAGCAAAAGTGTTTTGGCATTCTGTAGGGATATTAGCAGTGGATTCATTTTGGGCCAAGTGTCTAGTGTTTGCCAGAATAGGTGACTTATCGACAACGGGGGGAGCAATATCCGTTGATTGAACTATCGACCGTGGATTTGGGACGGACTGAGCAACAGAAGTACAATCTTTCACTATAGCTAGGAGGTTATCAAATAAAGGTTTAACACAATCAGTAATCAAACCAACCAAAATGTTAATATCAATAGCCCTAGTATGGTTTCCATTATCCGTGATGATTGGGAGCAAAAAATCAGTCTCAGTCTGAGTTCCAATTGAGTGAGAGCATGATTTGGGCAATGGGGCATGCATAGTTGGTGGGTCGTGCATTAGAGCCTCCACAGATGTTTGATTTGCGGATGAACGGATCCACGAGTTTAAAGTTGTGCGAGTGGAACATGGGCGTATTGGTTGTTTTCTTTTTACACAAGTGGGCTTCCCAGCTTTCCTCTTAAGTTTTGCCCCTAAAAGTGGGACATTAGATGGTACATGATTTAATTCTGGCGAGTCCACTGTAGTAATTTCGCATGCCTCTTCGCAAGCCGCAACAGGAACATTAGTATTACTTGTGGTGATATCAATAGTGTCAATAGGCAAACCTGAAGATAGAATTGATTGTCCTAAACCGAGGGACAGGCGCCTCTCAGTAAGTTCGATCTCATTGCTTACGATACTAACGGCTCTTTCCAGCATGTTCTCAATGCTCGTTGTGGCAGATTTCATAACAGGTGGGATGGTTCGCTTCCCCATTTGTAAAACTGTTCAAACTCTCACAAATAAGCAGCTGCCCAAGTATGGTGTATTAGGGTCAGTGTATTTCGCTCACCTGATTGTAGACATGGGGATAACTGGGACGAAAGAGGGGTGGCCCAGCCCAGTTTCCTCCGGGCGATGACGGGCAAGGACGGGCCCGCCCTTGGCCCGGGCTTCGCCCGGGCGCCGCCCGCGCGCGTCCCGCGCTGCGGTGTCTCGCTGGCGCTTTAAAGCGCTCGTGCAGCTATAGCTCCGCCCTCACTTGGCAGGGTGTCAGCAAAGGTCTCTGGGACAGGTAGTCCCCCTCCAGCGATATCAGCGTTCTCCTCTCTTTGGTCAGCGCGTCCCGCGCTGCGGTGTCTCGCTGGCGCTTTAAAGCGCTCGTGCAGCTATAGCTCCGCCCTCACTTGGCAGGGTGTCAGCAAAGGTCTCTGGGACAGGTAGTCCCCCTCCAGCGATATCAGCGTTCTCCTCTCTTTGGTCAGCGCGGTATCTTTTGCTGTAATTCCAGATAGTCTGGAGAACCTAAATATGTCTTGGTGTTGATGACTCACTAAATACCAACCTGTGCCCTTCCAAAAGCAGGTGGTGAAAAAATAATACTCTCCAAATGTATCCACACAGTCTGGAGCAAATTCTGAACAGTATAGGTACTAGTAGATTGGAGGAGCCTGAACCCTATTCTTGGACTGGAAAAAGGACAAATGAAATGCTAAAAGTGACTTAACTGGATACTCTGCCGCCAAACCTTCAGCTAATATGCATTAATGTGATAGCTTGTACAGTCAAGTTATTATACTGCAAATTAATGTTTCTGTGAAAGTCTCCCTCAACCACTGCCCTGCAATGCGGCTGATACCAGCATTTGCTGCCAAAAATTTAATCGATGAACAAATGAACTAGATATATGAAGCAGTCATTTTGGCAGTCATCATCACATGACTTGATCTTAATCTGGATCGCAAAGCATATTCTGAAACATTTCGTTAACTGTGAATCCTATTTAAGCAACGTTTGTTTGGTTGTATTTAATGTACATTAGAAAACGTTCCACTTCCACTGTATTGTTATGTATACTTTCTGGTGAGAAGAGCGTGGATTATTTCTTATCTCGGTTTAGATGAACATCAGCTTCCTAATAATACAGCTTCTGTGAATTGTGTTATAGTATTTCATGGAACAAAGACGTCACATGTTCTCCTGCAGTAGCCAAATAGATTAGCAATAATAACATTGCTGATTCAGGGCCCCGACAAATCTTCTTTCTTTGATCTTCTTCTGACGAGTTCTTATTGTACGTGTGGATATTCGATAAACCTTCTTTGGAAACTTCACACGCTCCGCACGTACTGATCACTCAAACAGAGGGCCTCATTTGTGAGGAATGGAGGTAGGGCAGCGCCGCATATCATCTTACTGCGCAGCCCTACGCCAATGTGAAAGGGCGGGAATGCACAGTATTTATGAAATATGGTGCATTCCTATCCTTTCCCTCAGTGCTGGCGCACAATTTGTTTCCTAGTGCCGACATATGCAACTTGCATCATGGTTCAAGGGTGTCTGCATTGCATGCAGGATTGTTTTGTGCAGAAAGGGGCACCTTCCTTAATAAAAACAATCTTAAGAGGTGTTTTCCTATGGAAAGATGAAAAAACGAGGAGAAATAAAAATATTTCTCCTCGTTACGCCTGCTCTGGGAAGGTCTAAGGTTTTGGCATTGCCCCAGGTTTATGTGATTAAGTAAATCTGGGGCAGCGCCAAAATCTATGGGAGTTGTGTGAGAACCCCGCCACCCCGCAACATCCATGAAAAGCCTCCCTGGTGCAGAATAAGGCTGCACAGCGACTTGTGCTGCCTTGCTTTACTCCATGACTATGAGGCCAAGATATGATTGAGAGGTTTGCGCTGGCGGAGCATCATAAAAAAGTGACGCACTGGCGACCCAAGCCTCTCAGAAATAAGCCCCGAGGTATATTGAGAATAAAACCCAAAGGTAAAGAAACTAAGTTCTAGAGAAATAAATCAAACAAGTAGGCTATTTAGTGTTCCTAAAAAGAAAATGAGATACTCATTGAGCCTAAGTATTTCAGAGGGGCCTGTTACCAAAGGCAGTATGCCCAGATGGATTACCTCTCTCTGGTCAAATTCAAGTGGCCTGGTGTTCCGGCCCAAACAGTTGCCAGGTGCGATAACACTGGGTCCATTTCACCAGGAGCAGAAATGCACCTAGCGAAGTCGAATGCATGCCCCTAATGACATGGGCTACAAGTAGCGACATAGCCAGACTTACACCCAAACAAATGGAACGCTCCACTCCCTCCTAGAAGGCCCATTTCCTTCCCTGCCCCCTGACACATCCCCAACTTCCGTCATTTCCCCCCCCCACGACCCGCTATTGCAATCCTCGCTTCCATTGACTACACACTGACCCTACCACACGACCTGCTTTGCCCAAACCAATAACCCAATTATCATCTTCTTCAGGCAGGTGATAAATGCGGTCAGAAAATTCTCTTGAAAAGGATACGATAATTCCAGATCCACATGGTAATTACCCATTGCTGGGACTGCAACTGGTAACTTTAAAACGAAGGGGTACAATTAGTACCCAGAATGTTGGCACCCCCTCCACCATGCAACTCATAATCGGGTCCAGAATGCATGCTGAAGGAGAACTCCAAAACAGAAGGTTCTTGTACTTGAGTACCTTCAAAGATTGTGCACATGCATTCATAAATGGTTAACATTAAAGAGATTTTACTTATGTAAAGTGCGTTTCTCACTGATGGGTATGTCATCGTCACCTTCGCTCACTACCACTAAACGGAAGGTCATCGTTGATCAATAACTGCTTAATAATTGATCCATCTCATTAATTTTGTAAAAAGAACTCCTAAAACATACTGACTGAATCAATATTAAACGCAACCCTCCCTCTCAATTCCATATCTAGGATCAGGACAGAAAATATGTTCCCGCCTTTATACACGTAGGGTGGACTTTTACAGAGGTTTTTTTGCATCTCATCTTAGTGATCACTACCAGGTACTCGAATATTTTATCTCAATTGACCATGTGAAATAGGCCAACCATGCACGTATGGATTGGTCAAATGCTGTGCGATCTTCATCAAATATTTAGGGATGCATTAATGTGAATGGTATAACTGTTTCACTTACCAAACCAAACTCCGTTTCATAGACCCATTCAGTCGTTACACAGATGCCTACTAAAAGGAAAGCACCTGTAAGAAAGCATGCCTTCTTGTACATTTGTAAATTATTTGTTATAACTGTTACAATAGATAATGTATAAATGTAGCTTTGAGATTCTACAAAACAAAACTTAAAACACACATTTGATGTGTGTTGGTTATTTCTTCTTGTAATGTGTTCTTTTGGGATCTTCTCTTGGAGCATTAAAGGGGAAAACAGGAACTTCTAATCTCTCCTAATTCCTCTATATCCCTCTCCCACTGACCTACGTAGGATTTCCTTTTTAAAGTTTTCTGAGGTCTCGGGAAGGAGGAACTAATGCTTAAAGCCTTAAAGAAGGCAAGTTTGTCATAAGGGGGTCATTCTTTGGACACATTACAGTCTGGGTGAAGGTGGCCTTCTCGCCATATATAGGACATGAAGCGCTGTGATCCTATACTGGCTGTGGTGAACCCCTTCCTATCAAGACCTGCCCGCCCCTGATGTCAAGCAGAGTGTCTTCAGGGTGGAGGGCAGCTTGGCTGCTAGTAGAGAGGATAAACTGGGAATAAAATATGGTTGGCCTTTTCTCAGGTGGGCCTGTCCCATTTAAAAATAATGGTACTGGACAATCACATCGATCGGAATTTTCCCTTTAATTTTAGGGGTCATGCCCTTTAAATGTCACATTTTAGAAAATGTAAAGTGAGATAATACGAACATTCTACAACCAGCGTTCTCTCGGACATTGCAGCCACAGGAATCATTAAAACATACATACATCCTTCCGTATTCCTTTGTATGAAATAATTGGACAGATAAGAAATGAAATAAAAAAATACGTGTGCACAACGAAATAGGTTGAGAATAAACTAAGGGCAGAGAGAAGTTGGGAAAGGAGTTTAACCATGTACGTACTTGAAAATAGCTACCCTTTGTGGTTACATGTATCTGGGTTGAGTTGGCATTGGGCGGCCACCATTTCCTGGTCCCCACTTCTAAAAGTTTGCTGATTCAGCTATGTATAGGGAATATTGAAAATGGTTTCCGCCATTACTATGTGGCCTTGTTATGCCTCCAGCTAAGATGAGATCAAAAGTATAGTCTTCTATGTGAGATGGAAGATTTCTGTGGATCCGAACTGCCCCATTGTGACTTTGCCTGGCCATGTTTGCCTTACTTCTTTGGAAAAAAAACCTCTTGCCACTTCGTTGTCTCATTAAACACAGCATCAAAGTTGAAAGACCTGCAACAAAACTGCTAATCTAACGTAATTTTGTAAGGTTTTCCACTAACCTGAATTAGAGTGTCTGCATGAACTGTCACGCCTCCTGCTGCCAGGCTCTCGAAGCTGTTACTAAGCAAGAGTGAGGAAGGCCCTTTTGGTTGGATTTCTTCTTGCTCACAACAGCTGACCTGGTAACCAAGTAACCAGGTGATGTCACAACAGAAGCTCCAATGATGTTATTTCCCTCACTTGACTTTAGTCTAGTGCTCATAGGCAACACATAGACATGAAGACAGCAGAGTGGATTTTCCTTTGTTTTGCCATAATAGGATTCCTGCTCACTTATCTACCCCTGCGTCCATCCCCCACCCCTCACCACGACCAGACAGCATATGGCCCAAAGGCAGTTTAAAATTATGCACAATTGTGACCTCAGAGGTACACATATTTTGTTGAGTGTATATTTCCTGCTGGCATAAGCTGAGTGGTGGCTTTTGGTATGAAAAGGCTGGTATCGTTGGCCCATTGGTTTACTACATTTGGTTGTGTTTACTTTACGTACAGGTGTTTATTGCATTTGCTGGTCAGTTAGGTGTGCGTATAGTTAAAGTTTGGAACATAAAATGGCGGTCATATCACTAGATGAACGCTAATGTGTGGCTTCATTGGTATGTCTAATGTAACTCCTCCTAATCTAATGGACTTGTCAGCTGGGGTGCAATAGGGTTGTCACATGTCACACAATATCTCAAGGTGTACAATGTTTTTGTACCTGGGTGTGCTTCAAGTTCAGAACCTCATAGTATTCTGATGGATGGTGGAGGGTCTGGCAGGACTTGTGCGTTTCAACATGACTCTCTGGACAGGAACAGATGTATTGCGGCCTGCTCCTTGAGTTATAGGACGCAGGCTTCCTGCCGTCAGCCATGGTTTATGCCCCATTTATGGATGAGACGCCACCATCCGTCCACAATCCACTGACACATATACGTCGAGGGAACAGATTAAAGGCTGCTCTTCTGTGCCATGAAGAGTCGAGTCTTTTGAGATACATAGACTCTACGGCAACGTGGGTTATAGTTCAGGCTGTTAGACACACAGACCACACGGAATACATTTAATTGTAAAGTTCCAGGAATAGTTTGTAGAGCTATTCAAATTTGTCTATTTTGTTTCTGACTTTAAATCTTTTCCGACGATGCTTTATTGTCTAAGTATGTTTTCTAAAGATAGTCAGAGTCAAATGAGTCAAATAATTGCCAGTTTGGAGGCGCCATTACTACACTCTTCAATCCAGAAACTTTGCCACTAGCTGAATTCTTAGGCCTAGCATTCTGCGCTTGTTACAGTTCCAAGAAATACGCTTAAAACTTCCGAACCCCCCTTTACAGTCCTAGCGATACTGCCCTGTCTAAAGCCCTTCATCATCGTGTCAGGCCAGCAAACTCCATATTGTTTTCTGTTAGATTTGGGGGGCTCTAGTTGGCACAGGTAGGTACTTGTGACAAATAGGGACCCTTGCCTCTAGTCAGGGTAAGGGGGTACACTAAAAACCCCTGCACACAACCTTGGTAGCTTGGCACGAGCAGACAGGCTCTTATCTCAGAGGCAGTGTGTAAAGCATTTGTGAACACATACAGTAATCAAGTGACAACACTACAGATGAACACCACACAAGTTTTATATAAAAAAGAAGTATTCTTTATATAGATTTAACACAAGACCACAAACAACAAAAATCCACAATACTGTGCTTAAAAGGGTAGAAATGGCTTAGGTCTCTTTATATCTTAAATGCGACACTTTGAGTCAATGTACCTTGAGAGGCGACACGCAGGGCAACGAAAGTGTTGCAGGGAAGGTAATGGGGTAGGTCCTTAGACGCAAAGGCGGTGATGCATTGAAGATGTGGTGCAAAGAAACAAAGATGCCGTCTTCTTGTTGATGCGACACGCTTCTCCGATGTTGCGAGATGTCTTGGCTCGATGCGTCAGCTGCTGTGGCGACACCCTTGTCCAGTGATGCGACGACAGCGGCTGTGACGGCGACACTCTTCTCCGACATTGTGAGACGCTTCCGCTTGATGCGACAAATGCAGCAGCGACACCCTTGTTCCATGATGCGACGACAGCAGCTCCGACGGCGGTACGCTTCTCCGTTGACGCCCTTGGAGATACTTAAAAGTTGAAATAAGCACACAAAGTCTCTTCTCCTTCCTTTGGCAGTCAGGCAAACCACTGCAGTGGCTGCGAAGGCGGCATGCTTCTTCGGCGTTGTGAGACGCTTCTCTCAATACGGTGCAATACGACAGCTACAGCGGCGACATCCAAGATCCGACGGCAGCAGCAGCGACGGCGACATGCTTCTTCCTCTTGAGTTGCGCTTCCAGCTCCTTGCGACACGCAGTCCCTCAGAAGGCCTAAAACAGCATCAGGCACTTCCAAAGAACTCTTGGAGAGCTGGTGGTTGAAGTCAGTTGTCCCTGAGACTTCAGTAGGAGACAAGCTCTTCTCTCAAGACCTTGGAGATCCTTACAAGTTGAAATAAGCACACAAAGTTTCTTTTCCTTCCTTTGGCAGTCAGGCAAACCACTGCAGGCCAATCCCCCAAGCAGCACTTTAGCTTAGGGATAGTCTCTTCTCGGTTTCTTCAGGTTCCGCTCCTCAGTAAAAGTTTCTTCTTGTTCCAAAAGTGATCAAAATTCTTGGGATCAGGGTCCCACTACTTATACCTCAACATCCTTTGTCCTCTGAGGGCAGAGGGGCCTTTGCCTAGTCCAAACCAGTTCTGGTCAGTCCTGGAGCACTTTGTATACCTGACTCCTTCTTTCCTTTCAGAGTGCAGGACAGAGACATCAGACGCACCACAGGAGGGGGAGCCAGCATTGTGGAGGGAAGTTCACAGCCCTATTCAGGTCCCAGGTGCAACTCCTCCCTCCCATCTAGATGCAGATCTCTCTGTTCAGCCCTGTGCTGACTCACCCTGTCTCCGGGAATTTCCCAGCCCCCTGGAATTCCCCAGCCCCTGTCACTCAAACTCCAGACAAGCAATACACAGTCTAGCAGAGGCAGGTTTGAATGGTTAGATAAGAAAATACCTACTTTCTAAAAGTGGTATTTTCAAACACAGAATGTTAAAACCAACTTCACTAAAAGATGTATTTTATCATTCTGATTTCAGACATACTAAATTCTAATTTCTACCATGTTCCCCGAGTCAGTTAGGATTATAAGATGTAATAATCAAACTGCCCATTATGGCCTATGGTGAACAGGTAGCCTTGCAATAGTGAAAAACTAAAATGGCTGTAATTCACTATTAGGACATGCCACACACACCAGGACATGCCCTACCTTATACTTACAATGCACCCTGCCCTTGGGCCTACCATAGGGGTGTCTGATATGAAGAAAAGGGAAGGTTTAGTGACTGGCAAGTGGGTGCACTTGCCCAATCAGCATGACAGTACCAGACTGCACGCAGGCTCTGCAATGGCAGACCTTAGACACATTTTTACAGGCTGCTTCTGTGGGTGGCACTACCAGTGCTACAAGCCCACCAGCAGCATTTGGATTTACAAGCCCTGGGCACTCCTGGTGCACTGTACTAGGGTCTGACAGGTAAACCAAACCAACCAATCATGGAATCACAAATTCATGCATCAATTTACCATAGAGAGCATATGCACTTTAGCACTGATCAGCAGTGGTAAAGTGCCCAGAGTCATAAAACAGCCAACAACAGGTCAGAATAAATATAGGAGGAAGGCAAAAAGTTCAGGGATGACCCTGCAAAAAGGGCCAAGTCCAACATTTTCTGATATAAAAGCAGTAGGCAAACAATTGTGATAGGTATTTCACTTACTTACTTAGTAAAATCCATCCTTTCTGTCCCTTCCGAAGGTCAGGTTCACCTTTTGATATGTTTTGATCTTAATATAGGGTCCTCCTCCAGGTCCTGGAGATACTTATAAACAGGATTGGTTGAGTTTGTCGGATGGACATCAACGTATAAACATTTCTAGCACTTTTCGAATCTCTGAGCCACTTTCTGTATCGCACGAGGCAGATTTTTTCAGAACTATTTTTCAATAACACACATTTGTGTTTGACAATGGGAAGCAAAAAGCGCGTCATCTACTAAAGGGAACCACGCCGGCCCCCCACACTTGTTGCATGCCACTCATTATATTCTTCATTTGACTCAAACACCATATAGTGCAATCCTTCCGTTAACCTGTGAGTGAACCTTGGAATTGATTAAACTCTTAAGTCTAATCTTGCCCTACAAGGAGGTCAGGAAAGAAAGAGATATGCATGGTACCCATTAAATTCCACGCCTATGGAACGCGATTTTTACTAGGTGAAATAAATACATGCAATTCCAAGTTTTCTTTTGGAATGACGAACTACACAGAGAATTGTTACTTTCCCCATTTATCAGAATGAGCTGCACTTTTTCCTAGGACAATTCAGCAAGCCAGCTCTACCGAAATCTACCAGAGGGAAATTGCAGGGCTGCAGTATTTACAGCAAATGCTCGGAATTTCAATCTTTGGTTGAATAGGAGGTTAACGCAGACCTTAGAGTGTACTGGCTAATGATAATAAAGACCAAAAATCTAAAATATACTAACTGTGTGGCCACAGACTTCTCTTCCTCTATAGACAGAGATATAGCCTAGTTGATAATGACAAAGAGAGTGGCAATATTGTAGTAACATGCTCATTTATATCATGTCGACATCACAGGAAATTATTGATCATTATCATTACATTCTTGTAAGCCTGCATCCTCAAAGGTTCCAGGGCAGGTTACTCCTCCAGCTCTGCACAGGGAATCATTGATTTTGCGCACGGTTCCCACAGAGAGGCCAAAGGCACAACCTTGAGGAGCTCACCAGCTGCTGAAGCAGTTCTGTCTCACTGTTTTGAAAACATCTAGTTCTTTGAAGTAAGAACAAGACCTGACAGGCCTATTCTCCCACCAGGCAGTTTCTTGGTCTGCTGGCCCCATGGAGGCCCTTTTTAAAGCCCAAGGTCACCCCTGTGCCTCTGTCACTTTCCCCATCTCCCCAAGATATTGCAGGAGAAAAAGGGAGGCTTCAAGAGAGAGAGAGAGAGAGAGGGAGAGAGGAGGAATTTAGGCTGAAAGCAATCAGAGTGGGAACAGAGAGAGGAAAGAAGTAGAGAGAGAGAATGGATGGAGAGAAAGGGAGTGCAGCTGGTTTGAGTACTTGTTGCAGGCTCCTTTTGAGCAGATTGAAGCTACTTTAATTTTACAAAACACCATTCCCTTAATTTCTTAAGAGCCCATTGACCATGACCTACATTGGGGCATTGTGACTAACATCAGGTAACTAAACAGCTCTACTGTGTGAGTGTCTATCCGAAGGCCCCATTGACCCTCCAGGATCCTTAGCAAAAACTGACTCCACGATGGGCTCTGAGTAGAGGTTCCATGGTGTCAAGCTACCTCGTGAATGTCCACGTGGAACGTTGATTTCCATACACTGGCCACTATTCCCAATATCATGCTTTCTTGAGGAGCTCATGGATGACGTTTTCCCATCCATTACATATGACAGTTCCTGTGCCATGGTAGTTCTGTACCTGGAATGCTATATTACCAAATCAACACATCTGTCCACCTTACTCATTAGGGAGTTAGTAAACCTAAGTAGACATGTGGCATAAGAGCAGATGTTACCAGTTTGGGCAGGCATTTTATCTGTCACCTGCCTCTAAAAAGACTGCAGAGTTGTGCATGACCAGGTTATGTAGAATAGGTCAGCACCTTCAGCCTGACATGTATGCCAAATCAATGAGAGTAATTGATATATATTTGGTGAGACTTGTATACAATATGTAGGTACGGTACAGATAAAAACCTGCACAATCTTGACTAGGGGTGTGTGAAACTCACATCATTTTTTGCAGTGTAACTGTGCAAGCACAAGCTAACTTGGTACTCACCAAGTGACAGAGACAGAAACCAGATTAACCACCTGATGATAAAGTGGCGGTTGGAGACGCTCACTGCAAGATGTCAGAGTGAGGAGGGGAGCATGATCACCATCTAGTGATAGCTCTTGTGAAGCTGAAACTCAAAGAAACAGAAACTAAAACTTCAGGATGTGGAAAAATTACAGGACCCCCAGACCGAGGAGGCATTCACCTCACAAATCAATACCAGGTTCCAACTCCTGGCCAATGGGGAAGATGAATCTGAGCCAGCTGCAGGTGAAGTCAACAAGAATTGGGAACAGGTCTCTTGAATATATGTAATGAGTAATGAAGCCTGCCTTGGGATCAAGCCAAGGAAGAGTAAAGAATGGATACGGCAAGACACATGGTAAGTTATTGAAGGCAGGAGGGCAGCAAAGAAGAAACTAATAGATGCCAAATCTGAGAGACTACAGGAGAAGTGCAAGCAACAGTACATAGAGCAAACAGAGCAGTCAAACAAATGACAAGAGTTGAGAAGCAGGCATACATGGATAACCTTGCCAGCCAAGCATAGGCATAGAAGAGAATGTGGGAAGATCCTCAAAATCACAACCATGAATATATTCAGTGGTAAATCTCATGCAACACCAGCACCCCTAACATGGACAATCAAGGCAGACTACTCACAACAGAGAAAGAGCAGAAAGCACGCTTGGCTAAGAACTCCAAAGAAGTCTTGAACGGGAAACAGTCATTACATCGCATGCGTTACAAGGCATGCGATTACAACGCAGTTGTTACAACGACAGCGTTGTTACATCGCACTACATTACAAAGCAAGTTATTACATCGACTTGCTGTAGGCAGCGCGCTAACATAAGGCATAGTATAATTTACTATTCCAACACCTTCCCTACTGTTGCGCAAACTGGAGTTGGAATAGTAAATTATACTATTCCTAAGTCCAGCGCGCCCCCGACGTAACGACTTGCGTTGTAATGTACTACGATGTAACAACGCGGTCGTTGTAACGACCACGTTGTAAACGCATGCGATGTAAAGTGTCCTATTCGTCTTGAACAGACCAGTGTCAACAAGCAAAGTGGACATCCAATAAGCAGAGGCAGACTTAGATGTGAACACAGCCTCACCAGAGAAAGAAGAAATTGTCACTGTCATCTGTTCTCTCAAGCAAGTGCAGGTTCTTTATGGGCGCGGGAGCGTTGCCCCCTGTTTCCATGCAATATTAAAACTGTTTATGTAATACAATAAAAATCTTTACAGCAGTACTTGGCATGACTGTCACCTGGGCAAAGAAGTTACAAAGAAGAAGGAAGCCTCCACTTCGAGACTGCTTGATGATTGGCAGGTGCTGAGCATCCCGGTGAAGTGCGCATGTCGGGTTGGACAAGTGCCTTGCTCCGACCAGCACACTTGAGCCCTCGCCGTGCTCTGTAATGTAGGATCCCAGGGGAGGCTGCAGCAGCCCCCAAGACTGGGGCAGGGACTGCTAATGCTCAGCCAATTCTCACGCTGCTGGAGTTGCGGGGGTGGGACGGGACCTGAGGGTGGTGAGCTGAACATCCAGAGGCAGCACGTAACAAGTGTTCTTCACTGTGATGCCAGGCTAATGGGCTGTGCATTATGAAATACAGCCTGCCCCACCGCCCAGGAGGACGAGGACCCCAGGAGAGCGAGTACCCCCATACCTCAGGACAGGAGGCAGAGCAGATCATGGCGTCAGGGGCTGTCCCGCTGCTGGTGCTGCTGTACAGTGAGTGTGACTGAACGACCCCAGGGGTTGTAAAAATGAGGTCTGTGGCACCTTACGAACAATCACAACCCCACTGGTGTGCAAGAGTGCTCTTTAAACGTGCCAGATTTTAAAAAGTGGTGTTCTCGTACAGTTTATGTGCTATGGGGTACAGTTATTGCTTCTACTGCACGAAGCGCCTGGAAACATTTCAGGTTACAGTGCGAACTACACATGGCTACTGACATACTATTGGTCACTTGTTTAGCACTTTATTTGCGATGAGGTTTTATTAAATAACTGAGCCCTTTGCCTTCTCCTGTGTCACACTAGCTTGTGGACTTTCTACTTGTGTGTGCACACACTGCAGTGCTCTGGTGCTCTAGACACAAGGCTATGCACAGTATCTCGGTGTGTGTGTCTGTGTGTGTGCACACGCTGCAGTGCTCTTGTGCTCTAGATATGAGGCGCCGCAGAGTTTCTATGTTTGTCTGTGTGGGTATGTGCTCTGAGCATGAGGCGGAGAAGAGTGTCTGTGTTTCTGTGTGTGTGTGTGTGTGTGCACACGCTGCGGTGCTCTTTTGCTCCAGACCTGCCCGGTGACTGTGTTGTGCTATCTTTTAGGTCCTCAGCCTTAGTTCAAATAATCTTAGATAGGGTGGGCAATTGGCCAGTCAGGAGTAAAGAGATAAGCGTTGTCCCATTAGGTTTTTTTAATCAACCTCTTAGAACACCTCGGTTTCCTTTAGAGCAGGGTTTAATCGCGGGGCCACCACGGTACAGCTATGCTGTCCCGATTAATAACTATTTTTAGCCCCTCAACGACCTGGAAGATATCGACTGACTGACTCATATTTCACAACAGGCAGAATTGGGTGGTGGGCTAACATTGGGTCGAGAAGAGGGTCCCTCAGAACAGGCAGACAGCTCAGATTGCAGCAACAAAGCAAAAAGAGTACCCTACATGCAGTCGAAATCTGACCAAATACTGGTTGATGGTGACCCAGTATTTCTGGATCAGAGACCAGAGCCAAGTGTGCATTGTATTAGCCCACGGGAGATAGGATGTCTCAGCCAGATCATCCCCTTAGGTGTGTTGCCAACTACTCCTTTGCCTATCCCCGTGGACTCCATCTGGAGGATTACCTCATGGAATATCGCGGGGCTGCGCTCTAAAATCCAAGAACCCACCTGGTGCGAGGTCATAGCAAATGTTGAGATTTTGGGACTGCAGGAAACATGGTCCCTGGATCCAATTCACATCAATGGTTTCAAGAGGTTTAACACCCAAGAGATAAAAGGTTTAGGAGGCAGACCTAAGGGTGGACTCTGTACATATATCTCGAATAGTTTGGTGATTGAAAATATAGCCTTTCGTGCGAGGGGTTGCTATTATCATATATTAGAATTTCTTTGACTGCAACCCACCACATAGTTTTGGCTAACTTTTATAACAATGTGCCACCTGGGGAAATTAGTACTGTGGTCGGGAATTTAACTGGGACTTTGTCAGATATCTTTAATGCGGACACTTCAGACTGTATGATAATTTTCATGGGGGATTTTAACTGCGCAATGTGTAATTCTGTTGATATAAGAATATGTGGACTTGAGAATGATGTTGGGGTGCGTAATACTCACTTTTGCCACACCCCAGTGGGCGATTTGCTCAATGAGCTTTTGTATACTAATGATTTGGGTTTTGTGAATGATTAATACAGCCCCCTGTACCCATGCGATGCACTTTTAACGGAAGAGGACTAGCGTCTACAATCGATTTTATGCTTTGTCTGGAGGTTAAACTGCCTCCACTCAAAACCAAGAAGGTCAAACAAAATCACCCAATAATAGGCAACCTTGAATTGAGCAGAACTAATGGATACTCCTTATGATGGTCTAAAGTAGACCCAGATGTGGTGATTACGAAATCAATTAAGAATTGTAAACCGGCCTTTGACATCTGTTTGAACGAGACATCCTCCTGTGACAGCAATGTACATTTTTTTAAAGTTATGTGTAACGAGGTTAGGAGCTTATTATCTGTGAAACACCGTAACAAACATAGAGACCAAGTGTGGTTTGATAAAAAATGTACACAAGCGCACACTAACCTGAAACTCGTGTTACACAGGCAAACTAGATCCCCAACAGGGTGAGACAGGCTGTAGAAGAGTACAAGCGGGCCATTGCAGATCAGAAAATGCATTTTGAGGCAGGAAGCATGGGAAACTCTCCACACAGCGGCTCTACAGAAAGGTAGTATAGAATTCTGGAGAGCAGTAAGGGCCCCCTTCCTATTGGATGGCGACGGTCTCACAATTGAGATCGCAATGTCGGAGGAAGCATGGGTTAACCACTTCTCCAAGGTTTATAACGGTCAAGGAAATTCTGACCCACAACTGCTCTCTTTCTTCTCAGTTCAGCCTGATAGGGTAGAGATGCAAGTTACACTGGATGAAGTGAATAGAGCGCTCTCACATAGCTTGGGGGGCAAGGCCCTAGGACCAGACGGAGTGCCGGTTGATTTATTTAAATCCAATATCTCCCTTTGGGGTCCTATAATAACCCAAGTCATAAACGCTACTTTTAGAACATCAATACCAAAGACCTGGGTGGAATCAATAATTATCCCAATATTTAAAAAGGGTGATCGTCTTGACCCGGGGTGTTACAGGCCAATTTCTCTGCTCAACTCAATGGTAAAAGTGGTGGGTCGTATTGTCCTGGAGCGTTTGCAAGACTGGGGGGAAGACAACCAGGTACTGTCCGACTTACAGTATGGCTTTCGAGAAGGGCTAGGCACCACGGAACAAAGCCTAAACCTGTCTATTCTGATTGGCAAATATACTAGAGCAAAAAAGGGCTGTCTGCACCTGTTCTTCGTGGACCTCACCGTGGCCTTCGGTTGCGTAAAGCATGGGAGACTGTGGGAGGTTCTCGGAGCTGTGGGGGTGGTTCCAAACATTATAGCTTTCTTGCAGCATCTGTACAATGGAGCCTCTGCCAGTGTTCGTTTCGACCTAGGCGGGGAGCGTACTGATTCATTCCCCATCAGGAGAGGGGGCAGGCAGGGTTGCGTCCTGGCCCCTTTCCTTTTTAACTTGTATATAAATGGCCTCGACGAAGCACTGATTAGGCAGGGACAAGATTTCCCACAAGCTGGAGGGCGACCTATTCCAGCCCTTCTTTACGCAGACGATGCGGTTTTAATGGCTCGGACACAAAATGGCTTCCAGAGGGTCCTAGACAGTTTTAATGACTTCATGAAAGACCTAGGCCTCAGTATTAATGTCTCCAAAACTTTCGTCATGAGATGCGGCAAAGGGTTCCAGAGAGTAAGGGAAATGTTTCTGGATGGCAATAAGATCGCCACAACCAGGAATTTTTTCGGATCTCGGCATCCTATTCAACCAGAACGACACCTGGTCCCAGATGTTAACTACTAAAAAGCTCGAATTCACTAGATCAACCATAGCCCTAGCATCCTTTGCTAAGAAATTGGGGAGGAAGCTGCCAGGGGAGCTTGTGCAAATATTTAAAGCAAAGTGCATCGCAGCCGCTATGTATGGGGCAGGAGTGTGGGGCTTTGTTAATACCCTCCCACTACAGCAGGTGGAAAACTCTTTCTTGCGGCATATTTTGTCCGCTCCTCCTAGTACGTCCTCCTTTGTTTGCCATGAGGAGCTGGGTCTCTCTTTCATCTCCAATCTTCTCAAACTGGAACCAGTACTCCTATTGCATAGGATTTGGACGAAGGAGCAGACGAAGTTAAATAGAGATATCCTGCAAGATAGTTTGAGTTTGGAGGGGGCCGTAAAGATCCCTTGGATTAGGTTTATATGTAGCTTCATGAAGGACCAAGGTCACCCGAAATATTTTACGAATCCCACTACTATGTTATCTGTGTCAAGAAAGGCCCTGAGAATAGAGGGTCTTCAACTATTGGGCTCGTTGAGAATGGCAGGGGAAATGGCAAAACCTAGCGTTATGCACCACCAGTTAACGCTTTCCTGTATGCGAACATAGCCTTACTTACTGTTTGTACCAGGAGCCTTCGATAGGATGCTTCTGACAAAATTTAGATTGGGTAACGTTCATAGATTGTTGACAACACCAATCATGAACGACTGGTCCCGAAACTTGACACTTTGCCTTTGTGACAATCATTCTGAGCAGTCCACGATTCACCTAATTTTCTTTTGTAAATTTTATGTAGAGTTGAGGAAATTGTGGATACTCCCACTTTTAAGTAAGGGTGGGCGTTGTGCTCCGCTCCGCCCGCGGAGTGTGCGTAGTGCTGCCTACTTCGTGGTCCATGAAGTAGGCATAGCAGGAAGTGCTACGCACACGCCACGGCGGAGCAGAGTTGCCCGCCACCCGCCTCCCGCCCGCCCGCCCTCATTTTAAAATAACTTAAAGTGTTTAAACGTAAGAAAGTGTGTTACCTGAGGTGAGTCGTCCCGGGGCTCCCTCTTCCTGCTTCAGCGGCAACTTCTTCCTCACAAATGCATATGCGCAGGCGCCCGCTCATGCGCATTTGTGAGGAAGAAGTTGCCGCTAAAGCAGGAAGAGGGAGCCCCGGGACGCTGCACCTCAGGTAAGACATTTTCTTACTTTTAACCACTTTAAGTTATTTTAAAATGAGGGCGGGCGGGAGGCGGGCGGCGCGTTGTGGGGCTATGCGGAGTGCCCAAGTGTGCGTAGATTTGGCCACACTACCTGATGCTCCACGTAGCCCCACTACGCCCACTATGCCCAGGGTTACATTTAAGACATCAAGGTGTTAGGCAATGTCACCCAGCATTTATCTGGTTGCAGTTATTGGAAGATGAACACATTGCGTGGAGAGTAGCTAAGTTTCTAAAGAACGCGCTCCAGCAGAGGAATCGTATGTTATTTGGCGTTCTGTAATCTCTGGGCACTTCCTTCCCTGTGAATACTAGTTTAAAATTTTGTATTTATATGGTTTTATGTTATCTCAAAAATATTTTTGCGTATTTTTAGTTCTTACTCTGTGTAATTCACAATGAAATTTTTTGCATGTGCTTTTATGATTGATACAAAAACAATCAAATAAAGCTTTCCTTGACTTGACTTGATGCTATATAGAGTGTCTGTGTGTGTGTGAGTGCGCACATGCCACAAAGCTCTTGTGGATAGCATCTTGCAGTCACTGCAGTGAACATAGAGCTTGTATTTGTCAACGGCTCATGTCAGCACATCTTCTTCCTCCATATTCACAGAGAGTGTAGAGGCACTAGGACACTTTATGTCTCCATTGAAACCACCCAGTGTGGTCCTCCTCCACACTTCCATCTCTCATCCTTGTCTGTGAACACTTCTATTGTTTAATGTGCCTGCTGCAAACACGCTATGTGTGCTGCCTGCTGGTTCAGATACTGAAGGGGCCAACTTAACATTTCAACTTTCCAGCACTGACAAAGAGTACCATCGACTCTAGAAATAGCAAAGGAATAACAGGGCAATACAACTGCAAGTCTATATTAGCAAGCTGCCAATCAGGGACTGTAAGGGGTTGCACAATCCAGTTGAACAGGGTAACAATCTTCTAGGACATTCACCAACCAGTTATGTAACAAACTCCCTCTTACCTGCACTGAGAGTTCTGGCACCAACCAAGTGACATTTCCAAGGGCGGAGTGACCTGTTGCCAGGCGTGTGACTGACAGTGCTACTACCCTATGTTCCTTTCAAAAGCGTCAATCCGTAGGGAAATCTAACACCTTCCAGACTGTCCAATCCAACTGTAGTCATTCGGAGAACAATACATGAAGAAGTCATTCTCCTGAAGAGCCACAAGAACATGGACCCCTTATCTCCGGCCCTCAGTATGACCACATGCCAAGATAGCTTCAAAAAAGATCTCAGAGCTCTTCTCTTTGTAAAACACTTAGGTTAAATCTTTTTCTGCCACTCATTTTCGAATGTTCGCTTTTATTTTTCCCCACTTTTGTATCTGTAATGTACTCCTGTGTTGTTTGTTGTTAACTGAACTCTTGTTAAGTTCTTACATGCCTCTTAGGCATGTCTGCGCTATATAAATATCACTAAAAATAGACATTGTTGAGGAATTAAGTGGCTGATTTATTGGGTGGGATAATGAATATTCCATGGTAAACTGATCTACCGCAGTACTTTTCACTTTATATAAATACGATGTAAAACAAAGCAAACCAGCCAAACATTCCGGGTGAAAATGTGAGGTAAAGTGATAGAGTGCCAAGGAGAGAAATTGTGTGCCTACATGATCAGTTGGGCAGTGGCGTAATGAAACTTGAGTGGGGCCCCCCCTGCATGGTACGTGGAGGGGCCCCCTCCGGATCCATTCAGGAGCTCTCCGACCAGAGCCTTGTGCTGAAGGGGCCCCCTTGAGCTTGGGGGCCCCCCGCACCGTGGGGGCTGTGGGGCCTGTGTTACGCCACTGCAGTTGGGTTGCTGAGTACACCAGTCTTCCACTAGGAAAACAATGATTACTTTTTGTTCACTCTCTCTTTAACTCTTCCCCTCTCTCACACTCCCTTCCACTCTCCCTCCCTCCCTCCCTCGCTCAGGCATTCTCTTTCCATTTGTCCCTCTCTTCTTCAGTATCTATCTCTGATTCCAGGCCCTCTTCTCTCTCACACCAATTCTCCCTCCTCCTCTGCTTTCCCATTGCGTTCTCCCTTCTCTCTCCTCCTATTATCTTGCTCTCTTCTTATCTCCCTCACACACACCACACACTGCTCTCTCTGTCTTACTGTCTCTCCACCTATCACTCTCTCTGACTGCCTCCGTCTGTCTCTCATGCTCCCTCCCGCACTCCCACTCCTTCTAGTTGATGTGTTAGTATATGCATGGCACCTTTATTACATCACTGCTTGAAGAGGAGGGCTTTCAACCCTTTCTGAGGGAAACAGTGAGAGCAGGCCATTGTCATTCACTCACAGTGCAGCTTTGTAAATATTTTGTAAATATTTTCTCCCATGGTCCCACCTACATTGTCCGGCTGCCATTAGTCCCTCCATTACATGGGTTTTGTGTTCTGCCTTAAGATAGGACCATGGACGCTCTCAGAATATGGAGGTGATTTTATTAAAAGACCACCAAAGACTCCATAATATGCAAAGTAGTATCTGACTGTGTCACATGTTACAGGCTTAAATTCCTTTGTGCCCTAATGATGTCATATCTACAATTGCTTTATCAACCTTCTTGCTTTCTCAAATTTGCATTAAAATGCACCATTTGCCCACTCTTTTTTTCAAAGTTTTCCCTGGGGTGAAACTCCCCCAACCCTCCTTAATGATGGTCATGCTCGCTTGCTATGCTTGCTCACCACAGGGCACCCATCCAGAAAATTTACACTACACCACTTTCAAATGTCACCAGCTGCCACTACTCTCAAGATTGGAAAGGCCAAGACAACCTGAATGCAGATATGTTCAATGTAGACCCTCATATATCAGCTTAGATCTTCCAACCACTGTTTACATCAATTTAGGAGGCAAAGAAAGTACCAGATAACTGGAACCAGGGCATCTTTGTCAAGATTCTAAACAAGGGAGTTTTAGCCAACTGTGACAGCTGAAATGGAATCACTCTTCTGTCCTTCTTGAGAGAACTCTTAGCGAAAATCATTTCTGATGCCGTGGAGAAGCAGTAAAGAAAATAATAGGCAGGTTTCTGCACAAGAAGAGGGTTTTTGATTAGATCCTTACTCTAGACAACATCTTAGAGCAGTGCATGGAGTGACAGAAACAACTATGAATCAACTTCACTGAGTTTGAGAAAGCCTTTGACAGTAACCACCGTGACACTGTGTACATACTGAAGGCCTATGGCCTACTGTAGCAGATAGTTCTCCTCATCAAGAACTTCTATGGTAAATGTATCTGCAAGTTGGGAAATAGTGTCTTTAGCTTGGAAGTCAAGACCATTGTGAGACAGGAATGCATGATGTCAGCGTTGCTCTTCAACCTAGTCGACTGGGTGATGCAACGTACAATAGAAGACCAAGCCAGAGGCATTAGATGGACCTTAAATTCTACACTGGGTACCTTGGCTATGCGGATTACCTAGCCTTGCTCTCTCACACACACTAGTGTATGCAAGGAAAGACGTCTTGCCTCAAAACCTTTGCACAGGAAGTTGGCCTGAAGATCAACATGAGCATCTTATGTTAAATTTTCTTCTGAAACTGCGCAGTGGCAGTATGATATAATCTCTGTCTTTTTGTGTCAATTTTATTTTGAGAAATCTCCACAATGACACCAATAATGATGGTGTAATTAACCTTTCACCCAGTCCTAATCTTGACACAGGCATTGCAGGACACCTTCACAGCTTGAGTTACACTTATTTCCTATTCTGAATCTGTGAGGTTCCTCCATATCCTCAGATAACATTGCTTGAAAGCCATCCACCATGAGGCCTTCATCATCAACTTTTTTTTTGCAAAGAAGTGTGATGGCCATCCAATGCGGTCCATGGTTCAAGATGCTCTGAGCAGCATCATAGGTGCCAGGTTCCAAGCTACCAATGAATATTCCATGTACCAGTAACAAAAGTTGATTTTCAAAGGTCAAATAATAAGAGATGATCTATAAATGTTTATAGGGAAGTCACACTACATTAGATTGTTGCAGTGAATTTATCAAGGAACTACAACAAAGACTCATACTATTAATTCACTGTTGAAATAAATAATTATTATTATGAAGAACTATAAATAAAGAAGATGCATGTCAGAGGGATATAACCCAACATATGATACATGATACAAGTACACATATATTTTCCCTACCAACTTGGTCTCAGACACGCAAAATGAAATATTTGTATTTACCTCATTCTGTGCTAAAGACTAATTGACATTTGTGTCCAGAAAGAGAGTAAACGAAACATCATCTTGACAATGTAACTTCCTCATGTGTCCAACATAGTTTCTTTCAAACCAATATGGAACCAGGCTTTCAGTCTGGCATCTATGGAGATCAGTACACAATATCTTATCATGTAACTTTTCAACTTCACACAGCTAGGAAAATGGCATGCTGCTTGTGTAAAAGAGTGTTACAAATGTAAATACAATATCAGCTAGTTAAATAGGTAGTGTCAGGCAAGGCCCCCCTGACATTTGATGCATAAAAACAAGCATCATGCTATTGGTAATCCCTGTTGTAGATGTGGAGAATCAGACATTAAAACTGAGTGAATATTCTGCACTGAATAAAGACATTTTGCCTTCGCACCTTTGATTCACAGTACTAGCTGGCAACCATATTTTTTGTAAAACTATTCTTTGTTGGAGGGCCAACTTGTCCTTCGACCATTGACCACAAAGTCACCAATAGGTATCTCAAAGTCTTGTTTGGCTGCAATAAAAATGTGTAGACCAAATCGGTTATACAGTTAGCCACATGTGTGAAACCAGCACTGGTACACTCAAGTATCCACTTTACCACAAACATGAGCACTACAGCTAAGTAATATATCTCCATGTTAGTAGCACCCAGGCCACCCCCAAAAAGTGAGAGATTGAGTTTGTCAAGGGCCGGCATTTTTATGCCACCACTACAGACCAGTGAGGCAGAAGTGTAGTTCCCAAAAGAAGAACAGCTTGTTTATTTATTTGTGGTTTTTATATAGTGACAAACCTGACAATCAGCTGAGTATTTTATAGGCCAAATAAATGGTACATTCTGGAAGTAGTGAAGGAGTTGAAGAAAGGTCGCCATCT
Source organism: Triturus cristatus (assembly GCF_964204655.1). Lineage (NCBI taxonomy): Eukaryota > Metazoa > Chordata > Amphibia > Caudata > Salamandridae > Triturus > Triturus cristatus. The sequence continues at coordinate 313,148,015 of NC_140580.1, read as the reverse complement.
TGAACATGGAACATTCGGCCAAGAAAAGGATAAGTTTAAAAACAATAAAGACTTCTATGTCTCCCATAACCCCATGGAGATGTTCTCATGAATACACTATTGGTAATGGTATTTACGCATTCTACACAATATTTGAAGGAAATAGAGCTTCCACCATAGTGGGATGTGGCACATTGTTCAGCTCCATCTCAGTTGCCTGCCTCAATGAGGCAAGCCAGATTTGCAGCAGCTAACCTGGAGACCAGAAAATTGATTAAAACTTTGCACAGTTCTTATTGTTGTATACAGCAGTATGTCATATATTTTGAGAGCTCCACAGTCAAGGTCAGGAACAAGTGAACCCTTCTTTTTTTTTTTTCTCATCATTTTGCCTCAGAAACACCATTCCATCGCCCGTTCCTGGGTTTTCCTGCCCTTTTGCTGGAAATGAGAGAAGAGGGGTATTTGAAGCAGTGGCAGCCCTTGTGATGTGAAAACGCCTTCTCCTGACTGCTGTTCCCACAAGCATTATCTGCCCGATAGGATATGCGCCAGCCAAGGCGGTTAAAGGCTTAATCATTGGACCCCTCTTCTAACCTGTTTCGTCTTGCATCCAACCAACCTATGAAAAGTTGCCAACAGTCATGACTTTTCTTTCTATTATCAGCTGTATCCAAGCTAACCATGCTATTTATAGCCAATATCCAATCCTCATATCGGGGGGGGGGGGGGGGATTGACATAACCCCTTTCTTACAGCTTTCCCTACGTGCGAGTAACATGGTGTAGAATAACAGGCTCGGGTACCCCCTACCGCCTTTTAACTGAACCTCTAAGTTTCCAAAGAAAACCAAGCGGGCGCTTACCTGAACTCGTGCATTCAGGATATCAGACAAAGTTCTACTCACATCCTCCCAGAACTGCTGAATCTTAGGGCATGATTGAAACATATGGAGATCAGCCACCTTCAGTAGCCCACACTTCAGGCAGGCCATGTCCCCTCCTTTACCGAATTTCGAAAGCCTTAGTGGGGTCTAATATGCCCCATGAAGTGTAAACAAATGATTACTCCTTAAATAGCAGGTTTAACTGTGTTACAAAGGGTAGACATAGATAGTTGCCATAAGTTCTCCAGCGTTGACTCCGGCAAGCACCATCCCCATAATTCTGAAGGCAGCGTGAACTTTCCATCTTTCTGGTCCATCATAATCCAGTATCGGGTGGATATTTATTTTTTCGTGGGTACTTCTGACATCAGCCTCTTTTCTAGTTCATTTGCTGCCCCAATCAACATGCTGGACGCTTAATACCAGTTCTGTATTTGTAGAAATTTGAATCTTGACATTCTATTGGCCGTCCCATCGCTACACATTTCCCATGATATCAAATGGCCATCCTGGACCTGCATGCCCGCTTTCGTCAATGGTTCAACCAACTTATCTCTAGTCCAATCCGGAGAGCCCAGATAGTCCCAAATTGGGATCTTCTGATACTGCACCAAGTCTCGGCCATACCCTGCTGAACTTTTAGTCTGATTTTTTAAAATATTTAGGATCAGCATACTTATACAGGAATCCACTGTCCCCATCTTTCATTTCCTTCAACATCTTGACAAATAATCAGCCTATGTTTGAGTACCCGGCCTATCTAACATAATTTTCCCATTTTTCAAAAAAGAAAGCCCAAGCGTAGAATTGCAAATCAGGTAACGCAAGCCCCCCTTTCCCTTTTCTTCTTCTCAGCTTTTTCCACGCTATAAGGGGACCTTTGGAGGTCCATACAAAACTAGACATATATAACCCTGCACTTTCCCAACCACTTCTTCTTAAAAGGACGCAGAATGGAATCAAAAAGGAAAGTAAATTTTGGCAGGATAGACATTTTTATCAAGTTTGCCCACCCGAATATGGTTAACGGGAGATGCAACCAACTCCCCATCAGATTACACACTTCCTTCTTTTTTTGTTTTCTCGTAACTTACCTTAGCCAGCTCTGAAATATCTTGGGTTACCCTGATATCTAACTACCTCATTTCACTTTTTACTGCTACCCCACCTACCTCCAAGTTCCAGGCCATTATCTTTGTCTTCCCACTGTTTATTTCATAACCTGATATCCTTCAGAATTTAAATTCCGATATTATTCTCATAAGCTGGCTCATAGACTTCTGCAAGTTTTTTGTGTAGATCAAGAGATCATCTGCGAATAGAGCTAGTTTCTTTTCCCAGTTCGTGAATTTAAAAGGCAGGATCTCAGGGTCAATTCTGATTTTCCTAGCTAAGGGCTCAATGTATAAGTCAAGGAGTAGCGTTGACAGGGGACAGCCTTGCCTTGTACCTCTAGTTGTTTTTAGAGGGTCAGTCAACGTGCCATTCACCAATTCCCTTGCTACTGGAGAGGCATGGATTCCTGCGAGTGTTCTACAGAAGTTTACTCCCAAATTCAAAGATTTCAGAACTGTTTGTTGAAAGACCCAGTTAACCCGATCAAACGCTTTTGTGGCGTCTAACGTAATTACTAGAAGGGGGAGATCGTTTGTGGTAGCTAAATCTATAGAGCCCACCAAAGCATATGTCAGTTCTTTTAAATATCTCCCTTGTATAAACCTTTTCTGATCCTCGTGAATAAGATCTGACATGACCCCATTTAACCTTCCAGCTAAAATTTTCCTAAAGAGCTTATAATCGCAATTTAATAGTGAGATCGGTCTATAGGCGTCACAGTTTTTTGCATTTTTCTCAGGCTTAAGAATTAAGGTGATAGGGACCTCCTTCCAAGACTCTGGCAACCTAGCCTCTCTCAGAAACCGTTCATTAAGCATCTCTATTAATATTGGAGCTAGTGTACCTGCCAGTGCTCTATTTATTTTGTGTGGTAACCCATCTGGGCCAGGGTCTTTCCCCCGTTTCCCATCTTAAAGGACTTGATCAACTTCCCTTATGCTTATCTTCATGCTCAGAGCCCTGCTCTTTTCTTCTGTGAGAATTTGAAAATGCTCCTGTTTTAGCCAGTCTCCCACCTCTTCTTCAGTTGTCTCGACCTCTTCCTTATAATCTTTTGCAAAATACCCTCCTTGTTCAATTTAGAAAGCCAGTGGCATCATGAACAGGGTCAACAACAAAGGTGATTTGCGCAATCCTGCCTGTTTCACCATTCCACTTTCACTCATGGTAAATTACTTTCCTTGTATGGACGTGACACCCAAGATCCACGTATCGGAGATGTATTCAACCCTTTATCTTGGATCCAAAATTCATAGCATGCAGGATTATGTACAGATAATCTCTCCCTAAAGTTTCAAATGCCTTCACTGTATCTAGAGAAATATCCAAAGAGAGTTGACCACCAGCCAGTACTTCAATGATTATATAACAACCTGTGTGTCTACGTTAGAAGCCCAGTGAAAAGTCCATGTGGTCCTGATAACTAGGGACATTGGGATGAATAGTATTCTGGATGCTAGCAGCTTCCTAAGGATCTAGTACTCAAGATTCTGCAGCAACAGTTATAGGTATGAGGACCTATCAAAGGGATTCTTATCTGGATTGAACACTACTGTTACAAATACCTTTCTTTTGAAATGGGGAAGTTTCTCTGTTTAGTGAACATGTTCGTGGTCTAGACAGTTCTGGTTGTAAGGAACCCTTTTAAGTTTCATGGCACTCCAAGGGGGCCCTCTGGTGCCAGCGGGTTTTCCTCTGCTCAGCAATGGCAGTGTTTGCATCCTCAGCAGTGACTGATGCCTCCAGAGCATCGCTCTGATTAGGGTCATCATTTGTCAAGCTGTTCTTATGTTAGCTCCCCTCACCATAACTTTAAGTGCCTCCTATTTAGTCACATTGTTGCTTGTGGAACCCCTATCTTCATATAAATTGCTGATCTGGAGGCACCAATGAGGAAACACAAGCCAGCGGTTAATCATAGCACAGTGTTGTCAGCAGTAGGATGTGATCAGAGTCCGCCTGAACAAGAACATTTTTAGTCTTCTGTGCACTTTGTGGGCAGAAAAGAATGAGCATTCCCTTACATCCTACCTTACGCTGCACAGTGACCAGCCTTTTAACCAATTAAGAAGTCTATCGTGATTGTGTTTGTGTGCAGGGTAGGACCTATCCATGGCCAAAACGACCACCCAATTAAAGCTGCCTTCCACAACGTAAAAGTATGTGTTAATCTCTCCCATAGGCTCACTAAATCATATAAAATCTCATCAGTTGGTAAAATTGATGCATAAGTATTAATGAGGACATTTCTTAATGGTAAGGTACCATGTAGCCACAGAATCTGAAGGCCCCAAAGGTAGTGGGTGGAGGGGATTGTTCTGTGGTAAAACGCTGCTTGAGCACATCTTTGTCAGCTGCCTCTAGTTATGCCTCTCTCCTCGTTCAAGCCTTAAAATCTTTGCCCTGGTATCTTGAAATTTTGTGAGGAGAGTTGACATTTTTGACCCCCCTAACCTCCCTTTCACATACTTTAAACAACAATAAGACCAGTATTAGGGTACAATACTGCAACCAAATGTCAGTACTTATGAGATATGTTTCATGTGTATGTTTAAATTGTTTTTCTAGCATTTATATATGTGTTACTGCGACTTGGATTGTCTTGTATATATATGTAAGAAATATCCTTTATAAAAATAGGAAGATTTTGAAAGGTGACCCTGTAATAGGTCTAGATATGCCAAGTGCCCCGCTGACATCTTTCAGGAGGGCTAAATCAATGAGGAGAGAATTGGTGCAAAATATGCCCCACATTAGATGTGGATCAGACTGTCTGAAAGCCAAGAAAGGCTTTTTCAGTGCACTAAGTGCAAAGCATGTAGCATGTAACACCACTACTGTCCAGTTACCCCTTAGATCCAATCCTATTGAGATCAGAGGCACGTATAACTGTAAGAGCGATTTTGCAGTATATGTGCTAGAATGCACCTGCCAAAAGAGATATGTGGGTAGCACAATTCACAAAGTTCATGTACGGATCCTACAGCACCTTAGGGCATCGCCAATGATGATCAGAGTTATCCAGTGGCAAGGCACATCAATCAATGCCACCAGGGAAATGCAGAAGAACTAGTTTATTACATAATTGATTCTGTCCCTACGAGTCCCAGAGGAGGTAACAGACAACTCCAGCTACGAAGATTAGAATCTAGATACATGCTCATGTTAAACACCAAAATACCCCAGGGACTGAACTCAGATGAGGAGTTAATTGTACATCTTTAGCTGCTTGTGTCAATTTCCCATTGACCAGGTGCTAGGTACAGAGAATTCAGATTTCTATATTTATAATTTTCTTTTCCACATTATCTCGTTTGGTAAATAGTTTAGTTTTACAGTACACAGGTTTGAGTTTGTACGTATGTGTATGGTGATTTCTATTTCTGCAGGGAAGTCTCAAATGCTGATTACGCATATACAGGTTTTCTAAACATTCAATTCCGTGATGGGGTGAAAATTGATGCAAGAAGTACTTGTGATACGAAAACTGGCCCACTGGGGCGTAATCCACACCTTTACCATAATACTGGCGATAACAGACAAAAGTTGTGTGATAACTCACTTGAGACAAAGGGACAATGTATTCATTGTATTAACTAGTATTTTAATTGTTGATTTACTTATATACATGTATACATTTTGTCCCATGTATATAGCACGCCTTGAAAATCAGTAACTAACACTGGTATATTCCTTGCTCTGTACCGCAGACACTTGTCATTAACTCTTATCAGCAGACTTTTGCTTCATCCCCATTGGATGCTGTGGAATTGCAGATTTAGTTAACCAGCACATGTTTTAGAAAGACTGACTTTAAGTCTTCTAAATTATTTTTATGATTTAACTCACTTTTATGTTTATCAAAAATAAATAAGTGACTCTTCTATGTCCATGCGGCCACTGTGTTGCCATGAAGATTTACCAGTGTGGAAAAGCATATGTAGGCCAATGGCATTGGCGCCCATTGTGTGAGCAAGGTGGCTTGACCGTCGAAACGCGTCAGGGTCTCTCGGAAAATAAATGTGGTGTTCAAAGTCCAAAGTGTCAGCACCTGTTTGTATCGTATGTATCGCGATGTGTGCTCTGAAAATAAAGGATTAATCCACCCCGCGAGTGCATTGTGTTTCACGACACCCGAGCCTATCCCTCTCTCCCTACCAGCTACCGCGTCCAATGAGCATCTAGCTCTAATATCTTAAAGAACTGACCCACCCACGTTCGACATAGCGCACGCGAGCTGGAAGTAGGCAGAAACGCCGAAACACGTTCTCGCGATGTGTGCTCTGAAAATAAAGGATTAATCCACCCCGCGAGTGACCTGTTCTCAGGACACCCCCGCGCCGCACGGCCACCAGCTGTGTGTGTGCCCCTCCCACGCTACTGCCCTCGTTGTGCCTGCCTCGCTGATCTCACCGTATTTGCGTGTGCCTTAATATTTTGTTCTGTTTCCTTTCTGTTTTAAATTTGCCTGTATAATCGTGACTGTTTTTCCCTTGCACGTTGGTGTTTTGAAGTGTTCATTGTCCTCCAGTCCCCCTGTTCCTGCCCGCCCCGCTCCCCGCTTCCCGCCGCCGTCCTAACAGACACGCCCCCTTTTCGTTCTGTGCCCTTCCCGCTCCCGCCTCCCAGCTGCTCCTCCCTCCCTCCCACTTGGCCATAAATGGCGACCGCGCGGCGCAGGTGAGTGTGACCTGTTCTCAGGACACCCCCGCGCCGCACGGCCACCAGCTGTGTGTGTGCCCCTCCCTCGCTACTGCCCTCGTTGTGCCTGCCTCGCTGATCTCGCCGTATTTGCGTGTGCCTTAATATTTTGTTCTGTTTCCTTTCTGTTTTAAATTTGCCTGTATAATCGTGACTGTTGTTCCCTTGCACGTTGGTGTTTTGAAGTGTTTTTTGTCCTCCAGTCCCCCTGTGCCTGCCCGCCCCGCTCCCCGCTTCCCGCCGCCGTCCTAACAGACACGCCCCCTTTTCGTTCTGTGCCCTCCCCGCTCCCGCCTCCCAGCTGCTCCTCCCTCCCTCCCACTTGGCCATAAATGGCGACTGCGTGGCGCAGGTGAGTGTGACCTGTTCTCAGGACACCCCCGCGCCGCACGGCCACCAGCTGTGTGTGTGCCCCTCCCTCGCTACTGCCCTCGTTGTGCCTGCCTCGCTGATCTCGCCGTATTTGCGTGTGCCTTAATATTTTGTTCTGTTTCCTTTCTGTTTTAAATTTGCCTGTATAATCGTGACTGTTGTTCCCTTGCACGTTGGTGTTTTGAAGTGTTTATTGTCCTCCAGTCCCCCTGTGCCTGCCTGCCCCGCTCCCCGCTTCCCGCTGCCGTCCTAACAGACACGCCCCCTTTTCATTCTGTGCCCTCCCCGCTCCCGCCTCCCAGCTGCTCCTCCCTCCCTCCCACTTGGCCATAAATGGCGACCGCGCGGCGCAGGTGAGTGTGACCTGTTCTCAGGACACCCCCACGCCGCACGGCCACCAGCTGTGTGTGTGCCCCTCCCTCGCTACTGCCCTCGTTGTGCCTGCCTCGCTGATCTCGCCGTATTTGCGTGTGCCTTAATATTTTGTTCTGTTTCCTTTCTGTTTTAAATTTGCCTGTATAATCGTGACTGTTGTTCCCTTGCACGTTGGTGTTTTGAAGTGTTTTTTGTCCTCCAGTCCCCCTGTGCCTGCCCGCCCCGCTCCCCGCTGCCGTCCTAACAGACACGCCCCCTTTTCGTTCTGTGCCCTCCCCGCTCCCGCCTCCCAGCTGCTGCTCCTCCCTCCCTCCCACTTGGCCATAAATGGCGACCGCGTGGTGCAGGTGAGTGTGACCTGTTCTCAGGACACCCCCGCGCCGCACGGCCACCAGCTGTGTGTGTGCCCCTCCCTCGCTACTGCCCTCGTTGTGCCTGCCTCGCTGATCTCGCCGTATTTGCGTGTGCCTTAATATTTTGTTCTGTTTCCTTTCTGTTTTAAATTTGCCTGTATAATCGTGACTGTTGTTCCCTTGCACGTTGGTGTTTTGAAGTGTTTATTGTCCTCCAGTCCCCCTGTGCCTGCCTGCCCCGCTCCCCGCTTCCCGCCGCCATCCTAACAGACACGCCCCCTTTTCGTTCTGTGCCCTCCCCCCTCCCGCCTCCCAGCTGCTCCTCCCTCCCTCCCACTTCGCCATAAATGGCGACCGCGCGTACGCGCAGCGGTCACGCGCAGCGGGCGCGCCGGTTGTGCGCCGAAGGCGCGCCAAAGGTAAGCCCGTCTGCGCCCGTCCGCGCCTGGACCACGCCCAGCGCCAGGGCCCCTGGCCCCCACCGACGCAAGACGAACCGAAGGACCTACGACGCCGCCGCCTTCAACGCACTCAACGCTGGCCGGACCCCCGCCTGCTGCCGAGCCGCCCCCAAACGCTTCCACGGACCATTCACCTGCACTAGCTGCAAGTTCACCTGCCTCCGAACTTGCACCGCACCCGCCAAGCCAAGCACCAGCAACAATCACCTCAAGTGCATCCTGCTCAACACCCGCTCCGTCCATAGACACGCCGTCGAACTCTGGAACCTGCTCGACACAACATCACCAGACGTCGCGTTCCTCACTGAAACTTGGATGAACGCCTCCTCAGCCCCCGACATCGCCATCGCCATCCCGGATGGATACAAGATCATCAGGAGGGACCGTGTCAACCAGACCGGAGGAGGCATCGCCATCGTCCACAAGAACATCATCCGCATCACGACCGATACCAACGACACCTTCACCGCCGCCGAACACCTCCACTTCCAGATCCACACCGACCCAAAGACGACCCTCAGAGGCACCCTCATCTACAGACCCCCGGGACCACGCACACAATTCAGCGAAGACATCACAGACTTCATCAGCCCACACGCCCTCCCCTCCACCGACTACATCCTCCTAGGGGACCTCAACTTCCACCTGGAAAACAACAAGGACCGCAACACCGTCGCCCTGCTGGACAACCTTGACAACCTCGGACTCAAGCAACTGGTCAACACCCCCACCCACTACGCCGGCCACACGCTTGACCCCGTCTTCTCATCCAGCAAGCACATCGCCTTCACCCACTCCACCGGACTTCACTGGACCGACCACAGCTGCGTCCACTTCAGCTTCAGGAAAACCACTACCCACCACCACCCGCAACAGGTTCCCCACAGAAGCTGGAGCAAGATCACCGCCGACCAGCTCACCACCTCCCTCAGCCAGAACCCACCTGCCAGCACACCGGACCCCAACGAAGCTGCCCGCAACTTCACGCAATGGCTGACAGCCTGAGCCTACGACCTCGCACCACTGAAGAACCCTCCCAGCAAACCCAGAGGCAAGAAGGCCCCCTGGTTCACCGACGAACTCAAGGACTCCAAAAAGACCTGCCGCACACTCGAGAAAGCCTGGCTACTCGACCGGACCACTGACAACATGACCGCCCTCAAACACGCGACCCGCAAGCACCACCAGCTCATCCGCACCACCAAGAAGAAATCACTGAAGGAGCGACTGGACAACAACGCCCACGACAGCAAGGAACTCTTCAGCATCGTCAAGGAGTTCTCCAACCCCAGCACCGGCAACGACATCACCCCCTCACAAGACCTCTGCGACTCCCTCGCCTCGTTCTTCCACCGCAAGATTGCCGATATCCACAACAGCTTCGGCACACCATCCAACAGTCGAACCAACGCACCCCACCACGACCCTCCGCACCTGGACCGCAGTGACCACCGAAGACACAGCCCGCACGATGAACACCATCCACTCCGGTTGTCCGACTGCCCCCTGCCCCCACCACGTCTTCAACAAGGCCGACTCCACCATCGCACCCCAACTCCGAGACGTCATCAACACCTCCTTCGACACCACCACCTTCCCGGAAAGCTGGAAGCATGCCGAGCTCAGCGCCCTACTGAAGAAACCAACAGCAGACCCCACCGACCTCAAAAACTTCCGCCCCATCTCGCTCCTCCCTTTTCCTGCCAAAGTCATCGAGAAGATCGCCAACAGATAGCTTGCCGCCTTCCTCGAGACGAATGGATCCCTCGACCCCTCGCTGTCCGGTTTCAGAGCCAACCACAGCACCGAGACCGCCCTCATCGCAGCCGCCGACGACATCCGAACCCTTCTCGACAACGGGGAAACAGCAGCACTCATCCTCCTGGACCTCTCTGCCGCGTTCGACACTGTCTGCCACCGCACCCTAGTCCAACGCCTCAGCAACACCGGCATCCAAGAGAAGGCATTGAAGTGGATCATCTCGTTCCTCGCTGGAAGAACACAGAGAGTCCGCCTCCCCCCATTTCGTTCCGAAGCCACCGAAGTCATCTGCGGCGTCCCGCAAGGATCATCACTCAGCCCCACCCTCTTCAACGTCTACATGAGACCTCTTGCTGCCATCGCACGCCAACACAACCTCAACATCATCTCCTACGCCGACGACACCCAGCTGATCCTCTCCCTCACCAGAGACCCCGACACCGCCAGAACCAGTCTCCACGAAGGGATGAAAGACGTCGCCGAGTGGATGAAGAACAGCCGCTTGAAACTGAACTCAGACAAGACGGAAGTCCTCATCCTTGGACCATCACCCTCCGCTGGGACAACTCCTGGTGGCCCCCAGCCCTGGGCACCGCCCCCGAGCCGACAGACCACACACGCAACCTGGGCTTCATCCTGGACTCCTCCCTCTCGAAGACTAGACAAGTCAACGCCGTCTCCTCTTCATGCTTTCACACCCTCCGCATGCTCCGCAAGATCTTCCGATGGATCCCGATCGAAACCAGGAAGACGGTCACCCAGGCCCTCGTCACCAGCCGGCTGGACTACGGAAACACCCTCTACGCCGGAACCACAGCCAAGCTACAGAAAAGACTACAACGAATCCAAAACGCTTCCGCCCGACTCATCCTGGACATCCCTCGACGCAGCCACATCTCCAGCCACCTGAGGAACCTGCACTGGCTCCCCGTCAACAAGAGGATCACGTTCAGACTCCTCACCCACGCACACAAGTCTCTCCACAACCTGGGCCCCAAGTACCTCAACGACTGCCTGACCTTCCACACGCCCACCCGCTAGCTACGATCCGCTAGCCTCGCCCTCGCCGCCGTACCACGCATCCGAAGAGCCACCGCCGGAGGCAGATCCTTCTCCTACCTGGCGGCCAAGACATGGAACTCCCTCCCCATCCACCTTCGGCTGACCCAGGACCACCTCGCCTTCAGGAGACAACTCAAGACCTGGCTGTTCGAGCAGTAGTGGCCCCCCTCCCCCAAGCGCCTTGAGACCCTTCCGGGTGAGTAGCGCGCTATACAAGTGTTTGATTGATTGATTGATTGTGTTTCACGACACCCGAGCCTAATATTTTAGAGTGGACCCACCTCCACTTTACCTTGCACCCGTCAGAAGAGTGCAGTGTACGCCAAGGTGGACTTTGGAGCAAGGTAAATACAGCGTCTTGCACTACCACAGGGCGTAGAAATATCAGCGTTGTGATGAAACGCCAGCCATTCAGACTGGAGGAGTATCAGGAATACGCCGACTCCTGCCCTGACTGTTACAAAACCTGATGGCTGACGAGGGATGCCTTCAAACATCTACATGACGTGGAGGGGTGCCAGAGTCAGCGGTAACGGGAGATGTGGAGGGGTCCAAGGCATTGGACATTGATTGACCTATCCCTCTCTCCCTACCAGCTACCGCGTCCAATGAGCATCTAGCTCTAATATCTTAAAGAACTGACCCACCCACGTTCCACATAGCGCATGTGAGCTGGAAGAAGGCAGAAACGCAGAAACGCGTCCTCGCGATGTGTGCTCTGAAAATAAAGGATTAATCCACCTCGCGAGTGCATTGTTTTTCACGACACCCAAGCCTAATATTTTAGAGTGGACCCACATCCACTTTACCTTGCACCCGTCAGAAGAGTGCAGTGTACGCCAAGGTGGACTTTGGAACAAGATATATATTTATATATTCACTGAAAAAACCATAGGTTTTAGGGAAAGTTATAGTTAGTTGGACATTTCACTCGTACAAAACCATAGAAACTCCCCCGTTATAGTTAGTTCAGATAACTATAACTCGCTCCCCCGCAATGCACTGCTGATGACGTCACTTATTACATCACTCATGACATGGTCAGTGACATCACTGATGACATCACTGATGACATCTCAAATGACATCACTGATGACATCACTGATGACATCATCCATGTGAAAATCTGATGCACCTCCTCACACCTGAATATAACCTTTGACTGTGTGTTTCTGTAAAGTTTAACTATGTTTAATATATATAGGGAAATGCATATTGAAGAATGAGTGGGTGTATAAGTGTCTGAATGGATGATTTATTTAGTGGGTGTGTAACTGAGTCTATAAGTGAGTGATTAAACGTATCTTACTGAATGCATGGGTTGGTGAGTAAACTGTGTGAATGTCTGTATCCATCTGTCTGTTGGTGTGTAAGCGGCTGCATGGGTTTGTGAATAGCTACATGAGTTATTGATTGGTTGTCTGAGTATCTGTATGGGTGGCTGAGTGTTTGTGTGGGTGGGGCGTGTGTGAGTGGGTGATTCACTGGGTGCATGGTTTCAAGATTGCATCTGTGATGGACTGCATGGGTGGGTGAGTGAGTGTATGGGTGTGTTAGTGAGTGACTGTATATCTCAGTGGTACATGTGCGAGTAACTACATATTTAAAAGGCAGTATATATGTGTGTTAGAGTATTTAAATGGCTATAAGTGAGAGTGTGTGATTGTGACAGTGGCTGTATGGATGAGTGTGTGGGTGTATCAGTGATTGTATAAGAGCATAAGAATGTTCTAGTATTTGTATGAGTGAGCAGGTGTGTGTATAACTATATAGGTGAGTAAATAGGTGTGTGATTATTTATTTGCATAACTGACTAGATGTGTGGGTACCTCTATGGATGACTGGCTGTGTGTGAGTGTCTATATAGGTGTATGAGTGCATATGATAGTCCTGTACTGAGTGACCATAAGTATGAGTGACTGTACGGATGAGTGAGTGGATGTGTCTGTAGACCTAAGAATCAGTGAGTGGGTATGTAGGTATTGGTGTTGGAGTGTCAATGGTTTTGAGAATGGCCGTCTGTAATTTAGAGTGGGTGTATCAAAGGTTATATTAGGGTGTGAGAAGATGCATCAATTTATCACATGGATAATGTCATCAGTGATGTCATTTGAGATGTCATCAGTGATGTCACTGACCATGTCATGAGTGATGTTATATGTGACGTCATCAGCAGTGCATTGCGGGGGCGAGAGTTATAGTTAGCTGAACTAACTATAACGTGGGATTTTCTATGGTTTTGTACGAGTGAAATGTCCAACTAACTATAACTTTCCCTAAAATCTATGGTTTTTTCAGTGAATTTCTAAGGTTTTTTAAATGCTAAATTCTAACTATAACGTGCCTGAAACCTAAGGTTTTTTCAGTGAATTTCAAAGGTTTTTTAAATGCTAATTTCTAACTATAATGTGCCTGAAACCTATGGTTTTTGTCAGTGAATTTCAAAGGTTTTTTAAATGCTAATTTCTAACTAAAACGTGCCTGAAACCTATGGTTTTTTCAGTGAATTTCTAAGGTTTTTTAAATGCTAGTTTCTAACTATGCCTACAGAGGTAGGACATGTGAAGAAAGAAGAAAAGACGCACAGAAAGAAGCAAAATAAATGCAGAAAGAAGCAACAGAAGTCCTCAAAGACAAAGAAAAGTGCAGGAAAAAGCAAGACGTGCAGAAAGAACCAACAGAGGAGCAGAAAGAGGCCTTGTTACAAAATCATCCTGTGCCCACAACTTTTTCAGACAGGTACTGGTGTCGCTTCTCCCGAGCCTTAGCAAAATAGCCGAAAAACACATCAACCAGGTTCTTTCTTCATTTGTTGAGTCTTCTGGTGCATTACACTCATCCCAGACTGGATTCAGAGCCAAGCAAGGAACAGAAACTGCACTGGTGGCGGTAGTGGAGGCGACCAGGGCTATTGTGGATGCTGGAGGCTGCGCTGCGGTGGTCCTATTGGACCTCAGCGCAGCCTTCGACACTGTAAATCACTCTCTTTTGATGCATAGGCTTCGCCATGCAGGGATCTCCGGACTGGCTCTTAAATGGCTTCATTCCTTTTTATCGGATAGATATTTCTCCGTCTTTGAGGATGAGGTGTCATCAAGCCAGCTGCAACTTAGTCACGGCGTTCCCCAGGGATCATCCCTCAGCCCCACTTTGTTTAACATCTATATGAGACCTTTGGCTGAGGTGGTGCTTCCTTGGGGAATTCAGCTTGTCACCTACGCCAATGACACGCAGCTGGTTGTTTCCTTGGTGAGAGACGATACCTTACATCAGGGGATTAACAATCTTACCCCGTGTCTCTCCAATGTCCTTGACTGGATGACCTCGTCTTGTTTAAAGCTAAATGGAGCCAAAACGGACATTATGCTGCTGGGCTATAAAGCCCCAATCAATTTGGACCCTTGGTGGCCGCATTGTCTTGGACCCCCTCTGAAGCCTAAGACCAAAATAAAAAGTTTGGGGGTCTGGTTGGACTCTGCCCTGAACTTCCAATATCAGGCTAACAAAGTAGCCGCAACTTGTTATGGGCTGATGAGAGTTCTTAAAAAAGTCCTAGACCTCCTTTGTTTTGAAGCCAGACGTATATTAGTCCAGTCGCTGGTTCTCTCGCGACTGGACTATGCTAATGCTATCTATTTGGGGACCTCAGCAACTACAACAAAAACTTTGCAAGCTGTACAGAACTGTGCAGCTCGCTTACTTATGAAAGTCCCCAAACGGTCATCAGCAAAGCCCTCAATTCGATTCCTCCATTGGCTCCCAATTCACGAAAGGATTGTGTTTAAGACCATGTGTTTGGCACATAAGTCTATTCACAACCTGGGTCCTCCCATTTTGGATCCTTTCTTTCGTCGTTATCATTCGGTTAGATCTCTTAGATCTAACCAACGCAATCTGCTTGTTGTGTCAAAGGTCAGGCTAGCCCGTATGGGCGGCCGTCGTCTCTCGGTCCTAGCAGCTAAAGAATGGAATAAACTCCCTGACAACATCAGGCATGAATCAAACTACATCGCCTTCAGGAAGCAATTAAAGACATTTTTGTTTAATAACATCCTCTAATGCTTGATAATGTCCTTGGGTCTGACAGCGCTGGGATGCTCTAGGGTAGCCATGCGCTATATAAGCAGGTATTCATTCATTCATTCAACTGCCTCTGACTAACCAGGCCTAGAGCCAGTGGTATGCTAAAAGGCACTTAGAATACAGTGAAAACACCTACATACACTAGGGAACACTATGCGTTGGGGTACCCCTGTGATTAGTGTGACCTCCTCTGAAAGCCCCTAGTACATAATAGGGCAGGGGGAATAAAACTACCTCTTAAAACACGCCACGCGGTGCGTTTGCACACTGGTGAAGGGAGGGGGGAGCCTGAAGTGACATGTGTGCAAACACGCCCTGTGGGCGTTTTCAGTTGGGGGATTAAGTCCCCTTGAATCCTGAGGGTCCCTAGGGTCCATCTAGCCCACAAGGTACCTCCAGTAAGTGCCACAGAGCTGCATTGCAGAGAGGTATAAAAAGGGGCACGGCCTGGACCACCTCTCGGCAACGCAGCGCCGTGGCGCTTACTGGAAGCACCTGGTGGGCTAGTTGGCCCGCAGGGGCACTCAGGATTGAAGGGGAATTATTGCCCCAACTTAAAACACACCACAGGGCGTGTTTGCACACATCATCTCAGGCCCGGTCCCCTCCCTTCACCACCATGTAAACACGCCCTGTGGCCGTTTGAAGTTGGGAGATTAAGTCCCCTTGAATCCTGAGTGTCCCTAGGGTCCAACTAGCCCACTAGGTACCTCTAGTAAGCGCCACAGAGCTGCGTTGCAGAGAGGTGTAAAAAGGGGCACGGCCTGGACCACCTCTCTGCAACGCAGCGCAGTGGCGCTTACTGGAAGCACCTGGTGGGCTAGTTGGCCCCCAGGAGCCCTCAGGATTGAAGGGGAATTATTTCCCCAACATCAAACGCGCCACAGGGCGTGTTTGCACACGTCACCTCAGGCCCCGTCCCCTCCCTTCACCACTGTGTAAACACGCTCTGTGGCCGTTTTAGGTTGGGAGATTAAGTCCCCTTGAAGCCTGAGGGTCCCTAGGGTCCAACTAGCCCACTAGGTACCTCTAGTAAGCGCCACAGAGCTGCGTTGCAGAGAGGTGTAAAAAGGGGCACGGCCTGGACCACCTCTCTGCAACGCAGCGCAGTGGCGCTTACTGGAAGCACCTGGTGGGATAGTTGGCCCCCAGGAGCCCTCAGGATTGAAGGGGAATTATTTCCCCAACATCAAACGCGCCACAGGGCGTGTTTGCACACGTCACCTCAGGCCCCGTACCCTCCCTTCACCACTGTGTAAACACGCTCTGTGGCCGTTTTAGGTTGGGAGATTAAGTCCCCTTGAAGCCTGAGGGTCCCTAGGGTCCAACTAGCCCACTAGGTACCTCTAGTAAGCGCCACAGAGCTGCGTTGCAGAGAGGTGTAAAAAGGGGCACGGCCCGGACCACCTCTCTGCAACGCAGCGCAGTGGCGCTTACTGGAAGCACCTGGTAGGCTAGTTGTCCCCCAGGGGCACTCAGGATTGAAGGGGAATTATTACTCCAACTGAAAATGCGCCACAGGACGTGTTTGCACACGTCACCTCAGGCCCCATCCCCTCCCTTCACCATTGTGTAAACACGCCCTGTGGCCGTTTTAAGTTGGGAGATTAAGTCCCCTTGAATCCTGAGGGTCCCTAAGGTCCAACTAGCCCACTAGGTAGCTCCAGTAAGCGCCACAGAGCTGCGTTGCAGAGAGGTGTAAAAAGGGGCACGGCCTGGACCACATCTCTGCAACGCAGTGCAGTGACACTTACTGGAAGCACCTGGTGGGCTAGTTGGCCCTCAGGATTGAAGGGGAATCATTTCCCCAACTTAATACGCACCACAGGGCGTGTTTGCACACATCACCTCAAGTTGGGGGATTAAGTCCCCTTGAATCCTGAGGGTCCCTGGGGTGCAACTTGCCCACCAGGTACCTCCATTAAGCGCCACAGAGCTGCGTTGCAGAGGTCTAAAAAGGGGCGTGGCCTCTGAACACCTCTCTGCAATGCAGCTCCCTGGCACATACTGGAGGTTCCTAGTGGGCTAGTTGGCCCCCAGGGACCCCCAGTATTCAAGGGGAATTAGTTCCCCATCTGCAAACGCGCCAGGGATTGTGTTTGCAGAGTGCTGCAGGGAGGGGCGGGGCCTCCGGGGATGCCAGTCTTTTTTTTTATTTAATTTTTTTTAAGAAAGGGGGCTGTGTTGCCCCCCTTCTTACCCTGTTTTACTGGCCCCGGGGGCCCCATCCCCCAGGGCCTGACCCCAATTTTACTTTATCTTTTAAATAAATTGGAAGGGGGCCGTGGCCCCCCTCCTGAGGCCATAATCGGCCCCGGGGACCCCATCCCCCCGGGGCATGGCCATTTTTGTTTTCTCTATTTATTTGGAGGGGGGCTGCCTTGCCCCCCTCCTCAGGCCATTTATGGCCCCGGGGACCCCATCCCCAGGGGACGCGCTTTGTTTTTTATTTATTTATTTTTAATTTTTGAGGAGGGGGCCGCGTGGCACCCCTCCTGGGCCACTAATAACCCCGGGGACCCCATCCCCCGGGGCTGGCCCTCTCCGTTGGGGACCAATGAGGGTCCCCAATCCCCCCATGGTCCCGCCAGCTCCCCGCCTCCTGCAGGAGCCGGCATTGCTTTTCACATGGGGAGCTGCTAAGATGCAGCTCCCCGGGTGGAAAAGCAATCGGCTTTGATTTTTGGAAGAGAGAGCAGGTTTCCTGCTCTCTCTTCCAAAAACCAAAGCAGTTTGCTATGGCAGGTCGGGAGCCGCGAGGCTCCCACCTTGCAATAGCAAACAGCAGTGTCCCGGGGTGGGCACCCCGGGACACTGCAGGAGCCGGCCCTGGGGGGTGGCAGTCCCCAGGGCCATCACAGGCTCCAGGAGGGGGGCCGCGCTGCCCCTCTACCAACATTTGCAAAGCCCCCCCCCAATTTAAATAATTAGAGCCCCGGGGAGATGGCAGTCCCTGGGGCGTGTGGGGGTTGAGCCCCTCCACACAGGTAGTTATTTTTTTTTTAAAACAAGCCCGGGGCGTTGGCAGTCCCTGGGGCTGCGGGGGTGGCCATGTGCCCCCACCAATATTTTATAAAATCCCCAGGGTTGGCGGTCCGCGGTGCTTGGGGGCCTTTGAGCCCCCACCCATTTACTAAACAAGCCCCGGGGTGGCGGTCCCCGGGGCTGGGGGGCCCCTTTGGGCCCCCCATTACAATCTTGACATTGCCCCCGGGACTTGGCCCACCCGGGGGCTAATTAATATATTTTTTTAATTTTCGTCCGGATCCGTGGATCCTCCGCAGATTTTGCAGATTTAAAAAATAAATAAATTCTTTTTTTGGCCCTGAAGGTCCTTGAGGGGCCCCCTAAGCAGGCCTAGGGGGTCAGGGTGTTTCTACCCTGCCCCCTTTTCTCTTTTTTCGCATTTGTTTTTCTGTTTCCCGAGGCACAAGATGGCTGCCAACACTTCCTGGTTTGGAGTGTTGACAGCCAATTAGAATAAAGCTCGTGATCGGGAGGGTGCACGGATCCTCACTATCTTTATTTCTTAATTTCTCAAAAACTGCTGAACGGATTTACACCATTTTTTAAAAGGTCGCTTTCTCGGCCAAGCAGTACCTTTTTGACAAATTTGGTGTAATTCCGTTCAGCAGTTTTTCCAATAACTGTGTCTAAAGTTTCCTATGGGAAAATTATTTTTTCACCACTATTTTTTGAATTTCTCAGGAACTACTGAACGGATTTACACCATTTAAAAAAAAAAAGGGCGCTTTCTGAACCAAGGGCTACCTTTTTGCAAAATTTGGTGTAATTCCGTTCAGCGTTTAGGGCTTTTTTTCTCGGCCCCCGCTTGACGAATCACCCCCAAACTTTCAGGATAGGAACCATTAGTTTTTCCAAAATTTCGTGAAGATTTGTCAACCGGCTCCAAAGTTATTGGGAATAGAATGTTACGATTTTCCTATGGATAATAGGTCCTAACTATATCTACCTACTGGCAACCGCCAGTAGGTAATATATATATATATCTTTATTATCTACTGGCGGTCGCCAGTAGATAGTTATAGTTAGGACTTAGTTTCCATAGGAAAAGCGTTTTTTCTTTTCCCAATAACTTTGGTGCCGGTTGACGATTCTTCACGAAATTTTCAAAACTTATGGCCCGCTCCGGTCAGCTCCTATCTTGAAAGTTTCGGGATGATTCGCCAAGCAGGGGCCGAGAAAAAGGGGGGTCCTAAAACGTGTTTTATCCATGTAATTTTGCATAGGAAACTTTAGACACGGCTACAGCCCGAACTGCTGAATGGAATTACACCAAATTTGGCAAAATGGTAGCCCTTGTTTCGGAAAGAGACCTTTTTTTTTAAATGGTGTAAATCCGTTCAGTAGTTCCTGAGAAATTACAAAAAAAACGGTTGAAAAAGGAATTTCCCATAGGAAACTTTAGACACGGCTACAGCTCGAACTGCTGAACGGAATTACACCAAATTTGGCAAAAAGGTAGTGCTTGGTTCAGAAAGCGCCCTTTTTTTAAAAATGGTGTAAATCTGTTCAGTAGTTGCTGAGAGAATAAAAAAATAAAAGTTTCAATATTTATAGGCACGGAGGATCCGCAGACCCTCCCGACCACAAGCTTTATTCTAATTGGCTGTCAACACTCCAAACTAGGAAGTGTTGGCAGCCATCCTGTGCCTCACTGCCAGGGCTGCGTTGCAGAGAGGTGGTCCAGGCCACGCCCCTTTTTACACCTCTCTGCAACCGCAGCTCTGTGGCACTTACTGGAGGTACCTGGTGGGCTAATTGGACCCCAGAGACTCTCAGGATTTAAGGGAAATTTATCCCGCAACTTAAAACGCACCATGGGGCGTGTTTGCACAGCGATGAAGGGAGGGGGTGGGGCCTGAGGTGACATGTGTGCAAACACGCCCTGTGGCACCTTTTAAGTTGGGGAATTAATTCCCTTTCAATCCTGAGGGCCCCTGGGGGCCAACTAGCCCACCAGGTGCTTCCAGTAAGCGCCACAGCGTTGCTTTGCAGAGCAGTGGTCCAGGTCACGCCCCTTTTTACACCTCTCTATAATGTAGCTCTGTGGCGCTTACTGGAGGTACCTGGTGGACTAGTTGGACCCCAGGGACCCTCAGGATTCAAGGGGACTTAATCCCCCAACTTATAATGCGCCAGGGGTGCGTTTGCAGAGTGGTGGAGAAAGGTGGCATGGCCTTTGCTACCTCTCACCAATCCCACTGCCTGGGGCTTACTGGAAGTAAAAGGTAGGCTAGTTGGCCCCTAAAGGACCCCCAGCAGTGAAGGGGACTTCAGTCCTCATCCAAGAGCACGCCAGGGACAGCGTTTGTAGAGTGGTGTGCAAAGTGGGCGTGGCCTGGTACGAGTACTTACCAGTGCTGCTGTGTGGGACTGACTGGAGGTAATAGTTTGGGAAGTTGGCCCCCAAGGATGTCCTTGGGGGCCAACTGCCCCTCTTGTTACCTCCAGTAAGTCCCACACAGTGGGATTGCTAAGACGTCTTCGGAGGCCATGGCCCCCTTTCTCTACCACTCTGCAAACGTGCCTCGTGGCAGACTACAGGATGGGGGATGAAGTCCAATTTAGTCCTGAGGGAGTTTGTGGGCCAAGAATCCCTCCTGTAAGTCCTACGCATCGGAATTCCTGAGCGTTGGTTGGACGCCCAGCACCATTTCTCCACCACTCTGCAAACGTGACTACTAGTTAAAGTAGCATATTTCTGCTCCTCTGACTTAGAGGTAGTTTTAATCCCCCTGCCCTAGTAGGTACTAGGGCCTTACAGAGGAGGTCATGCTAATCACAGGGGTTTCCCAACGCATAGTGTTCCCTAGTGTATGTAGGTGTCTTCACTGTATTCTAAGTGTCTTTTAGCATAGCACTGGCCTGGTTAGTCAGTGTCAGTTACCACCAGTACCCATCTGAAAAAGTTGTGAACACAGGATGATTTTGCAACAAGGCCTCTTTCTGCTCTTCTGTTGGTTCTTTCTGCACATGTCTTGCTTCTTCCTGCACTTTTCTTCATCTTTGTGGACTTCTGTTGCTTCTTTCTGCATTTCTTTTGCTTCTTTCTGTGCGTTTTTTCTTCTTTCTTCACATGTCCTACCTCTGTAGGCATAGTTAGAAACTAACATTTAAAAAACCTTAGAAATTCACTTAAAAACCATAGGTTTCAGGCACGTTATAGTTAGAAATTAGCATTTTAAAAAACTTTGAAATTCACTGAAAAAACCTTAGGTTTCAGGCACGTTATAGTTAGAAATTAGCATTTAAAAAACCTTAGAAATTCACTGAAAAAATTATAGGTTTTAGGGAAAGTTATAGTTAGTTGCACATTTCACTCGTACAAAACCAGAGAAATTCCCCCGTTATAGTTAGTTCAGCTAACTATAACTCGCGCCCCCGCAATGTACTGCTGATGACGTCACATATTACATCACTCATGACATGGTCAGTGACATCACTAATGACATCACTCATGACATCTCAAATGACATCACTGATGACATCATCCATGTGTTAATTTGATATATCTTCTCACACCCTAATATAACCTTTGATACACCCACTCTAAATTACAGACTGCCACTCTCAAAACCATAGACTCTCCAACACCAATAACTACATACCCACTCACTGATTCTTAGGTTTACACACACACATCCACTCACTCATCCGTACAGTCACTCATAGTAGGATTCACACACCTCCAGGCTTTTCCCTAGTTTGAGAATATGTGAGCAGGTCCTTGACCTTGCAAAAAATAATCAAATCATTTCATGAAGCAACTTAACTCTACATCTAAGGTTGACAAAGTACAGTTCTTGATAGAATGTGTGGAAATGATCCCTCTTTGCTTTGTCATCGCCAGTCACTGATCATCTCGTTGTTAGCAACGAATGGCTTATTACATTGAGCTTTTACCACAAGGACAGTAACTTACCTGCCTTATTACCAATCTCAAATGTATTTTATGCCCCTCCTTAGGACGAGCTGTGCTCTACTTAAGCAATCCATATATGGGCTGAACAAAGGCTGAGAGGAGCGTTATACCCCATGGGATATGGCTCCCTGGGTCTCCACAGAGCAGATTGCAAATTCTGAGCGTTACTCTTCAAGGAATCAGAATTCCATAAAGAAATCCACCTTGAAAAACTGTTTGGTACATCATTACTCCCCATTGCATGGGGTTCATCTCATAACAGGCAGAGTTAGGTGCAATTGTTCCAGCAAAATTGATTAATCAGTGGTGGCTCGCTGAGGGAGTGCTGCGGGGCAGTGAGGCGGGGGAGGGGCAGGGTGGGGGAGTAGTAGACTTGGACATACGACAGACAGAACTCAGAGTAAGGCTTACTCTGAGTTTTGTCCGTCAGAAATCTGAGTCCACTAACCCCCTACCCTGCCCCTCCCCCGCCCCACCCCCCCACCCCGCAGCACTCCCTTGGCGAGCCTCTACTGTCATTAATTCCAGTCACCCAATATCTTCACAACTAGCTTCACCTAACTCATAATAGGGTCCTTAGTTGCTATATCCTCTGGGTTATGAGCCAAAGTATGTTCTACTTTGTTTATTCTTTCTAGGTCTACTAATTTTTTGTCAGAAAGGTCTCTTTTATGTTCGTCTACCATTCAGTGCTGGCAGACATAGGTAAATATGCCCTTCTCTGTCACCAACAATGCATCTCTGTTTTTACCAGAAATGTGTTCTGGGCCATGAATAATGAAAAATATCATTTACTTCTTCGAAGTGCAGCATGCCGCAGCAGATCGCAGTGCAGTCTTCAATTTTGTAGCCACTTTTGACTGCCTTGCAAGCCGTTCACTCTACATGTGTGCATGGTCACATATTGAGATGTCTACTGCAACCACATTCTAAAGCTTACCTTTTTTTGATGTGGTCACAATTCAAGTGTAGGTCCTATGAACGAGATTAGAAGTCCATTTCATCTGAGTGCATGCACCTGCACGTCGGCCAGCCTAAGATTGCTATTAGTGTTTCTATCATTCAGCTCACATCTTCTCAATCAAAGTAGCACAGCGTGAGTCGCTGTAGTCCCACACCAGGTTAAGATCTGCTAAAAGGATCAACATACCCTCTCTCTCTCTGTAACTAAGTCCATGAAGTTATTGAGGGTGGTCCTGGGATGGATTAGGTGCATAGAAGCTAATGGATTTGCATTTTCCTCCTTGTACTTGTAAAT
Organism: Triturus cristatus; assembly: GCF_964204655.1. Lineage (NCBI taxonomy): Eukaryota > Metazoa > Chordata > Amphibia > Caudata > Salamandridae > Triturus > Triturus cristatus. Next base: position 313,124,662 of record NC_140580.1, on the reverse strand, counting down.
GTTACAATGTATGTCAGCTTCTTGAATCTCTCTTATAGTTAACCGGATCATCATGCATGGATATATTACTACGGGCCTCGTTTTCTATAAATATATTACCATAAAACGAATTCTCCTCCCCCCAGCCAACTCAAAGCCAGCAATAATCTCTATGGAAACAAAGCAGAGCCACTACACTTTTGCACCTAAGTTAAAGAAAAACAATGGATTCCATCGCTACCTCCATCATATACCCTGTCATCACACTTGAGGCCCACAATTACTTTCAGTTACTTCTCTGTGGAAACCTCAGCTTCAGAGAGGGTTGCAATCAATATTAATGAGAAATGTGTCAAATGACAACTTATCTCAGTCGTAGTCCATTAAAACGTGCATTAGCCCAAAGGGAGATTAGGCATTAGCAGAACACCATGTCTATGATTCCATTTCAATAAAGTAAACTTTTTTTTAAAGATAACTCATTCTGTTAAAATTAAACAGGGTTGCGTTTAAAAAGAAAAGTTTTGTAAAGTTTTTTTTTAGAGTTGGCATTGATGCTGTGGACCACTGCCTACTCCCCAACAAACATTTTTTTATAAACTCTCAAAGGAGAAGTGGTAATATAATAATAGAACCCCTTCCCTTTTGCAAATGGATTACCACTCCAACTTGGGATGACCGGTTAAAGTTCTGTTTTGCAAGCGGATTTCAGAAAACATGGATTTATACAATAATGATTAGGTATTTTGAAGGAACACCTACAACATGCGCCTTCCAGATACTGAATTGGTATCCATTTGAAATTATATTTTAGGAGTGAAATCCTTTTCTGACTCCTAAAATGAGATTGGTACACATCAACGGCCGAATTGGAGCTTTTGTGACCATTTGAATGCTTCATACATCTTGCACTATATTTTTTTCTCCCCCTCCTCAAGGATGCTGATATTGACAGAAGTCCCAGAAAGGATTGCTTCAGTGTCTGCAGTAATCACTGTGCATGATGCATGAGCTTTCACAGTAACATCATTCATGTAGACATCGATTTATTAAATAGGATTACATTTACTTATAAAGGGCACTTCTACTGCAAATTGTCTCTAGGTGCCTGTGTGCGAGATACAAAGTTTAACTCCACATTGAATGGATTGTCTCATGGCTGAAGAGGCAGTTTATTGATCATAAAAAGCATTCAAAATGCAGGAAGAGAATTGTATTAAATTATTGTCTCCCTAAACTGTAATTTCACACTGCAGTCCATGTAACTTTATGCCAATATTATGTCTTTCGTAAAAATTACATATTTCTCTACATTTTGCCTAATCCTCTTTGATCACATACATATTTACCTGCGATCATTTCTATAAGAAGCTAGTCTTATTTAAATGGTCCTAGAAACAAGTTGTTTTAAGACTGTAGCCGTATTATGTTGTTTAAGAAATGAATTGCGCACAAAATGCGCCATGCACAAGGACCCCTGGCCTTTTTGTGCCACATAGATACTATAAGGAAGAGTTATTAGGGATGAATTTGCCAGGTGGGCAATCTGATTGTGTTTTGGTAAATTGTGAAGGATATTTTAATCACTGTCGCTGTATAGTCTGTAATTTCTCTCCTACTTTGTCTGGCCTGGACAACATATCTATGCAGACTAGGATGGATTAGCAGGCTGAGCTTAAAGTTAATTCTTTAATGCTTGGTCTCTCGTTAAACACAAGTTGGAATTTCATGAGTTTTTAGAGTCCCATCTCACATATAAAGTTTTTTTCAACTGAAATATGGCTGCAGAAAACCTCTTAACCCAGATCTGGTTCTAGCACTGCCTTCAGGCTATGTCATTAGTAGACATGGCAGGCATGGCAAACGTGGCGGTGGCCTTGCAATAGTCTACCCCGATTCACTGAACTTAACATGTGACCCTCTTACTATAGTTAACTGTGAAGCTGTTTCTCTCAGATGTAAGATTACTGACAATTACACTGCTCATTGATTTTTGATTTATAGACCCCCTGGACCAAAGAATACTTCTTTAGACGATTTTTGGAATCATAGTGATACTAGTGATCAGTTTTCAAATTTTACCATTTTAGGAGATTTTAACCTTCATTTAGAAGATTCAAAAGACTGTGCTTCAAGTTGGAACAAAAAGTCAAGTTTGCTACAGATAATGGCGGTCATACTTTAGATGGCATATTTTCAAACAATCCCAACCTTTTCTGTGATGGTGTACTACCTTTGATCTGGTCTGATTATGTGTGGCAATCCAGTTTAGTGTTAATAACAGACACCATCTTTAGATTTTAAAAGAGTAGCACAGAGTAAAACTATTTGGTTATTGAAGAAAACAGATAAAACAATCCTGGCAGACAACCTTGATTTGACGAAACCTGATCTGGGGAGTGGGCCTAATGTAGCAGCTGTAAGATATCATGAGTGGCTGAGTGCAGAAACTCTGAAACAAGCCCAAATAAAAATTGTTAAATTCTACAAGAAATGGCCATCTGCCCCCTGGTTCTCTCTAGGACTTTTAACTATGAGACAAAAATGCCTTAGGTTAGAGAAAGTTTGGAAATGGGATTATAGTGAGATAGATAGAAGCCAGTATAGAACAGTCATTAGCGAATAAAAAACTAATTGTGGAAGTAAAGATCAAATATTATGTGGAAAAAATTGAATTGGCATCAAACTCCTTGAAGGAACTTATTAATGTCTTTAATGTTCAATCTCTTTCAAGAACAATGTTCTGGACAATGCACAATACAGTTTCAGATCTGGTTGTAGCACTGAGACAGTTTAAAATTCTGTCTCAGAGGAGATCAGAGCTATCAAAGACAAGAGTGGAAGATCGGCGATGGTTCTTTTAGATCTCTTCGCCCCTTTTGACGTAGTTTTTCATACCGTTCTGTTTGAATGTCTGACAGAAATTGTGATTGGGAGATCAGCACATGATCTCAATGCCTCCTTTTTAAGCAATAGAGCAGACGGTAGCCTTTGGGGATTTTCATTCTAAACTCTTTTCTCTCCCTGTGGGGTTCTCCAGGGGTCATTGCTTAGCCCCACACTCTTCAACATTTATGTAGCATCATTGACAAAGATGATTCACTCTTATGGTTTTGCTACAGTAGCATATGCAGATGATACCCTGATTGTAGTATTAGTCTCTGGCAGTGTGGAAGAGGTGATTTAATAAGTGTTTGAATTCTATTGTCAATTGGATGACTACAAATTTATTAAAACTAAATTCTGGTAAAACAAAGGTTCTCATTTTCAGAAAAGAATGCACTTTTTGGGTCACTCTTGTTGGCCACACATCCTGGGTACTATCCCAGAGCCAGTGACTAGGGTAAGAAACCTTGGTGTGAAATTTGATGTGGGCCTTTCCTTCAAGGAGAAAATTAACAAAGTGGTGACCTCCTGCTTCCTTTTACTGAGATCATTGAGGAGGGTGTTGCCTTTTATCCCTTTACATCTCTAAAAAACTGCAGTCATCACCCTCCTCCTTGCCAGAATTGATTATTGCAATGCGACATTCGGCTTTTAGAAAGCTACAGACACAGCAGAACACAGCTGCTCGCATTTTGAAGAAGCTTTCTAAATTTATGTCAGTGTCAAATACTCTAGAAGAACTTCATTGGTTCCATGTGAAGAAAAGGGTGGCTTTTAAAGCACTTTATATAGCTCATACATAACTGTATGGGACCAGATCTAATGGTCTTGGAGGAACAATTAGGTGGTATCAACCGAATCGAAATCTCAGATCTGCTGTATCTTGTTCAGCACTGGCTCCCAGGATATATACAGCCTCCTGGGGTGGCTGTAGCTTTGTGCATAATACCTGTTATTTGTGGTACAAAATGCCATTGTACCTTAAAAACCAATCAAAACAACTTTTCGGGAACAGCTGACATCTTGGCTGTTTCCTTTATCCTTATCTTCTTAATGTGTTGTGCCCTTGGTTGTTTGTCCTAGTCAACTGTTTTGATTCCTGGCACCAAGACTCCAGTGGGTATTTGCACGCTTTAGTAATTACGATTACAATTGTGCTTCAGGAAATAAATTGCATCTGTATTTCAATCTGAAACAATAATGGTAGCAAATCTTACTTTCTTCATACCTTTTCATAGATTATTGCCACTGGTTAATTCTGTTAGTCCCAAAATGGGAGTGAATCTTCTCTTTGAAAAGTCAAAAAACATTACCATAATGAGCCACCAGTTTTTGTTTTCTATGTCGGCTCTTGAGTCATGAGTTCCTCTTCTGTATTCCTCTTGCAGATGTTCCAGTTGATAAGCTGAACTCCATGCAGTGTCTCATCTGTGTGAACCTGAAGTCAAACCCACTTAACGCGGAGAGCCAAAACCTCACTAAACCAGCCATCAAATTTGAACTGCTTACATCTGCACAAGAAGCGAACGCTGGGATTGAGGCATAGATGGAATGGACTGATTGTCTGATGTGGCAGTGTGTAATGAGATCTCTCAGGAGGACAAAATGGACACCGTGGGCCCACACATGGGCAAATGAGTGTTTTTCATTGTGTGGGATTGGGCTGGAAATTTTTTGATCAAGTAGGAAAAGGGGAACAGCTAGGGTTGTATTTTCTTTTTATTGGAAGGATGATTGCTTCAAATTAGACCGCAAGGAACAACCCATCAAGGTGAAGACGGTGGAGAAACAAGATACTGGACAACTGTTTGGCATGTACAATAGCATAAGAATAACATTTGCAAATGAGCAGTAGATATTTATTTGAATAATAAATTAATGCTGTCGGTACGAGATACTGGATATCGACACACTAGTTATGTGATATACCTGCTCATGAAATGATCATATTATAAATGTAAATGCTGGCATTCATAAAACATTAGGATTACAAATTCATATACTGTGCAAAATGTTTGTTGTTACCAATTCAGACAATACATTGTCCCTCCGTCGACATGAGCCATAGGCTGCTGGATCTTTCTTGTTTACGCTGATGCATCCTCTTGGCATTATGTGTCTGTCCTGCGGCATTTGGTAGTCGCAGAGCCAGTCATAAGGTTGATTTTACCTCATCGATTATGTTTTTCTGCCTTTTTCTCCTGTGATGCATGACAAAATAAAGATTGTTAGCAGGAATACAATTTATTGTTATGGGTCTTCCTATTCAAATCAAGGATGGAACTATTTTCACTTTTGCCTCCCACACATTCCATTCCACTGTCAGAAATGTTGTGCTAATGGAAATGTAGCAGTGAGAGAAAAACACTGCATCATTTTTCTCAGTTTTTTTAGGTGAACTAGAATATGAAGTCAAATGTTTGATTTTTTTTTTAATACTACTTGCATTCTTGTACCAGAATCATGTAACACATGACATGAATAATTTCAAAATAGTAATTGTGGGGAAAACCACATCGGTAGAGTCTTGATTGTGTTGGAGCAATGGTGTTGATCCATGCCATCAGGTACTGTTGTGAAGTTCCCACAAATCCACTGGATCTGCATGTTAGTTGGACAACATAAACTTTAGGTGAGGTGCATAAACTGATTCTGAGCACCCGCAGGATATATGTTGGTCTAGAGACCAGCTAGCTTATAGTGCCACCATAAGCCCCCCTAACACTTGCCAGGGAGCAAATGGTTTCTGGCAACCACTGTACATGACAAACCTGAGCCCTCAGGGATCGCGGTAACAGATCAGAACCTCTCACTCAGTCACTTGTGGTAAATAATTTAATTACCGGGACTTAATTTGATACAGAAACATAATAAAAATAGCTCAGTAAATAAGAGGCAGAATCCGTGGTATTAGAGGTTCGGAATGGGCTTTATTCCAATGGACGATTCGAATCGGTGACTCCAAGTTCCATCACCACGGAGGTTCAGGAAGTGAAGTACATACTTTATTGATAAGTAATCACTTTTATACAATAGGCATTACAGTGGAGCAAATGCAAGAGGCGTAACAATTGATAGTGTAGATAAAACATACATACGTAGCAAAAGTGGGCGTAACTGGGTGTGACTAAAGAACGTCATCAGGTGTGATGTCATAATAGGGTGGTTCCATGAAAGAATTTCACAATGTCAGCAGAAATACTTGGCAGAAATGCGCGCGCAGCAGCATGACGTGTGATTGACGTGCAACTAGGGGGTGAAGGGGACTTGACATTTAGCTCTACATGTGGCGACAGAAGTCTGGAGGGTCAAGTCAACCTAATCCCAAATCATATCTAACATCCTATGTTTAAAGAACTATGTTATCCAAAAGGGAGGTCTCTTAGAGTAGAATCTTATTCTATACTGACTATACTGACTGTTAGTGCGTGTACAAGCGTCTAAGTGTCTACACTAGATGCGAGGGCAGAAGTCTTCCATAATAATAGGGCTATGAATTACTTGCATAAAGACAGAGAAGCCGGGCCTTTGCTCGGTAGCTGGAAGAATGTTTACTTAAACTACTAGACAGGAATGCATTGGGCAGGGAGCGGAGCAGATAATTTCGAAGGTGAAATACAGTTTTTGGCAGGCAACAGGCTGATGTCAGGCATCGTGAGCCGCGCAGGGAATGAGACAAAGTTCATGGTCACAGATGCAGGCTCAGACTGGAGCTTTCAGAGGCAGAAGGCAAGAAAAGCTTGATGACAGAATCAGGGCCTACTTGCCTGGACTGTAAAATGGCATAAGTGAACCATATAAAGCCGGTGGCCTTTCATACTTAGGAATGGAATATCCGGCCTATTCATGGCGGATCTGAAAGAGGACATGTTGACGGTGGACGCACATGTGTTTGCGTCTTCATAACTGGAACTGGAGGGAACATACATGTACTTGTGATTCATACATGAAACCGTTGGGGTCCAAGATAGGGGACATAACTGATCGGAAAAATCCATATTTCCACATTCCCTCCTTGTCCCCTACTTGCCCGTTAAGAGATATCAATCTTCATCAATCCGTTGATCTGTTCATATAGCATCATTTGTTCTTCTTTTTTCTTCTGGGAGGAATGAAATCTTGGTGGTGGAATACACGATGTGGCACACAGACCACAGATCGCTGGTCCACATTGTAGACATAGACAGCAACTGAATAGTATGAGAAGGCCAATACCTAGGAAGGATAGGACCTTCCATCCAAAGGTAGATAATACACTCCAAAACCAACCGGACCAAGTCCAGGTGCCTGGATTCTGGTGTATCTGGCTTACAATCTTATGAAGGCGAGTTATGGCTTTATATACAGATGGCGAATTTTCTGGTATGAAAATGCAACAACTTGATCCGATGACCCTACAAGCTCCGCCCCTATCGGCCAGGATGACGTCAAGGACAAGACGATTTTGAAGCACAACAATCCGCATAGCAGACTGCTCTTCTGTTAAATTGCCTAAGGCGGAAATAGTTTCGTTCACTACTGCTTCAAGGGTTCTAGTTAATCTACGTATCAGTTTACTATTAGTAACGGTACCTATATAGGGAAAGAGACCTTTATTGAAATCTGTGTATTTTTCCCATGCTGTTTCGGTGTAATCGACTATTGGGAGATCTCTCCTTTCTCTATTGTGTACTAAATGAGTATGTCTGTGATAATCAGGAGGAGCTAGGAAAACAGGTGGCAAAAGGAATCCAATGTAGCAGGTACCATCCCAATCTAGAGGCAAACGTACATATGCCGTCTGACCACATAGAAAATAGGAATGGCGGGAAGCTCTAAATGTCGACTTGCCTTGATCACTAAATTCTATTACAGTGGTGCATCTACTATGGCCCATATGTATGGAACCATTCTTTCTTACACATAATTCACCTTTTACTGGAAATATTGACATAGCGGGCAAAATTGGAGTAGTTTCGGATTCGACATTTAGGATCATAAGATTAAGCGTAAAATTACCTAATCCATACACTTCATTTTCTAGATCAGTTCCTGTTCTTTTGGGAAGTCCCTCCTTGTTAGGGTAGCAGACTTTAAGTAAAACTAAGTTCAAATTTCCCCATACCCAGTTGTCTTGATAAACTGCAGAATTCGAATCTAGGGAATTAATTAGACTAAACCATGCTCCACAGGAGCCGTTGTGTGTGAACGGGTATGGAAAGAGAGGTAGAATTCCTTTATAATTCTGATAGGGAGGGAGTCGGCCACATATCCAACAATTTGTAGCATTGCTAACCTGATGGGAATGATGTAACATACTAATAAACGTATTATTGCGCAGCGCAAATCTATAAGACAACTCATGCGGAGGTAATTCACTAAAAGAATGTTCAGCAGTAACATTATAAACATGTCTAGAAATAGGATAATATATGTGCAACAATATACTTGCAGTAATTATTAAAAGACTTAAGAAAAACAAAATTAATAACGTCACTATACAATGACTACGCAGTGATTTACAGTACGCATGTCGTTTCAACATTTTTCGGGTTTTTTCTCTATTCAGGTCTAAGGGATACATGTCAGAGACAAATTCAACCGCTTCACCTTGGAGAGGACTTAAACAATCAAATTGCCTGACTGGTTAGACCTGAGTTTTAGTTTGTATTGTTCGTGATTACTCATTTCAACCAAAGGAAGCTTTGAGTCAATGGGTGAAGACACACGAGGTGTGGTATTTACATCCGATGGTAGTCCATGAAATTTCTTGATATGACTTGAATGTACCCAGCCTTTTCTGCCCTCGATCTTCACGGCTGTCCTTGTGGTAAGCAAGACCAATCGCGGCGACTTCCACCTAGGATCCAGCTGAGTCTTCCGATCAAAGTTCCTCACTAAGACCAGGTCCCCCGGAACTACGTCATGGGGTTTCACCTCAGTGTTGTCAGGAAAGGCTGCAGCTACCTGTGAACGACAAGATTGTAGTGCAGACATCAAGGAAGCCAAGTAATCTGTCAGCATATTACAGTCAATATCAGTTATTTTGCGTGGTATAGGCGTCCCCCACATATTTGGTGGTCTGCCAAAGATCACCTCATACGGGGATAGCCCTGTTCGAGAGTGTGCTACCATTCTCAGGTAAAAGAGTGCAACTGGTAACGCTACTACCCAGTCGACACCTTTCTCTCTGCATATTTTGGACAATCTAATTTTCAGGGTCTGATTATGTCTTTCCACGAGACCTGCTGCCTCGGGGTGTCGGACACAGTGGAATTTCCACTGATAGCCTAACAAAAGTGAAACGTGTTTCATTAGTTCGGATGAAAACGGCTGGCCGTTATCTGAGTAGACAACACGTGGTAAACCGTATCGTGGGAAGAATTCTCGAACCAACTGTTTGGCAGTAGTCGGGGCAGTGTAATCTGAAACCGGGTATGCCTCTGTCCAACGGGAAAGAGCACAGACAACTACGAGAACATATTTGAATCCTCGACATCGTTCCATCTGGATATAATCCATCTGGAGGACTTCAAAAGGGTGATCAGGAGGCTGAAATCCACCCTGTTCTACGGGAATGCTTTTACCTGGGTTAAACTGACAACAGATCATACAGGTACGAACTTTTTGTTTGGCTGCTGCTCGTAAATGTTTGTTGAACCAAATGTGTTGAATGCTGTCTAGCATAGCTTTTTCTCCTAGATGCGCTGGACTATGTATAGTGTTAATAATGACTTGTACCATTGAATCAGGAAGGAACCACACAGATTTTTCCTTCGTCATCCATCCTTGATCCGTTTGAATCCCTCCTAATTCAGTCCATTTCCTTATTTCGTCTGGTGGAGCATGTGTCTGTATGTCAATTACGTCAAGAGTGGGATCTTTAACAGTCATACAATGTGTTGGCGTCGGGACTATTGTCTTTGTCATGTCGGATGTTTGAGTTTGAGCAGTCTGTTTAGCTGTTCTGTCAGCTAGATCATTGCCTTGAGAAATGATATCAGTAACTTTCGTATGAGCTTTACATTTCATAATTGATATTGCAGTGGGTAGATGTATTGCATCTAATAAGGCATGAATGAGGGGTCCGTGCTGAATGTGGGCACCGTGAGAAGTTAAATAACCTCTCTCTCGCCACAGCACGCCGAAGTCATGTACAACTCCGAATGCATAACGTGAATCAGTATATATGTTGACTTTTTTATTTGTGGCTTGAATACAGGCTTGTGTCAGAGCGATGAGCTCTGCGGCTTGAGCTGACAAGGTATTTATGCAATTTGTTTCAATGACTTCAGTGTCTGTTGTGACTGCGTAAGCGGCCACTAACTCTCCTGTACTTGTTCTCATACATGAACCATCTACATACAACGTCAGGTCTGGGTCTGACAATGGGACATCTGTCAAGTCTTGCCTGGGTTTCGTCGTGATTGTAATAACTTCAATACAGTCATGAGCTAGTGGGTCTGTTCCGATTACAGGTAAAAGTGTGGCAGGATTCAATGTGTTACAGCGTCTGATTTCTATATGTGGTTGAAACAATGTTAATTCGTACCCTGTAAGTCGCGCTATAGTCAAATGTTGTGTTTGCGTTCGATTCACAAGAACCTCTACTGCATGTGGTACTTGAACTGTCAATGGATGTCCTAACACTATGGCATCGCTTTGTCTGATTGCTAAAGCTGTTGCTGCCACTGATTTTAGGCATGCAGGCAAAGCCTGAGCTACGGGATCTAATGTACTAGAAAAATAAGCACATGGTTTGTGTGATCCTGCTTGTTCCTGTGTGAGTACTGACAAGGCAGTACCTTCGCGTTCTGTAACAAAGAGTGTAAACTGTTTATTGTAACATGGTGTTGCTAAAACAGGTGCTTGGCATAAGGCTTTCTTTAGGCTTTCAAAAGCTTGTGCATGTTCCTGAGTCCAAGGGAGAACAGTCGATGTGGCTGCCTCCTGTGTTGTCAATTGAATGAGTGGTTTTGCTAGAAATGCATACTGAGGGATCCACTGCCTACAATATGAGGTGAGGCCTATGAAAGCCCGCACCTCCTTTTGTGTCTTGGGTATTGGCATGTTAGCTATTAACTGAATGCGGTCGGGTGTAAGCTGCCTTCCCTCCTTGGACAGCGAGTGTCCAAGATAAACAACTCGCTGGACACAGAATTGCAGCTTAGAAGGGGACACCTTGTGCCCCTTTTCGGCTAGAAATTGTAAAACTGTCAGTGATGCTTTCTCACATTCAGGTTCGCTTCTAGCGGTGATCAGCAGATCATCGACATATTGAAGCAGGGCAGTGTTTACTGGCATGTGGATACTGTCGAGTTCTCGTTTCAGTGCTTGGCTATAGATGCTGGGGCTTTCTGTAAATCCTTGAGGTGCGCGTGTGAATTTAAAGCTACGTCCATTTAAACTAAATCCGAACAAGTATTGGCTTTCCGGATCTATTGGGACGCTGAAAAAGGCATTCTTGAGATCAATTACAGTAAAGAATGTTGCTTCAGAATCAATAGCTGTCAGTAATGACGAGATATCTGGGACCACAGGGAATTGTGGCACAATACACTTGTTCAATTCGCGCAGATCAATAACCAATCGATATACTGGCGGGGCCTTTGGATCTGTTCGTTTAAGAATCGGAATTATCGGGGAATTACATACATTGGAGTCTGTTTCCACAACCACTCCTTGGGCAATGAGCTCGTCAATGATTTGTAGTAAAGCCACTACAGCATCTGGTGGTAACTTGTATTGTCGCATTCGTGGTAGTACCACTCCTGCCTTTAGTGTAACTCGATATGGTGTAATATTCATGCAACCGACATCAGTAGGGCCTTGTGCCCATAAATGTGTAGGTAAAGTCTGCAGTCGGGGATCCATGTCTCGAGACACATAGTGACCTTTGAAATCACGTAAAAACAATCTTACTCCTTCCGGAGAACAACATATTATAGCTCCTAGAGCTTTCAGTGTTTTTATACCTAACAAGTTTTCTGGACATGATTTAGTAAGCAATAAATCTGTAGTTCGGGTCAAAGGTCCTATCGTAAGTGGAAGAGGCTGTGATACTTCATTAACAATAGGTTTTCCTGAAAAACCAAGGGAAATATTCTGTGAGCCTGAGAGGGGTGCCCCTGGAACTTCACTACGTTTTATAGTTGTTCGACTTGCCCCTGTATCAAGTAAAAATTTTCTATCTTGGCCTAATAATTCACTATGTACATAAGGTCCTTCTTGGTCTACAGGGACCTCGATAAGGGGTAAGTCAACTTCCCTCTCTAGGCTGGTTCATGCGTATCGTTGATAATCAGGATAGTCGTACTGTGCGGTCTGGTACAGCTGTCGTGTCGTGGTTTGTGTGGCAGCAACAGGCAGCGCTGGTGCAGCTGGCACAAACTGTATAGACTGTTGTGGAGCTGGCATGGACTGTGCATGCTGCGGGGCTCCTTGTTCATTCTGATCCTGTCTAGGTGGCCGTGGTCTTTCCTGTGTTTTACCTGTGGCAATATTACGCTTCAGGACCGGGCAATCGTGTATGTAATGTCCTGGCTGTTTACAATAGTTGCATGTCCCTTTTACAGGTCCTGCTGAATCACCGGAATGTGTCGTACCCTTTTTATGTCCTTCAGCTGGAACTGTCTGAGAGACTAGCATTTTCATTTTTGTGTCTTTCATGCGTCTCTGTTCATGTTCTTGTTCCTCTCTAATTCTATTGTGATGATACTGTAACATTTGTAACATTTGTGATGGGGTGTTACCTTGCCAGGTACTCTCGAATTTTAATACTCTATTCTTCACTTGGGGTAAGGAGTTTTCAACTAATTTTGTCACAAACAGATGTGGGTATGATTCGCTACTTGCTTTTATGCCACTATTTATACCAAAACATTTTTCAAATCGGGCATAGAAATCACTAGTGTCTTCATCTTGCTTTTGTTTACAGGCTGAGATTGCACCCCAGTCTTCCTTTTTCGTAGTTAATAAACGTGGCAGTACCTGTACTAGTAAACCTGGTAGTGCTTTAGTTTTATCCCCAAGCCCTGCTCCTGCAGTTCGGGCCTTTTCTTCTGCTTCTAATGCTGTCCAGTCTATCTTTTGGTCTCCCACCTCCCACTCTTTTTCCTTGAGTTTTTCATAAATGCCAGCAGGCATTAATACCTTTAATATAGTCATAATGTCGGGATAGGTATACTCTCCCATGAGTAACATGTCTTTAATTTCTCGGTGGAAACCCGCTGGGTCTTTGTCATGACTGGGTACCACTTTCTTCATTTGTAACAATTCTATTTTCGATATGGGCGTATATACAAACACACGTTTAAACTGATTGTCCTCGCCTTTTATTGGGTGTACTTCTCGTAAGGGATTCTGTCTGTCCATGTAATACGTCGTTCTTTCCTTGATGGGCAGTGAGACATGTTCTGGGCATACAAAAAGAATGTACTGCTTTCTTGATTCTAGTATTTCTCTAATTAACTTAGTACCTGAACCTCTCCATCTATTCGTGAGTAGTTCAGTCAATATATCAGGTAAGGGACCAGGATCTGAATGTTGACTTTTATATAGTATAAGGAGTTGTTGAATCATATAAATCCCAGCTAAACGCTGTTCATCTGGGGTGAGGTTCAAAAATGTGTGTGCTACTGTATCATCACCATACTTTCCGGGACTGTCAACCCAATGAACGGCTGACCTGGCTAATTCTTGTTCATCCATAGAATCGAGTAAATGATAACCCCTTCGTTCTCGGAGTAATTTGTCAGCGGCTTGGAACGAATGCTCGGGGGACCTTATATTTATTATAGGTGTTTGGAAATTCCTGTTATTATCTGGACATATCGGACGTATCGGGTCAGAAAAACATCTAGTACTATTACAAGATCTTCCTCTACCTACATAGGCTATGGTTTCTGACTGTCCTGTGGGCAGTCCTGATCCTTCCTCCTCGCTTTGTTCGAACTGGTCTACCGCTAATCTCTCTTCGTGTAGGCGTTCTATTTCTCTACGGATCTTTCGGCACATGGCTATTATACATTTTTGCTTATCATGTCTCCCTTCTGATATATTCTGGCTCCATCTGGTAAGAGTTTGCATTGCTTCCGGATCTACCCCCGGTCGGTCTTGATTTCTGATCACACAATTTATGAGGAAACGTAACAGTTCCCCCTGTATCTCCACTTTCTGGTATTCCATAGCTCTGTTAATACATTCAGAATCTCGCCCTGTTTGGACAAAATGGTATATATTATCTAGATGCACAGTCATTCCTGGTAACTTCCCTAAATACACCGCGGCTCGTCTGATACGTAATGATGCCATGATCATTTCGTCCTCTTTGCCGGGCACAGGGTCATATCTACAATCTACTAGAAGTTCCTTAAGCGTGCGGGCATTTATGAGTTTGGGGGTACGTGGATGTGCTGATTCTTGAAAGGTACGTTTATTTATTCTGGGTGGCGTAGAAAAAATGTTGGTAGCACCTCCGGTAGCCCCATCTGGGGTATCGGGCGTGAAAGGATTCGTTGAACGCGATACAGCAACTATAGGTGTGGACACAGCTATAGAAGTAGCTGTAGGAACAGATGTGGAAACAGATGTGCTTGCCGGAACTTGTGTCAGGGTTTGGTGCTGTAGAGATACAGATACAGGATCTTGGCGTTGAACCTCCCCGGCAGACGGTCTATGTGGGGCGGGGTTAGCATACTCGGGAGCTGCGTCATCTAAGTATGAGGAAAGAAAAACATCTTCTGCGGTTCTAGGATGCCCCTTAGGATGTACTTTTATTGGAAATAATGGGGGTGGCAAGTCTTTTGGTATCTCCGGAGTAGCCTTAGGTAATCCCTCGGCCAGGAGGGGATACATACCATTCATAAGGGCATTTCTTTGTCTGTCTACTTGTTCTGATTTCACTCGTGTACCTTCTTCAATTAATAGACTTTCTCGGACTTTATTTGAACTCTCCTTATTTTTCTCCTCCTGTCGGAGTGCTTTTTCTATACGTCTATGAGATTCTTTACGCCATAACTCAACGGCGTCTTTCTGTGACTGTCTGGCTTTCCTTTTCCATAACTCTTCCTCTACTTTCATGATGCACTCTGCATCCCAGGTCCCAGCTGCGGGCCACCTCTGACTTTCTGGTAATTCCTTGGTGTAGTCTACCCATAAATCAAGAAATATTATAGCGTCTAAGCCGTGTTTATGATACATGAAGTACCCTGGAGTGTCCCTAGGAGGAATAGGAACAGCTTCTTCGAGTACCCCTTTTCTAGTTGTGATCTGTCTTAATTTCGAAAAGAGCGGCATATTGAGAACTGATCTGATACTTGATCTTGAACAAACTTAATACAATAAACACAATAATGAACAGTCATTCACACCACAATATGCAGGACGTATTAACACATTTAACATTTAACATTTAAATGAGCAACAATGATGATGACAATCTAAGGAAAACTTAATCACTAAACATAATACTCGGCATTAACTGAATTATTCTGAATTTATATACTTGATATACTAGATATACTGCTAAACAGTACAGATACACTGCTAAAACAGTGCAGACCGGATTTGTGTACCCAAACCCGTCTTGACCGGCACAACCTATGTGCACGTCAGAACGCCTCCCCAGTAATGGTACTCACCGGGTAGCTCGGAACGGAAGGCCTCGGAACGGAACTGAACTGGACTGGACTGGACTCGACTCGAAAACTTCGGACACTTCGGGACATCGGAAACCTCGGAACTTCGGAACTTGGTGGGCCTCTGTATACCTCGGATCTTGCTCTCTCAGCTAGGCTCTGGTCGGGATACTTCGCACTTCTCACCGCCTCGTCTGGGTGTTGATCGCAGCCTCAGTCGCCCCCGCTTGACCGGAGGGAGATACAGGAAATCCTGCTGGTACGCGTTGTTGTCCGTCCAGCTGTGGCAGGAGACCGGGCCTGCAACGCACCGCCGGCGCGTGAGATGAGAAAGTGTCCCTGTTCGGGCGCCATTCATGTGGTAAATAATTTAATTACCGGGACTTAATTTGATACAGAAACATAATAAAAATAGCTCAGTAAATAAGAGGCAGAATCCGTGGTATTAGAGGTTCGGAATGGGCTTTATTCCAATGGACGATTCGAATCGGTGACTCCAAGTTCCATCACCACGGAGGTTCAGGAAGTGAAGTACATACTTTATTGATAAGTAATCACTTTTATACAATAGGCATTACAGTGGAGCAAATGCAAGAGGCGTAACAATTGATAGTGTAGATAAAACATACATACGTAGCAAAAGTGGGCGTAACTGGGTGTGACTAAAGAACGTCATCAGGTGTGATGTCATAATAGGGTGGTTCCATGAAAGAATTTCACAATGTCAGCAGAAATACTTGGCAGAAATGCGCGCGCAGCAGCATGACGTGTGATTGACGTGCAACTAGGGGGTGAAGGGGACTTGACATTTAGCTCTACATGTGGCGACAGAAGTCTGGAGGGTCAAGTCAACCTAATCCCAAATCATATCTAACATCCTATGTTTAAAGAACTATGTTATCCAAAAGGGAGGTCTCTTAGAGTAGAATCTTATTCTATACTGACTATACTGACTGTTAGTGCGTGTACAAGCGTCTAAGTGTCTACACTAGATGCGAGGGCAGAAGTCTTCCATAATAATAGGGCTATGAATTACTTGCATAAAGACAGAGAAGCCGGGCCTTTGCTCGGTAGCTGGAAGAATGTTTACTTAAACTACTAGACAGGAATGCATTGGGCAGGGAGCGGAGCAGATAATTTCGAAGGTGAAATACAGTTTTTGGCAGGCAACAGGCTGATGTCAGGCATCGTGAGCCGCGCAGGGAATGAGACAAAGTTCATGGTCACAGATGCAGGCTCAGACTGGAGCTTTCAGAGGCAGAAGGCAAGAAAAGCTTGATGACAGAATCAGGGCCTACTTGCCTGGACTGTAAAATGGCATAAGTGAACCATATAAAGCCGGTGGCCTTTCATACTTAGGAATGGAATATCCGGCCTATTCATGGCGGATCTGAAAGAGGACATGTTGACGGTGGACGCACATGTGTTTGCGTCTTCATAACTGGAACTGGAGGGAACATACATGTACTTGTGATTCATACATGAAACCGTTGGGGTCCAAGATAGGGGACATAACTGATCGGAAAAATCCATATTTCCACACACTCATGCTCTTTTGTTCTCAGAAAAATATACAGAGAATTAACACTGCGATATTTTTAATACATTTAGTGAACCAACGTTATTCTTGTATAAAATACATGTGCTGCGATAATCAGTAGACAGAAGCAGATGAAGGTGATTACAAGGCCCAAAAGAGTAAATAGTAGATATATTTCTACCATGGTCCTAAAACAGTGCATATATGCAGGCATATAAAACCAAAAAAGTTATCAAGCATAATCCTACTATGAGACCCCAATCTGTGTGTACCTAGAGTGTGTTTAGATGAGAAGCCAAGAATCCCATCGATGGATGATCCAACCCCATTACCTGGCAGAACAGAATGCAGGACGCCGTCTTGGTCACAGATTCAAAACCCCTCAAGGAGATGTCAGACCGCTGCGTGGTGAAGTTTCAGCATGCATGGACCCTCGTTGTCATATGAGGTACCTCCTCTGCTAATCCTATGGGATGCTGATTATTTATAATAAAAAGCATCCTTGTGATTTATGTGTAGATTATCAATGTTATGGATATGTAGATAGGCCTTTTGCCCCATCGTTGAAGATAGAACAACATTTGTACATTCATGCGTAAAGGCTTTGTACTTGGTGTTCAAGGCATCATAATAATGTTATGCAAAGCCAGATGTGTAAACAGTAGTAGTTTCAGAGAAATTGATCCAAAATTGTCACTCACGCAAATATGTGCAAAAGGTCACAGCAGTAATGTTATTGCGAAAAAGAAGGACAATGTACGAAATTAGCACCTTCACTACACGGGCTTAACCCGGGCACATAACAGTACAACTCTGATCATTAACCCATCTAAACAGGAAAAGGGAAATGTAATTTAAATTCTCCAGTTTGCTGTAGTTTAGTTCAGATTAACATCCCATCAACAGCTTGGAGGATCTTTTAATGAGTCCTTTTGAAATGACCTCCTCAATTATTAGTCAATTAGGTAAACCTGCAAGATAAAACAAGCATGGGCAGCTAAGACTGAGAGATTTTGAGCTAGGTAGAGCGGCATTCCTAGATTGGTAGGGGTATGTTACTGCTCATCCAATTCTAAGTGGCCTGGTGATACCACATTCGGAAATACTTAATGCAGGAACAGTAGGCCTGATTTTTCCAGGCGTGAAAGTGCATCTATTAAAACCACTGGGCTCCAGAGCAGAGTCACCATCCCTGGAGCCTCTCCCTTCAAAATCTACTCATCCGAAGACACTTACACAGCAACCTGCCATGGTTTTCTCACTCACATTTACCACCTGCACAGAGATAGTGGTGTATGTGCATGGAGGAGTCCACATAATCAGGGAAAACCTTTGTTTATTCACCTAATGCTTTCGGGTCAGCATGGTTCTTCCTAATTCTGGGGACTAAGGGCCAAATGTACTAAGACCTTTTCTGGTCACAAAGTTCCCGATTCGCAGAATGGGGCTGTTTGCAAACCCAAAAAGGCATTTCCAAATATACAGCGCCCAAATGCGATTCGGTAACCTGTTGCCAAATTGCAATTTGGGTTTGTGAATTGGTATTTGGAAGGGGCATGTTTAGAGCCTCCTATCCAAATACCAGGTCGCATTGGTATGTAAGTACGTTTTCCAACCGAAATGCAGTTACAAAATATTCACACTTTAGCGCCAACTCAAAATTGGTAGTAACCCATTTGCAAAGAGGAAGGGGTCCACAAGAGACCCCTTCCCCTTTGAGAATGCTTCTAAAAATATTTGTTTAGAGCAGGCAGTGGTTTTCTTTACACATGCATCCCATTTCCCTTTAAGTAAAACAGCCTGTGTTTAAAGAAAAAAAGGCTTGCTTTGTTTAAAAGCAAACACAAACATGGTGGTCTGCTGACCCCGGCAGGCCACCATCCCTCTGATAGCAGCTAATTGTAGTGAGTCACAAATTGTGGCCTACCTCATTAATATTTACGAGGTAGGTCTATTTGCAATTCACTAAGAATTGATATTTAAGGCATAGGGGCTAAATAACCCCTTTTTTTCATTAGCAGTAACGATTACCAAATAGCGATTTGCAAAAAAAACACTATTTGGTAATGGCTATTACTATTGTTCATGCATTTAGCCCTAAAACTCATGGCGGCTGTAAACTCATGGGGTTATACCAGCCCTAATCCTTCATTCCATCCTCAGTATATCCCCATAGAGTTTATGGCCAGTTTATAATCTGGCCCTAAGTGTCAGAGGTACGTCACTGGGTAAGCGAATAACTGTATCTGAAATTCTTCACTAGGCAGTGGGAACTCTTGAGCCATCCTCGATGATTCTTGTTATGAAACATGAGAGGTAAATAGCAAACTTCTTATACAGTATCTAAATTTCAAATTCCAACCTATTGAAGTAAGAACTCAGGTTGACAGCTAAACTGAGATTTGCATGTTTATTTCAAATTCTGAAACAGATTAATATACACCAATATTAGCATTATGGGGTAAAAATAAAGAGTAAATAGGATGAAGCCAAATTTTTGGAACCGGTTCACCCTATTTAACAAAAAGATCAAAACAAACTCTATCATCATAACATATTTTATAAGGAGAAACAAGTGAATGTTGGATTGCATCAAAATTCCATGCATTAGCCCTATAAATCCCTAACTGTCCCTATACTAACTTAAAGTGAAAATTCTAACCTAAAGAAAGTTTCTGCAGAGATGGGAAAATGAAAAGGTGTCAGCTGTTTGAGCCCTCCTAAGAAGTACTCCAACCTGGGTCATGCAGCATGATGCCACAAAGCCAAAGATGAGGTCTGTTCCTAAAAGCATCCTAAAGCAGAACTGTCAGCTGTCCGTAACTTCATTACAACATAAGCAATCTCAGAATTAAGGCAACTCCCATAGTGTTACTGTTTTTTTTCATTATTCCAGCATCCTCCTGCTTCCATTCTCCGCCCACATGTTCACATGTTGGGGTACTTCATATGTCCTTGGTGCCATCTCCTTCTCCCACAAGAACTCATCCCCCATCCTGTATAGCATTTCTTCGTCTCAGGCCTCTCTATCTACTATGGACAATAACTCTTTCTCTCGACTAATGAAGCCTTGCCCACCTGCAGCGGGAACACAAGATACATGCAACATTAGACGGTGCAAGCAAAGTGCAAATTGAACATTAGCTAAAAAATAAATTAGAAATGCAATTTATGCCTACAGTTGGGCTAAATTAACAACACGCTGGTTGCCTTATGTGTACCCTTCTACAAGCAAATAAGCCGTATTTTCAATATGTACCTCAATAGTTATAAGTTTCAATCAATAAAATAATGGTGTCATGAGTTAAAAACTGTTAAACAAATCAACAATTGCATTAAGTTTGTTATCTCTTAATAAAGTGTTAATGCACACCTTTGTCAGTTATATCTCTAAAGTACACATAAGATTTGCCTTAATCATGAGAATTAATTATAAACATCTTGTATTTGTCCTTCTTCTTTTCATACATTAGTCACACAGAATATATGCAAGTGCAGACTAACCATGATTATAGCCCAATCCTACTATAAATTTAAAAAAAGGGGTCCCAACCTACTCTCCTCCATAGACAAATTTAGCCACTTAATTACTGATTAATCTAGTAGAGATCTGGCGTTCATGTGTTGGGTCAGATCTATAACCCTAACTTGCATGAATTGGTTTATTATCCAACCTGGCAATTTTACTTTGCTACTCTCCCTATGCCCCTTATCAAGAAGAAGGCATGAGCCAAATGATGCTAATGTCTCTTTGAACAGTCATTTGTGCAGCCCAATTATCCTGCAAAATGGTCCAGTTTGTAAAGGGCTCACTAATGGCACAGTCCGATAGCATTTCAAAAGTTTTTTTAGCGACAAGTTTAACCTCTTCAGTGCCCCGCCCTTTCTCCGCCCTGTGCCGGGCGTTGAATTAGTGGGCGGGGTTCATGACGAGATAGTCTCGTCATGGGCACAGCGCAACCGCGCTCCATGATGAGACTATCTCGTCATGGGCACTGAAGGGGTTAAACCCGCCTTTCCTCGTTTCAAGTTCAATAGCTACCATTGCAATAATTACAACTGTTATTCACAGTGCTGGCAAAAGTGTAGAAGCACATGTTATATTAAAAGAAACAAGTTCAATATGGGTATTTACTCATTTTCGAGGAACTCTCCTAAGATTCTAGGAAGAATTATCCAATGGCGAATCCTGAAAACAAAGATTTAATATTGGTCCTGAATGAATTTCTTCATAATCATGTAGTTTTATGCATAAATCGTCATGGAAATGTCAATGTCCCTGTAGAAATCATGTACACCAAGCATAGTTTTCAAGATATTTATTGCAGAGGTGTTCCTACAAGGATGTATCAGCTCCTTGCACTACTGCATTATCTCTTCCTATTTGTCACTTATAACCCATCATATATATCACAACACCTTGACATTCTACCAAGTCCTTACTCTATGTTCTACCCCTCAGGGTTCTATTTAAAGAGAACCAGTATACACATACTCACTACTACACAATCCCCCTTTTTTCAAAAAACAAAAACAAACAAAAACTGAAATAAATACACCAATATGCAAATCAGAGTGTTATACACCTATCTTATGCATACAAAATGTCCTATACTCCTATTACGTATCAACAAACATAGTTGTCTAATTTCTTTGGTTTCTTAATAGTTCTTCCAAAGGTGCTTGCTTTTATACTACAACCTTCAGAGTCTTCTCCTCTCAACTCATCAAGCTTTACAATTTCACCACCTTCACCACTTTCCTTCCTGCATATTTACCCCACCACTCCCACTCTCATTCTCATTCCTACTCTCCTCCTGCCCATCGTCATTCAACACTTTCAACCACCAAAACTCTCCCGACGAATCTTCACTATTCCTACTCATTTTATTCTTTGCACTTTCATTGTAATGCTTGGCCAGTGCAATCCGACTCGTGACAAGTACTGCCATTATTCAATATTAACATGCTATTCATGACTTTCACCACTTTCTTATGACTGTTAAATTTACTTTCTCCCTTAGCTATCTTTAACATGCACATTTTGTACACCATGTTTAGATTCAACGTCATACTCCTTTTCACCGAAACAGGATTTACTTTGGAATGTGGAATGCGTTCTCTCAACAAATCAAAAGGACCCGCACCCACTGTATCATGGGGTGTCACTTTATATTTTTAAAACATCCTCTTCAATTCATACTCCCAATTTTTCATTTCGCTACTGGCCAATTGTACTATGCCTTCAATCACTCTATTTGCTCTCTCCACAACAGCATTACTTCTTGGATGATAAAAATCTGCTCTAGGCCAGCCACTTTGACAAAGTTCTTCATTTCTTCTGACTTAAATTGTACCCCCATTGTTCTTCAGAATCGCCACAGGAACTACCTCTCTTAAGAAAACTCCCTCAAGAAATCAAATTACTTTGCTTGTGTCTATTTTATTCACTACATCCAATTCAAACCGTCTGGAAAACATATCTATCAGGACTATGATATATCTACAGGGACCATCACACCATGTAATTGGCCTCATGATATTCTCCCATGGTAATTTGGGACATCCCAAAGAGAACATTGGTAAATGTAATATTTAACAGGATTTATCAACACTCTCACCATCCATACAACCTCTTACAAACCTTTCCATTTCCAGATCCACCTTTGGCCACCAATATCATATTTTCTCATTGCTTTTGGTGTGGTTATATGAATTGTAATTCCTGAATGCCCTTTAAGACACATTTAAATCATTTTCTTTCTGACTGAATTAGATGGAACAATTTGGTCACCTTACAAAATAAATACCTCCTCCACACTCAATTTGTTGCATGCTTCTCAATATGCTTTCATTTCTCCTAGTATCTTCTTTTTAATAACTTTTCCCCATCCATTCACACTTCTATTTCTCATGTTTTTAAGATGTTGTCCTCTTCGTATGCTTCCATCCATTTGTTTTTTTGTAAACTATTGACACTCTCATTGGTAAATATAGCAGTCCCACAAATATAATTCCAGGGATCCTGGTTAGTTTCTCTGAGAGGTACTGACATTCTACTCAGGAAATCACTGTGACATTTTTGATACACGGTATGTTTTTACCTTCTTATAGACAGTCTTGTAACAGCATAGACAATGTAGCCATTCTTGCAGATGCTCTGGATAAACCCTCTGTAGTTAACAATTTACTTAAAGGTTTTTGATCCAACCTCAGTAAAACGTTTCTTCCCCGCAAGAACTTCCAAAAGAGTTCCAGTGCCCACACGCACACTAAAGTCTCCCTTTCTATCACGGAGTACTTTTCCACTGTGGGTGACAAGGATCAAGATGCAAATGCTATAACAACCTATTTTCCCTGTTCAGTGATTTTGGTAAGTACAATTCCTAATCTCATTCCACTGCCATCCGTTGTTGCCAAACTGTCAGCAGTGTGAATAAAACCATGCAATATTGTGGCATTACTTATTGTTTGCTTGATTTCCAAAAATGATTTCTGCCTTTCTTCACACCAAATTTTGCTTTGTTCTTCAACAATAATCACGTCATACATTTTCTGTGAGACATTTTCTACAAATTTTGAATAAAACTCCTTTTAAGTCCAAAAAGGAACTGAGCTTTTCCTTAGACTTGGGAGACAGACCTTTATTTATGGCTTCCACCAGTTTACCAGTTTACCTTTAGCTTTGAATCCATCATCACTTATTTCATGACCCAAATATGTTACTTTTCTCTCTGAAAATTTGCATTTGACAATTTCAGCTGACAACCCTTTCTTTTTTAGAATGTATAACACCTTTCTTAACACTTCATCATAAAGTTATTTACTATTATCCATAATTAAAATGTCATCTTGAAAGAATGTAACTTCAGGTAAGTGTCCAAATAATTGTGTCATGAGTCTCTGAAACACAGCTGCTGCAGACGCTAGCGCACAAGGCATATGTCTAAATTGGTAGCAGCAGAAAGGTGTACAAACCATTGTAAGATGTCTCCTACTAGGATTCAGCACTATCTGATGGTATGCAGCAGACAGATCCACATTGAAAACCACTTAGCTTGCCTACTCAACGACAGCAGTTAGCCTATTTTTGATAAAGGGGAATTGATCCACTACAATATTATTATTCGGTCCCCTTAAGTCAACACATAAACACGCCTTACCTTTTGCTTTCCTGGCTACGAACAATGTTGAGACCTATGCTGATGCTGGAACTGTTCCAATAATATGTGAGTCAAGAAACTTTTCAAATTATTTTTAACTTCATCTCTGACTGAATGAATGGTATGTAAGTAATGTATGCATGTTTGGTGTAGCTTTACTCTTTAACCTTATACATGAGTAAACCTCTTCAGATCCCAATTTTACTTTCCAGCACTGAAGGAAATTCATGCAACACCCATTTTTAGTGTTTTCTCCTTCATATGCTACCAACACCTACTCAACACTGTTGGGTTCTATAATTATATTTAACATTTTATGGTCTTTCCAACCCAATACTGAGGGTATATCCTTGGCTATACACAGTTTTCACAACACATGTCTATTTTTAAATCTAAACACAAACGGGCATATTTATGAGGCCTGCTGTCACAAATTTTGACAGGACAGTGGCGCACGCAGAACTTCATTTCTACCAGTTGAAGCATGAGGCCAAATGCATCAGTTCTTGTAGGCCTACTTCTGAAAATACCTACGTCAGAACCGGATGCGCCACACAGAGATTAAAATATGCAAGATAGGCGTTCCCCCGTAAAAATCTTTGTAAAACTAACTCAGTGAAATTTATGGTTTTCCCAATTTGTGATGCATTATTAGAATTCCTGTGCATCGGCAACCCAGGCACAGGAAATGATGCAGCAGCTGTGGAACCTAAAGACAAGACACACAAAACAGTTTGGCAAGCTGTACTACTTCATGGAGGTGCTCATTCTGCAGCTGGGAGTTGCGAGGAGAAAGAGAAACCCATGGCTAGGTAGAGAAGTATGTTAGTGTCCACCAACAGTACTATTCTTTATAGTGTGGGATGGAAGGACTAAGGGGCATATCAACAAGGGCTTTATCTCTGCTTTTTTGGCTTTAAAAGCCAAAAAAGGAGAGATAAAACTAGCGCCCTATCAACAACAGGGTGCTAACATGCAAATTTGCATGTTAGCACCCTTTTACTCTACGCTTCCCCTTGCATCTCTAATGAGATGCAAAGGGGGAGTTCCAGAGTAAAATAATAGGAGAAATGTCGCTAAGCGACATTTCTCCTATTATCAAGAATGTCGCTAAACCTGTTAGAGACAAAAAAAGCAGCGCTAACCGCGGTTAACGCTGCTTTTTTACGTCTGGTATTTTTCAGACTTAGCCATGATATCCTATGGAAGGAGGATATCATGGCTAAGTTTGCCTGTCCCTATCAACAAGGTAACGTGAGATTATCGCTGGGATTCCAGCGATAATCTCACGTTAGGCTGTTAGCGTGAGGATTTTTATCGCTATTGAGATAAGCGTTGCTAATAGCACGCTATCTCAGCGATAAAAATTCACGCTAGCCGGCGATAATTATCCGAGCGCTAAGTGCGCATAGAGATAATTATCGCCGGTTGTTGTTGATATGCCCCTAAGAGAGGGAACGATAGAGAGTCGTTTTTTTCACTGGGGTAAGAAGTTCTTCACAAGAGATATATTCAAACAAGATGAAAAGAAAAAAAAAATCTCAACCTTAATGAAGGAAATACCATTGCCTTCACTTTAGACTGAGCAAACAGTGAGAGAGAAAGACAATGGATTGAACACCTAATCTTCAGAGTAATAGTCTAAGACCTTAACCGTTAGGCCCAAGTGACTCTTTACCAGTCGGCCTGAAAACTAATATATGACCTGCGGATCAGAAACCCATGGCTAGGTAGAGACGTACGTTAGTGTCCACCAACAGTAATATTCTTTATAGTGTGGAATGGAAGGACTGAGAGAGGGAACGATAGAGAGTCATTTTTTTTCACTGGGATAAGAAGTTCTTCAAAAGAGATATATTCAAACAAGATTAAAAGAAAAAATGTTTCTCAACCTTACTGAAGGAAATATCATTGTCTACACTTTAGACTAGCAAACAGTGATACTCAAAGCCCAGGGATTGAACAACTAAACTTTAAAGTAAGAGTCTAAGGGGCAGATTTATGATAACTGGTGCATCCCTGCATATCAGCAGGGATGCGCCAGTTATTATGCGCCGCAGCTGCGCCACCATGGATGCGCCGCATTTATAATGCGGCGCACCATGGGGCAAAAACGGCACAGATGCGTGACGCATCTGTGCCGTAAAAGTGGCGCATTGCTGGAGTTGCGTCGCAAGCGCGACGCAGCTCCAGCAATGTTCTGGGGGGCCCTATCTGTACAATGCTGCGTCAATCCTTACGCCTGCTTCAAGCAGGCGCAGGGTTTTGACGCAGCATGGGCCTAAAAGTGACTGAGTGAAATCTTGTAGATTTCACTCAGCCACTTTTAGGAGGCGTTCCTGCGCCGGAACGCCCCCACCTGCCCTGGAACGCCTACATGTGGCGCAGGGCTTTACAACGTGACGCATCTCCCAGATGCGTCACGTTGTAAATACCCCGCACCATGGCGCAGGATTTGCGCCGCTGCTGCGTCACAAAAGTGACGCAACGGCGGCACAAAAGTGGCGCAAGTGTAACATAAATCTGCCCCTAAGACCTTAACCATTAGGACAGAGTGACTCTTTACCAGTTGGCCTGAAAACTAATATGACTTGCGGATCAGAAACCCATGGCTGGGTAGAGAAATATGTTAGTGTCAACCAACAGTACTATTCTTTATAGTGTGGAATGGAAGGACTGAGAGAGGGAATGATAGAGAGTCGTTTTTTTTCACTGGGTTAAGAAGTTCTTCAAAAGAGATATATTCAAACAAGATGAAAAGAAAAAATAATTTCGATCCATACTGAAGGAAATTCCATTCCCTACACTTTAGACAGAGCAAACAGTGTCATTGAAAGACCAAGGATTGAACACCTAACCTTCAGAGTAAGAGTCTGAGACCTTAACCATTAGGCCAGAGTGACTCTTTCCTATTTGGCCTGAAAACTAATATATGACATGCGGATCAGAAAGCCATGGCTAGGTAGAGAAGTATGTTAGTGTCCACCAACAGTACTATTCTTTAAATTGTGGAATGGAAGGACTGAGAGAGGGAACAATAGAGAGTCGTTTTTTTTTCACTGGGGTAAGAAGTTCTTCAAAAGAGATATATTCAAACAAGATGAAAAGAAAATATATTTCCCCACCTTACTGAAGGAAATAACATTGACTACACAAACAGGACATTGAAAGATCAGGGATTGAACACCCAATCTTCAGAGTAAGTGGCTAAGACCTTAACCATTAGGCCAGAGTGACTCTTTTCCAGTTTACCTGAAAACTAACATATGACATGCGTATCAGAAATCCATGGCAAGCTACAGAAGTATGTTAGAGTCCACCAACAGTACTATTCTTGATAGTGTGGAATGGAAGGACTGAGAGAGGGAACGATAGAGAGTCGTTTTCTTTCACTGGGGTAAGAATTTCTTCAAAACAGATATATTCAAACAAGATGAAAAGAAAAATACTTCCCAACCTTACTGAAGGAAAAACCATTAACTACACTTTAGACTTTACAAACAGTGACATTGAAAGACCAGGGATTGAACACCTAATCTTCAGAGTAAGAGGTTAATACCTTAACCATTAGGCCAGAGAGACTCTTTATTAGTTGGCCGGAAAACTAATATATGACATGCGGATCAGAAACCCATGGCTAGGTAGGGAACTATGTTAGTGACCACCAACAGTACTATTCTATATAGTGCGGAATGGAAGGACTGTGAGAGGGAACGATAGAGAGTAGTTTTATTTAACTGGGGTAAGAAGTTCTTCAAAAGAGATATATTCAACAAGATGAAAAGAAAAAATATTTACCAACATTACTAAAGAAAGTATAATTGCCTACAATTTAGACTGAGGAAAAAGTAGGGATTGAACACCTAAGCTTCAGAGTAAGATTCTATGCCCTTAACCATTAAGCCAGAGTGACTCTTTACCAATTGACCTGAAATCTAATATATGACATGCGGATCAGAAACCCATGGCTAGGTAGAGAAGTAAGTTAGTGTCCACCAACAGTACTATTCTTTATTGTGTGGAATTGGAAGAACTGAGAGAGGGAACAATAGAGAGTCATATTTTTTCACTGGGGTAAGAGGTTCTTCAAAAGCGATATATTCAAACAAGATACCATTGCCTATACTTTAGGCTGAGCAAACAGTGACAGTGAAAGGCCTGGCTTCGCTGTATCCCTGCTCTGCCCTGCCTGTTGTCACCGTGGCTGTGGACTTCGTAGCCCAGGAGGCTTTGCGGGGCTGGTAATTGGCTGCACCTGAGCTGGAGTAAGGGCTATAAGACTCCTCGCCGCTCCCGCTGCGTGGGAGCCGCTTCGCTGTATCCCTGCTCTGCCCTACCTGTTGTCACCGTGGCTGTGGACTTCGTAGCCCAGGAGGCTTTGCGGGGCTGGTAATTGGCTGCACCAGAGCTGGAGTAAGGGCTATAAGACTCCTCGGGCCCATTTGAGCCCGTTAGAGACTGGTAGGGGCTGGGCTGGGCCACCCCTTGCATTTTGGTGTACAGATAGAGGGTCCCTTACACAAGCCAAGCCCGAACGGATGACCCAGGGTTGCTAGATTAGTGGGAAGTCTACAACTGCAAATACGCTCTTCATTCCGCATTGTGTGCCTAGCCTTGGGTAATCGCTTCCTCCTTCATTATGAATTTGCGGGATGGTAGAACCACCAAATGTCTTGCGGGAGGGAGCGTTGCGGGGACTTTGGACAACTTTATAGTAAGGGCAGCTTCCTTATTAGAGCGGGAAATAACTTTAACTGAGCGGCGGATGTCCCTGGATCCCCAAGGTAACAGAAGATCTTCCTTGGGTCCTCTAACGACTGCCAGAACTCCTTATAGACCACCCATTTTTAATTCAGGAGTTGCTCACCAACCCTTGGGGGTCAGTCTACCTGTCTCATTGCACTCTCCTCGACCTGAAGCAGTGGATGTCGCTGTTGTTCCCTGTTCAAATGTATGCACATTACTTTCTAGGAATTCCGATTTATCCTCTGCCCAAACATTGTCTTCGAGGACAACGTCCCAAAAAAAGCCAGTGCCAGCAAATTCCCGTAAGGACCCTGTTGTTGTTAAAAGGAAACGCAGGGGGAAACAACATTTAGGAAAAGCAGCCAAAATTCCTAGGTCTGCTAAAACTGTAGACGGATCAACTATGCTTTCCCTCTCTCCCCCGCAAGTTGATAGCTCTTATGTGACTACCAATGTTCCGAACCCCTAACGTTGAGTGTTAATCTGCCAAGTGCCAATGAGGAGTATTTCTTAACAAAAATAAGGGAAATGCTAACTCTTTCGTTGAATCCTATTTTGGATAAACTGGTAAAGATCGAGCAGAAACTCTTATTTTGCGATCATTGTGTTAAGGTTAAGACTGCACTTGGGTCTGCAAAGTCAGTAGGTCTTCAAACTACCCCCGAGTTTCCCCTTGTTCCAATCAATAGTATTCCTAGTGGAATCATCTCCCCTAGCCCCCTTGCACCTTCTCCTTTTACTGTTCCCCCACTAACGAGCAACCTATTAGAAGGACCGAATTTCAGTCCTTTGGTTAATTGTGTACAAGGTGAGGGTATGGAACTTGCAAACTCGTCAGGGGAATCAGCGTTGTTTATCCCTTGCTCTCCTCCCAAAATTGTGGATGACTGTCCAAGAAGGTCAATACGAGATCAAGTCGATAGGCAATCACGGACAAGGGGGAATATTGCTCAAGCAAGTATGTCTAAAAGTTTGGGCCAAGCTAGGTTTGGCCGTGGTCCTGTGCTGGGAGCCCTTGATTTACCCCTGGTAGCAGCCCCGCTGGTGGTAATACTCAGACAAGTGCCCCCAGTGCAGGAGGGACAAACAGAAACGACTGACCAGTTAATGCTGAAGGTGATGCATTGGCTTAATACTCAAATGAAAAAAAGAGTAGGCAGGGAGTGGGACATTAGTGAGTATCTCATAATGGTGAGGAGGTGTTCTTGGCTGGGCCCGACAGCGAAAACAGAGAGTGGAAACTGTGTTGTGGCTAATTTTAATAACCCCGGAGTAGCTAGTATGATCTTAGATTACTTAAGCCAAAACACTGGGGGCTGCCTTCCGTCAAAAATAACTGTTTGCCCCCTAAGCTTCTTTCATCCATCCTTTAGTAAATCGACGTCAGGCTATAGAAGGCAGGGTGTTTATTCAAGAGCCAGTGGGGGGACACAGGCAGGACTTCTCGGGGTTCTAACCACAAACCGGTTTGCACCACTATCAGGGCTTGAAGACTGTGACTGACTTTCTCAGGAGGGGTTGGGAGCTGTGAAGTTAAAGCCGTCGACCATTATCCTGGGTGAACCTACCAAGAATACAGCCGTTGATTATGTCAACTCCAGCGTTTCTTTGGCTGTTGAGAGAGTTGGTAGCCCAGGATTAACTAGTTTATCTGAGCCTAATCCACTTAAAATATTCTCGTGGAATATAGCGGGTCTAAGTTCCAAAGTTGCCTCAGAGGATTGGTCATCCTTTATAGAAGAGGCTGATGTAGTAATCTTTCAAGAAACCTGGGCTAGGGAAATGTACTTTAGGCCAGGCTACTTGTCCTTTGGGAAATTAGCTATTCCAGCACCTAAAAATAAGGGCAGATCTATGGGAGGGCTCTTAATATGGGTGCGACAACGGGCTGATATTTCAGTAAAGGAGGTGGAAATAGAAGATCTGGATATTCTGGCTCTATCCATATCTGTAGGATCTGGTTTCAAGTGTATACTAGTGAATGTCTATGCCAGAGGCCAGGTGGGCGGAAGAATTTCTTCGACAGTGGTTGCTCTCGATATCTTCCTGCAGTCTCTACATTATCCTAGGAACATTATTATTGCTGGAGACTTCAACTGCACCTACGAACCCCTTGGTTTTGAAGATGGGAATCTCACGTGGGATGAGGACTTAGTTTGGGGTATCCCGACTTTGTCATTAGAACCCGTTAAAATCTGGTCACCAGCCGCACTACAGCTAAAGACACTTACAATGGAATATGGGCTCCGGGCAGCCAATGGAAGGTCTAAGTCAGACCCCCAGGGTATGCCTACGTATAATATGGGTACAAAACATAGTAGGATAGACTATTTTATTTTAAATGTTGAATTGTGGTCCAAATTGATAGATATGGAGGTACGAGATAGGATTGAGAGTGATCACGATCCCCTTTTAGTACAGTTGGAAGTGCTCGCTAAAGAGAGAGTGGAAACTCAGAAAGTTGGTGTTCCGTCTTCTATTTTGGTCACCAACAATTGTCGAAGAGTAAAGTGGGACCACATTGTAAATGATGAGGTAAGATGCTCTATGATGAGGCAAATTTTAGTAGATACCATTGCTGCTGTTACCCAGTTAAATCTAGATGTTACTGGAGTTAATGTTGATGGGATAACAGTGCAGCATATAGTAATAGTTAAGAAACTGAGGTCAATTCTTTTTAAATCAGGCCCACACCCCAATTGCGCCAATAAAATAAAATATAAGTCGGCCAAGTGGTACAATGGGGATTGTAAGAGGGCATTCAGGGCTCTGTCTTGTGCAATCAGGGTGGGGCAAGTTCCAGCAATTAGGAGATGTCGAGCTGCATATCAGCAAACCCAATATTTGGCAAAGAGGATGTTTGATGAGGCACGTTGGAGGGATTTGTTGTCATCATGTAGGGATAAGAATTGGTGTAAATTTTGGCACTTAATTAAATGGGGAAGTGGCAGTGATAACCCTAATCCGGTAAATCATGTATCCCCAGAAGACTGGGTTGTCTTTTTTGAGACCCAGTTTGCCTGCACTAATCGGAGATCCCGTTTTTTTTATTGTCCTATTCAAGAGTGGGGGCATTATCATTTTCCCATGCAGAGGTGGAGCATGTATTGGAAGGCCTACCAGCCAGGAAAGCATCAGGGCCAGATGGAATTCCATCTGATATCTTTAAAATCGATCGTGCAAATTGGGTAAAATATATCCATATATTGGCTAATGGTATTGCAGGAGGAGCCCCCATACCCGATTCATGGCATGGGGCTGAAATCATCCCAATATATAAAAAGGGTGATCGGGCCCTGCCATCTAATTATAGGCCCATTAGCCTGATTGATACCACCCAGAAGCTGGTGGCTAAAATAGTACTAAATCGGGTATTAGGGTGGATAGATGATAATGACATATTATCAGAATACCAGGCTGGTTTCCGGAGCCATGTCAGCACCATTGACCAGGTATTCAGATTCATGATGCTGTATTGGAACACAGTAGTGCTGGGTGGCGGTGTTCTTTATGCAGCATTCGTGGACCTTAAATCTGCCTTTGATTTGGTTCCACGGAATAAGCTTTGGGAATCTTTGGAAAGGGCTGGGATGCCACTAGAAATCTTATCATTCATTGTTAGCCTCCATGAAAATAACTCTGCCTGTGTGAGATGGGGAGGGCAAGGGAGACTACCAATAGTTTTAAAGTGGTTAAAGGAGTGCGTCAGGGGTGCGTGCTTGCTCCCACTCTTTTCTCCCTTTTTATTAACAATGTCGTCCCCTATTTCACTGATTACCCAACAGATGCCCCCACACTCGCTGGATCTAGAATACCGATATTAATGTTTGTGGACGATACTCTTTTATTGTCCAAAACTAAAAATGGCCTCCAACGTGCCCTGGATCGCTTCCAACTTTTTTGTAGTGATAATGAGTTGGAGGTTAATGTTGGGAAGACTAAATTTATGGTCCTTAATAAGAGGAAAAAAATGAGTACATCTCTTAGAATGAATAATGCCCCTATTGAACAAACAGATTTTTTTGCTTATTTAGGGGTGACCTTGGGACGGAGACTTAATTGGAACCACCAGTTGGATCTCTCGGTAATTAAACACAACCAATTAGCGGGAGCACTCCTAAAAGAACACTGATCCTCTTTAAATAAACCTATAGCTCCAGTAATGAAGATGTATCACGGGAAGGTTAGAGCGTCAATACTCTCTGGTGCGGAACTTTGGGGTTTTGAAAACCTGCAACCCCTGGTACTTGCCCAAAATAAGTCCCTTCGTTCCCTGACTGGCCTACCTCAAACTACACCCCTAAAACCATTGCTGCAGGACCTAGGGAGTGTATCATTTGACGAGATAGCAGGTTTTAGACCACTGGCTTATTGGAGACGCTTGTGGACAACTCCAGAGCTAGCATCTTATGCTTTGGCTCTTAAACATCTTATAGGGGTGTGCAAGTCTCGCCAAATCCCTTGGCTCTATAAAATTAGAGCTGTCCTTATGGCAATGAACCTTGGACAACTTTGGTTAGACCCAGTAGGGAATCCCTTCCCGTCGAAGATAGAGCTTAAGAGACTGTATGTTGAGATGTTCCAACTTAAATCTTACGCCCAGATCACTGGGAGCTCATTAACTGACCTCTTTATGGACCATAAGCTTGATTACTGTCTGGAACCCTATTGGGACATTATCATTGGAACTGGAGATAGGAAGTTGTATCATCAATTCAGAGTCGGATCCCTACCTTTAAAATCATTTATTAAAAAATGGGGTCAGAATTTGGGTTCAAATATGGATACCTCCTGTCATTGTTGCCCAGGGATTCCAGAGACTATTCCACATGCTCTTTTTGTTTGTCCTGCATATAGTGTTCCACGTATGAAGTGGATCAAGCACTTGTGTAATCAGATAGGTATAAGTTCTGCGCAAACAGCCCAGCGCATTTTTAAGTGCGACACAAAGGAAGTTATTGTAGTTGCAGTGGCGAAGTTTTGGTCTTAGTGTTGGGTCATAAGAAGAACATTTCTTCAGACTTAAAAATTTAACATTAGGATCTTATGGATTTGTATTGTTATTACATTAGTCTTGGAATATTTAATATCTTTTTAACGTAACTTATTGATGATGGGTTTTTTCTTTTTAATTGTCTTCTATGATATAGTATTGTATATCTTGTCGATGTTGTGTCTTTTATGATTTTTTTAATGAAATAAAGACTAATGAAATGAAAGGCCTGGGATTGAACACCTAATCTTCAGAGTAAGGTTCTAAGACTTCAACAACTAGGCCAGAGAGACTCTTGACCAGTTGGTCTGAAAACTAATATATGACATGCAGATCAGAAACCCATGGCTAGGTAGAGAAGTATGTAAGTGCCCACCAACATTACTATTCTTTATAGTGTTTTATGGAAGGACTTAGAGAGGGAACAATAGAGAGTTGTTTTCTTTCACTGGGGTAAGAAGATCTTCAAAAGAGATATATTCAAATAAGGTGAAAGGAAAAAATATTTCCCTACCTTACTGAAGGAAATACCATTGCCTACACTTTAGACTGAGTAAACAGTGACATTGCAAAACCAGGGATTGAATACCTAACCTTCAGAGGAAGAGTCTAAGACCTTAACCATTAGGCCAGAGTGACTTTTTACCAGTTGGCCTGAAAACTAATATATGACATGCGGATCAGAAACCCATGGCTAGGTAGAGAAGTATATTAGTGTCCACCAACAGTACTATTATTTATAGTGTGGAATGGAAGGACTGAGAGAGGGAACGATAGAGAGTTGTTTTCTTTCACTGGGGTAAGAAGTTCTTCAAAAGAGATATATTCAAACAATATATTTCCCAACCTTACTGAAGGAAATACCATTGACTACACTTTAGACTGAGCAAACAGAGACATTGCAAGACCAGGGATTGAACACCTAACCTTTAGAGTAAGAGTGTAAGTCCTTAACCATTAGGCCAGAGTGACTCGTTATGCATTTGCTTTAAAACTAATATATGACATGCGGATCAGAAACCCATGGATAGGGAGAAAAGTATGTTAGTGTCCACCAACAGTACTATTCTTTATAGTGTGGAATGGAAGGACTGAGAGAGGGATCGATAGTCGTTTTCTTTCACTGGGAAAAGAAGTTCTTCAAAAGAGATATATTCAAACAAGATGAAAAGATAACATATTTCCCAAGCTTACAGAAGGAAATACCATTGCCTAAATTTTAGACTAAGCAAACATTGACAAAGCAAGATCAGGGATTGTACACCTAACCTTCAGAGTAAGAGTCTAAGACCTTAACCATTAGGCCAGAGTGACTCTCTACCAGCTGGTCAGAAAACTAACATATGACATGCGGCTCAGAAACCCATGGCAAGCTACAGAAGTATAATCAAAAATCCGATTGGCCGCACTCTGCTCGTCCTACCAGCGTGTTACCCCAAGGAATTGTGGTCCATGAAGTGGCGACGGCGAATACGCCTTTGCCAATGTTTTAAGTGAAAGTAAGTGTCGCGTTAGCCATCCCTGGACACGTGTTTCGAGGTAGTTGCCTCTCGTCAGCAGGGAGTAGGTATGTGTGTGGGGTTGCCGCGTAGACTGCCAAAAAAGTTTTCTCAGGTAAAGTACCACTCATGGCGCGCAGGTGCTGGTCCAGGGCTCGTCAGCCCAATCGGCTCAAGGGAGCCATAATACAATCAAAAATCCGATTGGCCGCACTCTGCTCGTCCTACCAGCGTGTTACCCCAAGGAATTGTGGTCCATGAAGTGGCGACGGCGAATACGCCTGTGCCAATGTTTTAAGTGAAAGTAAGTGTCGCGTCAGCCATCCCTGGACACGTGTTTCGAGGTAGTTGCCTCTCGTCAGCTGGGAGTAGGTATGTGTGTGGGGTTGCCGTGTAGACTGCCGAAAAAGTATTCTCAGGTAAAGTACCACTCATGGCGCGCAGGTGCTGGTCCAGGGCTCGTCAGCCCAATCGGCTCAAGGGAGCCTTAATACAATCAAAAATCCGATTGGCCGCACTCTGCTCGTCCTACCAGCGTGTTACCCCAAGGAATTGTGGTCCATGAAGTGGCGACGGCGAATACGCCTGTGCCAATGTTTTAAGTGAAAGTAAGTGTCACGTTAGCCATCCCTGGACACGGGTTTCGAGGTAGTTGCCTCTCGTCAGCAGGGAGTAGGTATGTGTGTGGGGTTGCCGCGTAGACTGCCAAAAAAGTATTCTCAGGTAAAGTACCACTCAAGGCGCGCAGGTGCTGGTCCAGGGCTCGTCAGCCCAATCGGCTCAAGGGAGCCTTAATACAATCAAAAATCCGATTGGCCGCACTCTGCTCGTCCTACCAGCGTGTTACCCCAAGGAATTGTGGTCCATGAAGTGGCGACGGCGAATATGCCTGTGCCAATGTTTCAAGTGAAAGTAAGTGTCGCGTTAGCCATCCCTGGACACGTGTTTCAAGGTAGTTGCCTCTCGTCAGCAGGGAGTAGGTATGTGTGTGGGGTTGCCGCGTAGACTGCGACCCTTTTACTCACAAAGTATCTGGTTCCTGGAGCAAAGCAACAAAAATGTCGCTAAGGAGCTGTAGCGATAGGTTTCCTCCCGCTAGCCAGCGATGCGTTGAATCCTTACCGCAAGGGAGGATGATGCGCTGGGTTGCGGGCAGGACAAAGCGACAAAACCTCTTCGCGCTAAGCCGGTGATGCGATGAAATCCTTGCCGCAAAGGGAGGATGACGCACCGGGCCTGTTGTGTGTGCGATCGTGCTGCGATGACGAAAATGGCGCTCCGCGAGGGAGCGACGATCCGGATACGATGCGGGGAAAATGGCGAACGCTTCTGCGTCCGCGCTGCGATGATCCTGTTGCGATGATTTTCAGATAGCGGGCGTTTTCAGGCCCGCTGACAAATGTTGCGATCTTCTTGGGGACAGCGAGCACTCGGCGACAGCGGAGCGGCGATTTTCCTCACGCTCACCTGCTGCAGCGGCTCGCTAACGGGGGTTAGCGACGATTTTCAGCGCTCTCTTCTCAGCAGTAGAAATAGAGGCCCTGGAACACACAGGGGCCTCACCTGCAGAGGATGTATGACGTTACAACGCACACTTTTACAACGCATGCACTTACAACGCATTTTTTACAACGCATAATCCATTACAACGCATGACTTTACAACGCAGGACACTACAACGCATTTTTAAAAAATACCTTTACAACGCATTACCATTACAACGCATACTACCTTTACAACGCATACCATTACAACGCATAATATTAAATTACATTTAAGGTAAGTATTAGATAGTATAGGGGTAAAAATTACTATTCTAACTCCAGGGGGTGCAACAGTAAGGTAAGTGTTGGATAGTGTAGGGGTAAAAATTACTATTCTAACTCCAGGGGGTGCAACAGTAGGGTAAGTGTTGGATAGTGTAGGGGTAAAAATTACTATTCTAACTCCAGGGGGTGCAACAGTAGGGTAAGTGTTGGATAGTGTAGGGGTAAAAATTACTATTCTAACTCCAGGGGGTGCATCAGTAGGGTAAGTGTTGGATAGTATAGGGGTAAAAATTACTATTCTAACTCCAGGGGGTGCATCAGTAGGGTAAGTGTTGGATAGTATAGGGGTAAAAATTACTATTCTAACTCCAGGGGGTGCATCAGTAGGGTAAGTGTTGGATAGTATAGGGGTAAAAATTACTATTCTAACTCCAGGGGGTGCATCAGTAGGGTAAGTGTTGGATAGTATAGGGGTAAAAATTACTATTCTAACTCCAGGGGGTGCATCAGTAGGGTAAGTGTTGGATAGTATAGGGGTAAAAATTACTATTCTAACTCCAGGGGGTGCATCAGTAGGGTAAGTGTTGGATAGTATAGGGGTAAAAATTACTATTCTAACTCCAGGGGGTGCATCAGTAGGGTAAGTGTTGGATAGTATAGGGGTAAAAATTACTATTCTAACTCCAGGGGGTGCATCAGTAGGGTAAGTGTTGGATAGTGTAGGGGTAAAAATTACTATTCTAACTCCAGGGGGTGCAACATTAGGGTAAGTGTTGGATAGTGTAGGGGTAAAAATTACTATTCTAACTCCAGGGGGTGCAACATTAGGGTAAGTGTTGGATAGTGTAGGGGTAAAAATTACTATTTTTAGGGTAAGTGTTGGATAGTGTAGGGGTAAAAATTACTATTCTAACTCCAGGGGGTGCAACATTAGGGTAAGTGTTGGATAGTGGAGGGGTAAAAATTACTATTCTAACTCCAGGGGGTGCATCAGTAGGGTAAGTGTTGGATAGTATAGTGTAATATTATGCGTTGTAATGGTATGCGTTGTAATGGTAGTATGCGTTGTAATGGAATGCGTTGTAAAGGTAGTTTTTAAAAATGCGTTGTAGTGTCATGCGTTGTAATGTCATGCGTTGTAATGGATTATGCGTTGTAAAAAATGCGTTGTAATGGTAGTGCGTTGTAAAAGTTGCGTTGTAAAGGTTGTTCCCCCCTGCAGATAGTAATCCTCGCTGGGAGGAAACAGGAGGCTGATGGTGGAGTCTGATGTGCCTGAGACTCCAGCAGGAGGCTAGCTCTCTTCTAGCCCTTGGGTGATTGCTGTAGCAAAAATAAAAGTCCAATCAAAGTTCTTTTCCTCTTCTTGGAGTCCAGGGGTAGGAGCTGCAGGCCAGTCCCAGAAACAGCACACAGGGCACAAGGACAGTCCTTCTCTTGCAGATTCCTGTAGCCACACGGACAGAGGTTCTTCTTGTTATCCAGGAGCAATACCAATTGTAGGGGTTTGTGCACAAATATTTATACCCCCAAAGTCTTTGTTCTTAGGGGTCCCAAGCCTCTGAACCCAACCAGAACCAGTTTTGCCCAGCCCTGGAGCACTTTGTTGATCAGGCTGCATCCTTCCTTTCAGAAAGAGGGGGTCTGCCTCAGACGCACAGTGGGAGGAGGAGCCAGCTTTCACCTTGTCAGGCACAGCCATATTCAAGTGCAGGAGCTACCCCTCCCCTCACACCTAGGCAGGTCGCTCTATTCAACCCAGGTCTGACTCAGCCTGCCCTGTCCCTCCAAAACCAGACAGCCAATACACATAATAGCAGAGCAACTGGAAGGCTTAGGCAAGAAAGTACCTATACTCTAAAAGTGGTAGTTTCAAACCCAGAATATAAAAATAACCTTCACTAAAAGATGTATTTTAATATTCTGAGCTCAGGCATACTAGATTCGTTTTTCTACCATGTTCTGTGGGTCAGGTAGGACTATAGGATGTAATAGCCCAGACCTCCCATTCTGGCCTATGGAGAACAGGTAGCCTTACAGTAGTGAAAAACGAAATTGGGTGTAATTCACTACTAGGACATGCTACATACAACAGGGCATGTCCTACCTTACACATACAATGCGCCCTATTATAAGGGGGGCTTACATGATGCCAAGGGAAGGTTTAGGGGCTGGGAAGCGGGTGCACTTCACAGCCAAGATGGCAGTTCTGGACTGCACGCAGATACTGCAGTGGCAGGTCTGAGAAACACTTTACAAGCTGCTTCTGTGGGTGGCACAAACCAGTGCTGCAGGCCCACCAGCAGCATTCGGTTTACCAGCCCTGGGCACACACCGGCCACGCTACTAGGGACTAACAGGTAAACTGAATAAGCCAATCATGGATGTACCAATTCATATGTCATCTTTACAAAGGGAGCATTCGCGCTGTGGCACTGAATGGCAGCGGCACAGCGCCCAGAGCATCTATAACCAGCAAAAACAGAGGAGACACAGCGAAAAAAGGAAGGGAGACTCACGCCAATGGTGCCAGGTCTAACACGCGTCCCCTCCAGCTGAAATGCGGGGAGAACTACCCATCCCCTTGGAAGTTCTCTTCACTAGGGCGGAAAAATCTGGACAGACCATCAGCATTGGCGTGTTCTGTACCAGGGCGATGTTCCACCGTAAAGTCCATACCCTGTAGGGAAATGGACCACCTTAACAACTTGTGATTCTCACCCCTCATCTGCATCAACCATCTGAGGGGCCTGTGGTCTGTCTGAACCCGGAAGTGAGTCCCAAAAAGGTATGGTCTCAGCTTCTTCAGTGCCCAGACCACAGCAAATGCCTCACGCTCAATTGCACTCCACTTCTGTTCCCGTGGAAGTAACCTCCTACTGATGAAGGCTACGGGTTGGTCTAGTCCCTCCTCATTCATCTGTGACAGGACAGCCCCCACCCCATGCTCTGAAGCGTCTGTCTGGACAATAAATTCCTTAGCAAAGTTGGGCGCCAGGAGCACGGGCGCTGTACACATGGCAGTTTTGAGGGCATCAAAAGCTTTCTTACAGGTGTCAGTCCAGTTCACAATCTTGGGCTGCTTCTTGGAAGTCAGCTCAGTCAAGCGGGCAACGATGCTGCCATACCCCTTGACAAACCTCCTGTAATAACCCGTGAGTCCTAAGAAGGCCCTCACCTGGGTCTGGGTCCTTGGGGGCTCCCACGCCAGGATGGTTTCAATCTTGGGCTGTAGAGGTGCCACCTGGCCACTCCCTACCTGGTGTCCTAGGTACACCACCGAACCCTGCCCAATCTGGCACTTACTGGCCTTGATTGTGAGGCCTGCTCGGCGCAGCGCCATCAACACTTCCCAGAGGTGGTGTAAGTGGTCCTCCCACGAGGAACTGAATACTGCAATGTCATCCAGGTAGGCGGCACTGAAATCCTCCAGCCCAGCCAACACCTGATTGACCAACCTCTGGAAGGTGGCAGGGGCATTCTTCATTCCAAAGGGCATCACACGGAACTGGTAGTGCCCATCTGGGGTGGAGAATGCTGACCTCTCCTTTGCCCCATCAGTTAAGGCGATCTGCCAGTACCCAGATGTTAGATCAAACGTGCTGAGGTACCGGGCAGCCCCTAACCGATCTATGAGCTCATCAGCTCTGGGGATGGGGTGCGCGTCGGTCCTCGTGACCGAATTGAGACCTCGATAGTCCACACAGAACCTAAGTTCTGGAGTGTCACCAGGCGCTGCAGCTTTTGGTACCAAGACCACGGGGCTGGACCAGGGGCTGCTAGAGGACTCAATCACCCCTAGAGCAAACATTTTGGAGACCTCCTCCTTGATGTAGGCCCTTACCCGGTCAGTCACTCGGTAAGCCTTGTGCTTGACAGGAGGACTGTCCCCGGTGTCCACCTCATGGACGCACCAGTCAGTGACACCAGGCACCAGGGAAAATAAATCAGGGAATTGCCCCAACAGCTGGCGGCAATCTAACTGTTGCTCAGGGGTCAGTGTGGTGGAGAGGACCACACCCTCCACTGACCCATCCTTTTCTCCTGCACACAGGAGGTCAGGAAGAGGCTCACTTTCCTCCTCCATCCCTGCATCTGTGGCAAGGAGCATGCCCACTTCAGACCTCTCAAAGTGGGGCTTCAGGCGATTCACATGCAGGACCCGCAGGGGGTTCCTGGGAGATTTAAAGTCCACCAAATAGGTAACTGGACTTTTGCGCTCCACCACCTCAAATGGACCGGTCCACTTATCTTGGAGCGCACAAGGCTCCACTGGGGCCAGTACCCAAACCTTCTGACCAGGTTGAAATTCGACCAGAGTGGCATTCGGGTCGTGCCAACGTTTCATCTCCTCCTGGCTGGCTTCCAGATTTGCCTCAGCAATTTTTCTGAAACGCCGAGTTTGGTTCCGGAAGGCCAGGATGTAGCTAAATACATCCTGGGGAGGTTTCCTGGGAGATTGCTCCCAGCCTTCCTTGACCAAACTCAGAGGTCCTCTTACCGGATGGCCATAGAGCAGTTCAAAGGGACTGAACCCTAAGGACTTCTGTGGTACTTCACGGTATGCAAACAACAGGCATGGCAAGAGGACGTCCCACTTACGCCTCAGGGGCTCTTCTAGGCCCATGATCATGCCCTTCAAGGTCCGGTTGAATCTCTCAACCAGACCGTTACCCTGGGGGTGGTAAGGAGTGGTGAACTTGTAAGTCACCCCACACTTCTTCCACAGGGACTTCATATACTGGGAGATGAAGTTGGTCCCCCTGTCGCTCACCACCTCTCTGGGGAACCCCACACGGGAGAAGATCCCCATCAGTGCACGTCCCACCACGGGGGCCGTCACTGTCCTGAGCGGGATGGCTTCAGGGTACCGGGTGGCATGGTCCACCAAGACCAGGATGTACCTGTTGCTCATGGCTGTCTTGGGGTCCAGAGGCCCCACAATGTCGATGCCCACTCGCTCGAATGGGGTGCTAACAACTGGGAAGGGTTGGAGTGGGGCTTTGATCTTCACCCCACTCTTCCCACTTGCCTGGCAAGTCTCACAGGTCCTACAATACGTATCTGAACTCTTGCGCATCTGGGGCCAATAAAAGTGGGTGACCAGCCTTTCAAAGGTCTTAGTCTGCCCCAGATGTCCGGCCAATGGGATGTCATGAGCCAACCCCAGTAGGAAGGTTCAGAAGCACTCGGGTACCACCAGCACACGGGCTGACCCCGGCTCAGCAACCTTAGGCTCGCTATACAGGAGACTGTTCTCCCAATAAATCAGATGTGAACCGGACACATCACCTGCTGCCTGGGCTGCAGCCTGTTGCCGCATACCCTCAAGAGAGGGGCAAGTTCTCTGCTGTTCACAAAACTCCTCCCTGGTGGGCCCCCCTTCCTGCTGCCACTGGGTCAGCTCAGGCAGGTCCCCCAGGTCGGTACTCTGCTCCCCGGTAGGCTCCAGGGCATCCCCCTCAGGGTCTGCTCCCTCCTGGGCCGTGGGAACCAAGGGGGCCGGTTTCCCGCGCCCCCTGCCCCCTCCCTCTAAGGCAGGGACCTGGGCCATATTCTCAGGCTCCAGGTCTTCCTCAATACTCTCTTTGGCTGCCATGGACCGAGTGGTAGCACATGCCCACTCAGGCAGTCCCAACATTTGCAAGTGAGCTCTCTTCTCCACCGTAGCCCACGGGGAGTTCTCCAAATCATTGCCCAACAGACAG
Source organism: Triturus cristatus (assembly GCF_964204655.1). Taxonomy (NCBI): domain Eukaryota; kingdom Metazoa; phylum Chordata; class Amphibia; order Caudata; family Salamandridae; genus Triturus; species Triturus cristatus. The sequence goes on along the minus strand of NC_140580.1, from coordinate 313,081,762 downwards.
TCCACAGGCATGGCGGGCCTCACAGCTACCTGAAGAGTTCCTGAGACCCCCCCCACTCAAAGGGAACCTGAGCCACCTCACAGTGGCTCTCTGTGTTGTCTGCAGACACTACTGGGTAGAATGCATGGGGCACAACCTGCTCTTTGGACACCAACCGGGAGCTGGCAGCAGTTACACTGGCTCCTGTGTCCCTCAGAGCCTCCACTCTATGGCCATTGATGGTTACCCACTGCCTGTATTTTTTAGTGTTATCAGGCAGTGCAGGCTTAGGAACCATTTCAAAGTCTCCTAGTGAGACAAGGGTCAACTCTACGGGGTCCCACCCACCAGGGGCACCCATCTCCTCCTCCCCCAGGGCTACACTAGCAAGCTGGCGGGGCGGTGCACGGGGTGGTGCAGGAGTATCCTTTTGGGGACACTCGGGGTCAAAGTATCTGTGGCCCACCTGGCCACATTTAAAACAAGTAGGGGGCCTCCTTGGAACAGGATTACCTGTTGGAGGCACGGGCTTCTTATCTGGGGGAGGCTGGGATACCACTGCTTGGTTCCCTTGGGAATTATCTTGGGGCCCTCGGTGGAACTCCCTTGGTTTACCCCTGTCCCCCCCACCTCTCTGCTGGGGACCCTGCCCACCTTTGGCGAAGTCTCCCACTGGACCCTTGCGAACCCGGGTGCTCACCCAGCGGTCCGCCTCCTCAGCAAGCTTCCTAGGGTTAGTCAGCTTGCAATCTATCAGATGCTGGCGTAGCTCAGGAAAACAGTTACTAGAAAAATGCTCCCATGCAATCAAGTCATACAGTTGCTCAAAAGTTTCTACTTTGCTGCCTTTTACCCAGCGCTCCATTGCTCTGCCAAAAAAAGACACATATTCTACCCACGTGGTACCCTCTATCTTCTTGCAAGTTCTAAATCTCTGCCTGTACATTTCAGGGGTCAAACCATAGCGGGTAATCAAAGCTTCCTTCATGTGGGCATAAATCATTCTACTTTCTGGGGGTAGGTCCAACAAGGTATCCCTCCCCTCACTCACAAAGCGTCCCCACAACCCCGCTCCCCAATCCTTCTCAGGGACCCGGTGAGACACCATAGCTAATTCATAAGCGGCAAACCATTGCCCAATATCCTCACTTTTATGAAAATCCTTAAAAACCTCTTTAGGTATATACACTCTACTCTCATAATGCACTACCGGTATGCTGCCACCAGAGGGGGAGATCTCAATACTCTTGGCCTTAATCTCCAACTCCCTCAAAATTCTCTCATGTTCAAATTTCATCTTCATTATCTCAACTTCCAACTTCTTATTCTCTAGGTCTCTCTGACCATCCAATTTAAGCTTAGCCATCTCCATATTATGCCGCCTATCTCTCTCCCTGTCCTCCATCTCTTCTGGAGTCAGGCCCCTTGAGGACACACTAGTGCCCGGGCTGGAAACTGCTTTATCCCCTACCAAATCTACAATTTCGTCCTGCCGCTCTCCTGCATCCTCTCCTCCCTCCACAGGCTCTTCTACATTCTTTGGGGCATCCCTGGCTTCTAACCAGGCCTTCAGCGCCTTGTAATACTCTTCCCTTTTAGTGAGACCTGTGATAGGGACTGTGAAGCATTTGCAAAAATATTTGAGCTGCTTGGCATTGTAGGTGTCTAATTTCTCTTCTTTCCAGGAGAGATCCTCAGAGGCATTGGATCTGGGCTTGGCCATTGTAATAATAACTGGCAATATCGATCAAAAATAGAATCAACAATCTCAAAAAAGTACGTGGTTATGTTATGGTCTGCACTCACTAGTAGTGTACACTATAATTACTGTATGCAATCATAAATGCAAGTCCAGATCCTCACCGCTGACCACCAATGTTAGAAATGGGGGTCTCTAGTTGGCAATGGCTGGCCACTGTCCAAGTAGGGACCCTTCTTCCTAAGTCAGAGTAAGCAGCCTACACCCTTTGACAACCCCTGCTCAACCCTGTGGTAACGTAGCACGAGCAGCTAGGCTTATCTCAGAGACAGTGTGTTAAGCATTCATGACCATACACAGTAATATAATGGGGAACACTACAAATGGACACCACTCAAGTAGTTATGAAAAATAGGTATTTTTATATAGACTTAATCACAAGACCAATAACAGTAACAATCCACAATACGATAAAAATATAATTACTTTAGAAATGCTGCAAAAATAGTTCAAGGTGCACCAAAGGATGTTTAGTTCAATGCAGTGGTCTCTGCGACCCTTTTACTCACAAAGTATCTGGTTCCTGGAGCAAAGCAACAAAAATGTCGCTAAGGAGCTGTAGCGATAGGTTTCCTCCCGCTAGCCAGCGATGCGTTGAATCCTTACCGCAAGGGAGGATGATGCGCTCGGTTGCGGGCAGGACAAAGCGACAAAACCTCTTCGCGCTAAGCTGGTGATGCGATGAAATCCTTGCCGCGAAGGGAGGATGACGCACCGGGCCTGTTGCGTGTGCGATCGTGCTGCGATGATGAAAATGGCGCTCCGCGAGGGAGCGATGATCCGGATACGATGCGGGGAAAATGGCGAACGCTTCTGCGTCCGCGCTGCGATGATCCTGTTGCGATGATTTTCAGATAGCGGGCGTTTTCAGGCCCGCTGACAAATGTTGCGATCTTCTTGGGGACAGCGAGCACTCGGCGACAGCGGAGCGGCGATTTTCCTCACGCTCACCTGCTGCAGCGGCTCGCTAACGGGGGTTAGCGACGATTTTCAGCGCTCTCTTCTCAGCAGTAGAAATAGAGGCCCTGGAACACACAGGGGCCTCACCTGCAGATAGTAATCCTCGCTGGGAGGAAACAGGAGGCTGATGGTGGAGTCTGATGTGCCTGAGACTCCAGCAGGAGGCTAGCTCTCTTCTAGCCCTTGGGTGATTGCTGTAGCAAAAATAAAAGTCAAATCAAAGTTCTTTTCCTCTTCTTGGAGTCCAGTGGTAGCAGCTGCAGGCCAGTCCCAGAAACAGCACACAGGGCACAAGGACAGTCCTTCTCTTGCAGATTCCTGTAGCCACACGGACAGAGGTTCTTCTTGTTATCCAGGAGCAATACCAATTGTAGGGGTTTGTGCACAAATATTTATACCCCCAAAGTCTTTGTTCTTAGAGGTCCCAAGCCTCTGAACCCAGCCAGAACCAGTTTTGCCCAGCCCTGGAGCACTTTGTTGATCAGGCTGCATCCTTCCTTTCAGAAAGAGGGGGTCTGCCTCAGACGCACAGTGGGAGGTGGAGCCAGCTTTCACCTTGCCAGGCACAGCCCTATTCAAGTGCAGGAGCTACCCCTCCCCTCACACATAGGCAGGTCGCTCTATTCAACCCAGGTCTGACTCAGCCTGCCCTGTCCCTCCAAAACCAGACAGCCAATACACATAATAGCAGAGCAACTGGAAGGCTTAGGCAAGAAAGTACCTATACTCTAAAAGTGGTATTTTCAAACCCAGAATATACAAATAACCTTCACTAAAAGATGTATTTTAATATTCTGAGCTCAGGCATACTAGATTCGTTTTTCTACCATGTTCTGTGGGTCAGTTAGGACTATAGGATGTAATAGCCCAGACCTCCCATTCTGGCCTATGGAGAACAGGTAGCCTTACAGTAGTGAAAAACGAAATTGGGTGTAATTCACTACTAGGACATGCTACATACAACAGGGCATGTCCTACCTTACACATACAATGCGCCCTATCATAAGGGGGGCTTACATGATGCCAAGGGAAGGTTTAGGGGCTGGGAAGCGGGTGCACTTCACAGCCAAGATGGCAGTTCTGGACTGCACGCAGACACTGCAGTGGCAGGTCTGAGACACACTTTACAAGCTGCTTCTGTGGGTGGCACAAACCAGTGCTGCAGGCCCACCAGCAGCATTCGGTTTACCAGCCCTGGGCACACACCGGCCACGCTACTAGGGACTAACAGGTAAACTGAATAAGCCAATCATGGATGTACCAATTCATATGTCATCTTTACAAAGGGAGCATTCGCGCTGTGGCACTGAATGGCAGCGGCACAGCGCCCAGAGCATCTATAACCAGCAAAAACAGAGGAGACACAGCGAAAAAAGGAAGGGAGACTCACGCCAATGGTGCCAGGTCTAACAAGAGTCATTTTCTTTCACTGGGGTAAGAAGTTCTTCAAAAGAGATATATTCAAACTAGATGAAAAGAAAAAATATTTCCCAACCTTACTAAAGGAAATACCATTGCCTACACTTTAGACTGAGCAAACAATGACATTGCATAACAAGCAATTGAACACCTACCCTTCCAATTAAGAGTCTAAGCCTTTAACCATTAGGCCAGAGTGACTCTTTACCGGTTGGCCTGAAAACTAATATATGACATGCGGATCAGAAACCCATGGCTCGGTAGAGAAGTATGTTAGTGTCCACCAACAGTACTTTTCTTTTTAGTGTGGAATGGAAGTACTGAGAGAGGGAACGATAGAGAGTCTTTTTCTTTCACTGGGGTAAGAAGTTCTTAAAAAGAGATATATTCAAACAAGATGAAAAGAAACTATATTTCCCAACTTTACTGAAGGAAATACCATTGCCTAAGCTTTAGAAAGAGCAAACTTTGACATTGTAAGACCAAAAATTGAACATCTAACCTTCAGAGTAAGAGTCTAAGACCTTAACCATTAGGCCAGGGTGACTCTTTACCAGGTGGCCTGAAAACTAATATATGACAGTCGAATCAGAAACCCATGGCTAGGTAGAGAAGTATGTTAGTGTCCACCAACATTACTATTCTTTATAGAGTGGAATGGAAGGAATGAGAGAGGGAACGATATAGAGTCATTTTCTTTCACTGAGATAAGAGGTTCTTCAAAAGAGATATATTCAAACAAGATGAAAAGAAAAAATACTTCCCAACCTTACTGAAGGAAATACCATTGCCTACATTTTAGACTGAACAAACAGTGACATTGAACACCTAACCTTCAGAGTAAGAGTCTAAGACCTTAACCATTAGGTCAGAGTGCCTCTTTACCAGTTGGCCTGAAAACTAATATATGACATGCGGATCAGAAACCCATGGCTAGGTAAAGAAGTATGTTAGTGTCCACCAACAGTACTGTTCTTTATAGTGTGGAATGGAAAGACTGAGGGAGGGAACGCTAGAGAGTCGTTTTCTTTCACTGGGGTAAGAAGTTCTTCAAAAGAGATTTATTCAAACAAGATGAAAAGAAAAAATAGCTCCCAACCTTGCTGAAGGAAATACCTTTGCCCAAACATTAGACTGAGCAAACAGTGACATTGCTAGATCAGGGATTGAACACCTAACCTTCAGAGTAAGAATCTCTGACCTTCACCATTAGGTCAGAGTGCCTCTTCACCAGTTGGCCTGAAAACTAATATATGACATGCCGATCAGAAACCCATGGCTAGGTAGAGGAGTATGTTAGTGTCCAACAACAGTAGTATTCTTTATAGTGTGGAATGGAAGAACTGAGAGAGGGTACGATAAAGAGTTGTTTTCTTTCACTGGGGTAAGAAGTTCTTCAAAAGATATATATTGAAACAAGATGAAAACAAAATATTTCCCAACCTTAATGAAGGAAATAGAATTGCCTACACTTCAGAATGACCAAACAGTGACATTGCATAACAAGGGATTGAACACCTAACCTTCAGAGTAAGATTCTAATACCTTAACCATTGGGTCAGAGTGACTCTTTTGCAGTTGGCCTGAAAAGTGATATATGACATGCGGATCAGAAACCCATGGCTAGGTAGAGAAGTATGTTAGTGTCCACCAACAGTACTATTCTTTATAGTGTGGAATGGAAGGAATGAGAAAGGGAACGATAGAGAGTCGTTTTCTTCACTGGGATAAGTTCTTCAAAAGAGATATATTGAAACAAGATGAAAAGAAAAAATTATTTTCCAACCTTACTGAAGGAAATACCATTGCCTACACTTTAGACTGAGCAAAAAGTGACATTGCTAGACCAGGGATTGAACACCTAACCTTGAGAATAAGAGTCTAAGACCTTAACCATTAGGCCAGATTGACTGTTTACCTGATGGTCTGAAAACTAATATATGGTATGCGATTCAGAAACCCATGGCTAGGAAGAGAAGTATGTTAGTGTCCACCAACAGTACTATTCTTTATAGTGTGGAATGGAAGGACTGAGAGAGGGAACGCTAGAGAGTCGTTTTCATTCACTGGGGTAAGAAGTTCTTCTTTTTTTTTTTTATATATTTTTATTGACAACACAAATAATACAAAAACCGAAGATTAGCTGATAATAATAACATATACATTTGATAACAGGTAGGCCATACACATAAACAAAAAAAAGGCGTAAGAAGGAAAAGGGTTAAAGAAAAGTTCCCCAAATTGTATCAAATTTTTTCATAGATTTCAATCCCCTGGTTTTGGCAACAGCACGCTCCATAGTGTAAATTTCATTAATCAAAAACCACCATTCCAAAATATGTGGGGGTTTCTGGGAGATCCATGCCCTAGCAATGGTCAATCGAGCACAAGAAAATAGTACTGTTAATAAATCTCTGTGTGAGGGGTAAGAAGTTCTTCAAAAGAGATTTATTCAAACAAGATGAAAAGAAAAAATATTTCCCAACCTTACTGAAGGAAATACCTTTGCCCAAACTTTAGCCTGAGCAAACAGTGACATTGCTAGACCAGGGATTGAACACCTAACCTTCAATGTAAGAATCTATGACCTTAACCATTAGGCCAGAGTGCCTCTTTACCTGTAGGCCTATAAGTTAATATATGACATGCAGATCAGAAACCCATGGCTAGGTAGAGACGCATGTTAGTGTCCACCAACAGTACTATTCTTTATAGTGTGGAATGGAAGAACTGAGAGAGTGTACAATAAGAATCGTTTTCTTTCACTGGGTTAAGAAGTTCTTCAAAAAATATATATTGAAACAAGATACATTTCCCAACCTTAATGAAGGTAATACCATTGCCTACACTTTAGACTGAGCAAACAGTGACATTGCAAGAACAGGGATTAAACACGTAACCTTCAGAGTAGGAGTTTAAGACCTTGACCATTAGGCCAGAGAGACTCTTTACCAGTAGGCCTGAAAACTAATATATGACATGCAAATCAGAAACCCATGGCTAGGTAGAGAAGCATGTTAGTGTCCACCAACAGTACTATTCTTTATAGTGTGTAATGGAAGGACTGAGAGAGGGAACGATAGAGAGTCGTTTTCTTTCACTGGGGTAAGAAGTTCGTTCCTCTTATTTCTCTCTGAATTTGCGGCAATTTCTTTTTTTTTTTTTTTTTTTTTGAAAAGATTTTATTGTGCATAAAAAGGGTTACAAACACGGGCCTACAACCACCAGGGCCGGCCGCTAGTAGTCGAAGTGTTCCAGCATATCAGAAAACAATGACTGGCCCACAGGGGCTCCGCACTATGGCAATTTCATTTGTCATATTATTTCTATTCTTTCAGGGGTCACTTTCCTTACTCTGCGTTCGATTTGGTGTCCTAGATATTTGACTCCGGGTTTGCAAAACTACAATTTTTCTGGGGACACTTTATGTCCACCATCAGCCAAATGATTTAACAAGGCAATTGAATCAGTAACACAGTCATCTCTTGTCTTAGACGCGACTAACATGTTGTCAGTATACTGTACAAGCACTGATTTCCTGGGTAGCACTAAGGTTTCTAAGCACTTTTTCAATATTTTATTAAAAATCAAAGGACTTTCAGAATACCCTTGAGGAACGCAATTCCAGTCAAAAATACGGTCCTCAAACTTAAATGAAAAAAGATGCTGGCTGTCTGGGTGTAATGGAATGGTGAAAAGGGCTTGGCATAGATCAATTACAGTAAACCATCCTGCCTGGGTTGGGCAGTTCAGGGCAACAAGAGTCACTGCTGGGTTGATCTGGTACAGAATCACTGCTGGGTTGGGCAATACAGGGCTACAAGGTACAACAATCTTGTTAATCTTTCTTAAATCTTGAACTATTCTATATTTCCCGCTGGGTTTCTTAATGCCAATTATAGGTGAATTACAGGGACTGCTCATTATTTCTTTTAGAATGCCTTGTTCGATCATTCGATCAATCTCTGCTGCAACACTAGCTTTTACTTCGGGGGCTCATTTTGTATTGTTGAGTGTTTGGATAGACTGCACCTTCCTTCACAGTTACATTCACTGGGTCTACATTTGCCATTAACCCTACTTCCTTTCCTGTGAAATCCCACACATCGGGTTTTACTGTCGCTTTAACCTCATCTGGTAAATCGTCTTTTGTCATCAAGGAATACATCTCGTCTACCTCTGTGCCTTGTTTAGCGAACATGATTTTGAAGACTCCATCTTCATCTGGGGTTTGAATTGCAACACCGTCCGTGTGCAAAATATTGTGCAGTTAATTTTGCACAGTAGATCTCTTCCTAATAAATTTACGGGACTGGAGTCACACACCACAAATCTGTGCATTTCCCTGAAATTGCCAATGCGTACTTCCATTGGTTCTGTAATAGGGGTTCTAATCTGATTATATGAAACGCCCACTACTTGGATCACTTCTCCCGAGAGGGGTAGGTTTGGAATGTCTGCTGTTCTCACTGGAGAACGGGTAGCACCAGTGTCCAACAAAAAGGTAATATCTTTTCCTTCTACTTTACCATCAATATATGGACCTGACTGATCTACCTGTAAGGATGTGCCAAGTACGCACTCCTTTTCTTTCCCCCTCAGTCACCGTCATTGGTCACGGTCATCAAAATAATTGTCCTGTAAAAGAAATTGTGATGTTACAGACTTTTTCTTACCACTTACTCCTTGAAATCCGGTGTCCATAGTGTACTTGGCCTGGTGCACAAAATTTGGCATAGGGTCAGGTGCTAACTGACTCTGTAGATTTACAACCTGCTGCTGTTGACTCATTATCACCTCATTCTGCGTCTGTGGATTTAAATTTTGATTTGGGCCATTATTATTCTGAATATTTTTACACTTGTTTTTCCAATGCCCCGATTTTCAGCACCCATGACAGGGAAACTTTTTTTTTGCCTCTCTCTGCTCATTCGTCCCTTTTGTTTTCCCCATTATTTCACTTTGCCCTTGCCCATTCCCTTGATTTCCTGACTTTAATTGGAGTTCCTGCTGTTCTGCTAGTTTTACTTGGGCCCACATCACCTTTTCTACTAACTTCTTTCGTCTATTGTCAATTTCATCTCCGCAATACTTTGCGTCTTTAAGAATGTCATCTATTGGTCTTGCTTGCCAGCACAACATGTGTTGACGAATCATGTCACCAATTTCTGGTTTTAATCCTGTCACAAATCGATACACAAAATGTCCCATATCTTTATCTCCAATGTTCTCAAATCCACTATACTGTTTAAATACCTGCAGTAGATATTCATAATAAGTATATACAGACTCATTTCTATCCTGGGTCATTCTATCTATCTTTACCCTATCTGTTTCTTTTGGAGGAGTTTTCCCTTTCAAGAAAGTGATCACCTGGTGATATTTCTTCATTACTTCTTCTGAAGGGGCTCCTGCCAATCGACAGTAATTTTACATTCTGTCCATAAATCAGTAGGTACCTCTATGTCAAATAAGCCATCCAAATCTTTTAACAATGCTTTAGAAACCTTAACAAATCTTTCAACTTGCCGATACCATTCACCTGACTTTTCTCTTAACTTCGGGAAATCATATGTAAACAACAAAATATCCTGTCTGGTCCATGGAACATGTACATATCCTCCTCCCGGTACCTCTCTCATTGGACATAATCTTTCTACCTTTCCTGTTTCTTTAAACAAAAATTCAGAAGTTATTCGATTGGCACGTGCTTCTTCCTTTTTTCTCATCCATCTAGCTTTCCATTTGTCTAGATCACTCCATTTTTGTGAAATGGTCATTAATTCTTTAACCTATAATTTTCTTCCGGCCACATTCCTGTTTTCCAAGTCCTTATCACTGAATTCTGCTCTGTATGGTTTCTGTAATACCTTGGATTTCCCTATTACAACTCCCATTTCAGAGACTAGGTCTGTCAATTTCTCTTGGAATATCTTTGTATTTCTAGTGATACTTCTACAAATGAACAGCAATTCTTCTTCAGTGTAGGTATTTAATCTTTCTAACCCTACATTTCCAGCTATCATCTTGAGCCATGTCAAAGACATATTCGTCTATCATTTGGTTATCCTCTGACCAGGATAACCTATCTAACTCATTGAATTCATTTGCCTGTGTGTCACCAAGGACACATACTTTCTGTGTGTCGCAAAAGACACCTCTCTTATGCATGTCATATAGGCCAACTTTCTTTTTTAAGGCGTTTAATCCATCTTTCTCTTTTTTGTTAAATTTATTCTCCTCCTTATGCTTAGTTTTCCTCAACATTTTCCAAGTCTTTTGTCTCATCTCCTCGTCATCTGATAAGGAATAAAATTAGTCGCAAGGTTCCATATCTTTTCTCCTTTCCTCTCTTAAAATCCCATCTAACATCTCCACCTGAACTCTCATTTCATATTGAATGAGTTTTTTAGTAATTTCCTCATTCACCTTTACCCAAGTGAGCTCAGCACTGCTGCCCTGCTCTGCCTCCATAACGCCTAATCCTACTCCTACTCTAACACCTTCAACCACTATACCACTATCCCACCTCAAAACTCCGCACTTGTTATCTCCTCAGCTATTCCTCTAAACAGCCTGTCCTCAGCGCTACCTTATTCAATATGCTTTTAGGCCTAGTTTGCCCTATCCAGGATGTTTATTGCAATCTCACTAGATCACAGGCAGCCATTCAGAGCCTAACACTGCTCCGGCTTGTGTGTGTGCGGTGAACAGCTGATCCACAGCACACCAGGGCCTTTGACCCCTTGGTGCTTGACATCTGGGCACGCGCTGCACTGGTGTTGTCTAATCAGTAGCGGTCCGTGGAGGGAGTTCGGTGGGGCAGTGAGGCGGGGGAGGGGCAGGGTGGGGAAATGTGAACACCGGAATATGGATGAACGGAGGTAAGTACACATTTAAATAAATAAAAGGAATTCCATTGCGCGCGCTGCATCGCAAAATGCATTGCAGCGCGCGCAACGAAATTCGTTTTATTTATTTAAATGTGTACTAACCTCCGGACATCCATATTCCGGTGTTTACATTTCCCCACCCTGCTCCTCCCCCGCCCCGCCTCACTGCCGCACCGAACTACCTCCATGAACCGCTACTGGCTGTCTTGCCCTGCCTGCCCACAAGCCCTCATGCGCGCAGAGCACACGTTGCACCCATACTGGTTTTACCTGCCAGCATGCAAGTCGTCGCACACAGCACGGCAATGTGCCTCAACCAGCATGTGTCAGCCCGCTCCCAATGGATTATCGCAGTGTGATTTTACAGGGCTTAAATATGCCACACTTGAACGCTCCCAGTTGAAATTACAGTAACATTAAATCCTATATCACATAGTTATCGTTATTTACATGCTTTTTTCTATTTGATAGGATTACAAACCCCTGCTTCTATAAATTAGAAGCCTCTTAAACATAACCATAATCTCAGTTATAATATTCCAAACTGAAATATTTATACAATTGTAAAGCATAGCAAAGTAAAGGTACTTATCTCGTCAGGAGCAGCATTTAAAAGAGGACTAGTGTTCTGTGAAGGGACTGTTTATGGTCTACTGTATTCTGGTTCTACTTTAGAGTTTTTTTTGTTTGAATATTCCTCAAAGGTGCTCCATGAGTGGCAATAAAGGGTTGTATGCGTAATTAAATCCAATGATGCCATGTGCATTTCCTGGCCTTTGCTGTATGGCTCACTTCACAACTCTGTAGATTGTGTTTCATTGATGTAGTAACGCGTTCTTTCCCTCTCCCTCCTATCCTGTTCCTTTGTTCGAGTAGAATTGATTTATGAAGGAACTACTCGAGTCAAGTGCTGAAAGTTAAGGCTATCCACGCTGAGCCGGATGCACTTCAGCTGCTTGACAAGGGTGGCAATAACAAATACGTGTTTTGGCAGTAACATCTATGGAACGTGCTCAGAGAAGAGTAGTGGCAGACATGAAATTCGGAATGGTATTTGGGGCATATTACTATATATACTTTTAATTGCTCACGCATTCGTGATTAACGAGCTTTTTAATTGCTGTTTCTGAGGGCCAAGTGCAGGATTTGTCAACGAAAGACACCAGCAACTTTTTTAATTGTCTAGTTTTGCTGTTGTTTTTTTCTTTATTGTTTGGATTCGTTTATCTGTGCATAGGTTATTGTGACATAGGTACAGAATTTGCTATAAGAGGTTGCAACTGAAATCAGAAATGTTTAATTGAACTAATCACTTTCGTTTTTTGTAGTTGATGGTCATAGGCACGGCTTTTTTATTGCCTTAGCATGTCTGCTTCCTTCTCATAAACCAATCCAAAGGATGGCAGATTAACATAAAAGTTCTACTAGTCTCTAAAATATAATATGGGAATATCACTTAGTATCTGCCACCACTGGGTACTATGCATTGTTTATATCATAAATGTAAAATAATTCAAGAAGTAGTTCAAAGCTAAGCTCATGATAGAATAGTTGGATGAATATTCATTCTGTCGAGCACTTTGCCAGGGCCGGTTTTGGTTCCCAGTCCGGCCCTGGAAAAACACATTTTGTATAGGAACAAATACAAATGGATTGTGGAATAAATATCTTGAACTGGGTCTATGGGGTCATATTGCAAGCCATGGGGACATAAACAAAGAAACATATTGTGATACTGAGTATCTGTAAAACGGTTGGCACTGTATAATAAAGCACCTTAGATCCATGGATTAAAGTGGAACAGATGTATTGAAAGATACCTGTAGGAGAAGAAAGTCCACCGAGCTAGTGGTACACAGCAGTGAACCTGCTCACGTAACCGACATTGCACCTATTCATGGACTAGACACTCCAAACTTAAAAACCACTCACACACCTATATATGGCACATTATTCTTTATAACACCACAGAGCTTGATATGATGCGATATCTTTGTAGCTAATTATTGCTCAATACTCTTTCAACAGTTTTATAATGCAGTCTTTTATTGTATTTGAAACAGAGGAACTCTTTTACATTATTTTGCGCATGCTTTCATTTTGCAACTTTGAATGGCCACCATACATGTTACTTTTATGATTCTACATTTATTGTTAATTTGTTGGTAATTTTCTCCCTTTATTCACTCTGTTATTTTATATATGTACTTTAGCGTTTTTGCTTTCCCTTTTCATACATCTGTATATCAGGCATTCAAAACTTTTCTTTCTTAACATCTTATTGGCTTCTAAATTGAATCCATTTGATTTAATCCGTACGTTTTTGAGAGGTAGATACATTACTAAATAGTATGTTTTATTAATGTTTTATAATATCATCTAGTTTTCAGAATGTTTCAAATTCTCTTTGTACTTTATATTTATGTTGAATAAAATAACTTTTACTCTTTAAAAACTCTTTCCTTTGTACAGCTCTTACTCTGATGTCACAATCTAATTCTCTGTCATGTTATTATAGTCTGTTGCCAAGGGCTACACTTGTTGTTAAAGATATTCTTTGAAATTATACGCCTGAGGCTCAGGTGAGTGCCTATCACAAGAGAGAGGGCCTTTTTATGACAGGCATATTGGAACTTCTTCACACTGACGTTAGAATGTTCTAAATTATACAGGGTGAAACAGAAAGGCAAACATTGGAATCTTAAAACACAAAGGTCTCTCTGCCAAACTTTGGGGTATATTTACAAGGGGATAGAACCTATGTGGTGCTATGCCCTTCTTCATATTTACAAAGCGGCATTAAGCCACTTTTTGTGGCTTAATGCCACCTTGTAAATACGGCCCCTTTACACACATCAGCATGAAAGGGGGGTGCAATAGGTGTTACTGTGAGCGTTCCACCGCAATACTCAATGCTTTTTGACGCTGCCCAGGATTTACAGGATCTGTAATTCTGAGGCAGCGCCAACAACTAACACAATGCAAGAGCAGGCGTTAGAATGGCGAAACAAGGAGAAATACTTTTATTTATCCTTGTTTTTGCTTTTTCTATGTGTGCTGCATTCTGAAAGAGCAAAATGCCATTAAAGAAAGGTGTCTCTTGCTGCACATAAACAATCATTAAATAATAATGTTCTGCTACTTGTATGTGTGCTGCTGTCAGGATCCCTAATGCGAGTTTCAAAGTGATGCGCAAGGGGTTAAACTCAAGTGTTGCTACAGGGTTGACCAGGCATCAATGATCGAGTTGGTGGCATGTCCGCAATTCCAAGATGGCCGCTAAGGCGCTGGGGTCGGCGGTCTAGTTGTTGCAATCCAGAGAGACTGACGTGACGCTCGCACGCCTGAAGTATTGCGCACCTCACTAAAGACTTTCCCTCAGAGAAGACTGTTTTTCCGAGTGTTCCCAGTTTGAAGTGAATCATCCTAGAGTACGAAGTTTTCAGAGTCTTACCCCTTCGAGATCAATCCCTAGTCAAAGAAACAATACTTACCTGAAGAAATAAGAAGACGCTTGGAGTTCGTGTTGAGAGACTTTCCTGAGTAGAGATTGGAGAAGCCTCGTCTCTTCAGTTCCGAGTGAAGATTCAGCTACACCTGACAGCGAACAAGCAGAAAGCTAAGTGAATTACTGGAAAGGTTCTCAGGCATATAAATAATGTCAAGTAATGTCAAAAGATGCAATATCGTTGAAAGTGATTAAAACTCACCGTATCTGCATTAATAAGATTACCCGGTCCTGTAAAAGGAAAAAGAGAAGTGAGTTAGAGTGGTGCAGAACCATAGCCAAATAAAAGCTGTAAACGAGCAGGAAAAAAGGTAGACAGGAGAAAGACTTACCAGAGCAATTCCACCACAGCATAAACCTGAGGAGAAAAAAGAGATAGAATAGTGTAGAGGAAGGGAAAGAATAAAATTGTTGTGTGTTTAGTTTTCCTTAGGAGTCTTCGATAGGCTGTGCGAAGGCTGAAGAAGATATCCAGATAGAAAACCAGAAGGTCCAGAACCAGTCTCTTCTTATATTTATTATTTTATCCACTTTCCCCCTTCCCCCTCACTAACCAGTTAGCCCCCTAAGTACAACTTGGGGCTGAGTGGTTGGAAGTGGGAGTTGGGAAGCTAGTGACTTCTGTTCCTGTGCAAGACAACAGAAAATCAGCAAGAAGCTGAAGGTGAGCCCTGACAGCTGCATTCTGCAGCACACATAGAAGTAATAAATCACCAATAAGGATGGTTTATGTGCAGGCAGGGACCCCTTCCTGCACATAAACAATCATCATTCCTTGAAAAGCAATAGTGCAAGGGTGCTTGCATTGGGGCTAGGCAGCTAATTTTAGCCCCAGCACTAGGGTAAATACAGGGGTGTACCGTATTTGTGTGAATACAGTAAATCCCTGCGTTCTGGAAATGTCGGTGCATGGCACTGCCAAATTCGGTGCAGCTCCGAGCTCTGATATTTCGTTGTAAATCTGCCCCTTTATCTTCAATAGTGCTCTCAAAATGTCAGTATTCTAAAAAGACATACACCCTTCTGAGAGAACAATGTGCTTCTTGTTTAAATAATAATTCGCTGCCTTCTCTCTAAACATGCATGGGTCGGTTATGTACCGAAAACATGAGCTGACTCCCATTGGATTTTCAATTTGAGCAGATAAAAATTGTTTGAATGATTGATTTTAGTTCTAATAAATCATTTGGATTACCAGAGGTTGTATGGCCCTGAGGAAGATATGCAAAATTCTTGCATTTCAAGGCAATTGGGATAACAAAATATTGCAAATGTAACAAGCATTGAAAAAGTCAATAGGTCTGACATTGGCTGCCAGCCTTAGACGTCATCATATTTGCTTTATTGTTTTGCCATCTTTGCAAACATTATTGTTCGAAAAGCTGCTGGGCCCTCAGTGATATAAAAAAAAGTCAAAAAGCAAAGTATTTGCTTCCAAAAAAAAGGGCGCATTGCCAAGGTAGTGTCTGGCATTCTAAAAGAACTAACTTGTGAGTGGGTCTGTTGCATATGAAAGGGTAGAACACTGACACTTACAGTGAAGTTGGCCAGTGGCTGATATATAGGGGTGGGCGGAATTTGCGTAAAACTCCACGAACACGCGGAATTGCTTGCACCACCCGTTCGCGATACTTTTTTCCTGTTCGCGAACGCTGTTTGCTTGCCCGCGGGGAAATATCTCACGAACACGCAATTTGAAAGCGCAAAAAAGCAAAACTTACGCGAAGCCACGGATAGCGGAATTTTTGGCAATTCCGCGTTCTCTGCGGAACTTGAAATTACACAAATTCCACAAATTCTGTGAGCGGAATGGAATTTGCCGCCCAGGCCTACTGAAATGGGCTGATCTACTGTCCCATGCAGTATGCTGTGGTAGGCAGAAGAAAAATGTTAATGAAACTATACCACATCAGTGGTTGAAGAGGGCTGGCTAAGTCCCCATTTAATTAAGTATAATATATATATAATTTGCGCAAATCCAAAGTTCTTGGCTAACTCCGGACCAACAAATGAAAATTGAGCTTGGTTTGTGGCCCAGTTTCCATTTGCTCCAGAAGTGCAATATCTGTTGATTCAGATGCCTCAGAATTCAAATGAAATCCTGCAGGCAAACACTGCTGCTTCTCCACCATTTGCGCAAATATGCACAGGAACATTGGCCAAAATATTAAATCTGCTGTACCACGGGCACAAAATCCGCAATAAAACAGCGCAAAATCTGACTTAAATGTTAAGGATTTTTCACCAGAATTTAACACTGCACATTTGTTTGTCCAAAAGTTAAATTAATCCCAAATGATTAACCTCTTCCAAGGAGACATTGCTCACTGTGGCAGCTGTTCCTGCACCTTTATTGCTTGTGGAGATGCAATGCAGGCTGGGCAACTTAACAAGTAAGTGCAACAACTGTAATGTGCTATATCAGGAATTAAATGTTTAGGGCTTGAATCACAAAGGTAAACTTACACTTTTGTGTAAATTTATGTTTGTTTTGAAATGCGCAAATTCCGATTGAATAGTTAATTTATGACTGCAGTGGTTCAGCAGTCAGGGCGGAAAACTCTGCACATAAAAAGTCGGGATGTTGTTTCTTTTTATGAGCGGACTTCTCCGACCTGAACGTGGAGTGTCTGCATTTGCAAACTTACTATTAAATCACAGTTTTTCAATTCCAAAACAAATGGATACTCACACAAAGTTGTAAGTTTACCTTTGTGGTTCAGGCCCTCAGTGTATACCCCACAGTGGGGGCCCTGGCCCATTACAATTATTCCTAATAATACACATCTGTGAAATCACAGAGATAGTACATGCCAAGTACATCATCATTCAACACCTTACCCACCTTACCAGCTAGTCTTGGCTTTTTAACGATTACCTGGCATATTCTTTGACCGTACTTTCAATGTTAAATATTTGACTAGATATTAGGAATTTACAATAGAAAAGCACACACACAACGGTCATGTTCTACACAATATGGACACTGCAATATTCCTATTCTAACTTGTACTATTTTCTAGGCTTCCTTTGTTTCTGAAACACCGCAACCCTAGGCAGTGGGAAGGAGGAATGTAAGATAAGTTACTCATTTACTGCTGTCTTGTGGGCTAGCCAACTAGATTGATCGTAGGAGGTTAGCACCAATTAGGCATGAGCCCCAGTATCTAGTTAGATCAAAATAACTTTTTTTTAACCAATCAATCAATCAGTCTTTATTCGATTTAAAATACAATCATAAAAGACACAAACATAATACCTAAAAACATACATTTCAATAAATACATTAAAATACCTTATTAAAAAAGCCTTGTTAAAAAAGCATTAAACACTTCGATGGACTGACATATAGCAATAAAAAAGTTTTTGGATTAAAATTGACCCTGGTGCAGCTAAAAAATAGGGAAAACCCAAACACTGAATTCATTAGAGACCATCAAGGGTGCGCTTGATTGATTTTCTCCGCAATGCCCATGCCCAGCCCAGGTATTTTGCCAATGCGACAGAGACTAATGTCAAAGAGCTAGTGCACAAAATGCGTAAAGCTACAGCACTGCTCCTTGTGCCGAGAGATTTACACATTGGGGTAAGCCAAACACGCCTTGGAATGATAAATGCCGGGCAGACAAACAGAAAGTGGGGAGATGTTTCAATCGCAGCCCCACATGCAGGGCACTGCAGTTCCGTGTTCCTGCCCCACCTTCCAGTCAAAAATCTAAGAGGCAAAGAACCAGCTCTAAACTGGAAGTAGAGTTTCCTGTCGCCCACATTAGTCACCACATCCCAGTATCGTTCAAGATTGGGGGAATCTTTGAACTCCAGAAAGATCCCGGACATCCCTGATGCTCTATTCAGCACCTGGGCATCAATTCTTTCCCAGTATGCTATTTTAAGAGAACTTTTTGATGGAAACTGGGCAGAGGCTGGGTCAGTCCACATCCCTTCCATACCCATGTCTTTTAAAGACGCATGTAAGTTCTTCAGCCACTCAATTTTATGAAAAACATCAGATTTTATAATGTCATTGAGGCCATTGGCATAATGGGAAAGTTCAGGGGTAGTCCAAAGCCTCCGCCAGTATAAAACCGGACGGAGTCTTGCAATATCCTTAATGGACCTCCTGCCCAGATCATACCTAAGTGGGATCAAAGGGGTGCTCTGAGGAAGACCAGTAATCCTACGAAGGAATTTGTGCTCCACATTTGTCAAAGTCACTAGCTGATCAAAGCCCCAAAGTTCCGCCCCATAGAGGACAGAGTTTAGGGCCTTTGCTTCATAAACTTGCAAAACCGGGCTTATTGGTTTCGTGAATGACCTACTAAATTCCCTGGTCAAAGCACCAGTTATCTGCTTAAATCGCAGGGAGGCCATTTCAAGATGTCGGCACCAATTATTATTATTTGAAATTTGCAATCCAAGATACGTAAAATTGGTTACTAATTCCAAGGGTTGCCCATTCATGAACACTCTTTTCCCTTGGAAGCTGCTATGAGGGTTAAAGACCATAAACTTCGTTTTTGCCACATTAACCTCTAAACCATGATCAAGGCAAAACTCATCAAACAGGCGAAGGGCTTTTTGCAGACCATTAGATGTTCTTGATACGATAAGCGTATCATCTGCAAACAATAATATGGGGATGGAAACACCAGCCAACCTTGGAGCATCGGTATTTACAGAAAGCATGAGTTCAACTATCCCATTAATATAAAGTGAGAAGAGCGTGGGTGCCATAGTACAACCTTGTCTCACACCACGCTCAACCGGGAACTCAGATGTGTCCTCTCCCGCCCCGCCCCACTGAATCCTAGCATAGTTAGACTCATGCAGACGCATCACCATTGTCAGGATTTCTTTGGGGAGACCTAGCCTCTCAAGGACTGCCCACAGCCGATGTCGTGGAACAAGATCGAAGGCAGCCCTTAAGTCTACAAAAGCTACATAAAGACTGCCTTTCCCCAATGTCACCACCTTCCAAAGAAGCTGGACAAAGTAAAAGACTTGGTCCACCGTGCTGGTTAGTTTCCGAAAGCCAGCTTGGAAGGGTGACAAAATGTTATTATCATCGATCCATTCTTGTATTTGGTTCAGGACCATCCTCCCTACCACCTTCTGAATGGAATCGATGAGGCTAATTGGCCTATAATTTCCCGGGAGCGTCCTGTCGCCTTTCTTGAATACAGGTATGATAACTGCCCCCATCCAAGATTTTGGGACTGGCGCGCCTGCAGCCACAGCGTTAGCCAATAGGGTTATATACTTGCTCCAGTTATCCTTATTGTGGAGAAAAACGTCCGAAGGAACCCTGTCCTGGCCGGGGGCACGTCCACTGGTAACTGAGCATAGAGCCCTACTAGCATCTTGGATGCAAAAGGGACCCTGAGAGTAAAAAACATAATTTGGCACCCATGCAAAGTTGAATGAGATGTTACAAGCATATTGAGGTTTGAAATATTGAACCCACTCTGCCTGTGAAACGTGGTTGGAGGGGCTATCAGGCCGCCCACCACTGCCCCACTTAAGAATGTTCCAAAATAACCGGGAATCACGGGTATGGCAGGCGCTTTTTAAATCAAGCCAGTGTTGCTCATCCCAGTTTTTTTTGGCCATCCTTACAGCTTTTTTGTATGCTAGTCTGGCGAAGCGGATACACTCCTGTCCACCATTAGACAGGGCTTTCACCAGGTTGGACCTAGATTCTCTGCAGGCACCGTCATACCATCTATTTTTCTTAGTTGGAGCCTTCTTCGTGTTCCTCAAGGGCTTCGTAAAATAGGAACCTATTTCAGCAAACAACTTCTCATGGCATGCAGCAACTTCAATATTGCCGGGGTCATGGATTAGCATACCCTCAAGCTCAGCAATAGAATCTACTAATTTGTTATCTATATCGGCAATGGCCAGGATGTTATGCTCGAGCTCCCCCAACTTAAGTCTACGCATGTTATTTGTTAGAGTTACCTCAGACAGGCGCGGAACCATTTCACCAGCTACTAAGCGATTACTAAACCACCATCTGTGTGCTACACAGATAGGGTTATGGTCACTCTCAACTCTAACCTCAACAACCATATCTAAAACTGGTTGCCATAGTTGCAAGCTACATAAAACATAATCAATCCTGCTAGAATGTCGACCATTGTCAAATGTCTTCGCCCCTTGTTTGTCACCTGTCGTCCTCCCATTCAAGGCCCTCAAACCATGCTCAAAACAGAGAGCATTAGTCTGGATAATAATCTCAGTCCACCTTTTAATTGGACTGAGATCAAGCGCAGGTACCCCCCACAATTGGTCTTCCACAGCTTCGTTGCCCCACCCAGAGTCAGGGTCTAGAAGCGGTTCGAAGGTGATATTAAAATCCCCAGCTACAACTATTCGCCTCCCACCTGAGTGCTGATCAATAAGGGAGACCAAGAGAGCCAAATCCTGGGAACCTGTCCTATTGGGGTCCCTCAAATACAGATTGTAGATATCCAAATCACCCAGGGTCCCAAGTGACACCCTGACTAATTGGATATCCACGGACCCAGTAGGTATTGCAAAAGCCTTAGGAAATATGTCCTGTCGGACCCAGATTGCCAGTCCTCCCTTTGGACGTCCCCTTAGACCCAGGATTGCGGGGACATAAAAATTCAAAAATCCTTGTAAGAACTGAGGCTCGCAGGACCAGGTTTCCTGGAAGATGCAGACATCAAAGTTGCCTATATAGGCTAGCCATTCCGGTGAATCCATTTTTGATTTTAAGCCTGCAATATTCCAGGAGACCATAGACCCCCCCTCCCTTCCTTGACCATGGACGTGAGCAAAGTGCACACACAACTGCTCATGTCCACGTTGTGATTCCCTAGACAGATCAGGGGTTGTTACAACTACATCTACTATCTTGTCCGCCCAGGTAACAGGGGAGTAACGTAGAGGTTCGTTGAGCTTAGGCCCTCCAACAGGGATACTTGGATTAAGAGGTGTTGTAAATGACTGCGGCCCGGGTGTCGGTCAGGCAAAAGCTACTGAGGAGCACAGATCATTTGCTTCCCAATTTTTCAGAGATGGACTAAATCCTACAGGAATATTGGGGTGAGAATTGTAAAAAAACCCTAAATCATGTACCCCAATGTTTGACTGGTCACAAGCCAGTCGGGAGTCGCAAATATAATGCACTGTGCGACTATCTCCAAAGTTGACAATAATGGAGTCCCCTGGGACGTCTTTGGGTCTAGGACCTACCCAACTAACCCTTCTAGTAAAGAGGATCTTTCCGTCCAAATGATTTGGAAGCGGTCTGTTCCTATTTAACCAAAACGTAACTTTGTTTTTTAGTTGTTGATACGATTCCAAAACACCTTCCTTTAGTTCCGGGACTCCAGTCAGAACAGCAACATAAGGTGTACAGGCAGGGGGCAAATGAATATGAGCCCTAGGCGGTATACTATTTTTAACCCCAGGTTCCAAGGACCTTCCTTTGTTCGTAGACTTTTTTCCAACATTAATACTGGACACACTCGGAAGGTTGTCTCCCACATTATCAGCACATTGGTTAATAAAATTAAAATTATCAGTGACCTGCGCCTTGGGAAGAGCGACCTCGGGTGCAACCCCATGCACTACTTCATTAGCGGAAGATACCAGCGGGAGAGTAGGAAGGGTAGAGGACACCCCTACAGGATTGTCCCTTACCTTGGTAGCTAGTTTAATAACATTTTTAAGTGAGCAAAAATTGTCCAAAACAGTTTGTTCTAATCTATCTACCTTCTCACTAACTAGCTTAACCCTTTCCAGCACGGGAAGTATCAGGGAACGGACCATTTTTTCTATTTCGAGAACCATATTACTCGATTGGGGCTGGTCTGTATGACAAGTAATATTCCCACTAGGAGATAAGGGAACTTCGCCCTGTGTTGCCCCCATTGGAGATTTTCCCATAACATTAGGGTGTTTAGCCTTTCTCCCTCCCTGGGACCCCCCTGCTCGTTTCCTCTTGGCATTAGGAGGATTTACAATTCTTTTACTAGCCCTAGTCTGAGGGTGGGTTAGAGCTAATTTATTAGAGATGGGGGGGCTGCGAGTTGTTATCGCAATGTCGCCAGAATCCCCAGGAGCATCACACACAACACTGCTGAACTGTGATGTGGAAGGACTTGCCCCAACATTCTCCTGCAGGGCTAGTTCACCCCCATCCTGGACCGCTATCTTCGAAGGAGATTTGGCCACTGCCAAGATTCCCAAGGAAGAGCGTCTAGCTTGCGCTAGCTCTACAGACAAGCGACGCTCAGTTATAGCAAGTTCATGCTCTAGAACTGATACAGCTCTAGTGATAAAATGGTCAAGAGTACCGGTCACAGACCCACCCACACCGGTACGTTTACCTTTGGATGCCATTTGTACTAAGCATACAATACTAGAGCCAATATAGTCGTTAGCCTTAGAGAGGTCAATTAGAAAAAGATAATATACTACTCCACCTGAACAAAATACTAGGAGTGCAGGATAAGCGACTATAAAGCAAAACAAGGAGATGTAACAATCACTTTCAAGTCCAAACAAGAGTAAGTGCGCCCTTCTACCTTAGGTACAGTGTCACAACAGCGTTAGAGATGTGGCCCAGTCCAGTCAGGATCGGTCAGAGACGGGCAAGGACGGGCCCGCCCTTGGCCCGGGCTTCGCCCGGGCGCTGCCCGCGCGCGTCCCGCGCTGCGTGATGCCTGGGGGGTTTATGAGCAGCCCGGGCGCTGCCGGATGACGTCAGCGGCAGGCGCCCGGAACTGAGGATGCTGGGGTTTGTAGTCTTGGAGCCGTTTGCCTCACGGCGGCGTCCAAGTTCGTGTAAGATCAAGAAGAGCGTCTCTCCCCTCAAAAAGCCGTTCCCCTCACGGCGAGCCTTCGTGTGGCAAGTACAGGATAGGTTTCAAAAGCGCGTTCAAAATAATATTTGCTGACTAATTTCCAGTCCTGTTGTTAATGCACACAGAGTACAAACAAAATATACAGCTGCCACTATATCAAAACCAGCTCACTTGCTTCACCAATAAATCTGCACATGTGCTGGAAAAGATAGCCAATGCAGCATGCTCTATATGAAAGCTGACTACTTCCTTTCAAGTCACTTCATACACTGTTTCCATTCCTGATCTTTTGTGTGATCAAAAAATGCATTTGCATTTCTGTAGTTTTGCTTCCGTTCTACGATTTGTAGATGTAGAATATTGGTTGATGGGGACATGAGCCCTGATCAAACAGCAAATCCAATCCTTGTGAGGGCGAGGCACATGCCATACAAAATTAATCTGTGCTAAACCCTCTGGTAGCGAATAGGACATGTTACAACGCAAACTTTTACAACGCATGTCTTTACAACGCGTTCTTTACATCGCAACATCCATTACAATGCATGATTTTACAACGCATGCCATCACAACATATTTTTAGAAACTACACTTACAACGTATTCCATTACAAGGCATTTCATTACAACGCATACCATTACAATGCGTAATACTTTTAGGGCAACAGTAGTGTAAGTGTTGGATAGTGTAGGGTAAAAATTACTATTCCAACTCCAGTGAGTGCAAAAGTATGGTAAGTGTTGGATAGTGTAGGGGTAAAAATTACTATTACCCATTACTTTCCTTATAATGCATTGTAATGGCATGCGTTGTTGTGGCATGCGTTGTAATCGCATGCATTGTAGTGAAATGCGTTGCAATGGCTGCACTGTAATGGCATGCAATGTAAAGGATGTAGCGTTGTAATGATTGCATTGTAAAGGTAGCGTGTTGTAATGACTGCGTTGTAATGGTTGTTTCCCCTGGTAGCATGGCACAGAGCAGTTAGGCTTAACTTAGAGGCAATGGGTAAATTATTTGTGCAACACTTCAAACAGTTATCAAGCGAAAATACCACACAAAAAAACATCCCGCACCAAGTTAGATTTCTAAAGCCAGCAAAAACGAAGTCAGCAACAGGAGGGTTGAAGGCAAAAAGGTAAGGGGAACACCACGCCAAGGATGCCAGGTCTAACATGTGTCTCCCCCAGCTGAAAGTGAGGAGAACTCCTCAACCCCTTGGAAGGTGGAAAAACCTAGAGAGACCATCAGCATTGGCGTGGTCTGCTCCCGGAAGGTGTTCCTCCATAAAATCGATTCCCTGTTGGGAGCTGGACCAACTTAACAGTTTGGGATTCTCACCCCTCATCTGCATTAGCCATCAGAGGGGTCTGCGGTCTGCCTGGATCCAGAAAGGAGCCCCAAACAGGTGTGGTTTCAGCTTCATCAGTGCCCAGACCACTGTAAATGCTTCCCAATAATTGCACTCCACCTCTGATAAAGGCTACAAGTCGATCCAGCCCATCTATGTTTAGCTGTGAGAGCAAGGCCCTCTGCCATGCTCTGAGGAGTCTGCCTGGATAATGAATTCTTTGGAGAAGTCAGAGGCCTTGAGCACAGGTGCTCTGCACATGGCCTCCTTCAGGGTGTTAAAAGTGTTCTTGAGCGCCTCCATCCAGATCACCAGTCTGGGCACCTTCTTGGGATTCTGCTCTGTCAAGGGTTCAACAACGGAGTCATACCCCTTGAAGAATCTCCAGTAATAGCAAGTGAGGCCTAAGAAGGGTCTCACCTCTGTCTGGGTCTTGGAGAGCTCCCAAGCCAGAAGGGCCTCAATTTTGGCCCGGAGGGGCTGCATTTTGCCGATTTCCACTTGGTGTTCTAAGTAGACCACTGAACCATGCCCTATCTGGCAGGTACTAGCCTTGATATTCAGGCCTGCCCTATGCAGAGCCTGAAGCACTTCCCTGAGGTGGCACAAATGGTCCTCCCAGCTGGAGCTTGTCACGTGGTCCAGGAGGCCCTTGTAATTTCCCTATGTAAGCATTAGCCCGTGCCAGATTGTTCTCTGCTTTGCGTGTAATACTAGACAAATATATGTTTGCTTTGTGTCACACTTCAACTTTCACACAGAACATTCTGTTGTTTTGTGTTCTGCCTTTTCCTGGGATTTAGTCTTAACACTGCAGACAAAGTCAAACAACAATGCCCCTTGTTATTCCGTTCTGATCCTGCCCTAGCACCTAGACAAAACACACAGATGCAGCTGTTGTTTGGGAACATGTACTTTGGACATATAGGTATACACCGGTGGGTAACACACAGTTAGAGAGGGATCTTTCCAGAGAAGGGAGCATGACTGTGTCTGTGAAGTAGATCCTCCATCTATGGACTAAGGTACGGGTCAGCTGCTAAACACCCAGAGATTTTCTAATATATAATCAAAGGAGGGGGGTTAGGCCCCACTGTCATACATAATGATAGCACATTTTATGATCTATGGACTACTTGCTATGCTAACCATATTTGTGTTAGGCATTTTTCTACATGTTGTTGCACGTATACTGCATACTAGAGCACATTAGTTAAAATAAATATTTTAAACTTTCCTCGTGTCTCTGTCTAATCTTATTGTAGACTGATAAGAGAGTCAGAGCGAAAGTGTGTGTCCTGTAACTGTGATTCGTGAGAAGGTTGAGAGTGTTGTGTTCTGGAGTGTCTAATTACTTGTTCCTCTGTGAGTGAGTAAGAGGGCAAGTGAGACACCATAGCTAGTCAATCCCTGGGCTCATGGGTACTCATATGGTTGGATGACTCAGTCCCTAACCACTCAGGTTCCATGATCCCAAGCATAGTTCTGTTACTCTGCAGAATCACTGCAACAAGCTGAAGTCTGCAATGTCATCTATGTAGGCATCACTGAAGTTCTCCAGCTCAGGTAAGACCTGGTTGACCAACCTCTGAAAGGTGGCAGGGACATTCTTCAACCCGAAGGGCATCACTCTGAACTTGAAGTGGCCTTTGGGAGTAGAAAAAGCAGACATCTCCTGATCCCCCTCAGCCAAGACATTTTCCCAGTATCCAGAGATTAATTCAAATGTGCCAATGAATTTGGCAGCTCCTAACTGATTTATGAGATCATCAGCTCGGGAGATGGTGTGTGCATCAGTCTTTGTGACCGCATTGAGCACCTGGAAGTCCACCCAGAACTGGAGTTCAGGAGTGGCAACTGGAGGGGCAACCTTGGGGACCTTTAACACTGGGCTGTACAAGGGCTATTCAAGGGCTCTATAACCCCATTCTCCAGCATCTTGGAGACCTCCTCCTTGATACTGGCTCTCACTCTATCAGACAAGCCATAGATTTTACTTTTCACAGGTGTGCTGACCACAGGGTCAATATCATGGGTGCATCCGAGCCTTGTGGTAAAGGGGAATAAAGAGGCAAAATGCCCCAAAAAATGGCAGTAGTCCTTCGGTTGTGATAGGGTCAGTGTATGGGAGAGGCTGCTTGGAAGAAAGGAGCTTGGGGAGACATTCACTCTCCTCTTCCATCCCATCATCCATGATCAAGAGGATAGTTAAATCAGACCTCTCAAGATGGGTTGCGAGGTAAATGATGTGCAAAACCCTTAGAAGGTTACTGGGGGTCTTGAGGTCCACGAGGTATCTCAATCTTGCCCTCTTTCACCTCATAGGTCTCAGACCAACGGTCTTGCAGGGCACAGGGCTCCCCAGGCTCCATCACCCACACTTTTTAGCCAGGTTGAAACTCGACCAGAGTGGCCTATCTGAAACCTTCTCCCACCCCTCCTTTACCAAAATGAGAAGTCTTCACACTGGATGCTCATACAGACGCTCAAAGGGGGTTGGATCTGTCAAAAGCCCATTAGTTTGTGGGTAGTACGGGGTGAATAGCTTTTGAGGGTGCCGGACACTCCTTCATGTATGCTGACATAAAGTTGGTACTCCGATTCAACTCCACCTCCTTGGGGAACCCCACATGAGAAAATATCCCTATTACTGCCCTGACTATTACAGACGCAGCCCCCAACCTCAGAGGGATAGCCACCGGGTACTGGATTGCATGGTCCACAGAGATGAGGATGAACCTGTTGTCCATGGCTGTCTTGAAGTCAAGCCGATCAACAATGTTGAGGCCTGCCATTTCAAAGGGGGTTGCTAATAACAGGAAAAGTTCACAGGGGAGCCTTGTGCTTCCCTCCTGACCTGCCACTGGCCTCGCAGGTAGGACATGACCTGCAGAATTCATCTGAGGTCCTCCTCATCTGGTACCAATAAACTTGGGTGACAAGCCGTTCAAAGGTCTTGTCTCGTCCTAGATGACCTTCCAGGGGTACATCATAAGCCGCTCGAGTAGGAAGGCCCTGTAACACTGGGAGACCAACAACAAATGGGTTGTACCATGCTCAGGAGCCTTAGGCTCACTATTCAGGAGACCATTCTCTCAGTAGATCGAGTGATCACTAAAGGTGTCTCCAGCTGCCTGGGCCTCGGCTTGGTTGTAATGCCATTCACATTAGTTGCCTATTTCATGCAGATGGTGTGTGTGGGTCCATGACAATACTTAGTAGGTTACACTGTGTTTCTGTACTTACTAATTCACTACTGAAGTATGTGTTAG
Source organism: Triturus cristatus (assembly GCF_964204655.1). Lineage (NCBI taxonomy): Eukaryota > Metazoa > Chordata > Amphibia > Caudata > Salamandridae > Triturus > Triturus cristatus. Next base: position 313,053,781 of record NC_140580.1, on the reverse strand, counting down.
GTGCATGAGGAGCTGGCTTATGGAACAGGAATGAGGGTCACAGGAGTTGATAGTTATAATATATTGTGATTTTTGAGTTGGGCACTATGTTTAAAACTAATGTACATCAGCTTCAGGGCTTAACGCACAGTTAGACTATGTGAGTCTGTGCATATGCATTGTTTTTAAACTGGACATAGGCCACATCATGCTGACGAGATGTGCCTTTATATTCTGTATTGATACACACATGGCCCCACATTTGAACTTCCACTCAGAGATATCATGCACCTTACTTGACCATGGTTACCTGCCTGATAGGGGATGTATGTGCTATCAGTGGGACATGTGTGTTGTGAAGTGTAACTTTGAAAATGTAAACGGTTTAGACAATAAAACAACATAGAAATACTTTTATTAATTTTTATATACATTTCTCCTAGCATTTGAAACATCATCATGACTGAAGGGGCTAAATTCATTACTTCCCATATATGTGATATGTTTATACCCAAGAAAAGCAAAAAGGCGAGAAAGTTAACTGGAAATGTAGCAAATACTATTCTAACAAATTTTATGGGAGGGCTACATCAAAAGAAATGACTGTATTATATGTTAGAGAACATAACCACCCCCTAACATAGTTGAAATGAAAGTTCGAGATGCTTTAGTTACTCTGAAAGAAGCTAGCACTAGCTCTCAAAAGCCTACAACTGAAATACTTAAAGACATAATCCTCAGAGTCCCACAACATGCAACTGGCCATATGCCCTCAATATCATCACTAAAAAGACTAATAGCTAGAACTAAAAAAACAACTGCTACCACCCCACCTTCCCCCAAAGCTTTCAGTGAAATAGAAATACCACCTGAACTCACTGTAACTCATAATGAAGAACAATTTCTTCTTTATGACAATAAATCAAATGACAAAAGAATAACAATATATTTGGAACTCCCACAAACTTACTTAACCTACAGAACTGTGAGGAATAGATGATGGATGGGACTTTTAAAATATGCCTCATACCATTTTACCAGTTATATACAATTCATGGACTGTATCAAAATACAAACATCCCCTACATATATGCCCTGTTACCAAACAAACAAAACACCACCTATATTGAACTCTTAACCAAAGTAAAACAAGAAAATAATAATTACTATCCTCAAAAAATGATCATTGACTTTGACCAGTCAATGGTACCAGCAATACTAAAATCTACCCTCACACAGCAATTCAAGGTTGCTATTATCACTTTACCCAATGCATATGGAGACACCTCCAAAAATCTACAATAAGGGAGTCATTATTATGGCAAATGAACTGCAACCGCCAGCCGTGCTGTGCTGATCTGTCCGCCATCTAACGCAGATTGACCGCCCGCCGGATTAGGACGGTGGGCGGATCCACACTGTGACCGTGGCGGACGCAAAGACTGTCCACCACCGAACCGCCACAGGTGATTGCCTGGCGGAGCGGTCTACATCCATAAAATGGTGGCGGTGCCTAGCAGGCACCAACCACCATATTATGATTCAGGCTTGATCCAGCCATTCCATGACGGCGAAACCGCCATAGAAAGGCTGGTGGAGATTCCATTTGGGGGCCCGTTGCGGGCCCCAATGTGTTGGGGGAGGTGTATGTGCACTGGAAGTACCCATGGTACCCCTCTATATTTCAGTGCACTAAGTGGCAGGCACCATGTGGTGCCTGCCACGTAGTGCACTGAAATGCACAACCTGCATTTCCAACATTGAGGCGGGTGCTGCTGTCAGCAGCACCCGCTGCAATGTTAAAATGCAAGATGAGACCGCCATAGTGGCGGTCACATCCTAATTTGGTGTGCAGAACCGCCGGATGTATTGCAGACGGTCACGGTCACCACCACAATGGTGGATGGACTCCAGTCCATCCGCCATTGTAATCAGGCCCTAAGTGTAGTATATGCAACGAATAGCAATTTTATGAAATTAAAAAATTAATCACACTAGCATACGTCCCAATCACTGACGTAGCCTAACAATACAATACAATTTATAAATAGAAAGCCCCTACTACCAAACAAATGAACAAAAACTAAATCCCCTACTCGACTATTTCGAGGATACCTGGGTGGGAAGGCTACACAGATCTGGACACAGAAGACAGCCCGAATACCACATTCCATAGTGGAATGTATATAACAGTACTCTAAACAAAGAAGCTAAAACTAATAATGTGTGTGCATAACTCTTTCCAAGCCACAACAGGCAGAACCAAACCAACTCTACAGAAATTATTACAATCAATCCAAACAAAGCTACCAACAATTAAGAATGGAACAGTCTGTAACCCAACTAGCCCCAAAACTAACCAAACAAACGTGGCAAATGTTCGAGTATTTACAATTCAAAGTAAGAATCTACCCAAACACTAAAGGGCTAGAATATATAGAAACAATAGCTAAATCCCTACTTTAAATAAATATAATATGTTAGCTTGGAAATCGGACCAATTGCGCTGTACGAATCCGCCATGTTGTAGTTGTCTGGAGGGCTTCGCTGATGGGTACGAGTTGCTCGGAGCCTGAGGTGATATTCACAATGTACTTGCTCGCTCGTACGGCGGGACCAGTCGGTCGAAAATCGCACGCGCAACTCGTATTCGCTCCTGACGGATGCCGTCAGGAGCCCTCAAAACATACAAATAATTATAAAACTTTTAAAAAAATTGATAAAAAACATATGTTATTAAAAATGTACACTAAAGGACCGATTCCAATCCCGGTCGGAAAACGTTCCGACCGACACTGATCGGGAATGTATTCCGACCGACACGTACGATGGGCGGAGTACGATGCAATGCGAGTCAAATACAACCGACTCACACGGAGCACAATACATATGACTGACACATACGGAAATCAAGCTGTCTGAGTGAATCGGGTGGAATGGAGCCCGACGCGAGCGGCTGGTATGCGAACGTTGCAACATAGCTTAACGTGAATGGGACAGACTCGGGCTACCCTGCAAATGCTGATAAAGGCATCCGTTGCAGTCAACTGAACGTCTCCGTCATGCTGAACTAAACCAAACAGAAACAGACAGAAAAAGACCAAACAAGCATTGTCAAAGGCAAAAACAAATTAATTCAAATATGTGAGATACACCCACAACTCCACCTACATAAAGGGCCAAAATCTTTACCATGATCCCTTGCAAATTCAACAGACCTGCCAGCTGATACCACTACACTGCACTGAGACATACACTCACAAGTCACCCATCACACAACCTGTACACCACTATCACCTGTCAAATACCACACTCACAAACACACACTTTTACTCATACTCACACACCCTCACTTTCACACTCACCCACACATCCATCTCCACCACCACCCATCACCATGCCCCCAAAGAAGAATCCAAAGTTCACAGACAGTGAGTTGGAAGTCATGGTAGATGAAATTCTCAGAGTAGAGCCACTGTTATTTAGCACATTGTCCAACAGACCCCCCCTCTCCCAGAAAACCAAGATGTGGGAGAGGATTCTCAACAAGGTGAACGCACAAGCACCTTACCTGCACACAATGGATGACATCAGGAACAGGTACTATGATGTGGAGGAGGGTCAAGAAAAAGATTGGCAAAGACCATGCCCTGAGCCAGCATACCGGCCATGGCCCTCCTGCAAAAGCTATGCACCTCACTTCCTTTGAGGAGAAGGTGCGGGCCATCCTTCTACCAGAGGGCATCAATGGATTATCAGGAGTACCAGAGCCTGGTGAGTACATAACCAACTAGCTAATATTGTGAGCCAATAAACACCCACAGACATAACTGTCATGGGGACAGTGATATCAAACACTATTAGCCAAGCCATATCAACATTAAGCAAATGCTAATGTGATGTGAATGCCACTCACAGAAACAAAATGCCGGCAAACTCAGAGTAAAATGTAAATATTTCATAACATGTTTAAACTTACTAACAAACACAGAAAGGCTTTGGCCTCACAACACCAGCCACCACTGGCAGCCATCTTGCTAGCACTGTTACACTCCCAGGGAAGCAGAGACACAGGAAGGAAGCTTGGTATTGCTGGGAAGGTAAATGTAGCCAAAAGCATGATGAGAGTCATAGTCACAGCCAACACTACACCTCCCACATGGCCCAACAATCACACCTTGAACCATGCTCAGCTCACAAGGAGTGGACGAGTACTGCCAAGAAGGCTGACCCTGGGCTCTGGTGTGGGGAGCACAAGGCCCTGTTTGGAGTAGTGCTCAAACAAACACCAGGACACCACTGTCAGACATCTTGAACTTGAACTTTGACTCGCTGTAATGGAAGCATGGTTCATTGTGGCCTACCTGGGCTGTGGGGGAGGAGGAGTGTCCTCAATGACTTCAACTACCATCAAGGCCCTCCATACACACACCTTCTCATCCAGAACAAATAGCACTTTTGGGACTAGTCAGACCATGACAGTGAAAGGAAATGTACCGGCAAGATGGCTGACACATGGGCCTTATGTAGGAATTGACCACAAGTCATACCTAGACTCTGGCCCTCTCACACATGTTCACACTCTCAGCCATCTCAACTGTACATTTTCACACACTGCCTGGGGATACATTGCCCCAGGAGTGCCCCCTCGGCTGGCTGTGAAGGTGAGTGGAGTACAGGACATGTGGTGAGATGCAGACATAGCAAACATCAATACACACACACAAATTACCATATGCATTATTGACAAGGGATACCTGACAGTGAATGGAATGGCGACAGCAAGATAGATGACACTGTTTCATGGTGTTATTTACAAAAAGAACTGTTGGGAGCTGCATTCAACTCCTACATCATGCAACGTTGTCAGCATCCTTGGCACTACACTCCCCTCACTGTTAGTGACACTTTCAACACGACGAGTAATCTGGACTGGGTGGAAGGAGGGGTACATCTTACAGCATCATAACCCAAGCACACAAACCTCTGGACTTCACAGTTATGAGCATGTAAAAGCAAGAAAGCAGCCTTGGTTAACCCATCTGTCAATGGAGGACAATGACAATATAAATAACGTTATCACGCACAAAGCTCAGCAGCAACACCATTTGCTACAGAAACACAATCACATGGGTGCAATGAGATGGGAAGTAGTAACAGAAATGTCAAAATAGTAGCTCGCAAATGATCATATACATACAGGACTGTGACTATGTTGTCAGACACACCAATGTGTCTCCAATAAACATGCACTACTGCCAACATACATGCACAAATCTTGCAACACATTGTAAGGGGAAGTGTAAGTATGTCATCATAAAAGCATAAATGTGATAAAGAACGGCACACCTGTGTCAGGCACGGAGTGGCACTTGAGTTCCAATGGCTATGTACAGTCAAAGAATCAATACATGAGCTATTCATGCTTAAAGGTCTACCTACTCAGCAAAACGCATTGAGTTCAAATTACAATGTCCTTAACAAATATAGGCCCATGTCTGTGACAATTGCAGACATTGCAATGTACATACACTCATCATGATGTACAATAGCAAATTTAATGTGTGTGATCCGTTGACGTGTGCAAAACCACAACATGCTTTGTGTGTCTCTCCTACCCACAGGGCCTGCTGGGGACACTGCAGGAACAGAACAAGAATCACAGTCCCAGACTCTGGTTGACCCTGAGCTCTCCAGTGCGGATGTCTCTGAGTCCTCTTTGGAAGACAACGCAGGACCTGGCCACTACGGTGTGGATCAGCATGCAGCACCAGCAGCTGTAACTTCAGCTCCCCCTACAACCACTCCCGTAACATCTGCCAACACCCAGATGACCTCTAACAACATGGACAGACTAAGGCAAGAAAACACCGATGACACAGTAACACAGGGCACTCTGGAGTTGGCGGACAACAACACCAGTGACAACACCGAAGGAGTCTCAGTGTTGTCTGTGTCTGCAATGGTAGGTCCTGCTCATGTTGGTAGGGGTGGTGTGAGGGTCCGCGGGGTGAGGTCACGTCCTGAAGATGGTGCTGCTGATCAAGCTGACCCACAGTTAGGTTGCATTCTAACTGCATACCGAGAATGCACCGGAGACTTTGGCCAGGTAGTTGGGATCCTCAAGGACATGCAACATCAGCAGGCTGCCCATTATGGCAAAATAGACTCCTACATGTCCAAAATGGATTCCCACATGTCCAGGATGGAGACCCACATGTCCAGGGTGGAGACCCACATCTCCAGGATGGAGTCCAAAACGGATAAAATGGATGACCTCACTGCGGTGCACAGGGACATACTCACATGCCTCCGCCAGATTACTGACATGACCACACCTCCCTGTGTGCCCTCCACATTCTCTGCTACTATGTCTGCAACTGCCACAGGGGAGGATGAGGACTCTGGCGGAGAGTCCCCTGCATCGTAGCAGCCTGCACCCGAGGGTCCCCCTCAAAAGAAGAAGAGGGGTCGTCCGAAGAAGGAGAAATGAGAGCCAGATGGCCATGCATAACCCCCAGGAAGTAAAAACCTGCTCCTGATATCCTCCACTGTGTGCCAAGCGTTAACTTTGTTGACTGTCACTGTACTCTCCCACATGGAATGGAGGGTCTAAGTTGGAACAATGACTCAAATGACTGTGGAATTGGCTCTGAGAATTTCATCTACTAACACTAAAACTCCTGTGTGAACTTTGGATTTCTATCACTCTGTACAGCACTATCAATTACGTGTACTGTTTCACACATGCATCTGAATCAAATCATAATCACACAATACTTGCCTCTGTTGTGAATTAAACACGGTTTGTGACATAGAGATGATGACCTGCAAAACAAATACTTTGCAGGAGAACAACTACAGCAAGGAAAACACAGTCTTGTGAGTAACTATGATGTGAAAGATATGACAGATACACACAACAAGGTCAACACAACACAAATATCACATGGCATACATACTCATTGCCTCCACTATTGTGAACTGAAAAGACAATTAAATGCACATACAGTAAACTCATTCATATGATGTGGAAATCAGGCCACAGGTACAGTATACAAATGAATGTCAGATGTGCGTATACAGACGAGGTACACCTCAATGTGGAGCACAGGTTTATTACACAGTCACAACATGTTGCCTCCACAACAGATGCAAGTTAACCACACCGTGACAATGAGCACAAAGTAACAAAGATGGTCCAAAATGTTAGTCATTGAGTGTATGGCAACGCTTCCTGTTTCAAAGAAAAGTTGGACTCTGTAACACCATTGTGTGTTTTGGAGGTCACATGTCATCAGACAACAGCCAAAGGACCCTGTGAACTAGAGACATAGAACAGTCTTGAAATACCAATATTTCTGCATATATCTCCAATAGACATTCCATACACAAGTCTTATGATTTGTGAACACAACCTCGGACTCATGTCAACACTGTACTGGTGAACATACTAACTCAATGGACACATGACTACAAGGATCATGTCAAGTAGCATGCACCCACAACTATGCATAGACATTGCACTACATACACATATCATGCAAAGAAAAAGCTTAGTCAACTCTGTATACTCAGAATCATGAGAAAACGTTGTTGATGAGCTGGCTCCGAACATCCTCCTCCCCCTCATCATCACTGGCAACATGACCCAGGGCTGGATCCTGCCCTGCTGGAGGCTACTGGTCATCGTCATCTTGGATGAGAGTTAGCCCATTTCTCACTGCCAGGTTGTGTAGCATGCAACAAACAATGACGATCTTATACACCTTTTTCTGGCGCATATTGGAGGGCCCCTCATGTCCATTCCAGGCAGCAAAATCTGCTTTTAAGTAGCCCAAATGTCTGCGCCATCACTCGCCTGGTCCGCCCATGTGCCTCATTAAAACGTGTCTCAGCAGTGGTGACAGGGTTCAGGGGTGGTGTCAGCAACCATGCCATGTTGGGGTATCCAGAGTCACCTACATTCAAACAAAAAAAATCTCATGAGTCTGAAAAGGGGGTAAAACCCGACATACATCAACACACAACATAAACAGACATTACACTCCAACAAGCCAGGCCTGCTGATTTGGCAGCTGTGACATCATCTGTGGGATCCTACTATTCATCATGATGTATGCATCGTGTGTGGATCCTGGGAAAGTGCACAGATATGTGAGATTGTCATGTCAGGCAGACATACCACCAGGGCATTGATGGAGTGAAAATGCTTCCTATTCCTGTCAGTTCATTTGCTTGTGGTGGAACCAAAGCCACATGAGTACCATCTATGGAGCCAATGACATGTGGCATTCTTCCCAAAGCATAAAAGTCACTCTTGATGTCAGCAAATTGACGTGGTGTTGGGAATTTGATGTACTGGTTCAGCAAATGCAACATTTCCTTGAAAAAATCACGAAGCACACGGCTAAACATAGACTGTGACATCCCACCAGCAGTAGCCACAGTGTATTGGAAGGTTCCCATGGCAAAGAAATGTAGGGCTGCCATCACCTTCACCTTGGGGGTCAGCGCAGATGGATATGAGCATCCAGGTTGCAAATGTGAGGCCAACTGGCCTGCCATCTCCTCAATGAGTGGTCTGGTGAAGCGGTGATGTCGGATGCTGTCGTGTTCAGCCATGGTTTCTAGGTCTGGAAAGGGTCAGTGGACAGCTGGTCACCTGCGGTACATAGGCGACAAAGAAACTTTATAATTTCCCTTTCAAATGTGGCAATGAACATGCTAAACATCACATGCAACCTCAAAGCAAGACTCAATAAAGTCAGGTGTGTACTGTTGAGGATTGACACCGATGCCAGCTATGTGGCCCTCACAGAACATTTCATGTCCTGATGGTTGTACAACAAGTTCAATGCTGTGCTGTGAACAATCAATGGGGTCGGTCACAGTCCATCTTAACAAATATCACTTTGAACTTCCTTAATACATTATCTGCCCTACTAACAATGACCCATATGTCCACATGTGTGATGAACAAACATGTAGCATGTGTAGTGATGGTGTATCACTATGTCATCCTTACAGGTCGACGCCCATCAGAAGCAGGAAATTTGGCGGACCATCATCCGGGCTGTGAGATCTGTGGGGGTCTTCAAACACCCCATTCCGCCACTGCCAGAAGAGGTGGCATGCCCTCCGTGGCTGGACCCGGAGGATTGCAGGAGTCCAGCTGAAGCTGTCACCTCCTCGCAAAAGGGGTGGACTACAGACCCTGACCCCCCGCATGCTCTGAATACTCACTGTGGTCTTCCCTGACCTGGATGGGCAGTCGAAGGCCAGATAGCAGCAAGGGGGGGGGGTGAGTTTGTGCATTTAGCTGAACTATGTCAGACATGCATGTTGCACTCCCTCAGCCTGGTAAGACTCTCACAGGTTGTGTATCTGCTGAGACAACACTTGTGCCAAAATGTAAAGATGCCCCATCTCATCTGATACCCAGATGTGTCTCTTTCCATCTGTGACATGTGTCACTAGGCGCCTGTGTATTTGCTGTAGTCCAGGGTTACTGTGTACAGCACCATATACAACAGGTGGATTGAGTTGATCATCATGAAGGATGTGATTTTCTGACATGTGTCAGCAACTTCACAGAAATATGACCCGCACTCTGTGTGGTACATACCTAAATGTACGATCAGCTGATCTGTGTAAACACAGGTTTGTGAGATTAACACTACACACACGTGCAGCAGGTAAGACCAATGTTGTTGATTCCTCAGACAAATGAACTGGACAAGCTTTACAAATACATAGTAACCAGCCTTGTGGTCCCACTAATCCCATGTTTCACATGGACCAAGGACAGGTATGCCAAGTCAGGCCATCTGAGACACTGTCACATCCTATTTTTATGTGTCAGGCAACACTATAACCATTGCAAATGTAGATTAATGTGTCTGACTCTGTGTCAGTGTGTACAGGCTGAGCTATTTTGATTACACACATGGCAAATGTATAGGACATGGACAGACATCTCATGTATGGAAATTGGTTCAGATTCACAGGACTTAACATGTGTGTGCTATCCCTTTACTGTGCATAATGGTGGCTTCAACATATATGTGTATGGTGCACTACTCTTTTCTTCGGAGGTTGCAAAATGTTCCTGTAAACAGATTTGAGACTTCATATACTCCAATGTCTCAGTAGAACAACGTGAACTTGTAGAAGTGTTTGATTTGTATGTAGCACTTAGGGGACATGTATACTTGAGCACTACAGATGTTACTTGAACAGTGTATACATGAGTGTGACCTGCTGCTGACTGTAAAATCTTGATTCACTGTCCCTGTAACAGGAGTCAGTACAGACTGTTTAGGCAGACAGGATTGTGGCATAGTGTGGGACATGAAAAAGTTTTAAGATGCAGTATTTGTACTTTTCAGTTGCATGCGGACCATTTTAGCATTGGTGTTCAAGACTTGAGCCCATCATGGTTACTGGGGATGGAAGTATGTTCATCATGTCAACTGGGACATGTTTGTGATCAGCCCTGACACTTAGGAGCATTACAGATCAGACAACAGGCAAAACAGTGACCTGTTGGCCATGTATTTCGTTTAATTTGAGATACATCTAACTCATATTTCCATTGTCATCATGTGTTTGGTAACCATGATTCACTGGCAGACTGACAAGTGACATGTTTACATATGTGTGATGCAAATGAATAGTGGCTTTGTCCTTATGCAAGGCCTTGCCCTGTGATGTGTTGTAAAAAGAAATCATGTGGCACGTATAGGCAGATGACTGATATGAATCTGTTTCTCCTCCTTGTTCACAGCACCGTCTATGGCAACTGGAGGAGACAGTTCCACGGACTAGGAGGAAGCAGCTAGCCAGACGGGGTCCACTGTGGAGGAGGATGAGGGACCCAGTGGCACAGAGGGTGAAGGGAGCCACACTGAGGGCCGCTCAGAAACATCAACGTCAGCTGATGAACCATCCAGCTCCAGTGATGACTCCCTTTTGGTGGTGGGTGTTACCAGAGCAGAGGCTGCACCCACAGAGTCTGTCCCCGCTACCACCACCACCTCCAACCTCCCACCTGTTCCCATTCAAAAGGTCTGTGGACACTCCAGTGTAAGGGAGCATGTCTCCTTTGGTCCAGGCACCATGCGCCCTGCATCTGTCATCTCTGCTGCCCTGAGTGTGGAGTCTGTGGACTTGATGAAACAGTTACATGTGGGGCAGACATCCACGCTGAGGGTCCTCGATGCAGACACCAGTCTATTGACACAATTGGTGTCATACATGAAGGGCCTATCATCAAACATGTCTGCCCTACAGCAGACAATTCAGTCCATGGTCTCCTCACTGATGGCAGCAGTGTCCCTCCTACAACAGTCCCTTACCCCTCCTACCTCTGCCCCATCCACAGTCCACACAAACCTACCTGACCAAAGCACACTCACACAGGCACATGCACACACCCCAACAGACAGAAGCAGCACAAAGCAACCTAAGACAAAGTCCAAACAAACACGCATGCACACTCAGGGGACTGACATCACACACACAGGGGATAGGAAAAAAAATACACACACCCATCCACAACCACTCCATATTCCTCAGCTACCTCTCCCTTCAAAAGCCCTACCCTTGACTCTCCTGCAACCACCCCTTCCCAGAGGGTCTTCCTCTGTGACCTCGGCCTCTTCCCCACTGATATATCAGACCAGACTCACAAGGGGAAGAGGAAATCACCACGCACAGAGAGGAGGTCCCCACCACCTTCCCTAAGAGTAGGAACACTGAGGCCCCACCCATACATCCCCCAGGACAAAGAAAAGCAAAACCCGACCACCATCACACACATCCTCCCCGAAAGCTACATCCACCAAAGTCAAGACCACCCCTCCCAAAGTTCACACACAAAAAGCCATCCCAGGTTCACCCACACACCATTACACCATCCACAAGATGATAAGGCCCTCACCCCCTAGCACAGTTACTTCCACTCCCACAACACCACACCCTCAGTCACTTCCAGACACTGCAGTAGAAACCGTTCCCCCCATCTGACCTGTCCTCTGCAGTGGAGCCCCCACCCCTCAATCTGACATAGGCACTGCAGTGCAGCCACAGCCCCCTCAGTCCAACATGTCCAATGCAGTGGAGCCACAACCCCCTCAGTCCAACATGTCCACTGCAGTGGAGCCACAACCCACTCAATCCGAATTGTCCACTGCAGTTGCTACGGACACTTCAGTAGCCCCCAATCCTCCCATTACTCATCCTGGTATACCCTTATCCTGTCCCTGTGGTGCCTGGCCTGCCCCAGAAGATGCCCCTCCTTGGGGAGTTGTCCCCTAGTAATGTCAGTGCTGGCTAGCAATTCATGAAGACTCATCATGTCTTCCCCCTGAAGAACTCATTGACATGGACTGGCCATTGGCCTTGTTTTTCTTTGAGAATCATGATTCCACATTTAAATGCTGAATAAAGCAATGTTTTGAGATTTTGGCTATTTTCTTTTGGTGTACATAATGTTGCTGATTAGTGTACTGAAATTGCTGTTGAAATATTGTTTTAGGACAAAACATGATAGAGTGATGTGATGGACTGCCTGAGGTCCATGGGATATGTGTCCTATTACAGTATGAGTCGTCATTGGCTGAAATTGCTGGTTGTCAGGATCCACATTGTTTTGGACAAGGAGTGTGACATTCTTTTCACAACCTCCCATCTTTGGCTTACACTTTAGCACATATGTTGGGATGACATTTATACTCATTTTAAATGTTTCTAATGGTATACACCACTCCAATGGACATGCATATTAGCGTATTGATGATGAACAAGTCATCTGTCTCATCAGTGCCACTTGGTGCACATGGATTTTGACTACATGCTGCAGACTTGGGAAACACACCTGTACACAGGCTGATGGGACCAAAGTATTCTCTGTGTTGTAATAGTTTAGTCAATGTCCGAGTCTCATTCTGACAAGGCAGACCCATGCCAAGACCAAGCTTAACAAAGCAAACCTTCGACAGTAGTGAAATCACCTCTTTGCAGTGTGTTAATCTGTGACCTTTCCAAAGCCCATGGTATGTGTTATGTGATCATGATTTTTTGTGTTGACAGCCCTTTTTCTACCAAGACTGTAGTCCTGCAGATGTCCCTGTCTGCGGGGCTTGACAAATTGTCCAGTAATTAATTTGTCAGCCTATTTGACTGTGAGTGTCTGTTATGTGGGTGCATCAGACAAATAGAGTCAATATGGTGTCCACCCTAGTTGGGTTGCTATAAGTGCCTGCACTGTGGGTAAACTCACATTAAGCATAATTAGGATTCCACGAGTCATATCTGTGCTACCAACATCAGCATGTTTTTTTATCTTTCATCTGTTTTCAGGCGTTTGGCACTTGTATGTGTGTATGACTGCTCACACTCAGCAGATTCTTGCCTTCCCTGTCACAGGATGTCAACATGTCTTATTTGTAGGTCTCCTTGAGTGTTTCATTGCTCTGGGACAGTGTTAAATTTCCCCATGTGTCTGATACATTTCACATTATGCACATGTCATCTGTCCTAAGCGGAGTGACAAATTGTATAATGCCTAGCTATGTGCCTTCTGTTTGTAAAACACAGATCCAAACACCCCCCTGGGATTGTCATGGGTGCATGTGCAATGTCACCATTCAATGTAGGCTTAGCTGATGCATATTGCATGTGATCAAGGTGTGTGGTGTTTAGACTGGCCAAATGAGACTCACCTCTTGGCAAGACCCCTACCTACAATGTGGCCTTACATTACAGGCCATGCCCTGTGAGTAATGTTTGGGTATGTGTAATGGAAGTTGTTCTGACAAAACACGTGACACAGTGCACAAGATTGAGTGTGCTCCAAAGTATGGTCCACATCCCGATGTTGCATCACAGAGGGACATTAGACAGGATACTGTCACCACAGTGTAGTGGCCTTGAGGATACCAGGGATAGAGAGTAAGTCTCCTGATGTATTGTTTGGGGCTCCACCAAGCTTGTTCCACAGGTGACTGTTGTTGACCTGCACATCAAACAATGCCAAATTGCCAACATTCTGTAACACAATAATGGAGATGCATCTGGGTTATACTCATTACGCAAATGTCTCAGTGGAATTTAGACCACCATCGTGTGTGTGGGGGTAGCCTAGAGAAACTTACACACACACACACATGTTGTGTTTGTTCTGCAGTATGTGGTTGGCTGGGCGTTTTAGTGCATCTTCACCCATGTATTCTACTGACTTTGTGGACAGTGATTTGATGTTTGTTTTATTTTGTTTATCTACTGTCCCTGGGACTCCAACATCTTCAATATGGCCATTCATCATGTTCTAAATGTGCCATTGTTGCCACAGTGTGGAACAGGATCTTGTCTACACTGTTGTTTCTGGCGGATTTCCTTTGTATGTGTGTCTGTATGTGAACAAATGTGTGTTTATGCCTTTTGATGGTCACTTCTTCCATTGTCCAATTCAACATTGGTGGTAGTGTTAGCCCACAATGGCAATGCTTGTCTCCACCTGGCAGGGTGATTTTTTGAAGGCACAACAATGTTTGCCTCAACAGATATGTGTTTGTTTGGCACACAACCACAACTTTGTCACTACATTGCTTGTGTTTTAAGTCCTCAGAGAGTCATACATGATTGTCTGCCCATGCTGGGAGTCACAACCCCTACTCACCTTTTGGTCACTCCACTGATGTGGGGGTCCTGACCCATGTCCCCTATGTTCTTGTCAACACTGGGGTTTTGTACAGCACACTCAACGTTTTGTCACTACACTGATGGGGGTGTTACACCCCATGTCCCCTATGTGCTTGGCAATGCTGGGGGTTTGAAACCCACACTCATCTTTTGGGCACCACACTGATGGGGGGTTATACCCCATCTCCCCTATGTACTTGACAATGCTTGGGGTTTGATCCCCCTATCTCCTTATGGTGATAACACTGATGGGGGGTTATACCCCATGTCCCCTGTGTGCTTGGCAACACTGGGGTTTGAACCCCATGCTCATCTTTTGTGGACCACACTGATGTGGGGTTATACCTCATCGCCCCTATGTGCTTGTCAATGTTGGGGGTTTGAACCCCACAATCTGCTTTTGTTCACTACAGTGATGGATGTTACTGCATTTGTTTGCTTTATGTGTCACTGATTCTGAATGTTTGCATACAATACACAAGCTTGGCATGGGAGTAGGAGGGGAGTGTTTGCCCTCTACCTCCTCTGGGGTGGATTGTGCTGGGGGGATGGACATACACCACCATAGGGTGTACAATGCTGGGGGGATGGAAAATAAACCCCCAATGGGGTGGCCAATGCTGGGGGGATGGACAATAAACTCACAATGGGGTGGACAATGCTGCGGGATGGATATACACCCCCTCTGGGGTGGACTGTTTTGGGGGATGGGCATCCACCCCCTCTGGGGTGGACTGTGCCAGGGGATAGGTATCCACCCCCTCTGGGGTGGACAATGCTGGGGGGATGGATATACACCCCCTCTGGGGTGGACTGTGTTGGGGATGGGCATCCACCCCCTCTGGGGTGGACTGTGCCAGGGGATAGGTATCCACCTCCTCTGGGGTAGACAATGCTGGGGGGATTGGCATTCACCCCCTCTGGGATGAACTCTGCTGGGGGATGGGCATGCCTCCCTCTGGGATGGACTGTGCTGGGGGATGGACATCCACCCCCTCTGGGGTTGACTGTGCTGGGGGATGGGCATTCCCCCTCTGGGGTGGACTGTGCTAAGGGGATTGACATCTTCCCCCTCTGTGGTGAACTGTGCTGGGGGAGGGGCATCCCTCCCTCTGAGGTGGACTGTGCTGGGGGATGTACATCCATCCCCTCTGGGGTGGACTCTGCTGGGGGATGGGCATCCGGCTCTCTGGGGTGGACTGTGTTGGGGGATGGGCATACACCCCTCTGGGGTGGACTGTGCTGGGGGAATGGGCATACTCCCCCTCTGGGGTGGACTGTGCTGGGGGGATGGCATCCCCGTCTGGGGTGGACTGTGTTGGGGGATAGACATCTACCCCCTCTGGGGTAGACTGTGCTGGGAGATGGGCATCCACCCCCTCTGGGGTGGACTGTGCTGGGGGGATGGGCATACACCCCCTCTGGGGTGGACTGTGCTGGGGGATGGGTATCCCCCTCTGGGGTGGACTGTGCTGGGAGATAGACATCTACCCCTTCTGAGGTAGACTGTGCTGGGGGACGGGCATCCACCCCCTCTGGGGTGGACTGTGCTGGGGGATGGACATCCACCCAATATGAGTGTTTTGGCTTTCGCGGGATCGTGACGTATTAGTGGATGGTAGGTGTCTGACTTACCGTCTGTGATGTACGCGTCGGTTCCAGTTGTTGATTCGGTCATAGGCGTACAGTGTAGGGATGAAATGCATGATTGGATACATGGCAGCTTCGTCTCGTACGCGGTGTTCGTGTTGTGGCACGATTCGGATCTGATGTACAGCTCTTCCGGATGCTGTGACGTGCTGGAGGTGGCAACCTGTTCGGGCACAGAGGAAGTACGCATCGTACTTGCCTGGCCCAAAACTGCTATGGTAATGGTTCCGGGTGAGTCCATTCAGCGTTTACGGAGCCAGCTCGTATGGGAAATGTTGCTCAATTCGGAGCGTGCATCTCGCTTGGGAATTGGAAACATTTTAGCATCGTACTTCATCGTTTGGACGGACCTGCTCCGGGAATGAGTTGGTCAGAAGGTACAGCTATGGATGGCTTTGGAAGGGCCATCCGAGCGAGATCGGAATTGGCCGCTATATGTAATAACGTAATCGATATTTACATAATGAATAAATAATGTATTACTGTTAAAAAACATGATATGTTAAAAGAAACATATAAAAACCAATGTATAACTAAATATTTGATTGCAAAAATGTACATCACTATTATATAAAACAAAAGAATGTTTAATACTGACTAATAAACATCAACAAAATACAAAAAGGTGTCCAAAAATAAAAAAATGTTTTTTATTTTCTCTGTATAACAATATATATATAAAATATTGTAAATAAAATAAAATGCATATTCTTTCTTTACTCAAATGTTTGAATCAAAATAAAAACATAAATAAAATATTAACATGCTTCTGTGTTTAATTTATATTGTTTTAATTCCTGTATGTCTGATAAAATACTTCTGTAACATTAATTAACTTGAAAAATTGTTTTGTTTTAATACACGTATAATTCTATGAGTCACCAAAATAAAGTATTAATCTTTAACTACTCCCACTATACACTATCTTAACTCAGGGAAGGTGCAAAACACTAAACATATATAATTTACTATTCCCACTCCAAACCATATTAACTCAGGGAAGGTGCTAGACACTAAACATATGTAATTTACTATTCCCACTCCAATATATATTAACTCAGGGAAGGTGCTGGACATTAAACATATATAATTTACTATTCCGACTCCAAACCGTATTAACTCAGGGAAGGTGCTGGACACTAAACATATATAATTTACTATTCCCACTCCAATTTATATTAACTCAGGGAAGGTGCTGGACACTAAACATATATAATTTACTATTCCCACTCAAATTTATATGAACTCAGGGAAGATGCTGGACACTAAACATATGTAATTTACTATTCCGACTCCAAACCATATTAACTCAGTGAAGGTGCTGGACACTAAACATATATAGTTTACTATTCCAACTCCAATTATATTAACTCAGTGAAGGTGCTGGACACTAAACATATATAATTTAGTATTCCCACTCAAAACCGTATTAACTCAGGAAATGCGCTGGACACTAAGCATATATAATTTACTATTCCCACTGCAATTTATATTAACTCAGGAAAGGTGCTGGACACTAAACATATATAATTTACTATTCCCACTCCGAACCATATTAACTCAGGGAAGGTGCTGGACATTAAACATATATAATTTACTGTTCCCG
This sequence comes from Triturus cristatus, assembly GCF_964204655.1. NCBI lineage: Eukaryota > Metazoa > Chordata > Amphibia > Caudata > Salamandridae > Triturus > Triturus cristatus. The sequence continues at coordinate 313,035,840 of NC_140580.1, read as the reverse complement.
CTCCAAACAATATTAACTCAGGGAATGTGTTGGACACTAAGAGGCCCATTACGATAGCGGGCGGACAAAGTCTGCCCACCAGCGTAACGGTAAACGGGACCGAACTCCAGAGGTGCGGCCGTCCCACTGTGCCTATTAGGATGCGACGGCCAGGGTGCATATTTAACATTGTGGCGAGCGGTGCTGTAAGCAGCATCCGCCACAATGTTAAAAAGGCATGTTGTGCATTGGCATGCACAATGTGACAGGCACGGCACGATGCCTGTCACCTTGTGCATGCCAATGAAGGGGGGTACCATGGATACCCCCATGATACCCCCACCCCCCAACACCCGGGAGCCCGCAACGTGCCCTCCAAGCCAAAGACTGCATGCCTTTCCATGGCAGAGTCTCCGCCATGGAAAGGCATTCCAACGCACTCATCATAATATGGATGGTGGTGCCTGCAAGGCACCGCCACCATATTATGGGCCTTTTCTGCCCGACAGGCAATGATGATGATAGCCTGTGGGTGGAAAAGCGGCGGACGGTCTTTCTTTCCGCTGCAGTACCCCCCGCCATGCTACTGTGGCGGAGGTAAAATGCCGTCTGACGGTGTGATTTGGCGGGCGGATCGCCACCGCTGGTCGGGCGGTGGCGAACCGCCCACCATGACAATAGGCCCCTAAACGTATATAAGTTACTATTCCACCTCCAACTAAAAATAACTCATGAAAGATGCTGGACATGAAACATATATAATGTACTATTTCCACTCCAAACAATTTTAACTAAAGAAAGATGCTGGTCACTAAACATATATAATTTACTATTCCCCCTCCAAAGTACATTAAATCAAGGAAAATGAGGGACAGTAAACATATATAAGTTACTAATCACAATCCAAAATTTATAAAATCAAAAAGAATTCAAAAACACATGCAATATAACTATAATACCCTATGGTTAAATTTCATAAACATATATAAGTTATAACTTTATAAAAAAATAAATATTAACATATTCATAAATTAACACAAATATAAACAACATTTGATTTTAAAACCTTATATTTTTTCACAATATTTTATGATTTTTTATTCATAATAAATTATAAATCTAATATACAAATATTAACCTAAAATAAATTTTTTAATTTGTTTATAAAATTATTACATTTAAAATAATCTTTAAACACTTTAAAAATTATGAATGTTAAAATTAATGTAGACTCAATTTTTATTTCTGTATTATTATTACACAAATACATTTAAAAAAAATCATATATGTACTATATGAACACAAAATACCTCTACATGAAACTCATTTTTATAATTTATCATATTTGAATATTCTGTACTGTATTATCAATTCATAACAATCAATAATATTATATTATTAAACATGAATATTATAGTTCCTCTCAATATTTCTTTTTTTTTACATATTTAAAATATAATTACATACATTAAATTCAATGCACAGATATTTCCCTATAATTAATTAATGTATCTCACTATAGATAATAAAAATGCAAATATTTCCAATAAATCTAATTTATGCATTTTTTTAAAACAAAAAAACACCCTCATTCCCGCCTTCAGATTTCCCTCATACAAGACCAGTGAAGTTCGGCACTTATACTTACTTGAGCTAACTATAACTCATATCATCAGTGATGTCACTCACTGGCCATGTCATCATGAGTGATGTTTTATGTGAGGTCATGCAGGGGCGCGAGTTATAGTTAACTCAGGTAACTATAACGGCTGAATTTCCCCAGTTTTGTATGAGTGAAATGTCAGCCTAACTATGATTATGGCTATAATGTTTTTTTCAATGAATTTCTAAGTTTTTAAAAATGTTCATATATATATATATATATTCACTAAAAAAAACATAGGTTTCAGGGATGTTATAGTTAGTTGGACATTTCACTCATACAAAACCAAAGAAATTACACCCTTATAGTTAGTTGAGCTAACTATAACTCGCGCACCCCGCAATGCACTGCTGATGAAATCACATATTACATCATTCATGACATGGTCAGTAACATCACTGATGACATCACTGATGACATCTCAAATGACATCACTGATGACATCACTGATGACATCATCCAGTGAATGTGTTTTTCTTTCAAATTTAGATATGTATTATATAAATAACAAGCTGTAACGAAGAATGAGTGGATATATACGTGTCTGGATGGAGGATTTAGTAGGTGTGTGACTCACTGTTTAAGTGAGTTATTAAATGTGTCTTACTGAATACATGGGTTAGTGACTAAACTGTGAGAATGTCTGTATCAGTCTGTCTGTTGTTGTATAACCTGCTGCATCAGTTGGTCAGTAGCTCCACAGGTGTCTATATAGGTTATTGATTAGATGAGTAATTGTATGGGAGACTGAGTGTGTGTGTGGTTGGGTGTTGGGTGTGTGACTATGCATAGATGTGTGAGTAGTTGATTGACTGGGTGTATGACTTTAAGAGTGCATGTGGAAACAGTTCTATGGGTGAGTGAGTGTGTGTATGGATGTGTTGGTGAGCGACTGGATGTCTCAGTGGTAGATGTCCAAGTAAGTACAATAGCAAAAGGCAGTGTATGTGAGAGCTGGAGTATATAAATGACCATATGTGAGAGTCAGTGATTGTGGGAGTAGCTGTATGGATGAGTGTATACTTATATTAGTGATTATATAAGAGAGTAAGTATCTGTATGAGTAAATTAGGTGGTGTGTGTATAACTGTGTAGGTGAGTAAATGGAACTGTGATTGATTCTTTGCATGACTGACTAGTATAAGTGCATGACTGACTAGGATGAGTGGTGGTGTGTGAGTGTCTGTATAGGTGTATGAGTGCATATGATAGTGTTGTATTGATCAGTGACTACATGTATGAATGGTTGTATGGATGAATGAGTGCATGTGTCTGCAGACCTAGGAATTAGTGAGTGCGTTTGTAGTAACTGGTATTGGCGTGTTGATGGTTTTGAAAATGGTAGTCTGTACTTTACTGGGGGTGTATCAAAGGTTATATTAGGGTGTGAGGAGGTGCATCTGATTGTCACATGGATGATGTCATCAGTGATGTCATCAGTGATGTCATTTGATATGTCATCAGTGATGTCACTGACCATGTCATGAATGATGTAATATGTGACGTCATCAGCAGTGCATTGCGGGGGCATGAATTATAGTTAGCTCAACTAACTATAACAGCAGAATTTCTATGGTTTTCTATGAGTGAAATGTCCAACTAACTATAACGTCCCTGAAGCCTATGGTTTTTTCAGTGAATTTTAAAGGTTTTTTAAATGCTAATTTATAACTATAATGTACCTGAAACGTTTGGTTTTTTCAGTGAATTTCAAAGGATTTTTAAATGCTAATTTCTAATTATTTTCGTCTTTAAACCTATAGTTTTTTTCAGTGATTTTAAATTATCACTTTATTGTCAACCTAGTGAAAACAGCCAATATCCCCACTTTTCCAGCAATAGCTTCCACACAAAAAAAAATTGTAACAAATGAGAACAGCAACTAACGGCAATAATATACAGAGTAGACGTCCCTGTGCAAAAATTAACACAAAAGCACTAGTTCCCGATCTGGGGTGAGATCCAAAAACAGGGAATAAGCCACGTTTGCAGTAGGTATCTAACATCTGCATTTTACTGGTGTAAATCAGGACGACTACCTACAATGTGAAAGGGATCGCAGCCCAGAATCACATCTGAAGCACAACATATGTCATAGAGTTACTGGTCACGCAGCTCAAACACCCATGAAGGCCACAACACTCACTGCCCCCAGCCTCAGGACGTCCCCCCCAGACCACCCCTCTGCCTACTACCACCGAGGCAGTGAAGAACAGGACAGCGGACCTTCCAAAAACGGCATGGTCCCTCAGCCACACAATACTTGAATAATGGCAGATATGGCAAACAAATATGTGTGAAGGACGCAACTCATCCATCAATAATAATAATGCACACAATGCCAAGTGTAGTGGTGATGTGCTGGACAGACCTCACTATACAGATCATAAACCTCTCCATCTGTACATATACTGCTGGTCCTTGTAGTGTTGTGCACAATAGACGCAACCATGTTACCTCAGGCAGTGGGGAAGATCTCGGATATGTAGCTGTGTTGTCCTCCCCTGGAAGCAGAAGCGCAGTGGGCTGGTCCAACATACGTCACTCCAGCGTAGGAGTATGAATAAATAAGCCGGGGCTCTGGGCGTGGTTCACTTGTGAACTGTGAAGACCAACGAGTCTGCCAGAGCGGCGGGCCTCACCCTGCCACGTGGCTGCTGCCATGACCGAAGGTCTCCTCGACACATGCCCCCTGCGAACCCAGCGGCACAGCACCGCAGACTTTTGTCTGTACAGACTACTGCCTTCGATCTACACTGTGGACAGCAGGCATCACAATTCAGATGGAGTAGCGATTGCAGATGACGCAGTCCAGTATGCAAGATACATTGCTCCCAGTGCGGCCCTCTCGGACCACGCATCATCGCAGGGTGCACACACGTTGAGTGCTTCAGGTGCCACTAACTCAGTGCACCACAAGTCCTCGCCACGTGGCCTTATTAAGGCAGAATTCCAAAGACATTGGTCTGAGTGCGGCCCCCCGGACCACGCATCATCGCAGGATACGTACACGCTGAATGCCAAAGGTACTACTAACTCAGTGCACCATAAGTCATCGGCACGTGGCCTTATTGAGGCAGAATTCCATAGACAAAAGACATTGCTACGAGTGCGCCCCCCGGACCACGTATCATCGCAGTGTACGTACACGCTGAGCGCAATTGGTACTACTAACTCAGTACACCGTAAGCCATCGCCACGTGGCCTTATTGAGGCAGAATTCAATAGACAAAAGACAGTGGTCCGAGTGCGGCCCTCCCAGACCATGCATCATCGCAGGGTACGTACACGCTGAGCGCCAAAGGTACTACTAACTCAGTGCACCATAAGTCATCGCAAGGAATAGTGAACAGTTTTATGTCAGCAGTGAGGCATACTATCACTTGAAAATCACCCAAAAATTCTTATAATATAAAAAGAACAGAAGAATCAAAGTACATTAATGATTACAATCCGGTGATTATGTGGAATGCATTGCAAATATGGACATACAATATGTTTCAGATAACTCAATTGCTGTTTCTCGCTAAGTCACGTCATATATTACCAAGTCTGAAAAGACAGAATTGAAAGAAATGTGGGAAGAAATTTCACAGGAGAAGACACTTAGCAAAAAATTTTACAGCTTCAGCTTGAAGATGCTTTCACATCGAGAAATTGGATCCTACGAATGTTCGGATCGATAGACATCTGCAAGTTTATATTCAAAGTCAAGAGGAATCATCTGGATAAGTCTAGGTCTTGTTGCGGCACGACATTGAGTTTTAATATAAATGATATAAAACAAGTTTGGGATGATATAGAGTTATGTTTCTTTGCTTGTCAAGAGAAGTGTACAGAAAATAACAGTTTGATAAGTGTATGTGTTGAAGAAGAGATGGAAGATAATACTGATGTGAAATAGAAATAACAAATTTTAAAGTAGTTTCTGCTGAAAATCCCGACTATGTTTGTATTTGTTCTCAACTTACTCATTATAAAATTCAAACTAAGAATGTAGATGTGTTTTTAAAAAGTGAAAAGGATAACAATGATAAATAGAAAGAATTTCCTGCTTATCTGTTTGTGGAAGCGTGTTTTAAGTTACGTACTGTACAATGTATTTGTAAATATTGTTACAATAAATTAGAAAAACACAAAATGCCAGCTAGAGCTGTCCATAATGACTTAGTATTAGTTGCTATACCTCCTAAACTTACAAATGTAAATACATATAAGGCCATCCTTATACAATCTGTGCACCCTTTTCAGGCTATAATTCATATGCAGCCTAAAACAAGTAAGCTGCCTTCAACAGATCTATAAAGAGGTTTAAAAGGAAGAGTTGTGTATTTACCTTTAGATTTTAAGAACATTTTTGAAAATGTTAGTGTAGAAAGAGACGGAAGATAATACTGATGTGAAATAGAAATAACAAATTTTAAAGTAGTTTCTGCTGAAAATCCCGACTATGTTTGTATTTGTTCTCAACTTACTCATTATAAAATTCAAACTAAGAATGTAGATGTGTTTTTAAAAAGTGAAAAGGATAACAATGATAAATAGAAAGAATTTCCTGCTTATCTGTTTGTGGAAGCGTGTTTTAAGTTACGTACTGTACAATGTATTTGTAAATATTGTTACAATAAATTAGAAAAACACAAAATGCCAGCTAGAGCTGTCCATAATGACTTAGTATTAGTTGCTATACCTCCTAAACTTACAAATGTAAATACATATAAGGCCATCCTTATACAATCTGTGCACCCTTTTCAGGCTATAATTCATATGCAGCCTAAAACAAGTAAGCTGCCTTCAACAGATCTATAAAGAGGTTTAAAAGGAAGAGTTGTGTATTTACCTTTAGATTTTAAGAACATTTTTGAAAATGTTAGTGTAGAAAGAGACGATACTGAACCTGTCGTCATTCTTGTTAATGGTGTACCCACAAAGAGACGGAAAATATGGCAAGAGTTAGTACATGTCACGAAAGTCCAAAAGGCTACATTATATCTGGTGCAAAACAATATTTACTATAAAATTGTAAATGTAGAAGGAGAAGAAACGACTTTAGAAGATGAAACACATTTTTCAAGTGGACAATTCAAGAAAAGAAGAAATTTATGAACATTATACTATACATCCTCTACATTCAAAAGAACTGATAGGACATTCTATTGAATTGTTCCAGATGAAAAAAGCAAAACAAACTCCCATGAGTGTGTGGGAAACAAGTTTGGAAGCTTGTTGTTTTCCACAGCTCTTCCCTACTGAAAAAGGTAGACGATATGATGAACAATCAGTTCAGATTCTAGCTTCAGAATACCGTACTATACAACTGTACTCAGAACAACAAAGATTTCCTCAGTGTATTCCATAAATGTTTCATCTTTTGTTCCATACACCTACACTGCGGTCAGCAGAGCTCACAATTTAAATTGAAACATGATTTATTTATTAGAGAGAATTGTACTCTATGTCCTCGAACTTTGTCAAGAGGAAATGACTAAAAACATCCCTCGATGTCTGTGCTGACTACTGCCTTGGATGTACACTAGCGATATCGCAGGGCTCACAATTCACATGGAGTTTCGATTCTGTGGCTCGCCCGCACCACACATCATCGCTGGCTGCGCAGACGCTAAATGCTTCTGATGCCCCTATCTCAGTGCAGCACAACTCATGCATCCTTTCTGATACAATATTTTGTGTATAATTTCAAATCTGCTGTCCTACCTCAGTGCATCACAAGTCATGAACCCTTTACGATAGAATCTTTTCTGTATGAGTTCATATCTGGTACCCATACCTTAGTTCAGCACAAATCATTGACCCTTTATGATTGAATCTCTGTGTCTGATCCAATGATTGCTGTTGTACTTGTTGCCAGCACCAACCATTCCCGGAGGATTGGCTCACAATCACCCCACACGCATCCACCGCAGACGGCACTGGACATGTGACCCTGTTAATAAAAAATGAGTCAAGCGCACATGCCCGTACCCAGTTCCACTATCTATCTGTGTCCGTGTGTTCATTATATATGCAACATGCTGCCCCTAGGCCCTACCACATTACATAGTGCTCTGGACAGCGTATGCAACCATCTTACCTTTGACAGTGGGGGAAAACTTTAGCTATGTAATTTTGTCTCGGTCATTGTACAAGTACGTATGTAGAGACTGCATCATTAGAGTACTGCAAGCAGAGTGTATAGTGAATTTATAAGTGCGTGAGGATCATCGCAGTGATTGTATAAGTACATATGTTGGCGCAGCCTAACTCCGACAACGAGCTTGTCTCTAATTCGCTGCCCTCCATGTGCCAAAAACTGAAAATTCAACTTTCCATGGCCCTGTATTACTACAGCTGCAACACTCCACTGAATGTGCAATGAACATTCATATTCACACAGATGTCTCATGTCCACCATCTTTCTTGTGTGGAACAATGCATGAATATAGGGTCAGTAATTCCCCGTACCTTCCATGTTGGCCATATTGTTGGACTTGGCTCACAGAGTGACACTTTGGCTTTTGCAACCCGGGTGATGGTAGCACTCCAACACGGACACCCGCACAGCCACTCCCTCACGGCTGGTATACACCCACACCACACCCATACAGCACAGGCATCACAGGACACGTGACCCTACTAATAAAAAAGACCGGGCGCACGTGCTCTATGCCATTTTAGAGTTGCTCGCAATGCATGCACTGTCACACCGCCACTGTGATGGCCGGGCCCGGTGGTCCAGACACTTGATGTTTTGTGTGCTCTGCTGCACCGCAGTGTAGGCCTGAGCCCAACAGCGAGGGCCTACTGCGACTTGCGTGGCCTCACTTCTCACTGAGTTAGTAGCACTGCAAGCACTGAGCGGGTGTACAACCTGCGATGATGATAGGTGCACTAGTATGTACTCTGCCATGGCGAGACTCAGTACCAAATGTGAGACCTATTAGCTTGCAGAATGGAGCTGCAGGATGTGGAGGGTGCCACGACCGTGAAAAGGTGAGCAGTGAGGCCTTGGTGCGCAGCGTCGGGCAGATACCTCTGGGCGGCGGGAGTGGAGGGGTACAGCAGCCTGAATGCAGAAATACGGCAGTGCGATTTATGGATACGCACTCGTACATAATCTGCCACAGCATCGGATTGGTAACGCGGGCACTGGTGCAATGCCCGAGGAGACGGTGCCGAGTTCCAACTGTGGGCTTCTTTTTGGAGCAGTCTTGGAGGCAGATTTGGGCGGTGTCGCTGTTGTTTGGATACAGCCAGCAGCCCAGTGGGTGTATGAATGGCCTTTCTGGAGGCAGATGGGCGTCATTACCTCATGTTTAGCAACAGGCAGAGGTGTCACTTTCTTTCTCTCGCAGGGCCGCCCATTAATGTATGCATACCTAGCAGGGCAGGGGGCCTGAGCAGAAGTGGCCTCTCTTGTTTTTAAGTCACCAGTGTAAACAAATCCGTGCATTTTTTTGTATCTCCCCCACCCCACCTTTTTTAAATAACATTTCGCCGAAGCAGTGTTTCGAAGAAAGGCAATATGCAAATGTGGGCCACTTTGTTTTTTAGCGTGCCCGGGCCGATTTTGAATCCTAATCCAACCCTGCTCTGCCATTACTAATTCTGAACTATCTTTCAGATGTGGGAGCTTGAGAGTTCCACTAGGTCGCGGCACGTGGTTGGAGACAGAGCGGTGGCGTAAAGGTAAGCTGTGATGGTTTTGTACACAGTGTGGGCACTCAGTGTCCCTCCTCATCTCTTCGTTTCTCTCCCTCACACTCTTTCTATCTCTCTCTTACTCTTACACTGTTTGTCTCTTTCTCACTCTTCCTCTGTTTCGCTGTTCCTCTTTCTCACACTCTTTCTCTCTCTCTACCTCTCGCTCACTGTTTCTCTCTCTTCGTCTTTCTCACTCTTTCTCTCTGTCTTCTTCTCACTTTCTTTCTTTGTCTTTTTCTCTCTCTCACTGTTTCTCTCCTTCTCTCTGTCTTCTGCTCACTCTTTTTTTCTTTCTCTCTCTCTTCCTCTCTCCTTTGATGGATGCATGACACACAATTTTATCTTGCTTTTTATCTAACAGGCTGTGAATCACAAATCGACGTTCACCCCCCGAACACCACCAAAGCTGAAAGCGCGAAAAATCTGCGATGATGCGTGGCCATCCTGAAAGCATGACAAAGTTGCTTTGGCATGTGGTGGACCCTCTTACACACACGCTGGTGGTGGAAGGTGAGGAGAGAGACTTCTTTCTGCAGCAGCGGGCATTCACCTCTGCGTGGTGGGAGTGGATAGTGTGCAGCAGTCTGGGCGCACAAGACCACACAGATACCTCTGAGCAGTTGGAGTGGATGGGGTGCACCAGCCTCATTGCGCATTAGCGAAACAGAGAATTACACGTGTGCAGTTGTATGTACTCTGCAATTACTAATTCTATACTACCTTTCAGATCACTAAACTTTAAGGCTGCACTATCTCCCGGCACGTGGTTGGAGACACACCGGTCGCACAAAGGTGAGCTGCGAAGATTTTCTCCAATGTCAACACTCCTTCTCTTTCTTTCTCTCTCTCACTCTTTCTCTCTTTCTCTGTCTCTTCCTCTCTCTCTCTCATTCTTTCTTTCTCTCTTCCTCGCTCTTACTCTTTCTCTCTCTCTCCCTCTCTCCCTTTCTCTCTCTCTCTTCCTCTCTTTCTCTTTATCTCTCTCTCTTCCTCTCTCTCACACACTGTTTCTCTCTTTATCTCTCTCTCTTCCTCTCTCTCACGTTGCTTCTCTCATTGTCCCCCTCTCTGTCTCACTCTTTCTCTGGCTTCCTCTCTCTCACTCTTTCTCTCTTTCTCTCTCTCACTCTTTCTCTCTCTCTTTCTCTCTCTCACCCTTTCTCTCTCTCTTCCTCTTTTTCACACTGATTCTCTCTTTCTCGTATCACACTGTTTCTCTCTTTCTCTGTCTTCCTCTCTCTCACACTGTTTCTCTCTTCCTTGTAGCTCACTCTTTCTCTCTTCCTCTCTCTCACTTTCTCTCTCTCTCTATAACTCTCTCTCACTCTTTCTCTCTCTGTCTTGCTCTCTCTCACATTGTTTCTCTTTCTCTCTCTTACTCTATCTCTCTTTCTCTGTCTTCCTCTCTCGCTTACTCTTTCTCTGTCTTCCTCTCTCTCTCTCTCTCTTGCTCTCTTTCTCTCTCTCTCTTCCTCTCTCTCACTCTTTCTCTCTCTCCCTATCTCCTTTGCTGGACGCTTGACGCACCATCTTATCTTTCTTTTTGTCTTGCAGGCTGTGAATCACAAATGGACCAGCGATTACACGACACGGCTGTATATAGTTTTATTTGTTGTTGTTTTGTTTTAATAAAACATTATATGTAAATCTATACATGACTAAGATTCTTATTTCTCCAACCTCACAAGCATCTTTTTATTAATAGTTCGTAGAGGGCACTTCCGGGCCCAAGAAGGTTGTTTGGGGTATGCTGGTGATGTGGGAAGATGGTGCGTTACCTGCTAATGTGGGGAGACGCAGAGTGAAAGAGGTATCTCTCACAGAAAGAGCTCCAGTATGTTTTCAGAAATGTCTCGGACAGATGTCAGCTGACGAACTGAATCACAAAATGGCTTTTCAATGCTCAAATAGTGTGACTTATGAACAGTTCATACCCAGGCTTGCAGAGGGGCAACTACGGCCTGTCCGCTTGACTCACAGAGGCAGAACTACAAGCTGTCCGCTCCCAAAGGAACAGCAGCGTAGTAGCTTTCAGAGGTAGAGGCACAGCAGCGTACTAGCTTGCAAAGGTGGACAGCTGCGAGCCGATGGACTGGCTTCTAAAGGCATAGCTGCGAAGTGGTGATGTTGGGCACAGGGAGCGTGAAAAGTTTATCTTCCTACTGGTGTCCTGGAGTGGAAGTCGTGCTGCTTGACGCTCACCTGTTTCTCCTTTATTGTTAATAAATCTTAAACATTCACTGTGTCCAAATCATCATTACACAGAGCTCTGCTATATTAAATTGCCCCTGCAACCTTTCTTTTTTATTTTCACTTGATGCGAGGCACAAGATGGCTGCTAACTGTTCCTGCTTTGAAGTGTTAGCAGCCAATCAGAGGCAAGCTCGTGCTCGGGAGTTAGGCACCGACTATATATATATATATATATATATATATATATATATATATATATATATATATATATATATATATTCACTGAAAAAACCATAGGTTTCACACATGTTATAGTTAGCGGAAATTTTACTGATAAAAAACCAATGAAATTCCCCCGTTATAGTTAGTGCAGGAAACTATAACTCACGCGACCGCAATCCTCTGCTGATGCTAATACTGTATTTAGACACTTATTTGCCCATGTCTTCTTCCATAAATTTTTAGCTATACATATATTACAAATATTTTTTTTTCATAAAGACACATATGTCATCAGCAGAAGATTGCGGTCGCGTGAGTTATAGTTTCCTGCACTAACTATAACGGGGGAATTTCATTGGTTTTTTATCAGTAAAATTTCCGCTAACTATAACATGTGTGAAACCTATGGTTTTTTCAGTGAATTTGCAAGGTTTTTTAAATGCTAATTCCTAACTATAACGTGTGTGAAACCTATGGTTTTTTCAGTGAATTTGTACGTTTTTTTAAATGCTAAGTTACTTTACGCCATTCGTGGCGTGCGCGCCCACTTAACGCAGTTCGTTCCGTGCGCGCACGGTGCGCTTCGCGCACCGTGCGCGCACAGTGAGCACGCGGTGCGCTTCGCGCACCGCGCGCCCACTTTACGCAGTTAGTCCCGTGCACGCACGGTGGGCACGCGGTGCGCTACGCGCACCGCGTGCCCACGTTACGCTAGATGGGCCATGTACGCACGATGCGCTTCGCGCACCGTGCGCACATGGAGGACATATTATGCGCTTCCTTGTGATAGGTAATCTGTTGAAATTTTTTTGGGAAATGCTGTGCTCTTATATGCCATGCACAAATGGTGGCCTTCGGCCACCATTTGCACACGGGGTGGAGAGAGTGGGTTTTTTTTTTTTTTAATAATTTTTTACCGTACGCGTACGGTAAGCGTACGTTAAGCGTAATCGGCTAAATTTTCAAAAAATAAAAAATTACCGTTTTTTGCCTTGGGGGATCTTTGAAGACTCAACTAACATGGTTATGTGCATGGGCGCTGTCTAAACAGCCCCTTTATATGTTTTTGGCATTTGTTTATCAGCTCCCCCCTCAGAGTGTGAGAGAGAAAATGGCGGCCGCCGCTTCCTGGTTTCGACCGATTCGAATGTTTACTAAGATCTAAGGGCCAATCAGAATCGCGCTCGCGCACGCCACCGTACGCGTACGGTAAGCGTACCGTAAGCGCACCGTAAGCTGGCTCAGATATATATATTGATTTAAAGGCTATTTTCTCAGAATCTACTGAACAGATTTACACCAAACCTACAAAAGGCACTTCCTTGACCTGAGGACTACCTCTCTGCCAAATTTCAAGTAATTCTGTTCAGCCGTTCGGGCTGTAGCTGTGTCTAAAGGTTCTATAGAAAAATGCATGGGAAAAACGCGTTTTGGGACCCCCCTTTTATCTCAGCCCCCGCTTGACGAATCCCCCCAAGACTTTCAGGGTAGGAGCGGAGCGTAGCGCCCCACCTATTTTGAAAAATTCGCGAGGATTCGTCAACCGGCGCCAAAGTTATTCAAAATAGAATGTTGCGGATTTCCTATGGAAACGTGGTCCTAACTATAACTACCTACTGGCGACCGCCAGTAGGTAATATATATATATATATACATATATATTTTTTTCTTTAATATCTCAGAAACGATTGAACAGATTTACATCATTTCTTCAAAACCGCACTTTCTGGACCAAGACCTTTATCCCTGCCACATTTGGCGTAATTCCATTCAGCAGTTTGACCTGTAGCCTTGTCTAAAGTTTCCTATGGAAATGCATTGAGAAAACACGTTTTGACACCGCCCTTTTCTCTCAACCCCCCCTTGACCAATCACCCCTAAACTTTCAATTCGGAGCTGATCAAAAAATAGAAACTTTCAGTAAAATTTCGTAAAGAATCGTCAAACGACGCCAAAGTTATTAGCAGATGGAGGGCCCCAGGAGAGGGGCCGCGCAACCCCCCGCCCAACATGAGTGAAGCCTCGAGACTGTGTCTTAAAAAACATAACGTCCAGGATTGTAGGGTATGTTCATGAATAAATAAAAAAATTGTGGGAGCACTACCATCTTTATTAAAGAGGCTCTGCCGGCAAGTAAAAGCGGTGGGGAATCCATCGCGTGACATTACTGCCGAGGCGGTCTATGGCTGTGCCATAATTAAGGCGAATCAGTACCTCCTGGTCCCCCGAGATTTGAATCCCCAGGTATCTTAGATCAGTATCGCACCATTCAAGTGGGTAGTCGAGGGGAAATCTGACGGATGCAGGCGTTAACGGGAAGATTTGTGACTTCTTCCAGTTAATATGGACCCCGGAGAGTTTGCCAAACACAATGAATTCCCGCAGTAGGGGGATTATATTTTGCTGAGGATCTCTTATATAAAGGGTAATATCATCTGCGTAAAGGGAAAGAAGAATTTGGCGTAGGTTGCAGTAGAGCTCCTTGTCCTGGTGGTGTTGGCGCCGTTTGCACGCCAGGGGTTCGATCGCAAGGGCAAACAAAAGGGGTGACAGCGGGCAGCCATGTCTAGTGCCCCTTGAGATAGGGAAGGGAGCCAACAGATGACCATTTATTAGAACCTTAGCGGTGGGGTTGTGATATAATAACCGTATCCAATTTATATAAAGAGGGGGAAATCCCATGGGTTGTAACACTCCAAGGAGATAATCCCATTCTACTGAGTCGAATGCCTTGGTGGCATCTAAAAACACTGCAGCTAGTGGCAACCCGGGAGCGACATTCTGGAGTATAGAGAATAGAGTGCAGAGGTTATGTGTGGTGGCTCTGCCAGGGCTGAAGCCGGACTTGTTCGGGAGTACAAGTTTGTCTATTAAAAGGGTTTAGCCAGGACCTTCGCCAATATTTTCGTGTTGCAGTTTATGAGCGAGAGCGGCCTGTATGAATCGCAGGAAACTGGGGATTTACCAGGCTTCAGCAGGGACGTAATCAGTGCTTCTCTCATTGATGGTAGTGAGCCACTTTCCATAGATTCTTTGTATAACTCTTTTAGAATGGGGGCCATAATGTCTATGTATGTTTTATAGAATTCGGCGTGGAGCCCATCCAGACCGGGTGCCTTTCCCGACTTTACCTGTATTATCGACTTTATATGACTTAAGGGCTTGTATTTATTAATCACTGCAGCATTTTAACTATCACTATTGTATCTCATCTTGAAAAAACAAGAAACAATAGTCATATTATTGCACAATACAAACGAACATCTTTTATTACCACACGTCCTACTAAAGCCATTTCATACCAGAATCAAGCAAACAACTACACTTATTAAACATAGCGATATTTGCTCCAATAAAGTCAGGTAGAGTGTAATTAACGACAATAAAGAAATAGCTCAAAAGGAGTTCCTTGCATTTTGGACACAATGATATATGTTAACTTTCACCACCTGTTGTTATTCTGGGTTAGTGTATCGACTTTGGTGCTATGAGCACTGTGGGGTAAGGATCTATACTGTTTGTGCATTTTCAGGACCTCCAAGGTCTCACCTGGATGTCCCAGGGTGGGAGCATTCAACTATAAGCAGGGCCCTTATAAAAGATGTTTATATGCCCTGGTGATATAGAAATTGCACATTCCATTTTCTCCATTGTAGATGCCTAGCCACATTGCATAATATTACAATAGTTTATGAACACATAAATATTGCTAGGAATTAAATAAATATCATTCAAAGAACAAGGAGAATGGTATTGATAAATCCAACAGTATGCCATTGTTGAATTTATCCTAAATTGTACGGAAGAGAAGATAGAAGACTTTCTTCTCTGTAAGCCAAAATTCAGCCTTCCTGCAGTCTTCCCTGATCGGTCAGATTTAACAAGATTAGCCAGGCTGCTTTGATGAAGTGATAAGCAGCTCACCAGGCGAGAGACTATCTGTTGGAGGGGGCTCTGCTACGCAGGAATGCAGGAGCACGGGGAGGGGTCGTAGAAGGAACAGGATAGGCAGAGAATGCCAGGTCTGCCTACCTCCATCCCCTTGACCCATCCAGAGAGCAGGCTTCAGGAAGGAATCTGCAGATGTTAGGGGAGGAGAGCTATGGAAATGAGTCACACTGCAGGTTGCTTTTGATAGTTCTTGCTCCTTTTCTGAGACTTCAGCCATCATGAATTTTGGAGGAATCTTGATTTCTGGTACAAGAATATGTCACACTTTGGAGGAAGATTTCATGCTCTGGGGTGTTGCCTTGTGCCTCATCAGACAGGAGTGCTCTCCTGCTTTACCCCAGAGAACACTGAATACATATTTGAGAGGTGCACAGCCTCTCAGATCTAATGCTTGAAACTCAGACAAAAATAAGGATTGCCATGCTGGAAACTTGATTTGCACCACCAGGCCCTGCATTCTGACTAACGGTGCCTAATGCACAATTTGGAACTACAGCCCTGTGGATGTACCTTGTTTCAAAAGGATTAAAGAGTGGACTCCCTGCAAGCTACAGGTTAACAGATCTCACCTGCACCATCAACACCAGCAGTCTCCAGCCTGGAGTGCATACAGTGGACTTTTAAAGATTTGGCCAGGTGCATTGTGGGAATTGTGGTTCCAACCTTCCAAGGACCATCCAGGAGATTCCAGACCCTTGGATTTGTATTTTAGAGACTTTGAACCCACACGTAGACCTTCAGGAAACACTTCCTGTAGTTTGGGGAACTTTTGCTGAACTTTTTTGACAAAGTTCCAGAAAAGCTTCTAAGTGTGAAGGTAAAACTTTGACCGGGTACTCCCGCTTAGTGTATCTGGCCAGGGCTCCATCACGGTGGGCCTGAAACTTTGACTTTGTCCTGGTCAGGCATGACCAGATGTCCCAGAGTGGCACTAAAGGCTTTTAAGCAGTATAAAGTGGTAATTCTTTAAAAATTAATATCTCCAGTTCCCTACGTTAGATTGTTAGCATTTATATTTCCTACATATATAAATTGGTGTGGGATTTTTATTGTGTGTTGTGTCTTAATTATTTACTGAATTGGTATTTTTATATACTTGTCTCCTAAGTTAAGCCTGCCTGCTCACAGCCAAGCTACCAAGGGTTGAGCATGGGAATAATTTATTGATCCCTATAATGAGCCCTAGACTGTGTCAGTGGCCTTATTGTCAGTGGTAGATACATATTTACCAATACTAATAATCCACTTTCCAACCTTTGGATACAGACTTGTATTTAAAATTACACCTTACAGTAAAGTAAATTAAGATGTTAAAAATCCTCTACATTGTCTTAGAACAAAACTTGTAACTATTTTCCAGTACCCAAGGTCTAGTTTTCCAAAAAATTGCTGGTTTTGTAGGTTTTCCTAGGTGCTAGCTGAGCTGGGGCCCAAACTCCACAGCTACATACATTGCAAAATACACATAGTATTAAAAAAAAACACCACATTGATTCTCAGTGGAAAAATGCACTGTGCCTATGTTGTGTTTGGTGCCCGTTCCAGTCACGGGCACTTGGCCCACCCACACATATGGGGTTGTATTTTCATCAGGAGACCTGCAGGAACGCTGGGTGATAGGAAATTTGTGGCTGCCTGCAGATTCCAGGACTTTTCCTCAGAGAAATCGATGGAAAATGTGTCTTTTTAGGCAAAGTTTTAGCTTTGCAGAGGACTCTGGGTAAAAATAAACGGAGGACAGCCACGGAAGTCACCCCAACTTAGACTCCCCCAGATGTCTAGTTTTGAAAAAAAATTGCTGGTTTGGTAGGTTTCCCTGATTCCAGCTGAGCTGGGGACCAAAATCCACAGCTACCCACATTGCAAAAAACAAATTGCTTTTCAATGGAACTATGTGATGTGCCTACGTTGCATTTGGCGCCCCTTTTTGTTGCGGCACTTGGCCCACCCACATAAGTGAGGTGGTTTTTTTATTGGGAGACTTCAGGAAATGCTAGGTGGTAAGAAATCTGTGTCTTCCTGCAGATTCCAGGACTTTTCCTAAAAGAAATTCAAGGAAAATGTGTTTTTTAGGCAAAGTTTGAGCTTTGCAGGGGATTCTCGGTAGAAAACCCTGGTAAGAGCCATGCAAGTCATCACACTCTGTACTCCCTCAGGGGTCTAGTATTCACAAATGTGCTTCTTTGGTAGGTTTCCGCCGGTGCTGGATGAGCTGGGGCCCAAAATCCACAGCTACCCACATTGCAAAAATACATTGTTTTTCAGTGGAAAAATGCGATGTGCCTATGTTGTGTTTGGCTTCTGTTCGCGTTGCAGGCACTTGGCCAACCCACCCAAGTTTGGTATCATTTTTATCGGGAGACCTGGGGGAACGCTGGGTGGTAGGAAATTTGTGAATGCTTGCAGATTCCATGACTTTTTCTCACAGAAATCCAAGGAAAATTAGTTTTTTTACGCAAAGTATAAAGATTGCAGGGGATTTTTAGCAAAAAAACCCAAAAAAACTGGTGAGAACCATGCAAGTCACCCCACCCAGGACTTCCCCGGTTCACTAGTTTTTTTTAAATGTGCTGGTTTGGTAGGTTTCCTTAGGTGCCGGCTGATCTGAGGCCCAAAATCCACAGCTAACTAGGCCTGGGCGTAGTTCGCTGAAACTCTGCGAAGCTACCAAAAAACTCCGCAAAGTTCCACGAGTGGCGGAGTGCAGTGCAAACTGCAGTTTGTGTTGGCATTCCTGCTGCTTGGCTAGAAACTCTACCCAAGCGGCAGCTCACGCTGGCGAACTTAATGTTCGCGATCGCAAACTTACTGTTCGCGAGCAGGGGAAAAACTCCGCTGCACATCGCAAAGTAGACTTTTCTGCACTCCGCGAGCTCCGCAGAAAAATCTGCAAACTCCGCAAATGGAGCGAAGTTCACCGCCAGGCCTACAGCTAACTACATTGCAAATAACACACTGTTTTTCAGTGGAAGAATGCACTGTGCCTATGCTGCTTTTAGTGCTCATTTATTTTGCGGGCACATGGCCCACCCACACAAGTGAAGGGGCATTTTTATTGGGAAACCTGGGGGAATGCTGGGTGGTGAAAAATGTGCGGCTGCCTGAAGATTCCAGGACTTTTACCTAGAGAAATGCAAGGAAAATGTTTTTTTGGGCAAATTATGAGCTTTGTAGGCGATTCTGGTTAAAAAAACGGGTGAGAACCAAGCAATTCACTTCACCCTGGACTCATCCAGGTATCTAGTTTTCAAAAATGTGCTGGTTTGATAGGTTTCCCTAACTGACCGCTGAGATGTGGCCCAAAATCCACAGCTACCCACATTGCAAAAAACAAACTATTTGGCAATAGAAAAAATCGATGTGCCTATATTGCGGGCACTTGGACTACCCACACAAGTGAAGCACTGTTCTTCTCGGGAGACTTTGGGGAATGCTGGGTGGTTAGAAATTTGTGGCTGGCTGCAGATTACAGGACTTTTCCTCTCAGAAATGCTAGGCAAATGTGCTTTTTTAGGGAAAGTTTGAGCTTTGCAGGGGATTCTGGGTAAAAGAACCTGGTGAGAGCAATGCAAGTCAACACCCCTCATATCCACTGGGTGTCTAGCGTTAAAAAATATGCTGGTTTTGAAGGTTCCTTAGTTGCCGGCTGAGCTGAGGCCTAAAATCCACAGCTAACCACCTTGTAAAAAATCATGCATTCTACTGGGTGAAATATGATATCCCCAACGTCACGTCTTGCAGTTTTTTGTGTCCCAGGCGCAAAGCCCAGCCACACAAGTGGGGTACCATTTTCATTGGTTTATTGGAAGACATGTGGGAATACAGAAGAGTAGAACATTTGTTATTATCAATTAAATAACCATACATTTGTGCCTTTCAAAGGTAAGCAAGTATGTAACACAGAAGACATTTTACCCTCTGAAACACATGCCTGTAAGGGTGCCTATAAATTTTGAGCTGTACAAATAACCACTGCTCCCAAACTCCATATCTGGTGTACGTTTTAGAAACAGAGTTTTCCTTCATACCCTTCTTCCATTCTTTATAATTTACCATTTGAATTGCTGTATAGTCGGTACACACTCTATATATACCCACAACCAGAAAGGTCCAGTGGACGTAATGCTATATTGCTTTGAAAATCTGCCACAGTAAGAAAACTTTACAGGTGAAAACATAGACACAAATGGCTGTTCTTTCATCTCAATTTCAATATTTGTTTATTTCAACTGTTACTTTTTATAAGAAAACCTTGAACGATCTACACGAGTGACCCCTTGCTGCATTTAGACGTTTGACTACTTTTGAGAAATGTATAGGTCTCCAGGATCCACCAAGGGTTTCATATCCATCACTAACTGGAAGGAGATTGAGAGCAAAAACAGGAAAAATGGCTATCTCCCAGTTAAATGCCAAAACAGTGTTAAAAAAAATAGTTTTTCTGATTCAAGTCTGTCTGTTCCTGAATGCTGAGAAGATGGGGATTTTAGCACAGCAAACTCTTCATTGATGCCATTTTCAAGACAACAACAGATGCTTTCTTCTGCTGCACTTTTTCCCATTTTTTCCCAAAAACTAAAAATGTAGCTGTATTTTGGCTAATTTCCCGGTCTTCTCCAGGGAAATCCACAAGCCCTGGGTACCTTTAGAATCCCCAGGACATTGGAAAAAAGGCCACAAATTGGGCATAGATAGCTTACGTAGATAAAAAGGTATTGAGACCAAAGCACAAACTGCCCCAAATAGCCAAAAAAGGCTTAGTAAAGGGAGGGGAAATGCCTAGCAGTGAAGGGGCTAAAATGGATTTATCATTTCTATTCCATAGGTCCTAAATATGGCAGCTTTACCTCCTTATAATTGGGAATTACAGCTTGGGAGTGATAGGGTTCACAGAAGTGAAAAACTAAATTGAGAGTTTTTCACTACCAAGACATATAAAGCTTAAAAGGACATGTCCTGCCTTTTTAGGCTTAGCAAGCACCTTTAATTGCTAAGTGGACATTGCTATGTAAACTGCTCACACAGGCTCTACAGTGACAGGCATGATACATGTTTTAAAGGGCTATAGAAGTGAGTGGCACAATCAGTGCTGCAGGCCGTATAGATGCATTCAATTTACAGGCCCAGGGCACATGTAGTGCTCTTTACTAGGGAATAACAGGTACATTATATATGCCATTTGTGGATAAGTCCATCAAACCATGTTTAGGGAGAGAACACATGTACTTTAGCACTGGTTAGCAGTGGTTAAGTGCCCAGAGTCCTAAAGCCAACAAAAACAAGATCAGAAAAAGAGGAGAAGGAAGGCAAAAGGTTTAGGGTGACCTTTCAGAGAGGGCCATTTTCCAAAACTGCTGCAATATTTCTTTTCTGCCTTCAACCAAGAGAACACATGACTGGAGTCTTGCAATCGCACCACTGGCTATCTATAGCAAGAAAGGCAAAGTTCAAGGCACTTTGCATTGTTCACAGAGCCCAAAGAAAAGGACAGTTATAGTTACAAGCTAAATTCGAGTAATGCAAACGAATCAAGACACTGTACTGCAGGCTTGCACCACTTACCACTTATCATACCACCTTACCATAAGAAGTCTATAGGAGTCATTGTTTTCTCAGTACAAGCTGACGAGCTTTGGAACACCCAGCATGGAAAGCATGAAGGAGCCTTTACACTTCAGAAGAAGTATAAAGACAACAACATCACCACACATCCCTGCAATAGAACCTGGAAAGACAGTTGCTCCCTCAAAATTCAGTCTTCAGTTTACAATCCATAAATAAGAAACAACCGCACCAGCAAATTACTTTCAGTAGGTAGGTAAATTAAGGAGAGCTGGGCCAAGCTTTGCTGGGTATCATATAATTATGTAAATTCATAAATAAAATTTCTGACCCACACTAATACTAGTACCACAACAATCAGTGGTAAGCAGCCAACCATAACTTATATCTCTTACATTCACATAAGACATGTCTGCTAAGAGGGTTGTCCATCGCCAGTACTGTGCCGCCAATAAACTAGCCATCACTAAATCAACAGGTAAAGAATAACTGAAGAGATATGTCACACACTGTGGGTAAATCAAAGGCCTTTAATCTAATTCATGACTGCAGGTCCCAAATATCTGTACACTGTGGCCCTTCTTTACTTCTGACAATGGCTTTCAGATATATTATTTGGTAGCAACAATACACATCCCAGTATCTCTCTCCACTTCTCTCTCCCGCCAATAATGCCAGCTCTCGCCCAGAACTATACACTAGGGGGCAGATGTGCTAAGATTTTGCATTGGGATTGCTTCACTTTTGTGACTCAGCCCGATGAATTTTGTTTTTGGTATTTACTAAGCAATGCAAAGCCACCGTGCGTAGCTTCGTGCAGTTTAGTGCATATTGCTGCCTTGAGTTACCTTGTGTTAGGAAGCCATTCCATGGGTAGAGCGTTCTCATACATCCACTATGGAATTTGATGCAATGCCAGATTTACTAACGCTAGTAAACTTCAGAATGCGTCAAAATGGTATGCCTTTCCCAGTGAGGCATAACAAGGAGAAATGCATTTATTTATTCTTGTTAATTCCTCATTCTATGTATGCTGCATTGTGCAGCACATATAGAATGAGGGATATGCTTCTATGGATTGTATATGAGCAGAAATGTGTCCCTTCCTGCACAAAAACAACCGTGCCTATATGGCAAATACGCTTGCACTGTGGCTCAAGGGCACCTGCATTGGGGCTAGGCAGTACACAGTGCACAAATGTTAGGAGACAGCAGAAAGGCTTCATGTCTTTGTAAAAATTGATCTTTCTACTATCTGCTTTTCATGCAGTCTAGCAAGTTGTTTCACTGCATTGACTTGGGTGAAATGTAAGGAAATCTGCCCCAAAATGTCTTAATGGACAACCCAGTGCAGTAACCAGCTAAGCAGACTGTAATCATAAGAAATACTATAATGTGACCCACAGAGCTGTTCAAAGCTGCTAGCATACTGAAAAAACATAAATTATGTGGCTTCACACTTCATCATCCACTACACTGCTACGCTCTGTGTCTCATAACAGGATCTACACTGTGCCAGGTGCCTTGGTCATTTCGGGGGATCAAAGATTCGTATCACATCCCCCTGTGGCAATGGCCCTGAGCAGGCAGCAGTTCAGCACAGCAAGGCAGCAGTCCAGCAAGGCAGCAGACCAGCAGGGCAGCACCCCAGCAGAGCGTCAGTCCTTCAGCAGCACAGCAGTCCTTCTTCCTGACAGAGGATCCACAGGTCCAGAACTTTATTGAAGAGTTGGTGTCTGAGGTCCAGTGTTTTTTACCTAGTTGTGCTTTTGAAGTGGGGAGAAGTTTCTAGATGATACCCTTTGAAGTCCACAGGCATCCTGCCTTCCCTGTCCTGCCACCAGACTAACTACAGGGGGTATGCAGCCCATAGTGTGGATTAAGTACACAGCACATTCAAGTTTAAGTAGAGCTGTGCTCAGCTCCACCCTCCCATTCTGCCAGTGATGGCCCATCCATCCGCCCCTAGACTCGCTATTGTGTGTGGCTGTCTAGGAGGAATACACAAAGCTCCATGTCAGCTACATCTAGTTGTGTGACCCAGGGTCAGGCTACAGGCACTAAATGGCAATGGCAAAAAATGTTTTTTCTAAAAGTGCCATTTTCAAAATTGTAATTTCAAATCTGACTTCACCACAAATGTTTTCATTACAATTTCAAAGACGCCAACCATCATCGTGTAACCTGTCTCCATTTCAAAATGACAGATCATTAAATGTAATAAGGTAACTCCAATGTTAGTCTGTGAGAGAGGCAGGCATTGTACTAGTAAAAAACAAAAAATGCAAGAGCTTTTCACTACCAGGACATGTAAAACTTACATATTTAACTTTTTAAATACCTAATCCCTGCTGTCTGGGCAGGCAAGGGCCTAACTTAGGAGTGACCTATATATGTTAAAACGCATTGCTTAGGCCTGGCAATAAGTTTATTTTGCCAAGTGGAACTGGCAATTTGAAACTGTCTGAGACATATTTAAATGGCTACTTAAGGGGGTGGCACATCAGTGCTGCAGGCCCACTAGTAGTATTTAATTTTCAGGCCCTGGTCACCTGTAGTGCCATTTTACTAGGGTCTTCCAAGTAAATTAAATATGCCAATTTGGAATAAGCCAATGTTACCATGTTTTGAGAAGGATGCATGTGCACTTTAGTACTTGTGAGCAGGGGTTAAGTGTGCAGAGTCCTGAGGCCAGCAAAAATTAGATTAGCCAAAAAGGCTGACAGGCCTAATATCAAGAAATTAGCTTTTAATTTACTTTTTTATCTAAGCATGAACAGCTTAAATCATGGTGATCTATTGACAGTTGAAAAAGTGAATTTTTGATTTTCGTTTAACTTTATCAATGTTTGATGAATTTACACAAAGGTTGACAGATGTTTATCATGTTTATCTTCCTCTTGGTATTTTTACATTTGTGCAGATATGTCAAGGGAAGCAATGTTTAAGGGAGGGGGGACAATAAAGTGTTAATTTTGTGATAAATGTGGTATCATTAAATGAATCCATGCAAAATCGTGCATACATTTGCCATTTTTAGTGTTCTGGGTTATGGCAAGTTTTCTGCAGATTCATTAAGATGACAAAGGTGAAAAGGGGCACAATGTTTTTTGAGGCTCTCTAATGAATCTGTATCTGATTTGGTGGCTGTTAACACATTAAACCCAGTGCAAGAGACTCAAGTTTCATGCAGATCTGACGGGAGGGGGGGGGGGGGGTAAAGTCAAACAAGGGTGTCAAAAAATAAATGTTGCTAATACCTTCAGCTCAGTTTTAAACACCTGCATGATAATTGACACACACTCCTCATGGTTAGCTTACTCTTGATATTTTGAGTTTCCAACAAATCCGTCAGATGGTGGATCAGTTAATGGGGTGTTCAAAAAGAGCAGTTTTCCAATTTTTTCTCCCACATGAGACATTCCTTTGTGCTAAAGTAAAAACAAAAACCTGAATAGAATTTCACCAGATTTGGTATGAAGCTAGAACTTTACTCATACAAGTGCCTGTGCTTGGTATACATAAACCTGCTCAGTAGTTTTCAAGAAATTAGCATTATACAAATGTCTCAGTGCACATCGAATGTTTTAAAATTTAAAGATATATTGGCTGTAATTCCATTGACCTTCCCAAATGTAGGTTCTCAGACTGTTCGTGAACCAAGGGGAGTAGCTTTGGGGGGTGTTTGGGGTGTGACACCACCCAAATAAATGCATTCTTGGATTGGTAAATGGGGCTGTGGGCCCTGGGTCTGGTCTGCTGTCTCTGTGAATCTTTTTAAAACCATAAGCCAAGAATAAAAGACAAAATAGTGAACGTTAATGTAAGAGAGAGAAAGAAAGAAAGAGAGAAACCCACCTATATATGTTAAAACGCATTGCTTAGGCCTGGCAATAAGTTTGTTTTGCCAGGTGGAACTGGCAATTTGAAACTGTCTGAGACATTTTTAAAGGGCTACTTAAGTGGGTGGCACATCAGTGCTGCAGGCCCACTAGTAGTATTTAATTTTCAAGCCCTGGTCACCTGTAGTGCTATTTAACTAGGGTCTTCCAAGTAAATTAAATATGCCAATTTGGGATAAGCCAATGTTACCATGTTTTGAGAAGGATGCACGTGCACTTTAGTAGTTGTTAGCAGTGGTTACGTGTGCATACATCTCAAACATTTTCATGTCTCTGTTGGTGCCTAGTCTTTTGGACCCAAGGCAGAGCTATGGCTTGGCTCTCTCTCTGCCCTCCCTAAAAATGTGTTGTCCGCCCACCTCTATTTGTGGCTCATTTCAGTGGTTTGATAAAAGGATTTGTAAAAGGCGAAGACTAGAAACATGGAGTCCTTAGTACATGCACCGATTTGACAACTCTACCATCAAGGTTCATAGCCAATATGAAGAAGAGTGAGTGCAGTGAAAATATATTTAAAGTAAGTGATCACAGGGCAGGGACTCCAGACTTTTGGGTTATATGTTAGCGTAGTCATGAGTTCCCAGGGAGAACAACCAGGCTCAAGTGGACGGGCAGGGCATACCTCCAGTGAGTGTGTTTGGGGTGTGGCACCCCCGCATGCATTCTTGGCTTGGTAGTTAGGTAATGGGACCATGAGCTGGGTCTGCTATGTCTGTGTTGGTATTTCTCATTGTTCTTATTTCACTAAGAGTTTTTAACTTGTTAATTTTTTGGAGGGTATACTTAAATGTGTATATATATAGTGACTCGTTTACCAAAAAAAGTAGTAAATTGAAGTACTCTTTGAGTGTGCAAATTTACTACTTTGTGGAATTCACCAAGATTGGTAGAAGTAGGCTTGGAAGGCTGTACCAGTCCCATGTTTTCATGCATACTACTGGCAATCAAACACCCTAAATGTGAACAGATGTATAGTTGCAAATAGTCTAACCAGTGGAAATTGCTTGGGGTAATATACATGCCCATTCTTTATTGCCCAATGTGCCACTCTAGACAGAGGCCCACCTAATGGAAATCAGTACTGACCCTGTTCCTCATGGAAACAGTCCATTCCCAACCTTGGTTATCAAATTCCTCTACCCTGTAGCCCACTGCATTTTTAGTTGGTAAATGTGTGATTTACCACCCAAATCTCACTGGTTGTACTACACCCCTGGCTGTGGTCTGAGTTCAAATTTGAAAAACCACTGAAATTGAGCAGGGATGGTTACCAAAATACACAGCACATGCCTAACTTGTGCGGACCACCATGCTCCAAAACCAATTTTCAAATGGTACAGAAACAAGAAACACTGAAAACAAGAGAACAACATGATGGGGTCAGCACGAGTTATAGCATATGTTGTGTGCATTGGTAAACATAACTGTTAAATTTCATGTTTTTGTGTTTTTGTGTTTCTTTTGCTTACGTTGACCATTTCGGCCTAAACAAGATGGCTGAACGAGACGTTAAACGTGACTGCCCTGACAACACGAGGTTCTGGGTGAAGTGCTCTGTCGTCACCGCCAGCAGCAGTGGCCTGGACCTGACCCCGGGAGAACATGTATCCTTCAAGGACGCTCCAGGAACCCAGCCAATACCAAAGACAATGCTTGATTTAAAAACCGGAACCAGCAAGTACGATGAGTTCATCGTTTGACACCCTGAGAACTGCATCTCCTAACCCCAAGTCGACCAATCAGGACTTTCTGAATCCCGATCTTGATACTTTTTGACATTATTTTCATTATAAAAGTAGGTAGGGAATTGAGCTAGGACAACCGCTT
Source organism: Triturus cristatus (assembly GCF_964204655.1). NCBI lineage: Eukaryota > Metazoa > Chordata > Amphibia > Caudata > Salamandridae > Triturus > Triturus cristatus. The sequence continues at coordinate 313,008,840 of NC_140580.1, read as the reverse complement.
AGGCTATCGCTAGGACTTGCTCTTCTTTGACAAACTCGATTTCCTGACGTTATGCTGACGGAGAGGGCGATGACACTGCTGGACAGCTGTTATCCTGAATCTTTGAGAGACTGAATTGCGGCCTAACTTTGCTGAATAAAATTCTTCTTGACTGACTGACTTAGAGGACGACTTTAGCCAGAATAGGTAAATATGATGCTCTGAAATGCTGATGATGATTTCTAACGTTTCTTGCAATATTTCTTAGATAAAGAATATTTGATTAATTGACAAATGTGTTGTGTCGATTATTTTAAGAAGAGAATTTAGTGGGATTTAAAGACTAGATATATGATTGTGAAACTAAACCTATAAACAACTAAATGATCCATCTCCTTATGAGAGGGATATCTTAGGTTTGAAGTCAATGTGTTTAGGGTAAGGTAAAGGTATTCCTTTCATGTCAACGTTTGGAAGCTTATTTCCCTAGGAAAACAGATCAACTGAGTGTAAGTATTGGTTTTATGGGCACACCAATGAATGTATATGAGTGAATTTGATGTTGAAGTAGTTGGTCTGTGACGAAGGGGGAATTTGATGTTCCACGCTGCAGCAGTTTTTCTGGTAGCAAGATGATGGTTTTGATTGTTTTGGTTTGGTGATTATTGCTTGTAAATAGCTTATTGATTATTGGTTATTGATGTTGGTTTATGTACTAACACTCTATGGTGAGTTGTGTTGAGTTTTATGTTGTTTGCACGGCTTCTGGGATGTAGGGAGTCGGAAGTTTGTAACGGTTCCGTAGTAGAGCAGAGGTAAGCGCTGTTCTCGGGAAAGACGGAATTGTTGTTATCCTGTAGGTACACAGGAGGAAACGTGTGATGATTGAAGTTGCACGACGCATTGTCTGGGTTCGATTCGGTGACATCGCCGTGTGTTACCATTAGAGGCATTTTCTGTGTGAGAGAAGTGTGTATGATAGCGAAGGTTACCTGTGAAATTCTGGTCTTAGGTACCAGGGATCCAACTGGCATTCCGATAACGCTTATCACTGGAAAGGTAATAGGTACTCTCTGAGCTTGTTAGAAGGACAAAGGAGAGGTAAGCGCTGCTTTGTTAACGTATGTCATAATTCTGTAGTAGGACAGACTGTTCGCTGTTCTCGGGAAAGACAGGATTCTGTGTGAATGTACTACTTTTTCTTGTGTGAAAGTGCGTGGATGTAAAGGCATACTCTAAACTCTAGTTTTATTTCTCAGGAGCATTGGGTCTCCAACTATGTGTCTTAATTCTGGAGAAACGGTTAGCTAATGCTTGTTAGAAGAGTGAAATAGAGGGATGTGCTACTTTATCAACGGAAGTAACGATTCCGTAGTAGGGCAGAGGTAAGCGCTGCTCTCGGGAAAGACAGAATTCTCGTGAGAAAGGTCTATTGCTATTCCTTGGTTAGCGAAGAGGACAATGGTGGCGTTTTTATGTTGTTACAAACAGAATTGTAGAAATTGAAACAAAAACTTACTGAGCAGATTTGTAAAGGAGGGGTAGACAAAAGCAGGAGCTGCCGCAGCGGCTGCTGACATCAGAACGACCGCGCTGGGATTGGACAGACGGTCAGAAACGTAAAACGCTCTGGATTGGTGCGTTAGTGTGTGCCGCGTTAGAAGTGGAGAAATACAGGGTGACATAAACGCTCCCTATTGGTGCGTTAGTGTGAGTCACGCTGGGATTTGAGGATTGTGACAGTGACGTAGACGCTCCAGATTGGTGCATTAGTGTGAGTCGCGCTGTGATTGGACAGAATAGCGGTACAATTGTAAAGGAGACTAGTGAGACACGAAAGAAAGGAAAATGTATTACGATCCACCAGAAAAAGAGAAAAAGTCTTGGTTTGGTGGAATTAAGAAGTGGTTTAAGAAGGACAAACCGATCCTAACTAGGGAAGGACAGTTACTTCCTCCACCGACAACCCCTGCATCCTTCATGGTTGCGAAATATGGATATCACACCTGTATTTGGTTAGATAACTGGGTAAAATATACCGAAAAGGACGGAGTCTTGGCTTTTCCAGAGCATGGTTCATTTAATTTTGCTGTTTTGAGAAATTTGAGAGAGAAAATGATGAATTTAGAACCGAGACCTAGACCAACACAATTTGAAGCTTTGACGGAGTGGGAAGACGAAATGCATGTTGCCTGATGTGGAACATGTGGAGGTAAGAGATGAAGTAGATCATGATTGTTTGGATGTACTTGATTTTTGTACAAAACCAAGACCTGACATAAAAGATGAACCTTTGCCAGAAAGTGATTATGTCATGTTTGTTGATGGATCTTGTTTGAGAACAGATGATGGAGTGCTGAGGGCAGCATATGCAGTATGTACAGTCGCAGCAGTGATGTAAGCATCCTATTTGAAAGGAGTAAGGTCAGCCCAAGTAGCTGAACTTGTTATCCTGACCAGAGCATGTAAGATTGGGAAAAGTGTGAGAGTGACTATGATAACTGATAGCCAGTATGGCTACGGGGTGGTCCATGATTTTGGCCAAATTTGGCTGCAAAGAGGTTTCCTAACCTCAAGTGGAACTCCCATTAAGAATGCTGAAGTGGTTGGAAAGTTACTTGAGGCAATACAGCTGCCTAGGCAATTGGCTGTGGTAAAATGTGCTGCTCATAGTCGCAGTGGTGATTATATTGCCACTGGAAACAAATTTTCCAATGATATGGCGCAATATTGTGCACAAAATCAGAATTCAATCAATCGGGCAAAGGAAAAAGAGTTGATTTCTTGTTTCCCAATGTTTACTAACACTGTGAGAACATGGGATGAGGTAAGACAATTGCAGGAAGAAGCAGGAGAGGAAGAAGTAAAACAGTGGGTAAAAGCAGGATGTGCACCAAGAGAAAAAGATCATGTGTGGGTCTATCGAGATGGAAGACCAGTTATGTCTGATAGCATGATGTCTACCATGGCACGGATGTATCATGGACAGGGACATATAGGGAGAGACGCCATGATTAGGTCTTTTTAAAAAACTTGGTATAATGCCAAGTTCAGGCTTGTGGCGGAAAGTATTTGTCAAAGATGTCTAATTTGTCAGCAATACAATCCAGGGAGAAAGACAGTGGTGAGTCTAGGAACAATAGGTCAAGAGGGAGGGCCTTTCACCAGAATGCAAGTAGATTTCATTGAAATGCCTCCTTGTAACAGGTTAAGGTATGTTTTGGTGATGGTATGCCTATTCTCCAGGTGGGTAGAGGCGTTCCCAACAAGAAGAAATGATGGAATGACAGTGGCAAAATTATTGTTGAGGGAATTTATACCTAGGTTTGGGTTCCCAGTAACAATTGAATCAGACAGAGGAGGACATTTTCATAATGAAATTATAAAGCTGATTTGTGAAGCATTGAATGTACGACTAAAACTGCATTGTGCCTACCGACCAGAGGCTTCTGGTGTAGTCGAACAAATGAATGGTACTATCAAAAACAGAATAGGGAAAATGTGTTTATCCACAGGTATGAAATGGCCCGATGTCTTGCCTTTAGTACTCATGACTATTAGATCAATACCAGACAGAACTACTGGTTTGAGTCTACATGAGATCCTCATGGGACACACCATGAGACATGTATTTATACCAGTCAACAAGCTGATGACAATAACTGATGACATGGTATTGGAATACTGTAAAAGGCTGGCTGACGCAGTTCATTCTGTGTTTCATCAGGTTGGAGCTGATGCCACCACTCTTGAAAAGAAGCCAGCTCATGAGCTAAGCCCAGGGGACTGGGTAAGGATAAAAGTACACAGAAGAAGAAACTGTTTGGTTCCCAGGTGGGGAAAACCAAGGCAAGGCATATTGACTACAACAACAGCTGTGAAGTGTGCTGGATTGAAGAACTGGATCCATGCAAGTAATACTTTGAGAATTCCAAATCCAGTTGACTGTAGAGAAAAGGAGTACTTTGATGAATCAGAATCCAGTACTGAGTCAGACGACGGAGAGCCAAAAGACAAAGAAAGAGAAAACCCTGAAAGGGGGAAGACAGAGCCAAGGTTAACTTTGGTCCCCAGAAGTAATTTCCTGAGGAAAAGGTTACAGATTTCTGATACCAGTTCAGACTCAGAGACAGAACAAAGAGCACACTCTTCCAAGAAAGAACAAGGAAAGAACAAAGAAAAGGACGGTGGAGAGACAATAAAGGAAATCCATAAGAAGGAAGTGCCAGATGAAAGATTAAGAGAAATTCCACCTGAAACAACACCTTTAGATGGACAGGTGCCAGATACAGAGAGAGAGGGAAAGATTATTGCGGAAGACCCCCGAGGAGGCGTAGGGAACTCCAACATCCAGTTAGAAGCAGGGACAAGTAGTCAGCAGGAAGATTGCATGACGGAGATTCGAGGAGGGACAGAAGTAGGGAGAACAAAAGAAGAGGTGGAAAAAGAACTCGTTGCAGGTAAAAAGCAAGTTGAAACAGAGTCTGAGGAAAGCGAAGATGAAATACCAGAAGGCCGAGTTCTGAGAAAGAACTTCGAGAACTGAAAAGAATGATAGAGGGAGTAAATTGAAAAGAACGGCAAAAGACGAGGTGTGGCCAAAGAAAATAAAGAGACTGAGATATCGACTGACACGTGTAAATTTGCCAAAAGCTGAACAGGTGAATGAAGTAACGAGTCAGGAAAAATCGAAAGAAGAAGAACAAACAGTAGTCAAAGAAAACAAATGAACAAGAAAACCTAACCAGAAGTATAAATCACCGGAATGGACATATGTGGCCCTGCCTGAAGTGAAGGAAGAGGCGGATTGCCAAGGAAATCCAGAGGTGGTTGTACCGGAAGTGGTTGAGGAAGACGAAGAATCGGAAATCCTGAGAGTTATCTTGTCCGATATTGGAGAAGAAGCGGATGTTCAGGACAAACTGTATGCTGAAAACGAAAGGAAAGTGAAAGATGATGAGATGCCAAACTGAATGAGACAAGGAAGTTACTGATGGAAAAATAATAAAAATACTGAGAAAGACAAAAACTGTTAGAACCACGTAGGTGCTTAGAAGCCTTGGGTTAGAAACTAATTGTGAAGTAGAAGAGGCTAAGTCAAAAGACACGGCTCATTTTAGAAAAGATGGCAAACATAGAAAGTAGCAAAAGTAGATGTACCTTCCTTAGAAGATGGTGCAAAATGTGTTGTTGTTGTACAGGATTATTAATGCTTCTTTGGAGTATTCTTGCTCTACTAATTTTATTTAAAGTTACTGTAGGTACATTAGAAGGACATAGTGATAACATAACTAATATGGGGAAAGTTCAAAAGGTAGTTCCAACTAGAATAGATAAAACTATTTACATAAAGATAGATCAATAACAGATTTTTCTAACAATGTATTTTCAAAGTTGTTGTATGAATATGTAAAAACAATGGACGTAAGGGATTGCTACGTATGTATGCAATTACCTGCATCTGTATCTGAAGGAGTGACTCATCACCTTCCTGTAACATATGGAATAACATGTAGTGTAATAGCTAGTTTATTTTATCAAACAGGTAAATTAGAGTATTATTTTTCAGATGTAGATAATATATTTTCACAAGTACCAGCAATTAACAAACTAAACAAGGTAAAACCTGCAAAGGTATTAGGTGATTTTTTCTTAGAGACTAAAGAACTAACCTTAGAATATATATTTAGAAATAACTTGACTTGCAGTTTAAAGAAAGAAGAGAAGACATTTTTGGATATGGTTGAAGAAAGGAGATTGAAAATGCAAAGAAAGGCTTCAGAAGGGAAAGTGGAGTAAACAGTTTGGGATGTAGAAACGGAGAAGCACTTGAGAGGGGAAACGAGTCCAACTATGGCTTTAGATTGGCCTCAGAAAGGGAAATTGTGTATAAGAAGGAATCAGACGGCGTATGACAATTATTTTCTAGGGAATAGTGAGTGCCATGATACATACCGAATCATGGGAGGATGGGGATTTAAAGGTGGAAGAGATCCAGTCTTTCCAGGACTGCATTTCATTTGTGCATATTATCGTTTGCCAGACCATTGGTATGGCACATGTTATGTTGGCCTGGTTTTTCCAAAGATTTTCCACATGGATAGAGGAGAAGATGGTGTACATAGTCTAGGTAGTTATTTAGCACGTAGCAAGAGAGAATCTTGGACTGAAATTGTGGGTGACATTTTTGGAGCACTGAAACCCGCAGTGGGAATATCTCTGAATGCAAATAAAATTAGAAAACTTTCAACAGTAGTGGATCGCTTGTCAACAAGCACCCCTGGAGGATTCCTATTGGTGAATACTGAAATGGTTGCCATGCGTGCTATGGTAATGCAAAATCGACTTGCCCTTGATATGTTATTGGCAAAAGAGGGTGGAGTCTGTGGAATGCTGAAAGTTCAACATTGTTGTACTTACATTCCTGACGAAAGTAGAGATTTGAAAATTTATATTAAGAATATTACAGAATTGCATGATGAAATTGTACCACTGGAAGTTGAATGTGTCTGGGAAACGATTGGTAAGAAAATATCAGCTATTAAGGACTTTGTAGTAAAATTAGGTAGTACATTTATAGGTAAGATATTATTTCCATTAACATGTGTAATTATTTTAGTATTAATAATTATACTAGGTTGTATTTGTTGTAGAAAGAATAAAAACCAGAAAAGAATAAAAAGAGAATACTTAAGGAGAAGGGATAAGAAACAAGAAAGAGAATTTGAAGAAATAGAACTAGAAGAGTTAACGGATAGCATGTATAAAACAGCAAAAAGAGAAGAAACAGGGGAAACTGAAATATGAACGAAACAAGAAATCAATTCAAATTTCAGTAAAAGGGATACAACATTTTTGATTACTGTGGTGAAATAATCACCAAAGGGGGGATTGCTGGAGCGGGTAGTACAACATTTTGTATACCCCCCCATTCTGCATGGTTATATTAATTTGAATAATCTATTAATTGTAATATTATTAATCCGTTTGAAATGATAACTCACCAATTATATTAAAAAAAGAATTACACGTGGGAATTGCACCTTGCATGGCTATACTAATTGTAAACTAATTTGAGTACGCATATTAATAGTAGAAAATTAGAAAATTGCATGTTATATGTTGCTTTGGTGATGTATTTGTGATTTGTGCTTTATTTCGTAAGTATAAACCGCTCTGAATGTTGCTTCTGCTAGATAAATACACACACATATGGGTATTAGCAAGGGGATAACATTTTATTAGTCATTTCTATGTTTTAATTACGTTTTTGTGTTTCTTTTGCTTAAGTTGAACATTTCGGCCTAAACAAGATGGCTGAATGAGACGTTAAACGTGACTGCCCTGACAACACGAGGTTCTGGGTGAAGTGCGCAGGTGTCACCGCCAGCAGCAGTGGCCTGGACCTGACCCCGGGAGAACATGTACCCTTTAAGGACGCTCCGGGAACCCAGCCAATACCAAAGACAATGCTTGATTTAAAAAACGGTACCAGCAAGTACGATGAGTTCATCGTTTGACACCCTGAGAACTGCATCTCCTAACCCCAAGTCGACCAATCAGGACTTTCTGAATCCCGATCTTGATACTTTTTGACATTATTTTCATTATAAAAGTAGGTAGGGAATTGTGCTAGGACGACCGCTTAGGCTATCGCTAGGACTTGCTCTTCTTTGACAAACTCGATTTCCTGACATTATGCTGACGGAGAGGGCGATGACACTGCTGGACAGCTGTTATCCTGAATCTTTGAGAGACTGAATTGCGGCCTAACTTTGCTGAATAAAATTCTTCTTGACTGACTGACTTAGAGGACGACTTTAGCCAGAATAGGTAAATATGATGCTCTGAAATGCTGATGATGATTTCTAACGTTTCTTGCAATATTTCTTGGATAAAGAATATTTGATTAATTGACAAATGTGTTGTGTCGATTATTTTAAGAAGAGAATTTAGTGGGATTTAAAGACTAGATATATGATTGTGAAACTAAACCTATAAACAACTAAATGATCCATCTCCTTATGAGAGGGATATCTTAGGTTTGAAGTCAATGTGTTTAGGGTAAGGTAAAGGTATTCCTTTCATGTCAGCGTTTGGAAGCTTATTTCCCTAGGAAAACAGATCAACTGAGTGTAAGTATTGGTGTTATGGGCCCCACCAATGAATGTATATGAGAGAATTTGATGTTGAAGTAGTTGGTCTGTGACGAAGGGGGAATTTGATGTTCCACGCTGCAGCACTTGCACATTTCAAACTCCTCACCCACAATTTTAAGGGACTCTGTCCCAGCATAGCACAACAATATCATCTGCTTTCACAAACCTTCCAGACACCTCAGCTTGGCAACACTCCTACTTGCTCACAACCCATGCATACGGAAAATCAGATCTGGCAGTTGAGCCTTCTCCTACATCACTCCTAACACAAGAAATGACATGCTGTTACACATCCATGCCTCCTCTTCATTTATTGAATTCCACAAGAAGCTAAAGAACTAGCTTTTTGAGTAACCACATTGGGCCTAGGTTTGGCTAATCTCACACCTGCACAGTGCCAGGATACCATCCTCGGTGAGAGTGCACTTTACAAACCAGCATAACATGAAATGATCCGAGAGAAGCAAATTAATTTATGGAGCACTTAGTTAAAACTGGTACAAAACCCAACTATGGCTGAAGTATTCTGTTAGTCTGGATGATTGCTTGTTTCCTATGTTGTGTGCCTGTGTGCCTCTGTGCCCACATCCATAATATGGATGGGCTAAGAAGCAAAATGATTCCATCATTTGTGTGGGGTCACACCCCCATGCAAATGAGAGAACATCTTCTGAATATAGCACTGGCTATGCATGTATGCCAGCGCTTCAGTATTCAGTATACAACCATCTGTTTATAAACCATGATTCTTCCATTTGCTAAAGTGAAATCCACTTTTTGCCTGGGTAAGGAAGTTGTATTAGGATGCATTTGTACATTCATTATTGATTTATGCTGAATCTAGGACCCAGTTGATAAGGCAAATGTGAGGTTTTTATTTTGCTCTAAACGTATGCTATTTACAATCTTTTGTACCCCTGTTAATGTTTGTGATTATGATTGATATTTAATATGTATGTGTTAGAAATGAGGTTCTCTAGTTGGCATAGTTATGTAACTTGTCCAAGTAGGGACTTTTCCTTCTAGTCAGGATGAGGGAATTACACACTTGCGATATTCCCTGCTCACCCCCTTGGTAGCTTGGCACGAGCAGACTGGCTTATCCCAAAGGCAATGTGTAAAGCATTTGCACCCAAACACACAGTAACAAAGTGAAAACACTACAAATGGACACCACATCAGTTAAAAAAAATAAAGTATCTTTATCTAAACCAAACAAGACCAAAATGACAAAAATCCAACATACACAATTCAAAAACATGACTTTTGAAATGTTTCAAGCAATTCTGCCCATAAAATACTATGGATGTGTGACATTTTACACAAAGTACCTCCAATGCATCAAAATCCACAAGGCCAAACAACCACTGAGAAGGGAAGCATCGCCAGTGAGGCATCAGTTCCTGAGTCCTTGGGGAGGTGATGTAACAGTTCTGCAAGCGCAGGAGAAGTGATGCATCGAATTCAGACTGTAGGGGGAAGTGATGCATCGATTCCAAGACGGTTCTGGTCTGCGGGTGATACGTCAGAAAACTTGCTACAGAGTTGTGATACTTGAAAATCCAGGACACTCAGAGGCGGCAAACAGACACTGCATCAATTCCTTCAGCTACGGTCCCACGATCTGTAGATTCTTTCAGCCGCAGACCAGGGCTTGGGCCAGAGTCTGTGCTGTGATCTCGTACTTCGGAGGTAGGTGCACTGGACTCGGCATGCGGTGGAATTTTGGAGCCGCTGACAGGTGCTCTGCCCATTCTTTGGCTACATGGCGGTGGTGCGTGGGAATCCTTCACGCACAGCAGCCCAGCATCGGAAAAACTGGCATTGGAAGGGCAATGCATTGATATTCTTGGTTTCTTCAAGCCTTTCAGCTCCCAGGAACTACCTCCAAAAGCCCAGATCTGGAACAGGCACCTCCTGGCAGGTCAGAACTCCCAGCAGTGAGGTTCAGGGAAGCTGGTGATGAAGTCTTTGTGGCCCTGAGACTTCGGAACAGGAGGAAAGCACACACAAGACCTAGGCGATTCTTCACAAGCAGGTTCACAGCAAAGTTCCAGTCTTTGTCCTCTCCTTGGCAGAAGCAGAAACTGTGGGCCAACATGGAAAAGCAACACACTGCAAAGGGGCAGTCTCCTCCTCACAGCTCTTCAGCACTTCTTCCTTTGCAGAGGTTCCTCTTGATTCCAGAAGTAATCTAAAGGTCTGAGATTTTTAGTTCTTTTTTTAAAAAACTTTTTTTGTTAGTCTTCATCTCACCATATAGCACCTGCAAAAACAAGCGAAAAGCCATCCTTCGAACCTGGGCTCCCCAGGCTTCTGCTACTGCATTAGCTGTAGGCCTGGCCAGGCCAGCTTCTTTGTATGAAGCTTGGTGTAATCATAGGACCTAGAGGCATTAGAGCAGTCTCAATTCTCTGCCCCATATTATGAGCGGTGAGCAAATGTTGAAACTATTATCATCCAAATGACCTAGGTCCAATCGGGCCGTACCCAATGAAGCCCTCAGCCAGTTCTCCAACAGTGGGGGTAATGGATCCTTCCAGAGCTTGCAGACCTCCCTTCGGGCAATAAGAATCAAATACAAAAACAAGCCATATTTTGTTGCTGACATCGAGTTCATCAAGTCATTATTAGTACCAAAAATTACTGTGGAAGGATACAGATTGATCTCAACTTTAAAGTGCACATTCCACATTCTGCCAAAACTCCTTTAACCTCCCACATTCAAAAAATATATGTAGATCATCAGCCGTGGAGAATTCGCATCTTGGGCATTTTGAAGAGGTAAGGGGGGCAAAGTTGTCTATTTTCATGGGGGTATAACATAGTCTGTTAATAACATTAAAATGGTTCTTTTTTAATGAGGCTGGTTTAACAAACTTATATCATTTTTGGAGCGAAGATTCATATAAATCAACTGCGGTGGTGTCCAGGGCTGACAAATTCCAAACCGTATGTTGTGGAGGAAGATCAGCCATCTCGGCATCCAAAAGCTTTTTATACCAAAACCCTACCTCTTTTTATGGGTTTTGCATTTTGAAGAAGGAGCTCTATTTCCCAATTTCCACCGATAAGATCACTCTCTGCTGTAAACCAGGAGGCTAGTTGTAGATATTTAAATCTTGAGAAAGAGCTTCCTATTTTGGATCTTAACACCTCCCACGGGTGGACTCCGTCTGAGGAGATGATTTCAGACCAAATCAAAATACCGGCATTTTTAATAGGCTGCGCAAGGCTATCCTCCAGGCAGGCGGGCAGCCCAGGGGAATCCCAAATGGGAGCAAACTCCGAGTAATAACGAATCCCCCATTTTTCCCTGACCCTGTACCACATATTTAAGGCTGCTTTTAGAACCTTCAGGCGAACCTTTTTAAAAAACCTCGGGCCCCAAACTTATAAAGGAAGCCCTCTCCTCCGCCTTCAAAGATAGTCATTTCCTTCAATATCATCCCCCAATTAGAGTCTCCCGTGGTAGTGAGCAGCGACCGAAAGTTTTTAAACTGAAACGAAAAAGAATACAAAAGCAAGTCAGGGAGGGCAAGTAGTTTACATCTTAACTTCTTCCAGGAGAGCCTTGCACATTTATTGGATCAGATGAAACTGCCTATCTTGCCTTGGATTTTACTTGAGAAATCAAGGGGAATGGTACTAAATAGATAGGTTAATTTTGGTAAGATTACCATTTTTACCAAGTTAACCCTTCCGTATATAGTCAAAGGCAGGTTCTTCCATCTTAAAAAGAGGTGATAGATCTCTTTAGACACCTTCTTCAGATTATCTGCAGAATATCATCTAGGTTTTTAACTATGATAATCCCAAGGTATCTAAATTCCATGCTTATTATACCAGCCCAATTGTCGATGTTCCAGCACATTACCTCTGTCTTAGAGGAATTGGCAAGATAACCTGAATATGAGCCAAATTCCTCCAAGAGTGCTTCCACTCTAGGGAGTACCTTAATAGGACTATTGGTGTACAGAAGCAAGTCATCCGCATAGAGGGCTAACTTGCTATTATATAAATGGACACTAAAGGGGGTGATTGATTCATCCAGTCTAATGGCTTGGGCAAGAGGCTCTATATAAAGATCAAAAAGTAAGGGCGAGATGGGACAACCCTGCCTTGTACCCCTGGTTATAGTAAAACTTGATGTTAACAGGCCATTTAACAGGATTACATCAGAGGCGCCCTGTAGCAGTTAATCAGGATCTGAATAAAGATTGAACCAAAGCCCATTATCTTTAGAAGTTCCCATAATAAGATCCAACAGACACGGTCAAATGCCTTAGCTGCGTCAATGTCAGGGCTCAGGCATCCTGTGCTGTGTCTAAAACTACCTGTCCCAGAATGCTTAGCAAGTAAGGCGGGTTGTGTGCTGTCCCATACTGCCTGGGGACTGGTCAGGTGATCGGGAGGGTCTTAAGCCTTCCGAAACTCTGGCTTAATGCTTGGCTTCAATTGTGGAACCTGCCCGGTGCCTTCTGGTACAACTTCCCTTGACTCCTTTGAATTCCGTTCTATCCTGCCGCCTTGGATTTACACTAAGCCTGGATTACATGTTTATGAAGACGCGACATCACTCTGCACTGATGTACCGAGTGAGTTCCTGATAACGGTCTCCGTGCCTGCTTTCAGTCATCAGCGCGAGGACGCGCTGCTACGGAAGTCAGCGGCTTCGGTTTGGTTTTGTCATCCCCCAAATACGAACACTTCAAGAAGCCGCCATCCAACGCAAGTATGCGTTGAATTCCTCCTCACTGCTGTCTTCCTACTTTTTTTCCTTTTGCTTCCCCACCTGGATTAAGCAACGCGAGGAAGCATTGATCGTTGGCTCGCAACTGTCGCTGATTACCCGACTCCTGCATGTCTTTGGTGTAACGCGAGAACGCGTTAATTACCGGCACGTTGCTGTTTCTTGTTTCTCGACCCACAAACCTTTTTTGTTTTGTGGCTGCGCTAGAAAACTTTAGCTTCCTGCTAATTCTGATGTCCTTCCCCCCCACCCTTGAGGACTACTTCAACTTGAATGCAGAGACGTTATCTGTATTGGTTTTGACTCTGTTGCACTCCTGGGAAGAAACCTATGACAGCGCATTGGTGCTACGTGAAAGAGCAGGCTGTCGTACGCTCGTTTGTGCTGCTTTCTGGTCAATACACTGGTTAAGCATTCACCAGTTTCTTTACTTTATTTGTTAAGAGACCTGTTTACACTCAAGGATCATCCTGAGGATTTTCTTCCCTTCTTTCAGAGGTAAGGTGTGGGATAGTACACAACCTAATCTATAGCAGTTTAAGTTTGACTGGTATTGTATAGGTACTAGACCTGAGTTATATGAGTAATTTCCTGTTTTGTTTCTTGTCTTTGTATCTAGAGATCCTACGTTTACTTGCACTGAACCAGCTCTTTTTGCGGCATTGAACCTTTGCCGACTATCCTCCTGGGTCTCTTCATTTTTTGAAGATAGTTGCTTTCCTCAAGTGTATTCAGTTGTGGCACTGGGGAGGCTGTATCTTTGAGATAGGGAGAGATTTTTTACTTCGCTCCTGGGGAACGAGTTCTTCTGCTTGGGACGCCACTCTATGCCCGACAAAAAAGCCAATCCCACGAAAATTATTCCCCCTGAGCGAAGACAGTAGAACGGCTTTCCATCACAACCATAATGGATGAGGCTATGTCTGCCGAGGCTACAGAAACCACGATGAGAGAGTTAGCGGCTGCTGTAGTCAATCTGCAAACCGAGCTTAAATTAGTGAAGGGCGAAAACCAACGCCTTCTCTCCGAGATAAGCGTTTTGAAGACGCTAAAACAAGTGGAGGTTAGGAGTACAGACACTAACCCTGAACATAAACGTAGTTACATACAACCTGCACACTTCCAGGTCCCCTCCCTCGCCTATACATCAGTACCTACAGAGACTACCCCTTCACCTGTGAACGTCACAGTTGTCACTCCTCCACCGACCCCTCTTGCCATGCCCGAGAGATTTAATGGGGACTGTAATAGATATGGGGTGTTCATGAATCAATGTCATTTACAATTCCTCTGTAGAGCAGCCTCTTTTCCCGATGACGCAGCAAAAGTTGTTTTTATAATTTCCTATCTGAGTGGCAATGCAGCGCTTTGGGCTGTGCCTTTGGTAGAAAACGATGACCCCATTCTATACAATTTGGCTCTTTTTAAGGATAGGATGAGGAGTCTTTTTGCTAGACATTCCTACATGCAGGCCAGTGACAATGAATTGTTAAACCTGAAGCAAGGGTCTAAAGACTTGTTGACTTATATTACCACCTTTAATCGTTTGGTCACGGAAACTCACTGGCCTGAAGATAAGAGGACTTCATTGTTTTATAGAGGTCTTAAAGATGAACTTGAAGACATACTTTCGCAAATTGTAGACCCTCCTGAAGACTGTGCTGCATTCATGGATTTAGTTGTTAAGTTAGATCATCGCCTAACGGAGAGAAAAGGGGAAAAGACCAAAGGAGATTATCCTCGATTGTTTCTGGCAAGAAGTGAAAAGAAAGAGGCTAGGGACACCAGCGAACCGATGCAGATAGGAGGGATCAGAGGACCCCTGACCGCCGAAGAAAGAGAGAAACGCAGGAAATTGAATCTCTGTCTGTACTGCGGCAAGGGAGGGCATTTCGCTAGAGAATGTCCAGTTAAACCTAAGGCTTCCCAAAGAACAGCTACTGGTCGAACCGGTATGGCAGTGCAGTCGGAAAACTAGCGAACTTGGGGAGTATCGAGGTCGCTCTTCCAAGTCTTATTGTGTCTAAGACCTCTAAATACCTAGCCAACACGTTGGATCCGGTACCAAAACATTTTACTATCAATGTGGTGTTCCTTTTGCCTTCCCAGCTGAGACAAACCATGGCCATTTTGCTAGATTCCGGAGCAACCGGAAATATTTTGGACATAGCTGTTGCCAGAGCACTGGGACTAGAATTTGTTCCGAAAAAACATCCCGAAAAAGTCAGGGCAGTAGACGTGTCAGAGTTGTCATTTGTCCTGATAACATACTAGACTTCCGAAATTATCATGCTGTGTGATAACGGACATTCGGAAGTTATTGTGTTTGATCTGATTGATACTCCTACGTTTGGAGCCATTCTAGGAGTTCCCTGGCTCCAGAGAAATAACCCCCAAATAGATTGGGTCTCTAGGACGGTTACTTTACGCTCTCCTTATTGCATAAACCATTGCTATCGAGAAATCACCCACTGGCATTCTCCAGTGTATTGTGCCCTCTCAACGACTGACAACTCTCCACTACCAGATGCATACCAACAGTTCGCAGACGTCTTTGACGAAGTCAAAGCAATAGCCCTGCCACCCCATAGATCCTACGACTGCAGGATTGATTTGGTGCCTGGCTCAGATCTACTGGTCAGTAGAGTGTATTCCCTTACGGAACCAGAGACCAAGTACTTGTCTGAATACCTACAAGATATGTTACAAAAGGGGTTCATAAGACACTCGACCTCCCCTGTTACCTCCCCTATTTTTTTTTATCCCTAAGAAGGAAGGAGGCCTAAGGGCTTGCTTGGATTATCGTGCCCTGAACAAGGTGACCATTAAAAACAAATACCCTCTTCCACTCATCTCCAACCTCTTGGACCAGGTTAGAAAGGCCACCATTTTTACAAAACTTGATCTGAGAGGGGCATATCATTTGATCCGAGTCAGAGAGGGAGATGAGTGGAAGACGGCATTCCGCACTAAATTTGGTTTCTATGAGTATTGCGTTATGCCGTTTGGATTATGTAATGCTCCGGCGGCTTTTCAGTTTTTTATAAACAAAATCCTGAGAGAATATCTGGATATATTCGTCATTGTTTATATAGACGATATATTGATTTATTTCCAGAATGAGGAAGAACATGTGGAACATGTGAGCCTGATACTACGTCGGTTGCAAGAGAACCACCTCTTTGCCAAACTGGACAAATGTCTCTTGAATACACGCAAAGTAGCCTTTCTGGGGTTTGTCATCTCCCCAGATGGTATACATATGGATCCTGCCAAGGTGTCTACCATCACCAACTGAGCGAGTCCTAACATGGTAAGAAAGGTTCAATCCTTTCTAGGATTCGCAAACTTTTATAGACGGTTTATTAGTCATTTTTCTGAACTCATCACTCCCATCACTAAACTCCTTAAGAAAGGAGTGGAGTTCGAATGAAACCTATGTGCTGAAAAAGCTTTTCAAGACTTAAAAAACAGCTTTACCTCTGCTCCCATTATTCGGCATGCAGATGAGACACAGCCCTATTATGTCGAAGCTGACGCCTCCCAATACGCAGTAGGTGGGGTATTATCACAACGGGACCCTAACACCGGAACTCTCCACCCCGTAGCCTACTTCTCTAGGACCTTGTCACAGGCAGAACAAAACTACACCATAGGGGAATGGAAACTATTGGCCATTAAAATGGCTTTTCAAGAATGGCGCCATGATCTGTTAGGGTCACCGCATGTAATCACTATCTATTCAGACCATCGGAATCTGCAGTATTTCAGGACCGCCAGAGCCCTTACTCCTAGGCAGATGAGATGGGTATCCTTTTTCAGCGAGTATGATTTTGTGATCCATTTCTGCCCCGGAGTAAAACAAGGAAAAGCAGATGCCTTGTCTCGACTAGGCAAGGAACATAAAATCTCTGTGGAGGCACCTGTACCTATCATCCCTGAACACAAGATCGTGGCTGTAGGAGATAGTAGTAGCATAGAACCAGATAACTTTCTCCCTCACCTAGAACACGCCTTTACCTCTTTGAATCAGGAAGAATGGCTAACAGATCCTCAAAATACGATAGCCAATAATCTTTTTTACCATTAAAATCGACTATTCCTTCCCACAAGAGACACCCAAACCTTGATTATGAAATGGTGTCATGCTTTACCATTGGCGGGACACCCTGGAATAGCAAAGACTTTATAGACATGTCAGCGATGGTTCTGGTGGAAAGGCATGACCCAAGACATCGCTGACTACGTCAAAACGTGTCCGACCTGTACCAGGCAGAAAACCCTACACTGTGCTCCTGCCGGACTTTTGCAGCCTTTACCTGTACCCAATAGCCCGTGGTCCTCCATTAGCATGGATTTTATAACAGACCTACCGAAGACTAGTGGATATACCACTATATTAGTGGTGGTAGATATGTTCTCTAAGATGGCTCATTTTGTTCCTCTCAAAAAACTGCCCACTGCCATAGCACTCACAAACGCATTCATACAACATATTGTTCATCTTCATGGATTGTCCTCTGTGATTATATCCGATAGGGGCCCCCAGTTTATATCCATGTTCTGGCAAGGATTATGTAAAACCCTCCACATAGACCATCGTCTCTCTACAGCCTATCATCCGCAAACGGACGGCCAAACAGAGAGAACGAATCAAACGCTTGAACAGTTCCTGAGATGTTTACTTAGTACCGTCACAGGTGATTGGGTTCAAGCCTTACCTTTGGCTGAGTTTGCTTACAATAACACCACACACTCAGCCTCCAAGATGTCACCCTTTTTCTTTACAACGGGATATAACCCCAAATTCCTTCCTCTGAATCTACCCCCTTCTGTGGCACACACACCAGCCGTTGCAGATCATCATGCTCATCTCCTAACTATTTGGGAGCAAGCCAGACATGAATTACTTGAAGCTAAAGAAAACATGAAAATTCAAGCTGACAAACACAGACGCCCTGCTCCTGATTACAAAGTAGGAGATCAGGTCTGGTTAGCTTCCAGAAATCTCAAGTTAGACGGGCCACGCAAACTACAACCCAGATACCTAAGCCCCTTCATCATCACTCAGGTTGTTAATCCTGTAGCCATTAAACTAAAACTCCCACCAGAAATGCAAATACATCCTGTTTTTCATACTTCTCTATTAAAACCATACGATCCTCCCTCATGTCCTGAGCCTCCACCACCTCCTATTAATGTTGAAGGAGAGCTGGACTACGAAGTTAAACGTATAGTTGATTCTAAGAGACATAGGGGTAGGTTGCAGTATTTGATAGACTGGGTGGGATATGCCCTAGAGGACAGAACTTGGGAACCAGCTGAAAACGTGCATGCACCTTTTTTAATTAGACGCTTTCATGCACTACATCCCTCCAAACCCAGACCTGTGAGGAGGCCGTTAGGGAAGAGAACTGTCAGGGCTCAGGCATCCTGTGCTGTGTCTAAAACTACCTGTCCCAGAATGCTTAGCAATTAAGGCGGGTTATGTGCTGTCCCATACTGCCTTGGGACTGGTCAGGTGATCGGGAGGGTCTTAAGCCTTCCGAAACTCTAGCTTAACGCTTGGCTTCAATTGTGGAACCTGCCCTGTGCCTTCTGGTACAACTTCCCTTGACTCCTTTGAATTCCGTTCTATCCTGCCGCCTTGGATTTACACTAAGCCCGGATTACATGTTTATGAAGACGCGAGATCGCTCTGCACTGATGTACCGAGTGTGTTCCTGATAACGGTCTCCGCGCCTGCTTTCAGTCATCAGCGCGAGGACGCGCTGCTACGGAAGGCAACGGCTTCGGTTTGGTTTTGTCCTCCCCCAAATACGAACATTTCAAGAAGCCGCCATCCAACGCAAGTACGCGTTGAATTCCTCCCCACTGCTGTCTTCCTTTTTTTGTTTCCTTTTGCTTCCCCACCTGGATTAAGCAACGTGAGGAAGCATTGATCGTTGGCTCGCAACTGTCGCTGATTACCCGACTCCTGCACGTCTTTGGTGAAACGCGAGAACGCGTTAATTACCGGCACGTTGCCGTTTCTTGTTTCTCGACCCACAAACCTTTTTTGTTTTGTGGCTGCGCTAGGACACTTTAGCTTCCTGCTAATTCTGACGTCCTTCCTCCCCACCCTTAAGGACTACTTCAACTTGAATGCAGAGACGTTATCTGTATTGGTTTTGACTCTGTTGCATCCCTGGGAAGAAGCCTATGACAGCGCATTGGTGCTACGTGAAAGAGCAGGCTGTCGTACGCTCGTTTGTGCTGTTTTCTGGTCAATACACTGGTTAAGCAGCCACCAGTTTCTTTACTTTATTTGTTAAGAGACCTGTTTACACTCAAGGATCATCCAGAGGATTTTCTTCCCTTCTTTCAGAGGTAAGGTGTGGGATAGTACACAACCTAATCTATAGCAGTTTAAGTTTGACTGGTATTGTATAGGTACTAGACCTGAGTTATATGAGTAATTTCCTGTTTTGTTTCTTGTCTTTGTATCTAGAGATCCTACGTTTACTTGCACTGAACCAGCTCTTTTTGCGGCATTGGACCTTTGCCGACTATCCTCCTGGGTCTCTTCATTTTTTGAGGATAGTTGCTTTCCTCTAGTGTATTCAGTTGTGGCACTGGGGAGGCTGTATCTTTGAGAAAGGGAGAGATTTTTTTCTTCGCTCCTGGGGAACGAGTTCTTCTGCTTGGGACGCCAGTCTACGCCTGACAGTCAAATGCCGCCACAGCCAAGGGCTCCGACCGTGCCACTGCTAGATCAATGCTACCAATTAGCTGTGAAGCCTGCTCCTAGATGAACCTTCCTGGGATAAATCCCTTTTGGTCCATATTTATCAGCTGCGGGACTAACTTGACCAATCTCCCCGCCAAAACGCTCATAAAGATCTTATAGTCAGCGTTAAGCAGGGAGCTTGGCCTATATGAGTCCGCTTTAAGGGGATCCTTCCCTGGCTTTAGAATGAGAACAATCGTAGCTTCCTTCCAGGAGTTCGGAACTTTACCTTCAGAGCTATATATATAATTAAATAGTTCACACAGCCCTGGAGCCAGTTCGTCCCGAAGGATTTTATAAACTTCACCTGGAAGGGCGTCAGTCCCCGCGGCTTTATTATTCTTAATCTTATTGATATATAATTTTATTTCAGACTCTGTTATGGGAGCGTCAAGAGATACACGACTGCCTTCAGTTAAAACAGGTAATTTTTTAAGCTGTAGCCACTTTTGGATATTCTCAGAGTTTGGTGGTCTCTTCTCTGTATAGATCTGAAAACAGGGAAAGAAGACACTTTTGCATATCCCCCAGTTTACCTGAGATCACCCCACTCTCGTCAATGATTAATTCACTAATGTTGTTTTTGGCCCGTGCCTTCCAAGCTAAGAGAGCCACCGCCTTTTCACCGTATTCGAAATGTTGCACATTATGAGCAGACCACTGAGCTTTAACCTTTAACACAGTTTTCCCCTATAATCCTGACGTAGGCATTCAAGATCTTTATGAACTTGTGCCAGTTTTTCAATAGAAAACTGGGGGTTATTTACCCTTTCATCTTCCAATTTACTTATCTCATTTTAAAATTTTTTGAATTCTAGTGCCTCTTCCCTATTTGAACCTAAATTTAAAGCAAAATAATCCAATGTAGAGGCTTTAAGTGCGTTGATTATCTCAACATTAGAGAGCATTGCCCTTTTCAAGGTCCATCTAGAACTAAGGGTTTGCCTTCCCCCTACATATAAGGGGGGCATGATCAGAGAGAATACTAGGTAAAATGGAAATATCAAGAACGTTCTCTAGAGCATGCCTTTTGGTTAAGATATAGTCACTTCTTGAAGAATTACCATTTTTTTTGCTGTAAAAAGTGAAACCTGTTTTATCTCCCTTCTTTGCCATCCAAACATCGGCTAACCCCAGATCATGGATCATATTGATCATTGCTCGATGTATGTGTGGGGCTCCGACATGGTGGCTATAATTAGATCTATCCCGTAAGGGATTAAGATGGACATTAAAATCACCTCCGATAATTATTGGGGTGGTAGTTTCTATTAGTTTAGCCTGCATTTCATATATATAAATGCCGGGTCATCGACATTTGGGCCAGAAAATGATACTATGGTTAGCTCCTTCCCGCCTATTTCGATCTATGCGATAATCCATCTCCCTGACTGATCTGAAGAGACTGATTTGATGTTCCCTCTAGCCCCTGATCTAATTAAAATTGCCACCCCCTTATTGTGAACTACTTGTTCAGATGAGCAAAAAAGCTCAACCCAATGTTAGTTACCAAAGATGGTCCTGCATTCCAAATAACTCAGATGCGTCTCTTGAAGGAAACAGACCTGAGCTGTAGATTGTTCGAGATACTTCATAACCAATCTTTGCCTACGTGGGCATCTAAGCCCATTAACATTCCATGAAATAAAATTAATGTTACTGTTCATTATGGCTACCCCCTACCAAAACTTTGTTCAGACATTCTAAAGACATCTTAATTTTCAAAAGAATTTTGAGATTGAGGATATTTTTTAGATTTTTTCCCCATGTGCCCCCACCCGTGCTCCCCCATCCTCCCTCAACCCTTCCCTACCCCTGTGTCCCCACCTTACTACCCTGGGAAACCCACCCTACTCCTCCGAGCATAGGCTCTATGGACGAGCCCCCATGACACAACCATAAGAAAATGGAAAAACAATTATGCAAATAGTAACCCAGACCCCTCTAGGTGACCCAGCGAGATTTAATAGTGATTATTACATAGGGACCCTGCCCCCTTGTCCAATCCCGCTTTCACTCCTTATTTTTTCAATGAGGTTATCTACTTCCTCAATCTGACGTAGATTATACATGTGATTGTTTCACATAATTCGGAGAAGTACAGGGAACCTTAGTTGTACCTTGAACCCCAGTGTGTTTAAAATTGCCATTCTTTTACCCAACTCCCACTGTTTCGTAGTGGTGATATGGGATATGTCGGACCTGATAGAAAAAGAAAATGGGCAAGAACAAGAATTACAATTGACCAGACCTGCTTTCAACGACAGGGATAAGATTTTCCCTTTTAGAGTATATGTAAGGAAGTTCACCAAAATTTTCCTTGTCTTTGGTTTTGTAAGATTCCTCTTATACGGGTCCCGATGTACTCGCTGAATATCCTGAGTCAAATCAAGTTCTGGGGTATCCTTAAGGATTGTTTCCTTTAGGAGAGAGATCACAAAGTTTTTAATGTCACCCCCCTCCATATCCTCCTGAACATTTAGAATTTTTAAGGTATTTTTTCTAGCATGATTTTCAAGACCCTCTATGTTGTATTTCAAGTCCCTATTTTGGTGGGCTAATTTATCCATTTCCACTGTGGAACAATGTAGCGCTTCCTTCATCTTGGGGATTTCTGATTCCAAAATGTCAGTTCTCTGAGAAACCTCTTCAATGTTTTGTGCTAATGCCTCACATGAAGATTGGATTGCAGCTTGGTTGGTTTCAGAGATGGAAAATCTTCTACCAATATCCTCCCTCAGGGCCAATAATATGTCGGCTAGTGACCCTACCCCCACGTTATTGGGGGAACCTATGCTGGATATACCCAGTGGGCCGGGCGAATCAGAAACTAACAGCAATGGTGTTGTTGCTAGATCCATCTTCGCTGTTACTTGGAGGGTTCCTGGCCCAATCTCTTGATTTTCTTGATTACCTTGATTCCCTTGAATTTCTAGGGCCGAGTATCTGTTCAATAAGCATACAGAGGGATGGATGGCCACCTGTTGCTCAGCCACGATACGCACTTCATTCACTCCCCCAGACAACGGAATAGAGGGCAAGATTTTTTCTTGGGGTATGGAGGGGTTCGTGGAATGGGCAATCTGTATACTAGGAGACACCATAGTGATTTTGTTATTTAACCCCCTGTCCGATGGAATAGATAATACTTTATAGAATGTTTTCAAAGATGGAGTCACTCTAACCTTGGACGACGGGGCTTTCTTAGCCCTCCCTTTCCCTTTTCCGCCTACTGGGGAAATGTTCTCCGTGATCACTTTTTCTTGCCCTGCCTTGCAGAGACCCTTACTTCAACAGCTGGGGGAGAGGCACGAGTGGAATCAACAAAGTCAGTGCCTATATCCAATTTTGCAGCCCTATTACGCAGCGTGTACCTGCAAATAGTTGTCTTAAAGCCCTGCTGAATAATAGCACTGCAAGAAGCACTACAAAAGAGACTACTTTCCCCGTTATCCATACAACCTTGAAGCCCTGCCCTCAGAGGGGTGACCCCGGCCGATTCCTCTGGGCCAACCCGACCCGACCCGGTTGAAAATGATTGCTTTTCAACCAAATTTTATAAGATATAAACAATTGCTGGACACCATTAGCCATAATTAAGAACTTTTAATTAATCCATGGCGTATTAGTATTTATCAGCATATGGCCATCCCCGTTTCCCTCAAGGTTGCTAATGTACAACCTTCAAGGACTTCTAGAGGCACTGACCCCACAAATACTGACCAAGTGTTCTGATCAAATTCGGATCAAGCTAAAAGTGCCAACAACCTAGATGCAGCCAGTATATAGAGTCCCAATTCTGGCCTAAAACTAATGCCTGACGGGGCACCAGAGGGTCTACAACAAGATGGCCCCACTCTAGTGTATCTCTACTGGCTGGGACTCATCATTCGTGCATAATCGTGCTAACTGGCATCCATTTATCCTTGAACTTGGCGGCATAGTGTGCAGGGTGGCACAGTGAACCCGATTACCCCAAAACAGTGGAGTATCGAGCTGTGTGAAGCACTGCAGCGAACAGTTGTGGAACCACTGTGCGCGTCCAGCATAGGCCTAAGATTGTGGCTTTAAGAGCTGCAGAGCTGATGGGGGATGGGCCAGAAGGGGCCCGGAACTGCTAGTAGCCGTAAATGGGAGAGGTGCATCCTGTCTATCTTAAAATCACAGCACTGTCAGAAGGAGCTCTAGTGGGGAGGTGCACCCGGGAGTGAAGCAGCGACCGAAGAGTGGGACCCAGCATATGATATATGGTGAGCTAATGGTCTGAAGAGGAGTGAAGAGCTGAATCTTGCGACCTGACTCATCCACATCATGCCGCAGGTGAGATGAGACTGATGCTGTCCCAAGGGGACCTGGATGTGCTGGACGAGTATCGGTCCCTGGCTCACTGTGCCACTGGATTCAAGCTAGCCTGGCTTATGAGGGGTAATACCGTGAAACCAGTTCCAGGATGACTGTTTCCAGTCCCGGGAGGACTTGTCTTGGCAGTCCAGGCTGGATTGTTCCTATAAGGAGCAGGGTCAAGACTGATCTGCATATGGCAGGGTTTCAAAATGGGGTGACATAGTGAGCAAAAGAATGATGGATTTAATTGGGGAGAGGTGTTGGCCTAATGGCTAGGGTGGTGACCTCAAATCAGGGGAACTGGGTTTGAGTCTCGGCAATGATGCTGAACATCCTGTGATTCTGGGCAAATCACTTAATCTCCCCATGCCTAACAAAAAATGAATGTATCCTCATGTAGTGCAACTGGTGCTATGTAAAGCTCTCTGATACCCGATTCGGGACAAGTTCACTCTATATGAAACTGTAAAAAAACCAACAACAAAAAACAGATCTCTTGACTGACAGTAAATGTTTGATTAATTCAGCATTCTCTCCATCATTTGTTCCTGCAGCATTTTTTGCCCTAATTGGGATGGGTATGTCCAAACGTGGATCCCGTGCCCACTGTACCACTGGATTCAAGCCAGCCTGGCTGATGAGGGGTAACACCCCAAAACCGGTCCCAAGATGCTTGTTTCCAGTCCCGGGAGGACCTGGCTTGTCAGTACAGGCTGGACTGTCCCCATGAGGAGCAGGGTATAGATTGATTTGCATATGACTGTGTCCAAACTGGGGTGGCATTGTGAGCAAAAGAACAATGCATTTAACCCAGATCTCTTGACTGGGGGTGAATGTTTGATTTATTCAGCATTCCGACCATCATTTCTTTCTGCAGCATTTTTCACCTTAAGTGGGATGGTTATGCCCAGACGTGGGTCCCTTGCTCGCTGTGCCACTGGATTCAAGCTAGCCTGGCTGATGAGGGGTAATATCCAGAAACCGGTCCCAGGATGATTGTTTCTGGTCCAGGGAGGTGTGGCTTGGTAGTTCGGGCTCAACTGTTCCCATGAGGAGCAGGGTCAAGACTGATTTGCATATGGCTGGCTCCAAACTGGGGTGACATAGTGAGCAAAAGAAAGATGGATTTAACCTAGATGTCTTGACTGGGGGTGAATGCTTGAATCATTCAGAATTCCGTCCATCATTTGTTGCCGCAGCATGTAACGTGGGAAAGCCACATAGAAATCAATTGCGGCTCACCTTTGAGTCTCGGCAAGTCACTAAATCACAATCTGAATCCTTGATGGACCCTGATGGCAACCCACAACACTCAGGTGCAACAACTTTTGAGAATACATCCATTAATATGCAGCAAATTCTCCAATCGATAGATGGGAACATTGACTCTCTCAATATCCGTATGGACCACATGGAAGCCAAGTTGGATAAACAAACCACGCGTATAACAGCTGCGGAAAAGTGTATCTCCAGTGTGGCAGATGAACTACAGTCTATTACCTCAAAGTGCTTGAACATGGAAAAGGTGTTGCCTGTGATACTGGCCAAGAATGAAGACCTCAAAGGCCAGTCCCACCACAACAATCTAAGTATGATGGAAACACCGGAGTCCACCAACAGAGGTAGGATGAAGCACTTTGTGAAGGATATGCTCAGAGTTTTATTTGTAGCAGGAACCTCTCCACCATGCTGGCGGTCGAGCGCACCCTAAGATCCCTGGCAGCTTGGGCTCCTCTGGGGGTGACACTACATCCCATCATCACCAGACTCCTCAATTACCACGATCAAACGTGGTACTACACATGGCAAGAGAGAGAGGGGTGAAATAAATGATCAAGGCAATGCAGTTGCATTCTTTCTGGACCTCACAGCAGCAGTGCAGGCAGAGCACAGGGAATTGGCTCTGATTAAAAAAAGTCTTCTATGACTAGAGTTTAAATACGGTATGCTATATCCTGCCAGACTATGCGTCTATCAATGTGGGTCGCAAAAGATACTGATGACTCCCACAGCGGCATTAGCATATGTAAAAACTCTCCACCACATAGGATTTAGATGAACAGGATGACTAACTTACAAAGAAATCTGATTTCATTACAAGACCGGAGGCTACATTATGCAGTTTCCTTTAATGCAGTCCCAAGCAGCCGCATACATCACAACATAAAAAGCTCCAATTAGAACAAAGGCAACAGATAAAGGCCATGAGGCAACAACAATCAGCCTCTTTTAAATGCGGCTCCCAAGCAGATAAGTTGAATTTTCTTTTATATCCTTTCTCTGTGTTCAAATGTATTTAATGGTTTAACATTTTTATCCTTAGGGTGTGTTTTTTATGATATGGCTCGACCCCCCATTCCCCCCAAACACCCCTCCCCACTACCGATCTCCAATTTATGGAGATTTATTACCCTAGGCATCATCACTAAGCAAAAATTCTGTAAACGGTCGGCACATGGACATGGACAAGGACTGAGAACCACTGGCTTAATGACTCAGTTGTGATTAATCTTTCTTTGATGCCACACAAAACACAAAATGAGAAATATTTGCATTTTAATTCCATTGCAGCGCATAAGGAAACAGTGCACCAGAATGGACTACAAATTCAATAGCATTCTTCAATTAACTCTGTAGATTGTAATTATGATTTCAGAATACTGTGTAGCAAATGGTGAGGATCTCTTACAGAGAAGCACTTCAGCTCAGGTGTCCATGTTGACAGGTCATCAAGCAACGTTTTCATATACCTAACTGAATCACTGCAAATCCAAACAATATCTCTCCAATATTTGTTGAATTTGGTAAGAATGTTTTGCAGCAGCATTTCAAGTGACACTGTGTTCTATGTTTCCCAAAGGTCTGGTGCCATGTTTTCACCACTATCCCAGATGCTTGGTGACAGCACTCTTTTCACATATACCTGTCACTGCACCATGCATTGAATGTTTAAAGCCTAGGGTGTTTGGTAATTCACCTACTATCAATACTGGCTTGCAGGAAAAGGGAGCTGATGTCTCAAAGGGTTTCATTCATTCTCTGTCTGCGGGTAAATGAAGTGGTACATATTGGGATTAGTCTTATGAAACCAGCCATTTTACCTATCAGTGAAATAATCAAATGTAGCCCTAATATCAAATATGATTTTGATATTTCCTGATTCTCTACTGATTATAAAATAATCAAATTTGGCCTAAAACATGCTTCTAAACCATGCAACTGTAGACCAAAGATCACGCAACTGAAACAAGCAAATGAGGCCTCTCTAAAAGTCAAAACTCAACCAGAACAATGTTAGCCCAGCCTTTCTTGCTCCAGCCTAGTATAACAAAGTTACATTATATTGGTCCTTTCAAAAAGAAATAAACATACTCTTTTACGTTCCTTTTCCTTTTTTTGAATGACATTCAGTTTGTGGTTCTGCAGGTGTTATTTCAGTGTTTATATGTTTACACTGGTGAGGGCTAATCCCCTTTTAGTGGGGTTTTATCAGTTATTATAGGTTTAAACCTAAAAAAGGATAGCCGAACCATAATTTATCGCAGATTTGGCATCCCATGAGCATGGGGGAGAACTCCTCCTTCCACTACATAGATACTGGCTAGCTAAGGTTGGTGGCTAGTGTCTGACACTTCCACCAAACTCTCTTTTAGGCACCCTGAAAATGACCGCCAGACTGCTGAAAGTAGCCTGCACAACTATGTAGAACACTGGGCCTAGTAAATGCACGGGAGTCCATGACTTTTCCATTTAATACAACTTTACTTAGTCAATGCAAAAATATTCCTAGTCACCTCCAATTACCGGGAGGTTGGTGGAGTCTCTGGCGAACCTGATGTGGGTGTACCCCAAATGGTTCTTTCCTATTGTATGATGCTGATTCTAATGTTTTATACTGTTGATGTAATTGATTTATGCATGTTTATTGTTTTGATATATATTTTTTTAATATATTTTTATTATGTCCAAACATAACAATTCAATCATTATCAGAATATGTAGGCAAGAAGGCACTGATACAATGAAAATACAACCTGGTCGCACCCAGGGAGCAGGTGACATAACCATGAGCAATTTACATTTTGTTCTGGTACACAATACAATAGTGCCAATTGACAACAAGACCCTTGATAATGAATTGTATGGGTAGCAATCAATTGTCAGTAAGGATAATGTACAATGCACCCTTGCCGCTCATTTAATACCCCTAAACAAACTACCACCTCCCTCTTATCCCTCCTCCCACCCTGGCGTATCACTCATAGCAAAGATTATGGCATCATTAAGGTGCATCTCAAAGAAGTACAACAAAGGTACACTGTAGCAAGTATCAGGAAGTCCAGCAGTGCCAGAGGCAAAAGTAGTAAGGGTCACAGTCAAATCATTAAATACACAGTAATCAGGACAGAACAGCCGGGGCATCAGCCACAGGATCTTCATCTAAATCAGCATCTGGAATTTTCAGCAAAACCACTAATGTTTCCCATGCCCTTGCTCCCTCTAGAGCTTTCTCACTATTTGCCCGTTTAGCAAGCTGCAATCTAACGGTGCCCTCTCATTCCGCCCATTTAAGGAGTTCAGCCTTCCACCTCTGAACATTGGGGCTTTTCTTGGATTTCCAATGTGTTGTAATGTCCCTTTTAGCCAAAAGAAGGCCTAGGTCCAAAAACCTACTAGGAATCTTATTGTTGGAGGTATGGCGGGACCAGTGAAGCAAACAAAGGCCTATAGTGGGCTCTACTTCTCTCTCAGTGATTTCACGCAGCAGTGTAACAACCTTTTCTCAATAAGTCCCAAGCAGGGCGCAGTCCCACATCATGTGATGAAAATCTGCACCCCCCCCGTGTTGCAGCGCAGATACACTGCCGTACCCATAGCGAAATATTGATTCATTTTTGCTGGGCTAAGGTACGCCCCGTGTAAAAAAAAATGCACCAGTTGGAAGCGGGCATTTCTAGAGCTTTTCCATGCCCGTTCAACTAGCTCAGCCCATACTATCTCAGGGATCTCTTCCCCTAAGTCCCCCTCCCACTTCCGTTGTAGTGTTAGTAATGGAGTCAGTGCCTCATGTGTCATATGCCTATAAAGGCAGGTAACTGACTTAAAGGTTCCTGCCGCTAACACTGCGTATTGGCCATAGAGGTTTGTGGCTCAATCAGCCCCGCTCTCCAATGTTTCTGAATGGCTGCAACGAGCGCCGAGTGGAGCAAAATGTCCCCACGAGACAGGTCATATTGTTCCTGCAATGTACCAAAGGGAAGCAAGGTGTTGTCCTAGTATAAATCCCCCAGTGTAGTGAGACCCTTCTCCTTCCAGTCGGTCACCGCGGACCAGGAACCCCCATGGGGTAGAGCAGTGCACATGGCCAAAGAGATCTCAGGGGCATAAGGACGCATGAACTGTGCTCTGCTCTGACTCCTGTTCCAACAAAGCCGAAACGTCCGTAGTTTGTTAGAAAGTGCCTTCAGCCGTAATGGTAATTGTAAAATAATTCGGGAGAGTCCCTGGCCGGGAATCTGCCCGTCATCCTGGCCACTCGGCCCATAAAATTCCCATGCTACTGCTTGTGTAAGCCACAGCAATTGGGCCGCAAAATAGTATATCTCCAGCTCAGGAACCGCCAGTCCACCCTCTGATTTTGGTCTCATTAATATTTTCTGTGCCACCCTCCATCTGCCAGCAGCCCAAAGAAACCCCGTAATCATTGCCTGAAGCTGTTTAAAAATTGACGCTGGAATCCAAACAGATAAGGTTCTAAAATAGTACAGCAGCCTGGGGAGGGTCACCATCTTAAGGAGGGCCCCTCGGCCGGCCACCGAGAGGGGCAGCGTTTCCAAAAACTCAAGATTGCTCTTAAGACCCCGGATGGCTCTACCCACATTTCACTCCAATAAGTCAGGCTGTGCATGATATATTCGGATCCCCAGGTACGTCATGCATCGGTATTCCCATTGCACCCATCTATAGCTAGATGGGCCACCATCCAATGGAGTGGCGGGGAACAGGCAAGACTTTGCCCAATTCACTTTAAGCCCGCAACAGTGCCAAGGTCATGAAGTAGGCACTTTGCTCAGGTGAGGGCATCGGCAGTATTCGCTAGGAACATGAGCAGGTCATCGGCGTACAGCGTGATGTGGTGAAACTGACCATGCACGCAAAGCCTAGGATACTGCAACCTCGACCTGGCCTGGGCCGCTAGCAGCTCCATGGCCAGGGCAAATCAATAGAGGCGAGAGTGGGCAGCCCTGCCTCGTCCCACAACTCACAGCACAGGGGTCCGAGATCAAGCTTCCCGTTTTAACCCTAGCAGTGGAATTATTGTATAATAAAGCCGTCCAAGCTACAAAAGTATCCCCAAGCCAAAACTGCGCATGACCTGAAATAAATAGTGACATCCTAGACTGTCAAATGCTTTCTCTATATCTACCGCTCGAATGGCAGCCAAATCTTTCGGATAAGTGTCAGCTTCTAACATACGAAGCAGGCGGCTCAGATTTATGGCTGTGTTCCTGGTCGGAATAAATCCTGATTGATCCCTGTGTATTAAGTGAACCATGTGTGGAAGCAGCCGGGTAGCCAAGATTCGACTTAAAATCTTTGAGTCAGTGGTGAGCATGGACAGTGGATGATATGCAGTCCTATCAGAAGGCGATTTCCCTAGTTTCAGCAGTCGAATAATTATTGCTTCACGAGTGGTGACAAGCAGTTGTCCCACTCGCTTTGCTTCATTAAAAAGTGTCCCTAGTTTAGGAGCCAGAAGATCAATGTAGGTCAGGTAAAACTCAATCGGCAGGCCATCAGCCCGGGGAGTCTTTTTCCGCGCCATGTGTTTGATCGCTCCCCGAACTTCCCCAATAGTAATATACTGACCCAACAGCTCTGCCTGTGCCCAGTCTAGTTTTGGAAGGTCTGCTGCAGCTATAAACTCCCCAAGGATACCATCATTCTGCGTCACCTTACTCTGATAGAGTTCCTTATAATAAGCAAGGAACTGATCATTAATCCATTGCTGGGTATAGCAAACTTCACCAGTTGGGCTACACAATTCTAAAATGACTGTCCCCCGTCAAGCTGGGTTGGCTAACCAAGCTACTAATGTTCCGGACTTGTCTCGCTCTACGTGAGCACGCACTAAATATTTTTTATAATCAAAACAGCGCAGTCTCTCGACCTGTGTGGTGACTGCCTCCCTTGCCTCCAGTAGACCCTGCTGCCTATCAGGGTGCCCAGGCCATTCCTGCTCCACTTCGCGCAGGTGTTGATCCGCAGTCTCTATCTCTTTCAGTAGTGCCTTACGGACCCCCATCATATTGATAATGCAGTGTCCTCATACCACAGCTTTAAAAGCTTCCCACTCTACAGCAGATGATGAAGCTATGCCAGTGTTTTATAGAAAGTATTGAGTAATGCCCATACCCACGACTGCCCGAAATGCTTGATCCTCTAACAGTTCTGGATTTAGGCCCATGTCGGGATTGCAGGACGTGCATGTGCCCAACGAACCTGCAGGAGAAGCGGGTTATGATCTGAGAGCGTCCTGGTGAGGTATTCACTGTGTTTGACTGCTACATGAATATCTGGGGAACAGAGTATTGCATCTAAATGAACATGGAGCTTGTGTAGTGCCGAGAAGGAATAGTCACGTATCCCAGGGTGATGTGCCCTCCACGTGTCAACTAACCCTCATCTATGCTGCCAATCTCTTCTAGCCTTATAAGTCTTGTGAGTAAGTGCGTCAGGGAGGGGTGGATGGGACCTAGCCAATAATACATCAGAAATAGAATTAAAGTCGCCGCTCATAATCACTGATCCAGTCAGATGTGGTGCCAGCTTTCCTGACAGATGGGTGAAAAAGGCCAGCTGCTCTGTGTTGGGTGCATAGACGTTGCTCAGCACTATGTCCCTGCCATTCAGTCGTCCCGCAACCATCACATATCTACCCTCTGGGTCTGTAAGCTGTTGTGTGGGTTGAAAAGGATCCTCCGCCCTGACCCATAATAATACTCCCCGCGCAAATGCAGAGTAAGTTGTATAAAAGATCTGACACCGCCATCTACGTTGCAGGGCGAGGCCCTCTTGTCTAGTGATGTGTGTTTCCTGAAGGAAAGCAATGTGAACCCCTCTACACACTAAGTACGCATGTATTCTGTGACGGCGCACCATTGTATGCATGCCCCTGACATTCCATGATATGTATTTCAATTCAAGTAACAAACCCATGATGTAGCTGTGCACAGTATCCTAGTAATCTATTGAAGGTGACACGCCGAAGTCTCAGAAGCATCCCATTACAAAACAGAGAAAAACCCCAAATCCCCCTCCCCAGAACAGGTACTAAAGCACTAGTCCCCATCCAAACTAACTATACACTCAGTATCCTCTAGTAACTACAGAGGAACAAGGGGGTAAGTAGCTGCAAACTGGCGTTGCCCTGCAACGTACGCAATAACCATCTCAGCGCCTATGCCTTATGTAACACACACAGTGCCCCTTGTCCGGGGGGGCATAACAATGACTTAGAGATCCCCCCCACCATCCCATCAAGTCAGCAATGGAGGAATAGACAGTTTAGTGCCAGGAGGCCGGGAAAAAGGATAAACAACAGATAGGAGGGAGGAGAAAGAGCAAGACAGATCTAGTAAAAGCAACAGAGTATTCAAATAATTTCATCTGCTGTGCCTGGAGTAACATGCGATAACTTAACACTGCCATCAACGGGATACATCCGAGTCCGAGCCGTCAGATGGCTTCTCCGACCCAGTTTCTGCTCCTGACAGCAATTTATTGTCCTGCAACAGTTCCAACACCACCCGCAGTGCATCAGTCCTCTCCCTCTCCGTCTGGGAGGCACTTGGTACTCTCATGGGGTTGCGACGATGCCTTGTCCGCCGAGACCTTCGTGGGAGTTGCTCCCCAGGTGGAGGTTTGTGTCTCCGCTCTGCTGGTCCACGGCAAGTTTTGTAGGATTCAATCCAGTCCCAAGCCTCCTTGGGGTCATCGCAAAAGTGTGTCTTGCCATCTAGGAAAATCCGCAGCTGAGCCAGGAAGATCAAGGAGTACTGGAGCCCTGCATCTCGCAAGGCCCACTTGACCGCTAAGAAGGATGTGTGGAATCGCTGGACCTCCACCGTGTAATTAGGGAAGATCAATACTCTGCTATTATCTACTGTGTAGGGTCCTGATGAGTGAGCTTTCTGCAGCAGAAAATCCCTGTCTTTGTAATGAAGGAGCCGGGCCACCACCGGGCGAGGAGGTCTTCCCTGCGCCGGAGGCCGGGCAGGGACTCGGTGGGCCCTTTCCAGGGTATAGAACTGGGTCAACCCAGTGGGAGCCACCACATCTCGAAGCGAGGTCTCCAGGTAGGTGATCATACTAGACCCTTCTATCCCCTCTGGGAGACCCAGCACTCGTATGTTGTTCCTACGGTTATACCCTTCAGCAGCCTCAGCCCTCTTCTCCAATGACTGAAGTCTGTAGGAGATATCCCCCATCTGTGCCGAGAGGGACTGCTGCACCGGTGCCATGTCCGCCAGAGAGGCCTCTGTTTGCTTCACCCTGTCAACCAGCTTGGTGTGTTCCGCTTGCAGGAGCCCCAGCCCCACAGCCACATTGGCAATGTCCTGATGCAGTGTTTCTTTGGTATCTGTTATAGCCTGCAAGATCTGCACCAATTGTTGCTGGACTAAGTTGTCAGCGGGTGTCTCTGGCGAATCTGGTCGTCTGTGGTCTGGGACCGGGTCCTCCTGGTCCGGGGGAGCCCCCGCCTCCTTGCCCCTGGGTTTCCCCATGTCTGTGGGGGATTAGTGCCACCTGTCGAACATAGACAGACAATGGGGCTCACCAGTGCATCCGCTGGGGCAGGTATAGATGCCAGTCCCGTGTAGTAGTGCGCAGTATCGACCAGGCACTGTCCTTGCTGGGTGTCAGCATCAATCACGAAGCTCCAATCGCCAGCATCAGATCACCGCAAACACCACCACAGCCGGCGGGACAGTGCCCCCTGAGAATGCGCCCCCCACTTCTCTCCAGGCAGGAAATGCAGCGTGCAGCAGCGCTGGCAGGAACGGAGCTAGACCGCTCCCCCTGGCAGTGCCAGGATCCCAAGAGCAACAGTGCCCCTGCAGGGGTGGCCGAACAGCAACCACTTCCCCCACCAAGACGTGGGGTCGCCGAATCGTAGTCTCCAAGGATGGATGCTTGGGCTCCGCACCATGCAGTCCCAATCCAGGGGGGAGGGCACACAGCACACGGGGGGAACCCCAGTCACGACTTCCAGGCCCCCTAAACAAGCCACAGCACTCTCGCCAGTATGACCTTATGACCTTAATGCGGCGGCCCACACAAAACGACCCTGCCTCCAGTTGTCGCTTCCTGCAAGGAAACCCCCATCCCAGCATTCCAAATAGGGTTCTGTATGCTCCAAAGGCGCCGCAGTGGGGGAGCTCCGTCCATCTGCGCCACAGCAAGATAGCGCAGGTTCCCACGGGCACCACCGCAACCAGTGGAGAGCCATGTCCGAACTGCCCATCAAGGGGGGGGCACCCCCTGCAGTCCATGTACACAGGATGGCACTTTAGGGGCAATCTCCTTCCCGGCCCCAAAGCAGCCGCCGGCACCGCAATCAAGCGTGCGAGGGCTCCGGTACAGCGCTCAATGCTCCTCGCCAAGAAAACACCATAGTCCCTAGGTCTCGCCTCAGCAGCCCCCGCAGTGCATGCCCAGTCCGTCAAAACCTTATTGTTTTGATATGCTGATATCTCTAGCAGATTTGGGTTGCTAAGGTGGGGAGGTGTTCATATTTGTTTTATTTTCTCACTACAGTGCAGATGATAAAAACATGCATACACCATACCGTGGGATTATGGTAAGAGCGAGACTCCTGATCAGACTCTATTGGTACTGTAATGACTTCCAGTAAAGGGCAATTAACATTATTAACTTGGAATGTTTGTGGGCTGAATACCATAGGAAAACAAGGCAGGGATTGGCGTATCTCGACAGCCACCATGTGCAAATTGCCCTCCTCCAGGAAACGTACCTCACTAACGACACTGAAAGTGGTATTTAGGCCCGTTGGGCCTGGGTATGAGTGGCTTTCTCCTATTCTTCATATTATAGAGGGGTACTGATTTTAAGAAAGAGAGGGGTTCAGTTCACTCCTACCCACTCTGAAACTAATTATTCAGGAAGTTTCGTGCTGCTACAAGGCAGACTATATGGCACCTTGGTGACCTTGAGAGCTACCTATGGAGCCAAAATGGATGACCCTGTCTTGTATACCTGATATGGCATAGATTGCACTAATATTTAGGGAGGTGATCTTAACTTATATCTAGACCCCATGATGGATAGATTTGCTACTGGAGATTGGCAGAGCAAATAATCAGTTTGGGTACTATATGAGAAAATGGAAGACAGGGGTCTGGTGGACTTATGGCAATTGCGGAATCCAGAGGGCCAGGAGGGTACGTTTATCTTATCTGTCCATTGGCCCTTGATCCAGACTAGATTATTGGATGGTGACCAGGAAGGTCAGCACATGGGCGCCTGTAGTACATCATATGCACAAAACACTGTCAGACCATGCACCAGTAAGATTGGTGGTGGAATTACCGACACATTTCCCTGCACCCTTTGCCTGGCGATTTCAACCCACAGCCCTGCATGATCCAGTGTTCAGAGATGGACTGTGTGCAGCTATCCTTAATTACTTTGTGAATAATGTGGACTCTGTGGAGGAGGCTGACATTCTTTGGGAGGCTTTCTAGGTTAACATTAGGGGGATATGCATCAGCACGCAGGCAGGAGTGTTATGGGCCTTGCACTCTTAATTACAAACAATAAAACACAATATCTGGACCCTAGAGACCCAATATGAGAATACACCAGGTACCCACACCCTACATGCAATATGTGATCAGCTTACAGCCTACAAAGATATAGTGGTGCAAGCAGTGCATCATCTCTCTAAGCAACATGTAGCAAGATCAAATGGGGAGAGAGGAAGACCTGGCAGAAATCTGGTGACCAAGATCAGAGAGTTCTGGGCACATTCACACACAGCACACGTAAACTCGCCAAAGGGGGTTAGTGTTCATAACACTCCAGCAATACTGGCTATGTTTAAAAACTTTTACACTATAATATATCAACAGGGTAGAAACAGCTTCAGAGGCAGATACCTCTGGTCATCTAGAGGACATAGTGCTGGCTTGGCTCTAGCTGGGACAGCGGGAGTACCTGGTGCAATCCCTTATAGCTGATCAGGTGAAGGAGGCTATCTTCACCTTGCCAAATGGCAAAGCCCATGGTAAGGACGGCCTTATTAGCAACTTTTCTAAGGAATTTTATTTGTAGATATATATTAGCCCCACATTTATTCAATGTCTATGAAGAGGCATACACTAAACAGACGTCGCCTTCCTCCCTCAGAGAGACCCTCATCATCACCCTATTAAAGCTGGATAAACCACCTGAGAACTGCAATTCTTATAGACCATTTTCATAAATTAATATAGATGCTTAAATCCTGACAAAAATATTAGCCTCTGTGCTCCAGCCCCTACTTACTAATATGGTGCTGCCAGTCTGGTTTTATTCCCATTGGGTCCACAGCCCACAATTTACAAACTATTTTTGCATTGCTTCACCAGCTAGACTCTTCTTTGCAAGCCGTGGCAATGCTGTTGGCATTTGATTCTATAGACTGAACACTTATGTTCGCAGGCCCACAGTGCATGGTTATCCATCAAATGTTCCTCTGGTGTATAAAACAATTGTACACAACCCCCCAGGGTCGACTAAAGATCAATGGTGTTATGTCTGACCCAGTGATTATATCAAGAGGCATGAGGTGGGGTACCCACTCTCCCCAATCATATTTCTGCTAGCCCTGGAGCCCTAGACATGCATAATTAGACATCAGCGTGTCAGGGCTACATTACAGTTCCATCAGCGCCCACTCGCTGTATGCCGAAGATATGGTGCTCTATGTTCAGGATATGCCGACTCACCTAGCACCAATTATAAGGGAGCATATATGATATGAGCGTTACTCTGGATAAATGGTCAAAATCCCCAATTATCCCCTCACTTTGCCATACCAATTGGACTTTCCATTAGAGTGGAGCACAGAACTGGTTAAATATCTAAGGTTGTGGGTGCATAGGAACCCAGATTTAGCGATCCAATATGACTATGGACAAGATGTCTTGAAGCTTGAGGACTAGGCCTGGCCGTGAAATTTCTCTCTGTGAGTTTTCAGAGTTTTTCCCCCTCTGCGCACCATGTAGCATGCAGAGTTCGTGGAGTGGAGTTTTTTCTTTGCTCGCACTCACCAATATTAAGTTGGTAAGCGATGAAAATCTACCTCCAGACCACCTCCTGGCAAGATTTCTCATAGTGGGCGGTCGTGGATGGCCGCTACTGCTCGTGTTGAGAAACGTTCCGTTCAGGTTGAGAATGCTGCCGCTCGAGTAGAACATCTACTCAAGTGGCAGAAAGAAGCAGCACCCTCTTGCACTGCGCATGGTATAGTTCGCGCTGACAACATCCGGTGCTAAGAACCAGCACGAACACTGAGACATATCACACTCTTCCGCTTGTGAATCTCCGACTAGCGCGGTAGAGTTTTTTTGTCCCTTTGCAGAGTTTTGTGTCGTGGAACTCCGCGAACTCTGCCCAGGCCTATTGAGGACCAAGTGGCGAGGTGGACACGCTTGCCCCTGTCACTGGCTGACAGGGTAGCCTTACTGAAAATGATTGTCCTCCTTAGATTTTTATATCTATTTTAGCAATGTACCTATTACACTGGCCCATCAGTTTTTCAAAACTCCCAGATCACATATGATTACCTTGGTCTGGGGGCGGGGGAGAGCAATCTAGAATCAAATATGATACTCTCACCCTACCTTATAAACAGGGGGGTGTTTGGAACCCCAGATCTTTATTTTTTCTATCTCTGTGCTCCAGCACATTTAGCCTACTATTGGCTTCACCCCCACCCCACATGCAACATTTAACAATTGAAAGGGATGATGCTCATCCCATCCCTCTTAAAACCATTATAACATATAGGAGACACATGAGACCCCGAGAGGACATAAATTCCATTGCATGCACCACAGAGCCTAAAGGGCCATAGGACCCCAAAAGGGCTAGCTCCCATTGACTGCCCCAGTGATTCCACTGGGATATCATCCAAGCCTATCTGCTACACATGAAAAAAAAGGACCAACGCTATTGAGAGAACACACGCTGAAAACCTTTGGGGATATATATCCAGGGGGACATTTGCAGACCTAGCGGACTTAACGCAGACCCAGGGCCAGGCCCACTCCTTGTTTTGACTTAATATAAATTACAGTTTGCAATGAAGAACCTGCATCCTCAATTCCCAGCTGAAATTCCAACACTTGATGCCTTACAGGCCACACTTACTAGCAATACACAAAGGAAACGTATTACACATTTGTACAAAATAACACAGTGAGAACATCAGAGAACACTACAGCCGGCCTTAGAGAAATGGAAAGCTATGCTTGGCACACCTTTGAACCCTGAGGACTGGAGCTTCTGCTGTGCATTAACAGCCATGCTCTCATCCAACTGTAATCTGAGAATAATCCACTTTAAATATCTGCTGCAAATGTACTATACTTTTCTAAGGCTGTTCCGATATGGGCTGTGGGCGGATGCCGTATGTGCCCAATGTGGAGCAGAAGATGCTTATTTCCTACACATGGCATGGATTGTCAGTAGCGGCTCCTGGTGGGAGTGCTGTGGGGCGGTGGGGCGGGGGAGGGGCAGGGTGGGGGGTAGTAAACCACGGAATACGGCCAAACGGTAGCGATGTAGCATGCGCAATGTAATTCGTTTTATTTATTTATTTATGTACTTACCTCTATTCGGCCATATTCCGTGATTTACTAATCCCCAAGCTGCCCCTCCCCGCCCCACCCCACTGCTATACAGCACTCCCACCAGGAGCCACTACTGGGTAGTGTGTGAGGGTGCGTAATTTCTGGGAACAAGTGATTAAGGCCATCCCAGATATAATATTGGAGCCTGTGGAACCTATGCCTAGAATTTGTCATTTTGGGCTAGTAAAACCCCTTGAACTGGTGAATCGTAAACTAGCAGCAGTTGCACTCTTATTAGCAAAAAGGAGGGTGGCGATACATTAGGAGAAGAGGTCTGTTCCTAAAAAAGACCAGTGGTTAAAAGACATGACCTTTTGCCAAGAGCAACTTGAACTGTATGCACTTCAACTACAACAGCCCTCTGGACCCAGGGATATATTAAGCCCATGAACATCATAATTACTATCTAGATCCACAGAAACTTAGTGTTGCGCAATGTATTAAAAACTCCAGCACTGTACCCTCATGTTCATGACCTATTGCACTAGTATTGTTTGGAAATGTAATGTGAAATGCTTTGAACATGATATCCATGATACATGGACTGTCCTTTTCACTGCACTGTGTTGTAAGTTGTTAAAAACCTAATAAAAATAATTGATAAAAAATAAAAATGTTGCCTGAGCCCATGCAGCCAAGAAGCAAATTAGAGATAGTTTCTTCAACAGTGACTAGGGATCATTTAAAAGTCGAGCACCAAACCACTATAAATTTTGCGTTGGCACATAACTGCCTGGATGGAGCCCACATGACACAGGGCCAGCATACCCCAGGGCCTGCTGAGTTTGCACAGTTACTGCCCTACTTACAAAAACAAGTCACAAAGGTAGAGGTGCATGTTCCACATGTGGCTGTCCTGGGAATATCCCGGGATGCAAGCAACCCCAACAAACTCACTCACCTCTCAGGCAACCTAATGCAATCACAGCATCTCCAGTACAGCACTTAAAGTCACCCCTGGGCCGGCGGGGCTCTAGAGGGCGCACGGCAAGATGGCCACACCCTAGTGCTGCTCTGCCCGGCCGAGCCACAATCCGACCATTATATGCCTGA
This sequence comes from Triturus cristatus, assembly GCF_964204655.1. Taxonomy (NCBI): domain Eukaryota; kingdom Metazoa; phylum Chordata; class Amphibia; order Caudata; family Salamandridae; genus Triturus; species Triturus cristatus. Next base: position 312,968,862 of record NC_140580.1, on the reverse strand, counting down.
AATTGACGCATATGTACCCCTACCTGGACTGGGCAGTGTTGTGTTGTCCTCCTACAGGTGCTGGGGGTGATTTGTGGAGCCTTTGACCACTGCAGCGCTCATAATCTGGCCCGCCGACTGCTTTGGCGTGTGCTCGCAAAATGGCGACCGACAAGCGCTCTTGAGATGCTGCGCACCTGCTGAGCCTTGCTGAGTGAGCTAAATATTGCCACGGTGTCCTGAATGGCTGGGCTGTCTCCGAGGCGGCGGCACAGGCTCGAGGCGGAGGCGGGCGTGCTTACACCCAAGCCGGCTGTGAGATTTCTGACTGTGGAGCAGCGAGCGGAGGGAAGCTGGCGCCCGAGTACATTTCCTGCGCTCTGGAATGGGCTGTGAGTGACTGGCTGCCGATCGTGTCGTCCCTGGTGCCGGCGGTGGTGAGTGGGGTGCAGTGCCTTCAGGGCCAGTAGCTGCGATGGCAAGTGGGGGCCCTGGGCCGGTGCCACGCTCTGAGAACTGCTGCAGGGGCCGGTGGGAGCGTGCACTCGGCGAGGCTGCTGGCTCTGTGTACCACGTGGATCTGGGCTGCCACGTTGCCCAATGCTGTCAAGCTGCTAGGAACATCGCTGGGACTTATAGTTATATTAGAGTGTTGGGTCCCCTAGATCACTGCCTAGCTGTCCATTGCCTTATTGTACATGCACCTGGCTGTTGTCATTGTCGGGGAGGTGCATGACAAGCTCGATCTTCTTAGGCTGTCTGGCTAAGTGTTTGTGTGGCCGTATTGACTGTGAAGACTGGCAATAGATTACCTACTGTGCCTGGTGCTCCACGCTGTTTTCCCGTGTGGCAGGATTATCTGGTGTGTCCCCCTTCCACATGCTGCTCGTAGTGTGCTGTGTGGTTCCTGGGACTGGGAGTTGCTCAGTGGTGGGCCTCTAGGTGCCTCTGGTCTGCGCTGAGCCTTCCCTCTCTGGCGGTTGTCCTGTTTGCCCTCCCTGATCTTAGCGTGCTGAGAGGCTCCTTCTGGGGACCCCCTGCCACACTAGCCTACAATCGATTTCTGGACTGTTCAGTATGCACTTCCTTACGTTTGTGCTTCGCCTCACCAACATAGGTGCACCTAATTGTGTCTGCAATGGGGAGAACTGACAAAACACAGCCTCGCCTCATGATTGAGGCTCGAATCCTGCTAAATCAACACAAAAGGCTGCCTCGGACTCGGAGGCAGATGTGCTAGAGCAGAATTTTCAGTTTGAAAATAACTGGGTTTTGAAGCTCTGGTATGTCTATTTGTTATATTAATTTACTAATGATTAATTATTAATTATTTGTCTTGTGTAAGTGTTTATACTTACTAATCAACTCGTTTGTTTTAACAAGAGAGTATTACACGTGGGGATGCATAAATGTGCTATTTAACAATAATGTGCATGTTTTCATGTTTAAACGTTGCTGAGTGCTGTTTATTTTTAAGCACGAAACGCTTTTCGAATTAATGCTTTTCTATGTTGCAAGAGCTAGATAATTGCATACACATAAGGGTATTAGTGGGGTTAACACTGTTCAATCACTATGCTGTGGTAACGTTGTTTTTGTCTCTTTTAATTAAGATGGTCTATTGTGGCCTATTGTGGCCTAAATAAAGATGGCCGATACGAAAAGCCTGGCCTCGAGTAGAATTCGTGACGAGAGAGAGCCTTGCTGAATATGGTCCTGAAGTCAGCTGACCACAGTCCTGGCTTTGCTTGATTGAAATTTTCCGTGAGGACAGCAGCAGTTTTGGGCGATCTCCAAGTGAAATGAAGCGTCCTTGGCAGCTTTGGGAAACAAAGGAGCTTTAAAGAAAGACTCTGAATTATGATCTCATTGCCGAGGAGACGTGGAATTACACGATACAAATGTATTTTTTGGTTCCTGTTCTGTTATGTTTATTTTGTGATTTTTCCTGAGCGGAGATTTTTAAATGTAGCGATGCTACATCCTTTCCTTCTCGCTTTGCTCAGAGGATTGACGGAAGAAGTTATTACAAATTATGTTTTTCTTTGTTCGACTTGCTATAAGAATTGTTAGCCTAGAGAGGGCTTTGCCACTTGCCATTTGCCTTTTGCCGCGTTCCGAATCTGCGTTGGTGAGGATCGTTGCTGAGAGGACTTCGTCTTGAGAGACTTTACCGAGAGACTTGTCCTGACCCGTTCTGACATTTAGCTAGAATAGGTAACTATGAGAAAAATGATTTATTTTGATTGATTTTCTTTGACTAATTTTAGATAAAGCAATATAACTTTGAATATGGTGTTGGTTCTTATTTCTTGTCAATTATTGAGTATCCTATTTGATTATTATTGTATAGATTGTTTAGATTATGTTTAAGGACAGTCTCAATAACCAGATCTTATAGACCCCGATATAGATGCAGGGTGTCTAGGAGTTTTCCTTCCACAGGTTATTGCTGGTAGAGTATTTGAGCGTATGTTAGTGAAATGGGCCCTAGTGTATGAAGAATGTATGTGCGTGTAACTGTGAGATTACTCTATCTGTGGAAGTAGGGATATTATATGCACCCTGATCTCTATCAATTTCCTGGTAGCAGAGGATGGTTATTGATGATTGTCTTGATCTGATTAGATTACATATTGATTATTGATTATTGATGTTGGTATATGTACTAATACTATATGTTGGAGTTGTCATGTTGAGTTATATGTAGTGCTTCTGGAATTTGGAAGCTGGTAGCAGTTCCGTAGTAGGGCAGAGGGAAGTATATGCTGCTCTCGGGAAAGACGGGATTGTTGGTCCTGTATGTATGCAGGAAAATTCACATTGTCTGGGTTCGGAATCAGTGACATTATTGTATGTTACTATTAGAATATATTTCTGGTATATAAGGAGTGTGTATGGTAGTGAAGGTTATCTGTGAAACTCTGGTCTTAAGTCCCAGGGATCCGTAAGGTTTGCCGTTAAAGCTTATCGCGGGAGGAGTAATAGGTATTCTCTAAGCTTGTTTGAGGAACTGGGCAGGGTAAACTGCTTGGTTAATGTGTGTTATAATTCTGTAGTGGAGCAGATTGTTTGCTGTTCTCGGGAAGCAGGATTCTGTGTGTATGTACTATATTTTCTTGCATGAATGTGCGTGAATGCATATACATTTAGTTGATTGTAAGACTCTTTGGATAAGTCCTAGAGGAAACAGTTAATGAATGTATGTTAGAAGGGCAGAGTAGAGGGAAGTGCTACTGTGTCAACGAGAGGTTCTTGTGAAATAGATTTCTTTTACTATTCTGTGGTTAGCGAAGCAGACAATGGAGATGTTTATATGTCGTAACTAATAGATTTTGTAGAAATTTTGACACGAAGTCTACTGAAAAGATTTTGTAAAGGAGGGGTAGACGAGTGACAGGAGACAGGAGACAAGCGACTGCAGCGACTGCTGACGTCAGGAAGACCGCGCTCTGATTGGATAATAGATCAGAATAGTGTTCGCGCTGGGATTGGTGCGTTGGTGTGAGCCGCGCAAGGATTGGAAGAGCTATTCTAGTGACGTAGACGCTCCAGGATTGGTGCGTTAGTGTGAGTCGCGCTATTATTGGTTGAAAATCTGTATTGTATATTTATAATACGGAAAAGAGTAGAGAGCTTTGGTAAAAACTAAAATGTATTACCAAGAAGAGAAAAAGAAGAAAACATTCTTTGGAAAAATTAAAAAGTGGTTTAACAAGGATAAAGATGTTAAGACGAGAGAGGGTGAATTGTTACCTCCACCGAAAACACCTGCATCCTACATGGCTGCAAGATATGGGTATCATACCTGTATATGGTTGGAGAATTGGATTAGGTATACTAAAGAGGATGGTGTTCTAGCATTTCCAGAACATGGTTCATTTAATTTGGCCGTGTTGAGAAATTTACGGGAAAAGATGTTATGTCTTGACCCGAGACCAAGACCTACACAGTTTGAGGCTTTAGTGGAATGGGAAGAGGAAGTACATGAGCGAGAAAAACAGAGATCTGGAGGACAGTACAGGTACATGTTTGGGAGGAGACATGATCGTGAGACTCATCATGATCGAATGAAAAGGTGGCGAGATGCTAGTATGTCAGAGGGATTATATCCAATGAGAACAGTTGAAGAAGGAGCAGAGAGGGTTCCTGAGTCAGAAATGAGAAGATATGGAGTTAATGAATATGAAGATGAAGTCTTGAATGACATGATTTACAAAAGACCACCTCCATATAGACCAGAACCAGAAGAGAGTACACCAGTTGTTTCTCCAATAAGAGATACAGTTTGTATCATTGAGACAGAAAATGTGACACCTGAATCAAGAAATGGTAATTCTTTCAGGGAGAAAGTAAATCGAAGTGGTGACGAAAATGCAAGAGAATTAGCTAGAACTACAACAGAGCTAACTGAAAAGATTAGGGAGTTAACGAAAAATCTAGAAGCTGTTACGGTGCCTGTAACAATAGGTCCGGTTATGCCTGTGTTTGACAAGCAGAGAATAGGTGAAAATGGTTTGGTGATTCCATATGTTGGGAATAATTTGATAAGTTCAGTTGGTCCTTCAGGAGATTCAGGAAAAAGGACAGAAAGTAGTGACCTGAGACAGTCCAGACATGATACATGTAGTGAAATATTAGATGCTAGTGAAGCTAGTTGTTCAGGGATGCCAATTTTAGAACCGCAAAAGAGAGTGGTTCCAGTGAGGAAAACTACTGCAATAACAGCTGAAGATTTGAATGATTGGATGAAAGTTCTTCAGAAAAAGGATAAAGATTCACAAGCAATTGATGTGGCTAGGTTACGGGTAGAATTAGAAGAGCTTGTTACAGGGACAGTTCCAACAGAAATTCTTAAAAGTCATCATGATGGTGAACTAATGTTCATGTGCAAAAATATTACCTGGAGAGCGAGAAATACACATGACAGGTTAAGAGCAATAGCGAATGAGCAGGGAGTTGACATTGATAAGGTTAAAGCTTTGCAAAAAACCTACAGGATGGATTTTTCAGAAAAGGACATTGAAAATGTGAATGCAACTGGTAGAACAGGACAGATTAAAGAAATGGTTGCATTATTGCGAAGATGGGGAGATGTAGAAAAATGGAAGGATAGGTGGTATAAGAAAAGAGAGGAATCTGAAGATAAAACAACTTATTCAGCTTTTCCAGTGAGAGAAAAAGAGAAATCAGTGGATAATTATCCTATGAGAGAAATACCTGGAGGAGGATATGTACATGTTCCATGGACCAGACAGGATATTTGATCATTTACGAATGATTTTCCTCGATTGAGAGAAAAGCCCGTCGAGTGGTATAGGCAGGTAGATAGGTTTGTGAAATTGTCAAAAGTGCTGTGGATTGACCTGAATAGTCTGTTTGATATAATTGTTCCAGCAGATTTGTGGACTGAGTGTAAAATAGTTGTGAGTTGGCCTACTGAGGAATATCCAAGAGATCCAAGAACAGGAGCACCAGATCCAGAGGTAATGAGAAAGTATGATCAGGTGATGGTATACCTGAAGAGTAAAGTACCTGCAAAAGAGACAGATTGGGTAAAAATAGATAGAACACAACAGGAAGCAAAAGAATCAGTTCATGCTTTTTACGAGAGGCTGATACTGGCGTTTAAACAATTCAGTGGAGATGAACACCTGGGTGACAAAGATTTGAGTCATTTTGTATACAGATTTGTATATGGTCTCAGACCTGAAATTGGTGAGAGAATTCGTGAGCATACAGTGGATTGGCAGAGTAAGAAAATAGATGAAATTCTGAGATATGCTAAATACTTCAGTGATGAAATTGAAGCAAAACAAAGAAAGCTGAAAGAGAAAGCAATGTGGGCACAAGTGAAAGTTGCAGAAAGACAGGAAGCACAGTTGATGGAACAGGCGAATAATCCAGGAAATAATGCAGGGAATAGACCTAGATATGCAGGGAAAGGAAAGGGGAATCTTGAGGAAGCGAAAAAAAAGTTTCCTTGTCACAACTGTGGCCAATTGGGACATTGGAGGAATGATTGTACGAATCCACCATTAGTGAATAATGAGGGTAAAACCTTGAATCAACAGGTGCAGAACGAGGGGAATAATCAACAGCAGCAATAGCAGAAAGTTGTGAGACAGCAGAGTCAAGAGCCAAAACCGCCCTTGCCGCAGAATAGAGGAGCACAAAAGTATAATCAGGATTCGGGATTCTACAATGATGAGCAGGTAAACAAACCAAGGCGTTCTAATCAGGTACAACAGTACTTGTTAAAGAATGAAGGGAGTGAGTCTGAGGGTGATTATTGACGGTGCCGAAGAGAGGAGGAAGAGTGCATACTTGGTGCAACTCTAGAAATAGACCAGGCAGGACCATTTGTGGATGGGAAAATAAATGAAGAAGGTGTTACTTTTTTAGTAGACACAGGTGCGACAAGATCAACTGTCAGGTCAACAGATATTAGAAATCTTCCTCTCTCGGATGAAGCAATCCAAGTAGTTGGTGTAGCCAATACACAAATCAGAACACGTCTTACGGAACCAGTAAGAGTACAGATAGGGAAATTTTCAGACATGCACAGATTTATTGTCTGTGACACGAGTCCAGTGAACCTGTTAGGTAGGGATCTGTTATGCAAGATGAATTGCACAATTTTCTGTACACCGGATGGAATAGCTTTTGAAACACCAGATGAGGATGTTTTGTACCGAGTGACTCTAGAAAACAGGGAAAGTGAGTTAATTGGTGCATTTGCTGTGTTTGATCCAGAGGATTTGCCTCGAGAGCTGAGGGACACAGTGAAAAGGACAGTTTGGGATTTTACTGGAGAGGATGTGGGATTGATGAATAATGTAGATCCAGTGAAAATTGCAGTGAAAGAGGGAATTACATATCCTAACATTCCTCAGTACAAAATGACACCAGAAATAATTGAGGGAATAACTCCTATAATTGAGAAAATGATTCAGCAGGGAGTCCTGAGAGAACTACTGAGTAGTCCGTGTAATTCACCGATAATGGGGCTAAAAAAGCCTAATGGGAAATTTAGGATCGTACAGGATCTGAGGAAAGTTAATCAAATTGTGGTGGCATGTTGTCCTATTGTGCCAAATCCATCAGTGATCCTGTATCAGATTCCACATGATGCTGAGTGGTATACAGTGATTGATTTGTGTCATGCGTTCTTTTCAATTCCATTGCATCATGACAGCCAGCCGATTTTTGCATTTAGGTTTGGCCAGCGTATTTTAGCATGGTGTCGAATCCCACAGGGGTATACAGAGAGTCCTTCGATATTTAATCAGTTGTTGAAAAAATCATTGGAGAGTTTGATCATGCCTGAAAGTTCAGTACTAGTGCAATATATTGATGACCTACTTGTGGCATCAAAGACACGAGAAGCTTGTGAAGTAGATACCATAGCTTTACTGAATCATCTGGCAGATGGAGGGTTAAAGGTATCTCCAGCCAAATTGCAATTTTGCAAGAAAGAGGTGCATTATCTTGGACATAATATTGAAAAAGGTCTGAGAAAAGTGACTGATGACAGAATCAGAATCATCAGGGAAATGAAAGCTCCAAAGACCCAGAGAGAAGTGAGGATGTTTCTGGGGATGGTGAGTTATTGTCGTCAGTGGATAATTAATTTTTCGCTGATAGCAAAGCCACTGATTAAACTGACAAAAAGTGAGATGACAGACCCATTGGAACTAGATGGGGAACAAATGGCAGCATTTGAAGAGCTTAAAAATAAAATGTGTGAAGCTCCAGCTTTGGGTATGCCTGATTACGAAAAGGAGTTTGAATTGTACTGCAGTGAGAGAAATGGATGTGCACTTTCAGTGTTAATTCAGAAGCATGGATTACTGAGAAGGCCTATTGCGTACTTCTCATCGACACTTGACCCTGTAGCTGTGGGTTTACCAGGTTGTCTAAAATCTGTGGCTGCAACATGCAGGAGTCTGGAACAGAGTGAGGGAATCATAATGGGATATCCTGTAAGGGTATTCGTACCTCACAATGTGGCAATTCTTTTGACAAGAAGCAGAACTCAGTACATGTCACATAGTCGGTTGACTAAATATGAGAAAGTGATTCTAGGAGCATCAAATGTGACTCTTGAGAGATGTGTAAATGTGAATCCAGCGACACTTTTGCCGGATATTGAAAATGTGGGTGTGAAAACAGAAGTTGATCATGATTGTTTGGATGTGCTTGAGTACTGTACAAAACCGAGACCAGACATAAGGGATCTTCCCTTACATGAAAGTGATCATGTGTTGTTTGTGGATGGTTCATGCCTGAGAAATGATGATGGTGTGCTATGTGCAGCATATGCGGTGTGCAAAGTTTCAGAGGTTATGGAAGCATCACCATTGAAAGGAGTGAAATCTGCACAGGTTGCTGAATTGGTGGCATTGACAAGAGCTTGTGAAATTGGGAAAGATTTGAGGACTACTGTGATGACTGATAGTCAGTATGGATTTGGAGTGGTGCATGATTTTGGCCAGCTTTGGCTACAAAGAGGTTTCTTGACATCGAGTGGAACTCCAATAAAGAATGCTGAAGCAATTGGGAAATTACTTGAGGCGATACAGCTGCCTAAGGAGTTAGCAGTTGTAAAGTGTGCTGCCCATGGACAAGGGGAGGATTTTATCACGGTTGGAAACCGGTATGCAAAGGACATTGCTCAATACTGTGCAAAATCGAATCAGTCAATTAATAGGGAAAGAGAGGGGGAAATGTCTTTTTGCTCTGTGATGTTTACTAATGCCTTAGAGACATGGGATGAAGTGAAGCAGTTGCAGGATGAGGCAGGAGAGGAAGAGAAAAAAGATTGGATTAAGGCAGGATGTGCCCCAAGAGAAAAAGACCATGTTTGGGTCTACAGGGATGGCAGACCAGTAATGCCCAACTCCATTTTGTCGTCAATGGCAAGGATGTATCTTGGCCAGGGACATTTGGGGAGGGATGCGATGATAAGGTCGTTCAAGCAGACCTGGTACAATGCAAAGTTCAGGACAATTGCAGAGAGCATCTGTCAAAGGTGTTTGATTTGTCAGCAATTTAACACTGGGAAAAAGACAGTGGTGAGTCTGGGAACAATAGGCAGAGAAGGAGGTCCTTTTACAAGAATGCAGATTGATTTCATTGAAATGCCCCAAGTGAACAGACTGAGATATGTACTAGTTGTAGTCTGTTTGTTTTCAAGATGGGTTGAGGCCTATCCGACTAGGAGAAATGATGGAGTGACAGTGGCAAAATTACTGTTAAGGGAGTTGATTCCTAGGTACGGGTTTCCAGTGACGATTGAGTCTGATAGAGGTGGACACTTCTATAATGAACTCATGAGTTTGATTTGTGAAGCATTAAGCATACAGCAGAAGCTACATTGTGCATACAGACCAGAGGCTTCTGGTGTGGTTGAGCAGATAAACGGCACAATCAAGAATAGGATTGGTAAAATGTGCTTAGCCACTGGCATGAAATGGCCGGACGTCTTGCCTCTAGTGCTAATGACTATTAGATCTACTCCAGATAGAACTACTGGTTTAAGTCCGCACAAGATAATCATGGGACGTGCAATGCGCCATGCATTTGTACCTGTCAATAAGTTGATGACAATAACTGATGACATGATTTTGGATTACTGTAAAGGCCTGGCTGACGCAGTTCATTCTGTGTTTCACCAGGTTGGAGAAGAAGCTACCACACTTGAGAAGAAGCAAGCTCATGATCTGAGTCCAGGAGACTGGGTGAGGATTAAGGTGCACAGAAGAAGAAATTGCTTAGTTCCAAGGTGGGGAAGACCGAGACAAGTCATTCTAACAACGACAACTGCAGTGAAGTGTGCTGGTGTGAAAAACTGGGTGCATGCGAGTCATACTCTGAGAGTTCCAAACCCAAAAGAGGGAACTGGTAAAGAGTATTTTGAAGAATCAGATTCCAGTGATGATGTAGACCCAGAACCAGTGAGAAAAGAAGCAGAAAAAACTCCAAGAGAACCATTGGGAGTCTCAGAAAGGAGATCAGATTCTGTAAGAGAGCCGGAAGTTTCAAAAAGCAGTGAAGAAAAAAGAAAAGAAAAGAGCAATTCCACAGAGATTACTCCTGAATCAGAAGAGGAGGAGACTGAAGAACCACTTGAGATTATACTTGAAGAAGCAGGGTCAGAAGAAGATAGAGAGGGACAGATTGCGGAAGACCCCCGAGGAGGTGTAGGGAACTCTTCTAATAAGCTAGGTGAAGGGACAAGTAGACAGCAAGAAGATTGCGTGTCGGAGACCCGAGGAGGGACAGGAGTAGGGAAGTCTCAAATAGTGGTGAAAGAAACTGTGGAGGAAAAGAAAACTGCTAGAAAACGAAAACAGAAGGCACTTGAAACAGAATTGGATGAGAATGAGAATGAACAAACAGAGGGTCGAGTTCTGAGAAAGAGAACTTGGATTGGAGAAAGAAACAATAAAGAAATTAGGCCGAAGAAGGTGATAAAAGGAGATCGTTGGCCTAACAACAGAGTAAAGAGATTGAGATACAGAGTAATAAGAACAAATACATCAAATGCTGAACAAGTGAATGAAGTATCGAGTCAAAATGAAGTGAAAAGAAAGGAGCAAGAAGAATCAGGAGAACCTGAGGAAATAAAAAGAATAAGAAGACCCAACCAAAAGTACAGATCACCGGAATGGTCTTATGTGGCACTGTCTGAAGAAGGAGAAGAAGAAACAGTGACTCGAGATAATCCGGAGGGGATCTTGAGAAAAGTGGTTGAGGAAAAAGAAGGAATCTTAAAAGTTATTCTGACTGACATTGGAGAAGAGTCAGATGCACAAGATGTTGTTGATGATCTGATACAATTTGATGTTGCTGAAGAAGAAGGAGTGAAAACTGATGAATATCCAAATTGAGTGAACTGAAAAATCACTTGGAGGAAAAGTGAAAAGAGAAAGTCTGAAATTCAGTTGTCTGAAGTAATCCAAAGCATAACAGTAGTGGAGTAGTAGAGGCTAAGTCAAAAGACAAGGTCAAAGTAATAAAATGGCTAACATAGAGGATAATCAAAGTAGATGTGCCTTCTTTAAAAGATGGTGTAGAATGTGCTGCTGCTGTACTGGATTATTAATGCTACTATGGGGAGTTTTAGTTTTATTAGTTACTTTTAAAGTTACATTTGAGATGCATACAGAAAATATGACAGATATAGAGAAGAATTCGCAAAAAGTAGTTTTGAATAGAATTAGTAATACTTACATACACAAAGATAGGTCAATTAATAATTTTTCTAGTAATGTTTTTTCGAAGTTGTTGTACGAATATGTGAAAACAATGGAAGTAAGGGATTGCTACGTTTGTATGCAATTACCTGCATCCGTTTCAGAGGGTGTTACTTATCATCATTTGCCAGCTACATATGGTATTTCATGTAGTATATTAAGTAGTGTTTTTTATTTGTTAGGGAAAATAGATTATAAGATGTCTAACAGAGATAGTATTTTTGGGCATTTGCCAATGAACAAAGAGCTGAATCCAGCTAAAGAAGCTAACACTTTTGGTGAAATTTTTATTGAAGAAAAAGGATTAACATTAGATTACATTTTTAAGAATAATTTAACTTGCAGTCTGAAAGAAGAGGAGAAAGCTTTCCTGGATACGGTAGAGGAAAGGAGATTGAACATGCATGAGAAAGCAGGGAAATATGAAGTGAGTGAAACAATTTGGGACATTGAGATGGGAAAAGAATTGAGAAATGGGGCTAGTCCGACTTTAGCTCTAGATGTACCACAAAAGGGTAAACTATGCATTACATGAAGGAAATCCCAATATGATACATATTTTGTTGGGACTAGTGAGTGCCATGATACATACTTCTTTGCAACAGGTTGGGGTTTCAGAGGTGGAGAAGATACAGTTTTCCCAGGAGTGTATTATGTTTGTGGGAACAAGGCTTATTACAAGTTGCCTGACCATTAGTATGGCACGTGTTATGTGGGTTTGGTTTTTCCAAAGATTTTTCATATAGATAAAATAAGAGATGTAGAACATATTAATTTACTAATGCGTTTCAAAAGAGAAACATGGTCTGAAATAGTGGGTGATATTTTTGGGGTTTTAATTCCAGCAGTGGGAATTTCTTTAAATGCTTATGGAATTCGGAAATTGTCAACAGTGGTGGATCGCTTATCGACAAATACCGCTGGAGGGTTTCTTTTAGTGAATACGGAATTAAGTGCCGTACGTGCCATGTCAATGCAAAATCGACTTGCCCTTGATATTTTATTGGCCAAGGAGGGTGGAGTTTGCGGAATGCTGAAAGTTCAACATTGTTGCACTTACATTCCAGATGAAAGCAAAGACCTGAAGGTCTATATCAAAAATATTACTGATTTGCATGAAGAATTAGTACCACTTGAAGCTGAGAGTTTATGGACTAAAATAGCTAATAAAGTGATAGCTGTTAAAGATTTTATTGCAAAAATAGGTAGTACTATTATAGGTAGAATATTGTTTCCTTTAACTTGCATAATTATTGCTTTACTGATACTGAGATTAGTGTGTGTGTGTTGTAAAAACAGGGGAGGGAAGAAGAAACTGAATAAAGAGAAGAAAAACAAAAGGTTGAAAAGAGAACCACAAGAAATTGAATTAGAAGAATTGAGGGAGAGTGTTTATTTGGAAACAAAGAGGGATGATGAAAGAGTGACTGGTGTGTAGTGTTGTGTAATGAGAAAAAGACATTTCCGATTTCTCCTAAAATGGGACTACATTTTCACTAATTTTTTTTTTTTTTGGGGTTTATTTGGTGATAAAATCACCAAAGGGGGGATTGCTAGAGCAGAATTTTCAGTTTGAAAATAACTGGGTTTTGAAGCTCTGGTATGTCTATTTGTTATATTAATTTACTAATTATTAATTATTAATTATTTGTCTTGTGTAAGTGTTTATACTTACTAATCAACTCGTTTGTTTTAACAAGAGAGAATTACACGTGGGGATGCATAAATGTGCTATTTAACAATAATGTGCATGTTTTCATGTTTAAACGTTGCTGAGTGCTGTTTATTTTTAAGCACGAAACGCTTTTCGAATTAATGCTTTTCTATGTTGCAAGAGCTAGATAATTGCATACACATAAGGGTATTAGTGGGGTTAACACTGTTCAATCACTATGCTGTGGTAACGTTGTTTTTGTCTCTTTTAATTAAGATGGTCTATTGTGGCCTATTGTGGCCTAAATAAAGATGGCCGATACGAAAAGCCTGGCCTCGAGTAGAATTCGTGACGAGAGAGAGCCTTGCTGAATATGGTCCTGAAGTCAGCTGACCACAGTCCTTGCTTTGCTTGATTGAAATTTTCCGTGAGGACAGCAGCAGTTTTGGGCGATCTCCAAGTGAAATGAAGCGTCCTTGGCAGCTTTGGGAAACAAAGGAGCTTTAAAGAAAGACTCTGAATTATGATCTCATTGCCGAGGAGACGTGGAATTACACGATACAAATGTATTTTTTGGTTCCTGTTCTGTTATGTTTATTTTGTGATTTTTCCTGAGCGGAGATTTTTAAATGTAGCGATGCTACATCCTTTCCTTCTCGCTTTGCTCAGAGGATTGACGGAAGAAGATATTACAAATTATGTTTTTCTTTGTTCGACTTGCTATAAGAATTGTTAGCCTAGAGAGGGCTTTGCCACTTGCCATTTGCCTTTTGCCGCGTTCCGAATCTGCGTTGGTGAGGATCGTTGCTGAGAGGACTTCGTCTTGAGAGACTTTACCGAGAGACTTGTCCTGACCCGTTCTGACATTTAGCTAGAATAGGTAACTATGAGAAAAATGATTTATTCTGATTGATTTTCTTTGACTAATTTTAGATAAAGCAATATAACTTTGAATATGGTGTTGGTTCTTATTTCTTGTCAATTATTGAGTATCCTATTTGATTATTATTGTATAGATTGTTTAGATTATGTTTAAGGACAGTCTCAATAACCAGATCTTATCGACCCCGATATAGATGCAGGGTGTCTAGGAGTTTTCCTTCCACAGGTTATTGCTGGTAGAGTATTTGAGCGTATGTTAGTGAAATGGGCCCTAGTGTATGAAGAATGTATGTGCGTGTAACTGTGAGATTACTCTATCTGTGGAAGTAGGGATATTATATGCACCCTGATCTCTATCAGATGCCCACGGAGATGCTCCCCCACACTGGAAACCACTCTATTGGCAATGCAGCGCAGCCTTCAATCCATAGAGGGCACGATGGCGGCTGTGAACCATCGTCTGGATCATCTTTCTGCGCAGTTAGAGAAGCAGAATGCCCGCATGGGGGAAGTTGAACAACGAGTCTCTGCGACAGAAAATGGGTTGAGTGAAGTTTCTGGATAGGCGCTCAACATGGAGAAGGTGTTGTCCATCATTCAAGCCAAGAATGAGGATTTGGAAGCGCGGTCCCGGCGCAATAACATCAGGCTCACGGGGCTGCCGGAGTCCACGAATGTGGGGAAAATGGAGACTTTCATGGAGAACCTAATTAAAGACATCTTTGGAACTGAGCACCTATCCAACATGTTTATCGTCGAGCGGGCTCATTGCTCTCTTGTCTCGAGACCGGTTCCGGCGCCCCTCCTCGCCCCATCATAGCAAGACTTTTAAATTACAGAGACCGTGACACTATTTTGCGATTAGCCATAGACAAGGGAAATATTGAGCACCAGGGTAACACTTTGGCCTTCTTTCCTGATTTGACTGTGGCTGTGCAGTCTGCTAGAATGCTAGAAGGGAATTTAGTGCAGTGAAAACATTTTTGCAATCTGAAGGGGTCCCATATGCAATGTTATAGCCCGCTCGTCTATGCATAAGTCCAGATGGTGACTCTAAAATCTTCTCCAACCCCAAGGCTGCCCTCGAGCATGCTAAATTGTTGAAACGCAGGCGACGTGAGTTCAGCACGGCTCGAGAAGAAGAGGACTCATATGGAGATGTGTTGATTGTTACCTATCTTATAACTTCACTCTTTAATTCAGGATTGTATTATGCACACAATTTTGCAAATCATATAAGTGTATGTTTAGAAGTGGGACTGCCCACACTTCCTGGTGACAGTATGCTCAAGTTATAGTGTGCGTTGTGGTGGATGAGGGTCGACACTTTGGTACACTTACTAGATCTGCTCGGCCACCTCCTACTGGCTGGGAGGCTAGTAGCACTCTGCACCCCCCAAATAGGTGTACCCCAAATGCAAATTTCTCATGTTTGGTTTTATTGTGGGTGGGTTTTATTGAATTGGGATGGCTTTGGCAAGTTTGGGACGCTGAAGTGGGTGGGGGGTGGGGGATAAGCAATTGGGAAGGGCAGGCCGACATTGCATTTATATTGTGAATTTACTGTAAAGTCATGTTGCGGTACTTCAGACATGCATGGTGTGCTATATAGTGCTGGTATAAATTCAATGCTGGATGAACGGTATGAGTGGTATGGTTAAGTTCCTCATTTGGAATGTGCATGGACTTAACACCCCTAAAAAAATATGATCTGTTCTGGGGTATTTGGATAGAATGGAGGTGCAAGTAGCCTTACTCCAAGAGACGCACTTCACTAAAGAATCAGCGCAAAGAGTGGGTGCACGCTGGACAGGTGCAAGAATTGTGTCTTCTTATACTACCTATTCTAGGGGTGTGATGACCCTTCCGAAAAAAGGGGTCCCCTTTACTATGGTTCGGACTGACACGGATGAGCATGGGCGAGTGGCAATCATACATGGTCAACTGGGTGGCATGAGTGGGCTGTTGGTTAATGTGTATGGGCCAAACACTGATGATCCATCCTTCTTTGCGGATGTATGTCGCTGAATTTCTGGGTTCCCTCCACCTGAGATAATTTGGAGTGGTGACTTCAATGTCTGTCCGGATGTCACCTTAGATAGGGTCAGTAGTGGAACAGTGAGGCTTAAGCAGGCAGCGGAGACGCTATTGGGGATACTGGATGCTGGCCAACTACATGATATCTCGTGTCTTCAACACCCGGTGGGTTGAGAGAGCACATTTGTAGCCTTGGTACATGGGACATAGTCCCGCATAGATTTCTGGCTTGTTTCCGAGGTCGTTTGCACTTGGGCAGTGAAGGTCGGGCATATGGGTCGTACACTCTCTGATCATTCCCCTGTGGTCCTTGAGCTGCAGATACCCACACGCAATGTTCCCTCTAATTTTTTTGTGAAAGGTCTATGTGCACTGCAACCAGACCGTGTGTGTGGGTGCAGCGCCAAATATCCAGTGGGCGCTTTGAGCAAGCCTCTTACTGGCCCCTCAGCAGGTGGGTGATAGCAGAGGTGTTGGCATGACAGGCTTTGTGTTGGCTGGATGGCAGGGCCTCTGGCTCACTCTTGA
Organism: Triturus cristatus; assembly: GCF_964204655.1. Taxonomy (NCBI): domain Eukaryota; kingdom Metazoa; phylum Chordata; class Amphibia; order Caudata; family Salamandridae; genus Triturus; species Triturus cristatus. The sequence continues at coordinate 312,952,521 of NC_140580.1, read as the reverse complement.
CGCAGTGTGAGAGTTGCAGGGGCCTCAGCAATGGGGTAGTGCTGCCGCTGGCTTGTGGGTGTTTTTTCGTTAGTGCTGCAGTACTCTGCTGGTGGCCAACTTGCACCACTGGTGGGGGTCTTGCTAAATGGCGGTGCAGGCGCGCACTGCAGACACAGACTGTGCTTTCTTGCCCTGGCCAGGGCTCTTGCCTCTACACGGGAGGCTTCAGTCCTGCACCTTGTCGTCAAGGCGATGCTGACAGCTCGAGGCATGTGGTGAAGCGTGGGTGCAGCCTCAGACCTTGAGCCTCTCACCTGCAGGTAGGTGCTGTCCAGCTGACCTGCACAAGTCATTGTGCTTCTCCTCCAGGTACTGTGGACGCTGTAGAAACAGCATTCGAGGCGGGCAAGTGTGTGACTTTCCTCTTCATGGGGGCAGACTTCTTCCCCTCTACAGCAGTTTGTGTACTGGTGCCTGGTTGACCACTGTGCTTCATCTATGCTTCCATCGGTCACCTTCACAGGGCCTCACTTTGGTCAGCATGGCAGGTGGGGTCAGACCCACTCATCGCCATTGTAGTGTTCTGTGCCCTGGGCCCACATGCCACCAATAATGGACACGGACACAGTGTGGTAGGGTACTGGAACTGGCCACGAGCATGTGCACCTGGGCCCTTTTATTAGCAGGGTCATATCACTTGTGACGCCTGTGATGGGTGGGTGTGGGGTGCCTGTATGTACACTCCCACAAGGGAGCGGCTGACCAACTCAGTGTCTGCTGAGACACTAGAACGTGTCCAGCACGACACTACAGTGACATTGGCTGGATTTGGAGTTTGATGTTTCTGGTACTGTTGTATGCTGTGTACGTGTGCATGAGTGTCCATGTGTGCACGCATATGTGCAGTTGGGTGAAGCTTGTGTTGCCTGTAGTTGGCCCTTTGCTGTTTGAGTGTCTAGCAGGGAAGATGTCTGGGTGAAATAAAGTTTCCATTTTCAGTGAGGGGGAAATAATGGCAGGGGAACAAGTTGCCTTCACCTGATTTTAAAGTAGACCTGGCTCAGTGCCTGTCAAGCCGAGATCACCTCTGCAGGAACCAGAGGCTCAGCAGAAACCCACTGCAGCTATAAATTCAGATTTACATCAAGCCCAGACGCTTCCCTATGAGCAGCTACTATGCGAAACATAATGAGCAGATTGTCTGTGGTGTGACTAAGAGCCACGAAAGGAGTTTTCAGGCAGTCTGCTTTAACCTGGATGGGTCCCCATCTGGAATGGATGGATCTGATGCGGACAAAAGAAAACTATCCTGTAAGCACTTATGCATTTCTTCCAAACAGTTCAAATTATTTACACAGAGTCTGTGGCTCTAAAGATATATAAATAGGAAGGGTTGTTGATTTCCTAATCTTTACCAAAAATATTATGTTGACTTGAGCCCATTAATTGGCGGCACAGTTTTCGTTCACTTCCTTATGGATCTATTTCTTCCAACTCCATAGTGTGTGCAAACTCATTACAATTTTCATTTTATGAAGTCCACAATGATAATGAGAGAGGTCAAAAGGGCTTCTGTGGCTTTCGTATTCCTAAATGACACAGCTGGAAGCAAAGGCCGCGTTTGTAGGCTTGCTGCATTTCTTCTCTTAATAGAGCACAACTGCAGGGTGATTGTGCGCCTTAGTTAATGTTTTCATGTTAATGGCAGCGCCCTTCATGAGCTGCAATTAACATGAAAACTTTAAAAAAGGCACACAATCACCCCGCAGCCCAGCTCTATTAAGAGAAGAAATGCAGCAAGTTTACAAACACAGCGTTTGCTTATATGGTGATTCTATAAGCACACGCTGTGTTTGGTGCTGCATTTCTTTTGTTTTCTAGGGTGTAGATGCGGGGCAAATTGTGTGCTTTTGTTTAAAGCATTCATGTTAATCGCAGCTCGTGACGGGCTCTGCAATTAACATGAATACTTAAACAAAAGCACACAATGAGCCCCGCAGCCGCACTATAAAAAACAAAAGAAATTTTGCCAGTGCTCCCTCCTTGGGAGGGAGTTCTTGCTAAATGCCTCTTCCTCTAAAAGTTTGAAATGCCCGTTTGTCACGCTGCAGCGGCAGCGCGAATGCTCTGGGGATGTGTGTGCACATCACACACACAGCACTGCGCGCTCGGGGGCAAAAAAGTGCGCGCGAGCGCAGGCATGCACTTTCGAGGGAACACTGCCCACATGTGAGTGGCCACCCATTACATGGCGACTTTAGCCGAATGAGTTAACCGACCCAGTTTTTAAACAAACCATCGGTGAGGCAATTCGTAATTTTTTTCGAGAAAATGAGGGATCGGTTGAGAGTGCTGGAGTGCTGTGGAAGGCGTTCAAGGTGACTATCCGTGGGGCTTGCATAGGAGCGCAAACGGGAGTGTTGCTGGACCTCCGACGCAGATTAACTTAAATTGCCATCTGATATCTCCACAATTGAGCGCGACTACGAGAGAAATCCCTCTCCACAGATGTTAGCTGCCATAAAAGACCTTGTCACTGACCATAATGAAACAGCTGATCAGAGTTGTTACACCGCTTTAGACGCACAGCTGCCCGCTATTATGGGGGGGGCGTCAAAGCCATTCCTTGGCGCAGAAGCTAACGGCGCCGCGTAGTCAGGAGTGTATTAAGGAACTCTTAGATGATGATGGGGTTGCACACTACTCGACTCCCGAAATTTGTGATATAGTCTTCCAATTTTACACTAAACTTTACACGGCTAGGGGTGCCTCACCAATTGCAGAGATAGATTCCTATCTTGAAGACGTTGCACTGGGGTGGCTCTCAAATGCACACCGGGAATATATAATGCAGCCCTTTGATATTGAGGACATTAAATTAGCTATCATGTCATTGCCTACCTGTAAGGCCGCAGGGATGGACGGGCTCCCCAGCAAGTTTTATAAGGCCTATGTGGCCGATCTTGCCCCTAGGCTCCTTGCTGTCTATGCGGAGGCCTATGAGGAGGGGAGACTTCCACCTACCCTCAAAGAGGCCTTGCTGATGACCTTGTTAAAACCAGATAAGTCTGTCAATCGGTGCGAATCCTATAGACCTCTCTCAATCATTAATATCGACGCCAAGATCCTAGCAAAGATGATAGCCAACAGGCTCCAACCGCTGGTCCCTCTCCTGGTCTTACCAGACCAGTCGGGATTTGTGTCTGCGCTCTCTACGACACATAACCTCCGCACTGTGTTCTCTACATTGCAATTTAATTTTTTTATCAAGATTTTCAAGCAGTGGCGGTGCTGCTTGATGCAGCAAAAGCTTTTAATTCCCTCCAATGGAATTTCATGTTCACAGTTTTACTAGAATGGGCCTTACCCCGTTTTTTCTTCACTAGATCAAAATGCTATACACGTAACCGGTCGCTCGTGTGTGTGTCAATGGATGGGTGTCTTCGGTGATTCCCATAGAGAGAGGCACGCGGCAGGGATGCCCCTTGTCGCCGATGCTTTTCTCGCTGGCGCTGGACTCTCTGGCCTGTAAACTAAGACAGAGGCATGCAGCAGCCGCACTACTTCGGCAATGCCCACTAGTGGTCTACTTGTATGCCGACGACATGCTATTATACGTTTGTGATCCTGCCATTTTCTTGCCAGAATTGCTACAGGAGTATGCTAAATTCGGGCCTCTGGATTAACTGGGCAAAGTCGGTGGTGTTTCTGCTGATGGCTGGTATGAGGGAGGTGGAGCTGGATTTTCCGCTAACGTGGACTCATGATCCTGTGCAATATCTGGGTGTACGGCTGCACAGAGATCCAGATAAGGTGATATCTGAGAATTATGGCCAAGCCATTGTGCAAGTCACTGACAGAGTGGTGGGCGCGCGTGCCCCTCTCCCTCGCAGATCGGATAGCAGTTATAAAAATGGCTTTGCTGCTCTGTTTTTTTTGTTAATATCCCTATCAAGTTGAATATTGTGCTGTTTCAGATGCTCCAATCGGCAATACTCACATTTTTATGGGGAGGAAAGGAACCCAGATGCAGTTGGGATGTCCTGGTGCAGCCATTTGACAGGGGTGGGTTTGAGGCTCGTGCAGGCGCAGTTTGCGCACAATTGGCACTTTACGCAAAGGATTAAACCTCATATTGCTATTGAATCCGACGCTGTCCTTCAAATGCTCCTGCAGGCAGCGACTCTTTCTGAGGGTTCAGGGGGCCATAGGACTGAAATTAACCCCGTGCAATGCACTGCATGGGCTTGGAAGACGCTGGCTAAAAGGGCTCAGCTCCCATACTTATATGCCCCACTGCTGCCATTGGCCTCGCATCCGGACATTTCTGCGGCAAGGGAGAAGCCCTCACTGTGGTAGTTGACAGCTGTAGGTATCTCCAGGATGGGGGACCTGTATAAGCAGGGTCGTTTCAGGTCATTGCAAGATGTAAAGGTGAATAAAACTCATGGATTCATGTTGAGGTTTACTTATGTCAGAGCCCGGCAAGCTGTTAGAACCATTTACCCAAATTATCCGGTTGAACCTACGACTCTGCTGGTACTGCAGGCGATGCTGGTGGAGGAGGTGCGCCTAATCACCAAACTATATAACGCCTCCCTGAGAGAGCGGGAATTGGGGGAACACCCCTCATATCCCAGATGGCACGCTGCGCTGGGGTCTGTCCTCACACCAGATCTTTGGAAGGCTTGCTGCGATCTAACAGGTCGCCTCACGGCAAATAGTAATCTTCGCATTATCCACTTTAAATACCTACACCAGCTATATTATACCCCTCTACAACTCTGTAGGTATGGTTTGCATGAGTCTGCTAGCTGTGCGAGGTGTGGGCAGGCTGACGCTGACTTCCTGCATGTGGCATGGATGTGTGCAGGTATATTTGCATTTTGGTCCAAGGTGGTGAATGTGCTTACTGATATCGTGCTGGAACCGGTGCATTGCACTCCTGAAATCTGCCTCCTTGGATATGTGAAAAGCCTTAAGCCCTGTAATAGATGCATAGTTGCAGTTTCCACTCTGTTTGGCAAAAGGGCTGTTGTGCAGTTTTGGGGAGCGAAAACCACTCCAACTGTGAAAAAATGGATCTGTGATTTACTTTACTGTAGGGATCAGCTGGGGGTTTATGTGGAAGAATTACCCGAAGCTTCACGCCCCAATTATTTCTGGGCCCCTCTTACTGTATACTTGCTGACCCACCCAGATTTGATATAACCTGTTTTATATATGCCTCTCAATGTCTGTGTGATAGTTGCCTTACTACGAGAGTCCTACCATTGAATGTATTTATGCAACTCCACTCATGTTTGTCCATGATGTCCAAGATTTCTAGAAATGCACAATGTATTGTCGTCTGCTTTGCTGGGAGGTGGGAAGGGGGGATGTTCATTACTGGATATTGCTATTTCACTCACATTTATCTGTTTATCACCATGCTTGTTGAAACTAATAAACATATTACAAAAAAAAAGTCACCCCTGGGCTGAACAGCTTAGGACGTGCCCAAATATTGTGATCAAGCTCCAACACAGCTAGATTTAGCAACCTCTATGAGGTCAACACTGCACACATGACACAGATGGCATAGAATATTAAAGGTGCACTAGACATTTGGCCTCTCCTGCTAAAAACATTTCAAGCCTCTGTGGATGCTCAGTCAAAGTGGACCTGCAAGTGGACCTCCTTAATACTCTTGTTGTACATATTTCATGCTCCCACATCATAGACAAACTGGGAACCCTGCCAGACACTCTGACCTCACTCCTCGTGGCTATAAAATCTAGCCTGGGACGCCCACTTTAGATAAATCTTCAAAACTCCCAAGCTGAGGACATAGTGGAAATAATGCAGGATATAATTCATACCCCTCATTATCCCACCGCAGCTGAATTCAAACAAGGTCAATGCCAGCAGGTGACTTGTGACCGCAATAAAGTGGAAAACAAGATAGACACCACAACTTCCATAGATATTTCTTAGGCCAACACAGTGGCCTCATCCCTTAACATGCCCCTTATGAAGCGACAACGAAAATGATTGAGGAAAGCCAAAACACAAGCCAGCTAGGCAGATAATGGGACTCACCAAAATATCAAACAGTCTACAACCTAGAAAATTCTACCCAATTTTTGAACAAAAGAATGTTGTGAAGACCCCCCCTTTGACACTGAACAGTGTTGTAAAACCCAAAGAAGTTCAGGAGGAACAAATTCCTAATGGAGATACGAGGGACGGATACCTGCAGCAACCCACTGGTTGTTTCTCAAAGTGATCCATTTGATGGGCAGAATCTGCCAGTAGACACCAGAACAGATTCATATGGATGTTGTGGAAGCACCCCAGCCCAGATCATGACCCTTGTGTACTCCAGAAAACCTCTCTGTTAGACTAATAATCATCAGAATTACCAAATCGTCTGTGCAACTCCTGTCTCCAGCAATGCTGTGCCGCTCCTGTTAATTAACTCCCACCCTACACTGACCACGGGCAATGCCTCTGCTCAAGGAATTCTGATTAAAAATAGCACCTCAGACGACATGACTCAAACTATTCAAAGTATTATAACTAATATAAAGGAACCTAATCTAACTGGGTCAGTCATTACCTATCCACAGTATGGTGAAACAAAGCTTGTCTTCTACCCAATATTCGAGTCCAGGGGTCGTCGAAACACTTTATATCAGGAAAATGTTTTAAAGTTGCTTAAGGCTTTACCTATTGCTTCTGAGGATATCAAGTCAGTCAAAATCCTCTTGGATAACAGGCACCCTATGAAAGAATCCACGATGGACCCTTGGTCATTCCCAGCCACTTTGACAGTAGTTCCAAAATATAAAGTGGCCTTTCAGGAATTGGGCATAAAAATCATGCCCTATGTTCACCCCCATTTTGCTTCTTTGTTTGCATCATAGCCTTCATCCCAAAAAACTACCATCAATCTATCTACATTTTTGGTACTAAGAGGAGCACTCATCAATTCACCAGCATGTGACAAAGCCCCAGCAAGTCAATCTGTACAAAAAATAAACCATATTGTGAGCCCAGCTGGGCGATGCCTTTCTGGAACCTCAAATGCAAGGAGCAGGAAATTACATTGCAACTTTGGGAAAGGGGCATTTCACACAAACCTCAAATTCAACTCCTGGAACATTACTGGCTTGGAAAATAAAATAGAGATTGATGAAACTTTACTCAACTGGAACCAATTTGATATAACTGCCCTCCAGGGGACAATGGCAGGTTTGACACCTAGCATTCCAGGCTTTTCACCCCACTATAAATCAGTAGAAAAAACTAAAAAATGTGGACGCCTAGACGGAGAAGTGGCTACTTACATCACACTGTCACAGGCAAAACAAATTGAGATGCTACCCAAATCGGATCCAGACATCCTGATCACATTCAGCAACAGTCCAACACACAAGTGGGCAGTGATTATAATAAATGTCTATATCCAGCCAACCCTGAGTTAACAACATAATGTTGCTAAGAAAATTAGATCAATAATTTTAAACCTAATGAACTGTGCATCGGAACACGAATTCATTATCACGGGCGACATTTAAAAAAAAAAGGTATTGGTGCTGGAGTCAATAATGACCTTCTTAGTGGACAGAACACCTACTGGAACATACAACCTCAGGTAATGAACTAAGGGAAATGAAAAGACAAATGTGGAAAACATCGTGCTAGACATTGACCATACTAGGATGAGGGCACTTCATGGTTACATGATGACTGTCTGGCAACTTGGCTTACTTTGACCCACGGTCTAAGCCCATTATTGATTACGCTTTTCCATTGCTCGCTCTTTTCCCTGCCATTTGGCCTTTCAAATTGCTGAACGCTATGAGAATGACCACGTGCCACAAGCATTTGTCCTAGATCTGGGAAGAGAGGTTGTTGAGAGCAGGCCTCCCACGTTTGGTACCCAATTTACTATAAATTACAGAAACCAAGATGGTCAGAAACATCCGTTGCTGACAGTGCAAAGGCCATTATAGAGGGGTGCAGAAGGCTAAACTTAAATCAGATATCAACATGGCATAAACTCACTACTGATCTACTTGGAAGCGGCAACTGGAATACAGACGGTCTATCTAGGATAAACTCTACAGCGCCTCTAGGAAATTGCCAAAACCCCAAAATGAGATCATCAGCCTGTTTCCTGGCCAAGATGGCCTCTAACTACACCAATGAGGAGAGACTCTACAATACGCACATAGAAAGGCATACCGAGTTTGATCTTGTGAATCATGATTAAGCCTGGCCGTAGTTTGTGGAGCTTTGCTACGCGTAACTTTGCTAAGTTACAAAAATGCCCCGTGAAGTTCCGCAAGTGCGGAGTGTTTTGCGAACTGCTGTTTGTTATTGTCTTTCTGCAGCTCTGTTAGAAATTCTACCCGAGCTGCAGCTCGCGCTGGCGAACTTACAATTCTCGATAGCGAGTGGGGAAAAAACTCCGCTGCACTACGAGAAGTGGGGTTTTCTAGCACTCCGCGAGCTCCGCAGAGTGCGGAGTGCAGAAAAATCCGCAAACTCTGCAAATGGAGCGGGGTTCAACAACAATTAGGCAGAATCATGATCTTCAAATTCCATGCACTTTTGGCATTTTTTAAATCATAGATTAAACTTTAGAATGGAAAACATTTTGTTAAACCGTTCTCCGACAGAATATTGAAACCACAAATATTGTGGGACATAAATACCATGTCAAAAATATAGATCACAAAAATATGGGTTTCCTATACTAATAATGTAAATAACAAAAATATTGAAAAGAATTATCATTATACACTAACATCAAAAACTAAAATATTGTGTTTTAATATAAACATACTTAAACATGGTAAACATTAAATATATGATCATTAACCAGTAATATAATGTAATTTAAATGTATTTTAATTATTTAAATGTATATATACATTTTAACTTAAAAAACTCAAAATATATATACACACATGATTTATTAAACATATGTAATTTAAAACAATTATTAAAATTAGAATTTAAATTTGTTACAATTTACAAACTTTAAAAAAGGACAAAAGAATATACATGTATATACATATCTATATAAATATATTATCTACTGGCGGTCGCCAGTAGATAGTTATAGTTAGGACCTATTTTCCATAGGAAATCCGCAATATTCTATTCCCAATAAGTCTGGCGCCGGTTGATGAATCCTCACGAAATTTTCCAAACTTTTGGCCAGCTCCGCTCCGCTCCTACCCTGAAAGTTTTGTGGTGATTCGTCAGGCGGAGGCCGAGAAAAAAGGGGGTCCCAAAACGCGTTTTTCCCATGCAATTTCCCATAGGATCTGTTGTCGCAGCTACAGCCCGAACCGCTGAACGGAATGACACCAAATTTGGCAAAGAGTTAGTCCTCAGTTCAGACATGTGTCTTTTGCATAAATGGTGTGAATCCGTTCAGTAGTTCCTGAGAAAATTAGAGTTAAAAGTACATATATATCTATGGCCGGGGAGGATCCGCGCACCCTAGCCGCACTGTAAGCGCACCCTCCTCGAACCAAGCGCGCACCCTCTCGATCGCACGCTGAATGCTAATTGGCTGTCGAGTGTCTGTCTACATTCAAAACCAGGAACTGTTGGCGGCCATTTTCTGCCTCGGTAGAAGCAAGGCTGAAGAAGCAAGGGGAATAAGTGTGTAAAACATATAAAGGGGGCAGAGTGTAAATACTCTGACCCTGTAGAAGTGCTTAGGGGGTCCCAGAAGGACCCCCTGGGGCCCCGTTTAAAAAAAAAAAAAAAACAGCGAAATGCGCGCACAGTGCGCGCATCCTACCGTGTTTGGTGCACGGATCCTCTCGCGTTGGGTGCGCAGATCGAAGGGAAAAAAATTTGAAAAAAGACAATAAATCATTGGTTGTATGACAACTTTCTACACTGAAAGTTAGGGTGTATATTTCTGTTTTTTAAAGGCATGATTCTTATTGGTTAACAAAAACTGATTGTAGGGAACATTATATATGATAAGCTGATACGTTGAAAAGTCAAGCACACTTGCTGTCTTGTTTAGCAACATTGTGTGCTGAACTTGTGACCTGTGTGCTCAGTGCAGTGTCCCATGACCTGTTACTATGGTAACAGGCAGAAGGCAGATTGGGGGAAGGGTTGAAATGTATTTCATTTGGAAAGGGTTGAAATGTTTAACCAATAGAAATGTGTGTTTGCTTTTGAATTTATGTGTGAAGGATTGTGATTTGATGTTTACATGTATATGTGTGGAAAATGAAAGGGAAACTTTTCCATTCTTTGTTTTTGCTGAGAGGTGCACAGTGCAGAGATTCTGTTAAAGAAAATCTGGTGTGTGACTGATATCTGTTGTGTGACTGATATACTTCTTAATCTACAAAACAACTTGAAAGGTGAGTTATTTAATTGTGAGGGGATGTTTGTAGACTATTTTGATTTTAATCAGACTAATGTATTTCTCCTGCTAAAGTGTAGGGAGTACTTTTTTTTCTCTACAATCTTATTGACAGTGTGTGTGCATGTAGAAAACATTCTGTGATAAGGATTTGTGTTTTTCATGTGTTTGCAGACAGATAACTGTGCTGTTTTTATATTTTGGTAGAATTAGAAACCAGTCATTGTTTATGAATTTGTGAAATGAGTTATGTTTCTATACTAAAATGTAGTACTCCTTCTAGATGAAGAAATGTGTTTTGGTGTAGTGCAAGGGATAGTGTTGTTTGTCTAGAATCACACAGTGAGTATGTGTGCATTTGGGAACCATTGTGAGAGAAGCATTTGGTAACATCGTGTATTTGCTGACAGATAACTGTTTTAAAACCTGTCATGTTGTCAAGTTTTAGTAGCATTAGAAGCCAGTCTTTGCTTATGCATTGATAAAATAAGTCATGCTTTGACACTAATGTGCTGTACTTTAATATGTAGATTGTGTGTAGTCTCCTTACCCCTTGCACAGTAGTGAATGAGTTTTGGTAAGTTGCTAGGGATAGTGTTGCCTGTCTAGAATCACACTGTGAGTCTCTGTGCATTTGGGAACTACTGTGAGAGAAGTATGTGGTAGCATCGTGTATTTGCTGACAGATAACTGTTTTAAAACCTGTCTTGTTGTCAAGTTTTAGTAGCATTAGAAGGCAGTTTTTGCTTATGCTTTGATTAAATGAGTCAGGCTTTGACACAAAAGTGCAGTCCTGAAATATGTAGATTGTGTGCAGTTCCCTTACCACTTCCACTGTAGTGAATGAGTTTTGGTAAACTCCTAGGGATAGTGGTGCTTGTCTAGAATCACACTGTGAGTCTGTGTGCATTTGGGAACCACTGTGAGAGAAGCATTTGGTAACATCATGTATTTTCTAACAGATAACTTTTTAAAAACCTGTCATGTTGTCAAGTTTTAGTAGCATTAGAAGCCAGTCTTTGCTTATGCGTTGATTAAATGATTTAGGCTTTGACACAAAAGTGCAGTCCTGAAATATGTAGATTGTGTGCAGTTCCCTTACCACTTCCACAGTAGTGAATGATTTTTGGCAAACTCCTATGTATAGTGGTTGTTGTCTAGAATCACACTGTGAGTCTGTGCGCATTTGGGAACCACTATGAGAGAAGTATTTGGTAACATTGTGTATTTGGTGACAGATAACTCTTTTAAAACCTGTCATGTTGTCAAGTTTTAGTAGCATTAGAAGCCAGTCTTTGCTTATGCATTGATAAAATGATTCATGCTTTGACACTAATGTGCTGTACTTTAATATGTAGATTGTCTGTAGTCTCCTTACCCCTTGCACAGTAGTGAATGAGTTTTGGTAAGCTGCTAGGGATAGTGTTGCTTGTCTAGAATCACACTGTGAGGCTGTGTGCATTTGGGAACCAATGTGAGAGAAGCATTTGGTAACATCGTGTATTTACTGACAGATAATTGTTTTAAAACCTGTCTTGTTGTCAAGTTTTAGTAGCATTAGAAGCCAGTTTTTGCTTATGCTTTGATTAAATGAGTCAGGCTTTGACACAAAAGTGCAGTCCTGAAATATGTAGATTGTGTGCAGCTCCCTTATCACTTCCACAGTAGTGAATGACTTTTGGTGAACTCCTAGGTATAGTGGTTGTTGTCTAGAATCACACTGTGAGCCTGTTTGCATTTTGGAACCACTGTGAGAGAAGCATTTGGTAACATCGTGTATTTTCTGGCGGATAACTCTTTTAAAACCTGTCATGTTGTCAAGTTTTAGTAGCATTAGAAGCCAGTCTTTGCTTATGCGTTGATTAAATGAGTCATGCTTTGACACTAATGTGCTGTACTTAAATATGTAGATTGTGTGCAGTACCCTTACCTCTTCTAGACTAGTGAATGAGTTTTGGTAAACTTCTAGGATAGTGTTGCTTGTCTAAAATCACACTGTGAGTCTGTGTGCATTTGGGTAAGGATTGTGGTTGAAGCATTTGGTAACATCGTGTATTTGCTGACAGATAACTGTTTTAAAACCAGTCATGTGATCAAGTTTTAGTAGCTTTAGAAGCCAGTCTGTTCTTATGCATTAATAAAATGAGTCATGCTTTGACACTAATGTGCTGTACTTAAATATGTAGATTGTGTGCAGTACCCTTATCTCTTCTAGACTAGTGAATGTGTTTTGGTAAACTCCTAGGATAGTGTTGCTTGTCTAAAATCACACTGTGAGTCTGTGTACATTTGGGTAAGGATTGTGATAGAAGCATTTGGTAACATCGTGTATTTGCTGACAGATAACTGTTTTAAAATCTGTCATGTTGTCAAGTTTTAGTAGCTTTAGAAGCTATTCTTTGCTTATGCATTGATAAAATGAGTCAGGATTTGACACTAAAGTGCAGTACCATGTACTATTCTCTTCACTGTGCCAGAACTGAAAATGTAAAAGTTTTACCCAGGCACTGTCCTAGCAGTAGTCTGATGATTTGGTCAGTTTCCAAGTACTCATGTTGTGAACCATACATTACCACATAGACTGCTTCAAATGTCTATGCAGTATGCATGCAGTCTTCTAACATACTATACACTTGTCTTTCACATCTTCAATTCCCTAGTCAGTATCCATACAGTCCAGCAAACATCCTGTCACACCCTTTGCACTCCTCTAGTGACCCATTCAGTACCAAGTACTAATCCATTCACTGTGTCAAAAGCCAACCACTTATAAATTCACCCAGGCACTCTCTTTGCTGTACTCTAATCATTCCGTCAGTTCCCAACTACTCATGCAGTGAGCCAGGCCTTAGCACATAGACTGCTTCAAATGCCTATTCACTATGCATGCAGGCCTCTAACCACCTACACAGTTGTCTTTCACACCTTCAATTCCCCAGTCAGTATTCATACACTTCTAGCAAACACCCTGTCACTCACCCAGTGTGTCTCCTTATAGTACTGTAATCATTCAGTCAGTTAGCATGTAGTCTTTTAGTGAGGTAGGCTTTAGGGCGTGAACTACTTCAAAGTAGTATGCACTATGCATGTAGTGTTTTAACCATCATCACACTTGTGGTTCAGGGCTATAGTTTCTTAGTCAGTTTTTATATAAAATGTGTTTGTACAGAAATGGAATAGTATAAATTTGAAAGTTATTAATATACATTTATTTGTGATTCTTTTTTACAGATACAGAACAGGAGTGTTTCTCATCCGTTTGCACTCTTCTCGTGGAAGATTGTTTGGATGAAGGGTCCTTAGGTTTTTCATCATACTTGCCGTGCCGTACGAGTATTTCTTGTTAGGATCCCCTTGCAACAGAACTCTTTTGCAAATCCTGCACGTGACCAAGGTGGCATTGATCTTTGTTTGCCCCTCGGGAAAAGAACAAAATTTCCACACCACTGAAGAAAAACGTTGTGGGTGTGGTGCGTCCTCCAAAAATTCATCCTTAGATTCTGTGAATATTTTAAAGCGACAACATTTACAGTTTTTGTAAGTTAAACTTATAAAATTTTGTTAGCTGTAAGCATTTTATATATCTGTGATTTGTATCTTGTGGTATTTTGCTGAGAATAGCATGTTGGTTTTTTTTAACAATCTTTCTGATTGTTTTTTTTTTGCCCGCTGTTAAGTGATGAGTACGATTGAAATCACTATTTTTAGTGAAATTCAATATATTCTTAGAACAGCAAAAAAGGCAAACAAATTACTTTGTGGAAATTATGCTGTGTTGTAAAAAATGTATTATTACATGTTATAATTTTTTTTTCCTTTTCTTTCACAGATCCAAATTTAAAAATAAGCAATTTATATGAATTTAGATTGCAATGAAAATCTGAAAAAAATGTATACCATTTTTTATTGCTATTACTGTGAAGGTAAGTTTAACTAAGTCTCAATAAGCAGAATGAGGAGGTCTGCAAGAAGCTACAAAGTTGAAACATGTTTCTAAAAACACTCTGTTTATACCTATGTTGTTTTGAAATCTGACCATAATCAGATATCATGTGACCTGCAAAAAAAGAGATTTGAGGGGTTCATAATATTTCCCATTGTAGCTATTGAAGGACCGCAATTATTTCAATCATTCTTCTTTGAACATCTTTGCAGACAAAACTCTGTGCTTACCTTCTATCATTCGTAAAGGAATTTTTAAAATGGAAATATGTCACTTTTTGTAACATAGTTATTGCGCAAGACACTCTTTCATATTTACAAAGAGAGGAAAAGGCACTCTGTGCACTTTTTACACTCCATGTAAATACAACCTCATTATGCACAGCAGTTTGCGTTGAAAGGGTGTTCTATAAGTGTTGTTGAGCATTATTGTACTGAATACTCATAGAACAAGACACATGTCTAGATTTGTCAGAAATCATAAATCTCGATATGTGTGTGAATGCTGCACCATTTAAAATTGGTGTAGGAAAGCACAACAAGGAGAATTGTTTTCATTTCTCCACATTTTTATATTTTCAATGCATGCTACAATGCTCAGCATACATTGAAGGAGAAAAATGCCTTTACTGATTGTTTTTGTGCAGGAAGGTGTGTCTTCCTGCACAAAAAGAAACAGCTCATGACACAGATATCCTTGCACTATGGTGCAAGGGGGCCTGTGTCACCACATGGCTGCAGTTTAAGCAGTTGTGCAGAGAGAAGCATAGATTTGCAACATATTTATGTACATATGTTGCATCCCTGTGCTTCGGAAGTACTACAGCACACTGTAGTTAAAGAGATTACTGTGTGATGCTGCAGCACTTCCTCATAGTTCTGCACTTATACATTCACCATACGCTACTAATGTATTCATTCACTCAATTACGTACTACACATACATTCATCTAAACTTTCACACACTAACAAAGAAATTTTGCTCTTTTTTTAAACCAGGAAAGTTAGTTCTTACAAGAACTTTTTTTTTTCTTCTTTCTTCTTTTATATTTTTTGGGGGGTTTTCTGAACAATTTTTACATTTTGGGGGGTTTTCTGCAAAAAAACCGCAAAAAAAACAGGAGGAAACAAACAATGAACTTCAGGGAACAATAAAAAAATAAAAATAAGCAAATGTGACTTTCTTGCTGGCGACAGATCAGATCGATCGACTACTCACCGTAACACAAAGTCGCATTGCACTTAGTGCAGAGCACTTTTAAATATTGAAATTGAGGAGGGATGTCCAAATTTTTGGCTGATGGATGCACTCTTGAAGTGCTCGGCTGCGATGAGGTGGAAGGCGCAGGAGTGTTTCTCATCCGTTTGCACTCTTCTTGTGCAAGATTGTTCGGATGAAGGGTCCTTAGGTGCTTTATCATACTCGCTGTGCCGCACGAGTATTTCTTGTTAGGATCCCCTCGCGACAGCACTCTTTTGCAAATCTTGCACGTGACCAAGGTGGCATTGGACTTTGTTTGCCCCACGGGAAAAGTAAAAAATGCCCACACCACTGAAGAAAAACGTGGTGTGCGTGGTGTCTCCTCCAAAAATTCATCCTCAGATGTATGAGGAGATACAGGTGATGCCTGCTGCCCTGAAGCCATTTTTGGTAGAAAAACGTTAGAGCTAAGTGTAAACTTAGTCTAAAAAAATCTTCTTCTCTGCAAAGAGATGCTCCTCCAAAGAAGGTCAAAGAAGAATGATTGAATTGGGTGGGGTCTTTCAATAGATAGAACAGGATGTGTAATGAACCAATCAAATTTCTTTTTTTGCAGGTCACATGGTATCCACGCACCGTGCGCATACGCAGCACGCACCCAGCGCGTATCCGCGAAATTGAATTAAAAAGAAATATATGATTAGATGTACAAATATATTACTTCTAAGACTAGTTCAGAGTTTGTCTTCAATTAATATTCACATGAAATACATATATATGTTTTTTTAAATGTTAAATATTTCACGGGATCCGCTCACCTACCGCGTCATAGACGCAGATGACGCATCACGGAAGCGCGTAAACGTCGCGTTACGTACATCGAACGTGTCGCGTATAGGCTGGGAGTCGTGTACCAGTCCCATTGCGATCGCGCACTTAACACGTACCCAAAGCATGCCATGCATGGATGCTATCGCGTAGGGATCGAGAACGGTGCGCATAGGGTGCGTGGATCCAAAAACATGGAAAAAAAATATATAAAATAAAGTTTTGAACATATAGTTAAAAAAATATTTTGAAAAATATAAAAAATATGTTTGAAAAACCCATTGAATTCAAATAATATTTTTACATTTTTAAAAGAATTAATTGAAAAAATAAGTTTAAAAAATGGTGATAAAAAAGTATTTAAAAAAAAACATAATTAATGAAATTGACACACTGAATTTGAAAAATATAGAAATCCAATCAAAATCATTAAACATGATATCTTTAGAGATAAGTTATAGATAGGAATTAGCATTTAAAAAACCTTTGAAATTCACTGAAAAACCAATAGGTTTCATGCACGTTATAGTTAGGAATTGGCATTCAAAAAACCTTTGAAATTCACTGGAAAAACCAAAGGTTTCAGGGGCGTTATAGTTAGCTGGACATTTCCCTCGTACGAAACCCTAGAAATTCCCCTGTTATAGTTAGTTCAGCTAACTATAACTCACGCCCCCGCAATGCACTGCTGATGACGTCACATATTACATCACTCATGACATGGTCAGTGACATCACTGATGACATCACTGATGACATCTCAAATGACATCACTGATCACTAGAAGGGAAAGATATAATGTATTTTGAACATACTAAAATACTGACCAAGATGATGGACATGTGTCTACAAAATAACATATTCATGTTCAATGGGGATCTGTACAAACAAATGACAGGAACTTCCATGGGGACGAGCTTTGCGTCGAGCTTCGCGAATCTCTTCCTGGGGTTGTGGGAAGAAGAAATACAGAATGATGTCAAGTACGAGGCCCAATTCAGAAAGGTTATCAAATGGTTACGTTACATAGATGACCTGTTTATAATATGGCAGGGTACTAAACAGGAAGCTGAAGACTTCATGAAACTTCTCAATGAGAATAACTACAACATCGTGTTAACTCATAATATAAGTAAAGATGAAATAGAATTTCTTGATGTTAAAGTAAAAGCCACTGCTAATACTGTACAGACTAAACTCTTCAGAAAAGAGACTGCGGGTAACAGTCTCCTTCCCGCTCTCAGAAGCCACCCGGATACGCTCAAATGGAGCATTCCGTATGGTGAGTTGCTGAGAGCGAGAAGGAACTACAGTGATACCAGAGGGTATCAGGAAGACGAAAGAATAATGATAAAAAAAGATTCAGAGAAAGAGGCTATCCTGAATGGGTTCTGAATAGAGCAGTGAAAAAAAAGGAGAAAACAACAAGAGAAAGTACTTTGGAAGCAAAATCTAGAGAGAGTCAGAATGAAAGTTCTGACACCAGAGTAGTTCTAACTTACAATAAAGATTCCCAGAAAGTTATATAAAATCCTTAATGAGAATTGGAAGATCCTAAAGAGCGATCCTATCATAGGTCCCCAAATCAGCGATAGACCTAAAATCACATATCAGAAGAGTAGAAGTCTTAGAGATATACTCATGAAAGGTGATATAACCGATCACACAGGAAGCAGCCGGCATAATCTCAAAGGGTTTTATCCGTGTGGCCACTGCAAGGCGTGTAGGAACAGCAGGATGGTACAGGAATTCAGTATACCATACAAAAGTGAAAAATGGAAAATAACCCAGTTCCTTACATGTAGTACATGCTATGCCATCTACATCCTGGAGTGTCCCTGCAATAAAGGATATGTGGGGAGCACGACTCTGATGGCAAAGAAGAGGGTCTTGGAACACCTTAGAGCCATCACGAACAAAGACCCCCAATATCCCGTGGCACGCCACTTTGCGGAATTCCATTTATCCAACAGCAGTTTGCTAAGATACTTTGCAATAGAACAGATACATGCAAAACAGAGAGGAGGACATAGGGAATTGGCCCTCAGAAGGCAGGAGTCCAAATGGATCCTTGACCTTGAAACTAAACAGCCTAAGGGACATAACCAGGATGAGGAGATGGCAACTCATTTGATAGAAGAGTAGTTGGGTGAATGTAGTTTCCTGACTTATTGTGCTGAAATCTATGGTGTATAGGAATATATTGTAAGTGCATAATCTGCAATTTTAATTGGTATAGAACACAAGTGTGCTCTAATTTTAAACTGAATTATTATCTGTAATTTCTTTCTCTTTTATTTCGCAGGAGGGAAGGAAGGGGCCAAGTATAGAATCCTGAGCACAATCACGGGCCACCTACCCTTTTCTTCAATATCACAAGGAGAGCACCCAGGAAGAAATAGATAAGAATTTTTCACTATTTACTTTTTCACTATAGCACCACTGTATGGATAATTGGCCGAGCACTCACCTGTATGATATAATTTAGATGTGCCGTACCCGATTAGATCAGTTTACGCCAGTGGGCGAGGGAATTGAAGTATGAATACAAGTAATAGCTAGAATTTATTATGTTATACAGTATTGGATTTAACTGTTAAAGATGGATGCCACTTGGCGCATGTATTAGCAGGTGAACGTATATACTATTATCTTATATTGGAAGTTCCTACTTTGCTGATCTTTTAAAAAATGCACGCCACTAGGCGAAAGCACCAAACATCAGGAGCAAGTGTATTATTACAAACTGTTTAGTAGATACCTGTGCAGTAATGGATTATAAATACGCATTGTAATCCAGATCATTAACGAGGAAATGCATAACATTATTATGGTTCTTCATACTGTAATGCAAGTGTTAAAATGGTTTATGTTGCATTACTCAGGATAGTTATATGAATTGAATATGACTCATGACATGTTACAATATGGCGGCCACTTGCGTTGGGAGGTATCACCTGAATGTGAGTCCTTCCTTTATGTTGAGTTCTTGGTTTATGAAATGCACTGTGTCACAAGCATCCAATGTGTGATCAAGAGAGTTCACTCTCGAAACGCGTTACGTTGAAATAAATATTTGCTGTTGAAAACCTAAACCGAGAGCGCGCTATATTTTGAACTTTGGAATTAATTAATTGCCGCCTGTGGCTCTACCGGCTACTGCGCGCCACCAGACAACGGGCGAATATCCTTGGAGGAGCTAGACTCGATTGAAAATATATATATATTCACTGAAAAAACCATAGGTTTCACACACGTTATAGTTAGGAATTAGTATTTAAAAAAACCTTGCAAATTCACTTAAAAAACCATAGGTTTCACACATGTTATAGTTATCTGGACATTTCACTCGTGAAAAACCATTGAAATTCCCCAGTTATAGTTAGTGCAGGCAACTATAACTCACGCGACCGCAATCCTCTGCTGATGACGTCAGATATTACATCACTGTATTTAGACACTTATTTACCCATGTCTTCTTCCATTAACTCCTTCAGTGCCCATGACGAGATGGTCTCGTCATGGAGCGCGGTTGCGCTGTGCCCATGACGAGACTATCTCGTCATGAACCCCGCCCGCTAATGAAAGGGCCGGCACAGGGCGGGGAAAGGGCGGGGCACTGAAGGGGTTAATTTTTAGCTATACATATATTACAAATATTTTTTTTTCAGAAAGACACATATGTCATCAGTGATGTAATATCTGACGTCATCAGCAGAGGATTGCGGTCACGTGAGTTATAGTTGCCTGCACTAACTATAACGGGGGAATTTCAATGGTTTTTCACGAGTGAAATGTCCAGCTAACTATAACATGTGTGAAACCTATGGTTTTTTAAGTGAATTTGCAAGGTTTTTTAAATGCTAATTCCTAACTATAACGTGTGTGAAACCTATGGTTTTTTCAGTGAATTTGTACGTTTTTTTAAATGCTAAGTTATGTATTTATTTATTTTTTTAAGGTTTTTCACCGTGCGCGCTCCGTGCCCTGTATGGGCTTGCAACAAATGGTGAAAACAAATCAACTGAGCCATTACTCATAATCCTGTGTCTATTGTGGGCCGTATACACATACTAATATCTACATATTTACAATCTATCTTCTCTTCTTCTCGATTCTCTATTCTATTCTCCCCTTTTTCTTGTAAATATGTAGATATTAGTATGTGTATACGGCCCACAATAGACACAGGATTATGAGTAATGACTCGGTTGATTTGTTTTCACCATTTGTTGCAAGCCCATACAGGGCAGGATTGAGTATTAAATATCCTTCATCTAATATTTATTGTAAGCTCTATTCGAAGATGATAGGTGCCCATTGAGGGGCTTCATTGAAGTGTACTATGAATTATGTTAGCGCTGATATATGATGTTGCATGATTATCTTACTTGTCGTATTTTTGACATTCTAAGATGGCGCTTATTTTTCAGGGGCAGTGGCGAGTTACTATTGTCCCTTGTTGATTTCTGTTGAACAAATGTGTGTTTAAATACGTGTCTGAACGGCGCTTCGGTAAACATAGAAGAAGGTTTATACCGAAACGCGTCTGTTTGTTGCTGTGTTTGTTTTGTGTCAATAAAGACTCAAACGACCCCCGGGAGTGCCTTTTTTCCTGAAGGATGTAAAGGAGAAGTGGAGCGGTAATTGATTTGCGGGAGCACCCCCGCATTGAAAGCACCCGCCTGCGAGTGCTTCGCTCTGGTGTTTCTGGAGCTGAGATATATTTATATATATATATATTCACTGAAAAAAACAGAGGTTTCAGGGACATTATAGTTAGTTGGACATTTCACTCGTACAAACCATACAAATTCCCCCATTATAGTTAGTTCAGCTAACTATAACTCGTGCACCCGCAATGCACTGCTGATGATGTCAC
The DNA here is from genome assembly GCF_964204655.1 of Triturus cristatus. NCBI lineage: Eukaryota > Metazoa > Chordata > Amphibia > Caudata > Salamandridae > Triturus > Triturus cristatus. The sequence continues at coordinate 312,931,294 of NC_140580.1, read as the reverse complement.
ATATTACTTCATTCATGACATGGTCAGTGACATCACTGATGACATCGCAAATGACATCACTGATGACATCATCTAGTGACAGTATTTTTCTTTAAAGTGTAAATATGTATTATATATATGCCAAGGTGTATTGAAGAATGAGTGGGTGTATAAGTGTCTGGATGGAGGATTTAGTAGGTGCATGACTGACTGTTTAAATGAGTGATTACATGTGTCTTACTGAATGCATGGGTTAGTGACTAAACTGTGTGAATGTTTATATTAGTCTGTCTGTTGTTGTATAAGCTGCTGCATGGGTTGCTCAGTAGCTACATGAGTGTCTATATGGGTTATCAATTGGTTGCTCGAGTATTTGTATGGGTGCCTTGGTGTGTGTGTGGGTGGGTGGAAGGTGTGTGACTCTGTGCATAGATGTTTGGGTGGTTGATTCACTGTGTATATGGGTTCAAGAGTGCATGTGAAAACAGCTGTATGGGTGGGTGAGTGTGTGTATGGGTGTGTTGGTGAGTGAATGGATGTCTCAATGGTATATGTCCACGTAACTACATATGTAAAAGGCAGAGTATGTGCGAGTTGAAGTATATAAATGACTATACGTGAGAGTCAGTGATTGTGAGAGTGGCTGTATGGATGAGTGTGTACTTGTATAAGTGATTGCTTAAGAGAGTAAGTATGCGTTTGTTTCTGTCTGAATAAGTGATGTGGTGTGTGTATAACTGTATTGGTCAGTAAATGGAAGTGGGATTGATTCTTTGCATGACTGAGTACGTGTGTGAGTAACTCAGGATGAGTGGTGGTGTGTGAGTACATGTATAGGTGTATGAGTGCTGATGATAGTGTTGTATTGATGAGTGACTGCATGTATCTGTAATTGTATGGGTGAATGAGTGGATGTGTGTGTAGACCTAGAAATCAGTGCGTACGTATGTAATAACTGGTATTGGTGTGTGAATGGTTTCGAAAATGGTAGTCTGTATTTTACAGTGAGTGTATCAAAGGTTATATTAGAGTGTGAAGAGGTGCATCAGATTTTCCCGCAGATGATGTCATCAGTGATGTGATTTAAGATGTCATCAGTGATGTCACTGACCATGTCATGAATGATGTAATATGTGACGTCATCAGCAGTGCATTGCGGGTATGCGAGTTATAGTTAGCTGAACTAACTATAACGGGGGAATTTCTATGGTTTTGTAGGAGTGAAATGTCCAACTAACTATAACGTCCCTGAAATCTATGGTTTTGTTCAGTGAATTTCTAAGGTTTTTTAAATGCTAATTTCTAACTATTAATGTGCCTGAAACCTATGGATTTTCAGTGAATTTCAAAGTTTTTTAAATGCTAATTTCTAATTTAAATGGTCATTAAACCTATGCTTTTTTCTGTGATTTTAAATTATCATCCTATTCTCAACCTGGTGAAAACAGCCGATATCGCCAGCTTTTCTGCGATAGCTTCCGCATAAAAAATCGCCACAAATGAGAGTGACAACTAACGCTAATGATATACAGAGTAAGTGTTACAGTGCAAAAATAACTCGAAAACACCACTTCACAATATTTTCAACGACCAGCTAAATTTGCGATGTGATCTAAAAATAGGCGAAAAGCCGTGTTAGCAGTAAGAATTTAACACCTGACTTTTACTGGTGTAAAGCAGGATGACTACCTACAGTATGAAAGGGAGCCCAGCCCAGAGCCACATCTGAAGACCAACACATGTCATAGAGCTACTGATCATACAGCTCCGACACCCAAGATGGCCACAACACACACCACCACCACCGTCAGGACCTTCCCCCGGACCCCCCCTGTAGGAGAGTAGGATCTGCCTCTTATGTTGCCCCCACTTTTTTTCTGATGTTTACACTGGTTTCTGGCTATAGTCTGACTGGGACCCTGCTAATCACGGCCCCAGCCTCCCTGTTCTCTCTAAACAACTTGGAGTGCATATTAGGTGCATTAGTGATTGGATACTGTGGTGCCTTATGAGTCCCTAGTATATGGTACCTTAGGTAACAAGGGCATAGGTACTTCACAGGCCTACTAGGGGCTGACGCATGTATTATGCCACCCCTGGGAAGCAGACTAAATCTGACACAACAGGCCTGCTACTGCAGCCTGGGTGAGGTGGTGTTAGCACCCCTCACTGAGATATAGGTTCACTATATCTCCCCCTGCACACACATTTAAACCTATCAGCCACCCCTAAGGCAGGCCATATCAATCCTGAGGGCAGGGTGCTTGGTTTCCATGTGAGGGGGTGCCTCTGCCTGAGCAGGGCCCCTCTGCAGCTCTCAGAGTCGATTCTCTTTGGTTGTTTGTGAATGCGGTCAAACCATATACTCTTAAGTGCATTATAACCTCGCGGTTAATGCTAACTTTGGAATGGCTGCATCAAAACATGTCGTGTTTGGTGTCAAATGCTTTGGAATCATGCCCCACATCAGTAACTGGTGTGGGAGCATGATCCCACCCTTCTAGAGGGATAGATATGTACCTACTGTGAAAATGCGGTAGAATCCTGAAGAGCCCTGGCATCACAAAATGGATGCCACCAGTCACAGACACTGGGCTGCCCTCCTGCTGATGACCGAAACTCGCAGTGGAGGAGGCCCAACAATAGGTATCCTGTCACAGGGAGGTGTGACCACCTCCCAGACAGGGTTTAGTGTATTGGGGCTGGGTGGGTGCACTCCTAGAGTGCTTTGAAGTCCTGCACTGGGGGAGCAGTAGGCTCCTCTGTGCATACACCAGTTCAAACCGGCTCTGGGGCTACCTGCCCCTGCTCCGGTGTGAAACTGGACAAAGTGAAGTAAGTGTAGCCAGCCACTCCCCTGACCCTCCCATAAGTGGGGTCATAGAGCTAGTCCCTCCCTTACTTTCAGTATAAGTTAGGGAACCCTTGCCATTGAAAGCTAGATATCCCTGGAAGATGCTCTGAAGAAGAATCCTGGACCTTCGACGTTCCACTACCTCTGGAAGACGGAAGAATCTCCCTTGAAGTCAAGGAGTGACTCCCCTGCTTGGCAGGCACCAAATCTTGCAATCAACAGTCGCAAACTTTCCCGCTGGAGTCCGAAGTCCCTGTAGCCCAGGAAGAGGATTTCCTGACTTCTCCAAGGCCATCGTGAGTCCCCAGCGACGCTGAGGCAAGTGGACCCCACGACTGATGAGGAACCGCAATCCCTGGGTACCATGCACTATTTTCGAGTGCAACCCCTTCACAACATTCTAAGAGCTTGTGCATTGGACCACGTGTGGTCCAAGCCTCCAGCAGGAATTCCTCCGAAGATCAGAGGCCTACCCCATTCCGAGTGACCGTGGGCCTCTGTTGAGTAAATCCTCCAGAGGCAACTTCATGATCCCTTGCCGGTCCCCAGAAGACTTTTCTATAGTTCCAAGGGGCTCCCCTGGTTGCTCCAGGGCTGCCCTGACTTACCCTCACTGGGTGAGTCCCTCAGACCTTGCTGGTCTGCACCGCTGACTTTTTATCCTTTCCACAAGACTTGCTGTTACCAAGGCTTGTTGGCTCCAATCTGGTCACTGACACTGCAGTAAGCTGTAGACTTTGTGGGACACACTAAATCCAGCTCCTGGTCATCGTTAACACCTCCTGAACCTCGTGGTTGAAGAGTCAAGACACCCGTGATCACCTGAAATCACCCGACGACTGTGGGCATCCATCTTCCTTGCCCTGGGTCACTGCCAAGTGACTTTGAACACTGTCCCCTCTGCTTTCAGGTCTTCTTTCTTCTGAATCCAGCCTTAGATTCCACCGGACACTTCTCCTGTCTTCACAAGCAGCAAGTCTTCATTGGCTTCCATTGAAAACGACGCCGCAACCATACACCAAAAGACACCTATGCACCTGGCTTCCCTGGGGGAGGTAACTCCAGCACTACGGTGCTCCTGTGTGTGTTGGCTCTAGAACTACCTACCCTGTAAGTGACTTGCTTGTAGACTCTCCCGAAGTATCCTAAAACTCTTAATTTCCAATTGCGACTTGCTCCATTGAAGTCAATAGGGATTCGCGGCTGTGTTCTCACACTGCATGCGTCTCCCGTGGGTCCTTTACTTACCTGCCTTGGGTGGTTTTGTGAGGCCCCAGAGCTTCTGAAGGCCCTAGGCCTTGTCCCCTTGCAAGTCGTTATCTCTAAGTTTCTTTTTTAATATATGGTCTGGTACGCCCCTAGGGCCCCAACCATATTTGTGCTTAACTTATTGTGAAATGTTGATTTGTGCATATGTTCCTGACTTCTAATCTCATAAAGAGATTAGCAGAGAGTTGTTAGTAATAAATACATATATATGTGATATATATACCTGTGTGATGTCCTTTCATTTAGTAATTCAAGAGATTATAAGGTAAAACAAGCGGCTTTACATTCCTCTAAAGACTTAGCCTGAAGGCTGCTCTTCACAGCTGCCACTAGGATAGCTTTCTTTAAAGGTTGTCTTAAACCCACTACCATAAGAGTCGAATTGTACTGGTGCAAGGTGTTCACTTTAACTAGTGAACAGCATATACAAGGCCAACTTCTCACATTGGTGGGCAGCGTGTGGGATTCCAGCTTGCCATTGTTTTACCAGAAAATCTCTATTTGAATTACTAACTGAAAACCACTATAGGTACTCAAGGTACATATAAAGTCAAGCTTAGTATCAATAAGTTCTACTGAACTTAGAGCTGTGTGCCAAGGGATAGCACACCCTTTCTACAGCTCAAGGTAAGATCAGTAGGCCACAAACTAGTGTAGGTAGTAACTGCACAACACTAGAATGTCCTTAAGGGTTGGAACGAGTGGGTCCACCTAGCCTCAGTATAAGGACATGACTTTCTTTGACTTGAAAGCCATGTGTGCTGCAAGGCACCTAAAGCTAGGACAGAGTCCCTCCACACTACACCTGACAGATCTGCTGACAGCAGATGATCTTAGATTAGCTCTAGGAGCTAATAGGTCTGAATCAGGGGGTGGGCCAATTACAGTGTCTGGGTCAAATGATGAAAATCAAGATGACCAGGACTCTGGTTGAAGGGCCAGATCCACAAGGGTCTGAAAAGGACAGAGGGATTCTCCTTAAGAGAACTGACAGAGTGGAGCAAAGGCCTAGGTCCCTTTCTAGGGAGTCAGACCACTCCTATCACTCTGGCAGAGAATCTGTCCAGCAGAGGAGCTCCTACTTTCCTAGAAGGGAGACCTCCTCTGACAGAATGTACAAACTGCTGCAGTATGAGGAAGCAAGATTTGCCCTCAAAACCAAGCAGTTGGCATTAGATAGAGAAGCCTTTGAGCTCCAGAGAGCTTCTAGAAGAGAGGGGTTAGAACCCCCTGGTGGCAGCAACAGTATCCCTAGAGTCAGATAATATATTCCAGACCATAGGAACCTGAGCAAGGTTGTTCCTCCCTACCAGAGTGGGGATGATATCCATATGTGGATAACTGCTATGGAAAGGGCCTGTAGACTACAACAGGTCCCCCAAAAACAGTGGGCAGCAATCTTGTGGCTCTCCCTTTCAGATAAAGGTAGAGACAAGCTCCTCACTGTTAGAGAAGAGGATGCCTATGACTACGAAGTCCTGAAGAATGCACTGATAGATGGGTTTGGCTTAACCACTGAGCAGTACAGGTTGAAGTTCAGAGACACCCAGAAGGCACAGACTCAGGACTGGACTGACTTTGTAGATTGTGCAACCAAGGCTCTGGAGGGTTGGTTGGTTGGCAGTAGGGTTACTGATTTCAAGGGATTGTATAATCTAATGATGAGAGAACAGATCCTTAATAATTGCCAGAACCAGTTGTTGCATCAATACCTGGTGGACTCTGATCTGACCTCTCCCCAAGAATTGGGAAAGAAGGCAGACAAATGGGTAAGAACCAGGGTGAGGCAGAAAACCCAGAACCAAGGGGGTGACCCCAAGAAGCAGGATTCAAAGGGCTCTGAGAAAGGTGGGGATAAGTCAAAAGACAAGAAGTCTCACAAGGGCCCAATAAATCTGCATCTGGTGGGGAGACACAATCCAACAAGGGAAAAGGCCAAAAGAACCCTGGTGCAAATTCTGTAAACAGAAAGGGCACTGGACTTCTGATAGTAACAAGTCCAAAGACCAAACCACCACCACTCCTGCCCCTAAGGCAACTGTTCCCCCTAGTTCAGCTACTGGTGTAGGTGGTACTCAGAATGAGGGTGTAGTAGGGTTGACCCTGGGTTCTGAAGTGGACTCTGGCCTAGTCAGAGTACCCACTCAGGTATTGCTGATTTGTGATGGAGACATTGATATGTCTTTCCTAGTGAGCCCCAGTAATCTTGGCAAATACAAAGAACAGCCTGTAATAAATGGCAAACAGGCTTTGGCATTTAGGGACACAGGTGCTAGTGTCACCATGGTGGCAGAGGATCTTGTGGACCCTGGACAGATCATCCTGGGCAAAATGTACCAGGTGACCAATGCAAGCAATATCAGGACCAACCATAGTCTGGCAGTTGTGAATTTCTCCTGGGGAGGGGTAACTGGCCTTAAAAAGGTAGTGGTCAGTGCAGACCTCCCTGTAGAATGTCTATTGGGCACTGATCTAGAGACTTCAGCCTGGATATGGTATGTGTAGGAGGCAAGATGGCATCTGAGCGGCGGTAGACCGGCACAGCTCCACCGGTCCGGTCCTCTACATATGTAACAATCTCCGATAATCTCAACTGCACCACGATGTTCTAACTTTTCAAAAAGGAGTAAAGAAAAAGAAACTGGAGATAATCTGACCTGCTTGGCGGTTTCTGCTCGTATGGTTGTCGTCTTGGCTCCGAGGCAGCGCCGGGATCGGCTTGCGTTGCTGGTGGTGCTGTGCTGGAGGGACGGACCGCCGATGACTGTATTCCAATCGGGGAGTCAGGCGAGTTAGGCGGCTCCAGTATCCTTGCGCTGCGCTGTCCTGCGGCCGTTCTCCATGGCGTGCCGCGCTATGCGGCTCACATCGGGGGTCTGGAGACTTCTGACGCCGCCGCTGAGCGCAGTACAACGAGGGAATCACAGTGAAAGGACGCAACAGGGAAAACTTTGTTTCCCAGCAGCCAGCAGTTTCAAAAGGGGAAAACAAGCAAGGATGTCGGGGCGAGGTACGAAAGGAGTGAAGGCCAAAACTAATCAAGCATTGGCACATACATATAAGTCCATGCAGCCTGAAAGCTTACAAAGACGCCCAGAGACACGAGGACTAAGGAATAAAGGACAACATGAGCAGAATGGGCTAACAATTGCAGATGATAAAGCAAAGCCAAACAGAAAGGCACAACCTAACCCCGCAAAACATTTGGGAACAGCATATAGTTCACAGCCACTAATTTCTAATCTGTTCAGCCCAGTGGAAATGGGTGGGCTGGGCAACAAGTCTCTAGAAGAGGAGGCAGCCGCAGACCAGTCGGAAGTCTTTGTACCACTCTCAGCAGACGGAGGAGTAATATCAAGCCCCACCATTTCATCACCAGTGGCCCTTATCGTACAAACAGTACATCCTACTTCACCCACAAGTACAGATATGATTTGCAAGCCAGCAAGGAATATTGAAATCAGTCAGCAGAGAGAAAAACCCTCGACTGTACCCCCATCTACCGTCTCAGGAGCCGTAGGGTCAGAACTGAAGACAACGAATGCAATAAGTGTAACAAATAATCTTCAAAAAAATTCTGACAGCTCTGAGCCACCCGACTTTCTGGATAGACTTTGCCCAATCACGGATGACTCTGAAATGTACGAAACTGGTATATCATCATCATCCAGTGAAGGAGGAAAGAATGAAGGAAAGAATGAATGGGGCGAAAGTACCGATTCTGAGACCCTGTGGCAAAAGGCTGCCCAAAAAAAGAAGAAAGAAAAGAAAAAAAGAAAAAAAAGACATAGCGATCATAAAACCGGGGGATCCTCAGATCAGGATAGCAACCCCGAGCTCAGATGGGATTACTCATCCTCTAAATTTGCGACACCATCAGATTGCACGGTACGATCAGAGCATATTCCTTCCTCGACTACAACTTCGAGTAGGAATGCTAGAAATATAGTAGAACCCACCCTTGCTGAAGTCTTGCAATCAATTAAGGGCTTTCAAGAAGATGTTAAACAAGAGAATCTGAAAGGCCAACAAGCTACACAAAAACTCCAAGGCGCTGTTAGAAATTGGGCCGAACATGCACTGAAATTGCAGATAGGATGTCATCTGTAGAAATTCGAACTGAGAATCTAGAGAAAGATGTCTCCACACTGAAAGAACAAGGAGATGCGCATGATGCCATAGTTATAGACCTAATGGGGAAAATCGAGGAGCAGGAGAATAGAATGCGACGCAACAACCTACGTATCCTCGGGATTCCGGAGGGAACGGAAGGTAATGACCCCAGGGCATATATAATATCACTTTTTAAAGGTGCTTTTCCGGAGATGCAATCCTGGGACTGGGATAAAGAAGTACAATGTGCACATCGATTCCCCTTGACACCTTCTAAACGACCCACTTCTTAAAACCAATATCCCTGTGCAATCTTAGTGTATTTTGGAAACTTCCTTTTGCGCCAAACTCTTTTTAACGTAGCTAGACCAACAAGCAAAAAAGAATATAATGGCATCACCTTCTTTACCAGGCCAGACTTCGCCCATGCCACCGTTGAACGTCGATGGAGATTGAGACAGCTATTCATGCCATTTCAGCAAGCTGGAGCTACGTTATACCTACAGAAACCAGCACAGTTAAAAATTATCTTTAAAGGGGCTACTCGTAGCTTTATGTCGGAAAATCAAGCTCAAGCTTATTTGCAGGAAATTACAAAGATAAATAGAGATAGATCCACAAGCTGAACTGATATAAACTCAATACTTAAGGTTTAGGGTCACTTAAAGGTCTGCATTGGGAGGAACACGATAGGTATTGAAATCGATAAAAATGTGCAGTTCAGGACATAGGACCGGACCGGAGGGATGGTTCGAGACACTGCCGTCTTAGATGTTCACACCCTGGTTTAAGTTGAACCAGGTAGGCCTCAGTGGTGGGTGGTGGGGGAGTGGGGTCTTTGGGAGGGGGGAAGAGGAAGGGAAGGGGAAGGGAAGGGGTAATGGGTTGACCCTAAGAAAATCTGTTCAATTAATGAGCTTTACCTCAAATGTTTCTCGACTATTTAAATTCTCCTATTCTTTATGCTGGGGCGAAAGTAGGAGACATTATTATGATCTGACTAGGGTCCTCTCGAATGGGCCTAACCCTAAGCCTAATAAATGAGTAAACTACGCATAGCCACACAAAATATTTGTGGTTTGAATGACCCAAGGAAACGTCATAATACCGCAGTAGCCCTTAAATTATTGAAAGCTGATATCTTATGTCTACAGGAGACACATATTGATAGGACACAGACTCACCTTTTAGGTACACTGGGATTTAAATTAATAGGTGCCACCTCACAGAGTGCTAGGACACGGGGAGCCGCAATACTATCCGCTAAAAGTACACTTCAATTCTCACGCACATCAGTAGATCATAATGGAAGGTGGGTTATAACTGAATGCCGAAGAGAAAACGGAGCTATAATCATGATATGTACGGTCTATGGCAGCATTGTTGATGATCCTGCAGTTTTTGATTTTTAAATAATGAATTGGCCGAATGGTCGCTGCCTAATATATATCTCCTCAGACACCAACTGGAACTACATAGGGAGGAAACCTAAGGTGTTTAAAGCTTTGAAGACCCTAAGCCAGGAGCAAGCATTAATTGATGTTTGGCAATCATATTATTCTACTGACCCAGGCTACACCATTTACTCTTTTCCGCATAGAAAACCGGTTAGATTAGACTATATTCTTGCATCTTACACTATTCTCCACAAGTGCTCAATAGAAAAACATACACGAATCATATCGGATCACAATCCTTTGGTTTTAGAAATAAGAGGGGAAACAAGGGTTAATCAAGATATGATTAGTTGGTCATTCGACCGCTCTCTACTTTCTAATGATGCATACTGTGAACATATGAGACAATGGATCCCCCAATTTGGTCAGTACTAAGATAGAAGTGGTTTGGGACGCACTCAAGGCCGCTATAAGGGGAGAGACAATGAGCCTCTCGCTAGCTTTAAATAGGGACAAACGCCTGTTATTGGATCTTCTGCAAGCACAACTGGCAGCCGCAGAAGAAAACCTGATTAAGGTATATAGAGATGGGGAGGATCCTACAGAAGCACTGGCGAAAATATTTACAGCTAAATCATTAGTTATGGAGGTCATCGCCAAAAATACAGCAGATAAACTAGAGATTTGGAGAAAAGAAGCGTACGAATGTAGTGAACAAGTTGGGCACCATCTTGCAGTTAGAGCTAGACAAAAAGCTACAAAAATACTATTACAGCAGTGAATGACACCTCTCAGATTACAATTACAGATCCAGAAGGGATACGTAATGAATTTCTAAGATATTATCAAAATCTATATCAAGAATCTACTAAATCCCAACCAGATCGTATTATGTCTTATCTTAATCAAATTCCAACAGAACAACTATCTTCAGATGACCAGGCCCAACTTGAGGAGCCCCCCCAATGGGTTGATGCCCTGCTGTGTATCAATAGTCTCTCTAATGGTAAGGCAACAGGCCTAGATAGTATCCTGGTAGAGTTTTATAAGAAATTTTCGACAGAAATAAGAGAAGCTATGCTTCCGCTATTTATATATGTTTTTAAGGGGGGAAGACCACCGGAATCATGGTCGCAAGCAAAAATAATTGTCTTTTTGAAAAAACATAAACCAGCACTAGAGCCCGCTTCTTATCGGCCAATCACATTAATAAATACGGATAGCAAAATTTATTCTAAAATATTAGCGACTAGATTAGCAGGGGTGATCCATAAAGTAATCTCTCCAAGGCAACATGGATTCATCCCGGGACGTGGTACCACAGATCATATAAGAAGAACCATTGCACTTTCTAATACAGCACAAATTTCTGAAAATCCCATGGCACTTATCTTACTTGATGCTGATAAAGCCTTCGACGGAGTCTCCTGGTAATTTCTCTGGGAGTCTCTGTCGAGGGTTGGGATCGGCCAACATTGTATACAGACATTCAAGATGTTGTACTTTCATCCAACCGCCAAACTATTTATAAATGGTTCACTTACTAATTATTTTAGAATAACCTGTGGCACACGTAAGGGATGCCCCAGCTCACCGCTGCTTTTTACCATCTATATCGACCCCTTCTTACGCACTCTAGAATATAATCAGAGGATCAGGCCAATTGTCAATCAAGGCTGGGAAACAAAAGTATTGGCATATGCAGATGACATAGCACTAGTAACATCCAATCCGAAAGAATCAATGGCAGAAGTAGAACAGGAAGCGTTAAAATTCGGCCTTGTGGCCGGATACTCCTTAAACAAAACTAAAACCCAGATCATTTGTAAAAATGTCAACATGGGCGATGACATGAGACAGGTAAGAAATGTCACTTACCTGGGGGTAGATATTACTGCCAATATTGAAAAGCTAGTTGAAGCAAATATCGATCCAATGATCGATAAAATAGAACCAGAATTGAGACGACTACACAACTTGCATCTTTTTATAATCAGAAGATGCAATATAATTAAAATGATCTTTTTCCCTAAAATCCTATATCTGATAAGAGCTATCCCACTGGAATTTAATCCCAAATGTATAAAAAAGATTGAAGATATGTTCTCCCGGTTTATTTGGTCTTATGGGAAACCTAGAAGTGCATATAGGTTCCTCTCTCTACCAAGGGATAGGGGCGGCTTGGCTCTTCCAAACATTAAACTTTATTATTGGGCAATAATCATACCCTTTTCTCTGATAAACCACTAGACGTGCTTCCCAGCTATGTCCCCACACCTATAGAATTAATAATGGGCAATCAGGCCTGGGGTTGGGCCTGGAAATTCCTAAATGACTCCCATTACAAAAACGTACTCTATAAGACGCTGGTTGCAGGATATAAAACTATGAAGGCAATTCGTAATATGTTAGGACTGGGCCGTCTGAATTATTACACTCCGATAAATAATCATTTTAATCTGCCGGGAATATTTACAGACCTTACAACTAGGAGATGGATAGATAAAGGCTTAACCAAGGTTGGAGATTTTTACTCTCTTACGAATATAATCACTTTTGAAAATCTCAAAACACAATATGGATTAGATTGGAGAGATTTTTTTAAGTATCTACAAATACGTGATTTTTTAAGTAGGAAGGGTGGGGGCCAAACAGGATTCTTAAGCAACTCCATTATAGATAAATTAAGACAGTACAGTCAATCAATCAGGATGGTATATAATTTGCTCAATTCCTTGATGACGGGTGACATGGGAAATCGGGCCAACAAATGGAAAGAAGAAATAGATGTCTCACCTGATCTGATTCTATACTCCACAGAAATAGCACAGAAGCTTTTAATACCAGTACAACTGCAGGCGCAGTATTATAAAACCTGCTTTTCACTCTATTTTACACCGAAAAGGATTGCTAAATGGGGAACTGGGAAGGGGACCATATGCCCGCGATGCTCGCTGCCTCATGTGGACTTAGAGCACATGCTGGCATCATGCTCTACACTAAATATCCTAAAATCTGAAATGAAGAGATTTTTCAAAGAGACTCTAGGAAAAATTATTAAAATGTGCATGAGACTACAATTTAGAAATGTTACAAATGTGATTTAACATTTTTTTTTTGTGTTTGATTCTTCTCTCTTTTATGCTATAACAGCTTATAAGATCACTGTATAGTATTGAAATCATGCACTAATAAAAAGAAAAAGAGACTTCAGCCTGGTCTGAAGTAGAGTTATGGACTCATGCTGAGATGTTGAGCATACCTGCAGAGGTATTTGCTGTGACCAGGTCACAGGCCAAAATGCATAACACTGAACCAGCTCTGGATCCTGAAACTATGGATCAGATGCTTCCCAAAAGGAGGAGCAGTAGGGTTAAGGCAGTGCCTTCCCCTCTGTCTCAGATCACAGATTCACCTCTTGAGGGAGGAGAAGCAGATCCTGAAGAAGGAACTGCCCCAGAGGGACTTGAGCCTGATCAGTTTGAGTTCTTGGGGGTAGGGGGCCCTTCTAGGGAAGATCTGAGCAAGGAGCAACAGTGCTGCCCCTCTCTTGAACCCCTCAGACAGCAGGCTGCTACTGAGGCTGCTGGGAGTGCTAGTGGGTCCCATAAAGTTTATTGGAATGAGGAACTCCTATATTCTGAGGGTAGAGACCCAACCCCTGGAGCCACCAGGAGGTTGGTAACACCTCAGACGTTTAGGGGGTTCCTTTTGACCCTAGCACATGATATCCCTTTGGCAGGTCACTAGGGCCAAAACAAGACCTGGGATAGGCGTGTTCCACATTTTCATTGTCCACATATGTCAGAAGACACCAAGGTGTTTTGTCGCTCCTGTGTCACCTGTCAAGCCAGTGGCAAGTCAGGTGGCACAACAAAGGCCCCCCTGATACCACTACCTGTGGTGGGGGTACCCTTTGAAAGGGTAGAGATTGACATTGTTGGTCCCCTTGACCCTCAAACTGCATCTGGGAACAGATTTATCCTGGTGGTAGTGGATCATGCCACCAGGTACCCAGAGGCAATTCCCCTGAGGACCACCACAGCCCCTGTGGTGGCAAGAGCCCTCATTGGAGTTTTCTCCAAAGTGGGTTTCCCAAAGGAGGTCATCTCTGACAGAGATACCAACTTCATGTCAGGATATTTGAAAGCAATGTGGAAGGAGTGTGGTATAACTTATAAGTTCACCACCCCCTATCTCCCACAATGCAATGGGTTGGTTGAACGTTTCAACAAAATCCTTAAGGGAATGATTAAAGGACTCCCAGAGAAGCTTAGGCGAAAATGGGACCTTCTTCTTCCCTGCCTTTTGTTTACATACAGAGAGGTTCCACAGAAAGGGAGTTGGCTACAGCCCATTTGAACTTCTGTTTGGGCATCCTGTAAGAGGTCCATTATGTTTGGTGAAGGAGGGCTGGGAGTTACCTCTCAAACAAACAGAATCAAGAAGCTAATACAATATGTAGGGACCTATTGACACATAACCTAGCACAGAAAGTTGAGACACCAACGCACCAAGGGGGACATATTTTAGACCCAATTTTTTCAAATATTACGGAGACAGAGGTGGATACACCCTAGCCAATCCTCTGGTCAGATCATCATTTAATCCAGTTTACAGTGCCCTCCCACAGAAAAAGGTCAGACCAACAGACCAAGAAAATCACTACTAGGAAATGGAACAATTTCAACTCTACCTCCTTCACCCATGAGCCACTAGGAAGAAGACCTATACTAGATCTAGACATTAACCTAGCCAATAATCAATTGGAAACATGGATAATAGATGCACTTGACAGCACCTTGGAGTACCAGGATCCCAAGGAGACAAAAAGAAACTGCCCCCTGGTTCAATGTTGAACTAAAGATAGCCAAAAAAACATGAAAAAAGGCTTGAGAGAGTATGGAGGAAGGAGTACTGTAGTAGAGCCAAGGAAAACTACAAAAAGGAACTAAAACAATATCATGCACTAATTTAAAAATCCAGAAGTACCTTTACACAGAAAGAATTGAAAGGGCTAGCAATTCCTCGAAAGAAATGTTCACCATACTTAAGTCCCTCAGAATACATGAGACTAAAGACGACTCCACCACATCTACGGAGAGCTGCAATAAGGTAGCAGAATTCTTCGCGAAGAAGGTGACTAAGATATACCACACCTTCCCGGTAGAAGCACGACAAGGTATAGGCCTGACATACGGAAGCCATACCAATTTTACAGGAGTGACGCTGGATGCCTTTAAGATCCCAGAAATAGAAGAACTTACAGCCATAGCAGAAAGAATCAAATCCGGCTTCCCTCGTGATCCGGCCCGACCTAAAATAATAATGGAAGGAGCCAAGGCTATTATGCCATATATATCGGAGCTTATCTCACGCTCATTCCAAACTGGCACGGTCCCTACCAAATGGAAGCAGGCCATTGTTAAGCCACCTAAAAAGATACCATCATTAGACCAAGCCATATTATAAAATCTCCACCCTATCTCATTACTGCCATTTGTGGCAAAGATTGCGGAGAAAGCAACGAACAAACAGCTGGTGGAACACATAGATAGGAATGACCTACTCCATCCGTCCCAATCAGGCTTTAGAAGGGCTCACTCCGCTGAGTCAGCATTGCTCATGGCCTCTGAAACCCTAAGAATACATGCAGATGAAAGAGAGACAGATGCACTGATCCTTCTAGATCTCAGTGCGGCGTTTGATACCGTCTCGCACAAACTGCTCCTCCAAAGGCTAGAGACGTGTGGCGTTAGGCATACGGCTCTAAGCTGGCTGACATCGTTCCTCTCTTCACGAAGTTTCCATGTCTCACAACAAATATATACATCCAATAATATTCCCCTGTTCCAAGGGGTGCCACAGGGCTCAATTCTGAGCCCCACTTTATTTAATATTTATGTGGGACCACTGGCGGAGAGTGTAGAGAAACATGAGGTGTCAATTGTATCTTATGCTGACGACACACAGCTTATTGTGCTGCTATCACAGAACAAGGACCAAGCAGCTGCACGTTTCTCCGATTGTCTAAAAGAGGTAGCCCACTGGATGTCCAATCACTGCCTCAAGTTAAACGGAAATAAAACTGAGGTGCTGATTGTTGGCAAGATGCCATCAATCTGGTCTACCGCGTGGTGGCCTGACTCTTTAGGCCTACTACCGACCCCTAAAGCAGAAGTGAAAAATCTGGGGTCTGGTTTGACTCAGAGTTGACTTTTGAGAACCAAATCCGGAAGGTAGCGAGAAAATGCTATTATGCTATGAAAACTTTGCGGAAAGTCTTAGATCTCTTGCCTTCCAATGCCAGGAAAACCATTGTACACTCAGCAATAACCTCTCAACTGGATTATGGTAATGTACTATATCTGGGAACTACAAAGAGAGGTCTATCCAAATTGCAGAGAGTACAGAATGAGGCGGCACGTCTAGTACTTGACCTGCCAAGAAGATCCAACACGAAACAGACCTTGATAGCTTGACCGCATCCTACTACAGAAAGGCCCAAGATATCTGTTACCTCTAATTACTAGATACATACCAGGACGTAGCCTGAGATCACTAGACAAGAACCTAGTGATGGTACCAAGAGTTTTCAGAGCCAGAATGGGGGAACGCTCCTTCAGGTACCGAGCTGCAAAGATTTGGAATAGCCTGACGTCGGATTTAAGAAGAGAGCCATGCGAAAGGAGATTTCGCAAGCTACTAAAGACCTGGCTAAAGACCTGGCTATTTGTGCAACCACAGCATGGATAGGCCTGGTCAATGACCTTATAAAGCGGCCTGGATTGCAGGTAATAAACACATCTTCCGGAGACTTCTCTAAGCGCGGGGACACACCGATGGTGTAACCAAGCGCTCTATAAATGTATAAATAAATAAAAATAAAAAAACAGGATGTGATGGACTATGTACTTGGTCTCCACTCCAGGATGGCCGAATACATGAAGAAGGCAACCAAAAACCTGGAGGCCAGCCAAGAATTACAAAAAACTTGACATGACCAAAAGGCTGTGCTGACTGTGTACCAGCAAGGACAGAAAGTGTGGGTGTTGGAACCTGTGGCCCCAGCAGCCCTCTAAGACAAATGGAGTGGCCCCCATACAATAGTTGAGCAAAAGGGAGAAGTCACCTATCTGGTGAATCTTGGAACTCCCAGGAGCCCCCTTAGGGTGCTCCATGTCAACAGAATGAAACCATATGTTGACAGGGCTGACATGGGCTTGCATATGGCAACTTATGAGGAACAGGAGGAGGAGAGTGACCCTCTCCCTGACCTGCTCTCACAGAACCCTGATGATGGGTCAGTAGATGGTGTTGCTTTGGCAAGCAGCTTCACTGACCATCAGCAAACTGAGTGCAGACAAGTTCTGCAGCAGTACAGACATATGTTTAGCCTGACCCCTAGTCAGACTACCTGGTGCACCCATGAGGTGGACACTGGAGACAGTCTGCCTGTCAAGAGTAAAATCTACAGGCAACCTGACCATGTCTGGGAATGTATCAGGACTGAAGTCCAGAAAATGTTGGAATTAGGTGTGATTGAGCCTTCAGATAGCCCATGGGCTAGCCCAGTAGTCCTAGCCCAAGCCTCACACCCAGGGTGGTAAGAAAGAAATTAGGTTTTGTGTAGACTACAGAGGCCTCAATGCAGTCACCAGGACTGATGCCTATCCAATTCCAAGGGCAGATGAACTGATTGATACTTTGGCCTCAGCCAAGTATCTAAGTACATTTGACCTAACAGCTGGCTACTGGCAGATCAGGTTAGCTGGTGATGCAAAAGCCAAAACAGCCTTTTCCACCCCTAGTGGGAACTACCACTTTGTGGTGATGCCCTTTGGATTGAAAAATGCACCTGCCACTTTTCAGAGGTTGGTGAACAAAGTTCTGGCAGGGATGGAAACTTATTGCTCAGCTTATCTAGATGATATTGCTGTCTTTAGTTCCTCCTAGCAGGATCACCTGGTCCACCTCAGAAATGTTTTGGAGGCCCTTCAGAAAGCAGGCCTCACTATCAAGGCCACTAAGTGCCAGATAGGGCAGAGTCAGGCTGTGTAACTGGGCCACCTTGTAGGTGGGGGCCACGTTCAACCTTTACAGAGTAAAATCCAAACCATCATGGAATGGGTTGCTCCAACCACCCAGACACAGGTGGGAGCCTACTTAGGCCTGACTGGGTACTATAGGAGGTTTGTGAAGGGATATGGATCTATAGTGACCCCCATGAATGATCTTACCACAAAGAAAATGCCACAAAAGGTTCAGTGGACAGCTAGCTGTCAGAAGGCATTTGAAGACCTAAAGCAGGCCATGTGCACTGCTGCCATCTTACAGAGTCCAGACTACACCAAAAAGTTCATTGTTCAAACAGATGCTTCTGAGCTGGGTGTGGGAGCTGTTCTGTCTCAACTGAATGATGAAGGTCAAGACCAGCCAGTAGCTTTTATTAGCAGAAGGCTGACCCCTAGAGAGAAACGTTGGTCAGCTATAGAGAGGGAGGCCTTTGTGGTGGGGTGGGCCCTGAAGAAGCTGAGGCCATACTTGTTTGGCACTCACTTCATAGTTCAGACTGACCACAAGCCCCTCCCATGGCTTAAGCAGATGAAAGGTGAAAACCCAAAACTTTTAAGGTGGTCCACCATTTCCCTACAGGGGATGGACTATACAGTGGAACATAGACCTGGGACCCAACATGCCAATGCAGATGGACTCTCAAGGTATTTCCACTTAGAACACAAAGACTCAACTGGTCAAGGTTAGTTTAGTGTCCCTGCATTTGGGGGGGGGGTTGTGTAGGAGAGTAGGATCTGTCTCTTATGTTGCCCCCAATTTTTATTCTGATGTTTACACTGGTTTCTGGATATAGTCTGGCTGGGACCCTGCTAATCAGGGCCCCAGCTTCTCTGTTCTCTCTAGACAACTTGGAGTGCATATTAGGTGCACTAGTGATTGGATACTGTGGTGCCTTATGAGTCCCTAGTCTATGTACCTTAGGTACCAAGGACATAGGTACTTCACAGGCCTACCAGGGGCTGAAGCATGTATTATGCAACCCCTGGGAAGCAGACTAAATTTGACACCACAGGCCTGCAACTGCAGCCTGGGTGAGGTGGTGCTAGCACCCCTCACTGAGATATAGGTTCACTATATCTCTCCCTGCACACACATTTAAACCTATCAGTCACCCCTAAGGCAGGCCCTATCAATCCTGAGGGCAGGGTGCTTGGTTTCCCTGTGAGGGGGTGCCTCTGCCTGAGCAGGGCCCCTCTGCAGCTCTCAGAGTCCATTCTCTTGGGCTATTTGTGAATGCGGTCAAACCATATACTCTTAAGTGCATTATAACCTCGTGGTTAATGCTAACTTTGGAATGCATGCATCAAAACATGTCGTGTTTGGTGTCAAACGCTTTGGAATCATACCCCCACACCAGTAACTGGTGTGGGAGTATGATCCCACCCTTCTAGAGGGATAGACATGTACCTACTGTGGAAACGCGGTAGAATCCTGAAGAGCCCTGGCATCACAAAATGGATGCCACCAGTCACAGACACTGGGCTGCCCTCCTGCTGATGACCGAAACTTGCAGTGGAGGAGGCCCAACAATAGGTATCCTGTCACAGGGAGGTGTGACCACCTCCCAGACAGGGTTTAGTGTATTGGGGCTGGGTGGGTGCACTCCTAGAGTGCTTTGAAGTCCTGCACTGGGGGAGCAGTAGGCTCCTCTGTGCATACATCAGTTCAAACCGGCTCTGGGGCTACCTGCCCCTGCTCTGGTGTGAAACTGGACAAAGGGAAGTAAGTGTAGCCACCCACTCCCCTGACCCTCCCATAGGTGGGGTCATAGAGCTAGTCCCTCCCTCCCTTTCAGTATAAGTTAGGGAACCCTTGCCATTGCAAACTAGATATCCCTGGACGACGCTCTGGAGAAGAATCCTGGACCTTTGACGTTCCACTACCTCTGGAAGTCGGAAGAATCTCCCTTGGAGTCAAGGAGTGACTCCCCTGCTTGGCAGGCACCAAAACTTTGCATCAGCGGTCGCAAACTTTCCCACTCCTGCCAGAGTCTGAAGTCCTGCAGCCCAGGAAGTGGATTTCCTGACTTCTCCAAGGCCATCGTGAGTCTCCAGCGACGCTGAGGCAAGTGGACCCCACGAGTGACGAGGAACTGCAATCCCTGGGTACTGTGCACTATTTTCGAGTGCAACCCCTTCCCGATGCTTTATGAACCTGTGCATTGGACCACGTGTGTTCCAAGCCTCCAAAAGGATTCCCTCTGAAGATCAGAGGCCTACCCCGTCCCGAGTGACCGTGGGCCCCTGTTGAGTGAATCCTCCCACGGCGTCTTTGCGATCCCTTGCTGGTTGAATTGTGGGTCCCCAGAAGACTTTTCTACAGTTCCAAAAGGCTCCCCTGGTTGCTCCAGGCCGGCCCTGACTTACCGTTGCTGGGTGAGTCCCTCAGACCTTGCTGGTCTGCACCGCTGACTTTTTACCCTTTCCATGAGACTTCCTGTTACCAAGGCTTGTTGGCTCCAATCTGGTCACCAACACCGCAGTAAGCTGCAGACTTTGTGCGACACACCGAATCCAGCTAATGGTTGTCGTCGACACCTCCAGGACCTCGTGGCTCAAGAGTCAACACACCCATGATCAGCTGAAATCACCCGATGACTGTGGGCATCCATCTTCCTTGCCCCGGGTCACTGCCATGTGACTTTGAACACTGTCCCCTCTGCTTTCAGGTCTTCCTTCTTCTGAATCCAGCCTTGGATTCCACCGGACGCTTCTCCTGTCTTCACAAGCAGCTAGTCTTCATTGGCTCCCATTGAAAACGACGCCGCGACCCGACACCAAAAGACACCTATGCACCTGGCTTCCCTGGGGGAGGTAACTCCAGCACTACGGTGCTCCTGTGTGTGTTGGCTCTAGAACTACTTACCCTGTAAGTGACTTCCTTGCAGACTGTCCCGAAGTATCCTAAAACTCTTTAATTTCCGATCACGACTTGCTTCATTGAAGTCAATGGGGATTCACGACTGTGTTCTCACACTGCATGTGTCTCCCGTGGGTCCTTTACTTACCTGCCTTGGGTGGTTTTGTGAGGCCCCAGCGCTTCTGAAGGCCCTATGCCTTGTCCCATTGCAAGTCGTTATCTCTAAGTGTCTTTTTTAGTATATGGTCTGGTACGCCCCTAGGGCCCCAGCCATATTTGTGCTTAACTTATTGTGAAAAGTTGATTTGTGCATATGTTCCTGACTTCTAATCTCATAAAGAGATTAGCAGAGAGTTGTTAGTAATAAATACATATATATTTGATATATATACCTGTGTGGTGTCCTATCATTTTGTAATTCAAGAGATTATAAGGTAAAACAAGCTGCTTTACATTCCTCTAAAGACTTAGCCTGAAGGCTGCTCTCCACAGCAACCACTAGGATAGCTTTCTTTAAAGGTTGTCTTAAACCTACTACCATAAGAGTTAAATAGTACTGGTGCAAGGTTTCCACTTTAACTAGTGAACAGCATATACCAGGCCAACTACCAGGACAGCGGACCTTCCCAAAACGGCATGGCCCCTCAGCCACACAATAGCTGAGTATTGGGAGATGTTTCAACCAAGTATGTGTGAATGGCGCAAGTCACCCATCAATAACAATGCACACAATGCTGAGTGTAGCGGTAATGTGCTAGGCAGACCTCACTATGGAGAGCACAGACCTCTCCATGTGTATATATACTGCTTGTGTTTGTACTGTTGTGGACAGTGGACGCAACCATGTTACCTCAGGCAGTAGGAAAGATCTTGGACATGTAGCTGTGTTGTCCCCCCCTGTAAGCGAAAGCGGAGTGAGCTGGTCTAACGTACGCCACTCCAGTGTAGGAGTGTGAATAAATAGGCCAGGACTCTGGGTGTAGTTCACTTCTGGGAAGGCCAACGTGTCTGCCACAGCGGCGGCCCTCACCCTGCCACGAGGCCGACGTCGTGACTGCCGCTCCCTCCTTGACACAGGCCCCCTGGAACCAAGCGGCACAGCACCACAGAGTTATGTCTGTACAGACTACTGCCTTCGATGTACACTGCAGACAGAAGGGCTCACAATTCAGATCGAGTCGCGATTCCAGAGGATGCAGTCCATTAGGCAAGAGACATTGCTCCCTGTGTGGCCTGCCCGAACCACACATCATCGCAGACTGAGCACATGTGAGTGCTTCAGATGCCACTAACTCAGTGCACCACAAGTCATCTCCATGTAGCCTTATCAAGGCAAAATTCATTAGGCAAAAGACATTGCTACTAGTGCGGCCCGCCTGGCCCACTCATCATCGCTGGCTGCGCATACGCTGAATGCTTCTGATGCCACTAACTCAGTGCACCACAAGTCACCACCACGTGGCCTTACTGAGGCAGAATTCATTAGACAAAAGACATTTCTCCCAGTGCGGTCCACCCGGGCCACGCATCATCACAGGCTGCGCACACGCTGAGTGCTTCAGGTGCCACTAATTCAGTGCACCACAAGTCATCGCCACATAGCTTTATTAAGCCAGAATTCGTTGTGCAAAAGACATTGCTACCAGTGTGGCTTGCCCGGACCACGCATCATTGCAGGCTGCACACACACTGAATGCTTCAGGTACCACTAACTCTGTGCTCCACAAGTCACCGCCACGTGGCCTTATTGAGGCAGAAATAATTAGGCAAAAGACATTGCTACCAGTGCGGTCCATACGGACCACGCATCATCGCTGACTGTGCCCACGCTGAATGCATCAGGTGCCACTAACTCTGTGCAGCCTAAGTCAATGCCATGTAGCTGTCTGTCCTTGCTGACCGCTGCCTCCGGCCTACACTGTGGTCAGCAGGGCTGACAGTTCAGATAGAGTCGCGATTGCAGATGATGCAGTGCAGTAGGCAACAGACATTGCTACCAGTGCAGACCGCCCGGACCACGCATCATCGCAGGCTGCGCACACGCTGAGTGCTTCAGGTGCCACTAAGTCTGTGCAGCTCAAGTCACCGCCACATGGCTGTGGGCCCTTCCTGACCGCTGCCTTCAGCGTACACTGCGGTCAGCAGGGCTCACAATTCAAAATTCGTATCGATGAAAATTGTGTAAGATACTATAATCGGTTAAGAAGACCAAATGCTCCCAATCTGTGCAGCTAAAGTGAACGCCACTTGGCTTTGGGCCTTTGCTGACCGCTGCCTCCGGTCTACACTGTGGTCAGCAGGGCTCACAATTCAAATTCCGTTTTGATTAATTAATTTCAGAATCCAGTAGGCAACTAACTATAACGTCCCTGAAACCTACATATTTTGACAATGCAGTCCATACATATTTAATCTTTTGTTCCATACGCCCACACTGCGGTCAGCAGAGCTCACAATTTACATTGAGACATGATTTATTAATTGCAGACAGAATTGTACTCTATGTCCTCGGGTTTTGTCAAGAGGAAGTGACAAAAAGCATTCCTCGAAGTCTGTGCTGACTACTGCCTTCGATCTACATTGCGGACAGCAGGGCTCACAAGTCAGATCGAGTTGCAATTGCAGATGACGCAGTCCAGTAGGCAACAGACATTGCTACCAGTGCGGCCCTCCCGGATCACGCATCATCACTAGCTGTGCACACGCGGAATGCTTCTGATGCCCCCACCACAACCCATGGACCCTTTATGATAGAATCTTTTGTGTATGATTTCAGATCTGCTGCCCCTACCTCAGTGTACCACAAGTCATGAACCCTTTACAATAGAATCTTTTGTGTATTATTTTACATCTGGTGCCACTACCTTAGTGCAGCACAAGTCATGGACCCTTTATGATTGAATCTCTGTGTGTGATCCGATGATTACTGTTGTACTTGTTGCCAGCACCAACCATTCCCTGAGGGCTGGCTTACACACACCCCACACGCATCCAGCACAGACGTCACTGGACATGTGACCCTGGTAATAAAAAGGGGCTGAGCACATGTGCCCGTACCCAGTTTCACTATCTATCTAACTGTGTCTGTATGTTCATTATGTATGCATGATGCTGCCCCTGGGCCCTACCCCATTACATTCTGCTGTGGACAACGCTCGCAACCATGTTACCTCTGGCAGTGGGGAAAACGTTGGTTATGTAACTTTGTCTCGGTCATTGTATAAGTACATAGATAGAGTCTGGATCATTAGAGTACTGCAAGGAGAGTGTATAGTGAATTTATAAATGCTTTGGAATTGGTGGAGTGATTGGATAAGTACATATGTTGGCGGAGCCTAACCCCCGAGCACAAGTTTGGCTCTAATTGGCTGCCCTCCATGTGCCAAAAACGGAAATTTGGGCTTTGCATGGCCCTGTTTTGCTACAGCTGCAACACTCCACTGAATGTGCAATAAACATTTATATCCACGGAGATATGTAATGTGCACAATCTTTCTTGTGTAGAAGTATGGACGAATGTAGAGTCAGTGATTACCCCTAGCTTCCATGTTGGCCATGTTTTGGGACTTGGGTCACAGGGTGACACATTGGCGCTTGCGGCCCAGGTGGCTGCAGCACCACAACAGGGACACCCGCATCAGTTGATTCCTCATACAGCCCAGGACAGGACCACACCCATAGCTCCAGAGTCACTGTTCACAGCCTCATGCAGGACTGGCATACGCCAGGCCAGCCCACTCTGCTTACGCATACAGGGAGGGACAACAACGCTACATGGCCCAGATTTTCATTGTAGTGATCTGCTGCTCACAGGTCTAGTTGTCAGTATGCCACAGCCACTCCCTGATGGCTGGTTTACACCCACACCACACCCATCAAGCACAGGCATCACAGGACACATGACCCTGCCAATAAAAAGGACCGGGCGCACGTGCTCCATGTCATTTCCATTTCAGACTTGGTGGCACCGGATGCACTGTGGCTGGCACAGGCACACCACCACGGGATGGTGACTTTAGGTGCACTGAGGTAGGGGCACTGTAAGTGCTGAGCGGGTGTGCAGCCTGCGTTGATGACACTTCCCGGCGGTCCAGACAGGTCAGGTTTTGTGTGCCTTGTTGGACTGTAGTGTAGGCCTGAGCCATCGAACAGCAGAGGCCTACCGCCACGTGGCGTGGCCTCACTGGTCACAGAGTTAGTGGCACCGCAAGGGATGAGTGGGTGTGCAACCTGTGATGATGGCGGGTGCACTGGTATGTCCTCTGCCATGGTAAAATCAAGACGCAGCACCAAATGTGCGTCCAGGTGGCCTGCGGAGCGGAGCTGCATGATGTGGAGGGTGCCTTGTCCGCGAGCCCCGGGCTTGGGGCTTGCAGCAGCACGTGGTGGGCCCTCTTTCCTACACGCAGGTGCCAGAAGGTGAGCAGTAAGGCCTGGGTGCGCAGGGGCGGGCAGACACCTCTGGGCGGTGGGAGTGGATGGTGTGCAGCAGCCTGGGTGTGCAGGGGCGGGCAGTCACCTCTGGGCATTGGGAGTGGATTGGGTGCAACAGCCTGGGTGCGCAGGGGTTGGCAGTCACCTCTGGGTGGTGGGAGTGGATGGTATGCAGCAGCCTGCGTGCGCACAGAAACCTCTGGGTGGCAGGAGTGGATGTGGTGCAGCAGCCTGAGTGCAGAGGGCCGGGCAGACACCTCTGAGCGATGGGAGTGGATGGGATGCAGCAACCTGGGTGTGCATCGGCGGGACAGCGATGAAGGCATGTGCAATTGTATATATTCTGCCATTACTAATTCTATACTATGTCTTAGATGAGTGAGCTTGAAAGCTGCAGTATGTTCCGTCACGTGTTTGGAGACACACCGGTGGTGGAAAGGTGAGCTGTGAGGGTTTTGTCTGCAGTGTCGGCACTCACTCTCCCTCTCCATCTCTTCCTTTTTCTCTGTCACACTATTTCTCTCTCTCTTCCTCTCTCTCTCACTCTTTCTTCCTCTCTCTTTCACTCTCTCTGTCTTTCGCTCTGTCTTCTTCTCTCACGCTTTCTTTCTCTCTCTCTTCCTCTCTCTCACTCCTTTGTTGGGTGAATGACGCACAATCTTATCTTGCTTTTTGTCTTGCAGGCTGTGATTCACAGATTGTATATCCTCCCCCCGACACGGGCCTCCCGCCATGTGGCGATGACTTGAGTTCCACTGAGTTAGTGCCACCTAAGCTGAGCGGGTGTGCAGACTGCGATGATGCGTGGCTTCCATACACCATACTGGCAATCAAGACCCGATTTCAATTCTGAGCTCGGCTGGACCATGTGTATGCCACAGCTGAGGAGGTTGCTTCGGCACCTGGTGGGCCCTTTTGGACACACGCCGGTGGTGGAAGGTGAGCAGAGAGGCTTGTTTGCGCAGCGGTGAGCAGTCACCTCTGCGTGGTGGGAGTAGATGGTGTGCAGCAGCCTGGTTACAAAGGGGCGGGCAGACACCTCTGGGTGGCGGGAGTGGATGGGGTACATCAGCCTGGGTGCGCAGGAGCGAGCAGACACCTTTGGGCGGCGGGAGTGGATGGGGTGCAGCAGCCTAGGTGCGCAGGGGCAGGACAGCGATGAAGGCATGTGCAGTTGTATTTACTCTGCACTCTCTACTATGTTTCAGATGAGTGAGTTTGAGGGCTGCAGTATGTACCGGCACGTGGTTGGAGACCGGTGGCGGAAAGGTGAGCTGTGAGGGTTTTTTCTGCAGTGCCGGCACTCACTCTCCCTCTCCATCTCTTCCTTTCTCTCACACTCTTTGTCTCTTTTTATCTCTCTTCATCTCTCTCTCTCACTCCTTCTTCCTCTCTCTCACACTGTTTCTCTCTTTCTCTCTCTTCCTATCTCTCTCACTCTTTCTCTCTCTTCCTCTCTCTCTCACTCTCTCTGTCTTCTTCTCTCACTCTTTCTCTCTCTCGCTTCCTCTCTCTCACTCTTTCTCTCTTCCTCTCTCTCTCTCTCTCCTTTGATGGGCGCATTACGCACAATCTTATCTTCCTTTTTGTCTTGCAGGCTGTGATTCACAGATTGTCGACCCCTTTCCCCGACACGGGGCTCCCGCCACGTGGCGATGACTTGAGTTCCACTGAGTTAGTGCCACCAGAGCTAAGCGGGTTTGCAGCCTGCGATGATGCGTGGCCCTGATACACCATCCTGGCAATCAAGACCCGGCTGGACCGCGTGTACGCCACTACTGAAGAGTTTGCTTTGGCATGTGATGGGCCCTCTTGGACACACGCCGGTGGCGGAAGGTGAGCAGAGAGGCTTGTTTGCGCAGCGGCAGGCAGTCACCTCTGAGCAGTGGGAGTGGATAGTATGCAGCAGCCTGGGTGCGCAGGAGCAGGCCGACAGCTCTGGGCAGTGGGAGTGGATGGGGTGCAGCAGCCTGGGTGCGCAGGAGCGGACAGACACCTCTTGCCAGTGGGAGTGGATAGGATGCAGCAGCCTGGGTGCACAAGGGCGGGCAGCCACCTCTGGGCGGCAGGAGTGGATGGAATGCAGCAGCCTGGGTGCGCATGGGCGGGACAGCAATTTAGGTGTGTGCAGTTGTATGTACTCTGCCATTACTGATTCTATACTATGTTTCAAATGAGTGAGCTTGAGGGCTGCACTATGTCCCTGCACATGGTTGGAAACAAACCGGTGGCGGAAAGGTGAGCTGTAAGGGTTTTGTCCAGAGTGTCGGCACTCCCTCTCCCTCTCCGTCCCTTCCTTTATCTCTCTCACACTCTTTCTTTCTCTCTTCCTCTCTCTCACACTCTCTCTCTCTCTCCCTCTCTCTCACACTGTTTCTCTCTTTCTCTCTCTCTTCCTTTCTCACTCTTTCTCTCTTTCTATCTCTCTTCCTCTCTCTCACACTGTTTCTCTCTTTCTCTCTTCCTCTCTCTCGCACTCTTTCTTTCATCCTCTCTCTTCCTCTCTCTCACTTTTTCTCTCTATCTCTCCTTTGATGGGCGCATGACGCACAATCTTATCTTGCTTTTTGTCTTTCAGGCTGTGATTCACAGATTGTCGAGGGATGACACGCCATGGCTGTACCTACTTTTATTTTGTTGTTTTGTTTAAATAAAATGTTTTATATGTAAATCCATAGATGACTGATATTCTCATTTGTCCAACCTCACATGCATCTTTTTTATTATAATTGTGTGACATCACCCGATTTGTCACGTTGCAGATTTCGGAAGGTTGCTGTCACATTTGTTTGTCGGGGGGTCAGGGGGGATGGCGGACAAGGGGCTGGTGTCGGTGGGTGTTGGGGCACTGTCTGAGCTGCAAGATTGTTGGCTTCATTGCATCTGTTGTCATTCAGGTGTGGCTGTGGGCTAGGATCCCTTTCATGTTGCAGGTTGTAGTCCGACTTTACACCAGGTCAGAGCATGTCTAAACTTCCTGGTGCTAACGCACCTTATCGCCTGTTTTGTACTCTCTTCGCCGATCTTGCTGGTGGCTGAGAAAGTTGCAAAGTGGTGTGTTCGCTGCTTTTTGCACGGGAATGCCTACTCTGCATCTCATTAGCAATATTTGCCAGTGTCATCCATGACTATGCTTTTTGAGGCTGCTATCGCTGGTAAACTGGTGATATGGGCTGTTTGCACCAGCTTGCGAATGGTGCGCTAAATTTATCGCCATTTTGGCTGCGATAAATTGCTGTTAACTAGGCGATGTGTCCTTGAGAATATGCTTCACACTAGGGGGCCGTGCTGAGAGCTGCACACTCTTTGTATTCACACTAGGGACCTGCGCTGAGAGCCTCGCACCCTTCGTATTCACACTAGGGTCCAGACTCCAAACTTTTTTGAAAAATAAAAAGCGTTCACTTTCATTAATTTGCATTCGCCTCAGGGACCCCATCCCCCGAGGCCTGGCCACATCTACATATTTTTTATTTATTTTTTCCAAGGGGAGGGGGGCCGCGTGGGCCTCCTCCCAGGCTACTTCTGGCCCCGGGGACCCCTCCCCTGGGGTCTGGCCTCTCTGTTGGTGACTGTGGGGGGAGCCCCAATGCCCCCACAGTCCCGCCGGCTCCCCGCCTCCTGCTGGAGCCGGCATTCCTTTTGGGCAATGGGACCTGCTAACATACAGATCCCCTTGCCCAAAATCAATCCTGCTTTGCTTCATTGAACCGAGAGACGGTTTTCGTCCTTGCACTTCAACGCAGCAACCAGGGTTTGCTATGACAGTGTGCGAGACAAGCTTTCACCCTCTCATACCAAACAACAACGTCCCGGGGGTGAGCTCCCCGGGACATTGCAAGAGCCGGTCCTGGGGTGTGGCGGTCCCCTGGGCCATCAAGGACTCCAGCAGGGGAGCAGCGCAGGCCCTTCCCTCTATTTTCAAAACCCCACCAGTGCCCGCCGAGTGCCACACACCTCTGTGTTGTATTCCGCCAGCTAGTGTGTATACTATGACACTCTCCAGCCCATGTGCACTGTAACACCACCCCGTGAATATGTCATGCCACACTTGCCTTTGCACGTGTTATATTGCCCCATCTAACATCCCTTCATCGATGCCTATGTTATAACGCACAGCGCTATGTCATACATATTACAATCTGGGATACATATCTTTGTCACAGTGCATATGCAACGTTACACTCCCCAGCACATATTTTATATTACAACTTTAGAGACTAGTTAGGTTCCACAACACTGCACTGTGCATATTACACTCCAAGGCGCATATCGCATAGCACGCGCTAGTGCCTGTGCTATCTCGCGCTCTCCAATGAATCTGTCATTGCGCACAATGTATTGCATATTATATTTCACACCCCGGTTCATCTTATATCATACTTTTTGGTGCATAGTTTATACCATATACCATATCTAGTTTTCATTTTCAATCGTGCTCTCAGGACTATGTTCTATATAACACTGCGTCCACCTACACTTTTCACGGGCATTACATTTTGCGATGGGGGGTGGAGGGTCAGGGGGTGTTTCTGCCAAGTGAGCCCGGAGTCACAGTCACAAACGTCCTCTTCTTCCTGAATAAAAGTGAGATTATGCTGCATACTTGTTCATATTTTAAGTAGTTCGCACAGACACACATTTTAAAAACAATAAAGTTCCTAATACCCACCTTCTCTGAACAGTTAGCTTGCTGCCCCATCCACCTCCTCCCTATCCTCTGTTGTCTGAATCCATGGACTAGCCTCCTCCCTCCTGCCATGCATGGTCTGATGTGCTGCCACTGCCCTCCATTTAGCATGATGTACCAGTCCACTCCTCCTGCCCTCCATTGCCCAATTCTATGGCCCATCATTTACCTCCTGCTTAGCCTCTGTGCTTAGCTTGCTGCCCCTATTCTCCTTCCCCCTGCTCTCCGATGTCTTTGTGCATGCCCCTGCTCCATCCTTTTTGCCCACCATGTTCCATAGACCTGCCACTCCTATCTACTCTGAGTGTTCTGTTGAGCTGCCACTCCCCTCCCACCTGCCTAGCATTGTCAGATGACTGTAACCTGTCCCTGCCACCTCCACCCTGCCTGTCCACATGCCATGCCCCTATCCCCTTCCTCCTGTCCTCTATGGTCCATTTTACTGCCACACCCTTCTGCCCTTCCTGGTCTGTTGTGCTGCAACTGCTCCTCCTGCCTGCCCCGTGCGGTCTGTTGTGAGGCCCCTTCCCCTGAACTCTTTTGTCTGTGCCCAGGTCCTGACCCTCCCTTCTATCCTCCATGGTCCTTTGTGCATGCCCCTGCACCTTCCTTCTTGCCCATCATAGCCATTGTGCTGCCACTATCCCTCCCACTTGCCATGCATGGTCTTCTGTGCTGTCATGGCCCCTCCAACCTTCCCTGTGTGGTCAGCTAGCTGGCCATGACCCCCTCCCACCTTCCCTCCATGGTCTGTGTGTATGCCATCATAGTGTCACTGTTGCTCTCCGTGGTGTGTCTTGTTTCTAGTGCCCATCCTGCCTGACCTCCATGGTCATCTTGCTGCTCCTGCCCTGCCACCTTGCCCCCAGCCCTCTGTTTCCATGTGCAGACCCCTATTCCCTCCCTCCTGGCTTGTCTGTTCCATTTTAATGCCCCTGATCCGTCCCTCCTGCCCTTTATGGTCTGTTATGCTGCAGCTTTCTCTCTTGTCTGTCCATTATGGTCAGCTAGCTACCATTGCCTCTTTCCCCTCTGTTCTCTGTTGTCCATGTGCATGGTCCTGTCCCCTCCCTATTGCTTTCTATGGATTGTTTTGCTGCACTCCCGTCCCGCATGCCCTGTGTGGTGTATTGTGCTGCTGCAAACCCTGATGCCTGCCCTGTAGGGTCAGTTTGGTGCACCTCTCCATGTCCCTCCTGTCCTCTGTTTTCCGAGTCCATGCCCCTACCCCAATTCCTCCTGCCTACCATGATCCAACATACCATACTTGTGAACATTTTGAACTTGGTAAGAGGGAGATTTTGAAAAAAAACTGGGGTATTGATTTTCCCCTTTGAGTTACATTGAATAAGAGGAGATTGTAGACAGGAGACAGATCAAATGCAGCCCATTTGAGCTTAAAAACATTGGACGTTTCCTGGCTGAAACGGGTCTGTTGGCATGTATGGTTGTGCTACCACTGCCCACAATGGTCTATTATATTGCCACAACCTCTCTTGCCAGTCCTGTATTGTTGGTTTGTTGCCCCTGCCCCCCTTTCCACTGCCCTCCATAGCCTGTTGTGCTGCCACTGCCCTTCCTGCCTGCCCAGTGTGGTCAATTTGTTGCCTCTGCACTCTCCTACCTGCCTTAAATTTTCAGAGTCCGTGCCCCTGGCCTCTGCCTCTCAACAGTATCCCAATGAACAACTAGATTGCTAACATTCTATATTTATTACAAAAGTGTGGAATGCCTGACGTCATCTTGATGTAATCAAAACTGTAATACCTAGAGCATTTCCTTTAGAAATTACATATATGAGAGGGTCTTATTTGCATCAAAATTATGGTTAGTGCTCTAAAAAACTAAAATGAGGACATATTTTCTGAGTTTTCAAATAGCGACAAAGAACTTTTAAATTATTTTTAATCTTTCTGTTTTTTTATCCAGTTGACCACTTGATTAAATGTTGCACTTAGGGGAGAGGATGTGGTGTTACTTCCAGAGCTGCAGACTTTGCAACTGAAGAACCAGGTTGGAGTTTCTGCTTCAGCTCAACATTCTGTGATTCTGGTCAAATCACTTAATCTCCCCATGTCTACAACAAAAATGAATTTGATCTTGTGTGATTTAACCAATGCTCATGTAAAGCACTCCAATACCTGACAAGTCTGCACTATATAAAACTGCAAATACACAAAAAATATGTGTTTTGCACACTTGTGTCATTGGGCTACACGTGGGCTACATCGGGGTGATATTTGTGCTGCATTTGGGCTCTTTTGTCTCTGGTGGCCATCTTGGGAGATTTATTTGTTATGAAGTTTTCTAATTTCCTCATTTACTGCAGTCTCCTCAGAAGGAAATGCTTTCAGTTTTTTACTTTGATTCCATCAAGACGGTATTCATATATGTCACACATTTACCATAAATTCTGAATGTTAGCACTCTAGTTGCTCATTAGATCACTATAGTAAAGCTACTGCTCACCACAGAAGTCTGCTGCTGGTATTAAAAGTGCATGTTTCAGTCTGCATATCAGAATTTTTTAATGAAATAGAAGAGGATTTGAGGAGTCACTCAAAATGTGCCCTAATTTTTCTTTCTTCAGCACTAATCATAATTTCTATGGCAAAATGAACCCCCTCATTGTGTTCCTTCTTAAATTAAATGTTTTAAGTGTTACCACTTTATTCCAATCAAGATGGCTTCAGGTGTGCCATACTTTTGTCATAAGTAAGACTGTTAGCGCTCTAGTTGTTCGTTAGAACACTGGGACATTCTGTCATTGGGCTATACTTGGGCTACACCTGGGTGATATTTGGGCTACATTTGGGCTCTTTTGTCTCTGGTGGCCATCTTGGGAGATTTATTTGTTATGAAGTTTCCTAATTTCCTCATTTACTGCAGTCTCCTCAGTAGGAAATACTTTCAGTTTTTTACTTTGGTTCCATCTAGAAGACATTCAGGTGTGTCACACATTTGCCATAAATTCTGAATGCTAGCACTCTAGTTGCTCATTAGATCACTGTAGTAAAGCTACTGCTCACTAGGGAAGTCTGCTGCTGGTATTCAAAGTGCACGTTTCAGTCGGCATGTCAGAATTTTTTTATGAAATAGAAGAGGATTTGAGAAGTCAAAATGTGCCCTAATTTTTCTTTCTGCAGCACTAATCATAATTTCTATGGCAAAATGAACCCCCTCATTTTGTTCCTTTGTAAATTAAATGTTTTAAGTGTTACCACTTTATTTCAATCAAGATGGCTTCAGGTGTGCCATACTTTTGTCATAAGTAAGACTGTTAGCGCTCTAGTTGTTCGTTGGAACACTCTGGGACATTCTGTCATTGGGCAATACTTGGGCTACATCTGGGTGATATTTGTGCTACATTTGGGCTTTTTTGTCTCTGGTGGCCATTTTGGGAGACTTATTTGTTATGAAGTTTCCTAATTTCCTCATTTACTACAGTCTCCTCAGTAGGAAATACTTTCAGTTTTTTACTTTGATTCCATCAAGAAGGCATTCAGATGTGTCACACATTTGTCATAAATTCAGAATGTTAGCACTCTAGTTGCTTATTAGATCACTGTAGTAAAGCTACTGCTCACCAGGGAAGTCTGCTGCTGGTAATGAAAGTGCATGTTTCCGTCTGCATGTCAGAATTTTTTAATGAAATAGAAGATGTGCCCTTATTTTTCTTTCTGCAGCACTAATCATACTTTCTATGGCAAAATGATCCCCCTCATTTTGTTCCTTTTTAAATTAAATGTTTTAAGAGTTACCACTTTATTCCAATCAAGATGGCTTCTGGTGTGCAATACGTTTGTCATAAGGAGGACTGTTAGCACTCTAGTTGTTCTTTAAGAATACTCTGGGAAGATGCAGTAGAACACAAAGAAATCAACTGACAGTCTCTGCCCTTGTTGAATGTACATGGTTTACTCAGAATTTCAGACTTCATTCTCACATGACTGAGAAAGATAATGTGAATTTACAGAAAATATGCTCTCAGTTTAGGTTATAGATCACCTTCCAAACCTCTGTGGGAGAAGCATGAGAAAATAGTTTTCTCTCAAACCTGATTCATGATATCACAGCAGAAGGCTTTTTTACATGGTAAAATCACCTTAGAACACACCACAATTCCTAAAATGAGTATGGTACCATCAACAAATGATTTATAATGTAACTAAAGTCTTGAAACCTTCTATTAACTGCAATGCTTTTTTAATGAGGTGCTATCATGTATATTGGTCTCAAGATGGCTGCCAACACTTCTTGGATGAAGTACTGACAGCCAATCAGATCTCACGATGAGATGTGTGGTTAGGCTCCGCCCAGATATATCTGTCATTTTAAGTCTAATTTTCTCAGGAACTACTGAACGGATTTACACCATTTAAGCAAAAGGCACGAGTCTGAACTGAGGACTACCTCTTTGCCAAATTTGGTGTAATTCTGTTTAGCAGTTCGGGCTGCAGCTGCTTCAACAGGTCCTATGGGAAAATGCATAGGGAAAATGCGTTTTGGGACCCCCCTTTTTTCTCGGCCCCCGCTTGACGAATCACTGTGAAATTTTCAGGATAGGAGCGGACCGGAGCTGGCCAAAAGTTTGGAAAATTTCGTGAAGATTCGTCAATCGGCGCCAACGTTATTCCAAATAGAATGTTGCGTATGTCCTATGGAAAATAGGTCCTAACTATAACTACCTACTGGCGACTGCCAGTAGGTAATATATATAGATATATATTCACTGAAAAAACCATAGGTTTCATGCACGTTATAGTTAGGAATTGGCATTTAAAAAACCTTTGAAATTCACTGAAATAACCAAAGGTTTCAGGGGCGGTATGGTTAGGAATCGGCATTTACAAAACCTTAGTAATTCACTGAAAAAACCATAGGTTTCAGGGGCGTTATAGTTAGCTGGACATTTCCCTCGTACAAAACCTTAGAAATTCCCCTATTATAGTTAGTTCAGCTAACTATAACTCGCGCCCCCACAATGCACTGCTGATGACGTCACATATTACATCACTCATGACATGGTCAGTGACATCAAAGATGACATCACTGATGACGTCATCCATGTGATAAATTAGTGCATCTTCTCACACCCTTTGATATACTCAATCAAAATTTCAGACATCCATTCTCAAAACCATAGATACTCCAATACCAATAACTACATACCCACTCATTGTCTCTTAGATCTACACACACATCCACTCACTCACCTGTCCAGTCACTCATACTTACAGTCACTCAGTACAGGACTATCATATGCATTTATACACCTACATAAACACTCACATACCACCAATCATCTATAGAGGTACTCTCACACCTAGTCAGTCATGCAAATAATTAATCACACTCCCATTTACTCACCTATGAAGTTATACACACACAAGTTCACTTACTCATAAAAATAGTACCACATTCTTACGCTCTTAAACAATCACTGATACAAGCACACACTCATCCATACAGCCACTCTCACAATCACACACTCTCTCATATACCCACTTATATACTCTTACACACATATATACTGCCTTTCACATATGTAGTTACTCACACATGTACCACTGAGATATACGTTCAATCACTAACACACCCATACATACACTCACCCAACCATACAGCCCATCACAGATGCACTCTTAAAACCATGCACCCATAGAATCACCCACTCACACATGTATGCACAGAGTCACACACACCCCACCCACACAAACACTCAGACACCCATACAGATACTCAGACAACCAATCAATAACCCATAGAGACACTCATATAGCTATTCACAAAACCATGCAGCCGCTTATACACCAACAGACAGATACAGATATTCACCAAGTTTAGTCACTAGTCTGCAGTAAGATACGTTTAATGACTCACTTATAGAGTCAGTCACGCACCTACTAAATCATCCATTCACACACTTATACACCCACTCATTCTTCCTTAGGTTTTTCCCTATATATATATTAAACATGTTTAAATTTTACAGAAACACACACTCACTGGATGACGTCATCAGTGATGTCATGAGTGATGTCATGAGTGATGTCATGAGTGATGTCATCAGTGATGTCACTGACCATGTCATGAGTGATGTAAGATGTGACGTCATCAGCAGTGCATTGCGGGGGCGCGAGTTATAGTTAGCTGAACTAACTATAACGGGGGAATTTCTAAGGTTTTGTACGAGGGAAATGTCCAGCTAACTATAACGCCCCTGAAACCTATGGTTTTTTTCAGTGAATTTCTAAGGTTTTTTAAATGCCAATTCCTAAATATAACGCCCCTGAAACCTTTGGTTTTTTCAATTAATTTCAAAGGTTTTTTAAATGTCAATTCCTAACTATAACGTGCATGAAACCTATGGTTTTTTCAGTGAATTTCAAAGGTTTTTTAAATGCTAATTCCTATCTATAACTTATCTCTAAAAATATCATGTTTAATGATTTTCATTGGATTTCTATATTTTTCAATTCCAGTGTGTCAATTTCATTCATTATGTTTTCTTGAAATTCTTTTTTAACACTATTTTTTTAACCTATTTTTTCATTTAAATCTTTTCAAAATTAAAAAATGATATTTGTTTTTGTTGGGTTTTTCAAACATATTTATTTATATTTTTAAAAATATTTTTTTAACTATATGTGCAAAACTTTATTTTATATATTTGTTTCCATGTTTTTTGTATTCGCACACCCAACGCGTTAGGATCGCTCACCCAACGCGAGAGAATCCGTGCACCCAACGCGATAGGATGCGCGCACCCTGCACGCATTTCGCCGTTTAAAAAAAAAAAAGGGGGCCCCAGGGGGTCCTTGTAGGACTCCCTGGAGCAGATCTAGAGGGTCAGAGTATTTCCACTCTGCCCCCTTTATATATTTTACACACTTATTCCCCTTGCTTCTTCAGCCTCGCTTCTACCGAGGCAGAAAATGGCCGCCAACAGTTCCTGGTTTTGAATGTAGACAGACACTCGTCAGCCAATTAGCATTCAGCGTGTGATCGTCAGGTTGTGCGCTCGGTTCGGGGAGGGTGCGCTTACGGTGCGGGTAGGGTGCGCGGATCCTCCCCGGCCATAGATATCACTAACTTTTTTACCCTAATTTTCTCAGGAACTACTGAACAGATTCACACCATTTATGCAAAAGGCACGAGTCTGAACTGAGGACTACCTCTTTGCCATATTTGGTGTAATTCCGTTCAGCAGTTCGGGCTGTAGCTGCGACAACAGATCCTATGGGAAATTGCATGGGGAAAAGGCTTTTTGGGACCCCCCTTTTTTCCCGGCCCCCGCTTGACGAATCACCACGAAACTTTCAGGGTAGGAGCGGAGCGGAGCTGGCCAAAAGGCTGGAAAATTTCGCGAAGATTCGTCAATCGGCACCAGACTTATTGGGAATAGAATGTTGCGGATTTCCTATGGAAAAAAGGTCCTAACTATAACTATCTACTGGCGACCGCCAGTAGATAATATATTTATATAGATATGTATATACATGTATATTCTTTTGTCCTTTTTTAAAGTTTGTAAATTGTAACAAATTTAAATTCTAATTTTAATAATTGTTTTAAATTACATATGTTTAATAAATCATGTGTGTATATATATTTTGAGTTTTTTAAGTAAGTTAAAATGTATATATACATTTAAATAATTAAAATATATTTAAATTACATTATATTACTGGTTAATGATCATATATTTAATGTTTACCATGTTTAAGTATGTTTATATTAAAACACAATATTTTAGTTTTTGATGTTAGTGTATAATGATAATTCTTTTCAATATTTTTGTTATTTACATTATTAGTATAGGAAAACCATATATATATATATGTGTGCGTCAATGGAAACCTTTATATTCGCATGGACAAATACAAGGAAAACTAGCACTCTAGGATTGTGGTCACAATTATAGATATATTAATTTAAACAGCAACGCATTTCGACCACAGAGGTCTTTTTTCCAAAGCCAAATTGCACAAAACAAAACCACCATTTATTGT
Organism: Triturus cristatus; assembly: GCF_964204655.1. NCBI lineage: Eukaryota > Metazoa > Chordata > Amphibia > Caudata > Salamandridae > Triturus > Triturus cristatus. The sequence continues at coordinate 312,893,608 of NC_140580.1, read as the reverse complement.
GATACAAAAGTGACATGGAGGACAGACAATGCATTTTCGGATGTTTCCATGGACATAAATAACAGACTATTTTGTAATCCTTTATTCCCTAAATCACAGTAATTATTTACTTGTTTGTTAATTCATAAGACATGTACATGGCTCACAATTGAAATACACATTATAACATCAACATTTCTAAGTTGCAAGTCATATTATGTATTCACTGCTACTGATATTCCATCATATCAGTGCATACAAAATCACAATTACATTATCCTTAATCCTTGGTTACCATGTTAAGCCTACATGGGTTTATGTCTCGAGTCTAGAGTGAGAAAGGCTCAATGATCCTGCATACATTGCCTCTGCTTCGCAGTATTGGACTAGCCAAATCGTTATTCAAGTGCAAGCATCTTCACTCTATGATTTGATATCGGCCAAGTAGCCCTAGTATGGATTCCTCAACACCAAAAACCCCATAGTTAATGTCCAGAGATACCAGCCAAACACATATAACTAATTTTAAAATAAGAGGGGGGATTTGTGAGTGGTGGATACCATGCAAAAAATATTAAAAATTAAAAAACGGGGAACTAAAAATGGAACACCAGGAGGAAGCATCCTGTAGCCTCTTGGCTTTGCTAAACAACTATTAAAGTAAACTCATTAGATGAATCCATTAACTGCCTAGATGCCAGAGACCCAATATACTAGGCTACCTGTGAAGTTCTTCAGAACTGTCAATACTGTATATCGGTTGAGAGCCCCCACCGCCATCTAGTAAACACAGGGAAAATCATGATCACATAGGAAGCAGGTCGTCAACTGAGAAACTTAATCAATTACTCATCCAATGTGGACAAAAAGTTCCTCATCCTTATTCATCCCAAAGGGAGACTTGCTGCAAAGAAGCAGAATGTAACTGGATTCCAGGATTCTCAATCGCTATTCTCTGTCTCCCCCTCTCGGGGTCGCTGCCACCCTGTCAATGCCAAGGAAAGAAAGAATGTTACGATTCTGATTGTGAAATTTTAACCAGTGTCTGGCGGTGGAGTAATTTAAATTGCCATCTCTGATTGCCCTTTGATGCTCCAATATCCTCTTTTTCAGAGGAAAAATCGTGCTGCTCACATACATTTTTTCACAGGGACATATACAGAATAGTCAGAGTTTCAATTCATGAATTTCTTGATCTCTCCTGTTTTGCTGTGGGTAAGGGGAATGTCTTACTGTTTCTACTGCCCACACATGCTTTACACTTGCCACATTTGAAGAAGCCCTTCTGTTGCTGTAACTAGCTTTGTTTCTTCACATTGCCCACTATTCACTAACATGTCCTTAAGAGATCGAGATTTTCCATACACGACCATTTGATATGTTGACGCATGTTAGCCCACTACAGGGTCGCCTTTGATTATGTGCCAATGTTCATTCAGGATATTCCGAACAGCTGCTGACTCTGTGTTATATGTAGTAATCATTCTAACTTGGTTCTTATCTTGAGTGTCCTTCAATATTTTAGCTAGTAAAGTAGATCTGTTCAAATTAGCTGCCTTTCTATCTGCTGCCTTCAATACTTTCATTGGGTAGCCTCCCCTTCTGAAACTGCCAATCATTTTCCCCTTCTCCTCCTCATAAGTCTGGGTTGTATTGCAGTTTTGTTTGGCCCTGATGAACTCCCCAAATTGGATGCTCCTCTTGAGTTTAGGTGGATGATGACTCCCTGCATGCAAAATTCTATTGCCTGCTGTTGCCTTCCTATGTAGTGTGGTGGAGATTGCACTATTCTCTATTTTAACACATACATCCAGGAACTTCATTTGAGATTGATCGCTCTTGTGTTTGAATTGTAAATTGAGTTCATTGTCAGCTATCATCACAAAAACCTTTCCAGTTCTACTTTGGTCCCACTCCATATCAAAAAGATGTCATCAATAAATCTTGTCCAAAAGACAATATGCTTTGTCAGTGATTCATTTTTCTCTATCCACACCATGTGTTCCTACCATCACCCCATGAACATGCAGGCATAGCTCGGTACGAAGCAGCTTCCCATGGCTGTTCCGACTACCTGCTTGTACCACTTGTCTTCAAACAAGAAGTTGTTCTCTAAACAAAATGTGAACATGCTTATTAACATCACTGAGTGACCATAAAGGAAGATAGATTTGTCTCTGAAGAAATGTTTACATGCTGCAATGCCTTTAGTATGCTCAATGTATGTGTATAGTGCAACTACATGAATTGTAATCAACCAGTAACTGTCCTGCCAAGGGTTACATTCAATCTTGTTGATTAAATCTATACTATCGCTACAGTATGAAGGGAGGCTTAGGCGCAAGGGAACAGAAATGAATCTGAAAACACAGAAGTGTTTTCCAAGCGACTACCTTTGGCTGATACAATGGGTCTACCTGGTTGGATAATCATTCCGTTGTGAATTTTTTGCAGCATGTAAAAACTTGGTGCTGTGGGTCTTTTTAAATAGAGAAAGCGGAATTCATTCTCCCCTATGAGTTCATGTGCTCACCACCCAGAAAATGCAGCATAAAATCTGCTGGTTGCTTTATCATACGCCTCTTTGTTAGGTCTTAGGTAGCTCCCTGATGACATGAGTTGTCTGTTTGCCTCTTGTTTATATTTGTCTGTGTCCCACAGGACAACATTGCCCCCTTGTCTGATGATTTGATAACAAAACTCTGGTCTTTATTCAATGTGCCCATTGCTAATCTCTGATCTGGTGTAAGGTTATGTGCACGTTCATTTTTAGTGATGATCCAAATCTTCATTAGTTCTTGTGTTATGATCTCATGGCACATGTCTAAAATGTCATGCGGCAGGTTAGGGTTAAAGTTGGATTCGGCTTTAAATTTAGTGGTTGCAGACCCTCCTGTCTCTAAGCCCAATTGTTCTAGTAAATCTTTCTCATTAGCCTAAACTGATACCTCCTCATTTAGATCTTACAGACCTGCCAGGGACTCAATTAAGGGTGGGCGTAATGTGCGTAAGGGACCTACGCGGAGAGGTACGGAGATAAAACCAATCTCCGCACTCTCTGCATAGTTCCCTTACGCACATCCCGCCTCCCGCTTGCCTCCCACCCGCCCGCAGTCTTAAATACATTACAAAAGCAATTGTTAAGTAACCTTACCTTATCGGCAGCGTCCCCGGGCTTCGATCCTTCTCCAGTGCGCCTTCTTCAGGGAACTGCGCATGCGCGGGAGCCCGCGCATGTGCATTCTTGCCGAGGAATGCGCCGATAAGGTAAGGTTACTTAACAATTGCTTTTGTAATGTATTTAAGACGGCAGGCGGGAGGCGGGCGGCCAACTTCCGACTGCCTGAGTGTGCGGAGATTTGCCTTGTTTCTCCGCCTATTATCGCGGAAGGTGGAAGGGCAAATCTCCGCACATTCCGTGGGCAGAACTCACCCTTAGTCTCAATGTCTTTCAGGCATAAACAGTCAAAAGTGACATCACGATTTGGCATGTCAGTCCCACTATCGGGTTGACTCCGTTTCTTTTGTTTCAACAAAAACATTTTAATCAACCTTAGTTTATGCACATATAAGATATCAATGCAGGTTCTTCTATAATCAAAGTTTGCTGTGAAGCAGAATGTCAGACCCAGTTCCAAGAGTGACTTTTCTGCCTCAGTTATTTCATTTGAGGAGAAGTTCACAACAGTAAGGTTTTCCTCACCCATCATTTCCTCTTGGTTTGCAGAGTCGTTCCCCCATACAGCCCTGTGTCATTTGTGTTTGCGTCCTCCCCTCCGCATTTTCCTTCTCTTGCGTCGGTGTCTTTTCCTTTTCCCGCATCCAGCAGTTTTGGTCTCAGTGTCTTGTTTTTCTGTAAAAAACAATACTTCTCTAAAGATGTAAAGAGTAAGGAATCTTTCCTCAAGCTTCCTGATTGATCTTCCAAGTAGGAATAGCTTTCTGAACCTGACTCAGAGGTGGCCAGTTCCAGTTGTCTTAAAGCTCCCATCTGTTTGAACTCTCGTATGGCCCCATCATATCTCCTGCCAAAAGCTAGTATTCTGCAGCATGCATAATCTTGTTTGTCCCTGAGGAACTTGAGGGCATTTTTCTGTTTTATTTCCTCCTCGTATTTGTCCAGTTGTAACTACATTTGCTTGAGGGCTTCCTTGACCTCCTCCTGTGCAGGATGTTTGTCAAGTTCTTCCTTTAGCTTGTCGATCTCCTTGCAGGTCGTTTCCAGTTCTATCCCTGCATATTTCAAATGTAGCCCATCATGTTTTTACAAGTTGCTGCCATCAGTATCGACCACTCCTCCAGGAACTTTGGGTTTGGGTTTTAATATGTGGGGTTGATTAGAATACACAGTCCTCGGGGTACCCTGCCCACTTCAATATAATTATCCAGTGAAGAGAACTCCCACCATCTGTTAATCTCCTTTTCCTGTAGCTTTTCGTATTGTGCCAGCATTTGTTTAATGTTTTTATTTGAATTTGACCATAGTTGTCCGCAGAGGGGAGTACACTGGCCCTCGACTTTGTAAAAAAGAGGTTCTTGGAGGAAGCAAGACCACCGCACCAGTGTACAAATACGTCCACTCCCACCTCCATCTGAGGTCCCAGGACAGCCCTTAACATATTTGGGGCCACCTTTTTTAATGTCAAGTTGGACCCTGGACATGAAATTCCGGTGCAGAGCTGATCACCTTGATCCTGCTAGGGGAAATGAGTCTTATAAGAGGGAGTCAAATGCCAGTTTAGATGCCCAGTGCCAGGAAATCTGGGATACCGAGATTAATAGGTACACATGGTTGGGGAGGAAGGGATAACCCCTAATTCTATGGAAACTTGCACTGTATTTCTTGGGATTCAGAGGGACAGAAACCATACCGCTTGGTTAGAACAAGAACTGTGAAAAGTACTGCATACCGGACCAGAAAAGGGCACCTCCCCATTGATGGAGTTCTACTGGCAATGTAGTGAACTTGCCTAAATCCAGCACACCCCAGTAGGTGGGGCCTTTGCACACTCATGACCACAAACACCCCAATGCTGGTCAACCTTGCTGAATATCTGTCTAAGTTGTCTCAAAATTTGCTACCAATGAAAACAACTCCTTTGCATCAGGATCGAAGAAGAAGAACTGCTGATTATTTTGGCTGGCCTGAGTACAAGGACACTCCAGAAGAATGTAGAGTGTTTTCAGAGACTCAAGTAGGTTCTATACCCTTCTTCACAATACAAACGAAGGCAACGCCCGCTGGTTAAAAATACCCAGGTGGAAGATGTTAAAAATGATTCATGACAATGAGCACAGCCTAAACGCGATCAAAGAAGAACTGAGAGCAATCTGCCTTATTGTGAAGCAACATCGGTATGTGTTGGACTTGATGACCATGATGGAGGGTGGGGTGTGTGTCAAAATGAGTGCTTCCTGTTGTAATTTTATCCCTTGAAACAATCTCGAGAATGGGACTCTCGCTCTTGCCATCCAAGCACTGAATCGTCTACAAACTAACATGAAGAAGGTGGGAGGTGCCCCTGAGCTGAACTGGTCTCATAGTATTTTTTTTAGGATCCCCTTATGGGTGTCCAAACTATTCACATCACACCACTACTAACAGTTTTTGTTGGTATACTACTGTTGTGTGGTTTCCTACAAATGGGGGAGTCCTGCCCCCATTGATGCCATAGAATACCCTTGTATAACAATGTTGATACCAGTAGAAAACAATGTAATGTATGCCATAATCTATGCACACATACCAATGTCAATATCAGTAAAGACTGTATGGATGTATGCTATGAATCTGTATGCACAATACTGAGGATGTCAGTAAAAATTATATCAACGACCTCCATGTTAATTGTACACATTTGCACGAACCCATGTCATTGTTGCTGGAGTCATCCAAGGTGACCTCCCCATCAGCTTCGAGTCAGAGATACGTGGTCTGACAGGCCCTGCATTTCCAAACCGGAGGCCACTGATTGACAGATCACAGGTGGGGTTACTCTTTGCCCAAAATAAATGTGGACCGATGGAAAACCCTGATCGATCCCACTGATAGGCAGTTACACCACAAACAAGTTTGAGGAAATTGTCCCCAATAAAACATGTTTGGTCAAAGGAGTGCATTCCCAAGTTCCCAAATTACCACAAAGATACACGTCTGAAGATGGATTCAACCCAGATCTGTGACTGGGGGTGAATGTCTTTAAAGTTTCAGCTCTCCGTCCATCATCTCCTTGCGTTTGCCTTGTTTGCCCTAAATTGGCAAGGTATGCCCAGACGTGGGTACCTTGCTTACTTTGCCACTGGATTCAAGCTAGCCATGCTGATGAGGGCTGTGAGCGCAAAACCTGTCCCAGGATGCCTGTTTCTGGTCCAAGGAAGACATGGCTTGGCTGTTCCATCTGGACTGTTCCCATGAGGCACAGAGTTAAGACTGATTTGCCTATAGCTGTGTCTGAACAGGGGTGGCAAAGTGAGCTAAAGAACGATGATGGATTCAACCCAGATCTGTGACTGGGGGTGAGTGTCTGAAAAGTTTCAGCGCTCCGTCAAATCATCTCCTTGAGTTTGCTTTGTTTCCCTAAGTTGGCAGGGTATGCCCAGACGTGGGTCCCTTGCTCCTTTGCCAATGGATTCAAGCTAGCCTGCTGATGAGGGCTGTTAGCCCCGAAACCAGTCCCAGGATGTTTGTTTCCGGTCCAGGGAAGACAAGGCTTGGCAGTCCGGTCTGGATTGTTCCCATGAAGCACAGGATCAAGACTGAGGTGCATATAGCTGCGTCTGAACTGGGGTGGCAAAGTGAGCTAAAGAATGATGATGGTTTCAACCCAGATCTGTGACTGGGGGTGAGTGTCTGAAAAGTTTTGAGCGCTCCGTCCATCATCTCCTTGTTTGCTATATGCACACTGACCCATACTAGCTCTCCCCAAGTTTGAGAGACACCTGTGTCCCCCTTATCAGATGGTGTACTTGTTGTTTAAGACTAGGCCAAGAATTCCAGATCAGTTTATTGTACCTCATAAACTGTATACCTGGTTGGCCAAAGCTTCTGGACAATGAGAGACTTTCTTCAGACACTACTCTGTTGATATTCTTCAGGCCTCTGCGCTGAATTATTATTTATTTTTAGAATTTTATATAGCGTGAACTAGACCTGAGATATTGGGTATCAGAGCACTTTACATGAGCACCAGTTTCGGTAAAGATGGACTCATTCATTTTTTTTAAGTCTCGCCTGACCCAGCGCATGCGCTGGCCTGGGGAGACTTTTAGTGAGGGCTCAAAAAATGCTACCATGGCCAGCCTAGAACTACAGTGCATGTGCACGGGCGCGCGCTTAGGAGCAGAGGCACCATATGGCAAACCTCATCATGCTCATTAAGTGCCCGCGATCACTTTCACTTTTGCCCGTGATCACTTTCGCAGCGCCCCTTTGATGTTCTCATTCAAAGAACATCAAACATCAAAGAACATGTTGTTGTGTTAATGCTTTGCTGCGCCCGTTTGACTTACAATGTGCTTTCTCTTTCCACAAACTCGATGTTTGTGTTTCTTTATTTTGATATGCTTTTAGTATTACTGTCACACACACAACCACAACCACACACACAACCACAACCACACATATAACCACACGCACAAACACACACACACAAACATACACACAACCACACATACAACCACACACACACACAACCACACACACACAACCACACACAACCACACACACATACCCAACCACACCTACAACCACACACACACAACCACACAACCACACACAACCACACACACACAACCACACACAACACACACAACCCCACACACAACCCCTCACACAACCCCACACAACCACACACACAACCACACACACACAACCACACACACAACCACACACACAACCACAACCACACGCACAACCACACACACACAACCACGCCCACAACCATACCCACAACCACACACACCCACAACCACACCCACAACCATACACACAACCACACCCACACCCAACCACACCCACAACCATACATACACAACTACAACCACACACACACACACACAACCACACACACAACCACAAACACAACCACACACACAACCACAACCACACACACAACACACACATAACCACACACACAACCACAACCACACACACAACCACACACACACACAACCACATACACACAACCACACAACCACAACCACAACCACACACACACAACCACACACACACACAACCACACCCAACCAAACACACAACCATATACACAACCACACACACAACCACACCCACACAACCACTCCCACAACCACACACACACAACCACAACCACACACAACCACACCCACAACCACACACACAACCACACACACACAACCACACACACACACACACAACCACACACACACAATCACAACCACACACAACCACACAAACAACCACAACCACACACACACAACCACACACACACACACAATCACGCACACACAAACACACAACCACACACACAACCACACACACAACCATACACACAACCACAACCACACACACAACCACAAATACAACCACACACACAACCACACACACACACATACACAACCACACACACACGTACAACCACACACACACAACCACACACACACACAAACACACACACACAGCAACACACACAACCACACACAACCACACACAACCACACACACACAACCACACACACAACCACAACCACACACACAACCACACACACAACCACACACAACACACACAACCACACACACAACCACACATACAACCACACACACAACCACACACACACACAACCACACACACAACCACACACACACAACCACACACACACACAAACCACACACAACCACACATACAGCCACACATACAACCACACATACAACCACACATACACAACCACACACACAACCACACACACACACCACACAACCACACCCACACACAACCACATACATAACCACACATACACATAACCACACACATACACACACAACCACAACCACACACACAACCACACACACACAACCACACACACAGCCATACACAACCACACATCCACACACACACCCACAACCTCACTCGCACCCACAACCACACCCACAACCACACCCACACACACAACCACACACACACAACCACACACACAACCATACACACACAGCCACCCACACAACCACATGCACACACACAACCACACACACACAACCACACACACACACAACCACACACAACCACACACACAACCACACCAAGCATTGGCATAGACAATAGGTCTCGCCTTTGGGACCTTATAAGTGTTTAACCACACAACAGTTGATGTGGTTGCACCAAGGATATTGTGCTGCATATCTAAATAGTTAGAAGGTTCCAAAAGCGTGACCTATTGGCTATGCCAATGCTTGTTTGTTAGTGACGGGGAGATTAGGTGATTTGCCCAGAATCACAGGATGTTGAGCATCGTTGCCTACGTTCGAACCTGGTTCCCCAGCTTCGAGGGCGAATGCTCTAGCTATAAAACTAAATCCTCTTCCTTATTAAACCAACTTGTTCCTGTTTTGAAAAAAGCCCCTTATCTTTTCATTTTTTAACGTAAATTCATATCTGAGCAACATGACCTAGCATGTGAGCAATGTGAGGGTGTCACAGAGATCATTGGTGTGATCATGATGAGGTGGTGGTGCTGTGTGACACAATTTAATGCAAACATTACTATCCCTGATTATGAGATGTAAACACATGCTGCGTTTTGTAGGGTGTGCCTGTGCAGTGTAAGTGACCTGGAAAAGAGGGCATCACTCAGCTTTAATTTCGTCCTACACTGAAAAAAATTCCGAACAGGGTCCCTGTTGGACAGGCCACACGAAGGGCTTGCTCCCTCCCCGCACGACAGGGCCCGAGCTCCGGCCCACCAGGCATAACCCACGAAAAGCACCTGTACCCCGTCTCACGACGGATCTTCTGCCCTCGGACCTCTACTCATCACGGGGCCCAGCCCCACCGGCTCCCCCGGCCGGTTCAAGCCGCCATCTTGGGCCCTGCACCACGAGGCCGCGTGGCCTAGCCCCGACCCTAACCCCGGGCCTGGCCGGCCCCGACATCCCGGCACCACCATCCACCCGGGAGATGAGCGGACCACTTGGCAGGTCAATGGGAGGACGAAGTATCAAGAGCTCTTCCCCCGCCAGGTGCCGAACACCTCCAGCTCCCCCAGGCGCTGGCTCCACCCCCTGCTGGGTGTCTGGACACCTTCATCCCGGGCCCTCCGACCTCCAAGTGCGAGGGTCCGGACATCAAAGGGCGGCTGCCCTATAACTGGGGCAACTCCGGAGCAGGAAGGCAGTTGTATCCTGGAGTCGAGAGACACCGAGAGAACTCAGCCTTGACGGACTACTGGCGCTGCCGTAGCCCGCTCTTGTGAACCATCGTCCTGCCTGCTGGCGCTGCCGCGGCCTTCTACATCATCCATCCTCGTCGGGACCTGCTGGCGCTGCCGCGGCCCGTTGTAACGACCATCCTCACCGGGACCTGCTGGCGCTGCCGTGGACCGTACCTCGACCATCTCCACTGGGACCTGCTGGCGCTGCCGCGGACCGTGTACCGACCATCTCCACCGGGGCCTGCTGGCGCTGCCGCGGCCCGTACCAACTAAGCTCGAGGATTGTGAGCTAATCATCATCTCATCCCAACTACCTGACTGGTAGACAGACTGTCCCGCTACCCCTTACCCTGCTTTGAGAGACTTGAATCGAGGGGACCCCTGAGTCCAGACCTCCTTGTACCATTCAACCGTACCCTAAGAAGTGCGTATAAAGAACCCTGAACCTTATCCGTGTGTGGTATCTGTCTGTGGGGGGGAAGTTACCTGTCTGTACGATCGCTGGAGACGGCTCTCCCCGGAGACCTCTCCTCCTGACCCCGGCCGACCCTCCCGGTCCGTCTACCCTTTCTAACATTGGTGGCCAGCGGCGCGATCCGAATCAACGCGTAATCGTACAGAGAGTAGCTCACCCCACGACAAAAACACGATGTCAGCCAAAGATAGCAACTCCACCGAGAAATTCCAAATGGATAAAATAGAAGAATACAACCACCGCGAACTGAGGCAATTCTGCATAGAACTTGGCATTGCTACCACCGGCCTGAGTACCAAAGATGATCTAAAACACGCCCTAGAGTCGTGGACAGAAACTGGGGTCGCCGGACCCTCCGACCAAAGCAGCATCACACCAGAGGGGAACGCCACGGCTCCCGAGGAGCGGGGAACGGGCCTCTCGCAGGAGGAGATCCGAGAAAGAGAAAGAACCAGATTGCACGAGTTGGAAATGGCACGACTCAAGATGGATGGGGAACTCAAGTTAGCTGAACAGAAACTCAACCTCGAGCACATGCGGCTCCGAGATGAACGAGAAGAGAAGCAGAGACAGAGAGAGCTGGAGGAGAAAAAAATAACGCTCGAGCACGAGCGCAAACTGGCGGAAATAGAACTTCGGAAACAGAATAAGGAACTGGGGGTGCCTGAGCGACCACACACCCCGGGGCCAATCGAGAAAAAAGTCCACATCCCCAAGGATGTTGTCCGCGAGTATGTCCGAGAAGACGACATACAACAGTGGTTTAAAGCCTACGAGATCGCCATGACCTCCCACCGGATCGACCGGAGTGATTGGGGAGCCGGACTTTGGGGGAGGTTTATCAACGAGGGTCGCGATGCCCTACTGCAGCTCCCAGATCACCAAATGTCGTCCTACGACCACATGAAGGCTGCCCTCCTCACCCGCTACGGCCTCACACCCGAGATGTACCGCCAGAGGTTCAGAGATTGCACCCGGATCCCAGGTACAACTTGGGTAGAATACGTGAACTATTTCAGCCGTGCCTTCGAGGGTTGGATAAAGGGGAGCCAGGTCACCACCTACGAACAACTCTTTAACCTGATGGTATGGGAGCACCTGTCAAACAACTGCTTCGTCGAGCTGAGGCAGCACCTCCTCGACAGTAAGCTGACTGACCCCCGGCAGCTCGCCGCCGAAGCTGACCGATGGGAAAGCACCCGAGTGGGCCGGAGGGGGCCACACGAACAGAACAGAAACAACCAAGGCCAGCACCGTCCTCGGGGAGGAGGAGGGGGCCAGGGGCGAGGGAGAGACGCCTTGCCCGCAACACCCGTGGCCAGCACCCCGGCTCCGGCCGGTCGGGGCAACCCCCCGTGGCGTCCTGGGATCCGAGCCAACGTCACGTGCCACCGATGCCAGCGAGTCGGCCACTACGCCAATGACCCGAGCTGCCCGCAGAACCAAACACCCAAGCCCCGCCAGGTAGCTGCCGCCGCCCTGGGGGAAGAGCGATCATTGGAGGAACCAGAGGAGTATGAGCCGGCCCAGCAAGAGTGGGAACCGGCCGCCATGGTCCTGGCGTGCTTAGGGGGAAGAGACATGGTCCCGCGGGCTCCCCTACCCGCTAACACCAAGAAATACGGTCAATGGGTGACCATTAATGGACAACGAGCCGAGGCCTTGCGTGACACAGGCGCCAGTGTGACGGCCGTCCGCTGTCACCTGGTGAAGCCCGAGCAGATCCTGCCGAACATTCTCTGCCCCGTCCGCTCGGCAGACAACTCTGAAAGTATGTGTCAAATTGCCTGCGTCCCATTCGAATGGGGAGGGGTCTCCGGCCTGTTGAAGGTGACGGTCCGGGACGATGCCCCCGTGGACTGCCTCCTGGGGAATGACCTCGAGAGTTCCCCGTGGGCCACCGTTGAGAGAAGAGAGCACCTGGGGATGCTGGGCCTCCCGGACTGGGCCTGCATAACCACCCGGTCCATGGCCGCCCGTGCCGTCCCTCGATCAGAAGAACCAGAATGGCCAGCACCCCCGCCCCCAGTCGCCCCAGTAGAAGACAACGACGAGGCCAGCCTCCCAGACTCGACGACCGAAGGGGACGCGCAACCCCAGGACCTTCCTGACCTGGCTCAGTGGCGTCAAGAGGGGGGGCCCACCCAAGAACAGTTCCGCCAGGAACAAAAGACCTGTCCCTCCCTCGAGGGACTCCGCCAACAAGCCAGCGCCCAGAACACAGGGGACTCCACCGGAACTCACTGGGTCTACTGGGATAACGACCTGCTATACAGCGAGCAAAGAATCGCCGAGCTGGGGGCCGGTCGAGTACTGGTGGTACCTCTCCGCTTCAGAGACTTTCTGCTCAACCTGGCCCACGATGTCCCCCTGGCTGGACACCTGGGCCAGGATAAAACGTACAGCCGCCTAGTGACCCACTTTTTCTGGCCGAAAATGAGGAACGACGTCCTGAACCACTGCCGATCTTGCCCCACATGCCAAGCCAGCGGGAAGAGTGGTCGGAAGCTGAAAGCCCCTCTGCAACCCTTCCCTGTGGTCACCACCCCGTTCGAAAGGGTGGGGATAGACATCGTGGGGCCTCTGGACCCCCGCACGGCACAGGTTCATCTTAGTACTGGTGGACCATGCCACCCGCTACCCCGAGGCGGTGCCCCTACGGACCGTGACAGCTCCGGTGGTTGGCCGGGCCCTAATGGGGATCTTCTCCCGGGTAGGCTTCCCCCGAGAAGTCGTCAGCGACCGAGGCACGAACTTTATATCCAAATACATGAAGTCCCTCTGGCAACAATGCGGGGTCACCTACAGATTCACGACCCCCTATCACCCCCAAGGGAACGGACTAGTGGAGCGTTTTAACCGCACCCTCAAGGGGATGATTGGGGGATTGGAAGAGCCCCTCCGTCGCCAGTGGGATGTACTACTCCCGTGCCTCCTCTTCGCTTACCGAGAAGTTCCCCAGAAGTCCCTCGGTTTTAGCCCTTTCGAACTCCTGTACGGGCACCCTGTGCGAGGGCCCCTCAGCCTAGTAAAAGAAGGTTGGGAGATGGCCCCCCTAAAGACCCCTCCAGACGTCTTCAAATACCTCCTGGCCCTACGCAACCAGACCCGGCGCTTTAGAGAGATGGCCAAGGCGAACCTCGAGGCCAGCCAGGAGGACATGAAGAAGTGGTATGATCACAATGCCTCCTCCGTTGAGTTCGAGCCTGGACAACAAGTATGGGTGATGTCCCCCACCGAACCATGTGCCTTGCAAGATAAGTGGACGGGGCCCTTCAAAGTGGTCGAGCGCAAAAGCCCCGTCACTTACCTCATCGACCTGGGGACCTCCCGGAACCCCCTTCGGGTCCTCCACACCAACCGACTCAAACCACACTTTGTGCGCTCAGAACTCAGCCTCCTGATGGCTACGGACAGTGGGGCAGAGGAGGACTCCGAACCCCTCCCGGATCTTCTGAAGACTCAGGAGAATGACGGCTCCGTGGACGGGGTACGGCTCTCTGACGCCCTCACTTCGGAGCAACGCCAGGGCTGCCGGAACCTCCTGCTGCAGTTTGCTACCCTGTTCTCCCTCACCCCCGGGGTCACCCCTTGGTGTTTGCACGACGTGGACACCGGGGACAGTCCCCCTGTCCGACACCGGGCCTACCGCGTACCAGATCGGGTACGGGCCTGCATACAGGAGGAGGTGGCCAAGATGCTCACAATCGGGGTCATCGAGCCCTCGGACAGTCCCTGGGCCAGTCCGGTTGTATTGGTCCCCAAAGCCGCTGCCCCCGGCACCGCACCTGAACTGAGATTCTGCGTCGACTACCGGGGCTTGAACGCTGTCACCCGGACCGACGCTCATCCGATCCCCCGAGCAGACGAGCTGATCGACCGGCTGGGGGCCGCCCGCTACCTCAGTATCTTTGACCTAACAGCGGGCTACTGGCAGATCGGCCTCACACCCAGGGCGCAGGAACGGTCAGCCTTCTCTACCCCCGATGGCCACTACCAATTCAAGGTCATGCCCTTCGGCATGAAGAATGCCCCCGCCACGTTTCAACGCCTCGTGAACCAGGTCTTGGCGGGGCTCGAAGAGTTCAGCGCTGCCTACCTGGACGATATCGCTGTATACAGCCGCCACTGGCCCGACCACCTCCGTCACCTCCAAGAGGTCCTACAGGCCCTCCAGCGGGCCGGCCTCACAATTAAGGCCGGCAAGTGCCAAATTGGCCAAGGGTCTGTGACCTACCTTGGGCACCAAGTGGGAAGCGGGCTGGTGGCCCCGCTGCAACTTAAGATTGCTGCCATCCAGTCCTGGCAGCCCCCCGTCACCCAGACCGAGGTCCGAGCCTTCTTGGGGCTCACCGGCTACTACCGGCGGTTCGTGAAGGACTACGGCAGCATCGTGGGGCCCCTCACGGGTCTCACGTCCAAGAACCAACCGAAGCGGATTAACTGGACCCCCGATTGTCAAGCGGCCTTCGAGAAACTGAAGGCCGCCCTGTGCACCGCCCCTGTGCTCCAGGCCCCCGATTACAGTCGGGAATTCGTGGTACAGACCGACGCCTCCGACCACGGCATCGGAGCCGTCCTTTCTCAGTTAAACCCCGAAGGTCATGACCAGCCGGTGGCCTTCATCAGTCGACGTCTCCTGGCCCGAGAACAGCGCTGGAGCACCATCGAGAGGGAGGCCTTCGCAGTGGTGTGGGCCCTCAAAAAGCTCCGGCCCTATCTCTTCGGTACCCATTTCCGGGTACAAACCGACCATCGACCCCTGCAGTGGCTGATGCAGATGCGGGGGGAGAACCCAAAACTCTCGCGCTGGTCCATTTCCCTGCAGGGAATGGACTTCACTGTGGAGCACCGACCAGGCCAAGACCACGCCAACGCGGATGGCCTGTCCCGCTTTTTCTGCTTCGACGAAGAGAGTCCCCAAGGAGATGGGTGACTCTCCCCGCCTTCAGCTGGGGGGGACGCATGTTGGACAGGCCACACGAAGGGCTTGCTCCCTCCCCGCACGACAGGGCCCGAGCTCCGGCCCACCAGGCATAACCCACGAAAAGCACCTGTACCCCGTCTCACGACGGATCTTCTGCCCTCGGACCTCTACTCATCACGGGGCCCAGCCCCACCGGCTCCCCCGGCCGGTTCAAGCCGCCATCTTGGGCCCTGCACCACGAGGCCGCGTGGCCTAGCCCCGACCCTAACCCCGGGCCTGGCCGGCCCCGACATCCCGGCACCACCATCCACCCGGGAGATGAGCGGACCACTTGGCAGGTCAATGGGAGGACGAAGTGTCAAGAGCTCTTCCCCCGCCAGGTGCCGATCACCTCCAGCTCCCCCAGGCGCTGGCTCCACCCCCTGCTGGGTGTCTGGACACCTTCATCCCGGGCCCTCCGACCTCCAAGTGCGAGGGTCCGGACATCAAAGGGCGGCTGCCCTATAACTGGGGCAACTCCAGAGCAGGAAGGCAGTTGTATCCTGGAGTCGAGAGACACCGAGAGAACTCAGCCTTGACGGACTACTGGCGCTGCCGTAGCCCGCTCTTGTGAACCATCGTCCTGCCTGCTGGCGCTGCCGCGGCCTTCTACATCATCCATCCTCGTCGGGACCTGCTGGCGCTGCCGCGGCCCGTTGTAACGACCATCCTCACCGGGACCTGCTGGCGCTGCCGCGGACCGTACCTCGACCATCTCCACTGGGACCTGCTGGCGCTGCCGCGGACCGTGTACCGACCATCTCCACCGGGACCTGCTGGCGCTGCCGCGGCCCGTACCAACTAAGCTCGAGGATTGTGAGCTAATCATCATCTCATCCCAACTACCTGACTGGTAGACAGACTGTCCCGCTACCCCTTACCCTGCTTTGAGAGACTTGAATCGAGGGGACCCCTGAGTCCAGACCTCCTTGTACCATTCAACCGTACCCTAAGAAGTGCGTATAAAGAACCCTGAACCTTATCCGTGTGTGGTATCTGTCTGTGGGGGGGAAGTTACCTGTCTGTACGATCGCTGGAGACGGCTCTCCCCGGAGACCTCTCCTCCTGACCCCGGCCGACCCTCCCGGTCCGTCTACCCTTTCTAACAGTCCCACAAAATATGTTTAGCCCAGGGACCTCAAACCATTTGCCAGGCCCATGGCTGGGCATCTCTAGTTGCTGAGGAGTCTATGGAAATGGGTATGAGTATACCTTGTTGTGGGTTGTGTCCATGGCGGTGTTAGTTTTGGATGTCATCAAGCAGCAGTGGCAGGACATGTATGATCAGTGGTGGCAAAGGACATGTGAAGCTGAGTACAGGTGAGTCTCAGCCTCATATATTTTCCTTTCCTTTCCTTTTCTCCAGCTCCAGCTTGCTTGATGCACATATTTCCTGGTCTAGTTGTCCAGGATTGAAATGGACCCCAAGTTTCACTCAGTGTACAATGGTGAGACAAAGAGCCCTCCGTATCCTTTGCGTATTCCTACCATGAATTTTCTGTTATTTTATACCACCTTCCATAATCCGTGAGCAATAGATCATGTTATACCTCACGAACAATGGCCCACTGCAGAGGGCATGTTTGAATGTTCACACCCACACACACAAAACAAAACATCATCTTTGTCTTCCCTCTAGTGAACAAAGTGTTCTTGTTTGCCTATCGGTTGCAGAGCTGAAACAGTGATATATACTTATTTTAGCCAGTCTCTGTCATTTCCATGTAAAAAGTTCGACATTTATCCACTTCAGTTTTACTGGTGCTGACTCACAAAAGCGTTTAGTGTACTGGAAAGAACATTGCTTCATTACACAAATAATGTTCTTTTTCCAGAATGTGAAAAGACACGGGGTCAGAAGTGAGTCATGGCTAATGCTGACACCGAAATTGTAGCTGATAATGTTCCAGTCATTATGCTTCTTTTAATTGGCGTTATTTTTATCAAAGGTCATCATAAAAATGCTGAGACTGTGATTCAGACCCTATTGTATCGATTCCAGTTTTCTGAACACCACATTCAATGAAAGTACGAATTTAGTTATAAGGCGCTTCTAAATGTAAGTGGTGACGCTAATGTATATGCACATTGGGCCACTCAAGAGCTGTTTTTAGAGGGGTTTGAATGCTTTAATACTGTATCCCCCATTCCAGACTCTGGAAGACCAGCTGGAGGCCTCTCAATTTGGATTAAAATTAGGGCAGGGGGGCGTGCCAGGGCGCTCACCACCAATAACGACAAATTTCAAGCCCTGGTCTACAAACGGGGAATTTCGTTTTATTTAATTAATTTTTATAATAATGATTTTAAGAATGTTCCCAATATGAACTATATTGATCTGTTTAACTTCATCTCTAATATACAGACATCTAACCGCGGCATTAAACCTGAGGGCATTTGCCTAGGGGGTGATTTTAATGTTAAGCTCCCGAGGGGCATTCACTCTGCTATCTATCCTATGAACATGGCACTATTATGTCATAGGGGGGCCCAATTACTAGACCTCCTAAGTATTAATAACTTTACAAACGTAATGGAGCTCGCAAAAGTGTCGACTAGAGCGGGCCATATTGAACCCACCTATAGAGGCAGGGGCTCGACTTCCACTATTGATTATATTTTTACTACTGCCCATTTAGGGAATTGTGTATTAAAAGCTGAGGTGATTCCCACACTACAGGGGGATCACAACCCTGTCAATCTAACCCTGAGTTCTATGTCTAGACCAATCTATGATATAGAGTGTGGTGCTAGGGACTTGTCCCCCTCTTCTGACAATCTCAGATTGGTCTGGCGTGGAATAGACCACAAAGCCATATTTGGCAGGATGGTAAGAACTCACCCTGAATTGATCGACACTTGTTTGTCGTTTAAGGAACATAACCCGGAGGTAGTCGTCGCCTTCTCACAGCTTTGTGCAGGAGTTAAAACCTTGTTGTCTAGGCCTAATAAGCCCACCTGGACCCAGGTTGGTTCAATGTTGATTGCTCCTCAGCTAATAGAGCCCTGCGCAGGGCACTTGTTAACAAACCCAGAGATAGTTCCCTTATTAAATCATTATGTTATAAAAGAGTTATAGCAACTAGAAAGGAGGCAATCATAAGAGAGCATTGGGCCAATCTTGCACGGGCCACCGCGTTAAAAAATTGTAAGGATTTTTGGTCGGCAGTTAAAGGCATGAGGTCTCTAGGGAACCCTATGTCTCCTATTAGTTGCAATATATCTAGTGAGTCCTGGGAAGTGCATTTTAGTGAGATCTATTCTGCTCCGGCTGTACCTATAATCATCAATGAGTATATAATGACTAACAGGGTTTCGATTGACCTATCGGAGGTAGAGGAGGCTATCGATCAGAGTCTGGGAGGTAAAGCCCCTGGCCCAGATGGCTTGCCCATCGACCTTATCAAAAGTCATCCTGATTTTTGGGTGCCCCTATTGTTGAATGTTTTTAATAATTTAACTAATTCCCCTATACCCCATACTTGGTCTTCCAGTATTATTGTGCCTATTTTTAAAAAGGGGGACCGCTCAGACCCGAGTTGATACAGGCCGATCTCCCTGATTGATAATACGCTGAAAATTTTGGGGAGGGTCCTGCATAACAAAATTAGGTCATGGGCCGAGGAGTGTCAGATTTTACATCTTTGCCAGTTGGGGTTTAGGAGTAATATCGGTACTGTTGAACAATGCCTCAACCTCAACTTGATTATTGGCAAATATAATGTAGCTAAGAAAACACCTATATATTTGGCATTCATGGATCACACGTCGGCCTTCGACTTTGTTAACAGGTCTCGGCTGTGGACTACCCTTTTAAACTATGGCCTGGATGAGTCCCTTGTATCCTTTTTAGCTTATCTGCATAAAGACCTACACGCCCGGGTGCGCATAAGCAGGGATATGGAGGTCTCAAAAATTATTGAAGTTGGTAGAGGGGTCAGGCAAGGATGTGTCCTGGCCCCTCTTTTATTCATCTTGTATATCAACGATTTGAATAAGTCTCTGATAACATTGACCCAAGACGTCCCACGCATTAACTTCCGGCCCTGTTATATGCCGATGACGCGGTGCTGATGGGCCGCACCCCAAAAGCCCTTCGCATTTTGGTGCGTGGTTTTGTAGAGTTTATGGCCGCCTTGGATTTATGCACTAATTTCAAAAAATCTTTTTTAATGGCGTGTGGGTCAAAGAAGTATTTTAAGTCATCAATAGTTTTAAATTCCAATAGTTTACAGAGCACTCGCACTTTCCCATATCTTGGTCTGGTATTTGCCTCAAATGGATTATGGGCGGACCATGTGGCTTATTGCAGGAGGAAGTTCACAAACTCTACTAACACGATACTCGGGCTACTGTTAAAATTTTTAGACTCCAATTTATACCTATTGCCACTTATGGCGCTGAAGTTTGGGGTCATACTAATAGTGGCATCATCCAGGATGAGGAGAATAGATTCTGTCGTAAAATCCTGGGTGCACCTAGTTCTTCTTCTAAATATGCCTGTCACTGTGAACTTAACCTGCCATATATCGAAGATTACATTAAGGCTCGCCCAGCATTATTTTGGCTGAGAGTTTGGAGAAATCCCGCGGCCCAACTAACCAGAGAGATAATATCAGACTGTTTGAAATGTGATAAGGGAATGAACATACCTTGGTTGGCAGCGGTACACAAAAGTTTATCCAGTGTGAATTGCAAACACTTATTTTTAAATCCTTTAGACCTCGGCACTATTAGCAGTAAATCCCTTCAGATGGCTCTTGGTATATGTGTATTGAGAATGTTTCACGTACACCTACTAGCTATTTATTAAAACCAATTAGTAGCTGGGAAAGGGGGCTACTCTTCCGGCTGAGGACTGACACCATGAAATTTATGCTCACCTTTCCCGCTGGGTTTACCTCTAACCTTGATCTACTGCCATGTCAACAGAAACAATCGATGTTGCACTTTTTATTTTTCTGCTGCTATTATTCAATACTCACTAAAAGGTTTTTACTTCCGTATTTTAAAGCCTCACTGGAGACTGACTATAAGGCTGCATATGGGAAGGTCATTGCTTTAAAAAATGATGAGCTAACCTTTCGGGTTTGCTCTTTCTTGAAGGCGGCGGTACGTACTCGTAACTCTATGTGCCCCTGCTGAATCCTTTGTATTTTACCTTGATATTTTAACTTTTAAGATATATGTCAATTTAATGGATTCTGCACTTTCTATCTTGTGTACTGTACTACTGGAGGACTCATTTTAATTTCAACTGGATTCTTTTTAACTGTCCTTTTGTTGCTGATATCTTTCGGTGAATATGCTGCTGTTTGTCTGCACTTTTATGGATATGTATTTGTATCCGAATAAAGTTTATATTGATTGATTGTATATGCACATTGCTAAGATGGGCATCCATGCAAGAAATCGTGCAAGAAAACTTTTCACGTTGGGATCTCCAAGTGGGTGTGCTTCGTCACCCCCTCTACCCTCACCCCTCCACCGCACCCCTTACCATGGTAAGGGGTATTTATTTATATTTATTTATTTACAGTTTTATATAGCGCGAACCAGACTCGTGAGGGTATCAGAGCGCTTTACAGGATTGAGGGGGGAATAAGACGTAGGGACGGGAGGGATCACACTGGGAGAGAAAGGGATACAGGGGGAGATTCAGTTTCAAGTTCAAGCTACCTGAGGGAGAAAAATTAAAGCATGCAAAGTAACAATACAATACAAAGGTTTTCAATCCACGAGGTGCATCCTAGCTGCAGTTGACGCTACAAATGGGATAAAAAGTTTGAGCAGGCAGTTATAAGGCACAAGCGGCAAGTCTGATTGTAAGGAGTTCGCTAGATGAGGTATTTTCCCATTAAGAAAGTTTTGGTCTCCTTCTTAAAGTGTGCCAAGGACGGGAGTCTTCTAACGGAGGGTGGGAGAGAGTTCCAGATTCTTGGAGCGGCTCCAGAGAAGGCTCGATTGTAGGTTTTTTTCTTCCGGAATTTTGCTGGCTGCAACAGCAGGTTTTTGGCAGATCGGGAATTTCTGGCCTGTCCGGACATCACGAGTTTTTGTGCAAGAAATGTCGGTGAGTTCGCGTATAGAGCTTTGTGAGTTATGCAGGCCAGTTTAAATTGTATTCTGGCCTCCAGGGGCAGCCAGTTCAGAGCTTTGAGGTTCGGAGATATGTGGTCAAATTTTTTTGAGCCCGTTATGAGTCTGGCAGTAGAGTTGAGGCAGGCTTTCAGTGGGGCCAGAGAGTTCTTGGGTAGCCCTGCGAGAGTAGAGCATCCATATTCAAGCCTGGAGATGACAAGGGCCTGGGTAGCCATTTTAAGGTCGGACCTCTCGAGGAAGGGTTTTAGGTTTCTTAGGTAGCTCAGGTGGAATCTAGTCGTTTTGGCCATCGCGTTTATATGGCTGTGCATATTCAAGCTGCCGTCAAGGGTTATTCCCAGGGATTTTGCCGAGTCAACAATGGTAGGCAGGCAGTTTAGTGCCGTGATTGTCTTGATCCATTCCTGGATGTCTGGATTAGGTTTGGGTGGGGAGATCAGAAGGAATTCGGTTTTGTTGGCATTGAGTTTAAGCTGGTTGGCAGTGAGCCAATGGACTGTTAGCTTCAGTGCCATGTTTAGGGAGAGAATGTCCTGGGGGGAAGAGATGTTAATGTAGACCTGTGTATCGTCGGCGTACATAAGGTATGAGATGTTGGCGGCACGCAGAACCTCGGTGAGAAGTTCGAGATA
Source organism: Triturus cristatus (assembly GCF_964204655.1). Lineage (NCBI taxonomy): Eukaryota > Metazoa > Chordata > Amphibia > Caudata > Salamandridae > Triturus > Triturus cristatus. Next base: position 312,871,054 of record NC_140580.1, on the reverse strand, counting down.
AAGGTTGAAAAGGGTAGGGGATAGGGATGATCCTTGGGGGACTCCCACGGAAACTGGAGATGAGGCGGATAAATTGCCATTGATAAGGACTCTTTGTGAGCGGTTTTGGAGAAAGGATCCAAACCATTCAAGGACGGTGCCCTCCAGCCCCATCCTGGATTTGAGGCGTTCAAGGAGAATTTCGTGGTTCACCGTATCAAAGGCGGAAGAGAGGTCTAGAAGGATTAGGAGACAGGTTTTGCCTAGATCTAGGGCTTGGAGAGCGTCATCAACAATGTGGAGGAGGGTGGTTTCTGTGCTGTGTCCCGGTCTGAAGCCTGATTGAAAGTCATCGAGCAGGTGAAAGTTGTTGATGTGATGGCTTAGCTGCTGTTGCACACATTTTTCCAGAACTTTGGCAAGGAGTGGGATGTTGGAAATGGGTCTATAGTTCTCGGCGGAGGCAGGGTCCAGCGTAGGTTTTTTTAGGATGGGGACAACTTGACCCGCCTTGAGCGAGTCAATCAATCAATCAATGAAGCTTTATTCGATTAAAAATATTAATCATAAAAGCAATAACACATTATGTAAATACAATAGACATAAATAGCTACATTAACAATTGATTTCTTGATTTAAAAATGAATTTTAAAAAAGTGCTGACGGAGGCTACAACATATGGGGAATCTAACATTTGTAGGGCTAAAAGTGCTGGGCGACATTGCCTAATACCAAAGGATTTCAAAACCGGTACAATCCATCTTTTCCTGGGAATGGTATAAAACTTACATAAAAAGACAACATGTAATGTGGATTGAGTAGATAGGTCATCACATGGGCAATTACAAAGATGTTTGGACCAATCATTGCAAGTCGGAAAACTTAATAACCTATGGACAATTCCCAGACGGAAACGGACCAATAAAAATCTATCAAAGTCACCAGTAACAATTGATAAGTACGGTTGAATAGAAGAACACGTAGAGATCAACTGGTGTACCTGTACCGAGATCTTTTCTCTTTCAGTAATCAATCTACGGTCAAGTCCTTTTTCGCAATTGAGGACAAAGAAGTGGGGTCTTCATAAAATTCACAGCAGTCCATGTTGCAGAAAAAAGATTTAATGTAAGCTAGCCATTTTATCCTTGGGACCCCATCCAACTTAGAGACATCTGTGATTATTGAACGATTCAGGGCCAGATTTTCTGATGTCCAAATCCTATGCCACTGGAGTAGTGGTTGTATTTTAATGATGTCTTCAAGAAAGCCAATTCCCAGTTCGTCGTGGCATATATATGTTGAAGTAGAGGCAGGAACTCCCAGTAAGAACCGTAGGAATTTATTTTCTACAATCTGCAGGGACGTAGTGTCAGCAATCCCCCAAAGGCCTGCACCATAAGTGGCAACAGAAACACACTTTGCCTTATAAATTTTCAACAACTCAGACGGGGGCCTCCTGCCAAGCTTCTTACTAAAATTATGCAGGGCATTTACCGTACTAGTAAACAGGGCCCTTCTGGTTTTTATTGCACGTTGCCAGCTAAGTTTATTATCGAATAAAATACCCAAATAAGCAAATGATTTGGTGTATTCTATCGGCTTATCATACACAAACATGGTCTTTGGGCCTTTCCTGACGTTACTACCAGCAATCATGGCAAAAGTTTTAGAGACGTTAATAGTAAGCCCCAAATTTGACATACATTTTTCAAAAGAGAAAATTACTCTTTGCAAAGCGAGTGGGGTACGGGCCATTAAGACGACGTCATCGGCATATAACAAAGCCGGAATAGTTCTTGAGTCAATTTGGGGGAGGTCATGGCAATTTTGTACTAGGTATGGCCCTAGGCCATTAATATATAGATTAAAAAGGAAGGGAGCAAGGACGCATCCCTGTCTCACTCCTTTTCCTATGTTAAAATCAGTTGTACATTGACCCGCCATCCCATATCGAACCCTCGCCTTGGCCTCTGCATATAGCTGTCTGAGGAAGTTAACTAAAACAGTATCCACCCCAAGCCCATCTAAAATTTCCCAAAGCTTGGCATGTACAACACAATCGAAAGCTGATGATAAATCAACAAACGTTAGGTAAAAATTAGCCCTTTTCGCCTCCGAATACTTAGCCATTAAAAGGTTTAAATTAATACTCTGGTCCACAGTTCCCATGCCCTTACGAAAGCCATATTGAATATCACATAAAATTCCCCTGTCCTCAGCCCAATCCTGTAATTTGTTTAAAATGACTCTGCCAGCTATTTTCATTGAGGAGTCTAGCAGAGAAATCGGTCTATAACAGGCCGGGTTATCTCTATCTCCTTTTAGCGAGTCAGGAATTGAGCCCTGTAGGAGGGGGTGAATATTTCTCGCTAGGGTGGTCGCTGTTATTGACTGCACCCCCATTTGTTAGCCGTCGGGCTTCAAGAGACGGGTGTTGGGGTTTCCTGTCATCCTCCAATACTGCTTGGTGCTGTGACAAGTTACATCTGCTCAGAGAAAAGAAGGGCACAACCCTGGCACATTGATTAAATGAGTGTGACAGCTCAACATTCCCATGGACAATCCCAGAGAGTGAAACACAATCATTGACTTTTAATTAGAAACCGAACAGTGCCCTGAAGTAGGCGCGAGATTTGCGATCTTCTGCACAGTGGGTAAATAAATAAATAAATAAACGAATAAATAAATAAATGGGACATCGCCCTTTGAGAGCACCTCGAGATAAATCCTGACCGTGACTGTTACAACATATCTTCTGTCATACCGGAGCATACATTGCCCCAGGAGGCAGTTTTCTTGATCTGAGGAAGTATGAGGGAGTGCAAACTTGAAACTATCTCAGGCAGAAAGTCGCAGGAGATTTCTTATGTGTGAAAAGACAAAGATTGGCTTACCCTGGGCATGTCCGCGAGCAATTCTAAGACATAAATCACATCAAATTCCTCAGCAGGGAATCATACGCCCTGGAATACCTGTTCCGTACAAACATTTATGGCCATGACTTACGTTATACAGCTTAACAGAAGATAGGTTTGTATCGGTGTTCTTTTTCTTTCAGATAATCTGACCCTTCTAAATTAGACGCGTTGGTTAAATTGGCAGCGCACGAGACACGGGATTCGAAAACGAAGAGTGTTCCCGCCTGCTTCTACTGGCACTGGGGTAGCCGCCCTTATGTCTCCAGAAGGCCGTCTCGTCTTCATTCCCCTGGTCTCTCATCGTTAAAAGACATTGTATGCTGAAGGAAATATCTTGGAGTGTGTAGGAGCATCAGGCATTATTGGACATTGCCTGAGAGAGAGGAGGAACAGGACCAAGGCACCTAAAATACGAAAGGATGGTTTATGTTTAACACTTAGATGAATTGTTTTTCAGGCCACCAGATAGGTGGGAGACTGATGTGGCCGACAAAGCAAAACCAGCAAGCAAGAGTTAGCGCATCTCAGCATTGTGAATGGAACCAGTGCTGAGGTTTAAACCAATATCGGTGAAGGGTTCTGCAGAGGAGCAATTGCAGAACCAGCAGGTAAGGAGAGTGAGGAGACTTTAGCCAAGCGCATTTTACTCGCAGAGTGATTTGCGTTAATTAGGAAATACTGCATTGCCTAATCATTCAAAGACTAAAGCCTACCTTATAGCAACTGGTACTGCGATCCCTGTTGAAGACACAGGTGATATTTTACCAAGAGTGGTATGCAGAGGTCTCACTCTAGGTCAGAAGCCCATCATTCTGAGCCCATTGATAAGGGGAGGAGATGTAGCCTAGTGGCTAGACCCACAGAACTTGTGAAACCAAATTTGAATGCAGTCTTCCTCTCAAGATTCTGTGATTCTAGGCAAATTACTTAATTTTCAAGGACCAAAAAAGGAAAAAGATGTAAAACATACTCTGGTTCTGTTGTAAAGTGCTCTAATGTCAGTGGAATAGGTTCGTACTACAAAAAAACACAATCCAAAAGATGAACTGCTTTCTCTTTAAAAAAAATATTTTGTTGTCACTGACGACAATCAGAACTGTGTGCATGCTGATGTGATCAGTGGCGGCTCCTCCATTAGAGCAGAAGAGCGCAGCCTCACCACCTCCCGCAAATAAAACGATAATAAAACGGGTTTTAAACCCGTTTTATTATTGTGGTATTTAAATCCTCGTGGATCCGCCCACATGACTCTGACTAGTCTTAGGGGTGGGTCGAGGGGGATGACAGTGTGGTGGGGAAGTAATGGGCACTCCCTTCACTGCGCATGAAGGTTTGGCCAGCCCTCTCAGGCCAGCCAAATCATCATGCGCAGTGAAGCACTCTCCAGCCCCAGCTGCGTTGCTTGGGCTGGAGAGAGTAGGTACAGGATCTCAATCTGTCTGAGAGCACAAAGCCCCAGCGCTCAGGCCACTCCTGGTGCTGCTTTCATGCAGCATCAGGATTGGCAGCAGTGCATTCTGGGATCCTGAGACCAGAAGATGAAAGAGCACGATGACACCCCCAACCCCCAGGACGGATCTTAATTGTAGAAGGACTGCTGCAAAGGGGAGAATCTCCCGTGCAAATGGCACTTCTCCCTAGTGGATTCCTGCTTGAGGATTCCCAAAGGAGGGTGAATGATGAAGAGGAGTATCCCCCCAGTTCACCTGGGTCGTTTTCATGGAGGGAAGAGTCCCAAGAAGGGGTCTGCACTCCGGAGCCACCCAAGGACAACCAAGAATTTCTGCCAACCTGCAGGGACATATTAGGATGTGTTACCCCAATCTGCCAGCCACAAGTGTGCAGAAAGACAACTACCACCAGGGAAATGATGAAAAGAAAAAGAAAGGGTGCCCAAAGAGTATTTGGTTGCCCTCAGATCCTGAAGCAAGGCTCAGACAGTCTTTTTGACTGCTTGAGGGTAGATAACACAACTCTCTTTTTGTGGTAGTGTGGTTGAGCAGTTAGGCTTATCAGAGGGTAGTGTTAAGCATTTGTTGTACTCATAGAGGCAAAAAATGAGACACACAAGATAAATCCAAGATCAATTTATAAAAATAATGTTGATTTTTATATAATTTTTAAGACCATAAACACAGTTCTAAGGTATTTTCTTTCGGAAGTATGATTTTACAAAATTCGATAAATGTACCACTTCTATGCGCAATTACACACCATAGGAAACAAAGGGAAAAACCCCCAGAAAAATGCATCGAAATTCAGGCAATGCTTTCACGGAGTTCACCTTCTCGTCTTAGGTCGATGTCGGGTCCAAATCTAAAGTTCCAGCAGGAGAAGTTCAAGAGCATCAAGATTGGCTGGGAAAAGAGGTGCTGATGTCTTGGAAGCTGATGTGCAAAGACAAAGAGGGCACTTGAAAAAGCACTACACAGAGAGACTAACAGGAAAGTCCGGTGAGTCTCCTCAGAGGAAGGAGGTTGCAAGGGCCTGGGGACCAAAGGAGCAGGGCTGGTTGGCCGGTGCTGGGTCGGTGTGCAGAGCTAACAGTCCAGCCCGGTGTTGTGCGTCTTGAGGTCCTTGTGGTCAGGAGCAGGAACTTGGACAGATGATCTTGGGACAGCTGGGCCACTCAGGAAGTGGGTCTTCGGGGCCTCGATGTCCCCCAATGGGTGCTTGCTTCTGGTGTTATGGGAGTCTGGAGTGGAATCTTCTTCTCTGTGTTTACCGTTGCTGCGGCTCCGGTAGGTACTGGTGTCTCCAAACTTTGTTGGGAGACAGATCCGACCTTCCAGAGCTGTTGTACTTTTTCTCACTGTTAAACTTTTTCTCGCTGTTGTACTTTTTCTCGCTTCGGTGCTGCATCGAGGTCATGGGATCAGTGCTTGCGGTGAGCAGGGGAGTGATACCTTCATTCCAAGGGTGCTTCACTGCGATTTCTTTAAGGCTAGAGGCACTCTCGGGTTCTTGGAGTCCTTTCAGGTTTCAGGACAACACAACAGCAGAGATTGTTGAGTCCTGGGAGCAACGGGCACGGTTTGGCGCCTTTTTCTTCCGCAGTCGGGGCTTCATAACTCTAGCGGTGCGTCTTCTTTGTCCTGGTCTTCTTTTGTACATTGAATCTGATGTTCAGGTCTCAGGTTACCACCTAAATACTGAACGCAGGGGTGTTGCCAGGGGAGACAGGTAGTAGCCAATGGGCTGCTTTTCTTTAGGGTGTCCACACCCTCTAATGAGCATTTCCTGCAGGAAGAGGCACCACCCTAGCCCTGACAGGAGTTTTTCTCACCATCTCATGATTGTGGAATTTCAAGAGAGGGGTTAGACTTGACTACAATGCCCTAGGGGTGGTGTAGGCTAAGTGGGAACACTCCTTCTAATCTAAGTATTTTTAACACCTTTCCTCCTCCCAAATGTGGAGCAGGAAATGGTGCCTGGCCTCCCCCACTATCTAGAGGCTTCAGGGTTGGATTTCAATGGCAGCATTGCCTTTGAAGCTTCCCATCAAGTAAGACCTTCCTGTCCTGGAGGAGGTGAGAACCACCTCTACCCAAAAACAGGCTGTGGGCCAGATGTACAACCCTATTTTGCATGCTCAAACAGGTTTGCAACCCGTTTGCGCATGCAAAATACAAAAGGGCCATGTACTAACCCTATTTAGTGAGTCTCAATTTATTTGCGACTCGCTAAATAGGATTAGCGACTCGCTATTAGAAAGGGGCGTTCCGAGGGCGTCCCTTCCCAATAGCGAGTCTGAGCCCTATGTATGACTGTTTTGCAACCGCAATTGTGTATACAAAACGGCCTCAGTTTACCACTCTTCTCAGAAGTGTGGTAAAGCACTCCCAAAAGGGAAGGGTTCCCCAGGGGGCCCCTACCCCTCTGTGAATGCAGTGGAAAATATTTTTTAGGGGCAGGCAGTGGTCCCGAGGACCACCACCTGCCCTTAAAAAATAAAACAAAAACGTTTCATTTTTTTTAAAAAATGCATCCTGCTTTCCTTTAAGGAAAACGGGCTGCATTTTAAAAATAACAACTGCTTTAGTTAAAAGCAGATCCAGACATGGAGGTCTGCTGAGCCCAGCAGGCCACCATTTCTGAGAGGGCCAGCCATTCCCAATGGGGTCACAAATTGCGAGTGCATCATTAATATTCATGAGGCATGCAATTTGCGACCCCATTGGGAATCGCAAACAGTGTCTGAGATACTGTTGTACATTGTGATTTGCAACTCGCAAATTCCGACCTGCAATTTGTCGCAATTTGCGAGTCGCAAATCACAATAGTCATACATCTGGCCCTTTGTCCTCTGAGAGTGCTGGCTCTCACCCCATGAGGTCGGAAACATGTCTGGTAGTGGCAGGCTGGTCAGAAACCACACCGTACCTGGTAGGTTTTCAGGGGACCTTCTAAAAGGGTCTCCTGTGTGAATTTATTAATACATATAACACTGGCATCAGTGAGGATTTATTAAGACAAGATGTTTTGTACCAAACACTTTAGAAATCAGTGAAGCCATCATGGAGCTAGGGAACCCGTGTTGACAGTTATCCAGCCCATGCCCTGTTTATTGCTTCCCTGTGCACTTACAACATCGCAGAATGGACTGGACAGTGAAGCGGCATAACTGCTCCTGCTGATATGCCCACACATAGGTCATAGTGCTGCCTGCCTTAGGGCTAAAGACCTGCAGAAGGGGTGACTTATCTATATTCCATGCAGTGCATGGGAGGCTTGACACTCAGTTAAGTGCGCCATGTTGACACTTCAGATTTCACTGCACCAAGACATGCAGCCTGCAATGGCAGACTGCATAGCCTTGGTGAGGGGTCCCTGGGGTAGCACAACCAGTGATGCAGCCCCAGAGGACCCTTTTCAGTACTCATGCCCTAGGTACCAGTGTTACCAGTTATTAGAGGGTTACAGGAGTAATTGAAATTGTGCCAATCGTGGTACAGTTTTTGGGAAAGAGATCTGGGACTGGGAACCTGGTTAACAGAAACCCGGTGCAAATACAGATTGAAATTACATCAGACAAAAAATGGAGGCTAACCATGTCAAAATAGGCACTTTTCTATATGACCCCCTCAAACGAAAGAGGATGAGACTAATCTTCCCCTATCGTCTAAGTGGAAGAATATGGAAAGTCTATCTGCATTGGCATGATCAGTACCAGCTCTGTCTTTTACTTTGAAGTCAATTCCCTGTAGGGATATGGATCACCTTAGTAGTTTGGGTTCTCACCTTTTGTTTGCATTAACCATCTAAGAAAACTTTTGTCAGTTGGAAGAATGAAGTGAGAGCCAAATAGGTATGACCTCAGCTTCTTTAGAGACCAGACCTCAGCAAATGCTTCCCTCACAATGGCACTCCAACACTGTTCCCTGAGGAGTTGCCTTCTACTGATGAAAGCCACAAGCTGGTCTTGGCCTTGGTCATTTATTTGGGATAGGACCACTCCTCTCCCATGTTCAGAGGCATCAGTCTGCACAATAAATTGCTTGGTATAATCTGGAGCTTTCAGAACAGTTATAGAGTACATTGCTTCCTTCAGAGTGTCAAAAGCCTTTTGACAGCTCACTGTCCAGTTTACCTTTTTAAGCATTCTTTTGGTGGTCAGGGTGTCACAGTGGTGCCCTTATCCTTCACACACCTCCTGTAGTACCCAGGGAAGCCAAGGAAGGCCCTGACTTGAGTCTGGGTTGTTGGAGCCTCCCACCTCAAACTTGCCTGTAACTTGGTTTGAAGTAGTTAAACAAGGCCTCCACCAACAAGGTGGCCCACTTGCTAGCCTTGATAGTGCGGCCTGCACTTCTCAGAGCCTCTAAAACTTTCCCAAGGTAGATAAAGTGAACTAGCCAGGTGGAGTTAAATGCAGCAATGTCATCTAGATAAGCTGCACCGTAAGATTCCAGCCCGCAAGGACTTGGTTCTCCAACCTTTGAACAGCGGCTGGTGCATTTTTCAGTCCAAAAGGCATCACAATAAACTGATAATTCCCATCTGGTGTTGAAACTGCAGATCTCTCTTTTGCTCCTAAAGTCAGATCAATCTGGCAGTACCCAAACCTGAGATCAAAGGTACTCAGATATGTGGCTACTCCCAAACTGTCAATAAATTCATCTGCTCTTAGGTGTGCATCGGTTTTGATCACTGCATGAGCTCCCTATAGTCCACACAGAACCTCATTTCTTTCTTGCCACCCTGGGAATAAGGCTTGGGGACTAATGCCACAGGGCTGGCCCATGTGCTCTCATATGGCTCTATGACTCCCAATTCCAGCATCTTGCTTACTTCAGTTTTAATGCTCTCTATCACATGATCCACCTGCCTGTAGAATTTGTTTTTGACTGGCAGCCTTTCACCAGTGTCCACATCATGGGTACACCAGCTAGTTCGACCAGGGATCATAGAGAAGAGCTCAGCAAATTGATTTAGGACCTGCCTCCAATCAGTTTGCTGCTGGGTGGTGAGGGTGCTTGACAAGACCACTCTTTCTACTGAACCTTTTGGGTTGTTGGCCAGGAGGCCAGGGAGAGGTATACTCTCTTCTTCCTGATCCTCGACTGTAACCATGAGCATGGTCACATCTGCCCTGCCATAAAAGGGTTTACGGGGGTTCAGCTGGATATCCCTCTTGGGGTTAATACAAGAGCCAAGATCCACCAGGTAGGTGACCTACCCTTTTCTTTTTAGGAGAGGGTAGGGCCCACTCCACTTTTCTTCGAAGGTCCTTGGGGCCACAGGTTCTAAAACCCACACCCTCTGTCCTGGTTGGAACTCCACCATAGCAGCCTTTTGGTCATACCAGTGCTTCTGGAGCTCTTGGATTGCCTCAAGGTTTCGGTTTGCTTTCTCCATGTATTCAGCCATCCCGGAGCCGAGGCCAAGTACATAGTCCACTATGTCTTGTTTAGGTTCAACAAGAAGTGTGCCCCATCCCTCCTTCACAAAGCAAAATTTGCCCCTAACAGGATGACCAAAAAAAAGTTCAAATAGGGAGAGGCCAACTCTCTTCCCTAGCACTTCCCTGAGGTGAAACGCAGGCATGGCAGTGGGACATCCCATCTCCTCCTGAGCTTTTCAGGAAGTCCACCAATCATAACTTTTTTGGTCTTGTTGAATCTTTCAATAAGGTCATTACACTGCGGATGGCAGGGGTTAGTGTACCTGCAGGTTACCCCACACTACTCACACATGTGTTTTAGTTAACCAGACATGAAGTTTGTACCTCTACCTGATACCACCTCCTTGGGGAAGCCCACTCTGGTAAAGATACCAACAAGGGCCCTAGTCACTGCAGGGGCAGTGATAGTCCTAAGGGGAATAGCCTCAGGATACCTGGTGGTATTATCCACTACCACAGGAATATATCTGTTTCTTGATGCTGTAGTAGGGTCAAGGGGACAGACAATGTCAATCCCTACCCTCTCACAGGAAACCCCAACCACTGGGAGTGGAATTAAGGGGGCCTTTGGGTGCTCACCTGTCTTGCCACTGGCTTGACTCGTGGTGCAGGAGTTACAAAACTCCTTCACCACCTTCTGGTGCATCCCTGGCCAGGAGCAGTGACTGCCCAGCCTCTTTCAAGTTTTGGTCTGACCAAGGTGTCCAACTAGGGGGATGTCTTGGGCCAAAGTGAGGAAGAATTGTCTAAACACCTGATGCACTACCACTCTCCTAGTGGTACCAGGTTTGGGGTCTCTGAGCTCATTGTAAAGGAGTCTCTCCTTCTAATCGGTCCTGTGTGAACTACTTACTTCACCGCTTTCCTGTGCAGCAGCTTGCTATCTCAGGCTTTCAAGGGTGGGGTTTTCCCCAGAGAAGAATGGTCTAGTGTCTGATATGGAGCTAGTTCCCAGTCTGCTTTCCTTTAATCTAGGATTGCTGGGCCATTCTTGCAGACTCTAGCACCTCTTTTTCACTCTGGGCTCTGCGCTCTCGTTTTTACACACACCAAGTGTGGGATTCCAAGAATTCTGCATTGATTCTCTGTTCTGCCTCAGCTCAGTCTGAGGATCGCAAATCATTGCAAAGCAAACAATCAACTGGTATTGATGAAGATTTTGCTACTTCCATTTTTCCAGCATTGCCTCCCCAGTCAAAGGACACCATCACCATGGGATGGGTTTTTGTCACCATTGGTGACTTGGTAATTCCTTCCAGATAGTTACTGTTCGGAGGACACCAGTTGCTCAGTCACCGTGGTAATGCTGGCACCAGTGTCTCTCAGGGCTTCCACCCTAACCCCATTATAATAGGATGCTGTCTGTATTTTTGCATGTTAGTGGACCAGACAACTAAGGTGGATAAGTCCACATCCCCTGCTAGAGTCACCTCAGTAAGCTCTCAGACATGGTCAGTGCTCACCTAAAATCCCATCTGGAGATTGGCCACTGCATTTACTGTAGGTGGACAGGAGGCAATTGTTTTGTTTTCACAGTTAGGGTCTCCAGTTCTATGTCCTAGTGCTCTATAGTCATGACACCAAGCCTTTTTGGGATCCCAGTTCTTAACCTGGTACCCTCCCCTGGGCTGTGATGAGTTTGTGGGCAGGTTTTTGAGGCCTGAAGAAGGCTCATTTTGTTTCCCTTGGGGGGCTTTTTGGCCTCTTTCTGTTGGTCTTCTTCACTAGTGGTTGTTCTGGTCACCCCTGTTTTGACCCAGTGGTCAGTCATCTTCCCCAACTCTAGAGTAGAAAGTGAACCTTGTTCTACCAGAGGCTGATGTAACTTCTCATAGAAACAATTACTCAAAATATATTTCACAGTCATTCACATTGTTACACGCTAACCAACCATCTAGTGTTTTTATTAAAAAGTCAACAAATTCTACCCAGGACTGACTCCGGTTTTTTCAAGTCTCCCTTTATCTTATTCTATACTTTTCAGTGGTGAGTCCAAAGCCCTCAACCAGGATACCCTTCATGAGGTCATAAGATCTTTTTCAGGCAAAGGCAGTAGTCTATACCTGCATTTCCTGAGAACAGTTCCCACAGGAGAGGAGTCCAATTTGGTCTAGCTAATTTTCTCCCTATGTAGGCTCTCTCAAATGCACTAAACCCCTTGGTGATGTCATCACATTTTGAATAGTGAAGGACAATCCCTTTGGGGAGTTTCGAGTCATAGGTAGGGGTGGGTGGTGTTCAGGGAGTCCTACTACATGGAATTCTGTGGAGTCACAAAAAACTCAGCCGCGCTATGTGGAGTTCTGCTTTCGGGTGGAGTTTGCCAGCGCGCCTGTTTGTGCTGGGAACCTGGAGTGCAACCGCGAGCTCCAAAATCGTGCGTAAACAGCACTATGTGGTCCTAAAGTGGGCTTGCATTTTAAATCCCGCACAAACAGTACCACACGGTCTGCATAGGCACAGCCATCTTGTTTCTCTGCTCTCTGTTATGGTGCTGGGTCTAAATTTTAATCTCTACTTATTCTTTGTAATCCTCCTCCTTTGAAACTTTTCTACCATCTAATTACTATTTTTTATAATAATGTGTGTCTGTATTTGGGTATTTTCCATTTGTGGGTACATTTGTTAGTGTTTTTGTGACTTTTTGACTTTATTAGGTTAATTTCCCCTTCTTTCTTTCTTCTTCACTTTCCCTTCTTATTATTTCTACACCACCCAGCTCCATGGCAGCCGGGCGACTTCCTTGCGGGCGGTGCATCAACCCAGGTGTGCAGCCGCAGGCGATCTTTGGAGAGGAGGAGATGACAGCACTATTCTTTTTTGTGCAGCACCACCTTACCTCTATGCTGGCAGCAGGTGGCAGGCCCGATAGTGGCTACCCCCTGCAGGATCGCCGGTGGTGCTGGGGGATGGAGCGCCGGTGCGTGCAGGGCCCAAGCCAGATTTAACGCACAGTCCAGCAGATGATGCACCACTGGGCAGACATTCTGGATCAGGAACAGGATCTGCTCGACCTGCTAGGCGTCAAAATTCCGGGGTTCAGTGAGTATTAATTATTGGTTGTGTTGGTGTTTTACAATGCTAAAAAAAATATCTGAATAGCATGCTGCTCACTAGGCCTGGGGGGTAAATTCCGTTCTGCTCGCAGAATTTGGGTAATTTTGCGTTCCGCCAAAACCGCGAAATTGCCAATATTCCACGATCCGCCGCTTCGTGGAATTTTTTGCTTGTTCGTGCTTTCAAAATGCGTGTTCGCAAGATATTTCCCCCCGAGCACGCAAACAGCGTTTGCGAACAGGAAAAAAGCATTGCGAACAAGCAATTCCGCGTGTTTGTGGAATTTTTGCATGCTCGCGAAGATATTTTACCGTTTCGCGGAGCTTTGCGTAGCGCGACTACTCAAATTCCGCCCACCCAGTGCTCACACTCCAAGTTAAGTTATGTTTATTAAGTTTTACTCTGGTATATTATTGTGTGATCCTGCTAGGCAGGGGCCGCTACCTAATCTCATTCATCAGGCACTTGCTTTGGCAGATTAACAAAGAAGCCATTGCAGACTGCTGTCACTATAGTGAGTAGCGTGTTCTCTCTGTGACTTTTTTTTATGTAGCTCGTACAGTTCCAGGTTATTTAATTGAATTCACAGTGATTATGTGAAGTATGTATCTATGCATTGCAAATAAGGGAGACTGAATTGGCTCACCACGGGTTTTGAGAACTGGGAATAGATAGAATCAAAGATCATTCACTGCAATACAGAATTTCCAAATGTAGTTTTATTAAGGAGATTTGGAATGTGGATTTTTACCACAGTCGATAGACTCAAGTCGAATCTAGTAGTACAATAGGTGATCTGTTTCAGCAACTGCATTTGATTTTCATAAAACATTTTTTGGAGATTATTAACAGAATCACTATTTTTTTTTAAATTTATCTTCTTAATTTCATTCATCAGCACCCAAGGGCAAAAAGAAGGACAATTCGGAGGGTCTGGGACAAGCTGGTCAGCGGGCACTGACCAGCAGTGCCACTGCCCAGGGCTCTGCTGATCCCAGTAAGTGCTTTCATGATTGTTGTGAACTTCTTAGGGTACAACCGTAGAGGTATAGGGTATTGGCCTATTGCAATGTTGGTGATATCTATTGTGATTTGTGAAGATTCAGATAGCAGGCCCAAGTAAGCTTGTATTTTAAATAAAAATCATCATGTATGCTTAAGGCTTTCCTTTTCCTGCTTATGCCTAGCTCGAACACAGTTCAGTTCACTAGACCCCCCCCCCCCCATGTAGTGTGCTGCAGACCCATTCATTTATAGTTACAGCATACCAGCAGTTTTCCATGACAGTGCAGCAAAGCTGGAAAAAAAGCATGAAGTCCCACTCCCATTGCATTTGCCATCCAGCACCATATGTCTTTCATTGACCATTGACCATTATTCCATGCCTGGCTACCCTAACTTGATGAACCAACCAGTCAAATGCCCAGAGTGATATTTGTAAAATACTGATATACTAACTGGACTGTAGAGCTGCATTGCTGTTGTATTTGTGGTTGAGTATCTGGGATCTAAATTATGTGTAACATATTATTCTAGCCACACAGAACATTGTTGATGACAGCTCCAGTGCTGCGGCAGGAGGAGACGGCGATGGGTCAGTTGGAGGGGCAGAAGTGACAGCAGGTACGGGCACTGGTAAGTCATATAATTTCCTGCGATTACTATGCTCACTAGCTATTGCCATGTCATCACTCATCATCATCAAAAGTGACGTGAACCCCCTCCCCAGCCTTACCAGCCACAGCGGTGGTTGAGTTATTATTATTATTATAGACTCTTCTATCTGCAATACAGCAAATTCTCACATAATGAGCTTTGATGGCTTGAGGAGACATGAAAGAACAGAAGGTAACTTAAAAGAAAGGAAATGGTATATGAGTGAAAGGGTGAGTGGGTGAAAGGGTACGTGGTGGATGGGCGAAAGAACGGTTTGAAGAAAGGGTTGATGTGTATTGAATGGGTGGATAATGTATTGGACATTTTGTTGAGAGACTCGAAGAGAGAAAGTAAAGCTTAATCATGGTGCCTATGGGTGAATTAGAATTGAAGGATGAATGAATATTTGGTTTGTTTGGATGAATAAGCAAGGCAGCTCTTCTCATGAGGAGCGTGCTGCTGCTCACCTACTCTGCTTACTTGGTTTATGTAGGGTTATCACTATCATTCAAAGCTATGGTTCTTCTAAGTGGGGTTATTTATTTATTTTTATTCTTTGTTCCACTTCTTTGACTCACTGTATTTGTTAAGTGAACTGGATCGATCCTACCTATCATTCAAAATCCCCCCTCCACCCCGTGGCATTTTCGCCACCTATGACTGATGTGCAGTATGGGGCAATCAATTTGTGATTGCAGTGTTAGCTGTGTAATGTGCGTCTGCTTCAGTTAGTGCAGCGTTTATAATGTTTTCAATGCATTACAAACCGAACACACAAGGTCGGTTGTCCCTTTGCTCACTGAGTCAACTTTGAGTACTTCACTCCTTTATTTTTAAGTTCTTCCGTCCCAGTCTACCAAATTGGAAAATCCATTCTTGGCATGTGCCACATTTAGGCATGTGATATCCATATGAAGTGATTCCAGAAAATATATCATGCTTTCCCATAACAGATTTAATTTACACTTGTTCAGATTTTTCCCCTGTGAATTGAACCGTGACTGAATAAGCCAAAGATGATGAATCGATGATCAGTGTAGTGGCCCCTCTATTATATATATTTTTTAAAAAGCTCTACCCTACCTGTCTACTCCCTCTACCCTACCCGCTGCAGTAGAGAAAATCAAGTTTACTTTCCTTTCCTTGGTTACTGCCCAGCAAAAGAATTTGTTGGAAATACATGGTTGCGAGCGAGGCCACAGAGTAAAGTGGGAGTAAGTGCATGATTTGATATCAAGTTTTGAATAGGGGCTACACAGTGACGATTGTGCCAAATAAAATCTATATAATCTGTTCCTTTACCTATAGTGCAGTTCATTAGATTCCTTTTCCTCAACGTCTACTTATGCATTTCATACTTGGGGTGTGTTACTGACGTAGTATCTTATTTATTCAAGTCAAGCCAAGTAAAACTTTATTTGAATGCTGTTTTAGACAGTCATAAAAGCATATAGAAACAACACAATACAATACACAGTAAAATTAGGAATATAATATATAAAGTTAATTATAAAATTAATTCATTTGAATCACTATCCCTTTTGTCGTGGTAGGCTAGACGTTTATATTACAATGCATTTTCTGCGTCTGAGTACACTCTTTAAATACATTGCTACCCTCCAGACTATGGTGCCGATCACGATCCTGTAAAAACCGGGTACGAACCGTCGGACGGAGCATATTCTCCGTCCGACGCGTACCCGGTCCTAAAAATATACAAACATGGAAGTACGATTCGCCCGGAAATACCATTTCCGTACGAATCGTACAAAACCCCGACCGACGAAAATAAACATACAAATGTGATCCGGGAAAGCGCCTACGTGACGTCGGGACGCACGCAGCCTGCCATTCACGAACCAGGAATTACGATTCGCACCGACGTCATCCCGCACGGACAATATTTTCCGGCAGCCAAAAACTGCCGGGAAATTAGGACGACGTGAACAAGGAGTACCTGCACTCGACGGACAGACATGGACCCGAACCTACGTGTCATCCCGGCCCTCATAGCAGTCGACCTCCTCTCCAGGTTACGACGCAGACGCCGCAGAAGGTCAGAACAACAAAGGGAGGGGGGAAAGGGGGGGTGGGGGGCAGGACCAGGGGCAGGCCACAAAACCCCCACCAAAGTCACACAGCACACATGCCCTGGACATACCTGACCCCCAGGCCCTGGTCACTACGAGGGGGTGGGGGCATGTCCAGCAAAGCCAGCGTCTGCCACAACGGAAGTGCTTGACGACGCGAACCGGCAACACAACAATACAGGTACGTCCCGTACCCACGCCTTAAGAGCGTGGGTACGAGTCGTGCCCCGCCCACACCTACGTCACCCCAACAATGGCGGGACGGCTGTACCCACGTGGCAAAGGCCTGGGTACGGCCCGCACAAGCATTCCATAGCGTGGGTATGGATATGTACGGACCGTACCCCCACCCCCGTATGCATGGAGCGTACCCCCCACCCCAACAGTATAAGTCCGACTCGTACCCTCACCCGCGTACGTATGGAGCGTACCCCCCCACCCCAACCGTGTATGTATGACCTGTACCCTCACCCGCGTACGTATGGAACGTACCCAACCACCCCAACAGTGTAAGTACGACCCGTACCCTCACCCGCGTACGTATGGAGCGTACCGCCCACCCCAACAGTGTAAGTACGACCCGTACCCTAACCCGCGTACGTATGGAGCGTACCCCCCACCCCAACAGTGTAAGTACGACCCGTACCCTCACCCGCGTACGTATGGAGCGTACCCCCCACCCCAACAGTGTAAGTACAACCCGTACCCTCACCCGCGTACGTATGGAGCGTACCCCCCACCCCAACAGTGTAAGTACGACCCGTACCCTCACCCGCATACGTATGGAGCGTACCCCCACCCCAACAGGGTAAGTACAACCCGTACCCTCACCCGCGTACGCATGGAGCGTACCCCCACCCCAACCGTGTATGTACGACCCGTACCCTCACCCGCGTATGCATGGAGCGTACCCCCATGCCAACAGTGTACGTACGGACCGTACCCCCACCTCGTATGCATGGAGCGAACCCACACCCGTGTATGTTCTAAGCGTACATATCCTGAAATAGGAGGGTTGGGTGCAGAGTCCTCCCAGCAGTGCCCAGACACAGGAGGGGTGGGTGCCTAACACTCCCAGCAGTGCCCAGACACAGGAGGGGTGTGTGCAGAGTCCTCCCAGCAGTGCCCAGTCATAAGAGGGGTGTGTGCAGAGTCCTCCCAGCAGTGCCCAGACACAGGAGGGGTGGGTGCCTAACACTCCCAGCAGTGCTCAGTCACAGGAGGGGTGAGTGCAGAGTCCTCGCAGCAGTGCCCAGACACAGGAGGGGTGGGTGCCTAACACTCCCAGCAGTGCCCAGACACAGGAGGGGTGGGTGCAGAGTCCTCCCAGCAGTGCCCAGTCACAAGAGGGGTGTGTGCAGAGTCCTCCCAGCAGTGCCCAGTCAAAAGAGTGGTGTGTGCAGAGTCCTCCCAGCAGTGCCCAGTCACAAGAGGGGTGTGTGCAGAGTCCTCCCAGCAGTGCCCAGACACAGGAGGGGTGGGTGCAGAGTCCTCCCAGCAGTGCCCAGTCACAAGAGGGGTGTGTGCGGAGTCCTCCCAGCAGTGCCCAGACACAGGAGGGGTGGGTGCCTAACACTCCCAGCAGTGCCCAGACACAGGAGGGGTGGGTGCAGAGTCCTCCCAGCAGTGCCCAGTCACAAGAGGGGTGGGTGCAGAGTCCTCACAGCAGTGCCCAGACACAGGAGGGGTGGGTGCAGAGTCCTCCCAGCAGTGCCCAGACACGGGAGGGGTGTGTGCAGAGTCCTCCCAGCAGTGCCCAGACACAGGAGGGGTGTGTGCAGAGTCCTCCCAGCAGTGCCCAGACACAAGAGGGGTGTGTGCAGAGTCCTCCCAGCAGTGCCCAGACACAGGAGGGGTGTGTGCAGAGTCCTCCCAGCAGTGCCCAGTCACAAGAGGGGTGTGTGCAGAGTCCTCCCAGCAGTGCCCAGACACAGGAGGGGTGGGTGCCTAACACTCCCAGCAGTGCCCAGACACAGGAGGGGTGGGTGCAGAGTCCTCCCAGCAGTGCCCAGACGCAGGAGGGGTGGGTGCAGAGTCCTCCCAGCAGTGCCCAGACACAGGAGGGGTGTGTGCAGAATCCTCCCAGCAGTGCCCAGACACAGGAGGGGTGTGTGCAGAGTCCTCCCAGCTGTGCCCAGACACAGGAGGGGTGGGTGCCTAACACTCCCAGCAGTGCCCAGACACAGGAGGGGTGGGTGCAGAGTCCTCCCAGCAGTGCCCAGACGCAGGAGGGGTGGGTGCAGAGTCCTCCCAGCAGTGCCCAGACATAGGAGGGGTGGGTGCCTAACACTCACAGCAGTGCCCCTGCAAAGAAAAGGGTGGAGTACCCACAGATCCAATGCCCACAAATGTCAGTCAGGTGCACAAAGATCCTGCAGTACATGTACCACATGTGTGTGAGGCTGGGAGTATACACATGCATAGCGCCAAAAAGAAAACATGTACACATGAAGTCATGGCAACAGTCCACATACACAAGTACAGTGACCACCAAGGACGCCACGAATGATGCAGGTGGAGACATTGCTCAGCATGCATTGCCCAAGTCTAACGAGTCCATCACACACCCAGCCAATGTAGACACAGCTCAGCACCACATATTGGAAAGACCCTGCAGGGAAGAAGTCAGGTTACACAGAGGAAGGAACACACCTTGGGACGATGTCACAATGCAGTAACTGCTTACATGAACAAAGTTATGTAGCCAACAGCTTGTGATGGCACACAGATACCAGGATCCACCCTATGACCAGCACAAGACTACAATTCCCACACACCCAACACATAATCACCACCCAAAATAATGGGGCAGGTCGACCAACAGCAATACCAGACAGACAGTAGTGTACTAAGGAAAAATAAATTGCTTTAATCAGCATCCAAAAATCTGTCTGTCCCTTGAAAGTTCAAAATGTACAATGCCCATAGGGCAATCCAAAGTTCAAATCCAGGTGGGGGACACAGTGGGATGCGTGTCCCCTAGCTTGCCTGCACAGTCAGACTCCTTCGTCTTCCAGAGCGGGGAGGGCATCATGTGGGGGGGAAGGACCAGGCACCGCAGGGACTTGAGGGCGAAGGGTAGGCTTCATGGGTGCAGGGATGGAGGACTCCACCACAGGGGGTGGGGCAGGGCCAAAGGCGGAGGCCAGGATGGCGCTGCACACCTTAGCAAGGTCCTCTAGCGACTCCCCTGCACCCGAAGGAACCACAGGCCCCAAGGAGGGGGGGCGGAGGGATGGGTCGCAGCGCCACTGGGGGAGGGTGTGGACAGGGGGGGGACTCAACCACCCTGACCGGGGACTCCCTTGACCGCTTGCGGGGTGGTGTCACTGTGGGGCTCAGGGACAGAGCGGCCATGAAGGAGTCTTTGCCGGATATGTGGCCAGGAGAGCTGAGGGGAGGGGATTTTTTGAGGGAGTGGATTTGGTGGAATGCGGACTCCCACTCTGGCTGCGTGGCTTACGTTTGCCCCCCGACCCAGTGGGTGTGCCTACTTCACCCTGTGTGTGCATGCCAGGAGGTGTGCGTTTGACCTTCCCTGCTGGTGTGGTGCCTGTGTCTGTTGTGGTGGGTGCATGCTGACATCTGGGTGTACGTGGGACAGGCATGGGAGTGAGAAGTGTGGATGGGTCAGGGGTAGGGGGTTGGACGTAGCGCTGCAGGAGACCCACTGCTGCAGTCAGTGTCGAGTCAATGGACCTCAGCAAGTTGCGTTGGTCAGCCTGCGATGAGAAAATGCCCTCCAAGTATGCCTCCATGTTGTTCAGCACTTGGCTGTGGCCATGGAGGACATTAAGCATCGCAGCCTGACCAACCTGCAACTGCCGCTGGATGTCCACAGACTCGGCATTGGCGGCAGCAGTGGAGACAGGGGCAGGGGGTGCGGTGCCTGGCAGGAAGGAGACATGTGGTGACTGGGCATGCTGGGAAGGGACACGAGCAAGTGGGAGGCGGCTGAGGGCAATGGAGGGGGCGGGGAGAGATGTAGTGCCGCTGTCAGCTGCTGGTGCAGCCTCCGCCCACTCGGAGAGATCATCCTCGGACCCATCAGCTTCATATTCTGTCGTGCCAGTGGACAGGTCCTCAGCCTCACTCTCCTCCGCCTCAGTTCCACTCAATGTGCCAGGCACGATGTCACCGCTGGCACTGGTGCTCGGTCCCTCCGCTCTGTCTGTGCTCATGTCTCCCTCCGTGTCCCCCGACGATGCTGTGGGCAAGGTGAAGAGACAGGAATTAATCATACACCTGTATACATATGTCACATGAGTCCAATCTACATAGGTTACAGTGCATAGCCTGAAAAGAAAGATCAGTAACATCTACAAAACAAGGTACAGATGTAGGGCATGCAACACACAGTTGGTTGACCCACCATGCCACAGAAAAACTATGGAGAGTATGACACAATAGCAAATGACATGAAATGGAGTTTGACAGAGGAGCCAGGCCCTGGGGACAATCCAGCACTGCATCTGCACCACACAGCGTTGCCGAAAATAGGGATGAGCAGGGACCATATCCATGAACTTGAGGCACATGCTGCCTAGGTAATACTGAGAACATGCCCACCATGACTGGCTCACTGCACCTTGAGTGTATGTGCAGACAAACATCACACACTGGCCAGACCTAGCAAGGAGATATCAGGT
The DNA here is from genome assembly GCF_964204655.1 of Triturus cristatus. Classification (NCBI taxonomy): domain Eukaryota; kingdom Metazoa; phylum Chordata; class Amphibia; order Caudata; family Salamandridae; genus Triturus; species Triturus cristatus. The sequence continues at coordinate 312,849,801 of NC_140580.1, read as the reverse complement.
TTTGACATGTAGGCTTTGCCCGCACCAACCACCCCCTACATGAGACAATTTGTTGAGACACAGGAAGCACTTACATCTCTTAGTCTGTGTGAAATACACATGGGCTGGATAAATGCAAGATTGGACACAAAATACCCAAGGTGCGCCTGTCCAAATAATCATGTACAAATGGTCATCATCAGATGATTGTAACAAGACACACAGGCACTGGCCACCATGAGTATGAACAAGGAAAATCAGGTCAGGCTGTACAGTGGACACTTGTACTACATTTTACGTCAATGTACATGGTGCCAGGGGACAATGCCACAGAGCACAACCTATGCTGTAGACACTGAGAGTGTCCACGTTTTGTGATGACACACATGACACCTAGGAAAATATGCCCCAGGGGACAGTAGTGGCCACACAACTCCATGGTCCTGAATGGGAATGACTGCAACACACGCCACCATCCCTGCACTATGCGTATCGCACACTCATGCACATCATGTCACAGGCCACAACATAGGACATGCGTGCTGTAAGGCATGACACTTGAGAGACTAACTCCCATGTCTGGACTCAGCATCAGTGCCAACTGACATGGAACCCACAAGTACTGAACTGGACAGGGCACAGGCAAGGTCCCAAAACCTGTTACACACCACCCCCACACATGATGCTACAGGCATAGTTCACGTGGAGAAAGTGCCAGCCTACATAACCTTGTGAAGGAGTGACTACACACAGACCAGGGAACACATTGCAAGGAGGGGAAGGGAGGCAGGAGAGCACCGCTATACTGTGGGTAACTGGATCTGCACAGCACCTTTAAACCCTGGCAGTGTATCCATGCAACTGTGCACTTACAAATGCTGGTGACACACAACAAACACACATGTACCTACCCCCTTCCTGCTGCTGCTTCTCCTGTAAGCGCCTGTCCAAGTCTGGAAATACCACCGCCAGCACACGCTTGTGGATGTGGGTCAGACGGCGGCGCTCGTGGTTCTTATGGGTCTCAGGTGAGTCCCCCAGCAGGACCCGTGCGATCCTCCGCGTCCAGCACCGGATATCCTGCCAGCGTTTCCTCACCTGGGCGAGGCGCCGCTTGTGACCGTCCGTCCTCCTCACGGCACTGACGGCGTTCATCCATATCTGCTTCTTGGCAGAGGCGCCTACCTGTGAGGATGAACAAGTGACACTACATCAATACACCTGGCACATGTCACAGAGACACATATTAGAACAAATTTGCTGTTTACAACAAGGCATAGTATGCATCCAACGCATTGCACCTTTGTCATAGGGACATGATCCTCTGGGGAAGGGCAAAAGCAGTACGTGCCATTGAAAGTACACAGGTGGAATGAGGGCAACAACACAATCAATGATCCAGGCTCACACTGTGCATCACAAGCTACACCAGGATAATGTGCAGCACCTCTAAGCAGTCACATGCCACAGGCCACTGACGCTACCGCAGCAGAGTACACAGACACACACAGGCACAGGACATTCACCTGCCATTGCCAAATGCAGCGACAAACCTCACTCTGCACATGTGCCACTAGACGGGGGGGCTCACAGGTGTGGGGCTGGCTCTGCACGTCAGACACACAGCACTGCTCCCTGCTCACATCACATGGGCAGGGTATATCCATCCCTCATGCAGCCCGGGTGCCACACTCCACATATGCACCCACCCACATGACAGGGGACTTACACACACACCGATGTCCAGGGTACGAACACATCATGTGGACACTCTCAGCACAGGTACACAGAACTAACACACATCTGTGGGTACAGTCACCTGTCACACTGGGCTGACCACATAATAAAATGAGGACTGTAGAGGCTACATTCCCAGGAGGACAAGACAGGCAGAATGTGGCATGCACCATGCAGTGATTGTCACAGTAAACACAATGCAAGTGAGGACGGCAGACATGCACCACAGCATGCACTGGCTGGGAGACATCAGGCATTCCCCCCCCGGGCCCCCCCCTACAGTACATAGCATGTGTGTCACACCTGGACACAATGCCAGAAGTCACAGTCACAAACAAGGGACACAGTGTGTGCTAGTAGACTCTGCACTCACCTGATACCCTAGTCGCCCATACAGCAGGGGGTACTGTGGGAGGATCACATCCAGCAAAGCCAGGTTCTCCTCCAGGGTGAAAGGCTGTGCCCTCTCCACAGACCTTGACATGGTTCCAGGGAATCAGTAGCAGCAGCTGGGTCGTAGAATCCAAAGATGTGCAAGCAAGTGCTCCCTCATGGGACCTGGCTGCCTTATATCTGCCTTGCTGGCCTGTTTCATGCACAGGAGTACAGAGTGATTGGTCACTCACATTTGCATCCTATGTTTCCTCCAATCCCTTCAAACCTAGCACAGTCAGTGGGTTCTTATTGTGTTTTTTTCTTGAGTATGATGTCAACTCCAGAACCACATTGCAACAAAGTAGATTCATTCAAACTGACTACTGCTGTGCACCTGCTGAAAAAAATTCAAACTTTAAACTTGGTCTCCATGACAACCAGCATGCATGTAGGCCTTTATACTTGTCCCTCATGTGTCCCCTATGTAATTTGGAGTTTCACACACAGGTATGGTGTGTACCGGGGCCCTGGGGCACCCCAAATGCATAGCAACGGCCCGTACACGCGTGTGTACGGTCCGTATCACTATGGGTGTGCTCGTGTATGCGTACCCATAGTGATAGTGAGCGTACGCACGCGTGTACGGTCCGTACCACTATGGGTACGCATACGCGAGAACACCCATAGTGATAGTGAGCGTACAGGCGTGTGTACGGTCCGTACCACTATGGGTACGCATACGCGAGAACACCCATAGTAATAGTGAGCGTACAGGCGTGTGTACGGTCCGTACCACTATGGGTACGCATACGCGAGAACACCCATAGTGATAGTGAGCGTACAGGCGTGTGTACGGTCCGTACCACTATGGGTACACATACGCGAGAACACCCATAGTGGTACGGACCGTACACACGCCTGTACGCTCACTATCATTATGGGTGTTCTCGCGTATGCATACCCATAGTGATACGGACCGTACACACGCCTGTACGCTCACTATCACTATGGGTGTTCTCGCGTATGCGTACCCATAGTGATACGGACCGTACACACGCCTGTACGCTCACTATCACTATGGGTGTTCTCGCGTATGCGTACCCATAGTGATACGGACCGTACACACGCCTGTACGCTCACTATCACTATGGGTGTTCTCGCGTATGCGTACTCATAGTGATACGGACCGTACACACGCCTGTACGCTCACTATCACTATGGGTGTTCTCGTGTATGCGTACCCATAGTGATACGGACCGTACACACGCCTGTACGCTCACTATCACTATGGGTGTTCTCGCGTATGCGTACCCATAGTGATACGGACCGTACACGCGTGCGTACGCTCACTATCACTATGGGTACACATACGGCAGCACTCCCATAGTGATAGGGAATGTACACAGGCCCTCTGAGCGAATGTACGGTGCCTTTCACACATCACAGTGGTGACAGGCAGCACACAGGAAGGAATAGGGCTGACATACTTGTCCATGGATGGACATCAAGGCATTGTCTGGGCAGTACTACATGTGTGGGGCACAGGTGTGAAAGGCTGTGATGTGGCACATTACTCCTGAGTCGAGAAGGCACCAGATGTATGATGAGATGTGTACAGATGTTATGTGTGACAGTGCAATGTGTGCCAGGCATGCCCTTAACTCCTTTGACATGTGTGCATGTCGTAATGCACACTTGGGATGAGCGTCACTGGCATGACACACGCAAGTGTCTCCTGATGCCCGCTACAGGGGTTACCACACCAGACATGTGACTACCCACGGTGCACGATGTGTCTATGTCATGTATGTGTGGGGTGTTCCCATTAGCTTGATGTTGGTGCTCCCTCAAAAGCAGCAACCAACATGTGTCTGTGTGGAGATGGACATGGCACACTGTTACGCACACCAGGCCACATGTGGTATCGGATGTGAGGTGCGTATGTATGCATGGGACACGGAGTAGCGTAACAAGGACATGTCTGCATCCTCTCAATGAATGTGTGGTGAGTCATTACATGTACACCTTATTGGCAAGGTGTGTGGGCTGTCCTAGTGTAATGTCATGTGACCTGTGGCTCTAGTGTTCAGCTACCGGTCTCTGAAATCGACATCCTACTTCTGCTGATGTGTTGATGTATGTCACTCCTGTGTTGCGTCTGGCTGTTCACTTAGAATGGGACACAGCTAATCCCATGCCATGGCATGTGGAGGTTTCACAATCTCCTTGTGTATCTGGGTCTTGGTAGGAGTGTCACCTGGCAGCCATACGTGTCCAGGGCATGTGGCACATACCTGACTCCGTATGTCGCATATGTGTATTGACAGATTAACATGTGCTCAGTACAAATAAATTGTTGTTGTAGTGCACTCACTCTTCCTTGTCACTTCCAAATTACTGCAGAGCGCTGCCTCTTCCCCGACCAATTCCGGACTTGGCTGACATGCGGGAGAATGACTGTATCCGGTTCTACTGCTTCCCCCAACCGTTGATTGAGGAGTTGATGGTGAGGCTGGCACCACACCTGCAACCGCTTCACAGGTATCCTACGGCACTGACACCCAAGCTGAAGGTAATGGCAGCCCTACATTTTCTTGCCACGGGTACCTTTCAATATACCATAGCTCATGTTGGTGGCATGTCCCAGAGCATGTTCAGCCGTGTGCTGCATGATTTCTTAGAGGCCATGTTGCTTCACCTGGATGAGTTCATCCATTTCCCAACTCCTGAACTGTTGACTGGGGTCAAGCGTGGATTCTATGCCCTGGGAGGGATGCCCCATGTCATTGGGTCCATAGATGGGACACATGTAGCTTTGGTACCACCACAGGCACAGGAGGTAGCGTACAGGAATCGCAAGCACTACCACTCCATCAATGCCCTTGTGGTGTGTCTGTCCAACATGGTGATTTCACATGTCTGTGCTCATTTTCCAGGATCAGCACACGATGCCTACACCATGAGGCGTAGCAGGGTGCCTGAAATGATGACGCAGCTGCGCAACGAACGAGCATGTGTTGTTGGTGGGTACACTCTGTCTGTCCTGTATTTTGCGTAGACTTCCAGCACGACCGCTTCTCCTGTCCTACTTATGTCCATGTGGTTTCCATGTAGGGGACGCTGGCTATCCCAACATGCCATGGCTGATCACACCTCTCCGCAACCCCATCACGCCGGCCCAGCTCCGCTACAACACCGCCCATGGCCGGACAAGGCGAGTGATAGAGAGGACATTTGGCCTCCTGAAGAGCCGATTCAGATGCCTCCACAAGACCGGCGGCACCCTCCCATATGCCCCGGCGAAGGTCTGCAAAATCTTCATGGTCTGCTGCATGCTGCACAACATGGCAGTTGAGAAAGCTGTGCCACTCATCCTGGATCAAGATGATCAGGACCATCTACCCGTGGAGGACGAAGGGCTTGGCAATGGGGCTAGTGATGTGGAGGATGTGGTTCCGCAAGAGGACATCCGGAGTCGGCTCATACGCAACTTCTTTGCTTAGTGGTGAGTACCAGTGTCTGTGTGTGCACGCATTGGTCCCCGTGTGGCATGTGTTGCGATGTGTGTGTCCATCTGCATGTATGGCACTTGAGTCAGAGGTGTGTGTGGATGTGTCACTGGAGTGATGGTGCCAGTGATGAGTGTATTTCCCCAGTCATAATTGTGACCTAGCATGTTGTCATCCTTACATGTGTCGAGTACATGCACATGCAAGTGGCTGTGCTTTTTGTGGCTGACTTCTTGTGTGTCTCTCATCCCCAGGCACTTGCGCATGCCGTCTGCTGGTTGCATTGTTGTGGCACTGCTATTCCTCATCGACACGTCATCGTGTGCTGACTCAGCGTTACACGCGCGGACAAGTTTGGAAGTCTCCTTAGGGTAAGGGATGCATCAGGGGTGTATTGGGTGTGGCTGTTGTTTACGATGTGTGCACACTGCCCCTGTCGATGTTTGGTTCCTCTGCAGACATGTCGCATCACCATGGGACACATGACATGCAGCTGGGTACACCTGAATAGATGGTCAGACTTGTTGACAGTCATCTGTGATGGGATTGTGGATTGTGATGATGGCATCAATGTGTGTTACACTGCCCTCGGACACATACAGTTTGCATTGGCTTGACATGGTGTGGGACTTCCACATCAGAGAATCAATGGTGTATGGCAGCCTCTCCGTGAGCAGCAGGGGGTGTTTAGCTGTTAGCCGACACTTGTGTGCCAGTTCCATGGCTATCACGCATTTGTGCTGCAGAAGGGGGGTTCCAGTGTTGGACCCACATGTTACTCCACATGACCTGTTCATGTGTACTCCGAGTTGCCTCTGCATTCCCGAATACATGAATAATAAAGGTGTCCCTATGCCTCCAAGGTGCCTCTTCTCAGTCAATGCTGGTGTGTTGCCACGGTGCATCCGGCATGTCTGGCATGGTTTTCCGTGATAGTGGCTATGTGTCTATGTGTAGAGTAGCAAGATGCAAGCTGTTTGTGTGGGATTAGACTGTGTATTGTGCATGATGTCCATGACTGTGTGGGTATTGTGACATGTGCCATCCCCATGCATCCAACGTTGGCCAGGCCACCATTCTCTGCATCCACCTGACTCAAGCTTGCAGGACATGGTTCTGCAACCTGTCCACACATACCTGGGTGCCCCACAGGACACTCCACATGATCCCTGACCTCTGCGCATGGCTGTCGCTGTACTCAATATGTCTGTCGGCACGGTTGTGCGGCCACCCCCTCAGCTGGTTGGGCCCATCACGGGTGTGTATGGTGCTCCATATCTCTCTTGCCTAATACAATGTGACCCATGTGTGTCCTGTGCCAGACTCAGGCCCCAGGGTGTGGATGGTTGAAGTCAAATGAGAACTCAGGCATGGTTAGACTTTACAAGACACATGTAAGGTAATAATGCAAAATGTAGGCATCTTCTCTTTATGGTGTAACTTTTTATTTTGGTTGGGGTACGTGGGGGGGGGTATGACATAAGGGGCTTTCCGGGTGTGTGGAATCCAAAGTTCACTAGGGGAGTTGGTGTCCTTGCCATTGGAAATCCTCAGAGTCCATGCCACAGTCTTTGTCAACATTGGTCAGACAGTGACCAGCAAGTCCATGTGGCAGAGAATGTCTTTTGCTGCTGTGCTGCTGTTGGTCCAGTGGGCCAGGTGCCAGGCCAGGTGTCCTGGGAGATGGTGCTGTTGCGCTGACCCTCACGGTCTTTTCCGTGGACGACCCGCCCTCCTGCGGGGACCCTCAGAAGCAGGCCGTGACGATGTTTGGGATGCTCCGCCGGATGTCTCCTCCTCCTCCTCATCCCTCCCTGTGGGTGGTGATGTTCTATGCCTGGTGGCACAGGGAGGGTTGCCCATGTTGTCGTCTATACGACGGAGTGTACTGTGAATTCCCGTGAACACCGTCATGAGCTCAGCCTGTCTGTCCTCCATCCGCCCTTGGTGTCGAGTAGACAGGCATGTTGCTCCGCATGTTGCTGGGCCTGCTGGGTCTTGATCTCCTCGAGGATGGACACAACCTGGGCCATGCCCGTGGTGTCCTGCCGGTATGTGTCCAGGATGTTTCTGACATGGGAATATACCGGTTCCGCAGCCAACCGGTCAGGCTCGCGCCTCCGCTGTCCTCCACTCCCACCACCCCTGCCCACTTGCACCTGGCCTGCCCTTGTGGGCACATCGGGTCTCCGGGACACATGAGGGGTGGCATTGGCGTTGTCGCCTGCCTCCTCCTGGGTGCCCGGTACACCGTGTCCCTCCTGGCCAGCCTGGCTGTATTGTGGTGGTGGGGCAGGGATCCTGGGTGTCTCCTGGGATGTGGCAGGAGTGGGGGTGGTGGTTGGCCCAGTTGTACCTGACGCAGGTGCTGCAGGTGGTTGGACACCAGAGGGGCCAGGTTGGTCTGGGTTGGGTTCGTCCACAGAGTGGTGAGAGTCGTCGCTGCCGGTGGGTCCGTCATCCCGCCGAGCTGGGTCCTGTGAGTCTTCCCCCCCAGTGTTGGGGGGTGATCCACGACATTGACCTGTGTGTGAGAGAGACAATGTTAATTTTGTTCCATGCAGCATCCATGTTTCATTCGTTTCTAAGTTGGCACATTTCCTCTGGGAATTTGGATATGTCTTGCATTCCACTCACAGTGCACTTGTGCATGGGTATGTCCCTTGGCCACAGCTTTTGCGACTTTACCTATGTGTGGCACAGTCTTACTTGCTGCGTCAATTGTGACTGCAGTCAGCAGTGGAGTGAGCAGGTGTGGCGAGCCATGCATTGGCGCCTTCCGTGTTGCACTGTACGTGGGCACATGGAGTTGTTCCACACACTTAGATAATGCAGGTAGCTGGCGTTGTGCTCATGCACAGGTTGAGACATGGCCCTGTGTTTTGCCATGGAGAAGAGGGGGGGTTCAGGCACTGGCCACCCTTGTCTACATGCACGCAGTCCACCTGCTGACGAGCAGACATTCCCACACCCCCCAAGGCTGAATTGGGCTCCCTGTGTGTCCCTTTCTCACTCCCTCTCTGTCCCCCTCTCCCTCCCTCTGTGTGTCAGCCTCCTCCCTCTGTCCGTCTCCCTGTGTCTCCCTCCCTCTCTCTCCCCCTCTCCCTCCCTCTTTGTGTCACCCTCTGTCACCTCAGCCCAGCTTCCTAGGCACACACTTTTTGCAGATCTTTGAATGGCCCTTGGCTTGTTGATGTGAGTTTGTTTCTGATCTCCAGGCACCCATTGGGTGTATTGTCTGTGTCTGCGCTGCTGCTGTGGTGGTGTGTGCTGCCACTCTTTCACAGTGTTGGCTGTTCATTAGCTGCTGTCATGTGCAAAAACGTGCCGTCACCCCCATGTGTGAATGCAAGGCATCCGCCATTTGCTGGCAAGTCTTTCCTGTGTGGGGACACACTGTTTGTCTGGCTGTGACCTAGGCCATATGGGCAGGGGGCATTGTTGTCTGCTTCTGAGTTGCACTATGTGATTTTTGGGGCCCACACTCCCGCCATGTCTTGTGTTGGTGTTTTCTGTGTCCTGTGACTTTGCATTGTCCAGCTGGGTGCATGGGGCATGGTGGCGCCAGTGGCATGTGCGTGTTCATGGAGTGTGGTTGAGTCATGCGATAGCTTGGGGTGGTTGCGTGCCTGTTTGTGAGTTTGGTTGTGGATGACGTTCCCCCCATGTGAGGTGAGTTGTTTGTGTACTCACCCGGGTCTCGGAGTCCTTCTAATCCGTCCACTGACACCACCGGCAGTATGGCCATCACCCTCTCCTCCCAGGGATGGTAGTGTACGGGTCTGCGGGGCGGCCCTCCTCCAGTGACGTTGGCCTGGTTGTGGTCGTCGGTCATTTTGGCTCGGACCCTCCTCCGCAGATCGTACCACCTGGCTTGGCATTCATGCCTGGTCCTTCTGGTGGCCGCAACAGCATTCACAGCATCGACAATCCTCTGCCACATGGCTGTTTTTTCGGACATGCAGGTCTATCTGACCAATGTTCCAAAGAGGTGTGGCTCGACTCTGAGGATTTCGTCGACAAGGACCTCCAACTCTCGGCTAGTGAACTTTGGATTCTTGTTAGTGGGCATGGTGAGGGGTGTGGATGGTTGTGGGGGGTGTGTGTGGATGGTTGTGGGTGTGTGGGTGTGGTTGTGCAGGTGTGTGTGTGAATGTGATGAGGGGGTGTTTGTGAAGGTGTGTGTGTGTGAAGGTGTGCAAGTGTAAGGTGTAGTAAAGGTTCAAGTATGGTGCTGTAGGTTGTCTGTGGGGTCTGGCAGCAGTGAGTCTGTTGCAAAGGCTCATGGTTTGTGTCTGTGGGCCCTTTTTATTGGTCCATTGGTGGGTGTGGCTGTGTTTGAAGTTTGGGTGGGTGTGTTATAAGGAGTGGTTGTGTTTTGGGCCTCTGTTTGGGATTTTGGCAGTTGCAGGTCAGTGAATGTGTTGTTTTAGTGCTTGTTGGACATGTTTTGTGGCTTTGTGCCATTCGAATAGTGTATTCTTGTGTTGTTTTGCTTTGTCCTGGTTGTGTACGTGCGTTTTTAGCGTGTGTACGGTGTGTACTTCGGGAATTTTGTTGTACAGTACTGTCCTTGTGTCTGGCTTGGTACGACTCGTACATGCGCGATGTTGTGTGAAGGTGCTGGTGTTGGGGCCTGGGGTGTGCATCGTACTTAGAATGTTGGGGTGGGGGTACGCTCCATGCATACGCGGGTGAGGGTACGTGTCGTACATACACGGTTGGGGTGGGGGTACGGTCCGTACATACACGGTTGGGGTGGGGTTGTGCTCCATATGTACGCGGGTGAGGGTACGGGTCGTACATACACGGTTGGGGTGGGGGTATGGTCCGTACATACACGGTTGGGGTGGGGGTGCGCTCCATACGTACGCAGGTGAGGGTACGGGTAGCACATACACGGTTGGGATGGGGGTACGGTCCGTACATACACGGTTGGGGTGGGGGTACGCTCCATGCATATGCGGGTGAGGGTACGGGTCGTACATACACTGTTGGGGTGGGGGTACGCTCCATACATACGCGGGTGAGGGTACGGGTCATACATACACGGTTGGGGTGGGGGTACGCTCCATACATTCACGGGTGGGGGTACATCTCGTACATACACGGGTGTACATACACGGGTGGGGATTCGACTCGTACATAGGAGGGCTGGGGGGAGTGTTGGGCGCGTATGCGGGCACATGTCTCCATGGTTGCTATGGGAGTTCGGTGCGGATGGTGCTTTTTCCATACGGTTGTAACATCGGACGCACGGGATGGATCGTACTTCCGCGGTCGGACTTCACTTTTCACATTTGTACGGTAAATCGTCCGAGGACGTGTCGGACACTTTTTCCGACCCGAGGACGTGTGGGGAATAATTCCCAATGCGATTCGTATGGACTTTTTCCCATGCGAATCGTAGTTGGCAGTTTGTACGGCACTTGTACGATTCGTACGGTAAAAAGACCGGATACGAGTTTTTTTACAGGATCGTAATCGGCACCTATGTGTTTGTTTTCCAAGAATTGTAATACAATAAATGCAGGGCGACATTGTCTGATCCCTAAGGATTTTAAGATTGTAACAATCCACGTTTTCCTTAATTCATCATAGAATCTACAAAATAAAACAACATGTATGGTGGATTGTTCTGAGTAGTTATCGCAAGGACACAAATGCATTACTAGTGACCAGTCATTCATTTTGGAAAGCTTACAAGTTTGTGAAAAATCCCAAGTCTGAATCTGGTAAATAAAAACCTATCGTAGCCACCAGGTACCGTTATTAAATATGGCTGATTACTAAAATATATTAAAATCAGTTGGTTAGACAGCACAGTGGGCTTTGTGAACTCTGCCGATAGTCCAAGTGTTTCTAGTAGCATGAGGCCCTCTTTTTTTTAGCTCTTTTCTTGTGATAGAGGACATAGTACTAGGCTCAGTGTAAAAGTTTAAATGGCCGAGGTCACACATAAAATCCCGAACATACCTTAGGCATGAGATGGTTGGAGCCCCATCCAGTTTTAAACTGTCCTTTAAGTTGCCCTGATTAAGCATTGTTTTTGTTGGAGACCAAATCCTTGCCATAAAAGAATGGGCTCCATTTTTATAAGGTCTGCAATGTATGGCATTCCCAATTCAGAATGGCAAACATGTTACAATATGCTACTCGGGACTGCCAGGATATACCTTAAGAACACGTTTTCCACTATTTGTAGGGGTTGTACATCAACAAAGCCACAGACCCCTGCCCCATACATGGCCGTGGAGACACATTTTGCCTTATAAATCTGTATAAGCTCTGCCGGCAGCCTCCTACCCAGCTTTCTTGAAAGATTAGCAAGGGCAGCAGCAGTCTTTAAAAAAGTCAGTTTTTTAGCTAGCACCGCTTGAGACCAGGAGTCATTCTGGTCGAAAAGTATACCAGATATGAAAATCTCTTAGTAAAGCCTATCTTCTGTTAATCTATATACATATCCCCACACTTTTGACTGCCATGACCATGAATTACCATTCTTTTCTCCATCTGCCCCCGGAAGACACCCCTTACATAGTTGTTATGGATAATGTTCCAACGCTTCCATCTGATGCACACAAGCATTGGTCCACATTAAGAAATAAGGCTCTACACTTGCTGGGTAACAGGATTGGCTTAAAAGAACATCTTTTTTCTGAATTTAAAATGGTTCGTAGAGTTCCCTGGTTGGGAAAACTCACAATTCTTTACCAGGTGATTGTGTCATTCTAAGTTTTAGGTCACCAAGCCTGGTCGAGCATATACTTGAGAGGGCAGGGAACTGCTTTATCAAGGAGGATGACATAAACATCTTTCCACTGGGTTTTTTCTATCAACCAACTAATACGCACAGGGGTAGTGAGATGAGGGGGTTATTTAGAAAATACAGGCAACATGATTTCTCGGTGACTACAAGTAATCGATTTGAAATCTTATCCTCCTTAGAGAATATAGATTGACTGGGACTTACAGCTAATTCCCCACTAATCGGAACATCAGTCTCCAGGTGTCAAATGAGGACAATCTTAGGCTGCAATATCTGTTCCAGCGTCTGGAAAGAAAGTTGTAAATGTTAGCAGTCATGATATAGAAGGAGGAGTATGCCAATATCAGATGAAGCCTCAACATGGGGTTGGTGAGAATATCCCCCTCCATTCAACTATTGATAGTCCCTACACTATATCTTGTATGCCTAGGTTGGCAACAGAGGTGAATGTCCATGTAATTAATTTCCAAGCAATTATTAGCAACGCCACCCAAGGGCAACCAAAGCCACATATGACCAAATCTCATGGAATATTGCAGGTTTATCCTCCAAATCCATCTCACCTGAGTGGTCATCATACATTGATAGGTATGACATCTGGTAATTCCAGGAGACCTGGTCACTGGATCAAATCTATCACCATGGCTATTTATATTTTTCAAAAGCTGCTTTGGGTGGGCAAAGAGGGAGACCTATAGGTGGCCTGACCTGTTGGGTTAGACAGAAAGCGGGCATATCGGTGAAGGAAGAATTCTTTGATGGTCCGGATATCATGGCCATCAAGATTTATAACTCCAAAATCAGCACCTCAATTTTATACGGTGCTGAACTTTGGGGTTTTGAGGATCTGACCTCACTGGTAATAGCTCAAAATAAATTTGTTAGAACACTAACTGGCCTCCCGCAATCAACCCCACTCCTGCCACTTTATCTTGACTTAGGATGTTATAGTATTGAGGACTCGGCATGCCTCAGACCTATAGCATTTTGGAGAAGGCTCTGGACTACTCCAGAGCTTTCTCTGTATGCTAAAGCTTTTCTTGAAGTCCAGGGCTTGGGTCTCACATATAAGATCTCTTGGTTTAAAAACATCAAAACAACTCTGGTTAATATGGGGACGATCTCTTTGTGGGATGACCCAGCAGCTAATTTATTTCCATCTAAAAAAAACTTCAAGGAAGCGTATTGGAATATGGTTAAAACTAAAAGTTTTCATCTATCAAGAGGCCCACACTCACTTACGAATTACTGGAGATCAAGTTTGAGACCAATCTGGAAACCTATTGGGACCTTATTACTAGGCCAATAGACAGGAAACTGTATCACCAGTTCAGGGTGGGCTCGCTACCCATAAGATCTCTTACCAGTAGCTGGCATCCGTCAACGGATGATAAATGCTTCTCATGCCCAACTGAAATTGAGACAATTGGTTTTTAAATGCTTTTAAACCTTTTTGATAATATCTTTTGATATTCTATGTATTAATGTTTTTTAACATATTTGTAATTATAATTGTGGTTTTTATAAAAGTCAGGTCGATTGCATATCATATATTATAATCCAACTTTTATCTAAACAATTAATGTATTTTGTCTTTTATGATTTTGTAAATCGAAATAAAGACTTTATTGACTGATTGACTGACTGCCATGACCACACCTCATGATGAAAGTTTTCGAGGTATTCACCCTAAGACCCAGGTTGTGCATAAAAACTGAAAAGCTGTTTGAAACCCATCGAATCCCACTTGAGTGCGCGACATCAGTATTGCGTCATCCGCATATAGGAGAGCAGGTATTGGACGTCCGGCTATTTGTGGGAGATCTTGTCAGTCCTTGACCAGTGCTTGGCCCAAGCCATTAAATAAAGATTGAAAAGAAAGGGGGCTAGCACTCAGCCTTGCCTTACCCCTCTCCTTATTGGAAACGGGGCAGAGCATTCACCGTTAACACGAAACCACACTCTGGCCTTAGCATCACTGAATAACTGTCTAAGAAAGAAGATAATTTGCTTTTCCACTCCCAGATTCTCGAGGATCTTCCAGAGCTTGCTATGCCTGACACAGTCAAAGGCTGCAGTGAGATCCACAAATGCTAACAACAGCCTACTCTTCTTGGCCCGAGTATACTTCCCTATAATAATGGGTACATTTAAGCTCTGTTCGAGTGTTCCTAAGCCCTCAAGAAAACCATACTGGATATCAGAGATAACCCTATTATACTCGGCCCAGTCCTGTAGCCATTCTAAAATAATTCTGCCTTCCAATTTTACCAGGGAGTCTAATAGTGATATTGGCCTATAAAAGCCAGGATCCTGCCGATCCCCCTTTTTAAAAATGGGCACTATGATTAATTCCGACCAACTTGTTAAAAAAGAGAAGAATAGCTTGCAGTAATTACCTGGGTTATTAGCAGGCCCCATAATATCACATTAAACTTATATAAGTCTGCAGGGACCCCATCAGGCCCAGGAGCCTTACCCTCCAAACTTGCAGAGATAGCGCGATTTACTTCATCCAGAGTAAACTGGAGATCAATATATTGAGTCACGGGTACCAGAGCATCATCCCCATAGAGTTGGATGCCTGGAGCATCGACACTCACATCACCATTATACATCATGGAGAAGTGCTCAATCTATTGTTCTTCTGTAATGGCTATTTCAATGGTCGGACCATCTCTAGGTATCAGAAAGGGAGTTTTCACTGCTTTCCAAAAAGCCAAACTATCTTTAGATAGAGAGGCATCGTGCAATGCTTTCCAAGCGTAATTTCTCAAGGATGCTTTATGTTCTTTCAGCGCTAGCCTATAAGACCCTCTAGCCTGTCTGATATCGCTTGGATTTCTTGGAGTCTTATGTATTTCATACTTTAGATTGGCATAGGCTTGTGTACAGAACATCAATGGGGGGGAGGGAAAAAGAAGCAGTGGTCTATTCAGATTCCAATGGTTAGTACAAAAATCAACAATGAGGGGGGGAATAGACCACTTGTCCTGTGTACCAGGGTCTCATTTAACGTGGATGCTTGTCATTAAAGAACCCTCATATACGTACACAAGTCTGGGGCGGTATATGTTGGTTCTCCGCCTTCGTGTATCGTAATAGCATGATCATTGGGCTTTTTTTTGTCCAAATGCTTGCCTCCCCATGGAGGAAGACCAACTGGTTCTACAGTAGTGGTCAGAGAGATAAAAAGATGGTGTGCTCGTGCTCAGTGAAAAGTGATTTTGAAGATAAAATACCCGGTTGTCAAAACTCGTTTCCTTTATTCTTGAGATATTTGACTTTGGGAAATTAAAATCGTGAACGTGCATATGAAGACCTAGTTATTGGTCTAATGCACTGTCAATCTTATGAGGTCTGGTCTACATGTTTCAGCCTCGTGCAGAGTCTAGAGGCTTTCGTCAGGACCAAAGTAAATTTAGGGGAGCTTTACTGGGCTCACCTAGTGAATTCTGGGGGCGGTTATTGTGTACTCACCACCCTCGGTGTAAGGAGTCAGATTTCTTAGTACCTGTTCCTGTGAAAAAGAAATAGTGTGTATTATCACATACTAACAACACATTAATTGCTAGTGTTTTCTCTCTAATAATGCTAGAACGAATATTTTTTAACAGACAGTCTTAGTATACTGGATTCATTGCGCTTTCCTGGCGCTTTTAATACACAGACCAGGCTGAAAATAGATTTAGGGTCGAGTTAAAAACAGAGGTAAAGTAACCACCACATCGCTTTTCATTGCTTGTTTCTGTTTGTTAAAATGTGTGCAGAATAACTGTTGACTTAAAAAGTCAAAAAACTCTTCATTTACTGCCTAGGTGACCTGTTATGTGTCGGTGTGAGTCTAAGTGTTCGTATTATGACTAAAGACACTATACGTAGATGGCTTCTCTCCGTTCGTCACTCATGTGAATTATGGCATCAAGACAAAAGACTGTAGGTAGAAACACTAGGCTACTGCTGCCTTTACAGACATAATGTCTCTATTTAGTCTATTAGGAGTAGTTCAAGAAAGCAAGGCGATTACCTTTTTTTTGATTAGGACATTTTTCATCAGGATGTCAGTCAGATGGTAGTAAACCTCTTGCTGTTGGAGAGGGGGAAAGAGTTAGTTACCTTACTCACTGTTTGGCGCTTTTTTGGAGACAGCTTCAGCGTCGCTTACCGGTTGCTCCGGCAGACCCACTTGTTCTGACTCTGACGTTATCCTGGGATAACGTACGTTCCGGTGGACTCGCGTTACATAGGACGCCGCTAGTAAAATCAAAGAAGGACTTCTCGGTTTGGTTGGCATTAGGTTATGTGAAATGGTTGGCATTATTGCATTTGGTTGTCAAGGTAACACGCAAAGAGCCAGTAATGGTGGAAAAATTAAAGGACCCTTGGGGTTATTGGAGATTCATGTGTGCAATATTACCAAGGTTGTACAGATGTTGTTATGCCGCTGTAAAAATCAGTATGTTATAGGAATGGAAGTAGGTTAATGGGTCATTTCGGTGGGCACTTCTGGTTGGTAATGTTATTTACAGCAAAAAACGGGGGCGTGCCCCGATTAGGTTGATAATATTTATCATCTTTAGGTTCATAATATTATGAAAATTGGTATTCTTGATGTTGTATTTTTTCTCTCATGAATCTTTCTGAAAGTGGCGGGTCTTCATATATTCAAGATAGATAGTAGTCACTTACAGAGAGTGGACCAGGGTATGGTATCATTCAGTCCCTCTTTATCTGTGTTCAGACGATGGACCCAGCGTTGTTCCTTTTCGAAAAGTATATGTTCCACATTGTGGTTTTTGAACACTAAGGTCTCTAGGATAACCCAATTTAGATCTTCCGGGGTGTGATTAGTATCAATAAAGTGTTTGCTCATTTTTGTTGTTGCTCTTTTGCATGAGATGTTGCTGCGATGTTCAATGATCCGTTGTTTGGCTTTCCGGCAAGTCATTCCTATGTATCTAAGGTTACAAGGACAGACAATCATGTACACCACATGTGTGGTGTTGCAGTTTGTGTGGTTACGTAATTCCCATTTGAGGTTGGGAAGAAGTTGCAGAGTTTTTGTCATCTTGGTTAACTTACAGACTGAGCAGGAGCCACAAGGGTAGTGACCCACTATCGGACTTAAGTTCCACGCTGTTGTTATAGTTTCTCTTGTAGTCGTGATCCTTGGTCTTGTGTGGACCAAAATGTCTTTAATGTTTTTTGTTCTCTTATTGGCAAATCTTGGTTTTGGCCATTTCAGTGTGTTTGAGGTTAAAATTCTCCAGTTCTTATTGATGATTTTCTTGACTGTGTTTGATTCAGTGTTGTATGTTGTTACACATGTCAATAAATCCTTGGGTTCTTCTCGTTGTACTGTGGATAATAGACTTTCTCTAGGTTGGTTGCGAGCTCTCTTTTGGCATTTCTTTATCGTTTTGATGGGATAGTCTCTTTTGGTGAGTTGAAGTTCTAAATCTCTTGCTTGCTGCCTGTAATCCTCCAAATTACTACAGTTTCGTTTCAAACGGAGGAACTGACTGTAGGGGAGATTGTCTCTTAGAAGTCGAGGATGAAAACTTTTGTAAGAGAGAATGCTGTTTCTTGCCGTCGGTTTATAGAAAGTCCTGGTATGTAGTGACTCGTTCATGGAAAAGATAGTTACATCAAGAAAGTCCAGTTGTTGTTTATCTGCTGTCAATGTAAATTTGAGGCAGTCGTCCCTTGTATTGATCCAAGTCAGAAAGTTGTTTAAAGCTTCTTGGCTGTCTTCCCATATCATGAACACGTCGTCTATGTAACGTCGCCAGAACTTGATTTTTCTGTAGAAGGGGTTGTTGGGGGTTTGTACGTGTTCATGTTCAAAGTTGCTCACATATAGCCCTGCTACACTCGGAGCAAATGTACTGCCCATTGAAGTTCCGTGGCATTGTCCAAACAAGGTCCCTTCGAATTCAAAGTAATTCTCTGTGAGGGCTAATCTACAGCATTCCAACACGAAATGTCTGGGTGTTTTGTAGGTCCAATCACAAGAGAATAAGATGTTTTCAAGAGTGTTAAGAGTCTTCTCTTGGGGTAAGCTGGTATAGAGACTCTCAACATCTACATGCTGAGTGCTTCAAGTGCCACTAACTCACTGAACCACAGGCCATCGCCAACTAGCCATACTAAGGCAGAATTCATTAGACAAAAGACATTGCTACCAGTGCAGCCCGGCCGGACCACGCATCATCGCAGGGTGTGCACACGCTGAGTGCTTCAGGTGCAACTAACTCAGTGCACCACAAGTCACCGCCATGTGGCCTTACTGAGGCAGAATTCATTAGACAAAAGACACTGCTACCAGTGCGGCCCGCCCGGAACACACATCATCACAGGGTACGCACAAGCTGAGTGCTTCAGGTGCCACTAACTCACTGCACCACAAGCCATTGCCACCTAGCCTTATTAAGGCAGAATTTATGAGACAAAGACATTGCTACCAGTGGAGCCTGCCCGCAACACGCATCATCACAAGGTGTGCGCACGCTGAGTGCTTTAGGTGCCACTAACTCAGTGCACCACAAGTCACTGCCATGAGGCCTTACTGAGGCAGAATTCATTAGATAAAAGACATTGCTACCAGTGCGGCCCGCCCGGACCAAGCATCATCACAGGGTGCACACTTGCTGAGTGCTTCAGGTGCCACTAACTCACTGCACCACAAGTCATCGCTATGTAGCTTTATTAAGGCAGAATTCATTAGACAAAAGACATTGCTACCCGTGCGGCCCGCCCGGACCAAGAATCATCGCAGGGTGCACACACGCTGAGTGTTTCTAGTGCCACTAACTCACTGCACCACAAGTCACCGCCACCTAGCCTTACTAAGGCAGAATTCATTAGACAAAAGACATTGCTACCAGTGCGGCCCGCCCGGACCACACATCATCGCAGGGTGCACACACGCTGAGTTCTTCAGGTGCCACTAACTCACTGCCCGACAACTCATCGCCATGTAGCCTTACTGAGGCAGAATTCATTAGACCAAAGACATTGCTACCAGTGCGGCCTGCCAGGACCACGCGTCTTTGCAGGGTGCGCACATGCTGAGAGTGTAAGCTGCCACTAACTCAGTGCACCACAAGTCACTGCCACGTGGTCTTACTGCGGCAGAATTCATTAGACAAAAGACATTGCTACCACTGCGGCCTGCTCAGACCACGAATCATCGCAAGGTGCGCACACGCTGAGGGCTTCAGGTGCCACTAACTCACTGCACCACAAATCATCACCAGCTAGCCTTACTAAGGCAGAATTCATTAGACAAAAGACATTGCTACCAGTGCGGCACGCCCGGACCATGCATCATCGCAGGGTGCACACACGCTGAGTGCTTCAGGTGCCACTAACTCAGTGCACCACAAGTCACCGCCATGTGGCCTTACTGAGGCAGAATTCATTAGACAAAAGACACTGTTACCTGTGCGGCCCGCCCGGACCACGCATCATCGCAGGGTACGCACGAGCTGAGTGCTTCAGGTGCCACTAACTCAATCCACCACAAGTCATCGCCACCTAGCCTTACTAAGGCAGAATTCATTAGACAAAGACATTGCTACCAGTGCAGCCGGCCCGAACCAAGAATCATCGCAGGGTGCACACACGCTGAGTGCTTTTAGTGCCACTAACTCAGTGCACCACAAGTCACTGCCACATGATCTTACAGAGGCAGAATTCATTAGATAAAAGACATTGATACCAGTGCGGCCCGCCCGGACCACACATCATCACAGGGTGCGCACACGTTGAGTGCTTCAGGTGCCACTAACTCACTGCACCACAAGTCATCGCCACCTAGCTTTACTAAGGCATAATTCATTAGACAAAAGACATTGCTACCAGTGTGGCCTGCCCAGACCACGCATCATCGCAGGGTGTGCACACGCTGAGTGCTTCGGGTGCCACTAACTCAGTGCACAACAAGTCACAGCCACATGGCGTTACTGAGGCAGAATTCATTAGACAAAAGAGGTTGCTACCAGTGCGGCCTGCCCGGACCACGCATCATCGCAGGGTACGCACGCGCTGAGTGCTTCAAGTGCCACTAACTCACTAAACCACAGGCCATCGCCAACTAGCCATACTAAGGCAGAATTCGTTATGGATATGGAAGGCCTTTCAGATGGAGTTGCTACCTCCGTTATATACCATCTGCTGTCAGTCTTTGACCTCAGCCACGGTTCCTGATAGCTGGAAGCTTGCAATTGTGACACCATTGCTAAAAAAGGCCTCTCTGGACCCGCTTTGTCCTGCCAGCTACAGACCCATATCGCTGCTTCCATTCCCTATAAAAATTCTAGAAAAGTTGGTTACAAGAACTTTATCAAACTTTCTGGAATCCAACGCTTGTTTGGATGCTGCCCAGTTTGGTTTCAGGCCGGCGCATGGGACCGAGACCGCCCTGATCACCGTGCTTGACGATCTGCGAACGCGTGTCGATATGGGTAAGGCAGCATTTTTGGTGCTGCTGGACATGTCGGCGGCGTTCGACACGGTGGATCACGCTGTCCTGTTGGATCGCCTCAAGGGGGCAGGCGTGGGTGGTCTGGCGCTGGGCTGGCTTGAGTCCTACCTGGAAAATAGGCAGCAAGCAGTGGCATTACCACCTTTTCGGTCAGACACACGTCAGGTGAAGCAGGGTGTACCACAGGGGTCTGCGATCAGCCCGATCCTCTTTAACCTATACCTCCGGCCCCTAATCAGTTTGATAAAATCCTTCGGCATCTCGGTTATCAATTATGCCGATGATACACAACTGATTTTTTCTTTTGAGGGAAAGGAGGCGGTTTCGAGGGACACTTTCCATCAGTGTATGTCGGAAACAGCAGAATGGCTCCGACTCCACTCACTCCAATTCAATGGGGCAAAGACTGAAGTGCCTCATTGCTCATTGGATCAGCCCTCCCGTACGTTACCAGAAGGTTTCTGGCCAGCCTCTATCTTAGGTACGGTGACAGCGGCGGAGTCGGCCCGTAACCTGGGGATTGTGTTTGAGCCGGGGCTGCAACTAAATGCCTCGGTGAATAAGACCATAGCTACGTGCATGGGCCTGCTTCGAGCCCTACGTAAAATCTTGCCGTTGCTCCCCCCACAGGCTCGAATAGAGGTGGTGCGCAGTACTATACTCAGTAGGTTAGACTACTGTAACGCACTACTTCTGGGGGCACCTAAGTCTTTAGTAGGTAGGCTGCAGAGGGTTCAAAACATGGCGGCCAAACTGGCTTTAGACCGATCTCGCTCTGCATCATCTTCAGAAGCTCTGTCTGACCTCCATTGGCTGCCTGTTCAGCAGCGTATTCTCTTTAAAGCTGCCTGTGTTGTGTTCAGAGCGCTGCATGGGCTGGGACCGCTGCCACTTCAACATCTCTTCTCGTGGTACCAGGCTGCTAGACCCTTAAGATCCTCCTCGGCTTTTTTGATTATAGCCCCTAAATTTGTTAGAGTGAGGATGGGTGGTCGTGCCTTTGGTTTTACAGCAGCTAAGCTGTGGAATACTCTCCCTCTGTTGCTTAGGAGTAAGCAAGAATTTCCCTCCTTTAAAAGGGAGCTAAAGACCTATCTCTTTCCAAAGTAATGTAGTGTATTTGATCTGATGACTCACCTATGGTCCAGCGCCAGGATGCCCTTGGGGTGACAGTTGCGCTCAATAAGAATTTAATAAGAATTTAATAATAATAATAAAAGACATTGCTACCAGTGCAGCCCGGCCGGACCACGCATCATCGCAGGGTGTGCACACGCTGAGTGCTTCAGGTGCAACTAACTCAGTGCACCACAAGTCACCGCCATGTGGCCTTACTGAGGCAGAATTCATTAGACAAAAGACACTGCTACCAGTGCGGCCCGCCCGGACCACACATCATCACAGGGTACGCACAAGCTGAGTGCTTCAGGTGCCACTAACTCACTGCACCACAAGTCATCGCCATGTAGCTTTATTAAGGCAGAATTCATTAGACAAAAGACATTGCTACCAGTGCGGCCCGCCCGGACCAAGAATCATCGCAGGGTGCACACACGCTGAGTGCTTCTAGTGCCACTAACTCAGTGCACCACAAGTCACTGCCACATGATCTTACAGAGGCAGAATTCATTAGATAAAAGACATTGATACCAGTGCGGCCCGCCCGGACCACGCATCATCGCAGGGTGCGCACACACTAAGTGCTTCAGGTGCCACTAACTCACTGCACCACAAGTCATCACGTCCTAGCCATACTAAGGCAGAATTCATTAGACAAAAGACATTGCTACCAGTGCGGCCCGCCCGGACCACGCATCATCGCAGGGTGTGCACACGCTGAATGCTTCAGGTGCCACTAACTCAGTGCACCACAAGTCACCACCATGTGGCCTTACTGAGGCAGAACTCATTAGACAAAAGACACTGCTACCAGTGCGGCCCGCCCAGACCACGCATCATCGCAGGGTACGCACAAGCTGAGTGCTTCAGGTGCCACTAACTCCGTGCACATCAATGTCACCACCATGAGGCCTTACTGAGGCAGAATTCATTAGACAAAAGACATTGCTACCAGTGCGGCCCGCCCGGACCACGCATCATCGCAGGGTGCACACACGCTGAGTGCTGCAGGTGCCACTAACTCACTGCCCGACAACTCATCGCCACGTAGCCTTACTGAGGCAGAATTCATTAGACCAAAGACATTGCTACGAGTGCGGCCTGCCAGGACCACGTGTCTTCGCAGGGTGCGCACATGCTGAGAGTTTCAGCTGCCACTAACTCAGTGCACCACAAGTCACTGCCACGTGGCCTTACTGCGGCAGAATTCATTAGACAAAAGACATTGCTACCACTACGGCCTGCCCAGACCACGAATCATCACAAGGTGCGCAAACGCTGAGGGCTTCAGGTGCCACTAACTCACTGAACCACAGGCCATCGCCAACTAGCCTTACTAAGGCAGGATTCATTAGACAAAAGACATTGCTACCAGTGCGGCACGCCCGGGCCGTGCATCATCGCAGGGTGCACACACGCTGAGTGCTTCAGGTGCCACCAACTCAGTGCACCACAAGTCACCGCCATGTGGCCTTACTGAGGCAGAATTCATTAGACAAAAGACACTGTTACCAGTGCGGCCCGCCCGGACCACGCATCATCGCAGGGTACGCACAAGCTGAGTGCTTCAGGTGCCACTAACTCACTGCACAACAAGTCATCGCCACCTAGCCTTACTAAGGCAGAATTCATTAGACAAAGACATTGCTACCAGTGCAGCCTGCCCGGTCCATACATCATCACAGGGTGTGCACACGCTGAGTGCTTCAGGTACCACTAACTCAGTGCACCACAAGTCACCGCCATGAGGCCTTACTGAGGCAGAATTCATTAGACAAAAGACAATGCTACCAGTGCGGCCCGCCCGGACCACGCACCATCGCAGGGAGCACACATGCTGAGTGCTTCAGGTGCCACTAACTCACTGCACCACAAGTCATTGCCATGTAGCTTTATTAAGGCAGAATTCATTAGACAAAAGACATTGTTACCAGTGCGGCCCGCCCAGACCAAGAATCATCGCAGGGTGCACACACGCTGAGTGCTTCTAGTGCCATCAACTCAGTGCACCACAAGTCACTGCCACGTGACCTTACAGAGGCAGAATTCATTAGACAAAAGACATTGATACCAGTGCGGCCCGCCCGGACCACGCATCATCGCAGGGTGCGCACACGCTGTGTGCTTCAGGTGCCACTAACTCACTGCACCACAAGTCATCGCCACCTAGCTGTACTAAGGCATAATTCATTGAACAAAAGACATTGCTACCAGTGTGGCCTGCCCAGACCACGCATAATCGCAGGGTGTGCACACGCTGAGTGCTTCGGGTGCCACTAACTCAGTGCACAACAAGTCACAGCCACATGGCGTTACTGAGGCAGAATTCATTAGACAAAAGAGGTTGCTACCAGTGCGGCCTGCCCAGACCACGCATCATCGCAGGGTACGCACACGCTGAGTGCTTCAAGTGCCACCAACTCACTGAGCCACAGGCCATCGCCAACTAGCCATACTAAGGCAAGACATTGCTACCAGTGCAGCCCGGCCGGACCACGCATCATCGCAGGGTGTGCACACGCTGAGTGCTTCAGGTGCAACTAACTCAGTGCACCACAAGTGACCGCCATGTGGCCTTACTGAGGCAGAATTCATTAGACAAAAGAGGTTGCTACCAGTGCGGCCTGCCCGGACCACGCATCATCGCAGGGTACGCACACGCTGAGTGCTTCAAGTGCCACTAACTCACTAAACCACAGGCCATCGCCAACTAGCCATACTAAGGCAGAATTCGTTATGGATATGGAAGGCCTTTCAGATGGAGTTGCTACCTCCGTTATATACCATCTGCTGTCAGTCTTTGACCTCAGCCACGGTTCCTGATAGCTGGAAGCTTGCAATTGTGACACCATTGCTAAAAAAGGCCTCTCTGGACCCGCTTTGTCCTGCCAGCTACAGACCCATATCGCTGCTTCCATTCCCTATAAAAATTCTAGAAAAGTTGGTTACAAGAACTTTATCAAACTTTCTGGAATCCAACGCTTGTTTGGATGCTGCCCAGTTTGGTTTCAGGCCGGCGCATGGGACCGAGACCGCCCTGATCACCGTGCTTGACGATCTGCGAACGCGTGTCGATATGGGTAAGGCAGCATTTTTGGTGCTGCTGGACATGTCGGCGGCGTTCGACACGGTGGATCACGCTGTCCTGTTGGATCGCCTCAAGGGGGCAGGCGTGGGTGGTCTGGCGCTGGGCTGGCTTGAGTCCTACCTGGAAAATAGGCAGCAAGCAGTGGCATTACCACCTTTTCGGTCAGACACACGTCAGGTGAAGCAGGGTGTACCACAGGGGTCTGCGATCAGCCCGATCCTCTTTAACCTATACCTCCGGCCCCTAATCAGTTTGATAAAATCCTTCGGCATCTCGGTTATCAATTATGCCGATGATACACAACTGATTTTTTCTTTTGAGGGAAAGGAGGCGGTTTCGAGGGACACTTTCCATCAGTGTATGTCGGAAACAGCAGAATGGCTCCGACTCCACTCACTCCAATTCAATGGGGCAAAGACTGAAGTGCCTCATTGCTCATTGGATCAGCCCTCCCGTACGTTACCAGAAGGTTTCTGGCCAGCCTCTATCTTAGGTACGGTGACAGCGGCGGAGTCGGCCCGTAACCTGGGGATTGTGTTTGAGCCGGGGCTGCAACTAAATGCCTCGGTGAATAAGACCATAGCTACGTGCATGGGCCTGCTTCGAGCCCTACGTAAAATCTTGCCGTTGCTCCCCCCACAGGCTCGAATAGAGGTGGTGCGCAGTACTATACTCAGTAGGTTAGACTACTGTAACGCACTACTTCTGGGGGCACCTAAGTCTTTAGTAGGTAGGCTGCAGAGGGTTCAAAACATGGCGGCCAAACTGGCTTTAGACCGATCTCGCTCTGCATCATCTTCAGAAGCTCTGTCTGACCTCCATTGGCTGCCTGTTCAGCAGCGTATTCTCTTTAAAGCTGCCTGTGTTGTGTTCAGAGCGCTGCATGGGCTGGGACCGCTGCCACTTCAACACCTCTTCTCGTGGTACCAGGCTGCTAGACCCTTAAGATCCTCCTCGGCTTTTTTGATTATAGCCCCTAAATTTGTTAGAGTGAGGATGGGTGGTCGTGCCTTTGGTTTTACAGCAGCTAAGCTGTGGAATACTCTCCCTCTGTTGCTTAGGAGTAAGCAAGAATTTCCCTCCTTTAAAAGGGAGCTAAAGACCTATCTCTTTCCAAAGTAATGTAGTGTATTTGATCTGATGACTCACCTATGGTCCAGCGCCAGGATGCCCTTGGGGTGACAGTTGCGCTCAATAAGAATTTAATAAGAATTTAATAATAATAATAAAAGACATTGCTACCAGTGCAGCCCGGCCGGACCACGCATCATCGCAGGGTGTGCACACGCTGAGTGCTTCAGGTGCAACTAACTCAGTGCACCACAAGTCACCGCCATGTGGCCTTACTGAGGCAGAATTCATTAGACAAAAGACACTGCTACCAGTGCGGCCCGCCCGGACCACACATCATCACAGGGTACGCACAAGCTGAGTGCTTCAGGTGCCACTAACTCACTGCACCACAAGTCATCGCCATGTAGCTTTATTAAGGCAGAATTCATTAGACAAAAGACATTGCTACCAGTGCGGCCCGCCCGGACCAAGAATCATCGCAGGGTGCACACACGCTGAGTGCTTCTAGTGCCACTAACTCAGTGCACCACAAGTCACTGCCACATGATCTTACAGAGGCAGAATTCATTAGATAAAAGACATTGATACCAGTGCGGCCCGCCCGGACCACGCATCATCGCAGGGTGCGCACACACTAAGTGCTTCAGGTGCCACTAACTCACTGCACCACAAGTCATCACGTCCTAGCCATACTAAGGCAGAATTCATTAGACAAAAGACATTGCTACCAGTGCGGCCCGCCCGGACCACGCATCATCGCAGGGTGTGCACACGCTGAATGCTTCAGGTGCCACTAACTCAGTGCACCACAAGTCACCACCATGTGGCCTTACTGAGGCAGAACTCATTAGACAAAAGACACTGCTACCAGTGCGGCCCGCCCAGACCACGCATCATCGCAGGGTACGCACAAGCTGAGTGCTTCAGGTGCCACTAACTCCGTGCACATCAATGTCACCACCATGAGGCCTTACTGAGGCAGAATTCATTAGACAAAAGACATTGCTACCAGTGCGGCCCGCCCGGACCACGCATCATCGCAGGGTGCACACACGCTGAGTGCTGCAGGTGCCACTAACTCACTGCCCGACAACTCATCGCCACGTAGCCTTACTGAGGCAGAATTCATTAGACCAAAGACATTGCTACGAGTGCGGCCTGCCAGGACCACGTGTCTTCGCAGGGTGCGCACATGCTGAGAGTTTCAGCTGCCACTAACTCAGTGCACCACAAGTCACTGCCACGTGGCCTTACTGCGGCAGAATTCATTAGACAAAAGACATTGCTACCACTACGGCCTGCCCAGACCACGAATCATCACAAGGTGCGCAAACGCTGAGGGCTTCAGGTGCCACTAACTCACTGAACCACAGGCCATCGCCAACTAGCCTTACTAAGGCAGAATTCATTAGACAAAAGACATTGCTACCAGTGCGGCACGCCCGGGCCGTGCATCATCGCAGGGTGCACACACGCTGAGTGCTTCAGGTGCCACCAACTCAGTGCACCACAAGTCACCACCATGTGGCCTTACTGAGGCAGAATTCATTAGACAAAAGACACTGTTACCAGTGCGGCCCGCCCGGACCACGCATCATCGCAGGGTACGCACAAGCTGAGTGCTTCAGGTGCCACTAACTCACTGCACAACAAGTCATCGCCACCTAGCCTTACTAAGGCAGAATTCATTAGACAAAGACATTGCTACCAGTGCAGCCTGCCCGGTCCATACATCATCACAGGGTGTGCACACGCTGAGTGCTTCAGGTACCACTAACTCAGTGCACCACAAGTCACCGCCATGAGGCCTTACTGAGGCAGAATTCATTAGACAAAAGACAATGCTACCAGTGCGGCCCGCCCGGACCACGCACCATCGCAGGGAGCACACATGCTGAGTGCTTCAGGTGCCACTAACTCACTGCACCACAAGTCATTGCCATGTAGCTTTATTAAGGCAGAATTCATTAGACAAAAGACATTGTTACCAGTGCGGCCCGCCCAGACCAAGAATCATCGCAGGGTGCACACACGCTGAGTGCTTCTAGTGCCATCAACTCAGTGCACCACAAGTCACTGCCACGTGACCTTACAGAGGCAGAATTCATTAGACAAAAGACATTGATACCAGTGCGGCCCGCCCGGACCACGCATCATCGCAGGGTGCGCACACGCTGTGTGCTTCAGGTGCCACTAACTCACTGCACCACAAGTCATCGCCACCTAGCTGTACTAAGGCATAATTCATTGAACAAAAGACATTGCTACCAGTGTGGCCTGCCCAGACCACGCATAATCGCAGGGTGTGCACACGCTGAGTGCTTCGGGTGCCACTAACTCAGTGCACAACAAGTCACAGCCACATGGCGTTACTGAGGCAGAATTCATTAGACAAAAGAGGTTGCTACCAGTGCGGCCTGCCCAGACCACGCATCATCGCAGGGTACGCACACGCTGAGTGCTTCAAGTGCCACCAACTCACTGAGCCACAGGCCATCGCCAACTAGCCATACTAAGGCAAGACATTGCTACCAGTGCAGCCCGGCCGGACCACGCATCATCGCAGGGTGTGCACACGCTGAGTGCTTCAGGTGCAACTAACTCAGTGCACCACAAGTGACCGCCATGTGGCCTTACTGAGGCAGAATTCATTAGACAAAAGACACTGCTACCAGTGCGGCCCGCCCGGACCACACATCATCGCAGGGTATGCACAAGCTGAGTGCTTCAGGTGCCACTAACTCACTGCACCACAAGCCATTGCCACCTAGCCTTACTAAGACAGAATTCATGAGACAAAGACATTGCTACCAGTGCAGCCTGCCCGCAACACGCATCATCACAAGGTGTGCACACGCTGAGTGCTTTAGGTGCCACTAACTCAGTGCACCACAAGTCACCGCCATGAGGCCTTACTGAGGCAGAATTCATTAGACAAAAGACATTGCTACCAGTGCGGCCCGCCCGGACCAAGCATCATCATAGGGTGCACCCATGCTGAGTGCTTCAGGTGCCACTAACTCACTGCACCACAAGTCATCGCCATGTAGCTTTATTAAGGCAGAATTCATTAGACAAAAGACATTGCTACCAGTGCGGCCCGCCCGGACCATGAATAATCGCAGGGTGCACACATGCTGAGTGCTTCTAGTGCCACTAACTCACTGCACCACAAGTCACCGCCACCTAGCCTTACTAAGGCAGAATTCATTAGACAAAAGACATTGCTACCAGTGCGGCCCGCTCGGACCACGCATCATCGCAGGGTGCACACACGCTGAGTGCTTCAGGTGCCACTAACTCACTGCCCGACAACTCGTCGCCATGTAGCCTTACTGAGGCAGAATTTATTAGACCAAAGACATTGCTACCAGTGCGGCCTGCCAGGACCACGCGTCTTCGCAGGGTGTGCACATGCTGAGAGTTTCAGCTGCCACTAACTCAGTGCACCACAAGTCACTGCCACGTGGCCCTACTGCGGCAGAATTCATTAGACAAAAGACATTGCTACCACTACGGCCTGCCCAGACCACGAATCATCGCAAGGTGCGCACACGCTGAGGGCTTCAGGTGCCACTAACTCACTGAACCACAGGCCATCGCCAACTAGCCTTACTAAGGCAGAATTCATTAGACAAAAGAAATTGCTACCAGTGCGGCACGCCCGGACCATGCATCATCGCAGGGTGCACACACGCTGAGTGCTTCAGGTGCCACTAACTCAGTGCACCACAAGTCACCGCCATGTGGCCTTACTGAGGCAGAATTCATTAGACAAAAGAAACTGTTACCAGTGCGGCCCGACCGGACCACGCATCATCGCAGGGTACGCACAAGCTGAGTGCTTCAGGTGCCACTAACTCACTGCACCACAAGTCATCGCCACCTAGCCTTACTAAGGCAGAATTCATTGAACAAAAGACATTGCTACCATTGTGGCCTGCCCAGACCACGCATCATCGCAGGGTGTGCACACGCTGAGTGCTTCGGGTGCCACTAACTCAGTGCACAACAAGTCACAGCCACATGGCGTTACTGAGGCAGAATTCATTAGACAAAAGAGGTTGCTACCAGTGCGGCCTGCCCGGACCACGCATCATCGCAGGGTACGCACACGCTGAGTGCTTCAAGTGCCACTAACTCACTGAACCACAGGCCATCGCCAACTAGCCATACTAAGGCAGAATTAATTAGACAAAAGACATTGCTACCAGTGCAGCCCGGCCAGACCACACATCATCGCAGGGTGTGCACACGCTGAGTGCTTCAGGTGCAACTAACTCAGTGCACCACAAGTCACCGCCACCTAGCCTTACTAAGGCAGAATTCATTAGACAAAAGACATTGCTACCAGTGCGGCCCGCTCGGACCACGCATCATCGCAGGGTGCACACACGCTGAGTGCTTCAGGTGCCACTAACTCACTGCCCGACAACTCGTCGCCATGTAGCCTTACTGAGGCAGAATTTATTAGACCAAAGACATTGCTACCAGAGCGGCCTGCCAGGACCACGCGTCTTCGCAGGGTGCGCACATGCTGAGAGTTTCAGCTGCCACTAACTCAGTGCACCACAAGTCACTGCCACGTGGCCCTACTGCGGCAGAATTCATTAGACAAAAGACATTGCTACCACTACGGCCTGCCCAGACCACGAATCATCGCAAGGTGCGCACACGCTGAGGGCTTCAGGTGCCACTAACTCACTGAACCACAGGCCATCGCCAACTAGCCTTACTAAGGCAGAATTCATTAGACAAAAGAAATTGCTACCAGTGCGGCACGCCCGGACCATGCATCATCGCAGGGTGCACACACGCTGAGTGCTTCAGGTGCCACTAACTCAGTGCACCACAAGTCACCGCCATGTGGCCTTACTGAGGCAGAATTCATTAGACAAAAGAAACTGTGTTGGACAGGCCACACGAAGGGCTTGCTCCCTCCCCGCACGACAGGGCCCGAGCTCCGGCCCACCAGGCATAATCCACGAAAAGCACCCGTACCCCGTCTCCCGACGGATCTTCTGCCCTCGGACCTCTACTCATCACGGGGCCCAGCCCCACCGGCTCCCCCGGCCGGTTCAAGCCGCCATCTTGGGCCCTGCACCACGAGGCCGCGTGGCCTCGCCCCGACCCTAACCCCGGGCCTGACCGGCCCCGACATCCCGGCACCACCATCCACCCAGGAGGTGAGCGGACCACTTGGCAGGTCAATGGGAGGACGAAGTGTCAAGAGCTCTTCCCCCGCCAGGTGCCGATCGCCTCCAGCTCCCCCAGGCGCTGGCTCCACCCCCTGCTGGGTGTCTGGACACCTTCATCCCGGGCCCTCCGACCTCCAAGTGCGAGGGTCCGGACATCAAAGAGCGCCTGCCCTATAACTGGGGCAACTCCGGAGCAGGAAGGCAGTTGTATCCTGGAGTCGAGAGACACCGAGAGAACTCAGCCTTGACGGACTACTGGCGCTGCCGTAGCCCGCTCTTGTGAACCATCGTCCTGCCTGCTGGTGCTGCCGCGGCCTTCTACAACATCCATCCTCGTCGGGACCTGCTGGCGCTGCCGCGGCCCGTTGTAACGACCATCCTCACCGGGACCTGCTGGCGCTGCCGCGGACCGTACATCGACCATCTTTCCGGGACCTGCTGGCGCTGCCGCGGCCCGTTGTAACGACCAACCTCACCGGGACCTGCTGGCGCTGCCGCGGACCGTACATCGACCATCTTTCCGGGACCTGCTGGCGCTGCCGCGGCCCGCACCAACTAAGCTCGAGGATTGTGAGCTAATCATCATCTCATCCAAACTACCTGACTGGTAGACAGACTGTCCCGCTACCCCTTACCCTGCTTTGAGAGACTTGAATCGAGGGGACCCCTGAGTCCAGACCTCCTTGTACCATTCAACCGTACCTTAAGAAGTGCTTATAAAGAACACTGAACCTTATCCGTGTGTGGTATCTGTCTGTGGGGGGGAAGTTACTTGTCTGTACGATCGCTGGAGACGGCTCTCCCCGGAGACCTCTCCCCCTGACCCCGGCCGACCCTCCCGGTCCGTCTATCCTTTCTAACATTGGTGGCCAGCGGCGCGATCCGAATCAACGCGTAATCGTACAGAGAGTAGCTCACCCCACGACAACAACACGATGTCAGCCAAAGATAGCAACTCCACCGAGAAATTCCAAATGGATAAATTAGAAGAATACAACCACCGCGAACTGAGACAATTCTGCATAGAACTTGGCATTGCTACCACCGGCCTGAGTACCAAAGAGGATCTAAAGCACGCCCTAGAGTCGTGGGCAGAAACTGGGGTCGCCGGACACCCCGACCAAAGCAGCATCACACCAGAGGGGAACGCCACGGCTCCCGAGGAGCGGGGAACGGGCCTCTCGCAGGAGGAGATCCGAGAAAGAGAAAGAACCAGATTGCACGAGTTGGAAATGGCACGACTCAAGATGGATGGGGAACTCAAGTTAGCTGAACAGAAACTCAACCTCGAGCACATGCGGCTCCGAGATGAACGAGAAGAGAAGCAGAGACAGAGAGAGCTGGAGGAGAAAAAAATAACGCTCGAGCACGAGCGCAAACTGGCGGAAATAGAACTTCGGAAACAGAATAAAGAACTGGGGGTGCCTGAGCGACCACACACCCCGGGGCCAATCGAGAAAAAAGTCCACATCCCCAAGGATGTTGTCCGCGAGTATGTCCGAGAAGACGACATACAACAGTGGTTTAAAGCCTACGAGATCGCCATGACCTCCCACCGGATCGACCGGAGTGATTGGGGAGCCGGACTCTGGGGGAGGTTTATCAACGAGGGGCGCGATGCCCTACTGCAGCTCCCAGATCACCAAATGTCGTCCTACGACCACATGAAGGCTGCCCTCCTCACCCGCTACGGCCTCACACCCGAGATGTACCGCCAGAGGTTCAGAGATTGCACCCGGATCCCAGGTACAACTTGGGTAGAATACGTGAACTATTTCAGCCGTGCCTTCGAGGGTTGGATAAAGGGGAGCCAGGTCACCACCTACGAACAACTCTTTAACCTGATGGTATGGGAGCACCTGTCGAACAACTGCTTCGTCGAGCTCAGGCAGCACCTCCTCGACAGTAAGCTGACTGACCCCCGGCAGCTCGCCGCCGAAGCTGACCGATGGGAAAGCACCCGAGTGGGCCGAAGGGGGCCACACGAACAGAACAGAAACAACCAAGGCCAGCACCGTCCTCGGGGAGGAGGAGGGGGCCAGGGGCGAGGGAGAGACGCCTTGCCCGCAACACCCGTGGCCAGCACCCCGGCTCCGGCCGGTCGGGGCAACCCCCCGTGGCGTCCTGGGGTCCGAGCCAACGTCACGTGCCACCGATGCCAGCGAGTCGGCCACTACGCCAATGACCCGAGCTGCCCGCAGAACCAAACACCCAAGCCCCGCCAGGTAGCTGCCGCCGCCCTGGGGGAAGAGCGATCATTGGAGGAACCAGAGGAGTATGAGCCGGCCCAGCAAGAGTGGGAACCGGCCGCCATGGTCCTGGCGTGCTTAGGGGGAAGAGACATGGTCCCGCGGGCTCCCCTACCCGCTAACACCAGGAAATACGGTCAGTGGGTGACCATTAATGGACAGCGAGCCGAGGCCTTGCGTGACACAGGCGCCAGTGTGACGGCCGTCCGCTGTCACCTGGTGAAGCCCGAGCAGATCCTGCCGAACATTCTCTGCCCCGTCCGCTCGGCAGACAACTCTGAAAGTATGTGTCAAATGGCCTGCGTTCCATTCGAATGGGGAGGGGTCTCCGGCCTGTTGAAGGTGACGGTCCGGGACGATGCCCCCGTGGACTGCCTCCTGGGGAATGACCTCGAGAGTTCCCCGTGGGCCACCGTTGAGAGAAGAGAGCACCTGGGGATGCTGGGCCTCCCGGACTGGGCCTGCATAACCACCCGGTCCATGGCCGCCCGTGCCGTCCCTCGATCAGAAGAACCAGAATGGCCAGCACCTCCGCCCCCAGTCGCCCCAGTAGAAGACAACGACGAGGCCAGCCTCCCAGACCCGACGGCCGAAGGGGACGCGCAACCCCAGGACCTTCCTGACCTGGCTCAGTGGCGTCAAGAGGGGGGGCCCACCCAAGCACAGTTCCGCCAGGAACAAAAGACCTGTCCCTCCCTCGAGGGACTCCGCCAACAAGCCAGCGCCCAGAACGCAGGGGACTCCACCGGAACTCACTGGGTCTACTGGGATAACGACCTGCTATACAGCGAGCAAAGAATCGCCGAGCTGGGGGCCGGTCGAGTACTCGTGGTACCTCTCCGCTTCAGAGACTTTCTGCTCAACCTGGCCCACGATGTCCCCCTGGCTGGACACCTGGGCCAAGATAAAACGTACAGCCGCCTAGTGACCCACTTTTTCTGGCCGAAGATGAGGAACGACGTCCTGAACCACTGCCGATCTTGCCCCACATGCCAAGCCAGCGGTAAGAGTGGTCGGAAGCTGAAAGCCCCTCTGCAACCCTTCCCTGTGGTCACCACCCCGTTCGAGAGGGTGGGGATAGACATCGTGGGGCCTCTGGACCCCCGCACGGCACAAGGACACAGGTTCATCTTAGTACTGGTGGACCATGCCACCCGCTACCCCGAGGCGGTGCCCCTACGGACCGTGACAGCTCCGGTGGTTGGCCGGGCCCTAATGGGGATCTTCTCCCGGGTAGGCTTCCCCCGAGAAGTCGTCAGCGACCGAGGCACGAACTTTATATCCAAATACATGAAGTCCCTCTGGCAACAATGCGGGGTCACCTACAGATTCACGACCCCCTATCACCCCCAAGGGAACGGACTAGTGGAGCGTTTTAACCGCACCCTCAAGGGGATGATTGGGGGATTGGAAGAGCCCCTCCGTCGCCAGTGGGATGTACTACTCCCGTGCCTCCTCTTCGCCTACCGCGAAGTTCCCCAGAAGTCCCTCGGTTTTAGCCCTTTCGAACTCCTGTACGGGCACCCTGTGCGAGGGCCCCTTAGCCTAGTAAAAGAAGGTTGGGAGATGGCCCCCCTAAAGACCCCTCCCGACGTCTTCAAATACCTCCTGGCCCTATGCAATCAGACCCGGCGCTTCAGAGAGATGGCCAAGGCGAACCTCGAGGCCAGCCAGGAGGACATGAAGAAGTGGTATGATCACAATGCCTCCTCCGTTGAGTTCGAGCCTGGACAACAAGTATGGGTGATGTCCCCCACCGAACCATGTGCCTTGCAAGATAAGTGGACAGGGCCCTTCAAAGTGGTCGAGCGCAAAAGCCCCGTCACTTACCTCATCGACCTGGGGACCTCCCGGAACCCCCTTCGGGTCCTCCACACCAACCGACTCAAACCACACTTTGTGCGCTCAGAACTCAGCCTCCTGATGGCTACGGACAGTGGGGCAGAGGAAGACTCCGAACCCCTCCCGGATCTTCTGAAGACTCAGGAGAATGACGGCTCCGTGGACGGGGTCCGGCTCTCTGACACCCTCACTTCGGAGCAACGCCAGGGCTGCCGGAACCTCCTGCTGCAGTTCGCTACCCTGTTCTCCCTCACCCCCGGGGTCACCCCTTGGTGTTTGCACGACGTGGACACCGGGGACAGTCCCCCTGTCCGACACCGGGCCTACCGCGTACCAGATCGGGTACGGGCCTGCATACAGGAGGAGGTGGCCAAGATGTTCACAATCGGGGTCATCGAGCCCTCGGACAGTCCCTGGGCCAGTCCGGTTGTATTGGTCCCCAAAGCCGCTGCCCCCGGCACCGCACCTGAACTGAGATTCTGCGTCGACTACCGGGGCTTGAACGCTGTCACCCGGACCGACGCTCATCCGATCCCCGAGCAGACGAGCTGATCGACCGGCTGGGGGCCGCCCGCTACCTCAGTATCTTCGACCTAACAGCGGGCTACTGGCAGATCGGCCTCACACCCAGGGCTCAGGAACGGTCAGCCTTCTCTACCCCCGATGGCCACTACCAATTCAAGGTCATGCCCTTCGGCATGAAGAATGCCCCCGCCACGTTTCAACGCCTCGTGAACCAGGTCTTGGCGGGGCTCGAAGAGTTCAGCGCTGCCTACCTGGACGATATCGCTGTATACAGCCACCACTGGCCCGACCACCTCCGTCACCTCCAAGAGGTCCTACAGGCCCTCCAGCGGGCCGGCCTCACAATTAAGGCCGGCAAGTGCCAAATTGGCCAAGGGTCTGTGACCTACCTTGGGCACCAAGTGGGAAGCGGGCTGGTGGCCCCGCTACAACTTAAGATTGCTGCCATCCAGTCCTGGCAGCCCCCCGTCACCCAGACCGAGGTCCGAGCCTTCTTGGGGCTCACCGGCTACTACCGGCGGTTCGTGAAGGACTACGGCAGCATCGTGGGGCCCCTCACGGGTCTCACGTCCAAGAACCAGCCGAAGCGGATTAACTGGACACCCGATTGTCAAGCGGCCTTCGAGAAGCTGAAGGCCGCTCTATGCACCGCCCCTGTGCTCCAGGCCCCCGATTACAGTCGGGAATTCATGGTACAGACCGACGCCTCCGACCACGGCATCGGAGCCGTCCTTTCTCAGTTAAACCCCGAAGGTCATGACCAGCCGGTGGCCTTCATCAGTCGACGTCTCCTGGCCCGAGAACAGCGCTGGAGCACCATCGAGAGGGAGGCCTTCGCAGTGGTGTGGGCCCTCAAAAAGCTCCGGCCCTATCTCTTCGGTACCCACTTCCGGGTACAAACCGACCATCGACCCCTGCAGTGGCTGATGCAGATGCGGGGGGAGAACCCAAAACTCTTGCGCTGGTCCATTTCCCTGCAGGGAATGGACTTCACTGTGGAGCACCGACCAGGCCAAGACCACGCCAACGCGGATGGCCTGTCCCGCTTTTTCCGCCTCGACGAAGAGAGTCCCCAAGGAGATGGGTGACTCTCCCCGCCTTCAGCTGGGGGGGACGCATGTTGGACAGGCCACACGAAGGGCTTGCTCCCTCCCCGCACGACAGGGCCCGAGCTCCGGCCCACCAGGCATAATCCACGAAAAGCACCCGTACCCCGTCTCCCGACGGATCTTCTGCCCTCGGACCTCTACTCATCACGGGGCCCAGCCCCACCGGCTCCCCCGGCCGGTTCAAGCCGCCATCTTGGGCCCTGCACCACGAGGCCGCGTGGCCTCGCCCCGACCCTAACCCCGGGCCTGACCGGCCCCGACATCCCGGCACCACCATCCACCCAGGAGGTGAGCGGACCACTTGGCAGGTCAATGGGAGGACGAAGTGTCAAGAGCTCTTCCCCCGCCAGGTGCCGATCGCCTCCAGCTCCCCCAGGCGCTGGCTCCACCCCCTGCTGGGTGTCTGGACACCTTCATCCCGGGCCCTCCGACCTCCAAGTGCGAGGGTCCGGACATCAAAGAGCGCCTGCCCTATAACTGGGGCAACTCCGGAGCAGGAAGGCAGTTGTATCCTGGAGTCGAGAGACACCGAGAGAACTCAGCCTTGACGGACTACTGGCACTGCCGTAGCCCGCTCTTGTGAACCATCGTCCTGCCTGCTGGCGCTGCCGCGGCCTTCTACAACATCCATCCTCGTCGGGACCTGCTGGCGCTGCCGCGGCCCGTTGTAACGACCATCCTCACCGGGACCTGCTGGCGCTGCCGCGGACCGTACATCGACCATCTTTCCGGGACCTGCTGGCGCTGCCGCGGCCCGTTGTAACGACCAACCTCACCGGGACCTGCTGGCGCTGCCGCGGACCGTACATGGACCATCTTTCCGGGACCTGCTGGCGCTGCCGCGGCCCGCACCAACT
Source organism: Triturus cristatus (assembly GCF_964204655.1). Lineage (NCBI taxonomy): Eukaryota > Metazoa > Chordata > Amphibia > Caudata > Salamandridae > Triturus > Triturus cristatus. Next base: position 312,811,883 of record NC_140580.1, on the reverse strand, counting down.
AAGCTCGAGGATTGTGAGCTAATCATCATCTCATCCAAACTACCTGACTGGTAGACAGACTGTCCCGCTACCCCTTACCCTGCTTTGAGAGACTTGAATCGAGGGGACCCCTGAGTCCAGACCTCCTTGTACCATTCAACCGTACCTTAAGAAGTGCTTATAAAGAACACTGAACCTTATCCGTGTGTGGTATCTGTCTGTGGGGGGGAAGTTACTTGTCTGTACGATCGCTGGAGACGGCTCTCCCCGGAGACCTCTCCCCCTGACCCCGGCCGACCCTCCCGGTCCGTCTATCCTTTCTAACAAACTGTTACCAGTGCGGCCCGCCCGGACCACGCATCATCGCAGGGTACGCACAAGCTGGGTGCTTCAGGTGCCACTAACTCACTGCACCACAAGTCATCGCCACCTAGCCTTACTAAGGCAGAATTCATTAGACAAAGACATTGCTACCAGTGCAGCCTGCCCGGACCATACATCATCACAGGGTGTGCACACGCTGAGTGCTTCAGGTACCACTAACTCAGTGCACCACAAGTCACCGCCATGAGGCCGTACTGAGGCAGAATTCATTAGACAAAAGACAATGCTACCAGTGCGGCCCGCCCGGACCACGCATCATTGCAGGGAGCACACATGCTGAGTGCTTCAGGTGCCACTAACTCACTGCACCACAAGTCATTGCCATGCAGGTTTATTAAGGCAGAATTAATTAGACAAAAGACATTGTTACCAGTGCGGCCCGCCCGGACCAAGAATCATCGCAGGGTGCACACACGCTGAGTGCTTCTAGTGCCATCAACTCAGTGCACCACAAGTCACTGCCACGTGACCTTACAGAGGCAGAATTCATTAGACAAAAGACATTGATACCAGTGCGGCCCGCCCGAACCACGCATCATCGCAGGGTGCGCACACGCTGTGTGCTTCAGGTGCCACTAACTCACTTCACCACAAGTCATCGCCACCTAGCTTTACTAAGGCATAATTCATTGAACAAAAGACATTGCTACCATTGTGGCCTGCCCAGACCACGCATCATCGCAGGGTGTGCACACGCTGAGTGCTTCGGGTGCCACTAACTCAGTGCACAACAAGTCACAGCCACATGGCGTTACTGAGGCAGAATTCATTAGACAAAAGAGGTTGCTACCAGTGCGGCCTGCCCGGACCACGCATCATCGCAGGGTACGCACACGCTGAGTGCTTCAAGTGCCACTAACTCACTGAACCACAGGCCATCGCCAACTAGCCATACTAAGGCAGAATTAATTAGACAAAAGACATTGCTACCAGTGCAGCCCGGCCAGACCACACATCATCGCAGGGTGTGCACACGCTGAGTGCTTCAGGTGCAACTAACTCAGTGCACAACAAGTCACCGCCATGTGGCCTTACTGAGGCAGAAGTCATTAGACAAAAAACACTGCTACCAGTGCGGCCCGCCCAGACCACACATCATCGCAGGGTATGCACAAGCTGAGTGCTTCAGGTGCCACTAACTCACTGCACCACAAGCCATTGCCACCTAGCCTTACTAAGGCAGAATTCATTAGACAAAAGACATTGCTACCAGTGCCGCCCGCCCGGACCAAGCATCATCACAGGGTGCACACATGCTGAGTGCTTCAGGTGCCACTAACTCACTGCACCACAAGTCATCGCCATGTAGCTTTATTAAGGCAGAATTCATTAGACAAAAGACATTGTTACCAGTGCGGCCTGCCCGGACCAAGAATCACCGCAGGGTGCACACACGCTGAGTGCTTTGAGTGCCACTAACTCACTGCACCACAAGTCACCGCCACCTAGCCTTACTAAGGCAGAATTCATTAGACAAAAGACATTGCTACCAGTGCGGCCCGCTCGGACCACGCATCATGGCAGGGTGCACACACTCTGAGTGCTTCAGGTGCCACTAACTCACTGTCCGACAACTCGTCGCCATGTAGCCTTACTGAGGCAGAATTCATTAGACCAAAGACATTGCTACCAGTGCAGCCTGCCAGGACCACGCGTCTTCGCAGGGTGCGCACATGCTGAGAGTTTAAGCTGCCACTAACTCAGTGCACCACAAGTCACTGCTACGTGGCCTTACTGCGGCAGAATTCATTGGACAAAAGACATTGCTACCACTGCAGCCTGCCCAGACCACGAATCATCGCAAGGTGCGCACACGCTGAGGGCTTCAGGTGCCTCTAACTCACTGCACCACAAGTCATCACCAGCTAGCCTTACTAAGGCAGAATTCATTAGACAAAAGACATTGCTACCAGTGCGGCACGCCCGGACCATGCTTCATCGCAGGGTGCACACACGCTGAGTGCTTCAGGTGCCACTAACTCAGTGCACCACAAGTTACCGCCATGTGGCCTTACTAAGGCAGAATTCATTAGACAAAGACATTGCTACCAGTGCAGCCTGCCCGGACCATGCATCATCACAGGGTGTGCACACGCTGAGTGCTTCTAGTGCCATAAAGTCAGTGCACCACAAGTCACTGCCACGTGACCTTACAGAGGCAGAATTAATTAGACAAAAGACATTGATACCAGTGCGGCCCGCCCGGACCACGCATCATCAGAGGCTGCGCACATTGCTACCAGTGCAGCCCGGCCGGACCACGCATCATCACAAGGTGTGCACACGCTGAGTGCTTTAGGTGCCACTAACTCAGTGCACCACAAGTCACCGCCATGAGGCCTTACTGAGGCAGAATTCATTAGACAAAAGAGGTTGCTACCAGTGCGGCCTGCCCGGACCACGCATCATCGCAGGGTACGCACACGCTGAGTGCTTCAAGTGCCACTAACTCACTAAACCACAGGCCATCGCCAACTAGCCATACTAGGGAAGAATTAATTAGGCAAAAGACATTGCTACCAGTGCAGCCCGGCTGGACCACGCATCATCGCAGGGTGTGCACACGCTGAGTGCTTCAGGTGCCACTAACTCAGTGCACCACAAGTCACCGCCATGTGGCCTTACTGAGGCAGAATTCATTAGACAAAAGACACTGCTACCAGTGCTGCCCGCCCGGACCACACATCATCGCAGGGTATGCACAAGCTGAGTGCTTCAGGTGCCACTAACTAGTCACTGCACCACAAGCCATTGCCACCTAGCCTTACTAAGGCAGAATTCATGAGACAAAGACATTGCTACCAGTGCAGCCTGCCCGCAACACGCATCATCACAAGGTGTGCACACGCTGAGTGCTTTAGGTGCCACTAACTCAGTGCACCACAAGTCACCGCCATGAGGCCTTACTGAGGCGGAATTCATTAGACAAAAGACATTGCTACCAGTGCGGCCCGCCCGGACCAAGCATCATCACAGGGTGCACACATACTGAGTGCTTCAGGTGCCACTAACTCACTGCACCACAAGTCATCGCCATGTAGCTTTATTATGGCAGAATTCATTAGACAAAAGACATTGCTACCAGTGCGGCCCGCCCGAACCAAGAATCATCGCAGGGTGCACACACGCTGAGTGCTTTTAGTGCCACTAACTCAGTGCACCACAAGTCACTGCCACATGATCTTACAGAGGCAGAATTCATTAGATAAAAGACATTGATACCAGTGCGGCCCGCCCGGACCACGCATCATTGCAGGGTGCGCACACGCTAAGTTCTTCAGGTGCCACTAACTCACTGCACCACAAGTCATCACCACCTAGCCATACTAAGGCAGAATTCATTAGACAAAAGACATTGCTACCAGTGCGGCCCGCCCGGACCACGCATCATCGCAGGGTGTGCACACGCTGAATGCTGCAGGTACCACTAACTCAGTGCACCACAAGTCACCACCATGTGGCCTTACTGAGGCAGAATTCATTAGACAAAAGACACTGCTACCAGTGCGGCCCGCCTGGACCATGCATCATCGCAGGGAACGCACAAGCTGAGTGCTTCAGGTGCCACTAACTCACTGCACCACAAGTCATCACCACCTAGCCCAACTAAGGCAAAATTCATTAGACAAAGACATTGCTACCAGTGCAGCCTGCCCGGACCACGCATCATCACAGGGTGTGCACACGCTGAGTGCTTCAGGAGCCACTAACTCAGTGCACATCAATGTCACCACCATGAGGCCTTACTGAGGCAGAATTCATTAGACAAAAGACATTGCTACCAGTGCGGCCCGCCCGGACCAAGCATCATCGCATGGTGCACACATGCTGAGTGCTTCAGGTGCCACTAACTCACTGCACCACAAGTCATAGCCATGTAGCTTTATTAAGGCAGAATTCATTAGACAAAAGACATTGCTACCAGTGCGGCACGCCGGACCAAGAATCATCGCAGGGTGCACACACGCTGAGTGCTTCTAGTGCCACTAGCTCAGTATCACCACAAGTCACTGCCACATGATCTTACAGAGGCAGAATTCATTAGACAAAAGACATTGATACCAGTGTGGCCCGCCCGGACCATGCATCATCGCAGGGTGCGCACACGCTGAGTGCTTCAGGTGCCACTAACTCACTGCACCACAAGTTATCGCCACCTAGCCATACTGCGGCAGAATTCATTAGACAAAAGACATTGCTACCAGTGCGGCCTGCCCGGACCACGCATCATCGCAGGGTGTGCACACGCTGAATGCTTCAGGTGCCACTAACTCAGTGCACCACAAGTCACCGCCATGTGGCCTTACTGAGGCAGAATTCATTAGACAAAAGACACTGCTACCAGAGCGGCCCGCCCGGACCACGCATCATCACAGGGTACGCACAAGCTGAGTGCTTCAGGTGCCACTAACTCACTGCACCACAAGTCATCGACACCTAGCCTTACTAAGGCAGAATTCATTAGACAAAGACATTGCTACCAGTGCAGCCTGCCCAGACCACGCATCATCGCAGGGTGTGCACACGCTGAGTGTTTCAGGTGGCACTAACTCACTGCACAACAAGTCATCGCCATGTAGCTTTATTAAGGCAGAATTCATTAGACAAAAGACATTGCTACCAGTGCGGCCCGCCCGGACCACGCATCATCGCAGGATGCACACATGCTGAGTGCTTCAGGTGCCACTAACTCACTGCACAACAAGTCATCGCCATGTAGCTTTATTAAGGCAGAATTCATTAGACAAAAGACACTGCTAGCAGTGCGGCCCGCCCGGACCAAGAATCATCACAGGGTGCACACACGCTGAGTGCTTCTAGTGCCACTAACTCAGTGCACCACAAGTCACTGCCACGTGACTTTACAGAGGCAGAATTTATTAGACACAAGACATTGATACCAGTGCAGCCACCCGGACCACGCATCATCGCAGGGTGCGCACACGCTGAATGCTTCAGGTGCCACTAACTCACTGCACCACAAGTCATAGCCACCTAGCTTTACTAAGGCAGAATTCATTAGACAAAAGACATTGCTACCAGTGCGGCCCGCCCGGACCACGCATCATCGCAGGGTACACACAAGCTGAGTGCTTCAGTTGCCACTAACTCACTGCACCACAAGTCACCGCCACCTAGCCTTTCTAAGGCAGAATTCATTAGACAGAAGACATTGCTACCAGTGCGGCCCGCCCGGACCACGCATCATCGCAGGGTGCACACACGCTGAGTGCTTCAGGTGCCACTAACTCACTGCCCGACAAGTCATCACCACCTAGCCATACTAAGGCAGAATTCATTAGACAAAAGACATTGCTACCAGTGCGGCCCGCCCGGACCACACATCATCGCAGGGTGTGCACACGCTGAATGCTTCAGGTGCCACTAACTCAGTGCACCACAAGTCACCACCGTGTGGCCTTACTGAGGCAGAATTCATTAGACAAAAGACACTGCTACCAGTGTGGCCCACCCGGACCACGCATCATCGCAGGGTACGCACAAGCTGAGTGCTTCAGGTGCCACTAACTCACTGCACCTCAAGTCATCGCCACCTAGCCCAACTAAGGCAGAATTCATTAGACAAAGACATTGCTACCAGTGCAGCCTGCCCGGACCACGCATCATCACAGGGTGTGCACACGCTGAGTGGTTCAGGTGCCACTAACTCAGTGCGCATCAATGTCACCACCATGAGGCCTTACTGAGGCAGAATTCATTAGACAAAAGACATTGCTACCAGTGCGGCCCGCCCGGACCAAGCATCATCGCAGGGTGCACACATGCTGAGTGCTTCAGGTGCCACTAACTCACTGCACCACAAGTCATAGCCATGTAGCTTTATTAAGGCAGAATTCATTAGACAAAAGACATTGCTACCAGTGCGGCCCGCCGGACCAAGAATCATCGCAGGGTGCACACACGCTGAGTGCTTCTAGTGCCACTAGCTCAGTGCACCACAAGTCACTGCCACATGATCTTACAGAGGCAGAATTCATTAGACAAAAGACATTGATACCAGTGTGGCCCGCCCGGACCATGCATCATCGCAGGGTGCGCACACGCTGAGTGCTTCAGGTGCCACTAACTCACTGCACCACAAGTCACCGCCACCTAGCCATACTAAGGCAGAATTCATTAGACAAAGACATTGCTACCAGTGCGGCCCGCCCGGACCCCGCATCATCGCAGGGTGTGCACACGCTGAATGCTTCAGGTGCCACTAACTCAGTGCACCACAAGTCACCGCCATGTGGCCTTACTGAGGCAGAATTCATTAGACAAAAGACACTGCTACCAGAGCGGCCCGCCCGGACCACGCATCATCACAGGGTACGCACAAGCTGAGTGCTTCAGGTGCCACTAACTCACTGCACCACAAGTCATCGACACCTAGCCTTACTAAGGCAGAATTCATTAGACAAAGACATTGCTACCAGTGCAGCCTGCCCAGACCACGCATCATCGCAGGGTGTGCACACGCTGAGTGTTTCAGGTGGCACTAACTCAGTGCACCACAATGTCACCACCATGAGGACGTACTAAGGCAGAATTCATTAGACAAAAGACATTGCTACCAGTGCGGCCCGCCCGGACCACGCATCATCGCAGGATGCACACATGTTGAGTGCTTCAGGTGCCACTAACTCACTGCACAACAAGTCATCGCCATGTAGCTTTATTAAGGCAGAATTCATTAGACAAAAGACACTGCTAGCAGTGCGGCCCGCCCGGACCAAGAATCATCGCAGGGTGCACACACGCTGAGTGCTTCTAGTGCCACTAACTCAGTGCACCACAAGTCACTGCCACGTGACTTTACAGAGGCAGAATTTATTAGACACAAGACATTGATACCAGTGCAGCCACCCGGACCACGCATCATCGCAGGGTGCGCACACGCGGAATGCTTCAGGTGCCACTAACTCACTGCACCACAAGTCATAGCCACCTAGCTTTACTAAGGCAGAATTCATTAGACAAAAGACATTGCTACCAGTGCGGCCTGCCCAGGTCACGCGTCATCGCAGGGATCTCACACGCTGAGTGCTTCAGGCGCCAATAACTCACTGCACCACAAGTCATCGCCACCTAGCCTTACTGAGGCAGAATTCATTAGACAAAAGACATTGCTACCAGTGCGGCCTGCCAGGGCCACGCGTCATCGCAGGGTGCGCACATGCTGAGTGTTTCAGCTGCCACTATCTCAGTGCACCACAAGTCACTGCCACGTGGCCTTACTGAGGCACAATTAATTAGACAAAAGACATTGCTTCCACTGCAGCCTGCCTGAACCTCGCATCATCGCAGGGTGCGCACACGCTGAGGGCTTCAGGTGCCACTAACTCACTGCACCACATGTCATCGCCACCTAGCCTTACCAAGGCAGAATTAATTAGACAAAAGACATTGCTACCAGTGCGACCTGCCCAGACCACGCATCATCGCAGGGTGCACACACGCTGAGTGCTTCAGGTGCCACTAACTCAGTGCACCACAAGTCACTGCCACGTGGCATTACTGAGGCAGAATTCATTAGACAAAAGACATTGCTACCAGTGCGGCCCGCCCGGACCACGCATCATCGCAGGGTACACACAAGCTGAGTGCTTCAGTTGCCACTAACTCACTGCACCACAAGTCACCGCCACCTAGCCTTTCTAAGGCAGAATTCATTAGACAAAAGACATTGCTACCAGTGCGGCCCGCCCGGACCATGCATCATCGCAGGGTGCACACACGCTGAGTGCTTCAGGTGCCACTAACTCACTGCCCGACAACTCATCGCCACGTAGCCTTATTAAGGCAGAATTCATTAGAAAAAAGACATTGCTACCAGTGCGGCCTGCCCGGACCACGCATCATCGCAGGGTACGCACAAGCTGAGTGCTTCAGGTGCCACTAACTCACTGCACCACAAGTCATCGCCACCTAGCCTTTCTAAGGCAGAATAAATTAGATAAAGATATTGCTACCAGTGCGGCCTGCCCGGACCATGCATCATCGCAGGGTGCACACACGCTGAGTGCTTCAGGTGCCACTAACTCAGTGCAGCACAAATCACCGCCATGTGGCCTTACTGAGGCAGAATTCATTAGACAAAAGACACTGCTACCAGTGCGGTCTGACCGGACCACGCATCATCGCAGGGTGCGCACAAGCTGAGTGCGTCAGGTGCCACTAACTCACTGCACCACAAGTCATCGCCACCTAGCCTTACTAAGGCAGAATTAATTAGACAAAGACATTGCTACCAGTGCAGCCTGCCCGGACCACGCATCATCACAGGGTGTGCACACGCTGAATTCTTCAGGTGCCACTAACTCAGTGCACCACAAGTCACCGCCATGAGGCCTTACTGAGGCAGAATTAATTAGGCAAAAGACATTGCTACAAGTGCGGCCCACCCGGACCACGCATCATCGCAGGGTGCACACATGCTGAGTGCTTCAGGTGCCACTAACTCACTGCACACAAAGTCTTCGCCATGTAGCTTTATTAAGGCAGAATTCATTAGACAAAAGACATTGCTACCAGTGCGGCCTGCCCGGACCAAGAATCATCGCAGGGTGCACACACGCTAAGTGCTTCCAGTGCCACTAACTCAGTACACCACAAGTCGCTGCCACGTGACCTTACAGAGGCAGAATTTATTAGACAAAAGACATTGATACCAGTGCTGCCCGCCCGGACCACGCATCATCGCAGGGTGCGCACACACTGAGTGCTTCAGTTGCCACTAACTCACTGCACCACAAGTCATCACCACCTACCTTTACTAAGGCAGAATTTTTTAGACAAAAGACATTGATACCAGTGCGGCCTGCCCGGACCATGCATCATTGCAGGGTGCACACACGCTGAGTGCTTCAGGTGCCACTAAATCAGTGCACCACAAGTCACTGCCATGTGGCCTTAATGAGGCAGAATTCATTATACAACAGACACTGCTGCCAGTGCGGCCCGCCCGGACCACGCATCATCGCAGGGTGCGCACACGCTGAGTGCTTCAGTTGCCACTAACTCAGTGCACCACAAGTCACAGCCACGTGGCCTTACTGCGGCAGAATTCATTAGACAAAAGATGTTGCTACCTGTGCGGCCTGCCCGGACCACGCATCATCGCAGGGTAAGCACACGCTGAGTGCTTCAAGTGCCACTAACTCACTGAACCACAGGTCATCGCCAACTAGCCATACTAAGGCAGAATTCATTAAACAAAAGTTATTGCTACCAGTGCGGCCCGCCAGGACCACACATCATCGCAGGGAATGCACACGCTGAGTGCTTCACGTACCACTAACTCAGTGCGCCAGAAGTCACCGCCACGTGGCCTTACTGAGGCAGAACTCATTAGACAAAAGGCATTGCTACCAGTGCAGCCCGCCCGGATCACGCATCATCACAGGCTGCGCATACGTTGAGTGCTTCAGGTGCCACTAACTCAGTGCACCACAAATCACTGCCACGTGGCCTTGCTGAGGCAGAATTCATTAGACAAAAGACATCGCTACCAGTGCAGCCCACACGGACCACGCATCATCGCAGGGTGCACACACGCTGAGTGCTTCCGGTGCCACTAACTCACTGCACCACAAGTCATCGCTACCTTCCCTTTTTAGTCAGAATTCATTAGACAAAAGACATTGCTACCAGTGCAGCCCGCCCGGACCACGCATCATCGCAGGGTGCGCATACGCTGAGTGCTTCAGGTGCCACTAACTCATTGCACCACAAGTCACTGCCACGTGGCTTTACTGAGGCAGAATTCATTAGACAAAAGACATTGCTACCAGTGCGGCCCGCCAGACTACGCATAATCGCAGGGTGTGCACACGCTGAATGCTTCAGGTGCCACTAACTCAGTGCACCAAGAGTCACCGCCACGTGGCCTTACTGAGGCAGAATTAATTAGACAAAAAACATTGCTACGAGTGCGGCCTGCCCGGACCATGCATCCTCGCAGGGTGCACACAAGCTATGTACTTCAGGTGCCCCTAACTCACTGCACCACAAGTCGTTGCCACCTAGCCTTACTAAGGCAGAATTCATTCAACAAAAGACATTGCTACAAGTGCAGCCCGCCTGGACCACGCATCATCGCAGGGTGCGCACACGATGAGTGCTTCCGGTGCCACTAACTCACTGCACCACAAGTCATCGCCACCTTCCCTTTTTAAGTCAGGATTCATTAGACAAAAGACATTGCTACCAGTGTAGCCCGCCCGGACCACGCATCATCGCAGGGTGCGCAAAGGCTGAGTACTTCAGGTGCCACTAACTCATTGCACCACAAGTCACTGCCACGTGACCTTACTGAGGCAGAATTCATTAGACAAAAGACATTGCTACCAGTGCGGCCCACCCGGACCACGCATAATCACAGGGTGCGCACATGCTGAGTGCTTCAGGTGCCACTAACTCACTGCACCACAAGTCATCGCCACCTAGCCTTGTTAACGCAGAATTCATTAGACAAAAGACATTGCTGCCAGTACAGCCCGCCCACACCACACATCATCGCAGGATGCTCACACGCTGAGTACCTCAGGTGCCACTAACTCAGTGAGCCACAAGTCACCGCCACGTGGCCTTACTGAGGCAGAATTCATTCGACAAAAGACATTGCTACCAGTGCGGCCCGCCCGGACCATGCATCCTCGCAGGGTGCACACAAGCTATGTACTTCTGGTGCCACTAACTCACTGCACCACAAGTCATCACCACCTAGCCTTGTTAACGCAGAATTCATTAGACAAAAGACATCGCTACCAGTGCAGCCCTCCCAAGACCACGCATCATCACAGGGTGCACACATGCTGAGTGCTTCAGGTGCCACTAACTCAGTGCACCACAAGTCACCACCATGTGGCCTTACTGAGGCAGAATTCATTAGGCAAAAGACATTGCTACCAGTGTGGCCTGCCCAGACCACGCATCATCGCAGGGTGTGCACATGCTGGTTGCTTCAGGTGCCACTAACTCAGTCTACCACTTATCATCACTGGCTGCCCACACGCTGAATTTCCAATAACTGTGCAGCGCTACTGAACGCCACGTTGCTGTAGGCCCTTGCTGACCCCTGCCTCTGGCCTACACTGCGGTCAGCACGGCTCACAATTAGAATTGAGTGATTATTCATTAATTACAGAGTCTAGTAGACAACTAACTACAACGCCTTTGAAACCTAAATAATATCATTTTAGTATCCTTGCTTCAAGAACTTTTTTGATATCAATTATAGCTTTAGTACAATCACGAAATTCATCTTGCAAGTCCAAAGGAACACTGAATGGCAGTCTACACTGCGGCCAGCAGAGCTCACAGTTCGAATTCAGTCTAGATTCATGAATTTCAGAGTCCAGTAGGCAACTAACTATAACGTCCCCGAAGCCTACACATTTCGACAATGTATTCCATATATATTTCATCTTTTGTTACCTACACTACAGTCAGCAGAGCTCACAATTTACATTGAGACATGATTTATTAATTACAGACAGAATTGTACTCTTTGTCCTCAGATTTTCTCAAGAGGAATTGACAAAAAGTATTTCTCGATGTTTGTGCTGACTGCTGCCTTCCATCTACTTTGCGGATAGCAGGGCTCGATTTCCAGATCAAGTCGCAATTGGAGATGACACAGTCCAATATGCAAGAGACATTGCTCCCAGTGTGGCCCGCCCGGACCATGCATCATCGCTGGCTGTGCACACGCTGAATGCTTGTAATGCCCCTATCTCAGTGCAGCACAACTCATGGACCCTTTATGATACAATATTTTGTGCATAATTTCACATCTGGTGCCCCTACCTCAGTGTACCACAAGTCATGGACCCTTTACAATAGAATCTTTTGTGTATTATTTCACATCTGGTGCGCCTACCTTAGTGCAGCACAAATCATTGACCCTTTATGATTGAATCTCTGTGTTTAATCCAATGATTATAGTTCTACTTGTTGCCAGCACCAACCATTGCTGGAGGGCTGGCTTACACTCACACCACACGCATCCAGCTCAGATGTCACTGGACAGCGGACCCTGGTAATAAAAAAGGAGTTAAGCGCACTTGCCCGTACCCAGTTCCACCATCTATCTGTGTCCGTGTGTTCATTATGTATGCAACATGCTGCCCCTGGGCCCTACCACATCACATTGTGCTCTGGACAGCGTATGCAACCAACTTACCTTTGACAGTTGGAGAAAAGTTTGGTTATGTAACTTTGTCTCGGTCATTGTACAAGTACGTACGTAGAGACTGGATGATTAGAGTACTGCAAGGAGTGTGTATAGTAAATGTTGGACAGGCCACATGAAGGGCTTGCTCCCTCCCCGCATGACAGGGCCCAAGCCCCGGACCCCCAGGTGTTACCCACAAGAGCAACCCGCACCCCGTCTCCCAACGGAACTCCTGCCCCCGGACATCCATGTATCATGGGGCCGAACCACTACCGGCTCCCCCGGCCGGACCAGCCGCCATCTTGGACACTGCACCACGAGGCCGAGTGGCCTTAGCTCGACCCTAACCCTGGGCCTGGCCAGGCCCGACATCCCGGCACCACCATCCACCCAGGAGGTGAACGGACCACTTGGCAGGTCAATGGGAGAAAGAAATGTCGATGGCTCTCCCCCGCCAGGTGCCGATCGCCCTCCAGCTCCCCCGGGCGCTGGCTCCACCCCCCTGCTGGGTGTCTGGACTCCCTCATCCCGGACCTTCCGACCTCCAAGCGCGAGGGTCCGGACATCAAAGGGCGCCAGACCTATAACTAGGGCAGCTCCAGAGCAGGAAGGCAGTTGTATCCTGGAGTCGAGAGACACCGAGAAGAACTCAGCCTTGACGGACTACCGGCGCTGCCGTAGCCCTGCCTTGGTAACTATCATCCTGCCTGCTGGCACTGCCGCGGCCTTCTGCATCCTCCATCCTCGTCGGGACCTGCTGGCGCTGCCGCGGACCGTTGTAACGACCACCTTCATCGGGACATGCTGGCGCTGCCGCGGACCGTGTAACGACCACCTTCATCGGGACCTGCTGGCGCTGCCGCGGACCGTGTAACGACCATCTTCACCGGGACCTGCTGGCGCTGCCGCGGCCCGTCCAAAGCTAGAACATCGAGCTCGAGGATTGTGAGCTATCCATCATACCATCTCAGCTACCAGATTGGTAACCAGACTGTCCCGCTACCCCCTTTTCCAAACCAAGAGACTAGAATCGAGGGGACCCCTGAGTCCAGACCTCCTTGTACCATTCCGTCGTACCTTAAGAAATCGCTTATAAAGAACGTTAAATCCTATCCTTGTGTGGTGTATATCTGTGGGGGGGAAGTTACTCGTCTGTACGATCGCTGGAGACGGCTCTCCCCGGAGACCTCTCCCCTTGTCCTCGGCCGACCCTCCCGGTCCGTCTAACAGTAAATTTATGAGTGCGTGGGGATTGGCGGAGTGATTGTATAAGTACATATGTTGGTGCAGCCTAACTTTGACAACAAGCTTGTCTCTAATTGGCTTCCCTCCATGTCCCAAAAACTGAATTTTGGACTTTGCATGGCTCAGTATTGCTACAGCGGCAATACTACACTGAATGTGCAATAAACATTCACATCCAAACAAATGTGTCATGTCCACTATCTTCCTTGTGTGGAACTATGGATGAATGTAGGGTCAAGGATTCCCTGTACCTTTCATGTTGGCCATGTTGTGGGACTTGGCTCACAGAGTGACACATTGACGCTTGCGACGCGGGTGACGGCAGCACTACAACAAGAACACCTGCATGCCAGTTTTGCCAGATTTTTTAATCATTCTCTAGCCCAAAGACAACCAAAAAGTAGTCCAAAGTAGCCCAATATTGCTACTTTAAGGAAAGAGGGGCAGGGACATCGTCAAGCAGGCGGCGAAGGCTTTGGAATTGATGTTTCAGCAGGCTGCCAAGTAAACATTTGTCTAATAAAGCGCTTTAACATACTAGTTTGCTGGAGCACTGTATATATATTCATAATCTGGCAACTAGCACAAACCAAAATTTTACCACACAACCGGGAAAAATATAGCCTAATTGTGCGTGATCTAGTCAAATCTAGCAACAGTGCCGCATCAGTTGATTCCTCATACAGCTCACGATGGAGCCACTCAAGTGGCTCCGGAGTCATTCTTCATAGCCTCACACAGGAATGGCATACGCCAGGCCAGTCCACTCTGCTTACACTTAGAGGGAAGAACAACAACGCTACATGGCCCAGATTTTCATTGTACTGATCTGCTGGTCACAGGTCTAGTTGTCATTATGCCAAAGCCACTCCCTTACGGCTGGTATACACCCACACCACACCCATCCAGCACAGGCGTCACAGGACACGGGACCCTACCAATAAAAAAGACCGGGCACACGTGCTCTATGCCATTTTAGAGTTGCTCCCACCGCATGCACTGTCATGGCCCGTCCCGGTGGTCCGGACACCTCATGTAGGCCTGAGCCACCAAACAGGAAGTCCTACCACCACGTGCGTGGTCTCACTGGTCACTGAGTTAGTGGCACCACAAGGACTGAGCGGATGTGCAACCTGCGATGATGATAGGTGCACTAGTATGTCCTCTGCCATGGCAAAATAAAGACACAGTCCCAAATGTGAGACCTGTTGGCCTGCGGAGCAGGACGCATGATGTGGAGGGTGCCCTGTCCGCAAAAAGGTGAGCAGTGAGGCCCGGGTGCGCAGCGGTGGGCAAATACATCTGGGTGGCGGGAGTGGATACACAATGGCGACACAGCGATTTAAGGGTACACAGTCGTATATTCTCTCCCATTACTAATTCTATACTATGTTTCAGATGTGGGAGCTTGAGGGCTCCACTAGGTCCCGGCACGTGGTTGGAGACACAGTGGTGGCGTAAATGTGAGCAGTGAGGGTTTTGTCAACATTATGGGCACTCACTGTCCCTCTTCATCTCTTCCTTTCTCTCCTTCACACTCTTTCTCTCTCTCTTCTTCTCACACTGTTTCTCTCTTTATCTCTCTCTTCCTGTTTCTTACACTCTATCTCTCTCTTCCTATCTCTCACTGTTTCTCTCTCTCTTCATCTCTCTCACTCTTTCTCTCATTCTCTTTGTCTTCCTCTCGCTCTTTCTTTCTTTTTCTCTTTCTCTTCCTCTCACTCTCACTGTTTCTCTCTTTCTCTCTGTATTCCTCTCACTCTTTCTTTTTCTCTCTGTCTTCCTCTCACACTTTCTTTCTCTATCTCTCTTTCTCTCTCCTCTGATGGACGCATGACACACAATCTTATCTTGCTTTTTGTCTTGCATGCCTGCTATGATGCGTAGCCGTCCTGCAATCAACACTCAATCTGAAAGTTTGCCGCGTGTACACAATAGGTGAGGAGGTTTCTTTGGCACGCAGTGGACCCTCTTCGACACACACTGGTGGTGTAAGGTGAGCAGAGAGGCTTGTTTGCGCAGTGGCGGGCAGTCACCGCCAGGCAGTGGGAGTCGATGGGGTGCAGCAGCCTGGGTGCGCAGCAGCATGCAGTCACCTCCAGGCAGTGGGAGTGCATGGGGTGCATCAGCCTAGGTGCGCAGCGGCTGTCATATACCTCTGAGCAGTGGGAGTGGATGGGGTGCAGCAGCCTGGGTGTTCAGCAGCGAGTAGACACCTCTGGGCAGTAGAAGTGGATGGGGTACACTAGCCTGGATACACAAAGTCGGGACAGCGACTTAGGCATGCGCAGTTGTATGTACTCATCCATCACTGATTCCCTACTATGTTTCAGATGACTAAGATTGAGGTCTGCCCTATATCCCGGCACATGTTTGGAGACACACCGGTGGCAGAAAGGTGAACTGTGAGGATTTTCTCCACAGTGTCAACACTCCCTCTGCCTCTCCATCTCTTTCTTTCTGTCACTCGCACTCTTTCTCTCTCACTCTCTATCTCTTCCTTTCTCTCTCTCACACTCATTCTCTCTTTCTTCGTCTCTTTCTCTCTCTCTCTTTTTTCTCTCTCTTCCTCTTTCTCTCTCTCTCCCTCTCTCTCACACTGTTTCTCTATCTCTTCCTCTATTACACTGTTTCTCTCTTCCTTTTATCTCACTCTTTCTCTCTTTCTCAGTCTTCCTGTCTCTCACTCTTTCTCTCTCTCTTCCTCACTCTCACTCTTTCTTTCTCTCTCTTCCTCTCTCTAATTTTTTCTATCTCTCTCTTCCTCTCTCTTACACTGTTTCTCTCTCTCTTTTCCTTGTATCTTACTCTTTCTCTCTCTTTTTCTCTCTCTCACTCTTTCTCTCTTTGTCTGTCTTCCTCTCTCTCTCTCAGTGAGTCAATGTCCCCCCCCCCCCTTAAGTGATGTAGTGGATGTATTGATGTGTGCAATGTATTTACCGAGCAGGTACCCCTCCCCAAACTCTCCAGCACTCAGACGTCTGTGTATTCCACTGTGTCGGAAGATGAAAGAGTCATGTGTACTGCCGGGGTATTTGGCTACGATGTCTGTTATGAGATACTTAGCGTTGCACACAATCTGTATGTTGAGGGAATGGTAGCATTTCCGATTCCTGTAGACATATTCAGTTTCTGCTGGGGGTGTGATGGCCACATGGGTCCCGTCAATGCAGCCAATGACGTGGGGGAAACGTGCAATCTGGTAGAAGTCCAGTATCGTTTGCTGTAATGCCTGTTGGGTGGTGGGGAAGTAAATGTGATGTGAGAGCCTCAGTAGCATTGCATCTAGGAAGGCATGGAAGAAGCGCGAAAGTGCACTCTGTGACACCCCACCAACCTCCGCTATGACCCGTTGAAAACTCCCTGACGCCAGGAGGTGCAGGGAGCACAGGACCTGCACATGTGTGGGAATTGTTTGTGTCCTGCGAGTAGGGTGCTCCAAGTGGGGTTTCAGCTCCTCAATCAGGTCCATTATGGTCTGTGGGTGCAGTCTGTACTTGTCATAGATGTCCTCTTCAGTGTTCTGGAACAGGGTGATGCGCAGCCTGAAGATACGTTCCTGTCTCATTCTCCTGTGAGCAAGGGCCCGAATACGCAGCCTCCTGGCTATCACGTACATTGCAGCCATTGTGGGTGTGTTTGTTGCATTGTGGGCTGCTTTTTGTACCTTGCACCAGTTTACCACCTGCAAGCAATTGGTGTTAATAGCGATTTCTTAAATTGCCAATTTTGCGATTTCGCAATTTGCGAAAATTTCATACATGTGTTTGCGATTTCTTAGCTAGCGAATTCTTGTTAGCGATATTCGCAACGCTAAGGAATCGCAAATTAAGTATTCGCTAGGAAATTCGCTGTTTTCTTGTTTCGCAGCCTAAGCAATCGCTAATTTAGCGATTTCTTATTTTTCTGTTTGGAAGTGTGTCATACATATGAAATAGCGAAAAATCAGTCGCAAACGCTGTTTTTTGCGATTCGCAGCGTTTGCGACTAATTTTTCCTTTCATACATATGCCCCCAGGATTCTTATTTGTCCAACCTAACGTGACTGTCACATTTGTTTGTGGGGGTAGGGGTGAGGGGGGATGGTGGACAAGGAGCTCCTGCTGGGGGATGTCGGAGCAGTGTTGGGGTCCGACTTGCATGATCATTGCCTCCATTGCATCTGTTCTCAGAGACTTACGAGACGGCAGGCTAGCTCGTAGATGAAGAGCTGCGAGCCGACTGGCAGGCTCATAGAGGGAGAACCGCGGCCCGTCAGTTTGCACGGGGAGAGCTGCGGACCAGCTCGCAGAGGAACACCTGAGGGCCGACTGGTATAGGGAAAGGTGCGGGACATTGGCTTCCAAAGGGATAGCTGAGGAACAGTGATGTGGGGAGAGGAAGTGTGAACGGGTTATCTCGCATAGAGACTTGTGGTATATTTCCAGTCTTGGCTTCACAGATACAACTGCGGGCCCGAGAACTTGCATCCGAAGAGCTGTGAGCCGACAAGTGGTTCGCAGAGGGAGACTTGCGGGCCCAAGAATGTTGTTGATGGGGAAAAGAGTGTGTTACCTGCTGATGTAGGGAGACGCAGCGTGAAAGAGGTATCTCGCACAGACAGAGCTCCGGTATATTAAATTGCCCCCAGGACCTTTCTTTTATATTTTCACTTGATGCAAGGCACGAGATGGCTGCTAACACTTGCTGGTTTGAAATGTTAGCAGCCAATCGGAAGCAAGCTCGTGCTCGGGAGTTAGGCACCATCCAGATATATATATCTTTTTTTCCTTTAATATCTCAAAAACTACTGAACGGATTTACACCATTTCAACAGAAGCACGCTTTCTGGACCAAGGCCTTTCTCCCTGCCAAATCTGGCGCAATTCCGTTCAGCAGTTTGACCTGTAGCCTTGTCTAAATTTTCCTATGGAAAATACATTGAGAAACCACTTTTTCGGACCCCCCTTTTTTCTCAGCCCCCTCTTGACCAATCACCCTGTAATATGTCTTCGCAGCTGGATGGCTCCGGTCGTGGGTGCAAATATCTCCCAATAAACTTGCTTTCAGTCAACAACCAACCTTGTACGTCCTCAAGACACCCCTAAAGTTTCAAGATACGAGCTGATCAAAAAAGAGAATCTTTCTGGAAAATGTAGTAAAGATTCATCAAACGATGCCAAAGTTATAAGCACATGGAGGGCTCCAGGACGGAGGCCGTACAACCCCCCTCCCAACTTGAGTGAAGCCCCGTGTCTGCGGGGACCTCAGCGGGCCCCCGAAGCTCCAGCAAGCCCCAGCTATTATTTTTTAAGAAATGCCCTGGGGACCTAGCCCTCCCCGGGATCTCATTAAAATAAAACGCGTGAACCCGCAACCCCAGCGCGAATTGCGCCGATATATATATATTTCAGCGGGGTCTGAGTCTCCTTCTTCGCCGCCATTGTGTGGAAGTAGTAGGAGTTGGAACTTTCGATTTATATATATATTCACTGAAAAAACCATAGGTTTCACACACGTTATAGTTAGGAATTAGCATTTAAAAAACCTTGCTAATTCACTGAAAAAACCATAGGTTTCACACATGTTATAGTTAGCTGGAAATTTTACTGATAAAAAACCAATGAAATTCCCCCGTTATAGTTACTGTAGGCGACTATAACTCACGCGACCGCAATCCTCTGCTGATGCTAATTCTGTATTTAGACACTTATTTGCCCATGTCTTCTTCCATTAAATTTTAGCTATACATATATTACAATTTTTTTTTTTCATAAAGACACATATGTCATCAGCAGAGGATTACGGTCGCGTGAGTTATAGTTGCCTACAGTAACTATAACGAGGGAATTTCATTGGTTTTTTATCAGTAAAATTTCCAGCTAACTATAACATGTGTGAAACCTATGGTTTTTTCAGTGAATTAGCAAGGTTTTTTAAATGCTAATTCCTAACTATAACGTGTGTGAAACCTATGGTTTTTTCAGTGAATTTGTACGGTTTTTTAAATGCTAAGTTACTTTACGCCATTCGTGGCGTGCGCACCCACTTAACGCAGTTCGTTCACCCGCCATCCTATCGTAGAATGGGACTGCCCGCCATTGGTGCAGGGGTCCCGTTGGTGACATTAGGATGCGCCCGCTGCACTGGCGGGCGCATCCTGCATACTTGACATTGCAGCAGGTGGTGCTCTCAGCACCGCCCGCCGCAATGCCAAGAAGGCATGTCGTGCTGTTCCATGCACAACGTGGCAGGCACCGCACGGTACCTGCCATGTTTTGCATGGAACTGCAGGGGGGTACCATAGGTACCCCCCATGTGCACGCCCCACCCCCCAGTATCCATGGGGCCCGCTACGGGTGCCCAATGGTGAGAACCACCTGCCTTTCCGTGGCGGCATTGCCGCCACGGAAAGGCATGTCCACGTACATATGCTAATATCGCCACCATGTTAACAGCTTTTGCGCCCGGTAGGCGGATTGCCTACTGGCGGAAAACTGACAGACGGTCTTTCCGTCTGCCGGGGTCCCCCCCACCATGGTAATGTGGCAGGGGGAAATTGCTATGCGGGCTGTGGTTTTTGGCGATCCGCCCGCTATCCTAATGGCCCTCTTATTCTTTGAATTTCTCAAAAACGACTGAACGGATCTACACAATTTTTTTAAAAAAAGGTCACTTTCTGAACCAAGCTCTACCTTTCTGCCAAACTTGGGGTAATTCCGTTCAGTAGTTCGGGCTGTAGCTCATCACAAAATTTCCTATGGAAATTCACATAGGGAAAAAGCGTTTTGGGACCCCCCTTTTTTCTCAGCCCCCGCTTGACAAATCACCCCCAAACTTTGAGGATAGGAGCTGGCCTGGATAGTCTTTTTTTTGGAAGAATTTCGCAAAGATTCGTCAAATGATGCCAAAGTTATTAGCAAATCAAAAAATGATTTTCCTATGGAAACTAGGTTGTAACTATAACTACCTACTGGCGACATATATATAAAAAAGCAATTGATGCTAAAATATTTATATAGCAATAATAAATATTTAAAACACTCCAAGCAAAGCATACTTTTAGGAAATTCATAAAAAGTTGCTAATAAATGTACTACCAAGATAAAATATTGAATTTGAGACATGAAAAAAGGTAAAACCATCTATGTTCAATCTATAAAATCAGGTCATCAATCAAATAGTGATAGTCCCATTGCATGTGTGAACAGACCTTTGAGTAAATACTAAGTCAAGTCATATACCATCAAAAATGCTTAAAAGTCTTGTTGCAATGTCAACCAAAGACAATGCTTCCCAAGTGGGCCTTAACTCTTAGTCTATGACGAGTCATCAATAAAGTGCAAAATGCTAATAGTGCAAAAAAGTCAACTATAGAAATCACGTCCGTGACTTACTAAAGTGCTAATGTGTAAAAATAAATAAAGTGAAGTGAAGGCTAACATTTTGATCATTTGAAGTAGCGGTGATAAGAATTAATACAAATGTTTAAGGAATATATAGAATATTCATAACCATGTGTGGAAATCCTCACTTGAATTGAGACCTTGGGGCATCTTAGTGTCTAATTCAAGAATGTATTTGGTCTCAAGCCTCCTTAGCATCAGTTCACGGTTGCCACCTTGTCTGAGGGGCAGGATTGAATCCACGACAAAGTATTTAAGATCGTCTAATTTACTGCCGTGGTGATCCTTGAAGTGCCTGGCAACTGGGTAAGTGTCATCTTTGTTCGTAATGGCCCTCAGGTGCTGGAGCATTCGAATGTGCACCTGCAGCTTGGTGCTACCCACATTCTGCAGGCCACACGAACACTCCAGCACATATACAGCATGATCAGTCTTACAATTGAGGTTCTTGGTGATTAGTATGGGATTGGGAGAGAAGGGTGTGCAGTATGCAGTGGTATTTACCCCATACCTGCATGCCTTACAGCTGGTACATCTCCTAAAACTTCTCCTGGAACTCAACCATACATATATATATCCACTTACATTTCAAACAGATCTCCCAACGATGCAAGGCCAAGGAAAAGCAGCACAGCCAGGCACCAACCAGCTTGTAAGTCTTTTTTTATTTATATAATTCCACAAGCAGTGCAGACAAGAGACCAATGAGTTTCGTCCGTGGCCATGTTTACCTCGCATTCTGACCTGTCTATCTCCCTTCTCTGTCCCTCTCGATCAACCTGGTAGTGAGGTGAAAGACTCGGCGAGGGCACTGTAAGAGTGAGGGCTTTGAAACAAACCAGTGCTGTGAAATAAAAGTTGAAAAAAACATTCACACTGACGTTATTAGGTTTCATTAAAACCTCCCGGGTTTGCAGTCAAGAATCCCCCTGTGCTTACTTCCTGGTGCTGCATGTTTGCCAGGAGCACCAGTGCAAGTATTGAAGCAAAACATAGCAACAGTCAGTATTCAGTGGGACTCACAGGCATATCCAATTGCAGCTGCTGCACCAATGATAAAGCAAAACCAAAGGGGACGTCATCTGCCTTCGTTTTATCACATTTTGGACAAGGAACTTCTCCTCTTCCCCCAAACTTTGACAACTTCAAAGGTGACCAATATGCTCTATGGATGGAAAAGAGATGGTTTCTTCTCAGGTGCGCAGGCTTAACTGATTTAAAAAGCATAGCCATAGATACTTGCCAGTATTTTTCCAGCGATGATTCCGGCAAGTATTTTCCCCACAACTCCATTGGAAGCGTAAAATCTCCATCTTCAGCTTCCACCAGTAACCAGTAGATCAACGCCACCTCCTTTTTTCGACGTAGTTGCAGCTTAAGTTGAAACTCTAACTCATTCTGTTCCCCTATTTTTGTTCGTGGATCGGCGAACCAACTCTGAATTTGCATGTATTTAAATCTGGAGAGACTATAATTTGTAATCTGACTACAACTCTCCCAAGAGATAAGTCTTCCATCCATTATTAGCTGGTCCCATTGTCTAAGACCACCTTGTGATAGGGGCTTGGCCAAGCTATCTTTAGTCCACTCTGGGGAGCCGGGACTGTCCCAAATAGGGGCTAAAAGACTGTAGTAAGGAATTTTCAAGGTTCTTCTCACGTTGTACCAAGTCTCTGCAAGCCCTCTCAAGATCTTCAACCTAACCTTTTTAAAGAATTTGGGGTCGGCATATTTAAAGATGAAACCTTCCTTCCCACCTGGTTCTAGGTTTGCTATGGTATACCACAAACCACCTGCAATTAAGGGATTAGGTACGTTAAAGAGATACTTGCCATTCTTCAAGAGAAAAGCCCAAGAGTAAAAGAGGAGATCTGGTAAAGCAATTCCTCCTTTCTCCAGCCTTCTTCGTAGCTTCTTCCAAGCTATTCTTGGTCCTTTACTTGCCCATATAAAAGAACTTAAGTCTCCTTGTAAATTCTTGAGCCAAAGCGTTTTAAAAGGTAGAGGTATTGCATCAAATAGAAAAGTAAGCTTTGGGAGAATTACCATTTTGATCAAGTTACATCTTCCGAAGATTGTTAATTGAAGGTGGGACCAAGATTTTAAAAGTTTAACAATTTCCTTCCGAACTTTGTCAAAATTAAGCTTTGCTATCTTATCAATGTCTTGTGGTATCATTACTCCCAAATATCTTATCTCGTCCTTCCCATGTGTCTCCTCTATATTCCAGGTCATAACTTCGGATTTTTCTTCATTAACCTCATAACCTGAGGCCATCCCAAAATCCGTTGTTAAGGCCATTAAACGCGGCCAGGTTTCCCTAATGTTTGAAGAGAGGATCACTACATCATCTGCATAAAGCCCCAGTTTTTTCTCCCAAGCAGCTCACCTAAAAGGCTGAATTTCTAGATCATCTCTGATCTTCCTTGCCAGAGGCTCTATATATAAGTTGAAAAGCAAGGGCGATAGAGGGCACCCCTGCCTCGTTCCTCTTGAGATCTTTACTGGTTGAGACAAGGAGCCATTAATTAGAATTCGAGCCTGAGGAGCTTGATATAGACCAGCCAAAGCGTTGCTAAAATGTATACCTAAGTTCAGGGATGTAGTCACTTCCATCAGATATATCCAATTTACCCTGTCGAAAGCTTTGGTAGCATCTAAGGCCACCAGGGCTAAAGGCAGATTGTACGTGGATGCTAGGTCGATCGTGGCAATGAGTGAGAAGGTCAAGTCTTTCAAAAACCTCCCCCGAGTAAAGCCTTTTTGATCATCATGAGTTAAATCCACCATCAGCCCGTTTAACCTATCCGCCAGAATCTTCGTATATATCTTATAGTCACTGTTCAATAGGGAGATGGGACGATACGAGTCACATTTTTTTGAACATTTTCCGGGTTTCAATATTAGGGCTATCGTGGCTTCCATCCAGGAGGCTGGCATGACCTTATGTTCAATGTACAGATCATTAAACATTTTAGTTAAGATGGGAGCTAAGGTATCTGCCAAGATTTTATACACCTCTTGTGGGATGCCATCTGGCCCTGGAGCCTTCCCCTTCTTTAAATGTGCCATTATATTCCCCACTTCCTGAACTTTTATTTTACCATTTAGAAGATCCGCTTTTTCCCTTGGCAAGGAATTATCCATACCTGATCTTACCCATTTACTAAGGGTATCTTTAGATGGCTTAAGGTCTTCCTGATATACTTTATTGAAGTGATTATGGAAAGCTTGCTTAATCCCTTCACTGTCCTCAACTAGCCTGCCTGTTTGTACACAAATGATTCCCTCAACCCTATTTCTCAGTTGTTCTTTCTTTGCTTTCCAAGCTAGGAGTTTCCCACACCCTTCACTATATTCAAAATGTGCCATTTGACTAGCTTCCCATCTCTTTCTTACCCTTTCTTGAATTATCATGGACACATTAGCCTTCTGTTGTAGCAGTTCTTGGAGCATACTAATTCTCATCTGCTCGTCTATGCCAGGGTTTCTTAATTCTTTTTCTAGAGAACGGATCTTTTTCTCCTGCGTTGTTACTTCTTTATAATAATTTCTCCTTTTCTCAGCCCCCAAGGCCCCTAGCCTCCCCCTCAACAACGCCTTATAAGCATCCCAAGTAATACCAGGGGCCGCTGATCCCCAGTTGATCTCAAAAAACTCTTCTGTTTCTTTTTTTAAAGTTTGTATCACCTCCTCCTCCAGTAAAATTGTGCGGTCTAAGGTCCATCTAGATTGAACCATAACCTCCCTGATCTCTAGTGTGAGCATTACTGCTGAGTGGTCTGACAAATGGGCACCTATATGCTCAATCTGCTGTACCTCATCTTTGATCTTACAATCCACCAAAAAGAAATCTATTCTGGACTGGTGTCTATACTTTTTGTTAAAGAAAGTGAAGTCCTTTTTCTCACCCGCTTTCCATCTCCAAATATCAAGCAAACCTAGATGTTCCATAATTTGTTTGATTAATCTAAACATATTAGGGTTGGTCAAAGCTTTACTACATATAGACCTATCTAATATTTTGTTCAACACTACATTAAAGTCGCCAGCCAGAATAATTGGATCAGATGAGTCTAGAAGCCTCTCCCAAAGATCTTGCAAGGGTATCACATCATCATGGTTTGGCCCATAATATCCTGCTATTGTATATAGTCTAGTTAAGATCTTAACTCTAGCTACTACCCATCTGCCTGCTTTATCCGATAAGAAGGAGTCTAAACTGAGTTGAGCCCCTTGCTTCAAAAGAATCACCACCCCTTTGGTCACTGCTGTTTGTGCTGTACATGCAAACTGTGCCACCCATTTCACAGTCTTAAACAACTCCACTGCCTCTTTCTCGGTTAGGTGCGTTTCCTGAAGTATAATAATATGGGCTGGAGAATCTTTCAGATACTGAAGTATTCTCGTCCTCCTACTTCTTACCCTTAGACCATTTACATTCCAGGACATTATTTTTATGTTACCAGCTTTCTTACTACCCATCTTCTAGTGCAATCCAATATTCCAATTTTATGAAACATTTATAAGAGGTTGTAAAGGACTTATTTTTTTGAATTTTTTCCCCCTGCCCCCCACCCTGTGTATTCCCCTCCCATAGAGAACCCCCACCCCATATCCACAACGACCAGTTGGTCATCTGGATTTTCCCCCAGAGCGTGTATTACCCAAATTTGAAAGTTCCTTGTCCAAAATGTGATAAAACGAAGGCAGATGACGTCCACATGTTTTTAGAATGTGTAGAGCTGCAAACCTATTGGAATGAAGTGACTGAGATGTTATCCATAATGCTTAAGCTGCAAGTTAAGGTAAGCGTCTTATTTGTCATATTTGGGCAATTGGAGCCTGAAGTAAAATCTACTAAAGATCAGGCGAGACTTATTTTTTACATTGCACTGCTTGCCCGAAGAGAAATCTGTAAATTATGGGTGTCCCCTCTCTCCCCAAATATGGATAACCTGCTACAGTCTATTAAGTATATAGTTACTCTAGATGGAAAGAGCACAAGAAATGTACATTTTTGGCTCCCCTTTACTGAATGGTGTAATAACTTAAATAATAAGAGATAATTCTTTCAAATGGTCCTATGATTACGCCTACCAGCCTCGCTAAGCATTCGGGATTATGGTATATGTGTCTTTTTTTTTTTTTTTTTTTTTTTTTTTTTACACATACATACCCGTTTTGCGTAATGCAAAAAGCATAAAAAGGGCAGAGGCGTCAGTTACCCATCGAAATGTGCAAAAGAGGAAGATCGTTTGCTTTATCTTCCCAATAAAGAGGCTTATGAGGACTAAAAAAATAAAAAAAAAAAACCAAAAAAAAAAAAAAACCAAAGGGGATGATGGACGGAGTGTTGAACAATGCAAGCATTCACCGCCAGCCAACGGATCTGGGTTTAATCCATCATCATTCTTTAGCTCACTCCGCGACCCCAGTTCAGACATGGCCATATTCAAATCAGTCTGACCCAGTGCCTCATGGGAACAGTCCAGCCTGAACTGCCAAGCCATGTCTTCCCTGGACCGGAAACAAGCATCCTTGGACCGGTTTCTGGCTAATCAGCCGTCATCAGCTAGACTAGCTTGAATCCGGTGGCAAAGTGAGCAAGAGACCCACGTCTGGGCATACCCTGCCAACTTAGGGCGAACACAGCAAAATCAAAGGGGATGATGGACGGAGTGTTGAACAATGCAAGCACTCACCCCCTGTCAACTGATCTGGGTTTAATCCATCATCATTCTTTAGCTCACTCCGCCACCCCATTTCAGACATGACTATATGCAAATTAGTCTGACCCTGAGCCTCATGGGAACAGTCCAGCCCGAACTGCCAAGCCATGTCTTCCCTGGACCGGAAACAAGCATCCTGGGACCGGTTTCTGGCTAATCAGCCGTCATCAGCCAGGCTAGCTTGAATCCAGTGGCAAAGTAAGCAAGGGACCCACATCTGGGCATACCTTGCCAACTTAGGACGAACAAAGCAAAACCAAAGGGGATAATGGACCGAGTTTTGAACAATGCAACAACTGACCCCCAGTCAACTGATCTGGGTTTAATCCATCATCATTCTTTAGCCACACCAGTTTAGACATGGCCATATGCAAATCAGTCTGCCCATGCGTGGGTCCTGGGCTCACTGTGCCACTGGAATCAAGCTATCCTGGCTGAAGAGGGGTGAAACCCCGAAACCGGTCCTAGGATGCTTGTTTCCAGTCCAGGGAGGACCTGGCTTGGCAGTTCAGGCTGGACTTTTGCCATTAGGCACAGGCTCAAGACTGATTTGCATATGGCCAGGTCTAAACTGGGGTGGCATGGTGAGCAAAAGAATGATGGATTTAACCCAGATCTCTTGACTGGGGGTGAATGTTTTGATTTGTTCTGCATTCCCTCCATCAATTGTGTCTTTTGCTTTCTCACACCAATGATAGCCACGCCCCTGTGCTGCTGTTCCTAACACCAGTATTTTTGTGAAGAATATAAAGATCGGCATACACAAGGAGATAATGGATGGATCACTAAAACATTTCAGACACTCACCACCAGTCACAGATCTAAGTCCATCATGGTTCATTAGCTATATTTGCCACCCCAGTTCAGAACCAGCCATATGCAAATCAGTCTTGACCCTGTTCCTAATAGGAACAGTCCAGTCTAATCTGCCATGCCAGGTCTTCCCTGGACTTGAAAGATGCATCCTGGGACCTGTTTCAATGCAAATAACTTGTGTTAACTAATAAGGTAGGGTGGTCACTCGCTGCTGGGTGTGGTTCATCAGCTGACCCCTGACGTGGTTGCACCCACCGTGGTGCAAACACACCTGGAGTTACATTGGCTTCGGAACTTCTTTTTTTTTCACAGGTGAATACTGTTGCCATGGGAATAAACTGTCAACTCAAACTATTTCCAGAGAAATGTTCTGGTACCTTCACTCTGACCATTGGGTGCCAATCACAAGAGCTTTCGAGGTGGCAAACTCTGTCACGCGGCATAGTCAGAGTTTTTTCCCGAACTCTACACTCGCCAGTGGAGGGTGGAGTTGCCAATTCCACAAACTCCACCTGCAGAGACAAGTTAACCGCCCACCCCTATATGACACTCTCCTCCTCACTATGTAACTCTACTCTTTAAAGTCTGTCACACTTAGGGAGGAGCTTAGCGCGCATCCAAGATGGTCGCGTGAGCACAGGGCTCCCCGGACCCTTTCTGCTCCTCGGAATATATCCTGAGACTATCCTGATTTGGTGTATGGAATCTGGGAGATGAAGACCAGCTGATCATATATCTCTTTTCAAAACTCTAATCGGACCTGGGACTCCTGAGTTATTGTCGCCGGAACTTTTGGGACCCACCCGACGGAGGTGGCCGGGGTGAATGTGACCCGTGGGGCCGGGCTGCAATTGAACAACAGCGGCCTCAGCGCGGTGCCAGTTACCGATTCAGCACTTTCGGTTTCGGTTTTGGCCTTCAGGAGATCAGCTGGCGTGCGTGCTCAAGGTGGCGAGGTGCCTCCTGGGCCTCTGCCCGAGGTTTGCTTTCATCTGCTACTGGCGGGTCTGACGCCTCCGGCCCCTACACCGACGGTTTGTGGTCCTTTCGCTGGCACCCGCGCACCCCTTGATCGGAGGTCCCATTGAGTGACTGCGCTCACATGGCGGGCAAAGGGGGTCCGGAGGGGCGCAAGACCAAGGCTTCACTGCGCGGGGGAGCGGTCCAGAGCAACAACATGGACCGCTATACCCAGGGCAGGAGGTCCCCTGGCGCTGCTGGCCTCTCCCCGGATGCTGCAGGGGGAGGCACGACCGTCGCTGCGGAACCTTCCCTGCAGGACATTATGGGCGCCATCGAGGGCATCAGGGAAACTATCGCGACGCAATATGAGGCCCTGGCCCGTAAGATCGACACTGTCGCGATCGACGTCACCTTGATTCGGGCCGACCTCTCTAAAACCAACGAGAAGGTCCAGGCCCTTGATGCACGGACCTCCACCCTGGGTGCGGAGGTGTCGGATCTGCGGGCCGCGCTTGGGGACATTAGAGTGGTCAACGACCATATGGCCCGGCGGCTTGAGGACTTCGAGGGACGGGCCCGACGCAACAATATCCGCATCATTGGGGTACCGGAGTCCTCCGACAGCCGCCCGGTGGACCTCGTGGTCGAGGAACTTATCCTGCAACAGCTGTCCCCGGTTGGCCTAAGCAAATTCTTCGCTGTGGAGCGGGCCCATCGAGTTCCGGGCGGCCGGCCGCGGCCGGGGGCCCCCCCGAGGCCTATCGTGGCTAAACTGTTCCACTACAGGGACCGCGATGCTATTCTGCAGGCTTCACGGACCCGTGGCCCGGTCCGCTACGAGAACTCGACCATCAACTTTTATCCGGACTTCACGCAACTGGTCCAGAAACAGCGGATGGGATTCCAAGGGGTGAAGCGCCGTCTCCGCGAGCTAGGCCTGAAGTACTCAATGATCTACCCGGCGAAACTTCGAGTGGAGCATGGAGAGCGGACAGCCTTTTTTGACTCTCCTGTGGCCGCAAGTAACTGGCTGGACTCGCTGCCGGACGGGGGTGGCCGGCCCGGGCCCTCTGGGGGCACCGCAGGTGACGGGTCCCCTTAGACTGACCTTTGGTCCTTACTTTTTGCGGCTTGGCACTGTACAGTTGGGTCTTACTTCTTTTGCATACTGTGCTTTACCAGGACCCGTGAGGGGTGCGGGCGGGTACGGGTCCCTTTCCTCCTCCAGGGTCTTTTTGTAGAATGGGGTTAATGGGGCGACAGGCACACTGCAAGTTGGGGGGGGTCTTTGGCCCGCAGGGGTGCAGGGTGGGGGGCGTTGGACTTGGGGTGGGGTTGGGGGGGAAGAGGGGTTGTTTAGTTGTGTGTTTTTTGTTTACAGGGCGAGGTATTGATTTTTATCCATATTTGGGAGCGGTGCTGCGGGCTGGGGGCCTCTTGAGCTATTGGATGGGATGGGGGGAGACGGGTTGAGGATTATGTCATGGAACGTCAATGGGTTGGGGGACCGTATTAAGCGGGGTGTTGTACTGCAATATTTGCGTCGTTTGACTCCTGATGTGGTGTTTCTCCAGGAGACGCATTTGGTCGGCAATGTCTGCCATGCGATGAACAGGGGGGGATACCGCCTCGTAGCCCATTCTGGTTTCACAACTGGCTCCAGGGGGGTGGGCATTCTCCTGCGAACCTCCCTTCCGGTGGAGATCACGAGGATAGTCTCTGATGACAGGGGGCGCTATGTGTGTTTGACTGGGAGGTGGGAGGGGCAGCCCCTTACCCTGGTTTCAGTCTACGTCCCCCCGGGCCTCCAGAACTCCACCTTCACTGACTTGGGTCGAATGCTGCTTGACCTTCCGGACGGCCTCCTGCTCATGGGCGGGGACTTTAATTCTGTGGTTTCGGGTGAACTGGATCGTCACCCACCTAGGACCCTCCCCGCTGCCCAGTCATGGCTGGGTGGGATGTTGGAGACCTTCGGCTTGGTGGATAGTTGGAGACTATTGCATCCGACCCAGTGTCAGTTCACCTTTCATTCGGGGGCGCATGGGAGTCTCTCCAGGTTAGACTACTTTCTTATGCCCGCGGCGCAGACTGGTCGGATTCGAGAGGTCAGACACCTGGCGCGTGGTATCTCCGACCATTCTCCGCTGTGGCTTCTCTTTGACACCGGGTCGCGGTCCGCAGGTCGGATAGCTCCCATTAACCCCTGGTACCTGCGGGACCCTGTGACTCGTGACAGCCTGGTTAAGGCCATGGACCAATACTTCAGTGAAAACGAGGGGTCGGTGTCGTCTGCGTTGTCCCTTTGGGAAGCCTTTAAAACTGTGCTACGCGGACACGCCCTCGCCCAGATAGTGGTGGCCAAGAAGGTTAGGAGCGAGGCGGTGGTAAAGCTGGAGACTGACATCTCGGGGCTGGAGTCGGCCCTGGAGGCGAATGTTACTCCGGACGGACTACATGCCCTTAGCCTGAAACAGTTCGAATATAGGTCCCTGGTCACTGACGCGGCCAAAACTATGTATAGGGAGCGGCAGGGCCGATTGTATGACGCGGGGGACAAGGCGGGTAAGTTGATTGCGTGGCTGGACAAAACAGAGAGAGTGAATCGTGTGGTCCCCGAGTTGCGTGCTACGGATGGTGTGTGTGTGACTGAGCCGGATGAGATTGTGGAATGCTTCGCTGATCACCTCCGGGCGGTGTACTCCCCGGTGACTGACAGGGACGAGGATGACTCTCGCCTCCTACTGAGAGATATTGCTCTGCCCGGCCTGTCCGTTGAGGACCGGGAGCGGTTGGACGCCCCCTTATCGTCGGATGAAATAGCGACCGCGATTCGTTCCCTTCGCTCGGGCAAGGCTATGGGTCCTAACGGTCTGCCCATTGAACTATACAAATTGCGTCCTGATAAGCTTGCGCCCTTCCTCGGCCGCATGTTCCGCGACTCTCTTGCGGCGGGTTCCCTTCCTGCCGACCAGCGCTTGGCCACTATAGTCGTTATTCCCAAGGAGGGCAAGCCTCGTGACCGCTGTACCTCTTACCGGCCTATTTCACTGCTCAATGCGGAGCCTAAAATCCTGGCGAAAGTCCTGGCCAATCGATTGTTGAGTGTAGTGTGCGACCTTATTCATCCGGACCAATGCGGCTTTATCCCGCACCGCAACACCGCTCTTAACTTGCGGCGTCTGCACGGGGTCCTCGCCAGGGCGGAGTTTCTCTCCGAACCGGCCGTGCTGGTTTCTTTGGATGCCACGATGGCATTTGACACTATTGAGTGGCCATTCCTCTGGGCCGTCTTGGATAAATTCGGCTTTGGAGAGGGATTTATTGGCTGGGTGAGGCTCCTTTACACGGGACCCATGGCTCAAGTGGTGGTGAATGGGCGGGTCTCTCGGCCCTTTGCCCTTGGCAGGGGCACGAGGCAGGGGTGCCCGTTGTCCCCGTTGCTTTTTGCTCTCGCCCTGGAGCCACTCGCTGCCTGGCTCCGTTGGGAGCCCTCGCTTAGAGGGATCCGGTGGGGCCCGGGCTTTGAAGATCGGGTCTCGCTGTATGCGGACGACATTCTCCTGTACCTCACCTCACCGCGGCAGTCACTCAACGTCCTCTTTGACGTTCTGACCTCCTTTGGGAACAATTCGGGTCTCACGATCAATTGGTCTAAATCCTGCGTTTATCCCATCGCTGGTGGTCCTCCTCTCCTGCCGCCTCGGCTCCCGATTCAAATATCTCTGAGCGGCTTTAAGTACCTGGGGATATACGTTTCGCTGGACCCGGTGGCTCGCTACGAGCAGAATCTTCTGCGTCCACTTCGGCGGCTGCGGGAGGACACGGCCCGGTGGTGCAGGCTGCCCCTGTCCCCGCTGGGTCGGGCCGCGCTGTTTAAAATGATGTCCCTTCCCAGGTTCCTCTATGCACTCCAGAACTCCTTTGACGTTATCCCAGTGGCCTACTTTCGGGAGGTGGAGAGCCTGCAGAGGAGACTGGTGTGGAACGGCCGGGCGCGTATTGCTCTTGCCAAGCTCACTCTCCCCTGGTATGACGGGGGCATCGCGCTTCCTGACATTCGCAGGTACTATTGGGCCTCGCAGCTATCTGCCATTAACCACGCCACGTATGCGCCCGGCTTGAATCCGGCGTACGAGATGGACAAGTTCCTGCTTCCCGGCGGGAACTACAACAGGGCACTTTATTCCCGCCTGGCTGACCGGACCCTTACGGGTCCTACTAAGATTGCTGTGCGGACCTGGAGGGCTGCCACTGCGGCCACGGGCTGGAGTGAGCGAATGACATGTGCTACTCCCTTGTTTGCCTCCGACCGCCTGGGCAGCTTGTGGACCACCAAGGGGTTTGACCAGTGGGATACGATTGGTATCAGCAAAGTGGGAGACCTGTGGCACAAGGGCGCGGTCAAGACTTTCGCGGTGCTCCAGGCCGAATACGAGCTGACCGACAGGGAGTTTTTCCGCTACGCCCAGGTTCGACACGCCCTGCTCTCGGTCTTCGGGGAGGGGACCAAGATCCCTGTTTCCTCGCCCCTCGAGGACCGCGTACTTGACGGACATGTCCCTGATAGTACTATTTCTTTAATTTATAAAAAATTGATCAATCACCGGGCGGATCTCCTGGTGCGCCTTCGAGAGGCTTGGACTGGGGATGGGGTTGAATTGGACGACGAAGACTGGCAGTCTGCACTGTCGTCCCCCAAGGAGGTTGCCATTCCGGCTCGTCTCCGGTTGGTACAGCTCAAGATTCTCCACCGGGTGTATGTTACGGGTCCGCGCTTGGTCGCGATGGGATTCTCCGACGACGGACTCTGTAAACGAGGCTGCGGGCTCAGCGCCACCTTTCTTCATATCCTTTGGGAGTGTCGCGAGGTGGCGGACTACTGGCGCCGGGTCCACACGGTTATGGGACAGGTCACCGGGGTTGTGCTGCTGCCGGAGGTGCGTCGCTGTGTCCTGAATGTGTGGGAGCCCAATGACTACAACGCGGCTCAGACTCGGTGGGCGGCCCTAGGGAACATGATTGCCAAGAGGGATATAGCGCAACATTGGGGCGCTCAACGGCCGCCCACCGTGTCAGTATGGAAGGAGAATATGGACTGGTGTATGTTTCGGGAGAAGACAGTGTATGTGGCCCGTGGCAAGCCGGGGGCATGGGGTAGAATTTGGGGTCAATGGAATGCGTATCGCGGAGGCATCTGTACGCTCCCCCTGGTAGACACTGATATCGCCATGTCCCCCTGACCCTTGACGGCTCCTGGCGCTTTTTGTAACAACCACATATGGACGTTCATCTCCCTTGACCCCCTTCCCCCCCCCCCTCCGTCCCCGGCCTCCCGGTACTCCTCTCTTTAGCGGATTGCTCAAATGTTCTGACTGGAGTCTCCCGGGGGGAGCCTGAACCGCACTGGTATCCCTCGTAACTCGCCTTTTGTTTTTATTGTTTTTCTTTTTGTTTCTGTTATTGTTGGACTGACGCTTGCTGTTCTTCGAGGACTATCTTGAGCCACTGCGGGGCAGCGCCCTGGGAACGGATTGCAGCTTTGATATGTGTATATTTCCTTATGTACCTAGCGGCCGGCCCGGGTGGTTGTAGGCCCATACTTGTAACCGAATTATTGTTCAATAAAAACTTTTTCCAAAAAAAAAAAAAAAAAAAAAAAAAAAAAAGTCTGTCACACTTAATGGAACTTGGCGACATTTTACTCCATTCTATCCAGTGACATTCCACTGTATAACTCTTTACTCCACTCTATGCCTTTACACTCCAATGTACAAAACTCTATTCCACTATACAAGACTTTTTAATACAACACAGCACACCACTCTACTGTACTAAACCCCACTCCAATTTATAACAGTTTATTACCTATGCTACGCTAGTACACTCCCCTCCATAGCACTCTAATGTACAACACATCAATACATTCCGTTGTACTTTACTCAAAACTAGTTTACACCACTTGATTTGACTCAACTTTGTATAAGACTTTATCTCACTCTACGCTACTATACAATAATCCACTCTATGCAGCTCCACTGTTTTACATGCTACTGTACTTCATGCAACTCCACTCTATAACACACTACTACACTATATGACATTCTCTGACACTTTACCCCTTCAATCCACTGCACAACTATACTGTACTGTAAGCCACTGTACAATACTATACTCTGCTCTATGATACTCTAGCCCATTATGAAACACTGTATGCAACTCTTTGTATGCTACTGCATCACACTTTGCTCAACTTTACTCTGACACAGTACACCCCTGCACTTCACTACTTCACTCTATGCCACTCCACTCCACGCCACTCAATGCCATTGTACTTTATAACCCTGTATGCCAATCCACTGTACCACACTCCACAACACTGTACTGTTTGGTACACCACTCCACTCCACACTGACTGTATGCTACTCTACTCTGGTCTACATCACTTTTAAATACTGTACAACATGCCCCTACACTTAAGTGTACAACACTGTACTCCAATTTATGACACTTTACTCAGCTATATGCTAGACAACTTTACACTACTGCACTCCAAGCCACTATAATTTACGACACGCTTCTCCACTCTCTGGCACTTTACTTTACTCTACACTACCCCACTCCAGACTACCCCAATCAACTATACTTCACTCAACTACATTTTAGCCCGCTCTACGCCACTGTACTATACTCCACTTTATGCCGCTCCACTGTCCGACTCTCTACTCCACTATATGCACATCCACACAATGACACTGCGTTACACTCTATGACACTCACCTCCACTCTATGCCACTGTACGACACTGTAGGACACTCAATAACATGCCACTTAACTTTTTTCTATGATACATCACTCCACTATTTGACTCGGCACACAACTCTACGACACTCTCCTCCACTACACTTTACAACACTCCATTTGACGATGATCCACTCTATAACACTCTACTTCACCCTACTCTACTCTAAAACACTCAACTCCACTCTATGACAGCCCACAACACCCTACTTTACTGTTTGACATGCCATTCCACCGTACAACTCGCTGCTCCAGTCTATGATAATTGACTCCACTATATGAGACACCATGCCACTGAATAACACTTTACTACACTTTACCACACTGTATGATATGCTACTACACTCTAATCTACTCCACTCAATTCTAATCTGTAATACTCCAGTCCATGGCAATAGAGGTTACAGCACTCTCCTCCACTGTACTATACGACACTCCACATAACAACTCTACATTCGAGACTCTGAACTATACGATTTCAAAAACACTTTTGTAAAAAAATAAAATATAGAAATTCAATGAAAAACCACAGGTTATTATTTCGTTATAGTTAGGAAAACGTTTCCCCCTAAATAAACCAATTTTAAACTACACAAACCTACAGTCATAGCTTACAATTTATTCACATCTTCAAATTATTAGGAGTTGACCTCATTACACACTCTTTTCAGCTCGGTAACCATACAACACTGTGAGACCGGCCTCGTGGCGTGGGCCCTCCCAACCAGCAAGCTACCCAACAACCGCACCGATCCTCGATGTCACAGACTTCCGGCCCCCATGGCCCAACAGCCCGAGGGCCGGCCGGATCCCCAACACGCATGCCCGGCCGAGGGAGAGCGAAACCCCCCAACCCAGACCGAGAGGCGCCGACCCTGTCACACCTCTGGTCTCTTCCCGAGGGAGGTTTCGATCGACCACCAGGCCCCCGGTGAGCGGCCGCCTCGCCTGCTGGGCGTCTGGTGTCCCTCCCGGACCCACCTGAACAGATCAAAGGGCCGAGCGACAGGAAGCCCCGACACACCGCCCCAGGCACCCAGACCCCTCTCGGCGAGGACTTCGGACTTCAAAGAGGAGGGGAAGTATAACAGGGGGTGCAGAAGGGACGGGAGGCAGAGAAGACCTGGACTGACGAGAGCCTGCTGACCTGGTCGCGGCTTGATCGCTCCCCGAACTGAAGAACTCTGAACCTTCTGAGCCCTGCTGACGCTGTCGCGGCTCCCCGAACTCCGAACCATCTGAGCCCTGCTGACGCTGTCGCGGCTCCCCGAACTCTGAACCATCTGAGCCCTGCTGACGCTGTCGCGGCTCCCCGAACTCTGAACCATCTGAGCCCTGCTGACGCTGTCGCGGCTCCCCGAACTCTGAGCCATCTGAGCCCTGCTGACGCTGTCGCGGCTCCCCGAACTACGAACCTCCGGTGCCTGCTGAGTGACTCGCGGCCCGCTCCTCCAAGAGAATCGGCAGAGATTGCCGAGAGAAGCAACATCCCCTCAGCTCGAGGATTGAGAGCTGTGCGCCGGATACTCCGCAGAGACACTGATTCAAAGACTGTCCCGCTACCCCTTACCCCTCATCACGAGATCGCTGCCGCTTGTGGCACTAATTCTGCTCCTGCCTTCCGGATCATAAACATCCCTGACAACTAACGATAAAGTCTATTGTCTTGCAAAGAATTACTGTGTGGTGTCCCTCTATCCGAAGAGAGTAGCGCAGCGTGTGCGATCCTAGGTACGAGACCCTTCCAGGAAGGGCCTCCCCGCTCTTTCTCGGCCTAACTCTGGGAAAGGTGGGCCTCCGGGTGGTCGGGAACGTATTCTGCAGCCTCCCCGGGGAACGCCTTCCAACATTTGGTGGCAGGCGACGGGATCCGAGCCAACACCTAGAGATCGTGCAGTAGACGGCTAACACACTACCAAGAATAAATGGAAGGAGAAACCTCCCTAGGTGCCGCAGGCACCAACCCGAGCACGACATTCCGAGAGGACCAGTTGGAATCTTTTACGCACCGAGAACTGAAACAATTTTGCAAAGACCTTGGAATCGCTACCACCGGACTAAGCACGAAAGAGGACTTCCAGGGAGCATTAAGAACCTGGGTCGAGGCAGGAACTCCCCGGACACAAACAGAAGGAGAGCCTCCTAACGAACCACGAAGCACCCCGGGGAGGAACGGCGCCCCCGAGGGGGGCCTATCCCCAGAGGAACTAGCGGACCGAGAAAGAGGTCGCAACCACGAACTAGAACTAGCAAAATTAAAAATCGAAGGAGAGCTAAAACTGGCCGAAAAGAAGCTGGCGGTAGAACAGTTACGCCTACAAGGAGAACTCGAGGAAAAGAAACGACAAAGAGAACACGAAGAAAGAAAACTCCAACTGGAGCACGAACATAGCCTGAAAGAGATCGAGCTCAAGGCTAAGAATGCGGAGGCCAGACCCTCGGAAACCCAACCCCTCTCCTCCACCGTGGAACCAAAGGTCCACATCCCCAAGGATGTGGTGAAGGAATACTATAAGAACGACGACATCCAGCAATGGTTCAAAGCCTACGAAGTCGCCATGACCTCCCACCGAGTCCCGCAGAAAGACTGGGGGGCTGGGCTGTGGGGCCGGTTCCTGAGCGAGGGGAGAGATACCCTACTGGACCTGCCCTCCACAGTGATGAACTCCTACAGTCACATGAAAGAGGCCCTAGTAGCCAGATATGGGCTCACCCTTGAAATGTACCGGCAACGGTTTAGAGACTGCAAGAAGATACCCGGTACCACCTGGGTGGAGTACGTGAACTTTTACAGCCGGGCCTTGGACGGGTGGATCAAGGGCAGCAAAGTCTCCACTTTGAAGAGCTGTTCGACCTAATCGCATGGGAACACTTGTCTGCTAATTGCTTTGTAGAGCTGCGCCAGCACCTCCTGGACAGCAAACTCACAGACCCTCGAAAACTGGCCGTCGAGGCTGACCGGTGGGTAAACACCCGGGCCTCCCGGGGTCCCGTGGGAGACTACGGTCGCCACAGTCAGGGACCCCCCCGCCAGAGGGGTGGAGGGAATCAAGGCCGGCCAAGGGAAGTCCCGGGGGGATCCCCGCTCAGCCCCCCCAGAGGACAACCTCCGCCCTTTCCAGCTCCACCTCCGGCCAGCACCGGGCCACCGAGGAGGCCGGGGCCCCGCGTGAGGATCACCTGTTTCCGCTGCCAACAGACCGGACACTATGCCAGCGACCCTCAATGTCCCATGTACCAGCGAACCGCCACAACAACCCCGCCGGCTCGACAAATGGCCTCCGTAGCCCTGGGGGAAGAGATGGAAGACTCCGAAGAATGGGAACCCGCCGCCATGGCCTTGGTCTCCCTAGGGGACCGGGAGATGGTCCCCGGAACGTCCCTGCCCGCCAACACGAAGAAGTACCGACAGCAGGTGACGGTCAACGGTCACCGCGTCGAGGGCCTCTGGGACACGGGGGCGAGTGTCACGGCGGTTCATTGTCACCTGGTCTCCGAAGATCAGATCCTGCCCGGCGCCTTTTGTCCCGTCATATCCTCAGACAATTCCGAGAGCCTCTGCCAGATGTCCCTAGTTCCCTTCGAATGGGGGGGAGTCACCGGCAAGTTAAAAGTGGCGGTCCGAACCTCCCAGCCCATGGACTGCCTCCTGGGCAACGACCTTGAGAATTCCCCGTGGGGACAAGTGGAACGAAGAGCCCATCTCGAGATGATGGGCCTACCCGAATGGGTATGCGCCACCACGCGCTCGATGACTCTCAGAGTGGCTTCCTCCGAGGGGGGGGAGGCCATGCCGCGGAGCACCGCCACCATCCCCGAGGTCCAGGATGCGCCACTCGAGGCCAACGACCCCCTTCCGGATGAAACGACCGTTCCCGACGAGGGGTCCGTGCCTTCCGACCCCGAACCCCTGACCGAGCTCGGGGACCTGCCGGAAATGGCCCAGTGGCACTGCGAAGGAGGCCCCTCCCGAGAAGAATTCTGCCAAGAACAATCCACCTGCCCTTCCCTCCTTGGACCCCGACAACAGGCCGAGGCCCAAGCAGCAGGCGACCAGACCGGCACCCACTGGGTATACTGGGAAAATGGCCTCCTGTACAGCGAACAGAAGTCGGCCGAGTTGGGATCGGCCCGAGTACTGGTGGTACCCCTGCGCTTCCGAAGTCTCCTCCTGGGCCTGGCCCATGATGTACCCCTGGCCGGACACTTAGGCCAAGATAAGACCTACCAGCGACTCGTCACCCACTTCTATTGGCCCAAGATGCGAGCGAATGTGGAGGCCCACTGCAAGTCCTGCCTCACATTCCAGGCCAGCGGAAAGAGTGGGGGGAAGCGCAAGGCTCCGCTGCAACCCTTCCCCGTCGTCAGTACCCCTTTTGAGCGGGTGGGAATCGACATCGTGGGACCGCTGGACCCCAAGATCGCCCAGGGCCACCGATTCATCCTCGTCCTGGTGGACCATGCCACCCGCTACCCCGAAGCCATCCCCCTCCGCACCGTGACGGCCCCCGTGGTGGGCCGGGCCTTGATGGGGATCTTCTCCCGCGTGGGGTTCCCCCGCGAGGTCGTGAGTGATCGGGGTACGAACTTTATATCCAGATACATGAGGTCCCTCTGGCAGCAGTGCGGAGTATCGTACAAGTTCACCACCCTGTACCACCCCCAAGAGAATGGCCTAGTCGAGCGCTTTAACAGGACACTGAAGGGAATGATCATGGGCCTCGAAGAACCTCTACGCCGGAGATGGGACGTCCTCCTCCCATGCCTCCTGTTCGCCTACCGGGAGGTTCCACAAAAATCCCTGGGGTTCAGCCCATTCGAACTGCTATATGGACACCCCGTCCGGGGATCCCTGAGCCTGGTCAAGGAGGGTTGGGAAACGACTCTCCGGGGGACCCCTCCGGATGTGTTCCGATACATCTTGGCGCTCCGCAACCAGACCCAGAAATTCCGAGAACTCGCAGAGGCGAACCTCGAGGCTAGCCAGGAAGAGATGAAGCGCTGGTATGACCAAAATGCTACGCTGGTCGAGTTTCAGCCAGGCCAACAAGTCTGGGTAATGGCCCCGGTGAAACCCTGCGCCCTCCAAGATAAATGTACTGGACCCTTCAAGGTGGTCGAGCGGAAGAGCCAAGTCACCTATCTCGTCGATGTGCAGTCCCCGCGGAACCCCCTCCGGGTTCTCCACGTGAACCACCTCAAACCCCTCTTTGTAAGGACGGAGCTGAGTTTACTCCTGGCCACCGATGATGGGGCCGAAGAAGACACCGAGCCCCTTCCAGACCCCCTGGGGCGAAAGAGACCGATGGTTCCGTGGAGGGGGTGAGACTATCAACCGCCCTCACAGCCCAACAGTCCGACGACTGCCGCCAGCTACTAAGGCAGTTCGCGGACCTCTTTTCCCTAACCCCTGGGGTCACCAACTGGTGTGTCCATGACGTGAGCACCGGCAACAGTCCGCCAGTGAGACACCAGGCCTACCGGGTCCCTGATCGGGTCCGAATCTGCATCCAGACCGAGGTAGCGAAGATGCTGGCCCTCGGGGTGATTGAACCCTCCGACAGCCCCTGGGCCAGCCCGGTAGTCCTGGTTCCGAAAGCGGCTACCCCGGGTGTCGCCCCCGAGCTGAGGTTTTGCGTGGACTACCGAGGACTCAATGCGGTCACCCGAGCGGACGCTCACCCTATCCCCCGCGCAGACGAGCTCATTGACCGCCTCGGGGCCGCTCGCTACCTCAGCACCTTCGACCTAACTTGTGGATACTGGCAGATTGCCCTCACCGAGGGAGCCAAGGAGCGCTCCACCTTCTCCACCCCGGATGGGCACTACCGCTTTAGGGTGATGCCGTTTGGAATGAAGAATGCCCCGGCCACCTTCCAGCGGCTGGTGAACAGGGTCCTGTCCGGACTAGAGGGGTTCAGCGCAGCATACCTCGACGATATAGCGGTATTCAGCTCCCAATGGGCCGAGCACCTCCAGCACCTCCGACAAGTCCTGCTGGCTCTGCGCCAGGCCGGCCTCACCATCAAAGCCAGCAAATGTCAAATTGGGCACGGCTCCGTAACCTATCTGGGGCACCAAGTGGGAAGCGGACAGGTCGCCCCCCTCCAGCCAAAGATCGACGCCATCTTGTCCTGGGAACCCCCCACGACCCAAATGGAAGTCCGGGCCTTCCTGGGCCTCACCGGTTACTACCGGAGGCTTATTAAGAACTATGGCAGCATCGCAGGCCCCCTCACAGAGCTAACCTCAAAAAAACATCCCAAGAAAGTACAATGGACTCCCCCCTGCCAGAAAGTGTTCGACGCCCTAAAAGCCGCTATGTGTACGGCTCCGGTGCTTAAAGCCCCCGATTACGCCCAGGAGGTTGTGGTCCAGACGGACGCCTCGGAACACGGCATCGGGGCAGTCCTCTCACAGTTCGACGACAAAGGCATAGATTGGCCCATAGCCTTCATCAGCCGAAGGTTGCTGCCCCAAGAACAGCGGTGGAGCACAATTGAAAGAGAGACCTTCTGGGCCCTCAAAAAGCTATGGCCCTACCTGTTCGGAACACACTTCCGAGTACAAACAGATCACCGACCCTTGCGGTGGTTGATGCAGATGCGAGGGGAAAACCCCAAGCTGCTACGCTGGTCCATCTCCCTCCAGGGTATGAATTTCACTGTGGAACATCGCCCCGGGACGGACCACGCCAACGCGGACGGCCTGTCCCGATTCTTCCGCTTCAGCGAGGAGAATCCCCAAGTGGATGGGTAGTTCTCCCCGCCTTTCAGCTGGGGGGGCCACGTGTGAGACCGGCCTCGTGGCGTGGGCCCTCCCAACCAGCAAGCTACCCTACAACCGCACCGATCCTCGATGTCACAGACTTCCGGCCCCCATGGCCCAACATCCCGAGGGCCGGCGGATCCCCAACATGCATGCCCGGCCGAGGGAGAGCGAAACCCCCCAACCCAGACCGAGAGGCGCCGACCCTGTCACACCTCTGGTCTCTTCCCGAGGGAGGTTTCGATCGACCACCAGGCCCCCGGTGAGCGGCCGCCTCGCCTGCTGGGCGTCTGGAGTCCCTCCCGGACCCACCTGAACAGATCAAAGGGCCGAGCGACAGGAAGCTCCGACACACCGCCCCAGGCACCCAGACCCCTCTCGGCGAGGACTTCGGACTTCAAAGAGGAGGGGAAGTATATCCTTCTGATCCCTGCTGACGCTGTCGCGGCTCCCCGAACTCCGAACCATCTGAGCCCTGCTGACGCTGTCGCGGCTCCCCGAACTCTGAACCATCTGAG
Organism: Triturus cristatus; assembly: GCF_964204655.1. Lineage (NCBI taxonomy): Eukaryota > Metazoa > Chordata > Amphibia > Caudata > Salamandridae > Triturus > Triturus cristatus. Next base: position 312,769,111 of record NC_140580.1, on the reverse strand, counting down.
CCCTGCTGACGCTGTCGCGGCTCCCCGAACTCTGAACCATCTGAGCCCTGCTGACGCTGTCGCGGCTCCCCGAACTCTGAGCCATCTGAGCCCTGCTGACGCCGTCGCGGCTCCCCGAACTACGAACCTCCGGTGCCTGCTGAGTGACTCGCGGCCCGCTCCTCCAAGAGAATCGGCAGAGATTGCCGAGAGAAGCAACATCCCCTCAGCTCGAGGATTGAGAGCTGTGCGCCGGATACTCCGCAGAGACACTGATTCAAAGACTGTCCCGCTACCCCTTACCCCTCATCACGAGATTGCTGCCGCTTGTGGCACTAATTCTGCTCCTGCCTTCCGGATCATAAAGATCCCTGACAACTAACGATAAAGTCTATTGTCTTGCAAAGAATTACTGTGTGGTGTCCCTCTATCCGAAGAGAGTAGCGCAGCGTGTGCGATCCTAGGTACGAGACCATTCCAGGAAGGGCCTCCCCGCTCTTTCTCGTCCTAACTCTGGGAAAGGTGGGCCTCCGGGTGGTCGGGAACGTATTCTGCAGCCTCCCCGGGGAACGCCTTCCAACAAACACTAACTATAATTTGACACTCTACCATGCACTTTGTTCTCACAAATAATGATACTCCACTGTACAACACTACACTCTACGAGACTCTTCGCCAGTCCACTTCATGATTCTACAATCGACAACACTGAAGTAGATAACACACTACTCCACTGAACTCCTCTCTATGTCACTACACTCTGCAACACTCAGCTATACTCTATGAGACTCTTTTTGATTACTCTCTACTCCACCACACTCCATTTCATGACACTCTTATCGGCAACACTCCACTATATAACACTGCTCTACTGTTTAAAACCCCACTACACTGTACAACGCGCCACTCCACTCCAATCCACTCCACGATAACTCCAGTCCATGATACGACACACCTCTCCACTCCACTGCATTACACTTTACTCCACTGTATGCTATGTCACTCCACTCTATTTCACTCTTCCTTATTCCATTCTGCAATACTCAACTCTACAACTCTAGACTCTACGACACTCTCCTTCACTGCACTGTAAAACACTCCACTTTACGACACTCCAATTAATGACACTACACAGTGTGATCTGAAACTCATTTTTATTAAATAAATGTAAACCATTAACATGCAATGAAAAAAAAAGTTTTAGATTATTTTACAGTATAAATATCTTATGTATTCTTTAGATACAAACCCAACTTAAAATGCAGAATCATTCAAAATTGTAAAGCTATAATTATAACTTCAATTTATAATTTACATACCACCTTCATATTACTATAAGTTGCGTACCTCTGAACAGCCTTGTCACCTCACTCACACACTACATTAACTATAACTCTTGCCTTTTCCATGCACTGTTTATATGCTTGCCTACTATTTCACTTATAGCATGTAAAATCATAGGATTCATAACAACACTTATAGCTTCTCGGGTTACATTATTTGTCACAACACAGTAGAGTGGTGAATTATTGTTAGTGTTGCCTGGCTAGCGAGCTCAAAAGAGTGGATAACAAGGTCCACTAGTATAATAATTCGAAGGTGAGGATAAATTGTACATTTTAAAGTTTGTGACATGATATGAGACATGCTGCAATGCTGATGTTTCTGAAGTTTTTTTTAAAACTCTGAATATGTTATTATGTATATGGTTTTGCTTGTCTTGCCCCACGTGAAATGATGATCTCTTTCATGGCTTTCATTTTAAAGCCTTAGGGGGTTTACTGATTTACTATTGACTGTAAAAAATTGCATAGTTTCCAGCTCAGATGTTCATCTCTGCTGGAAACTGAAGCTGAAAAAAGCAGATCAGAAGGATGAAATAGTAGCATGCTGTTATAAAAGGTAGGCAAATGAGTGAAGGCAACACATTGAACGGAAATAGTTATCATGACTTCGAGAAGAAGCGTGGAGAACAAATTGAGCAAAAATATTATTTCCTTCTCTGAGTTTCAATTAATCATTTTATTGGTCTTCTTACAATATAGTACCTTCTAAGGGTATGCCTTTGCCAACAGTAATGTTGCTATTACAATGATTACTATGTTATAGAATGATTCACAATGAAGAATGGCATGGACTGGTCATGAGAATTACCATAAACATATCATTATATTAGTCAATAAGACAACAAAATAGTATAGAGTAACATGTGAAGGGTAAAGGATCCACCTTATTTATTATGTAAGGTGGAAGAGAGATGCCTGGGTCAAAACATTTTGTCAGAGAGGAGAAGCACATTTTGATTTCTCACTACAGCAACCTAGCTATAGTTTTACACCTCTTAAACTAGAAACAATCAACTGGCTAAATATAAATTAACAAGCTAAAAAGGAATTTCCCCTTAAAATTTTCGTTTTTGGAGTACACCTGATTTCCGATATTTATATATTGTCAGAATGCATTTTGCCAACCATACCTTAGGAAGCTGCATGGAAAAAACTGCATTCCCCACTTTATTGATAATTCTTATAGAATGATCCATATATACTTACACAATAAACCAATAACTCACTTTTCTGAGCAATTTTAATTGGAGACAGCATAATTTCCATACAAGTAATGTTTTCACCTCGTAAGGTGTGCTGGCATACAGTCATCTCTCTGAGCTGCCTCTGGTGGCTGCCGATATTTTGATTTCTTTGTAGCACACTAGGCACAGAAGTTGCTGGCTCTTGTCCCAGTTGGTGGCCATCTAAGGACAGCCCCATTGGTTTTAAATTTTGTTTATGTGTTATTTTTTCCACTTATTATTTGTTTATTTAAAATTTTAATTTGCTGCTATTTCATTATGACAGCTGTGGGATGGTGCGTCTAAGGCAAGCCCATCTGCGCCTGTCCATGCCTTGATGGAGTCAGATGCCAGGACCCCTATCGGTGCGGAGTCATCATCAAACGCTATACTGCTAAGGAGACCTTTTCAATTGCCCCTACTAATGGGGGAGATTGTCTGTATTCTATGGACATATTCAAGGGTAACACAGGCTTGGTAAGTGTGGTTTCACCCTCCAAAAAGCCGATTACAGAAGCCCCCAAGGGAGTTAAGGGTTGATACTCCCCCATACGGCTCGATGTTCTTCTTTGAATTGCCTCTCTCTTCCAAAGCACAGGGCTGATAAATTCCACCTCTAAATTTCTTACCAGCCAGATGTACTCTCCCTCTCTGAAACTTGGCTCTCGGCAGACTCGGCCACTGATACCCTTTCCACAATTCTGCAATGCTATGCTATAGAGAGGCTGGATAAGGAGTCTCAGAGGGGGGATTGCACTATTTTTCAAACAGACTCTTCCTTGTATCATCACAGAAATAAATATTTTGGGCTGTGAGGCTGCCTTGTTCACCTTAACTCTACCTAGCAATTTATTCCCTAGTCAGGGTTTCTTGATCTATCACTCGCCTGGTTTAGCCTCGTAAGTTATAACTGCCCTAGCAGATATTATCCCAGCTTTACAATATTCTTATGTTTTAATCCTGGGTGACCTCAATCTGCATTTTGAGGCTATCATGAAGTGTTTCGCTGCCTCACTTATTGAAGAGCTAGAATCTCTACAAGTTGTACAAATGGTACATGCTCCAACGAATAGGCTCGGACACACTTTGGACCTGATATATGCTAACTTTCCCTGTGTCAGCGTGGCTCCTTCCCTGCCTGTGATATGGTTGAACCATGTTGTACTCCCTTCCCTTTTGTGACTACTATGTCTTCTCCCACACCTATGCCACCTGGAGGCCGGCAGAATAAAACACAGAATTGGGCTAAGGCAGGGCTCAAGTCGGGGTACCACGCGGGAGGACGGCGTCCGCCCACTTATTTTACCGGGAGCTCGATAACTGGAGCAAATGGAGCCACACATTCACTCTTTGGCCTCTCTGGGGCGAGATCGGAGCTCATTCAGAACGCTGCTTATGCGCTGGCTTCTCTGATGCAATCGCATCTAAGGGGTGAGCGATGTCACTTCCTGCTGTGACGTCAGCGTCCCCCCACTTCTTTTTTTAGAGTTTGTGCGCTGGGCTAAGGTTACTTTGGCTACCTTTACCGTGGCTTTGTCTGCTACTCGCCTTATTCTTAACAATTGCGTAAAAACAGCTAGTGGACAACTTGAAAGCTGGATCAGGGAGGAATTGGACTGTATCGCACTGATGACTTTCCATACTGTTGTCGTCTCTTAGCCTTCAGCGGAATGGTTAAGCAGGGAACTTTTGACATTTAAAAAAAAATTGTAAAAGGTTACAGTGTCGGTGGCGCAGAAATTATAGTACCACACATACAACCGATTACCACAAGGCACTGAAGTACTGTCTCAAGCAATTCAGATTTTCGCGGACTCCGTTTTATGCCCAGAAAAATTAACACACCCGGAACTGCTCACATGAGATTTTATCTATAGTGAAGTGCTTATCCTCCCTGGATCCTGTCTCTGTGCACATTGCCTAATCAGTGAAAAACTGCAATCTGATTGCCTAATTTTTCTCTGACAAAGTGCCTTAGATCTATGCTACTTTCCCTCAGGAAGTTAGAGAGGTTGCTTGTCTTAAATCCTGGTTTACTTCATCGGATTCCAGGGATGGCTTTCTTAGGATTAACACTTTGTCTCTGCCAGAGTTGATGGCTGGGTTACCTAAAGTAAAATCTGATGAACAAACTGATCTTGCCTCACCAATGATTCTGGAGCAGGGCGCAGGGGCTATTCTTCAGGGGTTGTGCGATCTGCTTAACCTGTCCTACTCAACAGGTGAGATTCCCTTGAAATGGAAACAACACCACTATTGACTGTCTTCTAAAAAAAACTACCTCGGATCCAGCTAAGCCAGAGAACTTTGGACCTATTTCCCTGCTTCTGCTCTTTTCTAATGTAGTAGAAACATATACAAATCATCAGCTGATGAAATATATTGAGTCTAAAGATCATTTGCCTAAGGCTGGTGTCCATCCTCAGTACTACACGGAATCCGCACTGTTGTTAGCTCTAAGTCGCTTAGACTCATTGCTGATAAGGGTAACACTGCAGCTCTGATGATGCTAGACCTAAGTGCAGCATTTGGTACCATATCCCATGGCCTTCTGCTTGAACGGCTTTGGTTGTACAATATCGGTGATACTGCTCTGAAATGGCTAGCCTCCTTCCTTCATAACCGTACCTTCCAGGTAGTTCAAGAGTCTTTCTCATCTGAGGTTTTTTCCGCTGCAGCAGGGGATACCACAGGGCTCAGCATTGAGCCCGACATTGTTTAATGTTTATATGTGCCCCCCAGCTGATGTGAAGGAGCATTATGGCTTTAAAATTGTGTCATACACCAATGACACACAGCTTATTATTACTCTGTCTCAGGGTGAGGGTTATTCGGCTGCTCGTTTTAGATCCTGCCTGGTCAGATTGGCTGAATGAATGGATCACAGCTGTCTCAAAATGAATGCTGAGAAAACTGAGGTTCTGCTTGTGGGGAAACTGCCCTCGATCTGGTCTACAGCATGGTGATGTGCTAGGACCTGTTCCGATTCCCTAACAGAAAGTTAAGAATCTTGGTGTCTGGTTTCACACCAATCTTTTCTTCAACAATCAGATAACCACCCTGGCTGGTACGTGTTTTGGCATCATGAAAAAGCTACAGAAGATTCTGGGTCTTCTTCAAGAAGCCGCCTGGAAATGAAAAGAGTGGTCCTGATCACATCCCTACTGGACTACTATAATGTAATATGTGGCATATTTACAAGAACTGACGCATAAGCACTATGCTTTCAAATGTATTGCTCCTGCGTCGGATACCCTTACAACTCTTACAATGCCATGGATGCGCTGTATTTACAATACAGGTCTCCATGGCTCAAGGATCCACAGATGGGTCAGAAATACTGACACATCTGTGGGCCCAAAACTGCTGTAGTTGGTCATAAGATGCAAATACAGCAATGCATAAAAAAAAATAGGTGATTCCTATTGTAAAGTCACTGCGACAATTCAAGGCTTAGAGTGATGCAGTGAAAACTTGTACATCTCACTGCGTCAGTTCGAAGTGTTTTTTATGAGGGAATGCCTACTCTGCATACATTATACACAAGCGACAGTTTGCGCAGGCCTACGCAAACTGCTGCTTTGGCTCCAACTTATTAGTTTGTAAATTTGGGGCAAGGTGTAGCACTGAATGTGCCACCGCTGCATCAAACGTTATGCAGTGGCAGCCAAGCTCCATGTAAATATGCCCCTATATTAGACACCACCACATGAAAATTAAGGAAGCTTGAATGGGTGCGGAATGCTGCTGCACACTTTCTATTAAGTATCCCTAGACACTCTTCTATGGGTCAAGCACGTGGCAAGCTTCACTGGCTTTGGATGAGGAAGAGAGTGGCTTTTAAAGCTTTATGCTTTTACCACAGAATGTGTGTAATGACAAAGGTCTCATTATCTGCACTTTCCGGTTAAGGCCTTTTACCCTTACAGAAGTCTTAGATATTCTAAAGCAGCACACACAATAGTTAAGAGAGTGGAAAAAGCATGTATGGGAGGTTGTTCTTTCACTTTACTTTCCCCTAAACTGTGGAACAATCTCCCTCTTGATCTGAGACTGGAATGCTCAAAACCAGTCTATCTGGAAGAAGCTAAAGACATGTTTTTTCAGCCTAACATAAGTTCGTCTCACTTTTTGGTTTCGTGGTGTATGAATCTTCAGCACGGGGACACTCCAAATGGAGTAACCAGGTGCTTTATAAAATTTAAGATAACATTTACCATATAACAAGAAAATACTCTCTCTTTGTCAGAGCTGAAAATTAGATGTAATCTGCCATGGGAAACATTAGGGAAGTCTCAAGGAAAGCTTTATTCGACTGTTCGTAGGACAATCATAAAAACACATAAAACCCAGTTAAAATTCATCATAAACTGTAAACATAACAAATAGTAAAAAAATAAAAACAAACATTTTTCACAAATTTCAGATAGACTAGCAAACATTATAAAATTAAAACCACCGTCCTCAGTTAATAAAAACCCAGCTATTAACAATCCTCAAATATCATAGTTTTCCTAAGCCGGAGCACGTTCTTCAGATACAGAGCTATCCTCCAGGCAATATGTTCATTCTCCAAAAATTGGAGTCGAATTAACGCTGCACTGTCTAAAACCTTGATTTTTTAAGAGAGGCAGTATCCAAACTTTCCTTAGTAACACATAAAATTTACAAAAAAACATTACACGAATTGTTGACTGAGCAGATTGCGAATCACAGGGGCAGGGCAACAAAATTTGTGACAAATCATTCAATTTAGGGATAGACAATAATCTGTGGACAGTGCCCAATCTAAATCTAGTTAAAAGCATTCTGTCAAAGCAACTGGGTACAAAAGTCAGGCATGGCTCCATCCCTAAGCAAGTATGTGTTAGCTGGTGTTGCATCACGCAGCATTTAGATGTTTCATCTGCTGCTCTTATTTCTCCCAATAATAAGAGACCCTTGGACTTTAAGCCCTTTCTACACATTGATAACATGAAACTTGGGTTTGTAAAGTATTCCGGATGACCTAGATCAACCATGAAGCTCTGCACATACTTGACCCAAGGAATCTGCAGAGCCCCTTCGCGTCTCAGGGTGTCTAACATGATCTCTCTATTTAACCGAGTCTGTACCTTTGACCATATCTTATGCCAGAGAAGTATTGGTTCAAGTTTAATAAGGTCCAATAAGTAAGGAAGTCCCAGCTCCTCATGGCAGGCAAAGGAGGGTGTACTTTGGGGTACAGACAAAATATAACGCAAAAACGCATTTCCCACAAGTTGTAGAGGGAGGGTCATAGTAAAACCCACATCCCTTCCCTGTACATTGCCACAACTGTACATTTTGCCTTAGAAATTTGCAGGATCTCGGGGGCGTGGCTTGCGCGCCGCTACGAGATGGCGGGTCGCGCTTGAGCTCCGTGCCGAGCGAGGGCCGTCGCTGGCGTATTTGTTACCTCACATTGCCCCATACTTCATGAGAGGTGGCCCTGTATCCATGAGAATGCCGTGGCTGCCTGAGCGGGAGTATTGATCTCTGGAGCTGCTGGAATTGTTTTTCTGCCGTGTTTGTGGGGATGCTCAGTGCCTTCCCGAGCGGCCGCCATTTTATTATTTTTTTTCCCTATCTGACGGAGACGTTTTTCCTCACAACACGATGGCGCCCTTTCTCCGGTTTTACCAGGAATGATGGAACACAGGTGCGGATGTTTATCTCCATGGCTGTTTATATTGGATTTCCCTCGCTACGTTACTGCCTATGGTGAGAATATTTGGACTGTATTTTTCTACTCTTTTCTTCAGAATGCCTTCGAGGCCTTTATTGGCTGCTTTTCTGTTCTTTGATACCCTGCTTCTAGGCTTTTTATCTTTGGACTTCGGAAGGCGTTTCTCTTGATATATGCAGGGCATTATATTTTTGTCATGAGATTCCTCTCAGTTCCCATGTAAGCCCGCCATTAGTTTTATCCTGTGTTGGTTACTGATAGTGCGCTTTCCACTTTTTTGCTCATCTCTTTTTTATATTACACGCTAGTATCCTTTGGCTTTTTTCTTCCCTTCATTTCTCTGAGGTGCTGCATTTTGCCCCTACGGTGGCTGTGTGCTCTATGGCTGCAAATATGGGCTTGTCACCAAATGCTAAAGACGCAAAGGACTCCAAAGCTTCTCTTAAGAGGTCCAAGCAAATTTCTCCTACACCTGATACTCTTCACAAAGACAACACTGCCACGCTTGAGACCATTCTGACGCGCCTTAATGATGTTCATGACATTGCGCAGTCTACCAAGACTAACACAGATTTGCTGCAAGTGGAGGTGGCAGCCATTAGGAATGACTTCAAGGCTCTTTCCCTTCGTGTTTCAGCCACAGAAACTCGTATTAGTGGTGCAGAGGATACTATGCAAAAGCAATCTAGGACTCTTTGCCAGTTAGAACGCTCAATGGCGGCATTGCGGAGAGATCTCACTGATCAAGAAGATCGTAACCGCAGATCCAATCTGCGCATTTTTGGTCTTCCGGAGGGTGTTGAGAAGGATGCCCCTGCTATGATTGAGTTCTTATGTCAGTGGCTTCCTTCTACGCTGCAAATTTCTTTTCAAAAAGACTTTGAGCTGGAACGGGCACACCGTGTTCCCACCTTTCGCTCTAAATCTGCCACGCAACCAAGAGCGATAATTTTTAAGCCACTGCGCCATCAACATACGGAACAAATTCTGGCTCATATGCGGAAGGTTAAAACTGTCTCATGGAATGGCCATCGCATTTCAATTTCTCAGGACTTCGCTAGGGACACAGTAATAAGGAGGAAGGGATTTCTTAATTTCCGGAAGCGTCTCTCTGAGATGAATATTCCCTTTTCTTTTTCTGGCCCTTCAAAATGCCGCATTACCTTCAAAGGTCGTTCCAGAATTTTTGATGAACCTGCTGACTTAGCCTCTTTTTTGGATAATCAGATGGAGCTGCAGATGGAACTTCAAATGGAAGCCTCGCGGGACCCTGGTTCCTCTGGCACCTGACGTGGTTACATATAATTGCAATGTGTTTTCTTTTATCCAGATCTATTAAGTTTGTCTTTTTTAGATCTGCATGGTGGTCTTATTGTCCACTGTTGTTGGTGTGCTGTTGCTGTTCTTCTCGTGCTTGACGGTGTAAGTTCAGTGTGGCCTGTGTTTTTCTCCGTTTCTTTGTCAGGTCTACCTCATATCTTTATGATGAAGTGGACCGATATCTTCGATATATCTTCTTTATGTACTTTCTATTGTTTCGTGATATTGTTTCTTGATAGATTGGTCTCACTCCTGCTCGCTTTTTTCGTGCATATTAATCTTTTTGGCGTTTTCGTATCTATGGAGTGCGTTATTGTTTATTATCTGTATTGTTTAATGGTTTAGCTGCATAAATTGCTTCGTAGACACTTATTAATTGCTATATATAGAGATAACTTTAATGTCTGTATGGTTAGTTTTTCTATTTTATTCCACTGCTATTTTACTTATATAGTTATATATTTATATATGACTTGTTTCCCAGGAAGAGACGCTGTTTTAACTAGCGCTCCTGTATAAAGCGCAGAGGCGCGCTTTTAATCTTCTCTGCTCATCTCTTCCCCCACGGAAATCCTGACGCTCACCTTCCACTCCTTCTGAGTGCACCGGCACGGCACAGCGCTGAACACAGCGGCGGCTCGCAGCAGCTGGGGCCGACATCTTGGATTGGGCTGCTCGGGTGAGGCGAGGCCACGGTCATCTTGGCCACACCCCCACGAGTACCGCCCCTACTTAAACGGGCCATCATGTGTCAGCGCAGCGGACGAGCGCAGCGGGCGCGACGGAGGCGCGCCGGAGTTGCGCCTGAGTTAAGCCCGTCTGCGCCCGTCCGCGGCCGACCGGGACCCGAGCCCACTCCTCCTGGCCATTTTTATAAATACTCATCTCAGGAACTCCTGCTTTTACGCCCTCACAATCCTGATGGTCCCTGTAAGCACTCCCTAGCCCCACGCACATTGACTTGCATTCAAAGCCTAGGGCTTTCCTCTTCTATCAATGCTGTGCCTCATGCTCAGCCTTTAAAACAACCTTTTCCTGAGCCTCAAACTGCACCCTCTGTAAAACACAGCTTGCGCTGCTACTACCTCAATACTCGGTCCCTGGTCAAAAACCAGATAGACATTTTTCTTTTCCTGAAGGAGGTAAAACCTGACATCTTCTTATTAGCTGAAACTTGGCTAACCCCTCACTCCCTCCCCGACGTACTCGTGGCTCTTCCTGCAGAATACTATATTCTGACGGCCAACCGTACACCTGGGAAGGCCGGAGGTGGAGTAGCAGCTATAATCTTGAAATCCCTTCAGGTCAGGCAACTGCCTTCTTTGATCCTTCCGGACACTGAGAACTTGGTGATTAATCTCGACACTGAAAGTGGGTCCCTCATTCTGGTCCTGATTTACCGACCCCCCCAATACATGGCCAAATATCCATCCATTCTGGCAGAGCAGCTGGCTTCATATGTAGTCAGCTACTCTAAAATCATCCTTATTGGGGACCTAAATTACTGGTTTGATAGCATAGGCACAGATACTCAAGCTGCTGAATTGATAGATTTGCTAACAGACCTGAATCTAAATCAGCACATCCATGTACCCACTCACCAGAAAGGTCACAGCTTGGACCAGATATGGACGCATAATCTATCTTTATCCAATCCAGTCATCAGCCCATGTATCTGGTCGGATCATTTCATCATCTATTTCACACTAGAAGTAGGCGGAAATGTCAAACCCAAGCCATGCAAGAGCAAAGAATTCCGCAAATGGAAATCTATGGACCTTCCGGGATTTATTGACATTTTAAACGAAACCGTACCACCACCGTACGATGATCTGGACACTAGCGAGAGAGCGCTGTCTAACTGGTTACTTAACGCAGCTGACCTCTCAGCCCCCTTAGTACGGGTCCCTAATGTTAGAGGAAATGAAGCACACAAATGGTTCTCCCAAGAACTGAAAGATCTTAAACTGGGAGTTCGACAGAAGGAACGGAAATGGAGACAAAGCTACTCCCCTCAAGCCAGGACAGTGTTCTGTACCGCAAGAAAGGAGTTCCAAAAAATCTTGCTCCAACATAAATCTGACTATTTTTCTCAAAAAATTTTAAATTTCTCAAATAAAACTAAAGATATTTTTAACATAGTCAACGAGCTCTGTGACGATGATAGGACAGCCCCATCAATAGCCCCTACCCAGAAGTTGTGTGACTCTCTGAATGATTTTTTCAGAGAGAAAATTGTAAATATAAAACGCAACATTGCTAGCTCTCCTAAATCGTCTCCTTTAGATGATATTTTTAATAACCCCACTACATTAGACACCCTTCCTGCTATAGATGCTAAAACTTTTTCAACTCTCCTGGCACGGGTTAAGTCTGGATCACCCGATGACATCTGCCCACCCCACATTTTTACAGAGATTGGGCACTCTATCCCTCACGGGATCCTCTCTCTGCTTAACGACTCACTTAACCAGGGAAAGGTACCGGCAGGATTTAAGCATGCTCTATTGATTCCCCTGATCAAAAAACCCAGTCTTGATTCTCACGATCCATCTAATTACCGCCCGATATCCCTGCTGCCATTCCTATCAAAAATCCTGGAGGCACACGTTGCTAGCTGCCTTTCTAGCTTCGTTGAAACCACTGGATATCTGGAGCATAACCAAGCTGGGTTTCGACCAGGGCATTCAACCGAGATGGTGACACTGGCGGTCCAGAATGTACTAAGAAGCAATGCAGATAGGGACATTCACCAAGCATTGGTACTTCTCGACCTATCGGCCGCATTCGACACGGTCGACCACACCATCTTGGTCGACCGTGTCGAACAGGCTGGCCTGAGAGGCTCGGCACTTAGATGGCTGAAGTCATTTATCTCGGAGCGTACCCAGGCAGTGAGATTGGGAACTTTTACAGCGCCCAAAATCAAAAATGAATGTGGAGTCCCCCAGGGCTCGTCCCTGTCCCCACTTTTGTTTAATTTGTACTTACGACCCTTGTTATTTTCATTAAAAAAGTTTAGCGCCTTAATTTTTAACTATGCAGATGATCTGCAACTGATCTTCTGTCTGGACTCCCCTGGCGCTGCCACCGAATTTCGGGAGGTCATGGTTCACATTCAGAGATGGATGGGCCTAAATCATCTGAAACTCAACCCAGGCAAAACTGAACTGATTTTGCCTGGGAAGAGTGAACTGCATTGGGGACCACACTTCTGGCCTCCAGAAATGGGAGATCCTCCAGCTAAATCCCAAACAGTTAAGAGCTTAGGTATCACTTTTAATGAAGATCTTTCGCTCAAAAGCCAGGTAGGGACTGTGGTATCTGCAAGTTTCTTCCAACTTCGCAAGATTAAGAAGATTGCCCACCTTTTAATCCACCCTGCTCTGATTCAGGTCATCATTGCTCTTGTGCTGTCCCGTTTGGATTATTCCAATAGTTTATATCTGGGCCTACCGGCGGGGCAGCTCAAGAGACTCCAACTGGTTCAGAACCAAGCGGCCAGGTTGATCTGTAAAATTCCTAAGTGGCAGTCTATTAGACCTGGACTGGCCAGTCTCCACTGGCTGCCTGTAGCGCAGAGAGCAGCATTTAAAGCGGGATGCATTATCTTCAGGGCTCTACAAGGTAAGGGCCCTGGATTCATTAGCTGCCTGCTGGTCAGTTACACTCCCTCCCGTGCTCTCCGTTCTGGCCAAAAGAATTTGTTAGTCGTGCCCCGGATCAGGAAACAACGCCAGGGAGGAGGATCTTTCCACTTCCTAGCTTCCTCCCTGTGGAACTCCTTGCCACTGCCACTAAGACTCCACGAAGATCTGTTAGCCTTTAGACAGGCTTTTAAGACTTGGCTCTTTAAGCAAGCTTATCCTTAGTTAAATTTTCTTTCTTTCTGTCACATGTTATGTTTTGCTAGTCTTCCACAGCGCCATGAAGCCTACGGGCGTACGTGCGCTTAATAAATTTAATTTAACATAACATAACATAACATTTAAGATACTCTTGCCTCTTTAAATTAAATTAAGTATAACAAGTGTTTATGTATTTGTGGACAGTTTACTAGATAACTTTCTTTAGATGTTACATTTTTTACTATGTACTTGCTTTTTTATTTATCTTTCATAGAGCTTCATTGACTGTTATACTGGTCAGTTATTTCATCCTTTACTTTCTTTGCTTCATTTTTTCTCTTCATACTACACCTTATAGTCTTCTGTGGAAATCGTTTCTTTTTCTTTATTCTTTCCTGCTCTTCATAAGGTATGTATCGGTTTTGATGCTTTCTCATATTTGAGATAGTTATTAGCTTGTTTTTCACCATTTCCTCATTTGTAACATTGGACATCTTTCCCTCTTCTGCTTTCTCCATTCTTTTATGTTACAATGTATTGGTTACCTATTTATTAATTTGGTATATACATGTTCCGATCTAGACTTACATGATGTATAGTTTTTAGAATACTCTAATGAATTCTAGTTCTAGTTCATGGGTCAGATATTTTTCCTTCTAAGTTAAGTATAATCAGTTATGTACTATTTTGGGGCTGGTTATGCTGATTGTTTTATCCCTTGCGATGGTCCCCTTGCTCATCTTCTCATGTCCCCCCTGGTATGAATTTGGTCTTTTTCAGACCTTCCTTGTTGGTTCTTCTCTTTCTTCTTCTGCCTACTTTCCTGCTTTCTTTTTCCTCTTCTTTCTCTTTCTCTCTTCGGATTTCCTCCTTGGATTCTTCGTGTTTTGTGTTGTTGTCTAGTGTCTGTTTTCGAGTTTTTTTGGTTGTTGTGCATCCTCTATCAAATATAGAGTATCATTTTTCCCTATTATTGGTTTTATGTCTGGTTTGAATATACTTTCTCTTAATGTGAAAGGATTAAATCATCCAGTAAAAAGGTCAAAGATATTAGATTACTGCAAATCTCTTTCTTCGGATCTAGTCCTTTTTCAAGAGACAAAGGTCTCTGCTAGAGAGGCGTCATTTTTGAAGAAAGAATGGGTTTCTGAGGTCGCTTGTTCAGATGCTTGTGGCAAAAGAAATGGGGTAATTACTTTAGTTTCTAAACATTCTGGTTTGTCTATTGTTTCCTCTGAACAGGATACAGAGGGACGTTGGTTATTATCTAAGTTGTCTGGTGGTAATGCTGATCTCTTTGTCATGAATATTTATGCCCCTAACAAGGATGATCCCTCCTTTTGGAAAGCAATCACCAAAAAGCTAAATGACACACCTCATTCTGGTAATCTTATTGTAGGTGGTGACTTTAATTTACCAATGGATCCTATCCTAGATAGGAATTCTGCATTTAATTTTCGTCCCCCTAAATCACATAAACAAATGATCAATATGTGCTCTCTTATCCATCTTCAGGATGTCTGGCGTCTTCATAATCCCACTGGCAGTGATTTCTCCTTTTTCTCGTCCCCTCATTCGTCCTTTTCACGTATTGACTATCTTTTGGTTCACTCCTCTCTTGTTCAATCTTCCTCATCTCCGCTTATCCATCCTATTTTGGTCTCGGACCATGCCGCGGTGACGTTCACACTTTTGTCCTTCACCCCTAGAGCGAGTCCTCGATCTTGGAGACTAAACACAGAAATATTACATGATGATTCCAAGGTTCGAGAGTTTTCCCATGATATCGAGATGTTTTTCCGTGAGAATGTGGGTTCAGTTGATTCCCCTGTTGTTCTTTGGGACTCTTTTAAATGCACTTTCCGTGGTCAGGTCATCAAATGTATGTCAAGGAGGAACGCTGCCATCAGAAAGGAACTTACGGACTTAGCAGCGGAAATTAAAACTCAGGAATCTCTTTTTCGGCAATCTAAAGATAAATCTTGCCTTCAATCTATTAAGAATTTAAAATATACATATAATACTATAGTCACTAAGAGAGCTCATATAGGTCTTCAGGCTCAGAAATCTAAGAAGTTGCTGCTAAAAAACCGGGCTGGCAAGATGCTTGCGGCTACATTAAAGTTCCAAGATTCTTCTTTTAAATCTTCCCAAATCTCTGCTATTAATGATCATCTTGGTAAGAAAAAGTTTCAGACTACTGAAATTCTTGAGGTCTTTTGAGATTTTTATAATAAATTATATACCCCTTCTACTCAATCTTCTTTTGAACAATGCCAAGAGTTTTTAAAGACAGTTCCGGTGAAAACTATATCGGAGGCAGATAATATCTCTTTAAATGGCCCGATTACCTCTGACGAAATTATTTCTGCAATTAAAGCAACTCGCTCCGGTAAAGCTCCTGGTCCTGATGGATATCCTATTTTGTTTTATAAAACCTTTATACCTGAGATTGTGCCGCAGCTTCAATCCGTCTTTGATGCTTTTATTAAAGATGGCTCTGTGTCCGGCTCTGCTGCTGATGCTACTATTGTAGTAATCCCCAAAGAAGGAAAAGATCATTCGGATCCCAAAAATTTTCATCCTATTTCTCTTCTTAACATGGAAGCTAAGATTTTTGCTAAAATATTAGCTAAACGTCTAGAATCCTTTATTCCTCTATTGGTTCATCCTTCCCAAACAGGTTTTGTGAAGGGTCGTCTTGCACGTGATAATATCCGCACTTTTTGTCACATTCTCGGTTCTGCCAAGCGCTCCAAGCTTCCGGCAGCGGCCTTGGCCCTTGATGCGGAAAAGGCCTTTGATAAGGTCTCTTGGCCTTTTCTACGAGCTGTTTTATGTGCACACAATCTTGGTGACTCCTTTATCCGTATGGTTATGTCTCTTTACTCCCAACCTAGAGCGAACATAAGAGTGAATGGAGCTACGTCGTCCTTTTTTAATCTTCGCCAAGGTACTAAGCAGGGATGCCCCTTGTCTCCTCTTTTATTTTTGTTATCTATTGATCCTCTTCTTAGAATGATTGACTCACATCCAGATATTAAGGGGTTCTCTTTTGGGTCTCATCAGATAAAAACAGCTGCGTATGCAGATGATGTTCTCATTTTTTCTGATGATATTGCACTGGCCATCCCTGCTATTTCGGATACGATTTCTCTTTTTTCAACAGTTTCAGGATACACTCTGAACAAAGATAAGACAGAGATGTTCCCCTTAAATGCTTACTGTTTCTCTTCTCATATGGGTTCGGCGGGATTTAAGTGGCAATCTAAACAGCTAAAATATCTGGGTATCTATTTTTGTTCCACCCTATATGCTACGGCTACTTATAATGAATCCCAAACTATTCTTAAGGTGAGACGTCTTTTAGAAACTTGGTCTCCGAAGCATATTTCTTGGTGGGGCCGACTGCAGACTCTTAAAATGATGATCACACCTATTATTAATTTTGTTTCCTCTATGCTTCCAGTAAGGCTTTCTGATTCCTTCTTTCATGAACTTGACTTACTTACTTCCAAATTTCTATGGAATGACAGAAGGGCTAGGATTGCTTATAAATTTTTACGGAAATCTTATGATATGGGAGGCTGTAATTTTCCTGATTGGGGGAAGTATCAAACTGCTTTTCTGGCATCCCAGTGTGCCCTTTGGTTTTCTTCTCCATCTCTTCATGTTCCAGCATGGTTGATGATAGAACAGGAACTGGCCTCCCCACTGCCGACTGTCTCTTTTTTAACCACGAATACCCTTTTTATTCCATTCTCTCGTTCTATTATTTTAGACACTATTGCTGCGGTTCGCAAGGTTGATAAGAGAGTAGCAATTCCACTGCATAAAACTAGATGGTCGTCTATTTGGCGGAATTCCAAAATTAAAATTAATATTGATCCAGAGTTGATGTCTTACTGGGCTGGAAAAGGTGTCTCACTTGTTAAACATCTCTATGATTCCAACAATGACCCTTTCCCTTTCTCAGCCCTAGCTCAACAATTTTCTTTATCTAATTTAGACTTTTATACTTTTCTTAAGATAAAGGTAGCACTTGCTAAAATGCACCTCCATCCTTCTTCCCCTATGATTACGCTTTTTCAGTTATGGATCAGGACTGGTCATGTTGCGTCTCGGATTTACAAATTCTTATCGTCCTCTACACTTCCTTCCCAAACTGTCGCACAGCAAAAATGGCTACATCATTTTGATCATAGTGTTACCGATCATATCTCTTCTGATACCTGGCAAGATATTGGTAAATTTTCTCTTCGTAACAAAATCGCCCCCTCTTTAATGCAGTCTAAGTTTTTCTCTATTAATCTTCTTCACTGGACTCCCATTCGTTTGTATTCGCTAAATCTCAAAGAAGACAATCTGTGCTGGAGTTGTGGGCTTTTACCAGGCGATTTTCAACATATGTTCCTTGATTGCTCCCTTCTCCAACCCTTTTGGGATTTAATTCACAAACACCTCATGCTCATCTTTAACATTAAATTCCAACTTTCTTTTCCATTAATCCTTTTAGGTCCGCTGGCGGCCCCAGTCCCTCTGCCTTTAGATTCCATGGAGTTACAGTTGCTGGATCTCTTATTGACTATTGCAGTCAAAGTAATTCTCATGGAGTGGAAATCCTTTTCATCCGTCTCGTACCATACTTGGTGGGCTTGGGTTTCCTTTCTACGAAGTGCTCATACGTCAGTTGATCATGCTCATCTCTCTCCTTCTATATCTGCTGGTGTCTGGAAAGCCTTAGATTCGTACATGGAGTTGGCCTCCGAGGGGTTGGTGGAGCAATATCCCTTTGATTTGTCTGGTTAGTGTTGTCTTGGGTGTCGGGTGAATCCTTTGGAAATCCTCTCCTCTTCCTTTTCTCCTCCCTGTCTCTCTTTTTCTTTCTTCATCTCTTTTCTACTCTTTCCGTCTTTTCTTTCTTCCTCTCTTTTCTTTCCTCTTATCCCTATTTTGCTATCTGATGGTGATACTTTTGATAATTATCTTTGCCGGATATCAATTTGTTTCGTCTCTCCTTAATTAATTTATTTATCTGATATCTGCGGATTAATGAATGACAATGATTTGATTTCCTATTATTTAATTTTATTATAACATATTTATTGCCTTTGTCTGATATCAATTGTATCACTTTTGCTTGTATCTCATGTCCGTATTTGCTTCTTTAAAATAATAAAATTCTTTTGAAATGAAAAAGAAATTTGCAGGATCTCTCCTGGCGGCTTCCTACCCAACTTCTTTGCGAAGGTGGCAAGAGCACTAGTTGTTCTTATAAACGGAAGCTTTTTAGTAGCTATTGTTTTGGTCCATGTTTCATTACAATTAAAAAAGATCCTAAATATGTAAAGCTTTTTGTTTGGGCTATCTTCCCACCCTCCAAGAATATCTCGCTTACCCTACCCCTCTGAACCCCTTGGCCACAGCTCATAACAAAGGTTTTAGAAATGTTGATACTTAGGCCCAAGTCCATCATAAAATAATTAAAACTGTCTAAAGCCCTTTGAAGCCCATTTTGTGTGCGAGCCATTAAGACTGCGTCGTCCGCATACAGTAACGTGGGTATCGAACGATCTCTAACTTGTGGAAAATCTTGACCCGTCTTAAGCAGCTCGTCTCCCAGTCCATTGATATATAAATTAAAAAGGACAGGGGCCAGGACACAACCCTGCCGGACCCCCCTCCTAATGGGAAAAGCTTTAGTGCACTCCCCATCCACACCATAACGGACCCTGGCAGAGGCACCGCTATACAGTTGCTGCAGGAAGGCTACAGTGTTGAGGTCCACCCCCATGGCTACAAGGACCTCCCACAGTTTACCAAGTCTCACCAAGTCAAAGGCCGCTGTGAGGTCCACAAAGGCCAGATATAATCTTTCCTTCTTCACTCTAATGTATTTCCCAAATATAATTGCTAAGTTTAGACTCTGCTCTGTAGTCCCTAATCCTTCCGGGAAACCATATTGTAGGTCAGACAAGACCTTGGTGACTTCCACCCAGTCTTGTAGATGTTCCCGGACAACCCGTCCCACCACTTTGACCATTGAATCTAACAGGGAAATTTGTCTATAACACCCTGGATTTTGACGATTCCCCTTCTTGAAAATAGGGATTATTGTGGATTCCGCCCAGGTCTTTGATAATAGCCTCCTAGTACTGGCATTAATTACCTGAGTTACTAAAGGACCCCAAAGTTGGATGTTAGATTTAAACAGGTCAACTGGGACTCCATCGGGGCCCGGAGCTTTACCCCCCTGGCTCCGAGAGAGGGCTCTGTTGACTTCATCCAAGGTGACTTGCAAGACCTTCTTTGCCTGAGAATTTAGGACAATAGTGGTCGGGCACAAATCAAAGTCATCTTGGCCTTTATACACATTAGAGAAAAAGTTGACCCATGCATCTTCTGAGATTGCTATCTCGATTGATGGTCTCTCTCCCGAAGAAAGAAATGGAGATCTAACTACACTCCAAAATGCCACGTTATTTTTCTGGCAGGCCAGGGTTTGCAGTGTTTCCCATGCCTCGTCTCTCACACAGCGTTTTCTCTCATCAGTAGCCCTTTAATATTCCATACTTGCCAATCTGACCTTGAGCAGAGATCTGGGCTGCCTATGTAGCTCAACTTTTAAGTTTGAATGCGCTTTTGTACATTTTTTGTCAAACTATCCTTGATCTTTTCGTTTGTTGCGGTATTGCACCCGAAGTAGGTTCCTTACCTCCTTTGATAATTCGAGAAAGGATTGTACAATGCTTTCGCTGGGGGAAAGCTCATTCAAACAAATGTCAATGACGGGTTTGCTATTAGTAATTAACTGCTTCATCAGCCAGTCGGGGTCCACGTTTGACCACCAAAGTGAGTAGACATTGTTTTTTTTCAGATCTAAATGGCCTATAGTTGGGTTTCTGTTTTTAAGCTTATCAGGACAAAGCATGGGCTGGGCAATTATTAAACAAAGTGGAAAGTGGTCGCTCAAAGAAATCTCCCCCACCTTGAAGGTAAGCACCCTGGATGTGTAAATCCGAGAAACTAACATAAAATCAATGGTGGATGCGAGACCTCTGCCATTGAAGGTATGGGGCATAGGTTTGGGGTAGTTAAAAGATCATTTGCAGAGCCCAAATCATACAGCTGTAGGAGTTCATTAAAAAGCTCCCCACCCTTGAATGGCAGAAGTGGGTCATTTGCTCCCCATCCTCATGGGGAAGGCCACACATTCTGATATCGGGGAGATTACAGATCGCACAATTGAAATCCCCCAGCACAATAATTAAACAATCCTTAGAGCCCGACTTATAGATGGAATTCAAGTCCCCACTCAAGTTCTTGACCACAGTACTAAGATCTTCCACAAGAGTGTTATTATAAGAATTTACCAAGATCAAACAATCGGTTGTAGTACAAAATAGCTCTATTATATGATAATGGCAGTCCCCCTGATAAAAAACAATTTTATCCACCACCAGCCTATTTGAGATGAATATACAAAGACCCCCTTTTGGTCTGCCCCCCAAACCCTTTACCGCCTGGGTATTATATGTCTTGAAACCATTAATATGAATTGGTTCTATACACCATGTTTCCTGCATACACAAAATGTCCACGTTCTGGATAAACTCACTCCAAACAGGATTCATAATCTTAGTTCGCAGGCCTGCAAAGTTCCATGAGGTAATATTTCAGGTCATGGTAGTGGGGGTATACAGAGGAATGTTAAACATGGTTCAGGTGAGCAGGAGTGTTCACTACAGGATGGTGCCCGTAAGTTAGTAGGGAGCTCCGAGTAATCCAAGTGGAGACCAACAACACTCTAGAATCAGCGCTCTCTACTGAGACTGACGCGATCCGTGGAGAGGGTGAAATTACCGTTGGAACAGCAGTAGTTGGTGTAATACAAGGATCTACAGGCCCCCTGACTAGAACCTCAATTAACCCATCCTCTAAGACTTGGAGTTGAGTTGTAATACTCAGTCAATCTATATCTTCCATATTATTAAGGGCCTCAAAATGGTTATGAACAGACACGGCATAGCTATAAAGTGAGGGGCCCATGGGTAGTCCCGCCTCCCTAGCGTTCAGAGTAAATCTTGGGGGAAGATAGAAAAAACCCAGAGGAACAACACTGTTCCCCTTACGCCTCACCGGCCAGTCGCCCACCCTATCTAGGATAGTTCGAACCAAAGGTTGGGAGGCAAAGAACAATACAATACAATCACCAGGCTAAGTTTTATTCGAGTTTCCAACCAATTCAATCCGCCGGGCCATCCTAAACTCGGTAAAAAGCTTATTATTTATGCCTGTTATCCCAGATAAAAAGTGCAAGGATTTATTTCTCAGAGTGGGCCAATGCTCTACTTCTCCAAGTGGCAGTGGAGGTACATTCACCAGCACCACAGCATACAGAGTTGCATCTGGGGGAAGATGAAACACTTTTGAGCCCAAGGAATTGACCCGCGCATGTTTAGGGGGGCCTATGCTGGAATGGGTATAAGCCCCAAGACCCTCTCTCTCTAAAGGTAGCCGATTGGGATCAGAGATTGGATTTACTTGCCCCACGGAACCGCTCTGCAAAAGGCAAGAAGTCTCTGCCCATTGCTCTGATTGAGGCACTCTACCAGACCCCGAATAACCGGGGCATGCTGGAGCATTAGGTACACATGGGGAGTTAAGAGCTTGATAATGTGGAATTTCACCATTCGAGATAGTACTCTGAGGATGTATTAGAGCATGTTCGCCTGCAAGAGAGGAGGAGTTACGGTTGGATACCATTTTGCGCTCTCCTAACGCCATCAATGGTAAATTATTTATTTGGTTTTATATGTTAACTAACCTCCCTTCCATGTTAGTTAGCAAGTTTATTACAGGCTCCAAAAGGACAGAAAGGGTTTCCTCCACCCTACTACAAAATTCTCCGGGGTCTATAACTAAAGGACCGCTGTGAGAAGGTGGCCTGATATATGCTGTCCACTAAGTCTATTGGGCACCTTGTATCAGTCCGAACAACCCCTTATGGTGAATGGTTAAAGACAACCTTTATTGAAAGCTATCCTAGGGGTAGCTATGGAGAGCAGCCTTCAGGCTAAGTCTTGAAGGAATGCAAAGCAGCTTCTTTTACCATCTATAATCTCTTGAATGATCAAATGAAAGGACAACCACACCAGATATATATTCAAAATATATATATTTAAGGTAGAACACACCCCTCTAGTCTCTTTATGAGACTGGAGTTCGAAGTACTTTGTTTACAAGTTAGCAATTATCAGTAATAGCACAAATACACGTTTGGGCCCTAGGGGCGTACCAAACCATATACCAAAAAAGTGGTATAAGAACCACGACTTGAATAGACACTAGGCCTAGAGCCTGTAGAATTGCTGGGACCCCAAGGAACCACCCAAGGTAGTGACACAGGGGACCCACGGTGACTGTATGCAGTGTGTAAACACAACCGCGGGTTCCCGTTATCTTCTACGGGCAATGTTGCGTTTGGAAATTTAAAGATTGGGGACACTTCTAATCGAGACAGGACCAAACCCTTTTGGACTTAAGAGGTTCTAGGGCTAGCACCCATGGGAGCACTGGAGTACTTGAGTTACCTCACCCAGGGAAGTCGGGTGCATAGGTGTCTTTTGGTGTCAGGTCGTGTCGTCGATTTCAATGGGAGCCTGCAAAGAACTGCTGCTGCCATGAAGAGGAGAAGAGTCCGAAGAGTCCGAAAAGATCCAAGCCTGCATCTAGGATGGAAGGAACCTGAAAGCAGAGGGGACAGAGTCTGGGTCACTAGCCAGTGCCAAAGGACAGGAGGGACCAGTGCCCACAGATGTCGGGTGCTTCAGGTGAGTTGATGGGTGTCTTGACTCTTCAGCCACGAGGTCCAGGAGGCATTGACGAAGTCCACGAGCTGGATTCGAGCTGTCCCACGAAGTTTGTTGAGTGCTGTGGTGTCGGCGACCAGAATGGACCCAACAAGCCTTAGCAACGGCAGTCACTGGAATTCAGAGAAAGGACTGCGGTGCAGACCAGCAAGGTCTGAGGGACTCACCCAGCGAGGGTAAGTCAGGGCACGTCTGGAACAACCAGGAAAGCCCAAGTAGAAAAGAAGTTGCCTTCGTGGGGACCTGCTAGCCAACGGGCTAGTGATCACGAAGGAGCCTTGAGCAGTCGCACTTGAAGCTGGTCCACTGGTCACTCGTGAAGTGGAGGCCAACAATCTTCGGTGCAGGAGGTGCTCAAGGCTGGGGCTACTCGGAGCCCAAATCACAACTTCGAGGAGGACCAGAAAGATAGTGTTGCTGCAAAAGTTCACGGTGTCTAGGGGTCACGGTTCCATGTCACCCACGATAGCCACGGGCCTCAGCTTTGCTGTGGACTCAGGGTAGCCTCGGGGAAGTCTGGAAATCTACCTCTGGTGATGCAAAGACTTTGGCGTCCGGCAGGAGCTTCAGCGATGCAGACAGGTCAGTTGCTTCTTTGGTGCCTGCCAAGCAGGGGAGTCACTCCTTGACCCCAAGGGAGATTTCTTCAGTCTTCTAGTCAGGATAGAATGTCGAAGGTCCAGGATGTACGTTGCAGAGTTTCGTCCAGGGTAATCTGTATTCCTAGGGACTGGATTCCTATACTTATAGTAAGTTTAGGGGATGGACTAACTCTAAGGCCCCAC
This sequence comes from Triturus cristatus, assembly GCF_964204655.1. Lineage (NCBI taxonomy): Eukaryota > Metazoa > Chordata > Amphibia > Caudata > Salamandridae > Triturus > Triturus cristatus. The sequence continues at coordinate 312,745,031 of NC_140580.1, read as the reverse complement.
CCATGGGTGGGCTTGGAAAGAGGGGTGGTTACACCCATTTCCTTTGTCCAGTTTCATGCCAGAGCAGGGGCAGGTAGCCCCTGCAACCGGTTTGAACTGGACTATGCACAGGGACAGTAAACATGCCCCCAGTGCAGGACTTCAAAGCACCAGAGAGTGCTACCGCCCAGCCCCAATACACATCTGCCTGTCTGGGGAGGTGGTTACACCTCCCTTCTACAGGAACCTATTGTCCAGGCCTCCCCTGCCAGAGTTTTGGTCAGCAGCAGGAGGCCAGACCCGTGCCTGTGGCAGAGGCATCCATTTTGTGATGACAGGGCTCAGGAAAGTCCTACCGGGTTTGACCAGTGTGAACATGTCTTTCCCTCTAAAAGGGTGGAAAGCTACCCCCGCCGCCAGAACTGGCGGGGGGGTAGTATTCCAAAGTGTTTGACACCAAGCATGACATGTTTTGATGCAGCCATTCCAAAGTTAGCATTTACCGCAAGGTTATAATGCACTTAAGAGTATATGGTATGGCTGTATCACAGAACACTGACATGGTATCACAGAACAGCCATAAGGAAGTATTTCTGAAAGCTGCAGAGGGGCTCAGCTCATGCTTGGGCACCCTCTCACACAAAACCAAGCACTCTGCCTTCAGGATTGTCAAGGCCTGCCATAGGAGTGGCTTATAGGTTTATATGTGTCTGTATATACATGTGGATATAGGTAGCCTATACCACTGTAAGGGGTGCAAGCACACCCTTACCCAGGCTGCAGTAGCAGACCTGTGGTGTCATTTTGGAGTGCTTCCCAGAGGTGGCATAATACATGCTTCAGCCCCTGGTAGGACTCTGAGGTACCTATGCCCCCGGTACATAGTATACCATATACTAGGGGCTTATAAGGCACTCCAGAATCCAATTAGATATGTACCTAATGTACATGCAAACCATTTTAGGCTGTGGTCCTGATTAGCGGGGCCACAGCCAGACTAAGGTAAAAAAACAGTGAAACACCAGGAAAAAGGGGGGGTACCCATGTGAAGCAGATCCTACTCTCCTACACAACCACCCGCCCCCCCAACGCAGGGACATTAAACTAACCTTGACCAGTTGAGTCATCATGTTCTAAGTGGAAATACCTAGAGAGTCCATCTGCATTGGCATGGTTACTCCGAGGTCCCCCCAACGCAGGGACATTAAACTAACCTTGACCAGTTGAGTCTTCATGTTCTAAGTGGAAATACCTAGAGAGTCCATCTGCATTGGCATGGTTACTCCCAGGTCTATTTTCCACTGTGAAGTCCATCCCCTGTAGGGAAATGGACCACCTAAGCAGTTTGGGGTTTTCACCCTTCATTTGTTTTACCAATAAGAGAGGCTTATGGTCTGTCTGAACAAGGAAGTGAGTACCAAACAAGTATGGCCTCAACTTCTTCAGAGCCCAAACCACAGCAAAGGTCTCCCTCTCAATGGCTGACCAACGTTTCTCTCTAGGGGTCAGCCTTCTGCTTTTGAAAGCTACTGGCTGATCCTGAACTTCTTCATTCCATTGTGACAGTACAGCCCCTATCCCCAATTCAGATGCATCTGTTTGAACAATGAACTTCTTGGAGTAGTCAGGACTCTGCAGAATGGGAGCAGTGCACATGGCCTGCTTCAGGTCATCAAATGCCTTTTGACAGCTAGCTGTCCACTGAACCTTTTTGGGCATCTTTTTAAAAGTTAAGTCATTCAAGGGTGTCACTATTGATCCATACCCTTTGACAAATCTCCTATAGTACCCAGTCAGGCCTAAGAAGGCTCTCACCTGAGTCTGGGTAGTGGGAGCAACCCAGTCCATTATGGTCTGGATTTTGCTCTGCAATGGTTGATCCTGGCCTCTACCTACAAGGTGGCCCAGGTACACAACCTGACTCTGCCCTATCTGGCACTTAGTAGCCTTGATAGTTAGGCCTGCCCTTTGCAGGGCCTCCAAAACATTCCTCAGGTGGAGCAGGTGATCCTCCTAGGTGGAGCTAAAGACAGCTATATCATCTAGATATGCTGCACTAAAGTCTTCCAGGCCTGTAAGGACTTGATTCACCAACCTTTGGAAAGTGGCAGGTGCATTCTTCAAACCAAAGGGCATTACCACAAATTGATAGTGCCCACTAGGGGTAGAAAATGCTGTATTTGGCTTTACATCATCAGCTAGTCTGATCTGCCAGTAGCCAGCTGTCAGGTCAAATGTTCTTAGAAACTTGGCTGAGGCCAAAGTATCTAGTAGCTCATCTGCCCTGTGAATGGGATGGGTATCAGTCCTAGTGACTGCATTGAGACCCCTGTAGTCTACACAAAACCTCATCTCTCTTTTTCCACCACTGGTGTGAGGTTTTGGTACCAGGACTACTGGGCTAGCCCAAGGGCTAACTGAGGGTTCAATCACACCCAGATCCAACATCTTTTGGACTTCTGTCCTTATACAGTTCCTGACATGGTCAGGTTGCCTGTAGATCTTATTCTTCACAGGTAGACTGTCCCCAGTGTCCACTTCATGAGTGCACCGGGTGGTCTGACTTGGAGTCAGAGAAAACATATGTCTAAACTGGCCGAGGAGGTTCCAGCAGTCAGTTTGCTGCTGGGCAGTGAGGCTGCCTGCCAAGGCTACACCATCAACTGACCCATCATCAGGGTTCGGAGAAAGCAGGTCAGGGGGTGAGTCACTCTCTTCCTCCTGTCCTTCATCAGTAGCCATGAGCAAGCCCATGTCTGCCCTGTCAACATAGGGTTTAAGTCTGTTGACATGAAGTACCCTATGGGGACTCCTAGGGGTACCAAGGTCTACCAAGTAGGTAACCTCCCCTTTTTGTTTAACAATTGTATGGGGGCCACTCCATTTGTCCTGGAGGGCTGCTGGGGCCACAGGCTCCAACACCCACACTTTCTGTCCTGGCTGGTAAACACTTAGTACAGCCTTTTGGTCATGCCAGGCTTTTGCAGTTCCTGACTAGCCTCAAAGTTTTTGTTTGCCTTTTTCATGTACTCAGCCATCCTGGAGCGGAGACCAAGTACATAGTCCACTATGTCTTGCTTTGGGGGCCGGAGAGGTAACTCCCATCCTTCCTTCACCAAACACAATGGACCCCTGACAGGGTGTCCAAACAAAAGTTCAAATGGGATGTAGCCAACCCCCTTTTGAGGCACCTCCCTGTATGCAAATAAAAGGCAGCGCAAGAGCAGGTCCCATTTTCACCTAAGCTTCTCTAGGAGTCCGTTGATCATGCCCTTTAAGGTTTTGTTGAATCTCTCAACTAAACCATTGCATTGTGGGTGATAGGGTGTGGTGAACTTGCGAACTCCACACTCCTTCCACATTGCAGTCAAGTAACTAGACATGAAGTTTGCACCCCTGTCAGAAACTACCTCCTTAGGAAAGCCTACTCTTGAGAACACACTCAAGAGAGCTCTTGCCACTACAGGTGTTGTAGTGGTCCTTAGGGGAATTGCTTCTGGATACCTGGTGGCATGATCCACTACCACCAGTATAAACCTGTGCCCAGATGCTGTTTGAAGATCCATGGGACCAACAATGTCAATCCCAACCCTCTCAAAGGGAACCCCCATCACAGGTAGTGGTATCAGGGGGGGCCTTTGTAGTGCCACCTGCTTTGTCACTGGCTTGGCAGGTTACACAGGAGCAACAAAACTCCTTGGTGTCTTCAGACATGTGGGGCCAGTGAAAGTGAAGAACAATTCTGTCCCAAGTCTTGTTCTGGCCCAGGTGTCCTGCTAGTGGAATATCATGGGATAGTGTCAATAGGAAGTCCCTAAACTTCAGAGGTATAACCAACCTCCTGGATGCACCAGGCTTGGGGTCTCTACTCTCTGAATATAGGGGTCCATCATCGCAATAAACTTTATGGGTGCCACTAGCATTCCCAGCAGCCTCATCAGCAGCTTGCTGTCTGAGGGTTTCAAGAGAGGGGCAGGTTTTCTGCTCCTGGCTCAGATCAGACCTGGAAGGGCCCCCTGTCCCCAAGAACTCAAACTGGTCAGGTTCAAGCTCCTCTGGAACAGTTCCTTCTTCAGGCTCAAGATCATCTCCCTGAGGAGACTGATCAGCATTCTGAGTCAGGTGGGAAGGCTCTGCCTTAACCCTACTGCTCCTCCTCTTGTGAGGCAACTGGTCCATTATTCCAGAATCCAGGGCCTGTCCAGTTTTAGACATTTTAGCCTGTGACCCAGTCACAGCAAAGACATGTGCAGGGATCCCTAACATTTCTGCATGTGTCCTGAGCTCCACTTTAGCCCAGGCTGAAGTCTCTAGATCATTGTCAAGCAAGCACTGTAGTGGTAGGTCTGCACTTACCACAACCTTTTTAAGGCCAGTTACCCCTCCCCAGGAGAAGTTAACAACTGTCAGAGAATGGTCTGTTTTGACATTGCTAGCATTGGTCACTTGGTACATTTCACCAAGTATAATCTGCCCAGGATCCACAAGATCTTTTGTCACCATTGTGACACTTGCTCCTGTGTCCCTGAATGCCCAAGCTTCTGCTCCATTTATTAAAGGCTGCTGTCTGTATTTGCCCAGGTTACTGGGGCTCACAACGGGGGACATATCCATGCCCCCATCACTGACAAGCACAGCCTGAGTTGGAACTCTGACTAGGCCAGAGTCCATCTCAGAACCCAGGGTCAACCCTACTACACCCTTATTCTGTGTATTCCCACCCCCAATTGTAACTGCACTAGGGGGAGCAGGTGCCTTAGGGGCATTGGTGGTGGTTGGAGTATTTTCTTTAGCCTTGGTGCAGTCAGTGGTCCAGTGAGTTTTCTGTTTACAGATTTTGCACCAAAGTTTCTTTTGGCCTTTCCCTTTGTTAGCCTGTGAATCCCCACCGAAGAAGATTTTTGGGGCCCTTGTGAAGACTTCTGGTCTTTACCCTTGTCCCCACCCTTATCAGAGTTCTTGGAATCTTGCTTCTTAGGGTCACCACCTTTGTTCTGTACCTTCTGCCTCACCCTGGTTCTGACCCATTTGTCTGCCTTCTTTCCCAATTCTTGGGGAGAGGTCAGATCAGAGTCTACCAGGTACTGGTGCAACAGCTGATTTTGACAGTTATTAAGAATCTGCTCCCTCATTATCAGATTGTACAATCCTTTGAAGTCACGCACTTTACTGCCCAATAACCAACCTTCCAGAGCCTCAGCAGCACAGTCAACAAAGTCAACCCAGTCTTGATTTTGTGCTTTTTGGGTATCTCTGAACTTTAACATGTATTGTTCAGTGGTTAGGCCAAACCCATCTATAAGAGCACTTTTCAAGACTTTGTAATCATCAGCATCCTCTTCTCTTACAGTGAGGAGCTTGTCTCTACCTTTGTCTGCAAAGGAGAGCCATAAGATTGCTGCCCACTGACCTTGAGGGACCTTCTGTACTTTACAGGCCCTCTCCAAGGCAGTTATCCATTTGTGGATGTCATCCCTACTCTGGTAGGGAGGGACAATCTTACATAGGTTTCTATGGTCATAAGACCTCTCCCTATCTCTGGGGAAATTGCTGCCACCAAGGGACTCTAGTCCTTCCTTTTACCAGCTCTGTAGAGCTCTAGGGCTTCCCTATCTTAGGCCATCTGCTGCTTTCTGAGGTTGAACTTGTCTTGCTCATACTTCAGCAGTCTCTCTCTGCTCTCCTGGGAGGTTTCCCTCCCTCTGTGAGAAGAAACAGAGGTCCCTATAGAGGAGTTAGACTGGATAGATCCCCTTGACAGAGATCTATCCCTTCTAGCCCTTTTGTCAGGCCTACCTGGAAGAATAAAGGCAGTGGCATTATTATCATCCTCCCCATCCTCATCCAGGAGGTCTGTGTTCACCAGAGCCTGGTCATTGTCACCAGTCTGGTCAGCATTAGAGGTAGGGTCAGGGGAATTGTTACCCCCAGGCCCACCCTCACCTGCTGCCCCACCCACACTTTCTACATCACCAGGCCCACTAGGCCCTGTGATATCATCCAGCTTAAGTATCTTTATGAGATGGTGGGTGGATGGACTTTTGCCTGTCTTCACATTCCTAATGGAACATAAGGCCCTAAGCTGAGCAAAGGAGAGACCCTCATATTATAGGGAAGGAGCTCACTTGTTCCTGGTAGGGACCCACTGGTTCCTGGCTGGTTAGACATTACTAATGTGGTGTGGTGTATTGCACTACCTACACTAGTGTGGACTACTAAACCCTCTTGAGTTGTAGAAAGGGTGTGCTATTCCTTAACACACAACTCTAAGCTCAGTAGAACTTACTGTAGCTAAACTTGATATTATATGTACCTCAGGTACCTTTAGTGGTTTTCAGTTGATCAATTCAATTGAGATTATCTGGTAAAACAATAGCAAGCTGAAATCCCACACGCTGCACACCAATGTGAGAAGGTGGCCTGATATATGCTGTCCACTAGTTCTAGTGGGCACCTTGTATCAGTCCAAACAACCCCTTATGGTGAATGGTTAAAGACAACCTTTATTGAAAGCTATCCTAGTGGTAGCTATGGTGAGCAGCCTTCAGGCTAAGTCTTGAACGAATGTAAAGCAGCTTGTTTTACCAGTCTATAATTTATTCATTTATTATTTATTTATTAATCTTATAAGGCGCATAGCTACCAAAAAGGTTTCCCAGCACCGCTATACAGAAAAATAGAAAGAGCAACCCAAGCTATCCACAATCTACTGATTAAAAAACCACGCTTTTAAGTGTTTACGAAAATTGCTGAAAACAGTTTCCTTCCTAAGAAATAGGGGAATGGAATTCCACAGAAGAGGTCCTAGGTAAGCAAAGGACCGACCTCCCAAACGAGACCGTTTAACCCTAGGAACTAAAAACTTAGCCTGGGTAGAGGAACAGAGAGAGCGCGGAGGTAAATAAGAATGGACGATGGCCCTTAGATATTGAGGGGCACTGCCAGACTTCACTTTAAACATATAGCTCAGGGTCTTGAACTTTACACGGCTCTCAACCCTGAGCCAGTGAAGCTCAAAAAGAGAACTTGAAACAGGATCTGACAAAGCAGCCTAGCCGCCGTGTTTTGCACCACTTGCAGTCTGCGTATCACATCCTTATTGGCTACCAAATATAGGATGTTGCCGTAGTCCAGTCTAGATGTGATAAGAGCTTGGACTACAGTTCTTTGAGTGGAACTAGGCAACATCCAAAGTATCTTACTGAGCCACTTCAGGATTGTAAAGCAGGTAGAAGCCACCTTTACTGCTTGCTGCTTCATTGAAAGTTGGTTGTCAATGATCATACCCAGATTGCGAACTTGAGTGGTGGGTATAGGGAAAATTCCCATTTCAGGCGGCCAGTGCTTAGGGCCCCAGAGGTCTCTATTCTTTCCCAAAATAAGGACCTCCGTTTTATCCACATTGAGTTTCAGTGAATTGGCTTCCATCCATCCAGCAATTTGCCTAAGACCTGTCTGGAGAGAAGATGTCTTAGAAAACCTCTTTGCCGACAAGGAAAAGATTATTTGAGTATCGTCGGCGTAGGAAAATCTCTTGAATGATCAAATGAAAGGACAACCACACCAGGCATATATTCAAAATATATGTATTTAAGGTAGAACACACCCCTCTAGTCTCTTTATGAGACTGGAGTTTGAAGTACTTTGTTTACAAGTTAGCAATTATCAGTAATAGCACAAATACACGTTTGGGCCCTAGGGGCGTACCAAACCATATACCAAAAAAGTGGTATAAGAACCACGACTTGAATAGACACTAGGCCTAGAGCCTATAGAATTGCTGGGACCCCAAGGAACCACCCAAGGTAGTGTCACAGGAGACCCACGGGGACTGTATGCAGTGTGTAAACACAACCGCGGGTTCCCGTTATCTTCTATGGGCAATGTTGCGGTTGGAAATTTAAAGATTAGGGACACTTCTATTCGAGTCAGGACCAAACCCTTTTGGACTTAGGAAGTTCAAGGGGTAGCACCCACGGGAGCACCGGAGTACTCGAGTTACCTCACCCAGGGAAGCCGGGTGGATAGGTGTCTTTTGGTGGCGGGTCGTGTCATCGATTTCAATAGGAGCTTGCAAAGAAATGCTGCTGCCGTGAAGAGGAGAAGTGTCCGAAGAGATCCAAGCCTGGATCTAGGATGGAAGGAACCTGAAAGCAGAGGGGACAGAGTCTGGGTCACTAGCCAGTGACCAAGGGCAGGATGGACCAATGCCCACAGATGTCGGGTGCTTCAGGTGAGTTGATGGGTGTCTTGACTCTTCAGCCACGAGGTCCAGGAGGTGTCAACGAAGTCCACGAGCTGGATTCAAGCTGTCCCACAAAGTCTGTCGAGTGCTGCGGTGTCGGCGACCAGAATGGATCCAACAAGCCTTAGCAACGGCAAGTCAATGGAATTCAGAGAAAGGACTGCGGTGCAGACCAGCAAGGTCTGAGGGACTCATCCAGCAAGGGTAAGTCAGGGCACATCTGGAGTAACCAGGAAAACTCAAGTAGAAAAGGAGTTGCCTTCGTGGGGCCATGCTAGCCAATGGGCTAGTGATTGCAAAGGAGCCTCGAGTTGTCGCACTTGAAGCTGGCCCACGGGTCACTCGTGGAGTGGAGGCCAACAATCTTCAGTGCAGGAGGTGCAGAAGGCTGGGGCTATTTGGAGCCCAAAGCACAACTTCGAGGAGGACCAGGAAGATAGTGTTGCTGCAAAAGTTCACGGTGTCCAGGGGTCACGGTTCCACGTCACCCACGATAGCCACGGCCTCAGCTTTGCTGTGGACTCAGGGTAGCAGTGAGGAAGTCTGGAAATCCACCTCTGGTGATGCAAAGACTTCAGCGTCTGGCGGGAGCTTCAGCGATGCAGACTGGTCAGTTGCTTCTTTGGTGCCTGCCAAGCAGGGGAGTCACTCCTTGACCCCAAGGGAGATTTCTTCAGTCTTTTAGTCAGGATAGAACATCGAAGGTCCAGGATGTACGTTGCAGAGTTTCGTCCAGGGTAATCTAAAGTCCTAGGGACTGTATTCCTATACTTATAGTAAGTTTAGGGGATAGACTAACTCTAGGGCCCCACCTATGGGTGGGCTTGGAAAGAGGGGTGGTTACACCCATTTCCTTTGTCCTGTTTCATGCCAGAGCAGGGGCAGGTAGCCGCTGCAACCGGTTTGAACTGTACTATGCACAGGGACACCAAACGTGCCCCCAGTGCAGGATTCAAAGCACCAGAGAGTGCTCCCGCCGAGCCCCAATACACATCTGCCTGTCTGGGGAGGTGGTTATACCTCCCTTCGACAGGAACCTATTGTCCAGGCCTCCCCTGCCAGAGGTTCGGTCAGCAGCAGAAGGCCAGACCCGTTTCTGTGGCAGAGGCATCCATTTTGTGATGACAGGGCTCAGGAAAGTCCTACCGGGTTTGACCAGTGTGAACATGTCTTTCCCTCTAGAAGGGTGGAATGCTACCCCCACCGCAAGAACTGGCGGAGGGTAGTGTTCCAAAGCGTTTGACACCAAACACAACATGTTTTGATGCAGCCATTCCAAAGTTAGCATTTACCGCGAGGAAGGATTTCTGAAAACTGCAGAGGGGCTCAGCTCATGCTTGGGCACCCTCTCACACAAAACCAAGCACTCTGCCTTCAGGATTGTCAAGGCCTGCCATAGGAGTGGCTTATAGGTTTATATGTGTCTGTATATATATGTGGATATAGGTAGCCTATACCACTGTAAGGGGTGCAAGCACACCCTTACCCAGGGTGCAGTAGCAGACCTGTGGTGCCATTTTGGAGTGCTTCCCGGGGTGGCATAATACATGCTTCAGCCCCTGGTAAGCCTCTGAGGTATCTATGCCCTAGGTACATAGTATACCATATACTTGGGGCTTATAAGGCACTCCAGAATCCAATTAGATATGTACCTAATGTACATGCAAACCATTTTAGAGAGGAAGCAGCTAGGCTGTGTTCCTGATTAGCAGGGACACAGCCAGACTAAGGTCGAAAAACAACCGCTACTAGATATATTAGTATCAGTTAAGGGAGGATGCTCATAAGTTGGCTTTTCCACCCAAGAAGCAGATTTATTAGCTAAACTTTTTCCACGGACGGTGGGTTGTCTAGAGGCACCCTGCCCCTTTCTTTTCTTAGCTGGTGGCAGGGTGGTCGTCGCTTGACCAACTTTCGCTTTTTGACCCCTGGTCCATATGATCTGACGGTTTAACCCACTGCATGACTCCTGAACCCCACTTGAGTTGGCGTTGCTCACATCAATAATTTGCAAATCAGGTAGTGGGGATACCTCACAGGTATGTGAATGGGTTATAATGACATTGTGTACAAGGGGGGAAGTTTGTGTCAACACTACCGGGGGCTCTAGTGAGAGTCTGCATTCTGTTAAGGCAATTTCATGCATTAAGGCAGACTCTGCTCTAGACAAAAAAGCATCTAAAGTCCCTACCACCCCCTTCCCTGCTAAGGGCTTATGCTTGCTCATAATAGTACAACTCTAGAAGCTCCTGCCACCACGCGTGCTGAGTCCTGGGCTTTAAAGTCCTAAGTGGGCAGCCTGTGGCACCAAGGTGTCTTCTGGCACAGTTGAAGGTCACCAGTAGCAGAGTAAGAACAGAGTTTTAAGTTTCCCCAGTCAGTAAAGATTAGTCCCGTCTGCTGAGACCTCGCGCTTTTCTTTTGCAGGGGTTTCGGGAGCCAAATGGGTCAGGAATAGCTCAGGAAGTCGGGGATCTGGAACACCTTGCTCCTCGCTGTCCACTGTTGCACCAACCACCAGAGTTCGGGGTCGAGCCGGGTACCTGGGAGCTGGAGGAAGCCAATTTCAAAACATGAAACACTGGGCTGCGAGCCAGGAGCCTGAGACCGGAGGCCGGGGCCGGGGAAGCTTCTCACCGCTCCTCACCCCTCTTCACCCCTTCCGCTGCTGTTCGTCCTCTGTTCACGCACAATCGCAGTCTGAGCGTGCCCCGGCAGTTAAGACACGCTGTCAGACTCTCTGTAGAACGGTGTCCAGCTCCGACGCACACCTAGCTCGCGTATGAGCCTGCCATAGCAACCATGCTCTACGTGTGGGGAAGTCAATAATCATGAGGTGCAAAGAGCAGGGTGTACCGTCTGAAATGTGTATCTTCCCATATATTACTGTCAAATTCATCAATTAACATTTTGTGCTTGGAACCTAGACTTATAAGTAGGTAAAACTCCATTGCCTGTCTGTTCAAATTAGAGTGGGGCGAGCCATGATGTTTCCGCCAATCCTGCCCCTGCCCCTGCTGGTTCTGTCAGCAGAAACCTCATACCCACAGGTTGAGGGAGTTTGGGCTATTGATCTAAGTACCTCACACTGTCTGCCCTATTTACGGAAGATAGTCTGAGGTTCTTTTTCTGTTTAGGACCACCAGGAAAAACGTGGTGATGCCAAAGAGGAAACAAAACTACAAAATGACCCCCACATCCTTGGAATAACTCCCAGGGAGCAAGGGTCATTTGTTTTTTATTTAACAAAATCAAACGTGTTGTTTTGGAGTGTGTCTTTTTGTAAAACACAAATATTTTGTGGGGCAGCTCCATAAAGCATGGTAGCAACTCGAAAAGCTTACAATACCTTCAAAGAAGCTATTGTGACAGTGGCTGCTTCATAGGCCTGGAGATCTACGCTAAGCAGATGTTCTCTAAATATGGTGGTGGTAGTTTACCAAGGCATCAAAAGTGTCCTTCAACCACACTACAGATGGAGTGCTACCCATCAAACTCTAAATGAGGTCCTGATCCCTTATCCAAGATGGACGCAGTGCATTTTTGATATATTTCAATCCACATGTTTAGTCCTGAAACACAGTACTTCCAGGCCATTGTGTTCCTCAATACCTGGCAACTGCAAATTGTGTTGGTTCTCTGTTCCCACTACAGTTTGCACCTGGCTCAATCCTTTGTGTTCACTTTTGGTTTTCATCCAGGTTTCACCTTGCTTCACCAGTTCACATCTTCATGCCACCACTTGCCTTTGACTAGAAAGAATATATTTTCAATACAACCCGAATTTCGTTCAGGGTGTTCAACAATTGATAACATCATCTCACTGGATCTTTAAGGGAAGAAAGCACGCTTGCGGAAAACAACACTATATGCCTGTTTCGTGGATTACTCCACAGCATTCTATAAGGTAAATCAACAGAGGCGATGGAGTAAGGTTATAACATGGGAACTCGATCCGAATCTTCTGAATTTTATAATCAGACTACATTCTGAAACATCGATAGAGGTATAACTAAGACTTGACAATACGCTATCACTAAAAATTGGTATATAAAATGGCTTTAGGCAAGGTTGTGTCCTCTCACCATTGTTATTCTCTCTCTACATTGCTGACATAGATATGGCACTTAAGTCTGCTATGGGTATGGCACAAAAATTAGGAGGTATGAAAATACCACACCGAGCGTACACTGATGACCTTGTAAACCTGTTCCTAACTCCAAAAGGACCCCACCATCAACTGAAACAATTATACACCTACAATACAGCGAATGGAATGATAGCCAATATGTCCAAATTAAAAATTGTGACTTTTGTATAACCCATAAAACCTAAAAGGTGTAAACTAGGAGAAACATCATACGAAGTAGTGGAACAATACGATTACCTTGGAGTGATTTTTAATAATAAGTTATCCTGGTCAAGTCACTTGGCTAGTAGAAATACGAAATGAACTGTCATTACTAAATCGATTTAAAGATTCATGAAAATGTTTGGAGGGAAAGCGATCAGCCCATCACTTAAAGCATTGTAAATGAAATAAGCGCCATATTTAATAAATGCATCCTCAGTAATGAGTAAGAAGATTATCTTCAACTTTGAGAAATGTTTTATGAAAAGAGTACTCACCTTATTTTATCTATAACAGGCCAACCCACACTGTATCATGAGATTGGAACTTTGTCTATAATCCCTGGCAAATGACCAGATCTGTATGAAAAAACCCAATATGCAATACGCTTACTACTAAGCAGTGGGACCTAGACCTGCTACAAGCTGGAAAATATAATCATATGGATTTAGTAATCAATACTTGTACTGTACAGAGTCAAGAATATTTAGGATCAAATCTACCTGGTTATATACAAAGGAAATTTTTAAGATTCAGACTATTTTATATACCGATTTCGGAGTTTGAAGGAAAATGGAACAAGGCATTTCAAGGCAGACCAAATTGCCAGCTTTGTGGAACTACTGTTGAATCTCTTGTGCATTTAATATGCACCTGCCCTAAACTGTTGCCCATACAGAGGATAAATTCACGGTCCTTGTATAACAAATGCTAAAATAGGAACAACTGCTGGGGCCATTGGATACTGTTTTAGGCTAAAATAAACAGTGCAATAACAAGGATGATAACAGTTTTAGATTATGCAAATATAGCTTTAACATTGATAATGTCCCATAAAATGGGAAGCAACACAGATTTAATCATCAGAGAATTTACAATTTTAATTGTATAATTTTGAGAAAATTATATATCTCATACTTCTGGCACTTTAGCACTTTAGTATATTGTTGAAAGTAATAAGTGAGCTAAAAGGAGATCTTAAGGTTGAAGGGTAAACACATTTTGCACATCTGGCATATTAGCACTTTAGTATATCTATGAATCCCTTGATTGAGCCAAAGAAGATTATAATATTGGCAAATGGATAAATGATATATGTAAATTACTGTAGAAAAAGGAATATACATTGCATTTACACCAGAGAAATGTATGTATAGAAGCTCTAATGGTAAACCAGATTCATATATTTTGCCTAATCAGCACATTAGCGTTTTAACTGAAAAAGGAATAGACTGAAGTAAAGAATACTGGGATACAGTCGTAGATGGATGAATAATGAAGAGAAACCAATGTGGTAACTTATAGATTATTTGAATAACAAAGTGTTTGTACTGACCAAGATACAAAGTTTTAATCATTGAACTTTTAAACTATTGATAATCTTTCTTTTAAATGTTTACATTTCTTAATGTTATCAATTGAATAATACAATAAAATATTTTCTATACTACTTACTACTAATAGTGAATGCACCCACCTTGCAAGGATACCCCTTCACTTGGAGTGTGGTGTATGTGTAGAATGTATATCATTTTTAATGGAAGCTAAAGAATGATGAGCACTAAATGCACACTATGGACTTACGTAGTGTGTGCATGTGTTGAAAAAGTATTCTGTTGAACATTGGTAGATTTATGGTTTGAAAGAAGAATCAGAAGATTACTCATAATATTACACCACCACTAATCATCTGGGCTTATAAGGAAAATGTACTAATTCAGATCAAGATACACTCATTCAGATGTTTTTTTATTATTTCTTACAAAATGTTGTATTATTTTGAAGTATTTGACAGACTAGAGAAAATGAAGAATTATCAAACTATGATGTATTTGAATACAGCAATAACAATGTTTTGCATACAACAACCTCTATCCAAGTCAGGAGATCCGCCTATTGGATGGGAAATGTGCTTAGACTTTTTTAAAACCATTTTAGAAAATGGTGGAAGAGGGGTAATGTACTCGACAAAGACTGTTATGCTTGTTAATACATTAGGACCAATAAAAAATCCTGGGCATGTGAAGGTATATCACATTGCATTTAAACACATCCAAAAGAAAAGGTATGTGAAAACATTTAAGATGGTATTTGAAAGATTTACATTTTATTTGAGAAGTTAAAGAGAAGGGCAGAACATTAATTTGAGCAAGTGTTACACAATCAGATTTTAAATGAAATATCACCTAAAAACTGTTGTGGGCTCGGTTGGACACCACTAAAAAGAGTATTATTCACAAAGCAAGGAATATAGAGTTAGAGGAAAAATATATCTAATAAAGTACACAAGGTAAAGAATGAAGTATTGAATATTGTGTCAAGGAAAAATGGTAGTATGAAAAGACTAGGAAAAAAAAGGAACATTTTGATCCAATACAGGATAAGAGGGAGATTTGGCTAGTTCAGTCACCTGGCAAAGAAAAAAAAATGTCCCTGCAAATGACAAGGTGTATGCCCACTTTACAAAGAAGGGCAATTTGAAAGGCTGTGTCAGTGTAGGTAGGAGAGTAAGTTATGTAAATGATGCGAAATTCATTGGGTCTATAGTTAGAATGAGTAATGATAGAGTGTTGATTCTAAGGAGACTATCAATGTGTTAAGGTCCAGGATAGTTATGTATTCTAAGATGTCAGACATTAGGAAAATAGACATCAAGAGAGTCCATCTACATTTGATAATAATAGCTTCCAGATAGGCGGGACGAGTGACTAGAGTGTGAAGTATCCCTGAAAGATGTAAGGGAAAAATGTTTTTGTTTAGTAGGAAGATGTGATGTAGAATATATTATCTGTGTATTTTTTGGTATGCAGTATATAGTGGTGTTTGTGTGGAGTGTATTCATATGTTGATGTGCAATCGTATGTAGGGGAGGTCTTTGGTTGTTGTTGAATTAGACAGGAAGATGAGAGGTTTGTGTGTTATGGAATGCTGTGTGGTAATTGGAAGACAGGTTTTGATGTTTGAAGAGGTAATCACTTGGATGTTGGAGAGGATCTCTACCTGTTGATGACACATTTTGTGTGTATTGTTTTTGTGAATTTATCTTCAATAAAGCTGTTGCCCATCCTAGGTGTGGAATCACTGTTTTACAGATAAAACACATAGCACTTATGCATTGCCGATTCCTAATGTTGGAGTGGGTGGCCTGGTTTTCCATTCTGAAATAGACTGCCTGCTCCTGGAGAGAAATCTAAAAAAGACTCTATTTTGGTCCTGAGATTCCCTCCAGTTGGATGATCACAGGCTTGAGACAGGTTCATTAGACGATGACCAACACCCCTGGTACTCCACAGTAACCCTAAAACCTCTCAAATCGGCATCTTTGGTCATCACAGGGAGTCTACTGGAACACCCTTAAAGAGAGATTTCCAAAATTTGCCACACTTGAAAAGCCGTCCTCAGCTCTTGTGTCAAGATGACAAATTTTAAACTCAGATTTTGCACTGGGTACATGTAAGGGCCTGTTGGCACAGCTGGTCCATGATTGATACATGTCCTGTATCATGGGAAATGAAAGGCGGGATTGCCTGGTAGCCATCTAATCTCCAGAAATGAACACCGTCACCATATTAATGCGAAAATTAATTCCAATGAGAACCTTTGATTTTAATGGTTGCAGGTGTAACTTTTCCTCATTCAGAAGAAAACTCTGCACCTTGCGCCCCTTACGCACAATCCAGCTCTGTTCCGTTGCTAAACCTAGAAAAAGGAAGAAGTAATTAACTGATCTTCCAAGTATAAATAAGGCCAGAGTAAATAACTTAACACAAGTGAGCATGGACATTTCTAAAGACCAGAGTAGCAGATGTCAATCCAAATGTCACTACCTGAAATATGAACTGCCTAAACTGGGTTGAGAAATGATGAATACATGAGGTACTGGTAGACATCCTGAGGATGAATCAGTGACCAACTACAAACATTTCCAAAGAATGAGTCGGTGACCGGATAGACTGCAAGGTAGATCGGCTTATTGGTTTGAGGTCTGTGTTGGGTTTAAACTCCCCCACGACATTGTGTAACAGGAACAGTATTTCTAACTATACTAAGATTATGCAGTATATAAATGCTAATTAACAAATGTTGGTCCCCACTCACCTCTACCAGTGCTGTCCTGATTTAATGGTTCGTCAAATAGGACTCCATGTCTTCCAGTAAAGCCTTCTTCACCTCACAATGTAACAGAGCAAGGTATGGAATGTGTTCTAAATTTAAGCATTTAGCATTCCAGGATTCCATGATAACATATGAATCGGATACACCTTGATCATATGTTCAGTCGACTGGGTTTGATTTTACTTCTTATTTCAGCATATTTAACTATAAATCTTTTATATTTTAACAAGGCTGGAGAATGTTTGCCTATGGATTACAGCCCTGGTTTCATAATATCTGGAGCACTTTTGTCAAAACAATCTTATATGCTGGGAGCAATATCTACATTTGACTTGAAGTCAAGGACCTCCGCTGTACCAATTGACAGAAGGGCCGCTGGCTGTATTTTAAATGATGCCCAAAGCATCTTCATGCAAAGCCAGATTCAATCAGTACAAGGTCGACATGAAAAGAAAAACTCAAATCTGAAGATATAAAGGTTTCTATACTTCCCTGCCACTCTTCCGTCTACTGTGTGTTATTGCCAAAGATGCTTTTACTTCCAACTGACCTCCTATTCCCCTTTCAACCCCTCCTTCTCTCCCTGTTGTGATTCATGTTGAAGAGTGGTAGGTGCATGATGAAGAATGGCCTCTTTGTTTTTATTCCATATTTGGTCATCATGTGTTTTTACTGCATTTCTAAATATTGTTATCACTTCCAAAACCCTGGTAAATCTTGGCTATCTAGGACATCCCTTTGATTGCTCTTATCTTAACAAAATTTCCTATCTAAACTTCAACATTTTTCACATTTTTCTATTTGTCGTTAACTCTCCTTTCTTTTCCCTTGTAGGTAAATTAATTTTTCTTTCCACTCCCCGGGTATTATTCACATATCCTTTACCCCATAACATCCACCCCAGACACAGATTTGTGGAAGGAGCTCTACACTTGAATAACTCTAAAGTCGACTGGCCCATGGTGGATGGAGGAGATATACAGCATTTGGCCATTCTCCGTGGCAACTCCAGTTTCCAATCTAGTCCATTTACTCTACACAATTGTATTCCTTCCTTCAGTGTTTTTATTACTCTCTCAATGGCAGCATTTGCTTGTGGATGACATAGGGCTGATGGTTTCTGCACAATCCCACATTATTTAAAATAGATTTCCATTTCAAGTGAGCATAACTGTACCCCGTTAACTGTACGAATATCACATAGTTAACTCTCTGTTTTAAAAATGTGCTCTAAAAACCTTATAACTGTAGAAGAGGAAATATCATGCAAGCATGACACCTCAACCTATCTGGAATATAAATCCATGAGAACCAACACATATGGAGTGGCATGTTCTCCCCTTACTGGTCCTAGAATATCCATTGTGACTGCTTCCCAAAGATATGATTGTAATTTCCTCAATGCCCTGGGTATGTTAAAGGTCTTGAGACCTTTGTCTCATGTCACATACTCCACACAATCTTTGACCATGCATTCCACATAACGATCCAATGTCAGCCACCAGGAATCTCTTCTAAGCCTCCCCTCAGTTTTCACCATAACCATATGTGCCATTCATGGCCAAATTGCAACACTTTATTCCCTAGACTCTCTGGTGGAATTAATCTCATCCCTCTAAGAAGAAAAACATTGTCACCTGCAAGTTCTTGTTCATGCCTTCCCCATCTGCTTTTTACTCATTTTTTAATCTTTCGCATGCCCTCCCCCATTGGATAGCCACTGAATTACTTGTATTAATTCATCAATTTTTTAAATGATGGTGATGTGTGAACATAAATCAAACTTCATGGAAAGCTCTGAGTCATTAACGGTGACCACCTCACTTGGAGATCCCTTGTCCCTATTGCGCATTTGCAACAGTACTTACTGACACACTTCCAATAGCTTAGTTTTTGCCAACCTCTTCTACCTTGCTCCTGCAGAATTCACTGAAATGCCCTTTGTCACCACATGTATCACAAGTTTGAAACAATGCCGGACATGTTTAGTCATTAGCCCTGTGTCCTTCAAATCCACACTCGTAACATGTTCCTTTAAATTCCACCTCATTCTTCTTTTGAGTCACTTTGTTTTTATTTACTACACCCACCTCAGAAGTACTCTTTTTACCTTTAGGTTTCCCAACTTTCTCTGCATTGAGTTCTCCCACAAACTTCAGCATGTGTTCAACCCTCTTTGCTTCTTATAGTACTTATTCTAGTGGAAGTTCATCTTTCATCTACAGTTCTTACGGAATGTTGTCACTTCTGCACCACAACAGAAATTGGTCCCTTATTCTCCTTTATTCTCTTCTCTACAGTCCCTTCAAATTTGCTGGTAGATTCCAACTGCCTCAAACTTGTGACAAACCTGTGACAAACTCCTCAATGGACCCATCTTGACCTTGCTTTAATTCTTCCTTGTATGAATACTGTTCGACTAAGTGATTACAATTGTTCCATAACAGTTAAAATGGTACCAAATGCCTTTGAATGATGGCTTCCAATTTTCCATTTCTTTAGATAGTACTATGAAATGCAGGAATTATTGACATACACATTTAAGCTTATTTTGTTTAAATTACTTTATTAAACTTGAAAAACGGTCACCGATTATCCTTGATTTTAATAAGACTTTCCTTCTCAAACCACAATGGCCACTGTCAAAACAATTTGCCATCTATCAGTGTGACCTCACACAGAGTAATGGTCACTGCTGAAATGAGCCACTCTGGATCCGTGTGCTGTCTGTCAGCATGGCTTCCCAAGGAGTAATGACCATTGCTGAGACAATGCGCACCTGAGTCCCACTGACTCACCTGACACAGCTCTCTATGATGTCTGTGCACGTGCGATAATACACTCAGGTTGAAATTGCACTTGGGGTTGAAATTGTTCTTAGCTGACAGGCAGCAGTCTGACTCTAATGGCCTACCCCACTCTTGACGATCGAGCAAACTACACAAAAACAGTCACATTCCCTCTTCCTGTAATTATTGAGTCACACAAGCCTGTGCGATGACTCTGACCATCTGCTGGCTGGGACAGGTTAACAGTATGCCCTGGTGGCATGCGCTGCCTAACAGTCACTGCGGGCTCATACTGATAGTACTCAAGCACCACCACACACTCAAAACTTTGGCCAAAACAAGGTCATTTGCGTTGATTTCACACCTTGTTTGATGCTTCAAGTCTCCACCCCTCGCATGGCCACTCACAGGTTCCACATTAAGCAGGGGATCAGCACGAAGAGTCTCGAGCGAGTGGATTCCCTATACCACATAAATTCACCCCAGTCTTGTTGGGGTGTCAGTGTCTTAAAGATGTCAGCAATCCCATCCTCGCAGACAGAAAATGTAGTGTACCTCATAAAGGACGACAGGCAGGCTGTAAAGGTAAGATGAACCTTTAATGTGAACACCTCATCCAACAGCTGTTTACTGCCAACTGACTCCCAACAGCTCCCACATTCTAATTTCATTACCTTGCATAGTTCCAATATGGAGGTTAACATCATATCATGCCACAGAAGCATACAAAAAGAGGTGTGAAAATGACAGCACTTCTATGAGTTATGCAAGAGATAAGTTTCTTCGTAGTTCAAAGCGTAAGAAGTGTTGCAGACTATTCCTGAAAACAATGGAACCTGTCTGATTGTTTCTTGTATGGACTGATTTGATATAGATAGTATGGAGTTATAACTGAGATAGACACACAGCTGATATCAAATTATCACAGAACACAACATAACATAGCATTTGCACACCTTGGGATATCATGATACTGAAATAATAGATATTAATTGTTTAATATTTTTAGTATTGTTATTATTATTATTATTGTTAATATTATTTTTTATTGTCATGATTGTTATTATTAATAAAAATATTAATAATTATGAAGATGATATTATATATGTGTGAGTGTGTGTGTGCGCACAAAAAAGAAAGTAGAGAACTCTGGGTAGTTTCCAAGTTTTAGGTGGGGAGCTGCTCCTCTATATGGAACACTCTACAACACCACTGACACTCTAAAACTGCTCACCCCAAATCACGAATGCATGTTTTTTTAGCAGGGTCTTTAGGCATAGGATTAGCTCGAGTGATCCACACCAAGCAAGAAAAATTACAAAAGCCTTTTACCACTTCAGGCACAGTATTACAGCTTTGTGTTGGCAGAATATCCTCCAAGCCAATGTGGAATGAATAAAAGCAGCCCCTGACATGTGTTTCGCTATTATTAGAGCTAGTCAGAGAGATGAAGGGCCCTATTAAGAGTTTGGTGGTGCGGGAGCTGTGCTGCCTCACTCCCACACTGTCAAACCCATGTGGTGTGCATGTATACAGGTGGGGCACTGTGCATCTACATGGTATGAGGCATAAGGGGCCCTGCCCTCACTGGCACACTGCAACCACCATGAAAGGTGTGGTGGTGAGGAAACTCATATTATGCTTGGTGGGGCTGCAGCACCCCACCAAGCATATTGCAGCCTCAGGTCCGCCCCTCAACTACCAGGTTGCGGTTGATGCATTGGTCCCAAGGCGGCCTGACCGCCCTAGTCATATTAGGAGACTGTCCAGTGAGTCTGGCTGTCCGTAGACCACCAGACTCAAATAAGGCCCATAGATTTATTGAGACACTAAGGATCACCTGGTATAAGTCAAAGCAATAAATACACTTCCAGCTGTTTTTCTAGCAGACTCTTTAAGCATATGATTAGCATAGTGCTATTCCTGACAGACTAGAAAAGTGACAAACGCCTTTGCAATTTTTAAAGCAAAGTCTTTAAGCATGGGATTAGCTAATGCCATCTACCAGGAGCTGAAAAATAACAAAAGACTTTTACCAACTCAGGCACAATATTACTACTTTAAATTGGTAAAATGCCACCCAAGCAAACTTGTACTGAAAAAAGCAGTCCCTGACACATGTTTTCTCTTAATTGAGCCCACCAGAGAAACATTTATCCAGACCACATTTTACCAATCGTAGGCTTTTGTTATTTTTCTGCTCGATATGGATGCACTAGCTCATTTATATATATAATTCTCTGAAAAGGTTACAGGGACGTTATAGTTAGGTTCACATCTTACCCACACAAAACCATAGAAATTCAGCAGGTATAGTTATACATATAGTTAGACTTATGTTTAGAAACTATAACTTGTGGTCTAAAGTTACTTAACATCATGAGTTATAGTTTCTTCAGATACGTATACATTTAAGTATAACTATAATTATAACTGACAAATTTCTATGGTTTTCGTTTGAGTTGGGTAAAACATGAACCTAACTATAATATCTCTGTAACCTTTGTTTTTTTCAGTAAATCTCTATGTTTTTTTAAAATAAAGCAATACAAAATTACTGTATGTTAATACAACCACCACCTGGCATTGGCCACAAGGCCTGGCTGCAGGCCTTCGGCTAGGCACAGAGGACCTATAGTGTGTGAGTGTATGAGGTTTTTTCCCATTGGGCCTTGGATCTGCGGGTCCACCACAGGTACCCACGGAAACCCCTGTGTGTAATAACAGCATCTGTAGGTACCTGAGGATCCCTGATTTGGGCCAAGAGAAATTTGGGGCCAATTTTCCATGTGTCCTATGAGGTCAGGATACCTTTATCCTGACCCTTTATATGTTTTCACACTTTATCTTTCCAGCCAAGCAACAAACATAATGGCAGGTTGCTGCCAGTCAATCAGGGCCTAGCTTTGCCCCCGGACACGAGGATCCCCCAGCGGGTCGATCAGCGAAGGATCCATGTCCCTAGATATCTATATCTTTCTTAGTTTAATTACTCCAAAATTATTAAACAGATTTACACAAAATTCCCAAAAGTACTCTTTCTGAACTTAGATCCAGCTTCGTGCCAAATTTAGCATCATTTGGTTCAGCATTTGGGCTGTAGTCATGTTAAAAAAATGCTAAATCCCATAAACATTGAATGGGTAAAAAAGAATTTGGGACACCCCTGAGATATATATATATCTCATCAAAAATGCAGTCAACACCGAGCTAGCAAACTTCATGTAAGCTAACAACATCCTGGACATCTTCCAATCTGGATTCCGAAGCAATCACAGCACTGAAACCCCCCTACTCATTCCACCGACAACATCAACTCCCTCCTCGACCAGGGCAAAATGGCGGCCCTCATCCTCCTGGACTTCTCCACTGCTTTCAACACCGTCTCCCACTGCACCTCAGCCGCCATACTCCATGACGCCAGCATACGCGGCAAGGACCTCGACTGAATCCGCTCCTTCCTCACCGGCAGAACTCAGTAGGCCAGACCCCCTCCCTACCATCCGGAACTGACAGAGTCAACTGTGGAGTGCCCCAGGGATCCTCTCTCAGCCCTATCCTCTTCAACGTCTACATTTCTCCTCTCACAACCATTGTCAGGAACCACAGGCTCAACATCGTGTTATACACTGACACCCAGCTGATCCTCTCCCTCACCAACGACCCCAACATCACCAGATACAACTTCCAAGAAGGGATGAAAGCCATCTCTACAGGGATGAAGAACAGCCCCCTGAAACTCAACTCTGAAATGACAGAAGTCCTCATCTTTGGCTCCACCCTCTCTACATGGAACGACTCCTGGTTGCCCTCCGTCCTCAGAAATCCCCTTACCCAGACGAAGCAGGCACAAAACTTTGGCATCATACCAGACTTATCGCTCACAATGAGCTGTCAGATCAACTCCATCTTCTCAAACTGCTTCAACACCCTCCACATGCTTTGAAAGTCCTTCAGATGGATCCCAACCGAATCCAGACAAACTGTCTCACACCCACACATCAGCGGCAGTCTGGACTACGGCAACGCTCTCTATGCCGGAATAAGCAAGAAACTCATTTGCAAACTCCAGACTGTCTAGAACACCTCAGCCAGACTGATCGTCGAAATCCCCCGTTGCAGTCACATCACCCAACAGCTTTGCAATCTCCACTGGCTTCCAGTCAAAAGAAGTATAATCTTCAAACTCCTCACCCACACATACAAGGCCCTTCACAACACTGGACCCACATACCTGAACAGCCACCTCGCCTTCCACGCAATCAAAAGACACCTTCGATCAGCCCAGCTCTCTCTGGCCACCATCCCACATATCAGCAAGACCAGAACAGGAGGAAAGTCCTTCTCCTACCTCGCAGCCAAAGCTTGGAACACCCTTGCCCTCCACTGGCGGCAATCTCTCACATTGTCCCAGTTCAGGAAGGACCTCAAGACCTGGCTTTTCGGATGACCTCAGCACTCAACTGAGCCATCCCCTTCCACCCCCAGGGCCTGAAGATCCTCACGGGTGATTAGTTGCACTTAACCAACCCTGATTGATTGATTGACTCTTCACGTGGAATGCATGCACAAGATTCTACTGAGGCACCTCGCCTATAAAGGACAAACCACATGCATACTTCATACCTCTTCCTCAACCACCTTCACAACCTCCAACCGCAGTAGCTCCACCTCCATCTGTACTCCCTCAGCTTCCAAGTCACCACCTCAATAACTAAAAATGTCTTTGGGTTGACAAACCTTGCAAAAATCTGGAAATTTTGCAAAAAAGAAGAAAGTCATTAATTGTTTTACATGTTTTGCTATTGTATAGCTAACTCAAACAGACATTCTTTCAGAAATCAACATTTTGGGGAATATGTAAGCTGTCATTGGGAACTGGCTAAAACAATCAACTAAAGTCGTAACGCAGAGGGAAACTTGGAAGAGCTGAGAAAACAATAAAAACATGTCAGGAAACATCAAAGGAAGCAGTCCATATTCATAGAAGACCCATTTATAAAGCAAGTCGTGAAGGAATCCAAAAAAGCCATTGACTGCCCAAAACTATAACCAAGTCCCGAAGCCATATTGGGTGTCTGACTACCTCCAGGGCATATGTTCTTGGTTATCCTCACTCGCTGAGTTCACCAAAATGATGGTGAAGCCCTCCTATAGTGCAGACATTATAGGGATGGCTTTGACAGGGCAACACATTCCATTAGGAGAAGGTTATAAATGAGTAGCAGGGGAAACAAGGGAGGAAGGCAAACTGGGAGACAAGGCAGCTGGAGGTGGGGAGATTGGCACGGCAGGTGTGATGTGAGACCTGCTATCATGGAGGAAAGAGGCTATGTAAAGTTCAAAGCTATTCGGAGATCTTCTCTAGGAGTATCTAGACTTTTCAAACGTAGTACCAGGGCCCATATTTACGAAGCCCTTCCCTTGCATGACAGAGGGCAGCTCAAGAAAACACAAGGGCTTCAGTGAGATTTACTAAACCATGAAAAGCCACCTTGGGTGGCCCTGCGTGGCTTAGTAAATCCAGAGTACAACAAGGCAGCACAAATTGCTGCCTTGAGTTACTCTGTGTTGGGAAGTTGTTCCAAGTGTGGAGCATGGGGGTTCCCACACATTCACCCACGGATGTAGCAGAGTAAGAACAGAGTTTTAAGTTTCCCCAGTCAGTAAAGATTAGTCCCGTCTGCTGAGACCTCGCGCTTTTCTTTTGCAGGGGTCAGGGGTTTCAGGAGCCAAATGGGTCAGGAATAGCTCAGGAAGTCGGGTATCTGGAACACCTTGCTCCTCGCTGTCCACCGTTGCACCAACCACCAGAGGTCGGGGTCGAGCCGGGTACCTG
The DNA here is from genome assembly GCF_964204655.1 of Triturus cristatus. Taxonomy (NCBI): domain Eukaryota; kingdom Metazoa; phylum Chordata; class Amphibia; order Caudata; family Salamandridae; genus Triturus; species Triturus cristatus. The sequence continues at coordinate 312,719,712 of NC_140580.1, read as the reverse complement.
GGAGCTGGAGGAAGCCAATTTCAAAACATGAAACACTGGAGCTGCGAGCCAGGAGCCTGAGACCGGAGGCCGGGGCCGGGGCCGGGGAAGCTTCTCACTGCTCCTCACCCCTCTTCACCCCTTCCGCTGCTGTTCGTCCTCTGTTCACGCACAATCGCAGTCTGTGTGTGCCCCGGCAGTTAAGACACGCTGTCAGACTCTCTGTAGAACGGTATCCAGCTCCGACGCACACCTAGCTCGCGTATGAGCCTGCCGTAGCAACCACACTCCACGCGTGGGGAAGTCAATAATCATGAGGTGCAAAGAGCAGGGCGTACCGTCTGAAATGTGTATCTTCCCATTTATTACTGTCAAATTCATCAATTAACATTTTGTGCTTGGAACCTAGACTTATAAGTAGGTAAAACTCCATTGCCTGTCTGTTCAAATTAGAGTGGGGCGAGCCATGATGTTTCCGCCAATCCTGCCCCTGCCCCTGCTGGTTCTGTCAGCAGAAACCTCATACCCACAGGTTGGGGGAGTTTGGGATATTGATCTAAGTACCTCACACTGTCTGCCCTATTTACGGAAGATAGTCTGAGGTTCTTTTTCTGTTTAGTACCACCAGGAAAAACCTGGTGATGCCAAAGAGAAAACAAAACTACAAAATGACCCCCACATCCTTGGAATAACTCCCAGGGAGTAAGGGTCATTCGGTTTTTATTTAACAAAATCAAACGTGTTGTTTTGGAGTGTGTCTTTTTGTAAAACACAAATATTTTGTGGGGCAGCTCCATAAAGCATGGTAGCAACTCGAAAAGCTTACAATACCTTCAAAGAAGCTATTGTGGCAGTGGCTGCTTCATAGGCCTGGAGATCTACATTAAGCAGATGTTCTCTAAATATGGTGGTGGTAGTTTACCAAGGCATCAAAAGTGTCCTTCAACCACACTACAGATGGAGTGCTACCCATCAAACTCTAAATGAGGTCCTGATCCCTTATCCAAGATGGACGCAGTGCATTTTTGATATATTTCAATCCACATGTTTAGTCCTGAAACATAGTACTTCCAGGTCATATCTGGAAGTGCTGTTGCAATCAAGCAGCCATTGTGTTCCTCAATACCTGGCAACTGCAAATTGTTTTGGTTCTCTGTTCCCACTACAGTTTGCACCTGGCTCAATCCTTTGTGTTCACTTTTGGTTTTCATCCAGGTTTCACCTTGCTTCACCAGTTCACATCTTCATGCCACCACTTGCCTTTGACTAGAAAGAATATATTTTCAATACAACCCGAATTTCGTTCAGGGTGTTCAACAATTGATAACATCATCTCACTGGATCTTTAAGGAAAGAAAGCACGCTTGCGGAAAACAACACTATATGCCTGTTTCGTGGATTACTCCACAGCATTCTATATGGTAAATCAACAGAGGCGATGGAGTAAGGTTATAACATGGGAACTCGATCCGAATCTTCTGAATTTTATAATCAGACTACATTCTGAAACATCGATAGAGGTATAACTAAGACTTGACAATACGCTATCACTAAAAATTGGTATATAAAATGGCTTTAGGCAAGGTTGTGTCCTCTCACCATTGTTATTCTCTCTCTACATTGCTGACATAGATATGGCACTTAAGTCTGCTATGGGTATGGCACAAAAATTAGGAGGTATGAAAATACCACACCGAGCGTACACTGATGACCTTGTAAACCTGTTCCTAACTCCAAAAGTACCCCACCATCAACTGAAACAATTATACACCTACAATACAGCGAATGGAAAGATAGCCAATATGTCCAAATTAAAAATTGTGACTTTTGTATAACCCATAAAACCTAAAATGTGGAAACTAGGAGAAACATCAATCGAAGTAGTGGAACAATACGATTACCTTGGAGTGATTTTTAATATTAAGTTATCCTGGTCAAGTCACTCGGCTAGTAGAAATACGAAATTAACTGCCATTACTAAATCGATTTAAAGATTCATGAAAATGTTTGGAGGGAAAGCGATCAGCCCATCACTTAAAGCATTGTAAATGAAATAAGCGCCATATTTAATAAATGCATCCTCAGTAATGAGTAAGAAGATTATCTTCAACTTTGAGAAATGTTTTATGAAAAGAGTACTCACCTTATTTTATCTATAACAGGCCAACCCACACTGTATCATGAGATTGGAACTTTGTCTATAATCCCTGGCACTATTGCTCAACAGAAGCTGTGTGAACTACAATATTGATTGTGCCAAAGCTGATTCATCCTCATTGAAACATCTAATATTTGAAGAGTTAGGGAGATCTAAATACAGAGATACAGAATTGAATATTACATTGATGAGATTAGGATCTTACAAGAGATGTGGCAAATGACCAGATCTGTATGAAAAAACCCAATATGCAATACGCTTACTACTAAGCAGTGGGACCTAGACCTGCTACAAGCTGGAAAATATAATCATATGGATTTAGTAATCAATACTTGTACTGTACAGAGTCAAGAATATTTAGGATCAAATCTACCTGGTTATATACAAAGGAAATTTTTAAGATTCAGACTATTTTATATACCGATTTCGGAGTTTGAAGGAAAATGGAACAAGGCATTTCAAGGCAGACCAAATTGCCAGCTTTGTGGAACTACTGTTGAATCTCTTGTGCATTTAAAATGCACCTGCCCTAAACTGTTGCCCATACAGAGGATAAATTCACGGTCCTTGTATAAAAAATGCTAAAATAGGAACAACTGCTGGGGCCATTGGATACTGTTTTAGGCTAAAATAAACAGTGCAATAACAAGGATGATAACAGTTTTAGATTATGCAAATATAGCTTTAACATTGATAATGTCCCATAAAATGGGAAGCAACACAGATTTAATCATCAGAGAATTTACAATTTTAATTGTATAATTTTGAGAAAATATTATATCTCATACTTCTGGCACTTTAGCACTTTAGTATATTGTTGAAAGTAATAAGTGAGCTAAAAGGAGGTCTTAAGGTTGAAGGGTAAACACCTTTTGCACATCTGGCATATTAGCACTTTAGTATATCTATGAATCCCTTGATTGAGCCAAAGAAGATTATAATATTGGCAAATGGATAAATGATATATGTAAATTACTGTAGAAAAAGGAATATACATTGCATTTACACCAGAGAAATGTATGTATAGAAGCTCTAATGGTAAACCAGATTCATATATTTTGCCTAATCAGCACATTAGCGTTTTAACTGAAAAAGGAATAGACTGAAGTAAAGAATACTGGGATACAGTCGTAGATGGATGAATAATGAAGAGAAACCAATGTGGTAACTTATAGATTATTTGAATAACAAAGTGTTTGTACTGACCAAGATACAAAGTTTTAATCATTGAACTTTTAAACTATTGATAATCTTTCTTTTAAATGTTTACATTTCTTAATGTTATCGATTGAATAATACAATAAAATATTTTCTATACTACTTACTGCTAATAGTGAATGCACCCACCTTGCAAGGATGCCCCTTCACTTGGAGTGTGGTGTATGTGTAGAATGTATATCATTTTTAATGGAAGCTAAAGAATGATGAGCACTAAATGCACACTATGGACTTACGTAGTGTGTGCATGTGTTGAAAAAGTATTCTGTTGAACATTGGTAGATTTATGGTTTGAAAGAAGAATCAGAAGATTACTCATAATATTACACCACCACTAATCATCTGGGCTTATAAGGAAAATGTACTAATTCAGATCAAGATACACTCATTCAGATGTTTTTTTATTATTTCTTACAAAATGTTGTATTATTTTGAAGTATTTGACAGACTAGAGAAAATAAAGAATTATCAAACTATGATGTATTTGAATACAGCAATAACAATGTTTTGCATACAACAACCTCCATCCAAGTCAGGAGATCCGCCCATTGAATGGGAAATGTGCTTAGACTTTTTTTTAAACCATTTTAGAAAATGGTGGAAGAGGGGTAATGTACTCTACAAAGACTGTTATGCTTGTTAATACATTAGGACCAATAAAAAATCCTGGGCATGTGAAGGTATATCACATTGCATATAAACACATCCAAAAGAAAAGGTATGTGAAAACATTAAAGATGGTATTTAAAAGTTTTACATTTTATTTGAGAAGTTAAAGAGAAGGGCAGAACATTAATTTGAGCAAGTGTTACACAATCAGATTTTAAATGAAATATCACCTAAAAACTGTTGTGGGCTCGGTTGGACACCACTAAAAAGAGTATTAATCACAAAGCAAGGAATATAGAGTTAGAGGAAAAATATATTTAATAAAGTACACAAGGTAAAGAATGAAGTATTGAATATTGTGTCAAGGAACAATGGTAGTATGAAAAGACTAGGAAAAAAAAGGAACATTTTGATCCAATACAGGATAAGAGGGAGGACTTCTGCTATAGATTTGGCTAGTTCAGTCACCTGGCAAAGAAAAAAAAGATGTCCCTACAAATGACATGGTGTATACCCACTTTACAAAGAAGGGCAATTTGAAAGGCTGTGTCAGTGTAGGTAGGAGAGTAAGTTATGTAAATGATGCGAAATTCATTGGGTCTATAGTTAGAATGAGTGATGATAGAGTGTTGATTCTAAGGAGACTATCAATGTGTTAAGGTCCAGGATAGTTATGTATTCTAAGATGTCAGACATTAGGAAAATAGACATCAAGAGAGTCCATCTACATTTGATAATAATAGCTTCCAGATAGGCGGGACGAGTGACTAGAGTGTGAAGTATCCCTGAAAGATGTAGGGGAAAAATGTTTTTGTTTAGTAGGAAGATGTGATGTAGAATATATTATCTGTGTATTTTTTGGTATGCAGTATATATTGGTGTTTGTGTGGAGTGTATTCATATGATGATGTGCAATTGTATGCCATAGGGGAGGTCTTTGGTTGTTGTTGAATTAGACAGGAAGATGAGAGGTTTGTGTGTTATGGAATGCTGTGTGGTAATTGGAAGACAGGTTTTGATGTTTGAAGAGGTAGTCACTTGGATGTTGGAGAGGATCTCTACCTGTTGATGACACATTTTGTGTGTATTGTTTTTGTGGATTTATCTTCAATAAAGCTGTTGCCCATCCTAGGTGTGGAATCACTGTTTTGCAGATAAAACACACAGCACTTATGCATTGCTGATTCCTAATGTTGGAGTGGGTGGCCTGGTTTTCCATTCTGAAATAGACTGCCTGCTCCTGGAGAGAAATCTAAAAAAGCCTCTATTTTGGTCCTGAGATTCCCTCCAGTTGGATGATCACAGGCTTGAGACAGGTTCGTTAGACGATGACCAACCACCCTGGTACTCCACAGTAACCCTAAAACCTCTCAAATCGGCATCTTTGGTCATCACAGGGAGTCTAGTGGAACACCCTTAAAGAGAGATTTCCAAAATTTGCCACACTTGAAAAGCCGTCCTCAGCTCTTGTGTCAAGATGACAAATTTTAAACTCAGATTTTGCACTGGGTACATGTAAAGGCCTGTTGGCACAGCTGGTCCATGATTGATACATGTCCTGTATCATGGGAAATGAAAGGCGGGATTGCCTGGTAGCCATCTAATCTCCAGAAATGAACACCGTCACCATATTAATGCGAAAATGAATTCCAATGAGAACCTTTGATTTTAATGGTTGCAGGTGTAACTTTTCCTCATTCAGAAGAAAACTCTGCACCTTGCGCCCCTTACGCACAATCCAGCTCTGTTCCGTTGCTAAACCTAGAAAAAGTAAGAAATAATTAGCTGATCATCCAAATATAAATAAGGCCAGAGTAAATAACTTAACACAAGGGAGCATGGGCATTTCTAAAGACCAGAGTAGCAGATGTCAATCCAAATGTCACTACCTGAAATATGAACTTCCTAAACTGGGTTGAGAAGTGATGTATACATGAGGTACTGGTAGACATCCTGAGGATGAATCAGTGACCAACTACAAACATTTCCAAAGAATGAGTCGGTGACCGAATAGACTGCAAGGTAGATCAGCTTATTGGTTTGAGGTCTGTGTTGGGTTTAAACTCCCCCACGACATTGTGTAACAGGAACAGTATTTCTAACTATACTAGCATTATGCAGTATATAAATGCTAATTAACAAATTTTGGTCCCCACTCTCCTCTACCAGTGCTGTCCTGATTTCATGGTTTGTCAAATAGGACTCCATGTCTTCCAGTAAAGCCTTCTTCACCTCACAATGTAGCAGAGCAAGGTATGGAATGTGTTCTAAATATAAGCATTTAGCATTCCAGGATTCCATGATAACATATGAATCGGATACACCTTGATCATATGTTCAGTCGACTGGGTTTGATTTTACTTCTTATTTCAGCATATTTAACTCTAAATCTTTTATATTTTAACAAGGCTGGAGAATGTTTGCCTATGGATTACAGCCCTGGTTTCATAATATCTGGAGCACTTTTGTCAAAACAATCTTATATGCTGGGAGCAATATCTACATTTGACTTGAAGTCAAGGACCTCCGCTGTACCAATTGACAGAAGGGCCGCTGGCTGTATTTTAAATGATGCCCAAAGCATCTTCATGCAAAGCCAGATTCAATCAGTACAAGGTCGACATGAAAAGAAAAACTCAAATCTGAAGATATAAAGGTTTCTATACTTCCCTGCCACTCTTCCGTCTACTGTGTGTTATTGCCAAAGATGCTTTGACTTCCAACTGACCTCCTATTCCCCTTTCAACCCCTCCTTCTCTCCCTGTTGTGATTCATGTTGAAGAGTGGTAGGTGCATGATGAAGAATGGCCTCTTTGTTTTTATTCCATATTTGGTCATCATGTGTTTTTACTGCATTTCTAAATATTGTTATCACTTCCAAAACCCTGGTAAATCTTGGCTATCTAGGACATCCCTTTGATTGCTCTTATCTTAACAGAATTTCCTATCTAAACTTCAACATTTTTCACATTTTTCTATTTGTCGTTAACTCTCCTTTCTTTTCCCTTGTAGGTAAATTAATTTTTCTTTCCACTCCCCGGGTATTATTCACATATCCTTTACCCCATAACATCCACCCCAGACACAGATTTGTGGAAGGAGCTCTACACTTGAATAACTCTAAAGTCGACTGGCCCATGGTGGATGGAGGAGATATACAGCATTTGGCCATTCTCCGTGGCAACTCCAGTTTCCAATCTAGTCCATTTACTCTACACAATTGTATTCCTTCCTTCAGTGTTTTTATTACTCTCTCAATGGCAGCATTTGCTTGTGGATGACATAGGGCTGATGGTTTCTGCACAATCCCACATTCTTTAAAATAGATTTCCATTTCATGTGAGCACAACTGTACCCTGTTAACTGTAAGAATATCACATAGTTAACTCTCTGTTTTAAAAATGTGCTCTAAAAACCTTATGACTGCAGAAGAGGAAATATCATGCAAGCATGACACCTCAACCTATCTGGAATATAAATCCATGAGAACCAACACATATGGAGTGGCATGTTCTCCCCTTACTGGTCCTAGAATATCCATTGTGACTGCTTCCCAAAGATATGATTGTAATTTCCTCAATGCCCTGGGTATGTTAAAGGTCTTGAGACCTTTGTCTCATGTCACATACTCCACACAATCTTTGACCATGCATTCCACATAACGATCCAATGACGGTCACCAGAAATCTCTTCTAAGCCTCCCCTCAGTTTTCACCATAACCATATGTGCCATTCATGGCCAAATTGCAACACTTTATTCCCTAGACTCTCTGGTGGAATTAATCTCATCCCTCTAAGAAGAAAAACATTGTCACCTGCAAGTTCTTGTTCATGCCTTCCCCATCTGCTTTTTACTCATTTTTTAATCTTTCGCATGCCCTCCCCCATTGGATAGCCACTGAATTACTTGTATTCATTCATCAATTTTTTAAATGATGGTGATGTGTGAACATAAATCAAACTTCATGGAAAGCTCTGAGTCATTAACGGTGACCACCTCACTTGGAGATCCCTTGTCCTTATTGCGCATTTGCAACAGTACTTACTGACACACTTCCAATAGCTTAGTTTTTGCCAACCTCTTCTACCTTGCTCCTGCAGAATTCACTGAAATGCCCTTTGTCACCACATGTATCACAAGTTTGAAACAATGCCGGACATGTTTAGTCATTAGCCCTGTGTCCTTCAAATCCACACTCGTAACATGTTCCTTTAAATTCCACCTCATTCTTCTTTTGTATCACTTTGTTTTTCTTTACTACACCCACCTCAGAAGTACTCTTTTTACCTTTAGGTTTCCCAACTTTCTCTGCATTGAGTTCTCCCACAAACTTCAGCATGTGTTCAACCCTCTTTGCTTCTTATAGTACTTATTCTAGTGGAAGTTCATCTTTCATCTACAATTCTTGCGGAATGATGTCACTTCTGCACCACAACAGAAATTGGTCCCTTATTCTCCTTTGTTCTCTTCTCTACAGTCCCTTCAAATTTGCTGGTAGATTCCAACTGCCTCAAACTTGTGACAAACTCCTCAATGGACCCATCTTGACCTTGATTTAATTCTTCCTTGTATGAATACTTTTCGACTAAGTGATTACAATTGTTCCATAACAGTTAAAATGGTACCAAATGCCTTTGAATGATGGCTTCCAATTTTCCATTTCTTTAGATAGTACTATGAAATGGAGGAATTATTGACATACACATTTAAGCTTATTTTGTTTAAATTACTTTATTAAACTTGAAAAACGGTCACCGATTATCCTTGATTTTAATAAGACTTTCCTTCTCAAACCACAATGGCCACTGTCAAAACAATTTGCCATCTATCAGTGTGACCTCCCACAGAGTAATGGTCACTGTTAAAATGAGCCACTCTGGATCCGTGTGCTGTCTGTCAGCATGGCTTCCCAAGGAGTAATGACCACTGCTGAGACAATGCGCACCTGAGTCCCACTGACTCACCTGACACAGCTCCCTATGATGTCTGTGCACGTGCGATAATGCACTCAGGTTGAAATTGCACTTGGGGTTGAAATTGTTCTTAGCTGACAGGCAGCAGTCTGACTCTAATGGCCTACCCCACTCTTGACGATCGAGAAAACTACACAAAAACAGTCACATTCCCCCTTCCTGTAATTATTGAGTCACACAAGCCTGTGCGATGACTCTGACCATGTGCTGGCTGGGACAGGTTAACAGTATGCCCTGGTGGCATGCGCTGCCTAACAGTCACTGCGGGCTCATACTGATAGTACTCAAGCACCACCACACACTCAAAACTTTGGCCAAAACAAGGTCATTTGCGTTGATTTCACACCTTGTTTGATGCTTCAAGTCTCCACCCCTCGCATGGCCACTCACAGGTTCCACATTAAGCAGGGGATCAGCACGAAGAGTCTCGAGCGAGTGGATTCCCTATACCACATAAATTCACCCCAGTCTTGTTGAGGTGTCAGTGTCTTAAAGATGTCAGCAATCCCATCCTCGCAGACAGAAAATGTAGTGTACCTCATAAAGGACGACAGGCAGGCTGTAAAGGTAAGATGAACCTTTAATGTGAACACCTCATTCAACAGCTGTTTACTGCCAACTGACTCCCAACAGCTCCCACATTCTAATTTCATTACCTTGCATAGTTCCAACATGGAGGTTAACATCATATCATGCCACAGAAGCCCACAAAAAGAGGTGTGAAAATGACAGCACTTCTATGAGTTATGCAAGAGATAAGTTTCGTCGTAGTTCAAAGCGTAAGAAGTGTTGCAGACTATTCCTGAAAACAATGGAACCTGTCTGATTGTTTCTTGTATGGACTGATTTGATATACATAGTATGAAGTTATAACTGAGCTAGACACACAGCTGATATCAAATTATAACAGAACACAACATAACATAGCATGTGCACACCTTGGGATATCATGACACTGAAATAATAGATGTTAATTGTTTAATATTTTTAGTATTGTTATTATTATTATTGTGAACATTATTTTTATTGTCATGATTGTTATTATTAATAAAAATATTAATAATTATGAAGATGATATTATATATGTGTGAGTGTGCGCACAAAAAAGAAAGTAGAGAACTCTGGGTAGTTTCCAAGTTTTAGGTGGGGAGCTGCTCCTCTATATGGAACACTCTACAACACCACTGACACTCTAAAACTGCTCACCCCAAATCACAAATGCATGTTTTTTTAGCAGGGTCTTTAGGCATAGGATTAGCTTGAGTGATCCACACCAAGCAAGAAAAATGACAAAAGCCTTTTACCACTTCAGGCACAGTATTACAGCTTTGTGTTGGCAGAATATCATCCAAGCCAATGTGGAATGAATAAAAGCAGCCCCTGACATGTGTTTCGCTATTATTAGAGCTAGTCAGAGAGATGAAGGGCCCTATTAAGAGTTTGGTGGTGCGGGAGCTGTGCCGCCTCACTCCTACACTGTCAAACCCATGTGGTGTGCATGTATACAGGGGGGGCACTGTGCATCTACATGGTATGAGGCATAAGGGGCCCTGCCCTCACTGGCACACTGCAACCACCATGAAAGGTGTGGTGGTGAGGAAACTCATATTATGCTTGGCGGGGCTGCAGCAGCCCACCAAGCATATTGCAGCCTCAGGTCCGCCACACAACTACCAGGTTGCGGTTAATGCATTGGTCCCAAGGCGACCTGACCGCCCTAGTCATATTAGGAGACTGTCCAGTGAGTCTGGCTGTCCGTAGACCACCAGACTCAAATAAGGCCCATAGATTTATTGAGACACTAAGGATCACCTGGTATAAGTCAAAGCAATAAATACACTTCCAGCTGTTTTTCTAGCAGACTCTTTAAGCATATGATTAGCATAGTGGTATCCCTGACAGACTAGAAAAGTGACAAACGCCTTTGCAATTTTTAAAGCAAAGTCTTTAAGCATGGGATTAGCTAATGCCATCTACCAGGAGCTGAAAAATAACAAAAGACTTTTACCAAGTCAGGCACAATATTACTACTTTAAATTGGTAAAATGCCACCCAAGCAAACTTGGAATGAAAAAAGCAGTCCCTGACACATGTTTACTCTTAATTGAGCCCACCAGAGAAACATTTATCCAGACCACATTTTACCAATCGTAGGCTTTTGTTATTTTTCTGCTCGATATGGATGCACTAGCTCATTTACATATATAATTCTCTGAAAAGGTTACAGGGACGTTATAGTTAGGTTCACATCTTACCCACACAAAACCATAGAAATTCAGCAGGTATAGTTATACATATAGTTAGACTTATGTTTAGAAACTATAACTTGTGGTCTAAAGTTACTTAACTTCATGAGTTATAGTTTCTTCAGATACGTATACATTTAAGTAAACTATAATTATAACTGACAAATTTCTATGGTTTTCGTTTGAGTTGGGTAAAACATGAACCTAACTATAATATCTCTGTAACCTTTGTTTTTTTTCAGTAAATCTCTATGTTTTTTTTTTTAAATAAAGCAATACAAAATTACTGTATGTTAATACAACCACCACCTGGCATTGGCCACAAGGCCTGGCTGCAGGCCTTCGGCTAGGCACAGAGGACCTATAGTGTGTGAGTGTATGAGGTTTTTTCCCATTGGGCCTTGGATCTGCGGGTCCACCACAGGTACCCACGGAAACCCCTGTGTGTAACCACAGCATCTGTAGGTACCTGAGGATCCCTGATTTAGGCCAAGAGAAATTTGGGGCCAATTTTCCATGTGTCCTATGAGGTCAGGATACCTTTATCCTGACCCTTTATATGTTTTCACACTTTATCTTTCCAGCCAAGCAACAAACATAATGGCAGGTTGCTGCCAGTCAATCAGGGCCTAGCTTTGCCCCCGGACACGAGGATCCCCCAGCGGGTCGATCAGCGAAGGATCCATGTCCCTAGATATCTATATTTTTCTTAGTTTAATTACTCCAAAATTATTAAACAGATTTACACAAAATTCCCAAAAGTACTCTTTCTGAACTTAGATCCAGCTTCGTGCCAAATTTAGCATCATTTGGTTCAGCATTTGGGCTGTAGTCATGTTAAAAAAATGCTAAATCCCATAAACATTGAATGGGTAAAAAAGAATTTGGGACACCCCTGAGATATATATATATCTCATCAAAAATGCAGTCAACACCGAGCTAGCAAACTTCATGTAAGCTAACAACATCCTGGACATCTTCCAATCTGGATTCCGAAGCAATCACAGCACTGAAACCCCCCTACTCATTCCACCGACAACATCCACTCCCTCCTCGACCAGGGCAAAATGGCGGCCCTCATCCTCCTGGACTTCTCCACTGCATTCAACACCGTCTCCCACTGCACCTCAGCCGCCATACTCCATGACGCCAGCATACGCGGCAAGGCCCTCGACTGAATCCGCTCCTTCCTCACCGGCAGAACTCAGTAGGCCAGACCCCCTCCCTACCATCCGGAACTGACAGAGTCAACTGTGGAGTGCCCCAGGGATCCTCTCTCAGCCCCATCCTCTTCAACGTCTACATTTCCCCTCTCACAACCATTGTCAGGAACCACAGGCTCAACATCGTTTTATACTCTGACACCCAGCTGATCCTCTCCCTCACCAACGACCCCAACATCACCAGATACAACTTCCAAGAAGGGATGAAAGCCATCTCTACAGGGATGAAGAACAGCCCCCTAAAACTCAACTCTGAAAAGACAGAAGTCCTCATCTTTGGCTCCACCCTCTCTACATGGAACGACTCCTGGTTGCCCTCCGTCCTCAGAAATCCCCTCACCCAGACAAAGCAGGCACAAAACCTTGGCATCATACCAGACTTATCGCTCACAATGAGCTGTCAGATCAACTCCATCTTCTCAAACTGCTTCAACACCCTCCGCATGCTTTGAAAGTCCTTCAGATGGATCCCAAACAAATCCAGACAAACTGTCACACACATCAGCAGCAGTCTGGACTACGGCAACGCTCTCTATGCCGGAATGAGCAAGAAACTCATTTGCAAACTCCAGACTGTCTAGAACACCTCAGCCAGACTGATCGTCGAAATCCCCTGTTGCAGTCACATCACCCAACAGCTTTGCAATCTCCACTGGCTTCCAGTCAAAAGAAGTATAATCTTCAAACTCTTCACCCACACATACAAGGCCCTTCACAACACTGGACCCACATACCTGAACAGCCACCTCGCCTTCCACGCACTCAAAAGACACCTTTGATCAGCCCAGCTCTCTCTGGCCACCATCCCACATATCAGCAAGACCAGAACAGGAGGAAAGTCCTTCTCCTACCTCGCAGCCAAAGCCTGGAACACCCTTGCCCTCCACTGGCGGCAATCTCTCACATTGTCCCAGTTCAGGAAGGACCTCAAGACCTGGCTTTTCAGATGACCTCAGCACTCAACTGAGCAATCCCCTTCCACCCCCAGGGCCTGAAGATCCTCACGGGTGATTAGTTGCACTTAACCAACCCTGATTGATTGATTGACTCTTCACGTGTAATGCATGCACAAGATTCTACTGAGGCACCTCGCCTGTAAAGGACAAACCACATGCATACTTCATACCTCTTTCTCAACCACCTTCACAACCTCCAACCGCAGTAGCTCCACCTCCATCTGTACTCCCTCAGCTTCCAAGTCACCACCTCAATAACTAAAAATGTCTTTGGGTTGACAAACCTTGCAAAAATCTGGCAATTTTGCAAAAAAGAAGAAAGTCATTAATTGTTTTACATGTTTTGCTGTTGTATAGCTAACTCAAACAGACATTCTTTCAGAAATGAACATTTTGGGGAATATGTAAGCTGTCATTGGGAACTGGCTAAAACAATCAACTAAAGTCCTAACGCAGAGGGAAACTTGGAAGAGCTGAGAAAACAATAAAAACATGTCAGGAAACATCAAAGGAAGCAGTCCATATTCATAGAAGACCCATTTATAAAGCAAGTTGTGAAGGAATCCAAAAAAGCCATTGACTGCCCAAAACTATAACAAAGTCCTGAAGCCATATTGGGTGTCTGACTACTGCCAGGGCATATGTTCTTGGTTATCCTCACTCGCTGAGTTCACCAAAATAATGGTGAAGCCCTCCTATAGTGCAGACATTATAGGGATGGCTTTGACAGGGCAACACATTCCATTAGGAGAAGGTTATAAATGAGTAACGGGGGAAACAAGGGAGGAAGGCAAACTGGGAGACAAGGCAGCTGGAGGTGGGGAGATTGGCAAGGCAGGTGTGATGTGAGACCTGCTATCATGGAGGAAAGAGGCCATGTAAAGTTCAAAGCTATTCTGAGATCTTCTCTAGGAGTATCTAGACTTTTCAAACGTAGTATCAGGGCCCATATTTACGAAGCCCTTCCCTTGCATGACAGAGGGCAGCTCAAGAAAACACAAGGGCTTCAGTGAGATTTACTAAACCATGAAAAGCCACCTTGGGTGGCCCTGCGTGGCTTAGTAAATTCAGAGTACAACAAGGCAGCACAAATTGCTGCCTTGAGTTACTCTGTGTTGGGAAGATGTTCCAAGTGTGGAGCATGGGCTTTCCCACACATTCACCCACGGATTTTGGCGCATTCCCAGATTTACTAAGATTAGTAAACCTGGGAATGTGTAAAAATTCTATGCCTTCACAGATGAGGTGTAACCAAGAGAAATATATTTATTTCTTCTCATTATTTACTCTTTCTGCATGTCCTGCATTTTAGAGCTTTCATAGAAAGAGGAAAACGCTTCTGGAGAATGTTTTGGTGCAGGAAGGCTTCCTTTCCTGCACAGAAATAATCCTGGTTGTAACACAGGCACCCTTGCACCATGGTGCAAGGGTGTGACATTTGGGGACAACAAATGTGCCAGATCAGAGAGAGAGCAGGAAGGTGCCATATGTTAGTAATTGTGATACATTCCTGCTCTCTCCATTCGAGGCAGTGCAGAAAGTTGTCTTGCTGTGTTACACTGCGTCAAATGTTAGTAAATCTGAAACCAGGTATCCTGAGAGATTACTCCCTACATTTCTGTGATTGGCCTCAGGACCTCCTTTAGAGTAAACAAGAACATATATTGTGAGGGACAGCAGTGTGCTGCATAAGAGGGCTTTGGGTTGTGAAGGGCTAGAATGTCCCTCAACTGCTGGCTCTCTTCTGGGCATGCATTGTGAGGGAGGAGATGATGCCCGTGAAGGGGTGCAGATGGAGGCTGCAATGGTGGGGGACTCTGGAGTTAAGGCAGTAGTGAATACAGGCCTAGTGGATAGTGATGAGACCGGCTCTTCTAACACCATTGGATTCTCTTACTCAGGGCCAGAAGGATTCCCATGATCTGCCTCTTCCTCGCTGGTAGTGTCCAGAACCTCCAGTATTCCAGCTGGCTCTTCAGACTCTGTCTGGAGCTTTTTGGTGACAAATCTGGTTTGTCTCTGGATGGGCACACCCCGTGCTCCACTTGTGATGGCTTCTTCCTCCTCTATGGTGGTGTAGAGTGGTTGTACTGGCCTCACAGTTGAGGATTTTCTTCCTTGCCAAGGATTCCCGGGATGCTTCTGGGACAGCTGGGTCCGCTTAAAAGGAATGAGGAAACAAAGTGAAACATTTTGAATTTGTACGTACAATACAGCATATCAAATGCATTTTCTTTTAAATCAATAATGTATCCCTGAATACAAGAACTCACATTTTGTAGCCTTTCCCAAACTTGGCACAATTCTTTGTATATATTTTCATTTATGGAACATTCTTGTGTCTAAAAAACCTTGTCCAAAGAACTGGGCATTCAAAGAAGATGTAAAGGTAGTGTAAAGAGGGATTCTCTTTTTTTGTCTAATCCTGTGCTTAAAGTGCAAAAAGACTGTGGTAAGATAGTGGTCTTTCGGTTGAGGGAGTTAAGTACTCACCTCAAGTATTAATCAAAATCCTTGCAAGGCTGAACCACTAAAGCCACTAAATAAAACTGAACTCGACCCCCTGGTAGCTATGGCACAGAGCGGACAGGCTTAATTTAAAGGCAATGTGTAAAGTAGGCCTGGGTGGTAAATTCCGTTCCGCTCGCGGAATTTGCGGAATTCGCGTAATTTCGCGTTCCGCGGAGAACGCGAAATTGCTCAAAAGTCATGCTTTCCGCTAAATTTTTGCTTGTTCGCGTTCTCAAAATGCGTGTTTGCAAGATATTTCTCCCCGAGCATGCAAATAGCAATTGTGAACAGGAAAAAAGCATCGCGAACAAGCAATTCCGCGTGTTCGCGGAATTTCTGCGTGTTCGCGGAGATTTTTTACCGTTTCGCGGAGATTTGCGTAACGCAATTACGCGAATTCCGCCCACCCCTAGTGTAAAGTATGTATGTAGCACTAAAACAGTAATAATGTTGAAAAGCAAAGCCAAGCCAGGTCCTCCCTGGACTGGAAGCAAGCATTCTACGACAGGTTTCGGAGTTTCACCCATGTAAATCAGTCTTGACCCTGTGTCTCATGGGAACAGTCCAGCCTGAACTGCCAAGCCAGTTTCTCCCTGGACTGGAAACAAGCATCCTAGGACTGGTTTCGGGGTTTCACCCCTCTTCAGCCAGGATAGCTTGATTCCAGTGGCATGGAGAGCACGGGACCCACGTCTGGGCATACCCGTCCCACTTGGGGTGACAAATGCAAAAACAACAGTTGATGGAAAGAATGCAGAACAATGTCATACATTCACCCCAGTACAGAGATATGGGCCTAAATCCATCGTTTTTTTGCTCACCATACCATTCCACTTTGAACCCAGCCATATGCAAATCAGTCTTGACCCTGTGCCTCATGGGAACAGTCCAGCCCTAACTGCCAAGCCAGGTCCTCCCTGGACTGGAAACAAGCATCCTAGGACCAGTTTTGGGGTTTCACCCCTCTTCAGCCAGGATAGCTTGATTCCAGTGGCATGGAGAGCACGGGACCCACGTCTGGGCATACCCGTCCCACTTGGGGTGACAAATGCAAAAACAACAGTTGATGGAAAGAATGCAGAACAATGTCATACATTCACCCCAGTACAGAGATATGGGCCTAAATCCATCGTTTTTTTGCTCACCATACCATTCCACTTTGAACCCAGCCATATGCAAATCAGTCTTGACCCTGTGCCTCATGGGAACAGTCCAGCCCTAACTGCCAAGCCAGGTCCTCCCTGGACTGGAAACAAGCATCCTAGGACCAGTTTTGGGGTTTCACCCCTCTTCAGCCAGGATAGCTTGATTCCAGTGGCATGGAGAGCACGGGACCCACGTCTGGGCATACCCGTCCCACTTGGGGTGACAAATGCAAAAACAACAGTTGATGGAAAGAATGCAGAACAATGTCATACATTCACCCCAGTACAGAGATATGGACCTAAATCCATCGTTTTTTTGCTCACCATGCCATTCCAATTTGAACCCAGCCATATGCAAATCAGTCTTGACCCTGTGCCTCATGGGAACAGTCCAGCCCGAAATGCCAAGCCAGGTCCTCCATGGACTGGAAACAAGCATCCCAGGACTGGTTTCGGAGTTTCATCCCTCTTCAGCCAGGATAACTTGATTCCAGTGGCATGGAGAGCACGGGACCCACGTCTGGGCATACCCGTTCCACTCGGGGTGACAAAAGCAAAAATAACAGTTGATGGACAGAATGCAGAAGAATGTCATACATTCACCCCAGTGCAGAGATCTGGGCCTAAATCCATTGTTTTTTTGCTCACCATGCCATTCCAATTTGAACCCTGCCATATGCAAAGGGCTGGCACTCAGTGTCTTCCAGCCCACACACAGGTTGAGAACTGTACTTACAAATTGTGCAGTTAAAATCCCGACCCAGAAAATACATAATGGCTGCCACTTCAAGGAAGCTTGGGTAATTTCCATTTGCAAAGACTGTATTACTTGACAATTACTTTTGTCAAAGATGTTTTAGTACCAGTTCACCAATAATACTTTGACCTTAGCCAGACCTGAGATCACTAGTAATTGGTACCAAGGGGATGAACTTATACATTTGGCTTTTACATAGCCATATTTTACCATGATGAGTACCGCAATCCCTTCCTGATGGAGAACACAGAAAGCTTGATATCCATCTATAAACATATCATCTAAAGACAAGGTTTCTTGTAAAAAAAATGAGATAAAAACCTCTAATAAATCCCAGTCAATCCTCATTCCTCACTTTTGAATGAATTCCTCAGATATTCCATGATATGATTTTGAGATTTGTGAGGGTTTTCCCTGCTGAATGAGCCCTGGTATAAATTAGTAGCTAGAAAACACTCTCTTCAGCTTCATTTTCCCTTCACAGGTAACTTCCCATAGGATATTATATGAGTGGACCAAACCTCCCACATCTTCTACCTGTTACGAATGTTGTTTACAGATAATCAACATCAGTTAGGCCAGAAAGTATTTCAAAACGGTTTTACTGGGAAATCTTCTGTTAGAGCATAAGACGGTGGTTTTTGGAACCTGTCTGGTCTAACCTTTATTTAAAGCTGGGTTCCATATGGGAGGAAAAAAAAAATTAGAGGGTGACCCCTTATTGGGTCGTTCTCAACCAGCACTTCCTTAAGGCATGTCAACAGGGTGAACACACACCTAGGGTCCCTAAAATTTAAAACAGTCTCCTTCCATAGATTTTACTGTTCTGCCTAATCAGCCCATCCCCTGTGCCATAATAATGTTATCAAGCAACTTTGTCTGGGACGATGTTTTACTAATACACCAGTGGGCTGATTTATTTATGAGACTTTGAGAGTCTTTGTGGTGGCCAGGAGGGAGAGGGGGACTCTTGTTTGTATCAGGGTGTACGGGGTACAGTCTGGTGGTAAATGTAATATATCTTTTGCTCCTTCCCCACCGTTTGGTAGACTTATAGAGGGAAACCTCATTCGCTATAGGGGTGTATGTTGATGTTAAGGGGACAATCCGATCGCGAGGGGCAACTTCGCAATTGTTGGTGCATGTAGCCGTGTCACTCAGTGTAGTATCTGTTGTTTCTTTCTTTGAGTCCCTTACCACTAGGCGAAGCTGTTCTTCAATGTCATCCAACCGTTCTCAGATGGGGTCCAGGTCCTCTGCTAATAACTGGCTCACTTTAGTCTAATATTTCTGAAGTGGCCCCCCTTCCCGCACCACCTCTTAACCTGTTAGCACCCCCTTTTGAGGGGTCTTGCCTGATGCTTTGTGTCACAGGACACTGACCCTTTAATTTGAGATCCACCTCTGTCATTTTCCTTTCCCCCCCTATGGCTTGTGGACATCTCATTTCCTCCATAATCAGAGTAAGGGTTTGTGTGTTTGTGTCATCATTTGCAGGAACACCGGCTTTATCAATAATCTTCACCACTGGAGAGAGTGTTACTGAAATCCTGGGCTCAATGTCATTCACAATAGTGTCTACCATAGTGTCTGCAGCAACCAGGAAAGATAAAGATGGGGTTGGGACTAGCAAGAGTTTCCGCTCCCTAAGTTCAATTTCCTTGCTGAATGCCCCCAAGCTTTTTGCAGAAAACCATCCAATGTTTAACTGGTGGAGTTTGGGGCTGGCATGGCTTTCCATCTACACATTACTTAATCAGCCCAGACTTGAAATCAGTTGGAACAAGACAAAGTGCCACCACAAGGATGCTTGTCAAGACAAGTCGAGTTAAGGCAACGTTATAGAAATTTAGAATTTTACCTCTAAGGACGCCTCAAGTCACTGTGGTGAGATACTGTGTCCCAGACAAAGGAGCCAAGAGAGTAGGCCCAGCCCAGCCTCAATCGGCTATGGACTGGTGCAAATGGGCTCACCCTTGGCCCGGGCTTTGTCTGGGTGCGGCCCGGGCGTGCCCACGCACATCCCTCACAGCAGGAGAACAGATGCCTTTGTGGTGCCAGTAGGGCTGGCTCCCCCTTCAGCGCCGAGAGGAGAATGCTGGGGGAGCAAATCCCTCCCCATCCAACTGCCTGCAGAGGGAGAGTCCAGGGGCATCTAGCGGCCCTTCCATTTGATACCATGCTGCGGAAGAGCAGAGACACCTTTGTGGTGCCAGGAGGGTTGGCTCTGCCTCCCACACCAATAAGAGAATGCTGTGGGACCGAGTCTCACCCCAGCCAACTGCCTGCAGAGCTGTGAGTGATGGGCCTTTGGCAGCCCTCCCATTTGATCCCTTATTCTGGCTGTAGTCCTTTAAGTCAGAATCCACTAATATAGTACACTTCTAATGCCCAAGGACTTCTGGGGATGCCTTTAGAAATTCACAGGTTGTCAGGCAGAGGTCAGACAGTAGGGTCCAGTCCAGGTTCAGTTGTTACTAGCCAGTTGGACTGCTGCAGGAAAAGTCCTCTTGCAGCTTGTGCTTTCACTGTAGTTACACCAGGAGTTCATCCTTACGGCCCTTGGAATCCACGTCTTTGTCCTGAGTATAAGAGAAAGAGCAGGTCCAGTCTTCTAGGTTTTTAGGACTATCACAGCTGAGTTTTCCAACAATCAGACAGTATGTACACAAGAATTGTTTTTGGCATCCTGTTCTCACCCTTTGAAGTGTGCTTCAAGTATTATATGTAAAACTCCAGCAGACCTGTCAAGTATGATTCAACACGCCAGCAGGAATTAACACCGTACTGTCAAAAATAGGCCAGCTGTCATTGGAGTCTGCCTGAACTGGGGAACAAAGGAAGGGATCATGCCTCTGTTTAAAGTTAATTAAATTCCTAGGCTCAGCCCACTGTCCATCTTGTCAAGGGCAAAACACCACCTCCCCATGGCCAAAGGCTCTTTCTTAACTCTGGAAGCACGTTCACATCTCCTCAAGCGGCATATTCAAATGCTAACTACTGAAAGAACTGGGCCCATTAATTCTAGACCTTCTCTAGAGACACACTCCAACGGTTCTTTTTCACAGCATGAAAGTGTAAAGGGGAGAAGAGTCACTATTTAACAGGCAATTTGCCTTTAATTCTTTTTTGATACATAATAATCCACTAAAAACAACGTAAGATTAGTTAGTCGTTTTCATGGCCAAAAAAATAACTGGACATAAAGATACCTCAACATGAGGGTGTAAAGATACAAAGGAATTAGCATGAAGCCAAATCTACGCACCCAATTTAAATGATGCAACATGAACAAGACAATTAATTCAAGCAGTATAATAAAGAAAAGCAGGAAGCATGAGTCCAAGTTTCCCTGCATCAAGGGTTGGTGGGTGAAAAACATAAAATCTATCTCTACTCTAGCACTAAGGTGACACCCCCGAACGAGCGTTTTCAATAGAAGGGTGAAAAGGTGTCAGTACATGGAGTCTTCCTAAGAAGACTCTCCACCATCAAGGGGCCAAGCTGCATAAAGCCACTATCACAAAGAAAGAGCTTGTTCTGAGATGGTCTCTCTTTCAAAGCAAGAAAGAAAGAAAATGGGTCCTTTCCCTAATTCCAATAGCCAGTTATCTACAGGTAGAATTCCCATAGTGCACTTCGCACCTGCCATCCACTCTGGGTACAGTCCTAGGTGTACTTTTCCACTGTGCTGTCCATGTGCAACCTTGGCAACATTTCGTCCTTGGTTCCCATTGCCTTCCCTCGTGAGAATCATAACTTCCTTCCTTTATCGACCCAAGTCACACAATTGCAACTTCTTCTCTCCTTATATTTCAGGCCTACAATTTCAGCCAACATAAGAATGCATCATGTAAGCTTTACATACAAATTCACATGATCATTAAGACATTTTCACCTAATACATTTACCTACTTTTGAAAATGTCGCCTCTAATAAACAATTTTAGTACATGAGTATTGTCAGTTCTCACAACATAAGTTCTTCACGTTAATGTTCCTGCTAGTTACATCCATTTCCTACGTTAATTTTAAAGGCTACTTGTCAATAACCTAAAATGTATCACGTAGTTAAGTTAATTCATTTTTCAATTCCAACTGTTCACATTTACACAGTTGCAAGATTATATGCGGGTACGTAATACATGTGATTATAATGCATCCCTACAAATGAAATGAGATCTCAGCTCTATCAGTTCTGACTGGCAGAAGTGGGAGAGGAAAACGCAGAATCACCTCACTGAACTTCTGGCATAGAAAAGGTAACTTTGTTAAAGTTGGATTTTTAATAAATAATGAAAATACATGTTTAAATATTTTTAAGCTAGTCTCATTTAATGTGTAAGCCACTTATCACACTGATTAAAAACAATTGGAATGCAAGAACTAAACTCAGACTGAACTCTTGACTGAAAAGCATGCTCAAAACTCATGTTGAAGAAATCAAAACCTTCTCAGGGGTTTCACTGATACACCTGGTCCTTTTAAACCAACAGCAAAGAAGAGATTGGCACAGAAGCTGTAATGTAAAAGACATCTTTTTATTAACCTCAGAGGGAGATTGCGTCACAACAGTGATCTCAAGTCACTGTAGGAGGCATTCTAAGGAGTACAGAGAACAGGGGCCTTATATTCCCACACAGGGGCTCAAAAGAAAGCGGTACAAGTACACATGAGAAGAGTTACACACATAGATGGTCATACAGTAAATGCACAGTCAACAAGTAGAAGTAATAAGTTGCTGACATCAGTTAGAACAGCCTGACAGTTATATACTAGGAACAGGTGCATTCTACTAGCTAGGCCCTTCTGAGCATGTGCAAGGCTCTGGAAGAGGGAAACAGCAAATGGCCAGCACATAGCTAACTAAAATGACTGCCAAGTACAAAATGGCTTTCAGCTCATGCTAACAGATCCCAGTAATCTTTAACAATGTGCACTTCAGTGAATACACAAATATATAAATAATACACTTACTACCTGTCTGCTACTCAGTCTCTTCCAGCTTTGGCCAGGCTGCTCTTACGACCCTCTTTTTTAATGATATCATACAGGGGTGCAGATTAAGCAAATGGGAAGACAAACCTAGAATAACCTGGTCCTTTACATGGGTTTAGCAACAAAAGTCATAACAGATCTTGCAGGAGTACGTCCCCGGCCAGGTATGAACAGCGACTGCACTGCAGCGCTGAGTGATGCTTCACCTTATTTGGGTGCATGTTACATTGCTCAGCTGGGTCTGAGAACCACCACAAATCTTAGGATACCAAAGGAGGTTGAATTCTTTGTCTGTAAATGAGGGGGGTGCTCTCATCTTGTCTCACAGCCATGTCGGGGGTTTCATTATAGAAAGGAGCAACAGGAAAGAGAAGGATGATTTTGTGGTGTTGTAAAGATGGCTCAGAATGACTACAAAATGGCTGACTTCCAATTCCTGTTTGTTATTTCTCCTCTCATGAAACACCTCAACTTACTACTACAAAATTACGTGAAGACCATGATACATCCATAACCAACACGTGAAAGTGGTTCCACTCAGCTTTTTTTATGGATCCAACACTATGAAACATCCGCACTTTGACATGGAGAGTCCTTTGCTCTCTAGTCAACAATCCATTACTCACTTGTTTTCCACTTATAACCATTTCCTATCACTGGCTGATGTTGATTGACTGGAACTCACTGTTTCCAACCCGAATCAAGATAGTAGCGTTAACACCGAAGTCTTGTCGAACATTTTCGTATCATCAAATCCTACTATTCAAGAGTCCTTGTCGACAATGGCTGTCTCGTATATTCACAGGGCCCCAAAGTCCCAGCACATAGATAACTTAACATCAAAAAAATTAATAAAGGGTGGGACTCAAAGGTTCTATTTTGGAACATAGCAGGGATTGCCCATGAACTTCAAGAAGCAGAATGGTTAGACATGATTGGTGACTACCAAATTATCTGTATACAAGAGACTTGGGCTTGAAAGCATATATTTCTGAACAGGTTTTATACAATTTCAACTTCTGTGGTTCCAGCCTTACATTGCCACAATAGTGGAGGCTTATTAACTTCAATAAGTACGAACCTTCCTTGTAAAATAATGGACACGCTCATTGACTCACGGATTTTTCAGATTATAGGTCTTAAACTGAGTCCTTGGTAATCCTGATTAACTTTTATCATAATAACTTTGATTCAAATGAACTCCTTGGGATCTGCACTTAGCAAAGTCATTGAAAGTGTTTTAGAGGATTTTTTTATATTGTGGGGGGCTGTTTTTAACACAAGGTTGTCGATATACTAGTAATCTTGTTTGTGGCCTATGGGAGACTGACTCTCTGGATTTATTGCTAACTGTTGATTTGTCGAAGCAGTTCGAGCGATAGACAGGTTTCCTTTATGGAAGAGGCTCTGGGACCCTAATTGACTATATTACTGTCTCACTTGAGGTTATAGCCAGTATCATAGATTACATGATTCTATCCACCAAAATGAGTGATCACAACCCACAGGTTATCTATCTAAAACTGGGACTAACACCCTGTGCAACTACACAGCTTGTACCTAGTGCAAATTATTCTAAAAATGGGGGACTTAAGTGTAGGTAGGCGGTGGTAAACTCAGGGGAGATTCTAAGACAGTTCCTGGGAAACTGTGAAATTGAAATTTATCTAGGTTGATATATCGCCTCAACAAGAGTTGTTGATGCAAACTTAGAAATTTGTGGGCGTATATCGGAGCTGTTAACAACAAAACTATCAAAATGCCCGAATAAGGCCAAGACGTGTGTTTGACAGGCACTGTACTAGGGTACATACACAACTCAAGGAAGAGTTGAAAGTCTCACCTAGGGACATGGAGACCCTTCACTCTTGCAGATGTTTCTATAAAGCAATGCTTGTCGCAAGGAAAGTGGGTTTGAGGATGGAGGCATGGGTGGCAGCTGGAGAGGGCCTGGTTTGAGAAAGATTTAAATACTTTCTAAAAAGTTGTTAACGCATCATATTTTGCTCATAATCACAACAGCAACACAGACCCATTTTAGCTCAAACCTGGGTGTTTCATTTTAGCCGGGTCTTTAATTATATCTATCATCTAAATCATAGGCAAGCTTATCTAAATCATAGGCAATTGACGATCAATTCTAACACAAAAAGGGGGTTGGAAATCACTAGTTGCTTATTGGATTAGATGAAGTTATCCTAGCTCTCACAAGATGCCCAAGCAACAAAGCATCTGGTCCCGAAGGGGTGCCAAAAGATTTGTTCAAGAACAACATAGAGCTATGGGTGCCCATCCTAGTTAACATCTTAAACAGTGTTATACTGTGTGGGGCCCCTAAGTCCTGGTCTAGTGTCATTATAGTCCTAAATATTTTTAAATGTGACAGAGGGGATCCCAAATGTTACTGCCCGATTTTGCTTATAGACAATACAGCGAAAGTATTGGGCATGATAATCTTGGAGTCTCTGGAGAACTGGGCAACCGATAACGAGATTCTGACACCTGTCTAGTTTAGGTATCGGAGGGAACTAGGAGCAATTGACCAATGCCATAACTTAGCTCTCATCCAAGGTAAATACGCACGGGACAAAAAAAATGCTATACCTCGCCTTCAATGATCTATGCTCAGCATTTGACAATGTCGACAGAGGTAAACTCTTGGGAAAACTGCTGAGCTTGAGTTTGAAGGCAGGGTTGGTGCACATCCTAAGCAAACTATACGAGGATGTTGAGGGCTGCGTTAGGTATGGCAGTAATGGGGAGTGCACCCCAATATTTAAAATCAGTAAGGGAGTATGTCAAGGGTGTGTCATTGCCTCATTTCTTTTCAGCATATACATTAACAATCTAGAGAAACATCTAGGAGAAATTATGGCAGATCCTCCAAGAGTAGGGACTAGAGGCAACCCGGTTTATATGTACGTAGATGACTGTGTCCTTATATCGGGAACAGTTATGAGCCTCCAGAGGTTGCTGGAGGGATTTGTAGCATATATGGGATCCTTAGGGCTGCAAACCAACTAAACAAAGTCCTTCACTAGGATCTGCAGCCCCTCTAACAGGAAGACGAGATAATTTTATATCCAGGGCACTAGATTAGAAAAAGTGAGTACATTTACATATTTATTGTTACCATTCGATAAGGCATGCAATTTGAACCACCTGGTCTGGGTGAGATGGACTCATTTTGAACAAAATGTGGAGCTGATTCATAAGTTCACTGAAAAACTAGAAATCTCTCCAATAGGTTTGCTGCTTAATATATATAAGGCCAGATGTGTCTCAGCAGCCAACTACTGAGCTGGGATATGGGAACCCGTTAGCCAGCCCTCTCTATTACAGGTTGCAGAAAATAATTTTGTACACAAACTTTTACGCCTACCCAGGTCTGTACCTGGCATCCATTTGTCATGAAGAACTAGGCCTTGACCACATAAGAGATCTTGTTTTGTTAGCTCCATTAATGCTTTGGATCTCAGCTTGGATTCGTCCGCTAGCTGCATTAACCAAGGGCGCAATCAACTACTGTCTGAAGCTAGATAAGGCAGGTAGTATTGACTGGTTGAAATATGTTAAAAAACAACCAACACTGATAGTGAAGCAAGATCTGTTTAACCACCCCACGGGTATTTATAGGCCCACGAAAACTCTGGTCAAGAAAGAATGGATTGGTTATACTGTTGGGTTTCAAATTCCCATCCCTGCAACGCACTCGTTTTATGCTATATTAGGTTAGCAATGTGTGGTTAAATAGATGCCCTTTGTATTCACGTTATGCAACCCACTGAGTTTTGCCCGTAATGCGCAGGCTTCAGTTAGTGAGTGTGACTCCATTTTGAATTTGGTAATCCCTATTAGGCTGCTTAGACTGTGCCTGAGTTAGTCCTCATTATTCGTGTTGTTTGCCTCAGCAGAACACTTTATTTAGTTATTATTTTCTTTTCTGTTCAAGGCTGTTTCTCGACTTACTAATGATTAGGCCATCTTGTACCAATCTGAATATGTAGTTTCTGCTCCCACGTTAGGAGAAGCTGAGACCCAGCACCGTGACCTTGGATTTCTGATAATATGTACCCATCTGGCAGGTGTTAGCTCATCCTACTGTGCCTCTTTGTTCATGATCGGCCCAGGCCAGTATTTTTTCATTGTGGGCGTGTTTGGAGGCTTCTCGGGAGGAATTATTATTCACTGTAGACGGTTGGGGGGCCACTCCCTCGGCAGACATCTTAGGGTGCAGGTCATGATGAACTCCTCTGTACAGTATTTCTAATAAACATGTAAGTTTGTATTCACTACTGCGTGACCGACTCTTCATTCTTGCGAAGGCATAGCAGGTGGTTGGGACAAACCCGAGTGGCCCTAGAGGGCCCCTTCCTTCAATACGACTAGAAAAAGAGAGGAGGAGGAGCTTAGCAAACGTTCAGTCAAAATTTATGGCATGTTAGTAATAACTAGATTCATGGAGCCATATCTGCTCACTATCGCTTTTA
This sequence comes from Triturus cristatus, assembly GCF_964204655.1. Taxonomy (NCBI): domain Eukaryota; kingdom Metazoa; phylum Chordata; class Amphibia; order Caudata; family Salamandridae; genus Triturus; species Triturus cristatus. Next base: position 312,692,449 of record NC_140580.1, on the reverse strand, counting down.
CCTAGTGAGATTCTGCATAGGTCTGTCATGTCTTCTGATTGCCTATCCCTCAACAGCCAGATGCGAACAGGACCTTACAGTGTGTCCCTGTGACTGGGTGTCTGTTCAATCGCAGCTGCACTTTTTCTTATTCTGTGAGTTATACAAAAGTAATAGGAATACTCTGTGAGTTCCTTTGTTGAGGTCGCTTAACATCAAGCAATGCAGACCTGCACTATTATATTCACAAACAGACATGGTTTGCCATACTGTTTACATATATATTTTATTGCCTGCTAGATTACCGAAGCTGGTGGGAAAATAATTATTTGCCATCTTCATAATCCTGCTAGCTATCTCTTAATTATGTAGCAAGTTTATACATAGTTTTTAGAACCTAATAGATGTCCACGTCCTATGACTGTATCAAACTCAGGGAGTAAATGGATTTCTAGCATACAGGTATATGGTAGTGAGTTGTAAGCACAACAAACACCTTTATTTAACATGCATATTTTATCACGTATTTATCAAAGTATTTATTGCATATCTTCATTTTTCTGATGTCATCCTGAAAATATTTTGGCTTTTTTCTTGGTTCCCTGTAGGGGAATGCTCAAATCTCAGGAGCTTTTAGAATCACCAGATTGCTTGGAAAAAGAACACATATTTTGTGTAGATAGTTTTTGGGAAAAAAAGTAATGAAGTTTTGAGCATAAACAGCCACTACCCTAAATATCTAAAAAGGGGCTCAGCACAGGGGTCAAGCCTAGCAATCAAGTGATTAATGAGTATAGATCTGATGCCGCCCCTAGGTGTACATGTAACCCTATTGTGAGGTGTTGTTACATACCAATGAGCCACATGTCACCAACATCACTTGTCAAAAAACAATATGCAAGAGGTGACTGATGAATGATGTAGCTGTTTTGTTTGCTTCCAGAAAAGGCGGCATGTACATCAGTGAAGCAGCCCCTAGCATTGGAGACAGCTTGCACATTGATCAAGTCCCAGTGGTGTCTATTGTGGAACAGGTATGTATGGTGAGGTGGCTGAAGTGACACACACGTGAGGTCAATGGCACCTAACACACGAGGGAGGGTGACAAAGGCATACAATTTGTTAGCAACCTTTAGCATTTTCACCAGTAACTATGGCATGGCGATAAAGTGGTGTACTCTTCCGTTGATGTATGTCATAACTGGATGCAAGCACAAAATGAATGTGAGAAGCCAGCTTTGCCAAAGGTGACCCTCTGGAAGGATCCTGAGTCCATGAAATGTAATGCAGCCAGCATTGTGACATAGGTGGGGATAGGCTAGAGCAGGGGTCTTCAAACTGGGGGGCGGGCCCCCCTAGGGGGGCCTTAACTGATCCCAAGGAGGGTGCCATTCTCTGGCAAAGGAAGCATCATGCTGATAGTAGTTGTAGAGTTCTTTCTGTAGTGGAATGTAGAACTTGTTGCTGGATTGGAATGTTGATCTTTGAAGGGAAGATCAGTACTGTAATGCTGGAGGATTAGCTGGAGGTGCTTCCTTTACTTGTTACAAATAAAGTTCCTCATCATCACTATCCTGCTTGTTGGAGTGGATCTTTACATTGGCGACGAAGGACTTATGCTGCGCAGGGGGCAGACAACAAGTACCTCCACCCCTGGATTAATCAGATTTCAGAAGAACCCACTGCTTTGAAAGCTGTGTTTCCTTGGATATGTCGTCAAGATACTAGGTTGGGGTATGTACCTGTATCTTGTTGGAATTCAAGATTTCTTCTACTTTTCTACTTTTACAACGTTTCCAGCATTTTCTCGCTTTTCTAAACGTGCATCAAACGTGCACCTACTTACTTAACTACAATTTCTGTGGAGGAAAAACGTAATTTGTGCGTGTGGAGCACAGCGTGAATTGGATAACTGTCTCTACTTCTTTGAGCCTGAAGGATGAACATTGTGCAACGTTGAACTTGGTCATATTTCTGGGATTTGTGATAAAGAGAGATGCTCGTGTACGTGCATTTGCTAAGTTATTAGGATCGAGCTAACTTCCTATTTCCAACTGTATCGGACAATGCTTGTGTACGTGCATTCGTTAAGTTATTAGGATCGAGCATACTTCTTATTCCCAACTGTATCGGAAAATATTGGCACGTTGAGAATTAAGCAATTTCTTAGAAGTCAACATCAACTAACCGTCATTACAGCATTCCACCACGCGACCAGCATCTTTCAATACTTCATCTGCATTCCTGTGCGCAAGGTCCGAGCGTGCGGTACAATATGACGGAGATTACTTCCTGGTTTACTGTGCCCAACTATCTCTAGAAAACAACGAGCGTCACGCATAGCACGTACAGCGGCTATTTTTGAAGGTTGGGAAAGCGTCCAACTGGGATTTCATCACGCATAGCACGTACAGCGGCCATTTTGAAAGGTTGGGAAGGCGTCCAACCAGGATTTCACTTCTTTAAATTGATTCGCGAATATTGCTCTTCGCGCTCTTTACTCCACAAGAAGAAATTATCACAATTCTACAGCGTTTGAACTGACAGTAATTTATTTAATTTTGTTATCATTATTAATTACTAATTATTCCTCCACAGGTGAAAATTGTTGGATTTTAACTGACAAGGATTTATCTATTTATTTTAGCCTGTCATTATTTAACTACTAGTTATTCTTCCACAGGTGAAAGTCGCTGAGATTACAGTTCAATAAGAGATAGACAGGTCCTATCACTTGTTAAAAATACAGTCCAATAAGGAAAGATAAGTCCTATCACTCATGGCAGACCAAGGGTTAGCGACTCCTCCTTCCTTTCTTCCCACTCCTGGAGATCCTCCCATTCTTTGGAAAGAATGGAAAAAATTATTCTTAACGTATGTTCTGGCAACTGGTGCAGACAAGTATGGCCCAGTGCGCAAACAAGCTATTTTACTGCATCACCTAGGTGTAGAAGGGCGACGCTTGTATGAAGATCGGCCAGAAATTTCTCTGGGGATGGGTGATGGTCAACCATCTAATGTCTATGAAATGAGTATGCAGATGCTAGAGGTGAGGTTTGTCGCTAAAATCAATGTAGTACTAGAAAGACACAAATTTTTTTGTCGTACTCAGAAACCAGATGAAGATATAGCAACTTATGTGGGTGCTTTGAGGGGACTTTCTTTGACTTGTCGCTTTGGAACATTGGCTGACTCACTTATACGTGACCAAATTGTAAGATGTACTAATAATAAGAGGGTACGCGAGAAACTCCTTATCAAAGATTGTACCTTAGAAGAAGCGATACAAATAGCAAAAGGGCTTGAGCACACAGATCTTTGGATAAGAGAGATGGAGAAATGTAATAACTCGGTGGTACCAAAAGAAGTGATATCGAAAGATATAAACTCTAAGGGATCAGAAATACATGCATGTGTTGATGAAACTAAAACTATAAAAAGTTTAGGGAAAACAGAACCTAGACCTATAAACAAAAGGTGACACCCCCGTCACTGAATGCGGTGTTACCCTATATGACCAAACCAAGTTTTTGAGTTCCACTGACCACAGTAAACCATTTGCTATTTGTATCGCTTCTTCTAAGGTACAATCTTTGATAAGGAGTTTCTCGCGTACTTTTAAAAGGAAAATGGTGACATACTTAGGTCATGAGATATCTGAAGCAGGGATCAGGCCTAAAAAGAGTATTGTATTAGCTATAAGCGAGGCCCCCATACCACTTAGTAAGGAACAATTGAAATCTTTTCTGGGGTTGGCAGAATATTGTCCCAAGTTTGTGAAAGGGTTCACAGAGATAGTTGAACCTCTGAGACTGTTGATGAAGAATGGTGTTGTGTTTGATTGGAATGAAAAATGTGATGAAGCCTTTAAGTCTGTAAAGAGTTGTATACTCCATGCTCCTACGCTTGGTCATTTCAATGTTAATGCGAGAACATTTATTACAACTGATGCTAGTGCAATTGGAGTTGGAGCTGTTCTAACTCAGGTGTACAATGGAGAGGAAAGAATTATCGGTTTTGCATCCAGAAGGTTGCAAGGGGCTGAAGCTTCATACTCTGTGATTGAGAAAGAAGCTTTAGCTTGTTGTTGGGGAATTAAGCATTTCCGCTACTTTGTTTGGGGGTTACCCTTCAGGGTTCGTACCGATCACAAACCTTTAATACATCTGTTCAAAGGAGGGAGAGGTTTAGAAGGTAATGTCACGCCAAGGATTTCCAGGTGGATTCTGTCGGTAATAGAATACAATTAAATGGAATATGTGAAGGAATTGAAAAATGTTGTAGCGGATTGCTTGTCCAGATTGCCAGCTGATGTTGTAGATGCGGATTTAGAAGATAGTGTAGAAGCAATCAAGTGTAATGAGGAGCAAGCGTTTGATAAGGAAGAATGGGAGTCTGGTATTTTGAATGATGTGATTTTACAAGCAGTTATGGATTGTGTGACAACAGGATGGAAAGATGATCAGGTACAAGATATTCGGTTCAAAGGTTATTGGAATGTCGAATCAGAATTGAGTGTAAGCGAAGGGAAGTTATGGAGGAGAAACCAATTAGTACCACCGGTTAGTTTAAGGGGGAAGATTGTGAACATAGCTCATGAGGGACATATGGGCAGGAACATGACCAAGAGACGAGTTCGACAGTCATTTTGGTGGCCAGGTATGGACAATGATATTGAAAATGTAGTTAAAGATTGTCATGCCTGTGCTAGAAGTGACAAGACGAAAGTCATAAGGCAACCGCCATTAGCGTATCCAGAGTTTCCTACACGTCCCTGGGAAAGGGTAGCGATTGACTTTTTAGGACCCATTGTCAAACTGGGGTCACGTAACAAATTCTTGATGGTCTTGGTAGACTATCACTCTAAATGGTTCGTTGTTTAAAGTACTGAGTGTATTGGAACTGAAAGGGTAATTGGATTCATGGAAAGGATATTAATAAATGAAGGGATTCCCAAGACACTTGTGTCGGATAATGGAGTTCAGTTAGTTTTCAAAAGGATGCAAGAGTTTCTCCATGGAATGGGAATCAACCACGAGAGGGTTGCATTATTCAGACCTCAGGCCAATGGGTTGGTAGAACGAATTAATAGGTTGATAATGGACAATATTCAGCTCTCTATTTCCAATGGTTTACTGTGGTCAGAGGAACTCAAGAAATTGGTTTGGTCATATAGGGTAACACCGCATTCAGTGACGGGGGTGTCACCTTTTGTCTCTCTTAAGGGACGGGAACCAGGCATGAAAGAGGTCCCAGGTTGGCTTAAGAATAGAGAGTGTGTGTGGGTATATCGTGAGGCGGTGAAGAATGATGTGACAGAACAACAACATGCTGTTGCAAGGTATTACAATATCAAGAAGAGTGTCAAGAATCATGATTTTGTAGTTGGAGATTGGGTAGTCATAAAGAGAGGAGGAATTGTTACTAAGGGTGAGAGCAAATTCTCACAACCGATACAAATCAAATTGGTGAAAAGAGACATTCTCATTATGACCGATGGTTCTGCTTGGAGCGCAGGTAATGTTTCCAAGTGCAATGCTCCAGATTTGAATGTAGGGAATTAATGTTACTTTTATTGCATTGTATTAGATGTAGGACAAAATGTCTTTTTGTTGTATGCTACAAAATGTCTTTTATTGTATGCTCTTCTTATTTAAAAAAAAAAAAAAATGTAAGGAGGAAGATGTGTAGAGTTCTTTCTGTAGTGGAATGTAGAACTTGTTGCTGGATTGGAATGTTGATCTTTGAAGGGAAGATCAGTACTGTAATGCTGGAGGATTAGCTGGAGGTGCTTCCTTTACTTGTTACAAATAAAGTTCCTCATCATCACTATCCTGCTTGTTGGAGTGGATCTTTACAGTAGTGCTTTGTTTTAAGCTGAAAGCAAATGAACAGTCAGCAACTCTGTAATGGACCACTATTAAAAGGGTTAACATAACTGTAATGTTTAAATAAGTCTAGACATACTTAAACATTGAAAATTGAATAGAATAATGTTGAACAATAGTGAAGGGGGGGCCCAATGATTTTTTTATACTGGGGAGGGGGCACAGCATTAAAAAGTTTGAAGACCACTGAGCTAGGAGCTGCCAATAGGTGACTCAAACTCCTGTTCCTAGTCTGCAACTATGTATAAGGATGCCATTGGGTGAGAAGAAGTATCTGGCATCGACCACTTCCCCTGGAGTCGACTAAGATATTTATCTTTTTCCTTTAAATCCTCTCTCTTCTCCTTACATAATTGTTCCTCAAAATAAGGGGAAAATCAATAAACATGTTTACTGACATAGTAAAGGGAGAAAAGGTTGTTTGGTGAGTGAATTCATTTAGATCAGCCTGGCTGTTATTGGTTAGTGTTGAAATGTGTTTCACCTGTAGATGGGTGGTGGAGTTCAGAATGTTCACTTCTTGCATTTGCAGGGGTGCTGCAAGTGTTCTAAGCCTTTTTTATAAAATGCATCTTGATTTCCTTTCAAGAAAACACTTTATGATATTAACCAAATGAAAATTCAACAGTATTTTGTTTTGAAGGAAAAACATTTTTAACTAAAAGAAGAAAAATGTTATACAATTAAACAGGATTTGTTTAAAATAAGAATATTGTATGATAAATAACAAAAATAATATTACATCATATCAACTATAAACTTTTAACAATTAGGATTTCAAAAATAGCTAAACACAATCTATATACTTCCAATGTTTTACTATAGTTATTTGGTGGCTCCATTACTTTCTATAGGATAATTTGCTGTACCAGTGGTTGGCCTTGTATGGTGCTGGACGCATGAGATCATGTGCGGAGACTTCCCATTTGGAGTGGAGATCTCCACACAGTAGAGATAGGAGAGGTAGAGGCGGAGTGCTCAGCATGTAGGGATTGTTAGTAGCATATTTTGTAATATGCAATTAATACATACTATTTTAGAAAGACTAAACATACTGCAAAGTGCAGTTTGTGAATCGGCCCTTTTGTGTTCTAGAACGTTTTTTAATATGCCGAGCTTCCTTTCTGCTTAGACAATATCTCATCAGGTAAGGACTAGTACAAGGAAGGCAGATTAGGAGATAATGACCCGGGGATGTACCAGTAATCTTTACTTCTCCAAGTCCTGTTTGTCTTCGTCACAACCATAGTTTCTCACTTTCCTTCCTCATAGAAAGTACAGACTGGGTATCAAGCTAATTTTCTTTTTTAATATTTGTATAACTTAGAAACTACAGGAAGTCTGGGGTCGGCTTCCTCCATCTCTAGAGGAGGGGTTACAGAAGGCAAGGGAGGGAAAATTCTCTGACATTTTTCTAATATAATGATGGTATATATAAATCCAATGTGTGAGGGAAGCAAATTATTATTAAGGTCATAGTAAGCGCACAACGTGACATTCCTTCCTTCCTAAATTCCATCACCTTTACCGCCCGCTACGCCCAAGAACTCTCAGAATCAGGGTATGTTGTCCAAGACGTAGCCTTTTATTCATATCAATCCAAGTAATTCACCACAGACCATTACTAGAGAAAAGTATTTTTCTTGGGTATATAACAATTTATCACAGCATCACTTTTATCTGCATCAACATGTCAATGGCAGTAAGGAAATTTGGTACGACATTACACTTTAACTTTTTAACTCGGCCGTACACTAGAAATTGTCCGTACATTTGAACTCGGCCGTCTCGGCCCACCAATCTCCCACTCTGCTGCGCACATTGTGCCGGTAGGCCGCAACGCTCTACAGCCAACAGCAAGGAAATGTAACTCGCCCGTACACTAGAACTTGGCCGTACATTTGAACTTGGCCGTCTCGGCCACCAATCTTCCAGTCTGCTGCGCACATTGTGCCGGCAGACCCCAACGCGCTACAGCCAACAGTTGCATTACTTGACATCCAGGGCACTGCATACCGCACCGGCCCACCGAGGTAGCCCTGCTGTGGTCTGAGGGTACTGTAAAGCCTTGCTCTTCTGCCATGTGGGTGGGTGGTCGACGATGCTCCTGTAGCCCTGCTGTGGTCCGAGGGGACAAAGAGAACAAAACCTCCCGGGCACAGCCTTAAATACCTGTTATGTTTCGTTTCCCTGAGCCACCTCCCGATGACATCAACTCAGCCAGCCCTTCCATAACCAGCCCCCCCTTTTCAGGAACCCGGAGAAGGCTCAGCCCGTGGCGCAACTAAGGGCGCCCCTCCCCTAGGCATGGGGGGCGCCTGCTCAGGACTGTGATAAGGAAAACCAGGACTTGGAGTAATGAAGTTTTCCAGGAAGTGAAGGGCTCGTTTGCTGTAATTTCATTAATTATAAATCTTAGCATCGAAGAAAGCATATGGTTTATGGAGCCACAGCTAATACTGATATTAGAAACCTGACATTGGATAAGCATTTGTCTAGTGCCTAAAAGATTATCCACGAATAAAGCATCTAGGCACATCATCATGGACAAATAAAGAACATGCAGATGTAGACGGTGTATTGCACATTACAGGATGAGTTTGGCAGTTATTTCACCCAGGTCGCAGGCTGCTCATAATCTTTTCAAAGTTATAATGAAAACAAAAGAAAATAATTTGAATACTGGGAGAGGGAGGCCTTAGCGTTCTGGGCTATTCTTAAACCCAATTTCTTGTGGAAAGAGAAACATATCTAGAAAACGACAGTCAAGTAAAAGAAAATCCTGTGAACAGGTTTAGACCTATGTGAATCTAATAAAACATCTTTCACAATAGAGGATGAACTGAAAACGTTCAGATACATGAAAGATGATTTTGAAGTAATGCAATAGATGAAAAATAGAACCTCCAGGCTGTGCAATCCATTCTATTCTGCATAGCTTGCATGAACCCTTGCTAAAAAAAATTCTAGTTAGAGCACTAGAAACGGAGAAAACAGTAATACCTCATTTTTTTTGACAATACTTATTTCTGCTATGTTTGCTGCTTGTAAGCTCTTTAAGAGCTGATACCATAATGAAAAAAACTTGAAAAGCATACTAAGGGACTTAGAGTTTGGCAGATAGGATACTCTTTCACAGATGCGACAGATGCTCCATCCGCTACAAAACAAGTTCATTATAGTATATAGTGCTTGTAATACGGTGGACAGTATATTCACTGTCTTGCAAACTCTATTTTTATTTATTTGAAAAGTTTTATATACATAGGGCCATATTATGGGGACATATACTGATGTACAAATTATCTCCCCAAAAAAATTGAATGACATTACAGCCTCTTGAAAATAGTACTGAAAATGCTGAGGGAAATGGGGTGAAGAGAGAGGGTTTGAAAAAGGAAGTGGCTGGGCTGCAAGTGTTTTTCCTCAGAGAAAAAAAGATATACCATTAAAAAATCTATCCTCAATATGTATACACCACTATTTGGAAAACCCTAATTTTACCAACAGATTTAGCCACTCATATTCGTTACAGGGGAAATTTTCTGATCCAAGAGGGGGAGTTTCCATCAAGGAAACTCAAAAAGGCATCCATCAGTTTGCCGATTGGAATATAAAGCCCCACAAATGTGAATGCTGCACTACACAAAATGTGCACAACATATTCTCCTACGAGGAGTGTTTGCTAACGAGTAGTGTAGACTCCAAGACTGAGAGGGCTTACGTTGTCTGTCAACAGGTTATATTTATTTAGTGAGTGGAAAGAGTCCTATGGGCTTATTTACAAGAAACTGACGCATCTGTATAGATGCATCAGTCTCCCTGTGCCTACGTGCAAAACCCTTGCGCCACCATGGATGCGCCGTATTTACAATACAGCTCACCATGGAGCAAGGATTGACAGATATGTAAGAAATCTTGACGCATCTGTCGGTGCAAAAGTCACACATTGCTGGAGTTGTGTTGCAAGCACGACTTAACTCAAGCAATGCAAGTGGAGGACTCTTACGAATATGCTGCGTCACTCCTTACGTCTGTTCCAAGCATGCACAGGGTTTTGACGCAGTGGCATCCTAGAAGTGGCGTGTCACTTCTATGAGGCTTTCCCGCATGAAAACGCCCACCCTGCATACATTATACCTTACGCAGGTATAATGTGGCGCAGAGCTTTTCAAGGTGATGCATCTCCCTAGAGGCGTCACGTTGCAAATGGGCCGCAACGTGGCGCACTGTTTAGGCTGTTGCTGCATCACGAAAAATGACGCAACAGCGGCACAAAAGTGTTGCAAAGGGCTTGTAAATCTGCCCACTTGAGTTCTTTAGGGTTTCATCCAATAGCTGGTTTTGTGCCCTAAATGTAAACATACAGGAGTATATCATTGTCAAATACTATTTGAACAATCTGGTCTGCCAAGCACGAATTAACAAATTAAACCAAGGCAGGTCATTTCTTTCAGAGTTCAGCAATTCCTCATTGGCAATGGAAGAATTTTAAAGCGAGAGGCTAATTAAAGTATGAATCCCAGTTTACCATCATGTAATATTTAACTATATCCCTCCAATTGCCCTGAATTGTTGAAGATGTTCCTCAGTCTGCTGGGGCCCGACATAGATGCAACAGCGCACTCCCCTTTCATGATTTATTCAATGATCCAGCAGGGAAACGTGCACGATATATTTTGCTCGTGTCCATAGCGCCTAGAGATCATATTACTAGCCCTGCATGTTGACAAGACCGGAGGGCCTTACCCGAAAGAGGAGGCTGATATCTGCAGCAAGCGTCTGCTTTATATGCAAATAGAAAAGTATAGCAAATTGGGCATGGGCAGGTTCATAATTGGAAAAAAGGCAATGCTTTAAACCAAAAAATAAATTAGTACCTGGCTTTGAGCACATCAGTTTAATATTCAGCATTTTTTCTTGAGGTAAATACACGAAATTCATTTTTGTGCTGCGATGATCCCAATTCCTTCGGCAGTAGAAGGGCCAAGGGTGCACAAAACAAAAAAGAGATTCCACAGCTCTGTTTGTTTCTCAACTTTAGCAAAGGCACAGTGAGAGGCAATCAGTGATGTGAAGAATGAGATGTGAGCACATTTCTCAAAGCAACGGGGGTGAATGCCCCCTGCGAGATCCTTTAAATTCGAGAGAAAATTTGTCTGCGCCGACGGATTGAATGATTCCGGAGCCGAGAAGAGAATTTGGAACACATCTTTGGGAGGATTGAAGGCATTGGGTACCGATGAAAATCCCAGCTGGCTGCGTACTTGAAAGATTGGCAACATGGAGGGAAGTGAAGGGAAAATATTGAATGAAGGATTCTAAAAGTTGATGCATTTTTTGACAGCAGGGTGTGAATGCGACTTGTATTTTAACTCCTGGCATCTATTCGCCAGAGCGCAAGGACAGCAAACGATGGGGCATATCAACAACAACCGGCGATAATTATCTCTAAGCGCACTTAGCGCTAGGATAATTATCGCCGGCTAGCGTGAATTTTATCTCTGAGATAGCGTGCTATTAGCAACGCTTATCTCAATAGCGATAAAAATCCTCACGCTAACAGGCTAACGTGAGATTATCGCTGGAAACCCAGCGATAATCTCACGTTACCTTGTTGATAGGGACAGGCAAACTTAGCCATGATATCCTCCTTCCATAGGATATCATGGCTAAGTCAGAAAAATACCAGACGTAAAAAAGCAGCGTTAACCGCGGTTAGCGCTGCTTTTTTTGTCTCTAACAGGGTTAGCGACATTCTTGATAATAGGAGAAATTTCGCTTAGCGACATTTCTCCTATTATTTTACTCTGGAACGCCCCCTTTGCTCAAGGGGAAGCGTAGAGTAAAAGGGTGCTAACATGCAAATTTGCATGTTAGCACCCTGTTGTTGATAGGGCGCTAGTTTTATCTCTCCTTTTTTTGGCTTTTAAAGCCAAAAAAGCAGAGATAAAGCCCTTGTTGATATGCCCCCAAGAAAGGCACTAGTAGCGGTTCGGGATCCGTGCAATGCATTATTATTTCGAGGCTCAACGCTGGTGGCTAAATTTGAATTACAATGTCTGACTTAAGTGACAAGAAATTGAGGGGCAGGTTTACAAGAAAGTGAGGCATCTGTACAGATGCGTCACTTTCCCTGCGCCACCCTAAGAAACCGTTGCACCACCATAGATGCGCCTTATTTACAATACGGCGCACTATGGCGCAAGGATTGACAGATGCGTCAGAAATTCTGAAGCATCTGTTGGCGGAAAAGTCACGCATTGCTGAAGTCGTGTCGCAAGCACGACGCAACTCCAGCAATGCGTGTTGAGGCCTCTTCCCACTACACTGCGTCACTACTTACGCCTGCTTGAAGCAGGCGTAAGGTTTTGATGCAGTGGCATCCTAAAAGTGGCAGAGTGAAATTTCACTTTTACGAGGCCTTCCTGCGTGGGAACGCCCACCCTGCATACATTATACCTGACGCAGGTATAATGTGACGCAGGGCTTTACAACGTGACGCATCTCCTTCGATGCATCACGTTGTAAATGGGCCGCATTGTTTGCGCCGCTGTTGCGTCAAAAAAGTGACGCAACTGCAGCGCTAAAGTCACGGAAGGGGCTTGTAAATCTGCCCCTGAGATTTTTAGGTCTGGCCTTTGATTAGATGTTACACCAGACTATTGTTGTCCCCCATAAAATCATCCACACTATAGATACATCGAGGGGCTTTAGATCAGCAGGCTTCATCCATTGGGCTCTTGAATTGTAATTCACATTTTGCTTCAGCCCTCCACAGCATACAGCACGGGGTCAACCTAATGTGTCTATTGGCTCCTTTCATTTTAAGCAATTGCACAAAGTTTGTGCACATTCATCACGTCAGTTTAATAATATGCTCCTTTCTGTTTGGCGACAAAGCTGTTCCAAAGTGTGTTTTTAAAAATTAATTTTTGTCTATTATCTTTTATTACAAAAAAAGCAGCTGTTTATTTTGCCTGCACGTTGGGTGCTCCTCTAGATGTAGATTTGCTTCCTGTCTAGATTCTAACAATAGGGACCCCCCTGTTATAAATGGGTGAACGGGACAAGGAACACAAGCTAATATGCACAAAAGACCCCATCTAACCTTTCCAGTTAATATGCATACGTCCTAAACTCCCATGAATTTGCAATAGGCTCAGAACAGTGTTTGTTGAAAAGTCACATTTTTTATTCAATCAATTCATTTTTCCATAACTTTTATATCTATAATCAAGAAAACACCTCTATTTGTCATATAAAAAAAATGTATCACATGAAATGACAGGTATCTAGAATAATATACACAATGTTAAAAACATAACCAACAGAAACCAAATTCATTGCACTTGTAAACATACATATCTCTCACACACTCACCACTCTATGATCCCATATGAAAAGCAGCTTTGAATTCATCAGTAAGGGTCTTGCTTAACAAAAAGATTACTGTGAATATAGATCATAGTACACAGTATTACAATTGTCTTATGTCTTCTCCATTACATGGATTGATACATCAAAATATCATGTCTAATATGACTTTACACAGTTTTGCAATTGTCTTTTCTTAATTCTTGTCCTTTGAGTTGTTCCATATGGAGAATATTGTTTTCTTTATTATTTTGTGCTGTGGCTTAATCAATAATTTATCATTATTTCATACTGTGACTTAATGAATATCCATCAATGCTGCTTTCTGCTAAAACCCCTTCCTCAGGAATGCCCTACAATAGACCCCTCCGAAGGCCTAATTTACGAAGTTTTGGTGCAGGGCAGTGCTGCAAGGAATCTTACGGCAATGCCCTGCATCAAAAGAAAAGGGGAGGAATGCACTGCATCTATGAGACGAGGCGCATTTCTGTCTTTTTCCACATTGTGCACAATGGGCTGCCATGCGCTAAAGCAGGCATCCTTGTGCCATGGTACAATGGTGTCTGCGTTGTAGGGGTGATTGTTTTTGTGCAGGAAGGTACACCTTCCTGCACAAAAACAATCAAGAGAGGTGTTTTCCTCTTTCTACGTGTGCTGCACAATGTAACACACATAGAAAGAGGGAAAAGCGAGGAGAAATAAGGATATTTCTCCTTGTTGCGCCTCCCTAATGCCAGTCCTGGGGTGGGCTAAGAATCTGACGCATTCCCAGGTTTATGTTTTCTTGTAAATCTGGGAATGCATCAGATTCAATGGGTGGTGCATGGAAACGCCCACAGCAACACTCATGGAATGCCCCTTTAACTCAGTATTCTGCGTGAAAGGGGCACATATTTACAGGGCCATGCAATGACATGCAAAGTGGCTTTGCATGACCTTGTAAATATGCTGCGGCACATTGCGCCACCAGAGCGTCAAAAAAGTGATGCTCCTGCGGCGCAAAAGTGCTGCTATGGGCCTCGTAAATGAGGCCGCTGGATTTGCAGACACCAGTGTGGGATGGAAATTAGAACACTGCTACACTGCTGAAGTTAGCTAATAATCATGCACCGTGGAACAATCCAACGTAGTCTCTTGCATATGCCATAAAGGGCTGCTTCCACTGAATTCACAATGTTCCACTCTATGAGCCTCATATACGAGGCCCATGGCGTGACTTTTGCGCCGCCGGAGTGTCACTTTTTTGACTGTCCAGTGGACGATGACACCAGGAGCCAAATGGAGGCATCCGCAAGCCAAGGCAGTGGATGCTCCACTACCTGGTGTGTAGCATGAGCCTCTCCAAGAGAAAGCTGTCCCAAATCTGGAATGACCACAAGAAAACTGGGCGGGGCGCGAGAGAAGCAGTGTCCCAACAACTAAGTGAACAGTTTCACCACTGGTGAAAAATAAAGCTGCCGCTCGCTGGTTTAGTATCCATGCCAGCAGTGTGTAAATGAAAGTAGGACCAAAAAAAATGGGCGGCTTCCTCAGATCAATAGGACCCACCTTCAGGTTGCACCAACATCTTGAGAAAAAGCTTGCGGAAACAGGGAAAGGGTTGGTGATAGGAATTAGGGAAAGGAGGCGTGTAAAGACAAGGCAGAACATGGATTATGTAGATTTTATTTGTAGCCCAGACTAGTTTGAAATTCTTAAAATGTATCTTTTAATTTCCTAAATTATTAAACTCCCCTCCTGTGCCTCACTAGCTCGTAAGATAAGGGAGGGTGTCATTCAACAGCTTGCTTTCAGCAAAAGTACTACAAGAGATGAACAAAAATTTAAAAAACTTAAATCAAACTATGGCATATTTTTGTATACAATAACCCTCTTGGCAAAGTTACAAATTACCTGTAGCCAAGATCTCAGGTGCATTGGAAAAGTGTGTTGATAAATGCGTTGCGCTCTTTTTTGGATGTTGAACCCATGTTTAGTTCTCTTCATTTTTAAAATGTTCTATCGGCTATGGACTTTTCAAAAGGTTCTTTTTCAAACATTTTGATATGATGCATGACTGTGCTCTTACCTTAGAGCAGGGGTCTTCAAACTGTGGGGCGCGACCCCCAGGGGGGCCGTGGAGTGATGCAAAGGGGGTCGCGCCTTCCCAGTCACACTTCTGCCCAGGCCCAAGGGCTTCAGCCCCCCCCCCCCCCACACTTCCCCCGTCCTGTGTCTCAGCCTGGGCTGCTGCAGTGAAACTTGAGCTGCTGGGGGCTCAGCTGGGCAGTGTCTGGATTCCTATCTCCGGCACCCCCGTGTTTTTTCACAGGTCTTTAAAGACCATTTAACATGCCTTTGTAAACTGCTTACAGAGGCTTAGGTTTTTTTGCTGGTTCCAGTACCCCCTGGGTCCCCACTGTGCCTATTCCTTACATTTGGATTTTACATTCACTGCCGTAGTGTGAGAATGCATTTCATGGAAAGGAATACAAAGTTGGCTTCCTGGGGGCGCCGTGAGTGAAAGTTTATTGTGCTTTTGAAGCACCTGCTGCAGCGTTTCTTTCCCGGCAATTACCAGGCCTCACATAAATGTCAAGATAACTTGTGTGATTATCTTCCTGGAGAGAGATCAGAATGTTGTATAGTTGAGGTTTTGACTTAGGTGATGTTAGTGCAGAGGGTTAATATGCCTGCTGCAAAGAACGTGTACCAAGTAGATTACAGAGTGCGTATGATGTGAAGAGATCAGCAGGTTACTGCTTTAAAAGAGGCATCCTTTTGTTACTTGCAATTTATAACTTAAAGTCCTAATAGAGAATAGTGAGCGATTAACTTTCATCCTAGAACTGCATACACACTGCAAAGTATACATTATTAGACCATTGATTAATGTTGCAAAAAGGGTTAATTTGGCTAGAAATCAATTCTTATTATTAAAGGAAACTCCCAACTATGCTGTTTCTTTTTCGACTCTGAGTTTGTGCTTCTCCACACCAAGCACTCTTGAACTATACTGCCTACCAGTATGGATGACATGTGACTCCTATACTTTTAGTCCTTTGGCTTATGTAACATTTCCTATACACTGATTTACACACTTATGATTGATTGTCTCTGTGTAATGTGTGTGTGATGCAAAGTGCTCGGACACCCTACAGTGGTATGAGTGGCACTATATAACTAATTCAATGCATCTGAGAGTGTGGGGTTATGGAGACTTGGTCACTGTTAAAGGGTGCTAGTGAGAGAATCCGTGGTGGGGTGGTCATTGTGGGGGGCACCAACAAACATTGTCGCACAGGGCACCACCAGCACTAAAGCCGGCCCTGGGAAGTATGCACAGATAAGCGCTGAAGATACCGCTTTAGGTGACTGCTTTTTTTTGTACCGACTGGGCCACCAAAATAATCTGCTGGCAACCCTAACCATAGGACTGGAAGTTTGTTGCAGGATCAGCACATTATTTATTTCCTTCACCCTCGATCCCCGATTAATGCCGCAATAGTTTAACTTAGATATTAAAGTCTACGCCCCCGTCAATAACATGCTGAGTTACTTCATGGGTCTGGGAATGCACCCTGCATTCAGACAACTCATTCCTCATTCTCGCCCTTCATTGTCACGCTCACCTTGCACTCACAGCGATCACAATGCACTCACACTGATCACCATGCACTTGCACCATTCACCCGCTCACCTTGCACTCACAGTGATCACAATGCACTCACACTGATCACCACGCACTTGCACCATTCACCCGCTCACCTTGCACTGACAGTGATCACAATGCACTCACACTGATCACCATGCACTTGCACCATTCACCCGCTCACCTTGCACTCACAGTGATCACAATGCACTCACACTGATCACCATGCACTTGCACCATTCACCCGCTCACCTTGCACTCACAGTGATCACAATGCACTCACACTGATCACCATGCACTTGCACCATTCACCCGCTCACCTTGCACTCACAGCGATCACAATGCACTCACACTGATCACCATGCACTTGCACCATTCACCCGCTCACCTTGCACTCACAGTGATCGCTCTGCTCTCAAAATGCACTTGTCCTGCTCACACTATACCTCAACCTGCAGTCACACGAGTACACTACTCATCCTGCACTCATGTGACACTTCACTCACCTGTCCCCCTCACTACTCATTATGCAACTCACTCAAACAAGCCCATCAGTAATCATACATTCATTCATCCCATTCTGAACTTGCATCCGCACCCAAAATGAGAGAGGACAGCAAGGGAGTGAGAGAATTTGATTGAAGAGGTCAGGGATGAGGAGAAATGTGAATTGCCGAAGAGAAGTGTGGACACGCAAGAAGTGAGTGTGATCCAAAGGTGAGGGCTTCTGTTAGAACAAAGGGGAGATGTGAAAGAGGAATGGGGGGACTGGAGAGGTGTAAGATACAAATAGACAAAAATTTGAATGAAGAGACAAGGTGAATGAGAAGTGCTGAGGGGCACGGGAGGTGACAGGGCCAGAGAGGCCATGAGATACATGTGAGAGACTGTTAGAGATGAGGGCAGTGAAAGGACAGAATGGCAAGAGGTGATTAAAGGTGAAGTGAGAGGTTGAATGGGGAGAGTTCAGAAGTTGTGAAAAGGGGTGAAAGAAAATGACCTGCAAAGTGAGAGAGGGATCCGGGGTTAGGAGAGGAGAGAGGGATGGAAGGGAGGGGGTGAGAGGAAAGCTGCATGGGTAAAAGGCTTAACTCTACACAAAACCGCCAGGCTTTTAAGGGACCCCTGCTTCTTACGGTCAGGGCCAGGTGAGCTTCTAATGTGGCAGCACGTATTGCTGCAGAGTGGAAGGCCCTTCACAAAGGTTGACTTGAAATCTTTCTGATGATAATTGCTGTATTTTGGTTATAAATGGGTACTGATTGGGTGAAATCTTTCCTCAGCGTTACTGTGTGTAACAAATATCAAAATAATGAAGCAATGCTATCCCAAAATACGCGGCATCACATAACCTTGTTTACATTTTCATCCCACGCAATTTAGTCAACAGGTTTAGACATTTTTGTCAAGAGGGGGTCCTTACGCCTTAAAATGTTGACAGGGGGGTCTCGGCATCCAAAAGTTTGAAGACCTCTGCCTTAGAGCAACCGAAGGGGGTCATACTCAGTGCATCTAGAATGAGTTGCCCAGCTCATTTTCCAAATTCGAGCTCTTGCTTTCCTGGTGGCTCAGAAACAAATGAGCAACAACAGGTGCTCCAAGATATCACCTCTCTCCAGTGATGAGATCCTCAGGTCCGAAGGATGACGGAGACTGGATCATCGAACCCACATCAGACTTTCTCTCATCGGGAAATCACAATACAAAGCAAGCATTCCACAGCTGGGCTCTCTTTTATTTACGATGGCTGCCGCTTAGGCATGCTGGCATTTGTAGTTTTAAAACTCTTCACCAAAGATACCACAAGATATACGAGGTGTGGCATGTCTTTCAACCCAGGGTTTTCATGCTGTCTCTTGTGCATTATGTTCATGATGGGCCAATAAGTCTTTACAAGAAGTAAACATAAATACCCTTGGAAACTGTTTTAAGACCTGGTGTAATAGCTTCATTTCAATACAGTGTAAATTTTCTTGTCAATAAAATGCACATTTTCAAAAGTAAAGAGCAAATGAAACGTCCAACCCCCGAATCCTTAGAGTACTCCCCTCCTTAAGGCTGCCTCATTAATCCTGGTTTAGTGGGATCGGAGGTATGAAATTGCACATTGAGACTAGGAGGATAGATATTGTGCGCTGGCTCCCATGAATCATTTTCTGGGCCAAATAACTTTTCAGGATAAGAGGCACCATAAATGGCTGTTACGGAATTTTGGAGCATATTTACAAGGGCGTTATCTCTGCTTTTTTGGCTTGAAAAGGCAAAAAAGCAGAGATAAAACTCTCACCCGATTTACAAGAGGGTGCTAACATGCATAATCGCATGTTAGCACTCTTTTTCCCAACGCCTCCCTTTGCATCTCTAATGAGATGCAAAGTGGGCGTCACTGGGTGTACCCCGGATGGACAACCTTGCAAATATCGCATGTGGGTCGTATCAGCAAGGTTATCGCCGTTTTGCAGGGAACATCACTGGAAAACCAGCAATGTTCCCTGCAGAAGGGCGATAACCTCGCTATCTCTGGAATTTTTATCGCCCTGGAGAAACGCGTTGTTAATAACGCGCTACCAGGGTGATAAATTCCATCGATAGTTTGCGATAATAGAATTATCCCTAAGCACGGGCAGCGATAATTATCGCTGGCCATTGATAATATGCCCCATCGATTCTAGGATTTTCTAGACCTCATACTCCGGATGCATCCTTTGTATCAACGGCTGGCGGGGCTGAGGATATTTCTTTTCAACTTGAGTTTTATATTTCTGCTTTGCAGCGTCTAGGTGAAGTCACACTTCTTTAATAAGCTTTATTTATCATTTTCTCAATAAAACAATTGTACACAGAAGGTCCATTTCGTTCTAGGTCGGTATTACATATTATAACATCATCTGTTCTGGTTCAATAATGATTACACAACACATTTTGGCAAATGCACAATTACTATTTACTGTTAGTGACTCAGTTAAGCTTCCCGAGGTGTACCCGCCTGAGAGGTGTGCTCTGTCTGCGAGTCTACTGATGTTTGTGCCAGTAGGTATGAGCGAAAGGGTTGCCATATATCTAGTTGCCTGGATGCTGGGGGTTGCAGCTGCGCATAAAGTTCGCTATTGGTGTTACAGTGGGACATACTGAAGATCCAGCCTTGCATCGTCGGTGGGCGTTTACTCCCCCAGTTCAATGCAACTTCGCGCTTCGCCAGTAATAACGCTAATGCACTAAAGCGTCGGGAGGACTGAGGAATGTCTTGCACATATCCTAGTAATGCTTGCAGGGGTGAGGGAGTAATGTTTGTGTCTGTCATGCAAGATAGTTCATTAAACATCCTTGTCCAAAATTGGGACAGCCTGTTACATGTCCATGTCTTGTGTGCAAAGTCTGCCATCGGGCTAGTACATCTGGGGCAAGTTTGTGGGCATGCTGGGTCCATTCGGTGTACTTTAGCAGAGCTGAAGTAAGCCCGATGTAGGAACTTATAATGTAATATTTTGTGTTTATGATTAAAGGACACTTTACGTGTTTGTTCACAACAATATCGCCACTGGTTGTCTGTAAGGGGATGCCCAAGGTCCTGTTCCCATGCCTGTCGTGTCCGCTCATCTTTAGTTGGGAACATGGCAATAAAAGCCTTGTACAGTCTGGACATCAGGTGTTCACTACTATCTTTGATAAGTAGTGTCAAAGGGGAAAAGACTAGTGGTTCTAGTGGGTAGCTGCTAACCAGTGATCGGAGCACCCTCTGTAGCCTACACAATATAAATTGATCCATGAATGTGGCTTCCCTAAACCTGTCCTCTTCTAAACAAGAAAATATGTGCCCTCTAGTAAACAGGTCTCCGAAAGTGTCTAGGCTAGAACGCTGCACTGTTTTCCACTGCGTGATGGGGATCCAGAGATTCCCAGACAATGGGAGTGCAGAAGAATAAAGATATTGCGCCCGGTCGCCCGTGTTAGTTGCCTCCAGGGCCATCTGGTTGGCAATAGTGTTTGCAGATCCTGTGGATCTCGGGCCATGCCGGTCGGCAATAAAGCCGACAGGGGAGTTGGGTAGGAAATGTCAGCTTCCGGCTGCAAATAAGGGATCCTAGCGTCAGAGTGGAACCAGTGTCTCAAGAAGCTACACTGCGCTACCAAGTGATAGATGCGGAAATTCGGGATCCCAAATCCGCCCTGTTAATACGGCAGCATCAGTGTGTCCCAACAGTCCCTTGGTTGACCTCTCCCCATACCAGTCGTATGAGATGAGAACGGAGCTTTGCAAAGAAACTCCCATACAGAGGTATTGGTATGTTTTGAAAAAAATAAAGAAACTGTGGGAGAATGACCATCTTTATTAGAGCGATTCTGCCTGCCATAGTGAGAGGCAGTTTCAACCCTCGGTCTACCCTGTTGCTCAGCTTCTCCATTGCTGGGCCTTAACTAAGTTGGAGAATTTGCAATGGGTTCTTATGAATGTGTATACCTAAGTACTTAACTGAATCCTCACACCATCTTAAAGGAAACTCTGTGTTACGCTCACAGTGGGCCGGGGTCAGGGGGAAGACTTCTGATTTGGACCAGTTAATGTGCAGGCCTGATTGGGCACTGTACCGTGTGATCTCTCAAAGTATGGGCTTTAGGTTTTCTTCTGGCTGCCTCACATAGAGAATAATGTAATCGGCATAGAGTGCTATTAAAAGGGGGCCCATTTGAACTGTATACCCTATGGGAGTGATTAGCTTGGAGGTGGTGCACAAGTGGGTCTATTGCAAATACAAATAACAATGGGGAGAGTGGGCAACCTTGACCGGTCCCCCTTGATAGCGCAAAGGGTTTTGTTAGTGAACCGTTCAGTCTCATATGTCCCACCGGTCGCGTGTATAGAAGGGACACCACCGATATGAACCGCAGCGGCGTCCCTGGTCTGCTGAACGTGGTACAGAGGAATGGCTATTCTAACAAATCTAAGGCCTTTTCGGCATCCAATAGGACTGCCACTGCTGGAAGCGTAGGCTCAATCCTGTGTGAAGTAGTGAAAAGTGTACGCAGATTCAGTGCTGTTGATCTATGTGGGATAAAGCCCGCCTGTGCTGGGGATATCTTTCGATCGGGGCTATTCTGGAAGCTAACATTTTGGCCAAAATTTTCTAATCAAAATTTAATAATGATAAAGGCCTATATGAACCGCACTGTAGCTGGTCTTTGCCTGCCTTTGGGAGAAGTGTGATAACTGCTTCTCGCAGCATCGGTGGAAGTTTCCCATTATCTATAACTTCCTGATAAACGTTGATTAAGTGTGGAGCTAGAGCTCTCTTAAATGCCTTGTAAAAGCTGACTATGAAGCCATCTAGGTCCGTCGCCTTCGATCCGTCCATGTTCTATTACTTGGACAACATCGTCCACAGCAATGTCAATGCATTAGGGACCATCCCGCGCACCAAGAAGGAGATCGTGAAGCGGTGGCATGACCTCAAGAGCAAGGTGAAAGAGAAGAACAACAAGAACTGTCAGCTGGCTCAGAGGACTGGCGGTGGCCCTCCCATTCCACTACGAACATTCACCATATGGGAGGAGAAGGTGCTTGTCATACTGCATCCAGAGAGTCTTACAGGAATACCCGGGGGAGTGGAGGCTGGTAAGTACCAACAATTGTCTACCATCACACTGCTACGTACTGTCTTGCACAACTACAAAGCGACACCTCCTAGGCCAAATGCATTCATGTGCACCACACACTCCCCAACACATGTCTCACAGATCCAACATTCACTCCCTCTGATTCACCCAAAGGTAGTTAGCAACATTACCATGGGGGCAGGTGAACAGGCAGCCAGCACTACAACTCCCACCAGACACCCCAGTCACAAAGCTGAGCAGGATGTAACACCCCACCCCACCCCTACAACCATGTGTCAGCCATTGCATTGCTCCCCACAAACTTACAGGTAGGTAGCCATCTTAACAGGGAGGGGTATTTGTGGGTGGGAAGCCTGCACTCCAACTCCCACCAAGCCCCCTTGTCCCAAAGCTCTGCAGGATGGAGCACTCCCCCACCCAGAAGCAAATGGCAGCCATTACATTGCCCTCATCAAACTAACAGGTAGGTAGCTATCTTAACAGGGAGGGGGGTTTGCTCACATCAAACTTACAGGTAGGTAGCCATCTTAGCAGGGAAGGGTGTTTGTGGGTGGGAAGCCTGCACTACAACTCCCTCCAGGCCCCCTTGTCCCAAAGCTCAGCAGGATGGAACACTCCCCACACCCACAACCATGTGGCAGCCATTGCATTTCACTAATCAAACTAACAGGTAGGTAGCCATCTTAACAGGGAGGGGTGTTTGTGGGTGGGAAGCCTGCACTACAACTCCCACCAGGCCCCCTTGTCCCAAAACTCAGCAGGATGGAGCACCCCCCCAACCAGAAGCAAGTGGTGGCCATTACATTGCCCTCATCAAACTAACAGGTAGGTAGCCAACTTAACAGGGAGGGGTTTGCTCACATCAAACTTACAGGTAGGTAGCCATTTTACCAGGGAGGGGTGTTTGTGGGTGTGAAACTTGCACTACAACTTCCACAAGGGCCCCCTGTCCCAAAGCTGAGCCGGATGGTACACTCCACCCCCACCCACAACCATGTGGCAGCCATTGTATTTCACTCTTCAAACATACAAGTAGGTAGCCATCTTATGCTCTCTTGTCACACCCCTGAGCAGGATGGAACACTTTCCCATCCAAGAGCCATGTGTAACCTATTCTCTTCATTTGCTCCACTTCACAGGGAGGCAGTCATCTCAACCAACAGGGAGGGGGGGTGTGGATAGGAAGCCAGCACTACAACTCACACCAGGCACCCTTGTCCCACAGCAGAGCAGGATGGAGCACTCCCCCCAACCATGTGGTACCTATTGTATAGCTCTCTTCAAACCCACAGGTAGGTATCCATCTTAACAAGGAGGGGTGTTTGTGGGTGGGAAGACTGCACCACAACTCCCACCAGGCCCCCTTGTCCCACAGCTCAGCAGGATGGAGCACTCCCCCCACACCCAGAAACATGTCAGCAATCCCCTCAACTGTGTCACAGAACAGGTAGTTAGACAGTGCATGCACCCTGCCATTCCTCTCAAAATGCATAAAGCCAGATGAACACACCAGCCCTCACATTCCACCCAACCTGGCATAGATCCAGTAGCCACTTCCAGTGTGCAGACAGCTAAGCTTACGTAACTTTCACAGAAAATAAAGTTTGACTCACCAAATCACATGTTGAAGAAATTCAGGGCACAATCATGCACAGCAGTGAATGCTATCTGTAAGTGCCATGGGGGCAGAGCATCAAGGCCCATATGAAAACAAAACAAGCATGGTCAATTGTAACAAGAAAGCAAAGCACATGATATGACAGAGGGAGGCATGAGATAGCAATGTCTAGTACATGCTCAGAATGAACGTCTTCCATGCAGAGTAAACAATAAAGACGCTTCACTTAAAGTTGTTGTGCTGCTAGTCGCTAGATGACGACATGTCCTTGTAATCACACAATCTGTACGTGGAACGTGTTCTCTATTGACATGTCACACCATGGACAAGTAATGTATGTACCTCCACATCCTGTCATGATGCTCAGTACCATGCAGCCATACAATGTGATATCAATGCAAACTGTGTGGTGTATAATATGTAACAACCAAACATCTAACACCAAGCTTGTGGGGTGCACTTCAATGACCATTTCATCTCTGTCCAACAGGTGACCAAGAAATGACTGCTGCAGATGACAACACCAACCTGCAGAGCCAGTCTCCCCCCCGGAACATGGACTCTCGGATGTAGACTCCCTAAATTCCTCAGATGCGGACCCCGAACCTGGCCCATCAGGACTGCCAGGGTGCACCAGTTCCCAGGCCCCCACTGTCCCCACCACCACCACCTCAGCATCAACAACTGTGCTGACCCCTACTACAACGACCTGTGCGGCCTCCACCACCACCACCACCAGTGCGGCCTGCAACACTCTCCCTGCCTCAGAGGATACCCACACCACCCCACAATCTGAGGAGGGCAGGGAGAGTCAGCGGGTGCATCAAGTGGTGACGCCACTGGTCTGGGACAGCAGGGCAGGTGAGAGGGCAACTGGGTGACAAATTCAACAGGACACTGGGGCCGAAGCCCTGGCCAACATCGCCAGAGTCCTTGGGGTATATGAACAAACCCAGGGACAAATGGGCCAGGTTCTGGAAGAAGTGTGTGAGGTCCGCCTGCTGCTGGGGTCCATGGAGACGCATATGGGTCAAATCGTGGACCTCTTGGGACAGCTTGTGGGTGTTCTGAGGGACAGGCCTGTGGCCCAAAGGACAGCTCAACCTAACTCCAGTGGCCCGCAGGATGACAGTCCCACCACCTCACCTGCGGCCACAGAGAGGGGTGAGCTGAACAGGATGTGCCCTCAGACACCGCTGAGCCAGCAGCAGAGGCCCCCCCTGCCACTCAAGGGGCCGTCCGAGGAAACGCATGGGAGGATCACGTACCAAAGCACCAGCCAAATGCCAGTCAAAGATCCAGCCATGATGGCACCTCTCTTCACCTTGACATTGACTTTGTTGACTATCCTTACCCACACTGCCATGTTGATGGCAGGTGTCTGGTGGACTGTGTCACCACATCAATGTGGTGACTACTCTATTGTCTCGTCTACCATCACTGACAACTCATTGGTTCACTTTGCACCTTTTTTGTAAATAATCACTTCTCTGTCCCAAATAATAATTGTAAATAAACACTCTTTACACACCTATGTTTTTGTGTCAGCTCCATGTTTATCACAGCATGTACAATGTTGACTCTGATTCCAATGTACCAGAAGCACTGATTATTTTGAGGCATTGAGAGGCTGAAGGGACCTAGAAAGACACAAGAGAACAACATTCACTTTTCAGGTGATCGCATCACAGTCATTACACAACACTTGTTATCAAGGTGCTCAAACCTGCACACATTACAATGAGCAACAATATCGACATAGACATCATGTAGCTATGCATAACTACCCTGTGCCAGAAACATTAGCCCTCAGCACACAGCCAACAACAGGCAGCAGTCAAAAAGCTCCCCTAGGCCTTTTCAACAACATCAAAAACAGCAGACAATGGCACTGTTGTACAATGTCACTCACCTTCAAGGGAAGTAGCGGTTGATGAGCTGTTGACGCAGGTCAACACCTTCCTCCTCTCCACTATCCTCGTCACTGGACATGTGTGGGTTTGCAGGTGGGGACATTTGCTGCTCTTCATTGTCCAGGATCAGGGGGATCTCTTTGTGCAAGGCCAGGATGTGGAGCATACAGCATGCAACTACGATCTGACACACCTTTTGGGGGAGTACATCAGTGCACCTCCGGACCTGTCCAGGCACCGAAATCGAGACTTCAGAAGGCCAAACGTATGCTCCACCACACGATGTGTCCTCCCATGAGCATCATTGTAGCGGACTTCACTCGGGGTACTGGGATTCCTCAGTGGGCTCAGCAACCAAGGCCGGTTTGGATATGCAGAGTCACCTAGATGTGAGATACACAGAACAATTTTGTATCATAACTGTGGCAGAGGACAGCATGTCACACATACAGCATGCTACTTGACTCTGTGTACTCACCCACAATCCACGCATGCTCTGGATGCAGATTTACCATCAGCTGTGGTACGATGCTGTTAAGCAGGATGTAGGAATCATGGGCTGATCCCGGATATTTGGCATAGACATGGGAGATTATCATATCCGCCTGGCATACCACTTGCACATTGATGGAATGGAAATGCTTCCTGTTCCTGTAGATGTGCTCACGTGACTGTGGTGGAACCAGGCCAACATGTGTACAGTCAATGGCACCAACAACATTAGGAATGTAGCCAAGGTCATAAAATTCACCCTTCACAGCTGTCAATTCATGCCTCCTGGCATTGGTTAAGACATCCCACCTGCGCTGGACACTGTGTACTGGAATGAACCAGTTGCAAAAAAATGCAGGCCCGCCATCACCTTACACGTTGGTGTCAAAGCAGTTGAATAGGTTCTGCGAGGCCTCAGATGTGGCTCCAACTGACCACATAGGTCTTGAAGGGTAGGTCGATCCAAATGGAATTTATATATGATGAACTCATCCTCCATGTCCGCAAGCAATGTGAATGGACAATGCACATTTGGTCGCCTCCTAGGTGAGATGAAAGGGGACACATGTCAATTCAATTCCCCTATGAGATGGTTCCAACATCTTATGTTTTGACTGACACAGTGCCAACAATGACTGGCCTGAAACTACAGCTTACAGCACAAGTAACATGCAGGGACACCTTGATCTAAAGTAGTTGTACACTTGTCCAGTATGTACACAGTGAGTACCCCAAAACAGATTTAGACTATGTGAATGCCAAAAGGTACATTCCAACATCTTGTGTCACCAGCCCTGAGAGCAGTTGACACAGCACATGTGTGAAACAGCAACACTGCTGGCTTCTACATAGCTGTTGTACCTACCACACCTTCTTGCAGACAGGGCACACATTAACAACACAATGAGCACAGTGTGTGCATAAATATCAAGTATAAACATGAGTTCAGCAATCTTCACAGTGAAATAGGCACATTATGTAGTCAGACCTTCATTACTGTGTGTTGCTTAGCTATCTCACACATTGACATGTGTACATATTTGTGAGTCCATCACACCACAGATCTGTGTACATGCACAACAATATCATAAGTGACATGTGAGGGAGTGCATGCCAATGCATGTAATCCTGTGCCCTGACATGGCATGTGTAGTCATCAGTGAGTAAAATGTCACACTAGCATTGAATTTAACTATCTGGTGGCATGACTCTAAGTAAGTGTCCACTGTTCAATGTTGAGAACTGGCCATTGCCATTGCTACAGCATGATGTGTCCATAGGTGCCGTAAGGGTACACCACCACCGCAATCACGGCCATTGTCACCAATGTAAAGATGCAAAATTGCGGTAGTGACCACCTAGCCCCCGCGTTGTGTCACTGCCAATGCCCATGCCCCTACAGCCAATTGCAACCGCAATCGCGGTAGTGATATACACATTTGAAAATGGTGGTTGGCATGCACCACCACCCCAATCACGGCCATAGGCACCAATGTCAAGCTGCCAAATAGCAGTAGCGACCGCCTGGGCCCCGCAGTGTGACACCGCCAATGCCCATGCCCATTCAACCAATGGCAACCACAATCGCGGTAGTGAAATGCACATTTGAAATTCACGGTAGGCGTGCCCCGCTAACGCGGGCAGGTCATTGGATGCAATTGAAAGATGCACGATGGGGGGAGCGACCGCCTAGCCCCTGTGGTGTGACACCACCAATGCCCATTCCCATTCAACCACTGGAAACTGTAATCGCAGTAGTGATTTACACATTTAAAAATGGCGGTTGGCATATTCCACCACCGCAACCACGGCCACTGGCACCAACGTAAAGATGCAATATCGCTGTGGTGACCGCCTGGCCCCTGCGGTGTGGCACCGCCAGTGCCCATGCCCATTCAACCAATGGCAACCTCAATCGCGGTAGTGAAATGCACTTTTGAAAATCGCGGTAGGCGTGCTCTGCTACCGCGGGGCTGGTCATTGGTCACATTTGAAAAAAACTGACCTAGAACACCGCATTCAATACAGTCTCCCATACCATCCTGGGAGAACAGTTAAAAAGAATCGGTATCTCGCATAAAGCGTTGGCCTGGCTGACATCATTTCATGAGAACAGGTGACAAACAGTAACTCTAGGTAATTACATTTCCTCGAAGAAACAGCTGCTCTCCGGTGTCCCCCAAGGTTCAGCCTTGAGCCCAACACTCTTCAATATATACATGATGCCCTTACTAGACCTGGTGTCATCTTTTGACATCGAGACTGTGTCTTACGCTGATGATACACAGCTTATTCTAACCTTGGATAAAGAATCCACAGCAGCAGAAGAAAACTTCCAACAATGCCTCGCTGCTGTCTTAGAGTGGATGAAATCTAATTACCTTAAGTGTAATAGCCAAAAGACGGAGATTATGCTGCTAGGAAAATATAATATTTTTACACCCAAACTGTGGTGGCCGACTGATACAGCCCCCCACCAAATACAGTGGATACTGTCAAGAACCTAGGGATCAGATTTGACACCTCTCTGTCCTTTCATCAGCAGGCGCTGTCGGGGGCAGGCTCATGCTGCCATTGTAATAAACTATTTGATCTCCTTCCAGCTACAGCGCACAAAACTGTGGCAGTGGCATTAATCTTATCACGTCTAGACTACTGTAACAGTCTTTACGCAGGAGTAAAGAAGACTACTCTGAAAAAGCTGCTGTTCAAAATGTAGTGGCCTGGCTGGTACTGAAACTACCAAGGGGGTCCTCAGCCTCGGAGGCCCTCCATACCCTCCATTGGCTGCCTATACACAAAAGGGTACTTTTTAAGATCCTTGTAATAACCTTTAGAACTGTAAAGCAAACTGGACCCAAATATCTCAGGACAAGAATTAAAACCTATGTGATGCAACGTCCCTTGCGATCCTCCACGGAAAATCTGCTAGTACCTCCTCGGTTCTCCCTGACGTCCAGAGGAGGAAAGTTAATGGCGGTCTTTGGAAAAAAAGCATGGAACTACCTGCCAACCCAACTGACACTCATGCAGTTAGGAGCCATGTTCAAGAAAAGGTTGAAAACCTGGATCTTCGCAGTCCCAGATAGCCTGGCCGTATCTCTAATCTGATAACAGCGCTATCAGAGACCACTCTCCTTGACACTCCGTTTACCCGCCACTTAATGCCAAGATGCTCCTCAGAGTGATAGCTGCACTTTATAAGTAACTCCATTCATGCATTCATTCGTTCAATTGAAGCAGCTGAGTGCCACTGAAACAACTCCAGGGGGCTATATATGTCGGGGAGAGAGCCACACATTTCCACTGCTTCCAGACACTGCTGACTGACACTCTTCACCACCAACTGCTGCTGTTCCTGTCTCCTGGACCCAGTGATGGCGAGAACTGAGAACATCAGGGCCTGTCCCTTCACCACAGAGGAACTGGAGGTCCTGGTGGACAAGGTGCTCTCACAGTATGGGAGGCTATATGGTGCTCCTGATGTCATGGTAAGTGTTTCAGAGTGGAAGTAGGAGAGAGCAGGGAGTGCACACATGAAGTTGATCTGCTGCAGTATGTGCCTGAGAGTCTGGGTTTGTGTGATACATTGCCTAGCATGCTGACTTCAGGTAAATGGGGTTTGTAGCCTAATTTCCGCATATCCCAGGGTGCATTTCAGGATGGGAGGGACATGCAGTGTTTTTGCAGCCATACAGTGACACTGCTGGTTTGGAAAGTGGAAGTCAGAACAGGCATTGCCTGTGCTAATGGATGTCTGAGTCCATAAGGTTTTCGCATGCTCATTTGTGACATTACAAAGACTTTTCATCCAGAGGGTACTGATGGAAGTGTATTTTTCTTTGTATTGCCACCATGGATCTGTGAGCATTATGCACAAGAGAGAAATGCCTGAGGGTGACACTCTTGGTGGAAATTCCCATATGACATGGTAGATTGTTGTACTTCTGAAACATCCCCCTTCCATTCGTTTCATTATGTGTACTGACTCGCATGTGTAGGCACTGTCTGCCTCTCATATTGTACATGCATGTGACTGTTCAGATGGCCCATGTTTAACCTCAGTGTGAGCCCCCCTGGCCTGCACATGTACTGCAAAATTTGACAGGGACCCATCACTGAATGGACAAAGTGAAACAAATGTGTTGTCTGCCACCCTATTCCTCAATGAGCTATCTTAGGCCTGTGGTTTGCACAAGACAGACCTTGTGAGAAGGGTGTGAGATTGAAGATCATATCCCTAAATGTGATCTCCATTACACAGGTAGCCATTCACCGGCCAAGGACATTGAGGGGTGTGCATTGTTGGACACAGTGAGTCTGCTCCGACACATCATTTACAATGTAATGTATGTCTTGCACACTCACAAACTGCATTGCAGATGTGGGCCTTCTTCACATTGCTTTCTGTGCTGGCATTCTGCATGTGTATGAAATGGCCAGGTACTGTGTCCATCCTCATACCTGCATGCATTTAGGTACAATTGTCTTATGCTAATGTACTACGTGTCATGCTGTATGGCCTCTGCTAAATATATCTGAATAGCTGTGCTAAGTTTGTGCATGCTCCTTTACTGAGACACAGTGGTACATTACACAGTGTTACTGAAATTTCTTCCTGTTGTCTCCCATGCATGCAGCTTAAAGTCCACCAGCGTATGGCCTTATGGAGGGCCATTGCATGCAAACTGCAGGCTCTGGGTGTCTCCAACCGACAGCACACACTGTCACAAGAGGTGGGATGACATCTGCCAGCTGAGCAAAACATGGCAGAGATGACGCTGGGGCTGCTCCCACGGACTGGCAGGTTGGCATGCATGAGCATGACACCACTAAGGGCCTGCATTTTGGCAGTGACACAGCCAGAGCTGGATGGATGCTTGAGGGCCCATCAGCAGCAAGTTGGGGGTGAGTATTCTGCGAAGTGTGACTTTGGGTGTGAGTGACTGCATGTATCCCAACCCTGAGCCAGTGCGGAGCTCTGTGATGTTTCTAGTGTGACGCTATGGCTTGTAAGTGGCCTCTGTGTTGAGTGCAGCTGTCATGCATTTACGCCTGATGTGCTTTCTCATTTCTTTAATGTAATGGCCCTTGACATTGCATGCTGAGATGTGGCCTCATGGCATCGGCTGCATTAGGGGAGTCATGGACATCCCCGGGCAGTGAACGGCAGTGGGCCTCCTCTTAGTGTGCTTTCGTTGATGTGTGCAGTGCCTGACCCCGAAATTGTGAGAAGTACACATCTGACACCAATGTGCAACTGTAGTTGTGCTTCAAAGCACAACATGGTGGATAGCAGGAGCTTATGGCCATTGCAAAAGGACATGTGGGAGTCTGTATCTGTGTTGTCCCCTTAAAGTGACTCCATATATGACTGTGACATGTTGAGATGTACATCTTTTTCACCTATAGTCACGTAGGTATGCTTACAGGAATCTGTATGTCAGGTTACATGGAGGCACGGGCAAGCTATTTGGCTGTGTGAACGTCACATGGGTCATCAATGCCAAGTATGCATGTTACCATGCATCTTTTGTTTTTTGCATTAAGGTTGCACATGCAGACTGCACAGGGGTGTGTGCATCATGGGGGAATTATCATCTTGTTTTGTGCTTTACTTGAGTATGATGTTTGTGAGTATTGCACTAAACTGAACCTACGTCTCTGTCTCTTGCAGCATCTACCGAGGGCACAGAAGGACAGGGGACAGACACCAGTGGTGAGGCATCTTGCACGACTGCTACACATTAGCTCACTGACACTGATGTGACCAGCGCCTCGGAGGGGGACAGGAGTGCCCTTGAAGAATCACGCCCAGAAACACCAACCTCAACGTCATCTGATGCCAGAAGTGACTCCTCAATGTTGGCGGGCACAGGGAGTGGGAAAACTGCCTCTTCTTCCACCACTCATCGCCAGTTCCCACCCTCCCGGTTACTTCCAC
Source organism: Triturus cristatus (assembly GCF_964204655.1). Taxonomy (NCBI): domain Eukaryota; kingdom Metazoa; phylum Chordata; class Amphibia; order Caudata; family Salamandridae; genus Triturus; species Triturus cristatus. The sequence goes on along the minus strand of NC_140580.1, from coordinate 312,659,994 downwards.
TAGTGCTGTCCATGCCCGCAGCAGTAAGAAGGGTAGAGTGTCCTTCCCCCCAGGTACCACTGCCCCTGTCTCCCCTGCTGCCCTCAGTGTTGATGCGGTTGACCTTTTGCACCAGCGGTGTGGGTCAGACAACTCTCCTGAATGCCTTCCAGGATCATGACATGAAGCTGGCACAGGTAGTTGCCTTCATGGAGGGAATTCATTCTGACGTGGGTGGGCAACACAGAACTGTCCAGTCTTTGTCCTCCACAGTGACGGCAGCCATTCAGCTGTCACAGGCTCAGAGTCCAGCTCCAGTCCCTTCGGCAACCACCCTGCCAGTGGCCATATCTGACGAGAGTGACCACACACCACAGCCCTCAGGCTCCAAGTAATCTACATGCAACACACAACAGCAGCAATCCAAGCGGTCCAGAGCGCAGACACCATCCCCAAAACCCAAAAAAGTCACACAGGAGCGCAAAGGCAAAAGCCCTTCAGGTGACACTCAGGGGCATAACGCCAAGAAGCAGGCCTCAGGCTCACATGCATCCAAATCAGCCCCATCCAAGGACACTCCCATCCCCAAACCTGGTCCCAAAGACAGGCAAACAGTTGCTGTGCCTGCTCTGAAGCTGGAGCCTGCAAAGAGTCTGCAGAAACAGCACTCTAGGGCAGATTCACCCACAACCTCAACTCCCACCCACGCCCCTGTAAAGCTGGGACAGGAGGGCAATGTGGGGGGTTCTCCTGGTCAACAGGGGATGAAGGGGAAAAGGCAAGGCCAGGCCAAGCGTACCACCAGATCCAGCAAATCCCCAGAGGGAGGGCCACCACCTGCACCTGATGCACCTTTGGTGAAGTGTGTGCCTGTTGTGCCCGCCCCACTTCCCACTCCTACCAAGGCAGTTCTTGGCTATCAAATCACTAAGAAGTGGAGAGGCAGCCCTCCACATTCACCCTCACACACTGTGTCTTATGGCAGCATATCTCACCTCTCCGTGCTACCACGCCACCCGGTCCAAACAGCCCTCCGGCTCCCAAAACCACTCATGCCTCTACCTCAGCTGGTCCTCTCTCTCCAAGGTCCAGTCCTCCATCTGGCCCCGACAATCAGCCACCTCCCAGTTCGACTAACAGCCAAGTCTAAGGCAAAGTCCCCCTCCCAAACCTATATCTCCCACAGCGGTGCCTGGAATGCCCATTGTTCGCCCCCTAGCTGTGTTACTTCCCATGGCAGTGTACGGTGCCACCCATTCCCTGTGCAGGTTCTCATGCACACATGTACCTCCTTTGAACTATGGACTGGCCACTAACCTTGCTGTTTGTCACTTTGGATGCCTATTCCCTGTGCAGGTTCTCATGCACACATGTACCTCCGTTGAACTATGGACTGGCCACTGGCCATGCTGTTTGTCACTATGGATGCCCATTCATTGTGCAGGTTCTCATGCACACATGTACCTCCTTTGAACTATGGACTTGCCACTGGCCTAGCTGTTTGTCACTTTGGATGCCCATTCCCTGTGCAGGTTCACATGCACAAATGTACCTCCTTTGAATTATGGACTGGCCACTGGCCTTGCTGTTTGTCACTTTGGATGTCCATTCCCTGTGCAGGATCTCATGCACACATGTACCTCCTTCGAAGTATGGACTGGCCACTGGCCTTGCTCTTGTATACTTTTGATGCCTATCTTGGTAATATGTAATAAAGACAGTTACTCCTGTTGTCTGCTTTGTCAGTGTCCTTGCTAAATAAAAGTGTTTTCTGTATGGGTATGGTTGCATGTGACAAATGCTCTGCATGCCACTTTAACATTGCCAATAGCTTCTTTTATTTTTTTAGAGTTTGCCAGGGGTGAAAGGCACTTTAGTTCTTTTTCACTCTGAGGCTTGAGGTTGCAATGATGGGTGTTTGTGATGATCTAGTATTATCACACTTATCATATGCTCATGTTTGTTAAATTGTAGACGTCATGTAATGATGCTATACCACAACAGAGGTGACTTCTATCCACAGGATTACTTGCGGGGTGGCCAGGGTCCATCATATCTGTGTGTTCTTTCTTTATGTGTGTACAGCAGTGTTGATGTGTGTTCATCTTGTGATGGCCTGCCTTCCTAGTCACATGGGTACATTTTAATGTGTGCAAGAGAGTGGTCATAAAGTGTGAATGGGCTGACATTGTCAGTTGTGTTGATGTGTGTGTGCCCCTGCAATGCCAACTGCACACATGCATGACCCAGGAGATGAGTGCCTGTTTGTTTCAATTGTCTGCCATGTGCTTGAGATTGTGGGCACATGTAGGAGTTGTAGGTTGTGCAGTGTGTTGGTGTGTCCTTGCATTCCTGGGGGACACCTACTTGTTGTTGCTGCCAGTTGTGAGTATGCAGAGTTTGTGACTGCCAAGTCTGTGTTGTGTTTTGTTGATCTGCCATGTGTCTTGTTACTGTTTGTGCTCACTGTGCAGACCTGCTCAGCCACACTGACATTATTTGTGAGTTTTATCATGCATTGCTGTCACTTGACCCATTTCTGGCTCCAGTATGGTACTTGGTATGTGGAGTCATACAATCCCCTATATGTTCTTCTGATGCCTACACATAGTGAGTGACTTCTGTATGTGTTTGTGTACAATACACTCCTCACCTGTCTACTACTAATGTACACACCACTTCAATCTCATGTCTTCCACCCCTTGGCTTGCCAGTGTGTGAGCCTCCACACCACTTCATTTGCTACACTATGCTTTGTGATGCTGATCTGTGTACAGGACATATGTGCTACTCAGAACAGTTTCCCAATTAGTTATGTGTTATTTTCTTATACTGGTTTGCTGTCATGGTTGCTCATGTGCAGTGCAGATGTTTGGGCAACACGGCCCTCTGGTCATGTTGTTTGCACCCGTGTGTCCCTGAGTTGTGCATCTGTGGGTGATGGCTAAGCTGTATGTGTGTTTGCTGAGGTACTGCGGCCCTTCCTGAGTGTGATGTTCTCTGTCTGCTGTGATGGTTTGTGTTGTGGGAGTACATGGTGTGGCACTCAGATATGTGTGCTACTGATTTGGTTGGTGTGCACACACTGCTTGGTGTGCATGCAGTGTTGTCAGTGTATTTTGCCTTGTACTTGCTTGTTGTGCATCTTCCTAATGTGCAGCTGGGTTTGCAATGTGATGGATTGGTATGTGCATCTGTTGTGTTTTTGTTGTGGATGTATGCAGTGTTTGGCCTGTGTTGGCTCTCTCTACTGACAACTGCTATGTGTGTGTGATGTTCTATTTGCATGACATTGTGTGTGAGTAGTTGTTGCTTTGTGATACATTCAGATGTGTGTTGCAGGTGTAGTGTGCATTACTTGTGTGTCTGTCACATGTAGCAAGGTGGATTCTTGTTACTGGGCTTGTTTTGAGTGCACATTGGTGGTTTTTCCTCCTATTTTTGTCCTGTCACTTGTTAGGATTGGGCATGTGCATGCTTGTGGTACACTATGGCACCTTGTTCACTTTATGAGTGGTGTGGTGTCTCTGTCTGTGTTAGCTGATTGTCCCATTGCTCCCAGTTAGTGTTCATGACTGTTTTTTGAGGATGCACTTCTTGTTTATGTTGGGGTATGGTGTCTGTGCATTTGTCCAGAGTGACAATTTTGTGTATTCCTGTTCTGTCTAGGGCCACATTGCCTTTCCACTGTTTGGCTGCCCATATGTGGGCTTGTTGGAATTCTGTGTATGTTGTTTGTGAGCTTTGTGTTTGGCTATTGTTTTTGTGTCAGCATTGGTTCAGGCATCCCTGAGTGTGAGTGTGATGTTTGTGGATGCACCACAGGGAGTGTGATTGGTTGTCAGTGAACTCACAGGACATCTTTTGCACCATTCTGTGTGTTTCACACGGGTGTTGAGTTTTGCAGGTGTGTGGTGGGTAGGTGAGGGGCATGTGTGAAGGTCCTATTTGTGTTGGACAGTCAGGAAGTGTGACAATGAGCCATGAGTGTTGTGCTGATGACATACACATTTCAAGTAAGTTGACACAGATGTGTGGCTGATCACTGTTTAACTTCAGGCACTTCCTATCATTCCTGTGCATATGCATGGCTTGCCTTGATGTCTCCCTGAGTTGTTGCAGGGAGGTCACTTTGGTTTAATTTCACTCACTGTGCCACTCATGTCTGATTTGATGGACTAAGGGTGGTGTGATATGTTCCTTCTCTTGCACGTCATGTACACATGCTTTGTGGCTTGCTCCATGGCTTTCCAGCACTGTCCACTTCACTTTTGGCTGGCCCGTTTATTGTCCTCTATTGCTGCTGACCTATGGTATGAGTATGTGGCAGAGTGTCAGTGGGGGGTGTTTGTGAGTGACTTGGCAGGCAGTGTGAACAGTTCAGTGGATGTTCATATGCAGTGTGAGTCTTCATTTTGGAATTATACTCATTTTGCTTCACATGAGTGGGAGGTGGGTGTGAGGAGGAGGGTTGTCCAGCCCCTGTGCTTCTGTGCAGGGTGTTCCTTTTCATCCCCACCTTCCAAGACAGGCTCCCTTGTCCTTTAGTGTGTGAGGTGCAAGGTCTGGCTACATCTGGCAGATGCATTGTGTAGGGGGGCACAGGAGGAGCACACAGCATGTTCCCAAATGGGTGTGGGAAGCATAGTGTGTGAAGGGTGGGGGGTGGAGCCCTGTACATCTTTGTGTACTGCCCATGCCTGGCGCAGGCCCTGCCTACTACATTGTGCACAGGTTTTCCCGCCGTCTTCACTGCTGCGGTGACGTGACCATGAGATAGCAGTGATTTCGCAGTTGATGGGTGACCCGGATGCGGAGGGGTGATTTTCAGACAGGTAGGAAATGTGTGGGTATGTTCCTGTCCCCACCAGAGTGTCTGATGTGAACAGGAACCATATGTCAGCACAGGAGTTGTGTGTTCTGGTTGTGTGCTGAGTTGCGTATTTGCGTACCTGCGGCGTTGTCCGCGACGGTGCATTATTTGCTGGTTGTGGATGAGGTACAGCAGCGGAAAGGCTTGAAGCGCTGGATCCATTGCATCACGACTGGGTGGAGGGGACCGGGAGTCTGGTTTTGCGCTCCGCTGTCGTGCTTCCGCCATCTCTGGGTGGGTGGATTCTCTGCTGTGGTGTGATGGGCTGTTTGGGGCATCGTGATTTGTACGGCGCACGGGACCTCATTCCGCACGGCGGTGGGTCTCTATTGGTTCCCTCTGCCGTGGTGGCGGGCACAAATTTCTAGCGGTTCACGACGCTCCGCGGCAGATGGAAAATGGGCTATGAGGACCGCTACTGGAGTGCATAAAAGGACATTTTCCGCCAGCACCACAGTTGTGCCTCTGCCCGCCATTCTAATGAGCCCCTTTGTTACACAGAATCTCAAATGAACTTAGTAAGTATGAGCATCAGTGTTGCCTTCTGATAAACCCTAAATGTAGAATATTTGCACTGTGATAATCCTTATGAGGGCCTGACAGGTACAGTAGTCTGCCAGGTGCTTTTAATAATAACACTAACAAACCTATATGGATCTTCAAAAATAGATTGTCTTTGTATCAGCTCTCTTTTTATGATGAGTGTTCTGCTTCTCCCCTTTGCAACGCATTGAATGGTGTAGGGGGTTGGCCCATTTCTTCTAATGACCCTAATGAGTAACACCATTCTGCCTGTTCACATGTGACTGAGTGTGCTTTACAGACTGGGCCATTCCTTTTAGTTTTCCTTTTTTTCTTTTATAGTCCCTTTTTTTTCATTTCCTTCTTTAATAGCATCCTGCAGCTTCCATACCAGCCATACAGTGCAGCTCCTTTGCTGTTCGTTCATGTTCTGTGTTCTGCATCCTGTGCTGCCACTATTTCTAAAATGAGCAGCAATATTGGAATGGTATTGTCCATAACGTTTCACTGTTTTACCCTTTCAAGACAGCCACCATGTTTAGAAATAATATGTTGGCCACAATGTGTCAGCATAACAGCGATACTCTATACATTTTAGCATTCGAAAATGCCCCTTCAGTGCTATTTTCACTGATTGGCCAACTGGGAATGTGATTGTACAAAGTGTATCATTTTGCAAGATGGCTACCTGCTATTATAATCACTTTTAGCACTGTATTTCAAGCATATGCATTCCAATATTAGGTGGAGGCATGCTTTTTCATTTCTATTATTTTAATTGTAATGCCTGATAGCTCAACCCTGGTGATATCACAACACCTCTTTCCTAGTATTTGTAACTCAGGGGGCAGAATTGTCAAGTACAAATACTTGTAGTGAGATGCAAATTAAAAGGTGTTGGAATTAAAATGTCTGATGCATGATGTGCAGTCATGTTCCCTTGACCAGAATGCCATACTGCAAGTATTTGACATCCTAGTTTTTGAGTTTGACCCTGAAGCCAAAGTCTATCCCTTGACCTGAGGCCCTGTACCTTTACTGTCACATAGAGGTAATTGACAAACAATAGACCACTGTCCCTTTAATGCATTTAGCACAGTGCATAGTGTTTTAGGAATCCATAGTTGTAACAATATCCTTTTATTTGTGCCATTGAAGTAGAGGCCTACTGGCTCATTCATGTAAAGTTCTGCTTCCATGCACTTACTCAACCCCTAGCGTTAACATTCTAAATGTATGCTGCACTTGTTTGTGTATGTAGCCTGTGTAGTAAATGCTTAGGGCCCGATTCCGATGTTGTTTGGAAGACCCCCGAATCAGATTTGGCTTTCCCAGATCCGATTCGTAGCCCTTGTTTACGACTTAATCGTACACAGGTCTGAACTACCAAGTACGATGCGAAGAACGCATATACGCTGACCGAATCGTTTCCAGGACCCAAACCTGTCAATACGATTCGGTCGTAGTCGAATCGTGCCACGCTATGGAGACGTATTCCGACTGAGCGAGTACGATGCACGATTCGGATAGCTGCTTCGCCTCGGTCTCAGTGAGATGAAACAGCTCTAAGAAGCGTACTTTGGGGGGCTGTAGTAGGACCCCCTTCACTGGAGGCCCTCCAAATCTGTCATGAGGGTGTGCCCATGGGTCCCTCCGATCCAGGCATTCACATTGTAGTGGGCACCATGGTTGTACCCACCACAGGGTGTATGCTTTTCCCCACCCACCCCTTTTCTGCTATGGGAGCCTGTTTACTCGTCTGTACCCGGGCTCCCATAGAGTTCAATGGGAGTCTGAGCGAACCGAGTCCGCAAGCATACGGCAGCATCATACTCGCTCGTTCAGACTCCCGGAGCACGCCTCGCTTGAAAAGCCCTCCGGATCTGAGTCGTACGAATGGCTTTCCTAGCGAGAGCGGAATTGGGCCCTCAATGTGTGTGAGTGAAATATAGTAATGGAGACCTGTGGCTAGACCCCTGGCCAGGTCTTTCACACAAGCTGAAGATGAGGTTCTTTACCTTTACATTGAAAAACAACTTGGCATCACAATTAATTCAAACCCCATCTTGAAGTACAGTAAATCCTGCTTTCCCTATAGAGCTATGAGAGCTGAGTATGACGTTTTGGGAGTCCATAGTTATTGCCAGACATTTTTATCTGTGTCACCGGTGTATAGTTCTACTGGCCCCCTCATGCTAAATTCCACTTCTGTGCACTCATCTAACCCCTAATGCTGATGTCCCGAGTGTCTGTGGTGTGTGGTGTGTGCATATTGTATGTGACTGAATCAGAGTAATGGAGGTCTTTGCAATCCATTTTGGATACTCTTTGGACAAGATGAAATGAGGTTGTTTTAGCAGACAATAAAAGTATATGCTGAAATTTCTGAAGCTGCAAGCAGGAGACATATACAACAAAATGAGGGGTGAGGAGACAAGTCTCCTATATATATTCAAGTAAGCCTTTTGCTGAGTCAAGGGCTGCAGATTATGTCTTGAAGTGATGTTATTTGATTAATGGTAGGGTTGAGCTCATACTGCAGACTCTGTTATGCAAAGTGAAGGGAACCCTTTAGGCGAGGCACAGTTTTTTGTCCTTGCCTGATCCCTCTTTCATTTTGGCTGATGACAGCGAGTTTCAGAAATCTCACACACCTTTGAGCCTCTGTTTGGGGTTCTTCTAAGCCTGGGAGGTGAACTCTGCTCCGTGCGTGGAGTTTGCAGAGTTTTCCACACTCTGCGTTACGTGGAGTTTTTTTCCTCACTCGCGTTCGTCAACGTCAAGTTGGAGGGAGCGAGTGATGAAAATCACCCTCCTGGCGAGATTTTTCCTCATTTGTGCAACATCAAGTTGACTTGCGCGAGCGTGGAAAATCAACCTCCTGGCGAGATTTCTGTTATATCCTACTTAATTGATTATCATTTTAGTCCAGCCCTGCTGCCACTAGCTGCTCAGCCAGAGCGTGAGATGGTCATAGAATGTTGGTGTGCCTGTGATGCATGGAATGCCTGGGTGTCTGAGTGGATGAGTGTTGGCAGTTGAAGATGGGCTGAGCAGCTAGGGAGGCTGCTCCTGGTGGGGCTGGTACCACACTAGGCTGGTTGGAGTAGAGACAGATATAACCTGAACTGGAGACTGAATAAAGAAGACTGAAAATACATACTGGCTCCAGGTGTCTATCTACAGAGATCATAACATTTATTTTGGCGACGAGCGGACTTGGACCCTAGAGACTCTTGGTACAGCACAGAAACAAAGGAACTACAAAGAAACTTAAAGAGAGACCAAGAGATCTAACAAGCAACTACATCTACAAAGAAAGAATTCCCAGGGAAGCCAGCGCCAGCCCCACCAGTGTCCTTTCCATTGGACAGCCCAAAGAGAAGTGTCATCAAAAGGACACTACAGCTTGGGAATACTACAAACATCTAAAGAAATTACAGTGAGTTGGAGGAGTAGCTAAGCTACAGCCGCATCTGGTGTTCCAGCCACAACGTTTGCCACAAAAGGATTACAGTGAGTTGGAGGAGTTGTCAAACTACAACTGAATATGGTGTTCCAGCCACAGAAAGAAGAAAAAGACATTTTAGGATCTGTCATCATAAAGACATAAGAACGTGAAGTGTGCAGTGGTTGCACAGATGAAAAACTTTGGTGTTTTGGTACAGTGGCAGTTTTTTTTTAGATTTAAAGCAACTTTTGGACCTTGGGCGTAAAGGTTCTATTTCACAACGATTTCTGTGCAGCAGTACCAAAGATGGACAATGTTTGATTCCTGACAAGTATTTAATACCAAAGAGCTACGATGCAACTCTCTGCTAAAAAGAAACTACGGTCTTGCCCTGAATTTGCAAATCTTTGGATGTATACTCTAGAGGTGAGGTGCGTGATCGGTGTCTTGGGCACGACTTTGCAGGTTCGGTATTGCCAGCATGTTGAAGTTGCCGCACAGTTGTGGCAGAATATGGAGTGTGCACACTGCCCAGCGGTGACATATCACGATAACCACAGTGAGCAGTGCAGGTGTGCTGCTCGTTAAGTTGTGTCCTGGAGTTATGGTGTCGATTGTGTGAATTCCTGTTTGCACTGCAGAAGACATTTTTGTGTCATGCGAGAGAAGGGCGATTTCGGTGATTTCCAGGCACAGGGTGAAATGGTGACATTTTCTACGTTTTTCATTTGGAGCCGTGTGGTAACGCAACGTTCTCTGGTCACCCCCTTTATATGTGTGAACATTGTGGTAAGCCAATTTTTATTATTTTTAAGTTTTGGGCTGCCCCTTGGACACTTGGCAGTTCAACCGCAGCTCTCACTTTTAAATCTAGCCATGTCACGAGACAAGCTATGCACGCGCTTACCTTTGTCCCGCAACAGGGTCGCGTGCGGCCCTCTGGCGAAGTTCTCTTTGTTCCTCCACCTTCGGTGTGACGTACACGGCTGCCTCGACTCCGTCTTCTGGCTCTTGTGGATGTTTTGGTGCACGGATGTGCCGTGAGCCACTCTGCAGCGACGTCGACAGCGTGCCGCCATCTTGTGGTTGGCGGCCGCTGTTGTCTTTTCCCCCTGTGGTGTTCTTGTTTGCAGCTAACTTGCAGACTATGTGCCTTCCTTAGTGCCAACCAATCTAAATAAAGTTTTTCCTATCGACAGTGGGTCGGGGACAACGCGGTGTTCGTGAGGGAAATTCAAGTTGAAGGATCTACTGACTACCTGGATTTCGCCAGTACAAGTTGAGGAATACACCGAGAGGAATGGTGAAAACCCAATTTTGTTGCACACTGTGTGTATATATATGTATGTTCTTACAATGATTCAGGTACAAAGGTGACCTGTAACTCTCACATGTTTTCTATTGAACATTTGGTTTTGTCATAGCTCTGGGTTTATGGTGGCTGTAATGATTATTCATTCTTTTTGTTGGAGCTTGTGTTTTTTTTTTGGGTTCCCTTACATAAGGGAAGTGCTGTCCAAGCACAACTTGGGTGAGAGGATGCATACTAGCAGGTGTGATGTGGGCATATTTCTTTCTTTAAAGACATATGTGTAGTGTGTAGTTTATTAAAGCTACAGTGTTCTCATTTGTTAGAGGTTAAGTTAGTGAGATTAGCACATCTTTTGTCGTGATGCCACATATTTTCGTTTTGTTTTGGATGGGGGGTCTAAGGTCCTGTGTGTGGTCATCACATTGTTCCCATACATGAGGGAAGGTTGTGGGCAACAGCCCTGTGATTAGTTAAAAGTTTGTTACTCCCATAGGTGTATGTAACCTCCACAAGGGGGTCAAGAGCTCTTTTTGTGCATTAATGTTTAGTTACTCCTACATGGGGGTATGTAACCTCTACAAGGGGTTTGGAGTACCTAGGTTAACCCTCACACTGGGTTGGGTTCTGGTTTAGTCTATAAATAGTTTGTACCTAGGTTAACCATCACACTGGGTTGGGTTATGGTTTAGTCCATAAATAGTTGTGCACAGTACTAATGTACATCCCTTCACGGGAGTTGTTATGGGTGACGATCCATATACTTGTTTGTTTCCCTTTCTCTTGGGATTGTAGTTGTAGGGTATGCTATCTTTAAAGCTACTTTTAGTTATACATTGGGGCATCATTGGTTGTGTGGGGTTTTTTACTCTTTCCGTTGTAGTGCATTACGTCATAGTGTTTAATGCAAAATGCTTCAAATGTATTTCTGGTAATGTTATTGTTGCTTCAAAATGTTTTATTCTTTTAGGGAGGGATGGGAGATATTGCTTATCAAATGTATTTATCTTATCCGTTCTTTCTGTGTATAATGGTTCTTTGTACTGCGATGTTTTAATTTTTGTTTGCATCTGTGGGACTTGTACCATTATTCATTTTTCTTGTGGATAGTTCTTCCTTGATGTTTCATTACTTGCATGTTTTGTTTTCGTTGAAGAAAAAGGGATAATGTTATATCCTACTTAATTGATTATCATTTTAGTCCAGCCCTGCTGCCACTAGCTGCTCAGCCAGAGCGTGAGATGGTCATAGAATGTTGGTGTGCCTGTGATGCATGGAATGCCTGGGTGTCTGAGTGGATGAGTGTTGGCAGTTGAAGATGGGCTGAGCAGCTAGGGAGGCTGCTCCTGGTGGGGCTGGTACCACACTAGGCTGGTTGGAGTAGAGACAGATATAACCTGAACTGGAGACTGAATAAAGAAGACTGAAAATACATACTGGCTCCAGGTGTCTATCTACAGAGATCATAACAATTTCTCAACGCAGGGGGTCAGGTTTCTCATTGCAAGTGGTTGTGTATGCTCACGACCGCTTGCATTGAGAAACTGCCCGTTCACATTGAGAAAGCTGCCGCTTGAGTAAAAATCTACTCAAGCAACAGATAAGGAATGCAGCGCCCGCTTGCGCTGTGCATGGTGCCGTGCGCAATGATTTCACAGTACACACAAACATCCGGCACTGCGCAATCACCGTGAACAGCATTTTTCTACCATACTCCGCTGCTTGTGGAGCTCCACGCAGTGCAGCAGAGTTTGTTTCCACTTCGCGGAGCACAGCGTAGCGCAACTTCGCGAACTCCGGCCAGGGTTAGGTTCTTCATGCTGGAGACAGACTTGCTTTAAAAAGCATCTCTCTGCACAAAGGCTGTGTCTGGAGAGCAGCTTAGAGAGGACACTTGAAAGATAAACACCACAAAGAGGTTCCGAAATACAGACAGTTGATGCATATCCTCTGTCCTGTCTGCTTTGCCAGTATAAAGGTGGAACTTCCTGCACCACTTGTTCCAATTCCATGTTCTTCATAACTAAGGAAGGGAGTGCTCCACAGAGTACTCAGATGACTGCTATGCAACCAGAGCTGGTGCCTGCCTGACAGCCAGCTTCCCAAGGTGAGGGGATGTTGTCTGCATCAACCCCTTGCTTGAAGAGCTGTTTACTTGAGCCTAAAAGCCGGTCTGCCTGCTAAGAGAGGGAAGGAGCACACCAACCCTGCAGGAGTGGTGATTGTTCAGGAGGAGCAAGGTGCAAATTAACCCCGGTGCTTGTGAGGTCTGTCAGAAAAGGACTATGAACAGTGATCTAGCGACCCTGTTGTCAGCAGGTGACAGACTCTTCATTCATAGTTCCTGGCAAGAACCAGAATGGCATGTCCCATGGATTGCTGGAACACACTTTGGGATGGGATTTGAGTGAGCATGGCCTCAACCACACTTGTGCCAGGAGAAAATAGGTATGTACCTGGCTACTGTGCAAAGAAGAAGTTGCAGCTTGATCTTAGCCACTGTGTCAGAAGTAAATGCAGCTTTACCTTAGCTCCTATGAACCAAGCCACCCTGACCAAGAGATGTGAGGTCAGTGAGTGCCTTTATTCCCTGAAGTTATTGGTCTGTGTGTGGCCAAACCAGCCTTGAAGACTGACCTGTGTGTGGCAAGGACAAGATCATCCAAAGCCAGACCATCTTAGAGCACCTTCCCAACTGTTCCTTGCGTGAACCAAACTTCTCTGGGTAAGGCCGTCCCTTTCTTCGAGACTGCCATCCTCAACAATCAGAGATATGAAGCAGCAACCTTACTAAAGATCTGTAAGACGAGCGAGTGACTTCAGCCACAGGAGAGGCCTTATCAGAGCTGCCCAGAACCCGGGGAGAGGACACGCGGAGATGAAGCTGAGGGGGCTACCTGATTGCACCAAAATCCACTGCATGTTGATAAACAAAGGCTCTTCCAGTGATAACTGTAAACTTGAGCTTTGCTATAGAACGTATGGACTGCACCAGAGACAAATCATGCTATTATTTTCACTCTGGGTGAAACAGCATAGGCTATTTTGTGACTAGTATGTAATTTTAGGGTGCACTAAAGTACTTTTCTTTTAAAAAGTAAATCACTGGGTTGATCAACCAGTTATTGTGCTGCTATGTTTGTAGATTCCTGAGCTCAAGCACCTCCACACTACCTCGGAGCATGTGTGACTGCTTACTATTGCAAATAGTGAGAGTCAAGTGCTTAAGGGGTCGTCCTTGACCCAGTTTGATGAGATATATTAGAATGGACCCTGGAACATCAGAGGCAAATGACCACAAGCAGCTCCCTTGGTCGAAGCCCAGTAGCCCCCCTTGCACCAAGGACCTCAAACAGAGTCTGACAGAGGTTTAGGCCAGATGTACAACCGATTTTTCTCAAGGGGAGTTCAGCCCCTTTGTGACCGCAAAATAGGTCAGGCTAATGTACTAACCCTATTTTGCGAGTCGCTAGTCAATTAGCTACTCGTAAAATTGGGTTAGCAACTCGCTTTTAGGAAGAGGCATGCCAAGGGGGTTCCTTCCTAATAGCGACTCAAAATCCTATGTATGAATGTTTTGCAACTTCAATTGTGGTCGCAAAACCCTCGTAGTTTACCACCCTTCTCAGAAGGGTGGTAAGGCACCCACTAATAAGAAGAGGTCCGCAGGGGACTCATTCCCCTTTGTGAATACATGCACAAATATTTTTTAAGATCTGGCAGTGGTCCCAGGGACAACTGCCCGCCCTTAAAAAATGAAACTGAAAAGTTTCATTTTTATTTTCTAAGTGCAGCCCATTTTCCTTTAAGGAAAATGGGCTGCATTTAAAAAAAGAAACTACTTTATTGACAAAGCAGTCTCAGACATGGTGGTCTGCTGACCCCAGCAGTGGCCATCCCTGGGAGACTCATACAAACGAGCTTGCTTCTTTGATCGTCAGCACTTGTTAACTAAAAGACAGGATACGAAAGTTCCATCTTTAGTATTCATTGCCCGTCACTCCATGCTGAATGACAGGATTAGACATGCGGTCTACTCCAGCTGGCAAATACTAAATGCGGACACATCCACAAAAGACATCATGCCTAAACCCATGTTTGCTTTTAGGCGCAACAAGAATCTAAAAGACTACATAGTCAACTCTCATATGAACAAACAAGTGTCATCCTGTCAGACCAGTTTATCAAACATGCAGCCAGTGGTCGGCACGTACAAATGTACCAGTTGCAAATCATGCGCCACAGCAATAGAGGGCCCCACATTTCGGTTTAATAATCGGATTCTTACTTCAACTAGTTTAAACAATTTCAAGACATCTAATGTCATTTACTTGATAGTATGTCCATGCAATCTTGGATATGTGGGTGAAACAAGCAGAACCCTCAATGTCAGGTTAACTGAGCATAGGTCAGCTATACGAACAAAAAAGGTCACAGCCCCAATGGTCATACATTATTTGGAGCAGAATCATCAACCTGAAGACATGCAATGGCATATCATTGAGAGAATCACACATAAAGCAGGTTTAAATATGGATGTCATTAGGAAGTTTAGGGAAGTGTTCTGGATTTTCACCTTAGACACAGCTAACAGGGGTTTGAACATGCATATACCATGGGACCAGGCGATCAAATAAGTTAATGTAACATTAAGAATCCTGCAATACTTCTTGCATCCTTTATCCTACTGTGCCCACCCATTGACGCTCAGTCACCGTCATGTTTTGGGGGTGCTTCAGTGACATTATGTGGTTTGTTACTTGGACAAGTTAGTGCTGACAATAGGGCCTCTCGTCCGACAACTAATCTATGACTACATGCCGTTTTTTTATTAGCCACTAGATGGCGAGACTGTTACGTGGAGATTGGCTTCCTTTAAGACAGATCATCTGCTAGTCATTCCAATATAAAACGTAATCATTGTTCAGCAAATACAATCTCTGTTACCAAGGACATGTACATCTCTATCTTGGTATTTCAGGTTGCCTCATTATTTTTGTATTGGTAGACGATTCAGAACGTCATCATGTTTAACTTTTCATTTCATTATATATCTTTCTCATAGCGAGAGATTTAGAGCCCAGTATTGTTTTAAAAAAAATTTTTTTTCTTTTTAAGTAAAAGATTCTTCCTCCACTATAATTCTCATTAATTTCGCACAAACCAATGTGGATATCCACTTCTTTCCACATTACAAGATGGCCGCGTTATTCGTACCATCTTTGCTAGAAAATACGCGCGTTTTAAATACGTCACCACTCAGGTGTTTAGAATTAACTCGAGCATATAAATGACGGGTTATGGCGTCTGGTGTCGCTCAGCAGCGCGACATCAAGGAAGGTGGATCGGGGAATCTGTGCCGAATCTCCGGTAAGTAACAATATAGCGGCGGGGCTCGTTAGTCTGTTAGTTAGCGAGTTAATATACATAGGAGTCTGCCACCTAACATGGACAGTAGGTTAGAAAGAAATCATTAGCAGACTCTCATATAGCGAATCATGATGCATAGGAGCTCAAACTTAAGAAGAGATATTATGTTAGAAAATTGGCATTAACATTAGGCTTGAACATATATATCTCAGGGTGTTGTAACCAGCATTCATATGCGCTATTTAGCCTCTAAGAGAATTGATTAGGCACTTAATCAACCCCACAGGTATTAAATCCTTCAGAGAAAGATAACTTACAGTGCAAGAGGCCAAAAATTAAAGGTGCTTTCAGCACGCATATTTTGGTTCAAACTAGGTTCGTAAACATGTAAAATATGTAAAATGCGGATACACTTATATATACTATTTTTTGTGATTATTCTTTAATTTATCATCCAATTACAGAATGGATTGGGATTCTTACCTAAAACACAGATTATCTGTGAAGGTCGTTTTAAAAAAAGTATATATCTACTGATCTCATCACTGCGACCAGTTCCCACAAGCATCAGTTACTTCCTGGATGTCAAGTATATTGCTTCAACTTGTCGGGAGACGTTGGGGCGCCCACCAGATATAATATAAGATTGATCTATCATTCAATCCTATCTGCTTGCATCTTTGGTATGTAAAATCAACAAAGTATAATGACAATAAATAGCTTTGAACCTAAATTTACCGTATAGGATATGTGGCAACATTAACATATGGGGGATTACACTAAAGAGGATTTGTTCTCTATATATTTTTCTTTTAGAATTTCATTATATTTAAATGAGAGCCATACGATATTGTAATCATATCAGCTCATGACCTTTGCCGCAACTTATCTTAAGTAGGTAAGATCTAGCAAGATACCTGTTTTACTTTGATTACAAACTGTCAGCAACATTCGAAGTTAGGTACTTTGGAATTCAGAATATAGACGAAAGTATATCCTACATTATGCTTTCTCACTTATATATATTTTTTTCTTTTAAGATAATTCCTCTCTTTGTGGGCCCTCAGATTAAGTAACCTCTCGCTACTTGAAAAGTTCATCAGATTATAGGTACGAATCTTACTTCACATTTTTCTGACATTATTATAGTGATTTGGTTCAGATCCCCCTTTTTTTGCTTATCTTCTACTCTGTATCACTTTCTTTCTTTCTTTCACAATAGACATGAATGTTATTTTTGTTTATTATTTGTTAAAAGATTCACCCGTTCAGCTCCATGACACCTCCTTGGATTTGGGTTTTGGACTTTTTCAGTGCTTGTCACTATTTTTATCATTTAAAGTTCCTCAGTCAGGAATGAATTACTTGTTTATTGGTGGCTAATAGGGCTAAGTAACTTCAGAGTAAAATTATGTACATCGCTTGGTTTTAAATTGAATGGATATTTTCTTTCTCATTGTATTACTAGAATTTAAAGAAATATGTATTGTTGTTTACTTTTTATAGTAACCACTGACAAGAACATTCTGAAGAAGGCTCTGCCGAAACGCGTCAACTTCATACTTTTGTCATACTTGTTCAGTGTTTTATAATTATCCATGTGTTGGTATTATAATTTTATGCAAATTGAACAGAACTAAAAGATGAATATTCATGTTTTTTTAAAAAACGGAAAAAAACTTTTGTTGATCTGAATATCATTGAATATCATTGATCGTGGTTATAAAAATATTTAACATGCTTATGAAATATATAATGAATATAAAAAAAACAAATAACAAAAATAATAAAAGTGATTTGTAATAATTCTAGTCTTTTTTGCATTGATTTTGGTTTGTCTGTGAAGTTACCACGCCCTTTGTCACTTTTATCATTGCACTGAGCCTGGTGCTTTTTCGTTTTCCAATATATGCCATCCCTGGGAGTGCCAGCCATTCCCAATGGGGTCTCAAATTGCGAAAGCCTCATTAAAATTGATGAGGCGTGCAACTTGCGACCCCATTGGGAATAGCAACAGTGTCTGAGACACTGTTGTAAATAGCATTTTGCAAGTCGCAAATTGCGATTCACAATTTGTTGCAATTTGCAAGTCGCAAAATGTATGGTTGTACATCTGGCCTTTAGTCTTTAGATATTTGGGGTATCTTGGATCTACCATTGGTGCTACTACCAATATTTACATCAATACATGCTGTGGCACATTGTGGACTCACACATGCAAGTGGAATTTGAGGATTTATGTCTTGGAAGTAGTTGGAAGAAGCATTACAAACTGCATAACAGTTTAGAAGGGAAAACTCTCTTGTGCATTACAAAACATTTCTTTTTCTACCTGTGAGATATTTGGACCGTATATCCATTAACTACTATCTTTTATTGTGGATATCTACCCCTAAAACAGTCTTCAGACTGTGTAATGAAAACCTTTCAACTTAATGCTATGCATTCATAAGATTCAGAACCCTTAATGTTTGTTTCCATAGAGGATAAGCCATTTGAGAAATGTTTTCTTCACATAGGAAATATATGGATTAAATTAGCCATAGAAATCTATTTTTGTTTAATGGTTTGAAAAATAGCAATGTATGATATTATTGTCAATTTTCACAAAGTAAAATGATATACATTAGGAGTCTTAACATATAAAATGTATCAAAACAGCAATTAAGGCATGGTTTATATTCATGAATATGCTAATTTTACATGCAAGGAAGGACATGATATTCAGAACTGATAAAGCGAATTATCTCCCAACAATGGCAGGAATGCGTTGAAAGGACATTGATGACATACCAAGCTTACAAAATGCTGTCTTCATATTACACATTATTTAATATGTTCATCATTAAGCAAATATATACGTTAAAGTGTGTCTATGTATAAAAACACTGGTACATTTTTTCTTCTTCAATTTAATTATTTCTGAGCTGTTTTTCATACTTTTTGAGCTGATGTGGAATCCACCTGCTTTCCGTCAGAGGGACCAAGATTGTTCATTCGTGCAGAGGTGAGATGCAGAAGCTTTGAGGAATGTTTTCAAACGTCTCAGTGCACACACATTCAGAGGTGCATGTATCTGCCTCCGTTTCTAAATTAATATGTGCAATTTTATGAATTTCATTTAGTGATAACTATGACATTCAGGATGTAGACCGTGGCAAAGTGAAAATAGACTAAAATATTTTGCTAATAAATATACATCATATGGTGTGTTTCGATCAGTAATTAACTGTACTGTTTAGTCAACAAGCCTCCGGGGGAAGCGCATGTTTATTGATTATTCTCTGTACTGAATATCATCTTGACAGGGCTACCGGATCCTGGAAAGTGTTGTTTATTGCCGAACAATTGAGAGCTTTGAGAGGCCAAACACATACCGTTGAGGTACAGAGAAATGATTGGAAGACTAAACTAGCTGCAGGTGCTGCAGAAGCGTGGTTAAAATGTCCATCTAACTTTTAGAAACTGATTTTTTAGAAAAACTGGAATTGTTAACTTTTAGAAACTAATTTTTCTATTTCTAATACCAGTTTTGCTAATGATGCTGCTTCTAAAAACTAATAGCGATAGTGTTCTGTATCTGCAAAACCAAAAAAGCTGGTTTAAACATTCTGTGGCCCAAAGAAATTAACAATAGTGGGAGAAGTATCGTCGTCGGGAAGAAAACAGTTAAAGGATAGATACAGTCTGTGACCCTTATTTTCACCCAAAAATGCTCCCTCTAAGGTAATTTTCCAACCTGAGGTTTGTATTTGAGGGAATAAAAGGTCTTTTACATGGGTTTCCTAATACAGTTGTCTGCTGCGCTGATTTTAGAAAGAATAAATTGTGCAAATGCTTTCCATTGCTGAGTTGCTTTAGTAGCATCATTCAAGTATGTATACAAGTCAAGTTAACTTTATTTCGATCCGTTTCCGTAGCATAAAAACGGTCCTGAATACAAAACAAACAGAGGTAATTAAAAACCGAAATACTCCTAAAAACGTCCTAAACTCAGTCAAAATATGTAATTTTCTCTTAAAAACTGCATACCCACACAAACATATACTTTTTTTAAAGTTATAAAAATGCATCACTTTTACAAGAATAGAGTTAAAATATATGCATCCCTGTCAATTTAATCCATTGTAACCATCATGTACTAAATAGGGATGTACTATACGGAACACATACGCGGAGCAAGGATAATCAAACTGTCAGCTCAGACTCTTTTTTTACAGTTCTGGTATGATCACCTCCACTCCAGTTAAGCCCAGAAGAATGAAGCTAGTGCATTACACACCAGGGGGTCATCAAGCTGTTGGATAAAAGATAATGCTGGCAAGCACTGGGTGAAATTGTATCTTTTCCTTTGGGAGCTGTAAATTGAACAAAAATATAATATGGGCAGGTCAGACTGTGTTGACGCACCATGACAAGGCATTAGGTCAGCTCACGTACAGAATAAGCATTACCAGGAAAACTAAGCATCAGTGGGATGCAAAATCCTATCAAAATAAACCGATGCTGTAGATTCTGGACAAAAGCTAAATAGGACTGCACACCGTAATCAGTGGGAGGGGACATTATATATAAGCCAACAGTGATTTTACTTCTGTTTGACTCCATTTTATCTGCTGCTGCTTCTGTATGAAAGATCTCCTTGAGCCTCGCCTTTGAAATGTGTGTATACTTAGAGGGGGAGTCAAATAAATCTCGTAGTCCGTAATTGACCAAAGAGCGCTTGCCATAATATAGCCATGGGATCTTCAGTGCAAAGTCCAATTTTAAACAATCCCTAAGGGATCCAGCCCCCCTTCTCCAAATTGAATGCCAAAGTAATATTGGCGCGAGCCGGATGGTATTTAGAATATTTGGTCAACAAAATTTACTGTGGCATATGAAGTTTGAACAACTGAGGGGCAAGGATAATAACAGTCTTTTACAATAAGCATCCTCAACTTGCTGAAGGAGATCAACATCCACCATCCCCCATACCGCCGCCCCATACATAGCGATAGCTATAGCTTTGGCTGCATATATGCCTACAATTTCAGGAAATGGGTTACGACCCCAGTTTTTTTGTCAAATTAAAAATTGTTTCTATGCTTTTTTTACAGTAGGAAGGTTGTGTTTAGGACCCTATTTTTCCATGTGAACTTCCCATAAAATAGGATGCCCAAAAACGTTTCTGCCACCTCCTCCCTACGATGATCTATATAGAAAGCTGGGAGTTTTTTGGGCGTGCATCAGCGATAAGTACGAAGACTTGGATTCATTCATGTGGCGGTCCAGGCTTTCAATAAACAAAGTCCACTCCTCTATGAGTCTCTGCAGTGCTTAAGCACTGCATTGTCTGCATTGAGGAAAATCAGGAGAGGGGCCGAATCCATGAGTGGCACATCTCTGACGCTAACTGCCAGGGTATAGAATGAACACTATCCATCTTCAACAGGTCAGCTAGGATTCGCCTTGTAAGCTTAGTGCAAGGGCTCAGATTCACAACTCAAACAGTGACAATTTCATCCTGTCTGATATGTAAGGTAAAGTTATTTCCTCATGTGAGACAAAACTGGAGATTGAGAAAGATAAGCTTTTTGAGTCTGTAACAAAACTTGTCTTTCTCTGTTTAGGTGGAAATATCCCCACAAACCCACCCAATAATACAAAAAAGAACTTTTCAGCACAGTAAATGATCATGATGGAGAAGACATGGGCTCCACAATGTCTAGTTGGAAAGCTAAAAAAAGATTCCCAGCCATGTACAAGAGTTACCAGAGACACATTCAGCAAGCTCAGAACTGGTCTATGTCCTTTTTTTGCTCAAGTTGTGCCGTCTCCAACACATATTTGGCAACACAGAGCAGTGGTGGTCTCGTCATGTTTAGAAGCTGAACTGTCTGTAATTTATACACTAATTTGTTAGATTTTCTGAGTTAATTAATGATCTGTATGCAGCTCAGTTTCAGCAAAACAGGTGCATGAACCGCTTCTGAGACGGTTCTTGTTTGCTGAAGATGTCTATGAAATGGTCCTTGTCCTTCTGTATGAGGGAATGCAGCTTCTTTAGGAAAGCTTTTCAGACATCACCAAGTAACTTTATGAACTGAAGTGTTGGATATACTGCTTTATGTGTGGATGTTCACTCTAGTGGCATTGTATGCACAATGAACTTTGTTGCCACAATCTTGATACCTGAGCTTTCTTTCAGAAAGCAAAGCTTCGTCCTGCTGTCAGTGAAGGATGATGTCATCACCGTGGTTGTCTTTCCCCTAGACTGAGACCATGCTCACAATGAGAAGTGAACCCATATGAAGCGACCAATACTCTCAAACTGGGTATGGAAGTAGATCCAGGGAGTCCTGGGACCTTGCAAATGGTCGAAAGGGCATATTGGTTGGCTTACCATGGCCAAAAAGGTAGGAGGAGCATTCATCATAGATAATTGCTTAGAGATTCAGACTGCACTTCTACTGCCTTGATGCATGTGGGCACCAAAGCACTAACAGTGCAGCAAAGTCGACTGTTTTTCAGTTCCTACTGAACAGAAAATATTCCATATGGTGGTGTTTTTCCATTAAAATCAGCTTTAACAGCAAACTGGAAAACCTACATCAATGTGATTTGGCGATTTCAGATTAATTTGCCATCAAAATATTATGCTAAGATACTGGAATATTTCACTTTTTCTACAAAAACATTGCCCATGCGTATTGTGTTAGTTTTCATGTATGACACATAAACATAAAAACTATATTGTCTGCGTAAAATAAATAAAAGGGGACAACCAACTAGTGATTGACGCTGCGCACTGTGCTAAAGGTAACTGAGTTACAAATAGTTAATCTCATTGGCAAAATATCAAGGAATACAGAAAAGTAGTGTTCATATAAACATATATTTTCAGCATATATGTGAAGACAACATCATATTACATCGTCATATGGAAATCAACAAGTGTACATAATGGTAGTCATCTACCACAAATAATTCAATAGTGTGATATACAACTTAATGCTTCAAGATGATCACAAGATGATGTGTTGATGAGCCCAATGCATTTCGGGACTTAACTGTCCCTTCATCAGGGGCAATCTGTGAAAAAAGTACATATATTTCATGATCAATAACAAAAAGCTAGGTACTATTATACAAGAAGGGTCCATGGTGGAGAACTGTGTGATTAATGTGTTAAGTAACACATACCAATGACCCAGACATATGATAGATAGACCTTACGTTAGCTAAAGGAAATATAGTGTAGACACCCAATAGCGTGGTTACATGGCAGATGAAAGTAACTCAAGAGCAAGTAATAGGAATAAGATACAGTGCAAGAAATGAAAAAGGAGATCCAGAATGAGTGTATAATGTGATGTAATGAAATATAAAGATGGCTAAATAAAGCCTCACCTCGAATGTTATATTTTCAAATCCTTAAAAGAAAGAAGGAATGAATGTGTACAGCTAACTGCAACTGGATGAACTGAAAAGTGAAAAAGATGAAATAAATGCAAGTACACGTAGAAAAAGTGATGTTTGAGGAGAAAAGAGCGAAGTTCTACTTACCAACTGTGTGGTGTTTAACAAGTGATGAAAAAATGACTGAAAAAGATGCAGGAAAACATCGTGTTGGAAAAAGAAGAAATGTGAAGTGCGTTATTACGCTAATAGAAAACACCAAAAGACGATTGCTATACTCACTTGGAATAGAGGAAAGAAGGTGGCGTGCCAAGGTGTTGTTCAAGTGGTGAATGTCACACGAAGGAAACACGGTAATCTGTAGTAAATCACCAACTTGAATGGGATGTGTAAGAACAATTGTGCTCGTTCCAGCACTGAAGCAAGCGCTATGATAAACAAAAAAGTGACAAATGTCAACTAATCCTGAAATGCTAGCTTAGCGGATTGTCAACGAGTAGCTGTAAAACTGCTTCGCGAGTTCAAAATACTTACACGGGAGTCCCGACGACGATACGCAGACCGGTAAACACACTGGCGTCCTGTTGAAACAACGGGATGTTCAGGTGTGAATCGCGCGCCATTAAATGAAATTTGGATGACGAAAAGGAAGGGGAACTGGTAACGAGTGAAAGGGGACTGGCAGGTAGCGCCATGTTTAAGAGAGAGTATTACAAAAACGAAAACAGGGAACTGGGGATGTAAAACAATTAAAATAGAGCCCTAAGGAGGTGTATAACAGGAAAAAAATGAATAAAAACTAAGTAAAGAGAACCGAGGAAAAATCGAAGCGCTTAAAAGCCATGAAACAGGTAAAATCCGAATGTTTGCCCAATCTGAAGAAGTAACTGCCGCGATGTTGAAACGAAGTATCCACAAGGATACGAAGACGCCATTATTAAAGGACTACTATTGGCCTGCTAAAGTTGAGAAAATAAAACGGAGAGATAACATGTAGGTACATAACTGGTAACACGTGTAATAAAGATGAGTCAAATGAATGTGTGTTGAAAAATGAACCCGTGTACGGGACCTAAAAAAATATGCACAGTATAACATGAAAAAGAAAAACTGGTGGAAATCTGGATGTGTGGATAATGTAAGATGGGTATTAACTGTAAAAAGAGTATGGCATCTAATGATAGTGAAAATGTAAAAGAATATTGAAAGTGTTTCTGTAAACGTGCTTACCAATAAGAGAAAAGAATAGTCAGAAAAAGTGTGCTAGATAACAACAAGAGCAAGAGTGCATAATCAAATAGTAAAGGTGTGAAAAAAGAGAAATAGTAATGAGTCACTAGGTACCTGGAACAAAATATAGACACATAGATAATATATTTACAAAAAGCATGAAAAGTCTAAGCGATCATTAAGCCCACACGGGGCCAGGGTCTGCAATTTCTGAATCCAAAAGAGCTCTCTACGCAGAAGTAAATTGGTGGTGTCTACGCCTGGTCTAACATCAATGGTTTCAATAATTTGGAAACGGAGTTGGGAAATTGTGTGTTTAGTTTCTAACCAATGCATGGCAAGGCTCGAGGTGCTGCTTTTATTCCTAATCCTGGATTTATGCTCTGTGATGCGTGTTTTTATTTTGCGCTCAGTTTTGCCTACATAGGCCTTGCCGCAAGGGCATTTAATACAGTAAATGACATGGGTGGTGTTACAGTCACTGTTGTGTTTCAAGCATATATTGGAACCTGATGTGGGATGAGTTAAAATGTTTCCTGTTATGACGTTGTTGCAGTGAATACATGCATAACATTTACGAGTTCCATGGTAAACATCAGGTTTATCAATAGTCTTAGAGGATTTCAGAAGGTTCCGTAAGTTTTTACCTCTGGTGTATGCAAACATGGGTTTCTCCAAGAAAAGGTTTTGAAAGTCTTGTTCTTGTTGTAGCAATTCCCACCGTGAGAGAATAATGTTCTTGATTTTGGTTGAAGATGTAGAAAAGCTGCTGACAAATACAAGTCTTTTAGAAGGTATACGCGGTTTCTGTTTCAATAGATCTGCTCTTGGTGTAGCCATGGCTCGTGTTAGACAATTATGTAACACCTCCTGTGGGTATCCTCTTGATGCAAATTTTTTGGAAGTAATTTGTAGTTGGAGAGTGCTGTTGTCAGGATCTGAGCAAATTCTGCGTATTCGAGTGAATTGAGACAACGGTAAATTATTGATTAGATGCCGGGGATGAAAACTTGAAAAGGTTAGAAGACTGTTGCGATCAGTAGGTTTGTGGAAAACTGTAGTGTGAAATTGATTCGTGGATGTTTTGGTGACTTGTACATCCAGGTAATGAATGGAATCCTTGTGAATGGTGTAGGTCAATTGGATATGAGTGTGGGTCCTGTTGAGGGTCTCTATCATAGAGATAAAAGACTGTGCTGAATCACTCCAAATCAAAAATATATCGTCTATGTAGCGAAAATATAGACGTATTTTAGACCACCATTCAGTGTTTGAGATGATATTGTCTTGTTCATATTGTGCCATGTAGATGTTAGCATAGGAAGGTGCTCCCGAAAAGCCCATCGAAGTGCCATTTAATTGTGCATAAAATTGCTGTTGGTACTGGAAGTAGCTGTTATGTAAACAGAACTTCAAAAGTTGCAAAATCAAGACCTTCTCAATGTCGATGTCTTCCATTTTGAATAGAGCCCATTCTACCGCCTCAAGTCCTGCTGCGTGTGGGATTGAAGTGTAGAGAGCTGTAACATCAATAGTGCACAAGTAAATGGAATCTTGAGGATCAATAGTCATTTGTTGGAGAATTTGGAGAAAGTGAGTAGTGTCTTTAAGATAGGTTTTCCAAGATTGTACGAACTTCTGTAGGTAATGGTCCAAGAATTTTCCAATGGGGTCAAAAATGGATTTGCAGCCTGATACTATTGGACGAAACGGGGGATCATGGGGATCCTTATGTATTTTAGGGATCATGTACAGATGAGGGCGTTGTGGATTGGATGATGATAAAAAAAGCCGTGTGTTGTTGTCGATCCATGCTTGTTCAAGTGCCGCGTTGAGAATAGAGTTAAGTAACTCAGAAAGTTGTGCTGTGGGATCACATGATAATGGCAAATAGGTATTGGTGTCAGAGACATGTGCCAGAACTTTAGAGTGGTAATATTCTGAGTCCATCAACACTATGGCTCCTCCTTTGTCAGCCGGTTGTATTGTGATCAAAGGATTATTGGACAATTTAAGAAGTACTTGACGTTCATGTTTCGACGTGTTTCTATGGTGTTTGGGTCTGTAGTTAAGTTTTTCCAAGTCTTTGTTGACCAATGTCTCAAAGCTGTCCAAAGTTTTGTGAGATGATGGTGGCAAAAAGGTGCTCTTTGGTTTAAATTGATGATGGGTAAGAGTATCATCTTGTGTGGTGTCTGGTGTAACATCATTGAAGAAATGCTTTAGACGAATGGTGCGCATAAACCTGAAAAATTCTACTTCTGCGTAGAGAGCTCTTTTGGATTCAGAAATTGCAGACCCTGGCCCCGTGTGGGCTTAATGATCGCTTAGACTTTTCATGCTTTTTGTAAATATATTATCTATGTGTCTATATTTTGTTCCATGTACCTAGTGACTCATTACTATTTCTCTTTTTTCACACCTTTACTATTTGATTATGCACTCTTGCTCTTGTTGTTATCTAGCACACTTTTTCTGACTATTCTTTTCTCTTATTGGTAAGCACGTTTACAGAAACACTTTCAATATTCTTTTACATTTTCACTATCATTAGATGCCATACTCTTTTTACAGTTAATACCCATCTTACATTATCCACACATCCAGATTTCCACCAGTTTTTCTTTTTCATGTTATACTGTGCATATTTTTTTAGGTCCCGTACACGGGTTCATTTTTCAACACACATTCATTTGACTCATCTTTATTACACGTGTTACCAGTTATGTACCTACATGTTATCTCTCCGTTTTATTTTCTCAACTTTAGCAGGCCAATAGTAGTCCTTTAATAATGGCGTCTTCGTATCCTTGTGGATACTTCGTTTCAACATCGCGGCAGTTACTTCTTCAGATTGGGCAAACATTCGGACATTTTACCTGTTTCATGGCTTTTAAGCGCTTCGATTTTTCCTCGGTTCTCTTTACTTAGTTTTTATTCATTTTTTTCCTGTTATACACCTCCTTAGGGCTCTATTTTAATTGTTTTACATCCCCAGTTCCCTGTTTTCGTTTTTGTAATACTCTCTCTTAAACATGGCGCTACCTGCCAGTCCCCTTTCACTCGTTACCAGTTCCCCTTCCTTTTCGTCATCCAAATTTCATTTAATGGCGCGCGATTCACACCTGAACATCCCGTTGTTTCAACAGGACGCCAGTGTGTTTACCGGTCTGCGTATCGTCGTCGGGACTCCCGTGTAAGTATTTTGAACTCGCGAAGCAGTTTTACAGCTACTCGTTGACAATCCGCTAAGCTAGCATTTCAGGATTAGTTGACATTTGTCACTTTTTTGTTTATCATAGCGCTTGCTTCAGTGCTGGAACGAGCACAATTGTTCTTACACATCCCATTCAAGTAGGTGATTTACTACAGATTACCGTGTTTCCTTCGTGTGACATTCACCACTTGAACAACACCTTGGCACGCCACCTTCTTTCCTCTATTCCAAGTGAGTATAGCAATCGTCTTTTGGTGTTTTCTATTAGCGTAATAACGCACTTCACATTTCTTCTTTTTCCAACACGATGTTTTCCTGCATCTTTTTCAGTCATTTTTTCATCACTTGTTAAACACCACACAGTTGGTAAGTAGAACTTCGCTCTTTTCTCCTCAAACATCACTTTTTCTACGTGTACTTGCATTTATTTCATCTTTTTTACTTTTCAGTTCATCCAGTTGCAGTTAGCTGTACACATTCATTCCTTCTTTCTTTTAAGGATTTGAAAATATAACATTCGAGGTGAGGCTTTATTTAGCCATCTTTATATTTCATTACATCACATTATACACTCATTCTGGATCTCCTTTTTCATTTCTTGCACTGTATCTTATTCCTATTACTTGCTCTTGAGTTACTTTCATCTGCCATGTAACCACGCTATTGGGTGTCTACACTATATTTCCTTTAGCTAACGTAAGGTCTATCTATCATATGTCTGGG
The DNA here is from genome assembly GCF_964204655.1 of Triturus cristatus. Taxonomy (NCBI): domain Eukaryota; kingdom Metazoa; phylum Chordata; class Amphibia; order Caudata; family Salamandridae; genus Triturus; species Triturus cristatus. Next base: position 312,631,919 of record NC_140580.1, on the reverse strand, counting down.
TCATTGGTATGTGTTACTTAACACATTAATCACACAGTTCTCCACCATGGACCCTTCTTGTATAATAGTACCTAGCTTTTTGTTATTGATCATGAAATATATGTACTTTTTTCACAGATTGCCCCTGATGAAGGGACAGTTAAGTCCCGAAATGCATTGGGCTCATCAACACATCATCTTGTGATCATCTTGAAGCATTAAGTTGTATATCACACTATTGAATCGTTTGTGGTAGATGACTACCATTATGTACACTTGTTGATTTCCATATGACGATGTAATATGATGTTGTCTTCACATATATGCTGAAAATATATGTTTATATGAACACTACTTTTCTGTATTCCTTGATGTTTTGCCAATGAGATTAACTATTTGTAACTCAGTTACCTTTAGCACAGTGCGCAGCGTCAATCACTAGTTGGTTGTCCCCTTTTATTTAGTTTTTTACATGCTCGATTGACAGCGAGCATTACACTGCAGCACCTATATCATCTAGTATATACCTTTTTGATCAGCCAGTTAATAGGAGTGCGCTGCCCATCTTTCTCTAGTACATGCGTAAAATAAAGCCACAAGGATCTAGCAGCCACTGTTGGAGAATCCAAAGGCATTGAGCCCAAATCCTTGATCAAACCATTTGTCCTAAAAATTCAGAAGAAAAGGTCATGACAGAGCCCTGTCGCACTCACTGACCGGGGCTGAAAGGTGAGCTGCATTCCACATTGCCCCCATACCTAACAAAGGTCAATATTTGATCACAGTATTTGGACAAAAACTCAGAAAAAATATATTGTGATTGAAAAATAACATGTCAAGAATATTGGGATATCACAAATATCGTTGACAGAAATATCAACGTTAAAAATCTTGTTTTTAGTGTTGTGTTTAATTTTGTTGTAAATAAATATGTAAAAAACAGTGATGTATGTAATATGGTTTACAAGTGTTAATTAGTATATACATTTTTGTAGTGTGCTTGAACTATATCTTTATTTTTATTTATTTGCAATTTTAGTAATATATTGTTTTAGTTATGAGAGGGTTGAAATTTACATTTATTGTTGTATTAATGTAAATAAATATATTGTTTAATATTTTATATGTTTAATATTTTATTAGTGGCGGAATGTTGGGTTTTTAGGGAATATGGGTCGGGAGATTTTTTAAATCAATATTTTTAAGTTAACAACTTTAAAGATATGGAAATTAAACCTTGTATATTTTAGAAAACATTATTTCATAATAATGAAGATATATATTAATGGTATTAAATAATAGAAACATAGTATAAAAATGTATAACAAGATTTTTAATAAATGTAAACATTTAAAAATACTTTCATGTTAAATTATTACACTTTTAATATTTTCTAATTAATGCATTACAATTATATATTAGTACAATGACTTTGGTTTTAAAATTGAAATTTTTAATAATGTATATTTACATTTTATTTAAACTATAAAATGTATTTAAACATACTTTTTCTTTTATGATCGCTAATTATGTATTATGATTTTATTTGTAATTTTTTGGTTAAAACGTTATGAATTGTAGTAAATATTTTGAAAAAATACATCAATTGTTAATAGTAATTGAAATATGGTTTTATATTTTAATATTTGAATATGCATATATAGGTTTGTATGTTAGTGTGTTTTTAGACTTAACTTTTTTAATTTTATAGTAAAAAAATGTGTGTGAGTATTGAGTATCGACTTTGTATTTAAACATTTCATTTGTATTATCTTGTGTAAAATGTTATATTGTCAATTTCACTCTTCAGTGTCCAACACCTTCCCTCAATATGGTTTAGATCTTAGTGGGAATGGTAAATGTCGGTCCTTCAGTATCCAACACCTTCCTTAAATTGGTTTAGTTTGGAGTGGGAATAGTAAATGTCAGCCCTTTAGTGTCCAACGCCTTCCCTAAATTGGTTTAGGTTGGAGTGGGAATAGTAAATGTCATCCCTTTAGTGCCAAACATGTTCCCCAAATTAGTTTAGATTGGAGTGGGAATAATAAATGTCCCCCCTTTAGTGTTTAATAATTTTTGGAATGTGATTGATTAGGTTTAGATTTTTTTTCTTACATATTTTGTTTTACTTTTATGTGTATGTAGTAGAAATAGTTTGTGTTTTTTACTAATATTGTCATTTGTATGTATAATTTTTCTAATGTTATTTGTGTTTTCAAAGTTGATTTATTGTATATTTTCAATCATATTTACTTTTTTAATCATATATACTTTTAGTTAAAAATAAACATTTATATAAAGTTCAGTAAATTAAAAAAATATTTAATTTTTTAGTAATAAAAAACATGTAAATTATAGTCCAATACTATTGTATATTGCATACTTTTAACTTTAATTTTCCATTCTTTAACACATTTGTAACATTTCTTAACTTTCCTATATACACTTTTTCAACTTTATTATAACATACAATTTTTCAGCATATAATAAATAATTGTATATTTTATATATTATTTAATTTATGCTCAACTTTTTTTTACATTTTATCACAAAAATGTTTGACACGTGTTCCATGTTTAATAATTTTTTTACATCTTTTTAGACATTTATTCAAAATGTTTGCAATATTTTCCTTTCATTTCTATGGTGGGAATGTTTTTTTTGTTTCATTTGGTGGCCATTGTATATATACAGCTACCTTCTATTTTGTAACATATTAGTGTTATCTTTAGTTTATTTTCCCAGAACCAGGTCGCAATAAGGTGAGTCGGAACAGGTAATTCCTTTTTTAGGATTGGTTAAGGGTTTGGAGGGTAAATGGGGTCTATGGGAGAGGTCTATAACTTGTGTTGTTTGTGAGCTTTTGTATATTTAGATGTATTAGTGTTACTGTTTTCACTAGTTTGTCCGTTTTCTTTTTTTACACTATTTTAGTAAAGTATCGCTATGATATGTTAAATTGTGTTATGTTAGTTATATTTTGATGAATAACTATTATTTATGTGTATTTTTGGAATTGTAATGTGTTTTGTGAGTGGGTTTTTCATGTACCCTGCAGGTTTTTATCTACGAGCATGTCCTATGGGAATTGGGAAGTTTACTTTTTTTTTTAAAGAAATCATTTTTGTTTTTTAATTAGCCAATGCTTTTTGCTCTGATTTCCTTTTTTCAGGTTTTCTGGTGTGTTTCTTTTTTTCAAACACCTTTTTAGGTTTCTTATGGTTCCTAGATACTTTGGATTCCTTTGATGAATTTCTATTGCATTCATTTTATTTTTGTAATTAATGGGGCCTTTTTTAGATTATATTGTTCTTGTTTTTGCTGTATTTCTATTTTTTTATGTGAATACAGAAAAGGAACTGCAGCTGCAAAACAAAAAAAGTCTAATTTATCTCTTTTATTTTGGGTGAGAGGTGTGATATTGCATTGCTTGTGTAAACATAAGTGTTTGTTGTGTGGAATTGTTTGGTTTATGTGTTGCAATTATTTTATGTGATGGCTTTAACTTTCTTGGTTGTTGAAAGTTACCTTTTTTTAAATTATTTATATAACATATTGTTATGTCAGTCTTCATTGACTTTGTAATTTAAAATATTTTTTTGACTTATGTAATAAAATAATACATTTATTATTTTAAACAAAAATATTTGGTGTGCTGGTTTTGAATTTGTTCTTGTTTTTGAGGACTTTGGTAGGTTACTTTATTTTATAATATGCTTTTGGCTATGATTCCAAGTAATCTACTTCTTTGTTTTTTATGAAGTTTGACTTTCAAATATAACATTTCGTTCATTCTTTTGATTTGTTTGCCAAGTCAAGGTTCAATATGGCTAACAGATTGTTCTGTTCGTAGTTCTTGGCAGCTTTGTCCTTTTTGCAATGCTTCTATAAATTTGGAGAGTGCAGGTTGGGCAGAATGGTAGAATGGAAGGTGTTCGCCATCCTTCCACTTCTGCCATCCTTCCACTGCTTTTTTTGTTTTGACCTCCTGTGCCAAGGTGCTCTCATAGACATTCCAGCAAGGCATTTGGAGTTTGGGTTGGCGTCTGTATCCAGAGAGGTGCATTTTGCCAACCCAAGTTTCTTCAGAATAGTCAATTAGTGGAGTATAATTGCCTTCTTTTTGTTGGTTGAAAGGGCTTTTGATTAGTAATTGTAGCGGTTGGCTACCTCTGTGACAGGGACATAGTCAGTGCTATCATTTTTTTATTTTAAATGCAAATTGCTGTTTGTAGAATATTCTACCAGACTCGCAGGGGCTTGGCAGTGGTGGTCCAGCCACCATCGCATCGGCGGTACGACCACCCCATTACAAGTTGGGTGGTCGGATTGCCCTTGGACCACCGCCACCTCCAGGGAACCGCTGTTCCATGGAGGTGGCATGGCAGTCAGAAGGCCGCAATTTGCTTGGTTGGACCACCGCTGTCCTGCCAAGCATATTACGAGGTTCCTCTCCACCAGGGTTTACATGGAGGTTCTTACTCTATGTAAACCCTAGAGGAGAGGAAACAAAAGGGGGCCTACAGGGCCTCTAGTGCCACCTATGGTTTTGGATGCACACAGGGAGCATAACATGAGCTCCCCTGTGTGCATGCACAACAGTTTCTGCATGGCATGGACTTTTGAGTCCATGCTGAGCAGGGACCTTTTGAGGCATTATCATTGTAGTGCTATTTTCAAATGAGGGACCGTCATGGGACCTCCACGCCTCTCACCAGACCACTTGAAAGTCATAATCTGGCAGGAGGGCTGCGATGAGTCTCAGCTGTGCGGGGCGCGGTGTTGGACCCCACACTGCTGAAACTCATAATTGGGCCCTTAGTGCAGATTTATGGTAGTGTCTGCATATACTTCTGAAATGATAATAGCCTTGTATGGCTGTGTGTGGGTACATTTTAGAATGGTTTGAATTATTGTTTGCTCAAAGACCATGATTATTGAAGTTTTTAAAACCTGCATTTGGGGTGGTGTGAAGATCAGATTTTGAATATTACCCACTGGAAAAATGGAGTGACAACATAGTGAAGTGGCTATGTTTTATTGACGATGTTTTTGTCATCTGGTGAGGGGATATTGTTAGCGCTGGTAATTTTGTGAGTGAAATAAATGAGAACACTTTGAATCTTAAATTCACGAGTCAGATCAGCACCACCAAAGCTGAATTCCTTGATGTAAAAATTGAAGTTCGGACAAGGAAATCATTACCTCGCTATACAGGAAACCAAGCGCAGGGAACAGCTTACTACAAGCCCAGTGTTTTCACCCCCTTAGCCAGATATGGGGTATCCCCTATGGTGAATACTTGAGAGCCAGGAGAATATGCAACTCAGAAGAGGGCTTCAGGAAAGCGAAAGAATGAAATGACACAAAGATTTCAGCAATGAGGATACAGCAAATGCACCCTTGACAAAGCTAGTGAAAGCATAGAAAGAACACAAAGGGAATCACTCATTTTCAGAAAAAAGCATAGAGTAGAAAGTAAAGTAGAACACTGATTCATTACCCCCTACAACACTGCACACGACACCCTCTGAACACTACTGCAGAAACCTTGGCATCTACTGAGAAGTGACCCTATCATAGGTACAGACCTACCAAAGAAACCCTTGATCACATTCGCAAGAGCACACTCGATCCGAGACCAGTTGGTCCATAGTGATGTTAGAGTAGAGAGAGAAACATGGTTATGACCGCAAGATGTTTTTTCCGCTGCGGTAAATGCAAAGTGAGCAAAAATTGAGAAAACGTGAAGGAGAATTCTATCAATAAAAGGGAACACAAAATTAAAGTTCACTACACATGTAAAAATGAGTATGTAGTGTATGTTTTGAAATGCGAATGTGAGAAGATGTATGTGGTCAGTACCACATTGCAGGTACACCTACGTGTTCCGCAACACTTTAGAGCGGTTAAGAATAAGGACACCAGCTATGCACTAGCCTGACATTGCCAGACCATGACGAAGACATAAAAGATGTGAAGTTTAGTGTGATTGGAGGCATTAGGATGGATGAAAAAGGTGGCGACAGAGTAAAAACCTAGGATTCTGGAATCTAGGCACATCTTGGAACTCAACCGTAAGGAGCCAAGAGGGCTCAACGCCAATGAGGAATTGTATGTGCATTTGTAAGTGTTCTGTAATGTGAATGTACATTATTTGATGTACATGTAATCTAAGATAGAAGAGTGTCTTGCCTACTTTGGCAGCAGTCTGTGAAAGCCAATTTTGATGTTCGATTTTTTCTATTGCAGGATAGAATTAATGCATTTAAATTTAGAGTAGACCTGGAAAAACTGTGAGAACCACGAATAGGACTACTAGCCCACTGGGACATGAAGCCTACAAAAAATAGCATGGGTATAGTAATACTTAAACATATCCAACCCATTTAGTTTATTTTTTGTAATTGAAGTGAGGACTTTATCACCCAATACTGAATGTTTGAATGTAACATGCTTTATTTCCATTTGTTAAAGAAAATGGACTTTATGCCATGTGTAACCTCCAGCCCACTTGGGCATCACATGTGTAACTCTTCCCTTTCTAGGATGTAGTTATGCCCGGGATCATGTATGGGGATATAAATAGAGTTTCCAAATGGCTTTTATTTAAGTGGAAGTTGAAGAAGGCGGAAGCCGAAAAGCGTCCCAAGAGACCGTTGTTTATAGTGAGCTCACCCGAGCAATAACAACTTTGTGGAAAGCATTAAATGCCATACCTCCGTTATTCTTCCGAAGGATAAGTGTTAATATATATATATATATATTTCACCTCCATTCGCTTCGGTATGCCCACCACCTCCAGATCAGAGGGCGCGTCGACGGACGGACCTCCCAAGCTCGGTCCGATAATATTTGACAAAGTTCCTACAAAGCAGGAGAGTCGACGCTGTGTCAAATGCGCAAAATATCCTTTATTTTCAGTCAGCTACAACGTTAGACGCGTTTCGGTTGTCCCGCAAGCTTGTTCACTAACGGTCTCCATAAAGTTTTGCCGCCATTATAAGCTTTGCGTGTGAACGTAAAACGTGTTGAACTACTAAACAATAAAAAGTAACAACAGACTTGTAGTCCAAAGTAAATTACGGACTCCCCGGCGGCTGATCTTAAAATTACTCAATTCATTTCATAATAATAATACAATCGGTCTGCTCTCCTCTGCACATTCATTAACAATTCTAAAATAAAATTGTAAACAAGATTAAAGTATAATACAATTTGCATTTTGGACAGCTCAGACCGTCATAAGAATTTCGGTAGAAGTGAAACATAAGCGCACGTTATGCCCCAGTGGGCTAACCCGATCCCAGTCACAAAGCACAATGCCCTTTGTTTGTTGCGCTATAGTACCATAACGCGGGCCTCGGCAGCTCATCATTCTTTTCTACAATATCCCACCCCTATATTAACAAAACTCATACTTTACTTAGAATGGAATCTGTTTCTAACTTTTTTTCCAATTTTCCTCCTAAACCACCCCTTTGGTGATAACATGCTTTATGCAAGCTGCTCACGGCTGCCAAACTCCCATCGCAAGAAAGCAAAAGACACACAATTGATGGACGGAATGCAGAACAAATCAAAACATTGACCCCCAGTCAAGAGATCTGGGTTAAATACATCATTCTTTTGCTCACCATGCCACCCCATCATGTTCACCATGCCAAATCCATTATTCTTTGCTCACCATGCCACCCCAGTTTAGACCAAATTTGAATGTGCATTTGAACTCCCATGGCAGGCAGCTTTCTAAAGCAAACTGGGAGAAACACGCATCATGCAGCTAAAGCGCATGTCAGCTGTGGGTAAACAGGCAATGAAAGACCTACCAGCCTGACACAGTGATTTGGTGGTGCTTCTTTGCACCTGATTCAGGGCATATCACTCCAGCCTTGTCAAAGGAGCGGCTGACCTGCCACTGCACCTCGAGCTCTGCTTACATGTACTGCAGCACCCACAACTTCCATCCATGCTTCTGATAAAGAAGAGCAATAGGCCCAATCAAGCTATCAGGTTTTGGGTGGAGCATGTAGCTCAGGGTTGGGTATCATCCTTGGCATCATCAGTCCACTCTCAACGTAGCAGGTAACAAAGGTGCCAGTAATGCAATCACTGGGGTTCCCACCCTTTTAGGAAGGCAGGTTGTCTCAGCAAAAGAGTTAAAAATGCTGACCGGAAACAATATGTAAAAATATCATATATAAATATATGTGCATTTAAAGTGCTTTAAAAAGTTGGTGTATGAAAGGTTATATTGGGGTGTGGGAAGATGCATCAGAGATTATGTGGATGATGTCATTAGTGATGTCATCAGTGATGTCATGAGTGATGTTACTGACATGTCATGAGTGATATAATATGTCACGTCATTAGCAATGCATTGCGAGGTGCAAGCTATATTTAGCTCAGCTAACTATAACGGCTGAATTGCACAGGTTTTTTACAAGTGAAATGTCAGACTAACTATATCTTTCCAGAAACCTGTGTTTTTTTCCGTGAATGTCTAACGTTTTTAAAAAGTCAATTCCAAACCATTCATTCATTTGATCTTTATTTCGACATTTTTTCAGTCATAAAAGATTACAGTTAAAACAGTTAAAACATATATAAAACCACAGGAGATAAATAAACATTTCATGAAATCAGATTATCAAGCAGGGTATGCAATCATCATATACAATCACCCCTGGTTGCCGCTGTAATGAGAGAACATCTCTTGGACCACATAGCTAGCAGGAACTTTGAGAGTGCGAAAACTATGTGCCGTGAAGTGTCAGTTTTAAGGACTCTCATTGCAACAAGACATTTATCAAAGCCCATGTTCTTGCACAAGGGTACCAACCAGCACTTTCTGGCTTTACTGTAAGCAGGGCAAAAAAAGAGCATGTGTAGTTCATCTTCCTTAATCGCACCGCGTCCAGGGCAAGAATTGCTCGTTGGTGTAGACCACTTACTTGTGAATGCCCTTAGTGGTAGTGTTGCGAATCTCCATTGGATATATAACTTCCTAGCTCCAACTGGGTAAATAATATTCAAAAACTCCTCAAAAACATATGAATGTTTAAGTGTTAAAAAGGTCGTTGTCAGAGGGCCAGCTTTGGAGTCATGCAGCCATATATTTTGTTTGTAGTCCATAAAGGACTTCGCAAGCATTTTGCATGAAACTCCCCTGCATGCCTGTTCTGGCTCATACCAAAGGTCCGATAGTCCCATTTTCCCCAGTTCCTTTTTCACAAATGCAAGCCAGGGGATTTTCGCTGCACTACCATGGTTCAGCACATCCTTTAATTCAAGCCTATAATTGGACAGTTCTGGAGTTATCCATAGCCTGCGCCAAAACCTAAGAGGTTTCAGAGCTAGCTCATCCTGGATAGAACTCAATCCTAAGTCCAATCTCAGCGGAAGGAGGGGTGTGCTTTGGGGGAGTGCAAGTAGCAGCCTCATAAACTTGTTCTCCACGTTAGGAATTTTGGGCCTACAGGTGTACCCCCAGAGTTCCCCACCATAAAGAGCCGATGCCCTCGCCTTCACTTTGTAAATCTCCAGTGTGGGGCTCACTGGCTTGATTGTAGATGTATTGGACATTTTGAGGATGCCACCCACTAATTGGGAGAGTTTAAGTTGTGATTTTGCCTGTTGGGGGCCCCAGGAAAGATTTTCATTGATTGTTACCCCTAAATATTGGAAAGTCTGTACCCTCTCCAGTCTAACCGAACCCAGGATCGGTGTTGGGCGGGTCGATGCCGGGGGGCTGAAAATCATAAATTTGGTCTTATCAGCATTGATTTCCAGTCCGCGGCATCGGCAAAAGTCTGTAAAGCCGTCCAACACTCGTTGGATCCCCGTGGGGGACTTGGAAAGCAGGAGGGTGTCATCGGCAAACATTATCACCAGCACCCTCCTGCCTGCCAATCTGGGTGCATCGTTATTGGGAACCGCGTCCAAATGCGATATAACACCATTCACATAGAGGCAGAACAGGGTTGGTGCCAGAACGCACCCCTGCCTGACCCCCCTGCAAACTGGAAACTGGGATGACAGCACCCCCTCCATCCCACATCTGACCTGTGCATAGTTTTGTGCATGCAACCTAATCAGCACCGTCAGTTTTGCGTTGGGAACTCCCATTTCCAAGAGCACCGCCCACAGTTTGGCCCTGGGTACTAGATCGAACGCGGACCGGAGGTCCACAAAGACCATGTAGAGGCTGCCACCCTCTAGTATTACCGTCTTCCAGAATAACATTATAAGACGGAATATCTGGGCCATGGTCGATGTGTTCCTCCTAAATCCAGCCTGATAAGGACTGAGGATATCATACTCCTCAATCCATTCCTGTAAGCGGTCCAGGATTAGACGGGAGAAGATTTTTTGTGAAACGTCAATGAGGCTAATGGGCCTGTAGTTGGTTGGAAGTAGAGGAGAGCCCTTCTTGAAGATTGGGACAATCTCTGCTCCCAACCAAGTACCCGGTACCTCCATACCTCGTAGAATTGCGTTGAAAAGGGCACATAGGTAGGGGGCCCAGATCGCCGGTTGATCCCTAAATAAATCACCGGGGAGTCTGTCTAGGCCGGGAGCCTTGCCCGTGGCCAACTTCCCTATGGCAATGTAGACCTCCTCCACTGTACACTCATGATCATTTAGTACCCCCAGTCTAGGTGTAAGTGCCAGTGGACTTTCTAGACCTGTAACTGCCGCATATAAGGTCTTAAAATGGAGCTCCCAGACCCCCGCCTCAATATTGGTTTCTATTGCAGATCTATGGTCTCCTGACCCCGTACTAACTATTGCCCAGAATCTGCGTGCATCTCTCGTTTCCAATGCGGAGGAAAGGTTGGACCTTTTCTCCAAATCCCACTCCTCCCTAGCGAGGTTCATTGTTTCTTTATATTGTGATCTTAGGGTGCAAATTTTTAGTTTGTCTCTCCCATCTTTAAGGGCCACAATAAGCTCTGATTTTGCCTTCCTGCATGAGGCATTATACCATGTGGATACAGGCACCCTGCGCCTCCTATTAGAGCCAGGGGGGTTAAAAAATTCCACTAAACAGGCTACTAGGTCCTGATGCACGCACTGCATGTTATAATTAAAGTCAAGTGCCAGAGGCTGGGAGATTAGGGAGCCCACCTTCGTAAAATAGGGTAAAATTGCGCTATATAATTTAGGCAGAGCATCTCGTGATACTACCAGTTTCTCCCACTTAACTCTACGTCTATCATTCGTTATGGTCAGCCCTTCGACCACGTCCGGGCCAAATTCCTTTTCATTCTCTATAGGCCGTGGGCACTCTATCCTCAGGCTTAGTGCATTATGGTCGCTGTCCACCCTAGGCATTACCTCGAAGTCAACAACCTTCGACCATAAGCATGTCTCCTCCATAATGTAATCTAGTCTTGATTCGTGTCCCCTCTTATTGAAGGTACACTTTGACGGGGTATCAGATGGCGTCCGACCGTTACAGGCCCTAATAGAGTTGTTCAAAGTTAGGGTCGTGAGCTGGATGGCCAGTGGGGACCAGGACTTCGGATATGGGGACTGGCATGGCAGAATTCCCCAGTATTCGTCCTCGCCCGTCAGGACTCCCTCATTTAAGCCACAAAGTGGCTCATAATGACAGTTTAGGTCCCCTGCGACCAAATAATGTATATCCCTGCTAAGGGAACCAAGGAAGGATGACAACTCTTCAATTGTTTTGGACTCCTTTGCCACACTTGTCGGCCGTGAGTAGACATTCACGATGGCAAGTTTGTAGGGGGTTGGCCAGGACAAGAGAACGCACTGAATGTCATCAGAGTAAGTCGGGATGATCTCACCCGAGCAGCCCAGATGTAGCCCAACCCAGATTGTAAGGCACCTTGATGGGGGTCCCTTTCCTCCCCACCGTGCGGCGATATTAAATGCCGCAAAGCCCACTCTGTGTTGGTCCTCCCTGGCCCAGGTTTCTTGGAATACACATATATCACTATTGTCCACAAAAATGCCCCACTCCGGACAATCTAATTTATTTGGTAAGCCTGCCACATTCCATGACAATATAGACATGCATTTTGTGTTCCCCACACTAGGGCATATACTGTCGGGCAAAATATCGTCTCTCCCTAGGGGATTATCGTAACTGGTGGTAGCTAAGGATGATACTGGTAGGTGATCATCGACTTCCCTGCCCAAAACAGGCATTACACCACTCCTAATGCTGCCTTTTAGGGGGTTCTGATCTCCTGGCGGCTCACATGCCTGATCTCTCTCCACCACAGCCCCGGCAGCCTCATCATGAGTCAGAATCTCATCCTGCATATCCTGCCCAGCCAAAAACAGTCAATCGGCCTGGTCCAGGACACTGAACCTATTGTAACATGGGATCTGATTCTGGGCAGATGGGTGGTGGCCCTGAAAGTTCACCCCTCTCCTCCCCACTCGACGGTGTGATAAGAGCGACCAGGCTTAGTCTGAGTCACTCAGTTGATTGCTAGAATAGAAATAGGAGAGAGGCCTAACTTCAATGTTTGTGCCTATGCTAGCTGAGCTCCATTTATATATGTGGTCTACAATATTTGGATCCCTAAAATTGACCAGTACACAATCGCCAGTTAAAGTTTTGGGTGTGCGCCCTACCCATCCCACCCTTCGGACCATAGATATTTCAGTAGTCATGTGTGGGAGAAGGGGTCTATGCACGTTAAGCCAATGTATGGCTTTGTTTTTCAAAGAAATATAAGATTCAACATTCGGCATACTAATTTCTAGGACCCCTGTTAAAACAATTAGATAGGGACTCACTTCTGGTGGCAGTTCCACTGTGGGCTCAATACGAGGTCTCTTGCTTATACCTGTATCTGTACCTGTATCTGCAGTGGCCCGCCCTTCGTGTGAGGTAGAGCTGGATCGTGACCCTCCTGCTCTACTGGACACAGTATGCTGGGCAGCCCTGGGTCCCACTCCCAGTTTATAAGACAATACATTAGTTCCCCCCGTAGATGAAGTGTGATTTGCAACAACTTGTTGTGTCACAGAGGTGGCAGGATTGTCGTACGTCACAGCCCCCCCAGCTAGGATCGACAAGTTCGATTTGCCCTGAGCCATTGCATTATCAGCCAGACTATTTAGGGTGCCCACTGTTACTTGTTCAAAGTTAGATAGTCAGCTTTCAATATTGGCAAGTCTCTCTTCTAGTGGACGTAGTGTGGCACTCAGGAGTGCGGTGATTTTCATGCATAAAGAATCCTCCCATGTCGATAATTCTTCCCTGGATAGACCTGCGCCTGGCAGAGTATCACCTCCAGAGCTTCCCAAATGCAGGGATGATTTCGGTGCAACAACTGACATTTGTGCCTCAGCATCATTTGGGCTTGGGCTTGGCCTTGTGCTTGGTGGAATTACATTTTTGCTATGGCCTTTGGCTGATTTGGCTGCCCTATCTCCCGCCTTATTTGTAGATGTCTGTTTCTTCTTAGGAATAGCACCCTGTTTCTTCTTAGGACTAGCACCCGTGCAATTGCCCTGATGCTGGCGGGTATTAGGTCTTTCTGGGGTTTTAATCAAAGTGGGGGCATCCAATTGCACTGAAAAGTCCTGCTAGATCAAATGAGTAGGGGGGGAAGTTTCGACCGGACCCCCATGTAGGTAATTGGTTTTGGACAGTCAATAAGGCATTGTCAATATTCACATTCCTTGCAACCTCGGGTGTACGAGCGTTCGCAAGATACCCCAATGAAGATCTTTTGGCCATAGCAAGATCCTGCGACACCCTACGTTCCATTAGCACAATACCCTGATCAATCACTGAATTGGCTCTCAAAATAAAATTGTCCAAGGTTCCTGTAAGTTTGCTGTTGTGGGCTTTGCTTCTAGACTCCCGTGCAGCCATATTACAATCGTACTTTAAAATGTAGAAACTGTATTCCCCCACCAAAAGGTACTTACTAGTAGCTACAACTGGCTCCAAGGATGGCGAAATAGGGGTGACCCGGTCCGGTCCGGTCTCTGCCGGGCAACAACTTTTGCCCGGCGCGTCCGTGCAGGACAGCCCCAGTAACGTAGAATGGTGGGGGGTGGGCGGGAAGAGGACGCAACGTCGCCGCGCGGGCTGCTGGTCCTCGCAGTCCCGCTGGTGTCTCAATACCAGTGCTTTGCCCCACAAAACCCTCCTACCTCCTTAGCCTGCAAAGTCTCCTGCTGCCTTGGCTTGCCTCCGAGCGGGGCAGTAGTTCTGCAATATTTCTGCACTTCCCTCCTCGGGCCCCGTTCTCTGCCCAGGGTCCCCCACTCCAGGGCTCCCTCTTCCCGGGCTTGGCCGCCCTCAAACGCGCCGGTGCTCTTGTGCTGTTATGTGGCTCCGGATCGAGTTCTTTCTTTCTCGCATTAGTGCCGGCAGCAGAGGTGTGAAGGCACCCAGCACTGCCGCGGTTCTAGGGTACTGCCTGAGGTCTGAGGTGGGCGCTGCTCGGGGAGGGAAGATCCCTTGCCTGCCCTCGGACTCTCTCCCTGCTCCTGGTGCTCCTGGTGCCTGGTGCCGCGGCCGCCGGGGTGCATGGAAAACTGCCCCCAATGTCCCTCTGGAGTAAAGTGGACTTGATCTCCCAACCAGTAGTGCGCCAGGAGGTGTGTTTGCAGAGTGGTGGAGAAAGGGGGCGTGGCCTCCGAAGACCTCTTAACAATGCCACTGTGTGGGACTCACTTTCATTCCCCAACCAAGAGCACGCCAGGAGGCATGCTTGCAGATTAGTGCAGAGAGGGTACGGGGCCTTCGGCGAGTTGCTGGCTTAATTTATTTTTATTTTAGGAAGTGGGCCTGTGTGGCCCCCCTTCCCTTGATCCTTTTTGGGTCCCAGGGCCTGACCCAATTTTTTTCAAAATAAAAAAGGAGAGGGGCCCGGGGCATGGCCAGCTGGTTGGAAGCTGTGGGGGAGCATGAAGGCCCCCGGGCACAGGGCCAGCTCCTGGCTCCTCTCTCCTGCAGGAGCCAGCATGGCTTTTTACACCCAGGGAGCTGCTGACGTGCAGCTCCCTGGGGGGCCCTAGCATGTATTTTGATGTATTTTGATGATTGCTACTGGGACCTGGCCCACCCGGGGGCTTAAAGAAAACAAAGTGCGGGAGCCCACGCTTCATTCTTTAAAACATGTTCAGCCGGATTTGCAGACCCAACGTGACTCCTGCTGAAAAATATTTTTGCTCTGGGGGTCTCTGTGGGACTCCCTCAGCAGGCCTAGGAGGTCAGAGTGTTTCTACCCTGCCCCTTTTTCTTGCTTTTTATCACTTTTTCACCTTTTTTCTTGTGACTTGAGATGGCTGCCAACTCCATATTTATATCTGAGAAATCTGTAAATTTCTCAGGAACTACTAATTTGATTTACACCATTTAACAAAAAGAGTGCTTTCTGAACCAAGAGCTAACTTTTTGCCAAATTAGGTGTAGTTCCGTTCAGCAGTTCGGGCTGTAGCCATGTCTAAACTTTCCTATGGAAATTAACATGGAGAAAACATGTTTTGGGACCCCCCCTTTTTCTCAGCCCCCGCTTGACAAATCACCCCAAAACATTCAACACAGGAGCTGACCATAAGTTTTGAAAAGTTTACAAAGATTCATCAACCGCTCCAAAGATATTGACAACAGAAAAAACGCTTTTTGAGTAGAGAAAAGGTCCTAACTATAACTACCTATGGGTGACCGCCAGTAGGTAATATATATATATATATATATATATATATATATATATATATATATATATATATATATATATATATATATATATATATATTACCTACTGGCGGTCGCCAGTAGGTAGTTATAGTTAGGACCCTGTTTCCATAGGAAATCCGCAACATTCTATTTTGAATAACTTTGGCGCCGGTCAACGAATCCTCGCGAATTTCTCAAAATAGGTGGGGCGCTACGCTCCGCTCCTACCCTGAAAGTCTCGGGGGGATTCGTCAAGCGGGGGCTGAGATAAAAGGGGGGTCCCAAAACGCGTTTTTCCCATGCATTTTTCCATAGGACCTTTAGACAGGGCTACAGCCCGAACGGCTGAACAGAATTACTAGAAATTTGGCAGAGAGGTAGTCCTCAGGTCAAGGAAGTGCCTTTTGTAGGTTTGGTGTAAATCTGTTCAGTAGATTCTGAGAAAATAGCCTTTAAATCAATATATATATCTGAGCCAGCTTACGGTACGCTTACCGTAAGCTTACCGTACGCGTACGGTGGCGTGCGCGAGCGCGATTCTGATTGGCTGTTAGATCTTAGTAAACATTCGAATCGGCCGAAACCAGGAAGCGGCGGCCGCCATTTTGTGTATTTCACTCCGGTAAAAAAGAGTGATATCTTGAAAAGGGGGCAAGGGAGAGAGTTACAGACCCCCTAACATTTGTAAGGGGGTCAAAGAAGGACAGAAAAGTACAAAGAAAACATTTATTGATTTTAAAAAAAATCACGGGGTACGCGTACGGTAAGCTTACGGTAAGCGTACAGTAAAAAAAAAATACAAAAAAGAAATGAAATTCAGATTTAAGTGTTTAGATATTAGGGGGCTCTAAAAAGAGCCGTTGTGTTTATTAAGTGATTTTTTTGTGGTACCTACAAGTAAGTACCGATGCAGAGTCTAAGGTTCAAGAGGAAGACTCTGTTCCCTTCATCATTGAAGTGCACACCATCTCCTCTATAAATGTCTTGCATGTCGTAACGCAAGTTGTTGTGGTAAATGGAACCCATACCATAGTCACGGAGGAAAGCAGAAACAGATTTGTTGACGTGCTTTCTTGCTTTGTCAATCTGCGGACAGAAATGATTGGACCAGTTCCATTTTTGCCTTTGGCATATGTTAGAAAACACAAAGGCAGTTTTAGGGAAAAGTGAAAACAGTTGTGCAAAGGTGTCCTTCATAAGCATTTCCAGACCTACCCCAGTCAAAGTGCCTAGGTCATTGCCACCACAGTGCACTATTATGAGGTCAGGGTGTTGGATTTGCATGAAGGATTTCACCAATGGCATCAATTGGTGCCACTTTACCCCTCTCTGACCAATCCATTTAATGTCTACATTTGGCAAAGCAAGGTCTCTCACCATACCTGTTTTCTCTGCAAACTTTTCACTCCAGAAGACATAGCTGTGCCCTACAATCCACACTGTGAACATCTTCAAAGGAGAACTGGATGCACTCAGGAGGTGTCTTTCAGTAGAATGGCAATATGAAAAGAAAGACAGTTTGGAAATGGAGGCATACATATTTTTTTCAAAACAAAAAGAACTGATTGGCTGTTTCATACCATTCTAGAATAAAAACTAGGCTGTATGTGTAAATTAATAGAAGCATGTTTTTTATTGGTACAGAAAAATGTGTTACCAAAGAACAGTACTATGGATTTGCTGTTAGGTTTGAAAAGTCAAGCACTCTTGCTCTGTGGAATTGAAACATTGTGTGGCGAACTTCTGACCTGACTCCACACAGCAGTGTTCCATGAGCTGTTGCTATGGTAGCAGGCAGAAGTCAAGTTGGGGGAAGGGTACTAGGCAGAAGTCAAGTTGGGGGCAGGGTACTTTTGGAAAAGGGTTGGTTTTCAACCAATAGAATTGTGTGATTACATTTGAAAAAAAGGGGGAAGCACTGAGATTTGAAACTTACATGTATATGTGTGGAAAAATAGAGGGAAACTTTGCCATTATCTGGTTCTGCTGAGAGGAGAGAGGTGTAGAGAACAGAGATCCTGGCTCTGATAATCTGCTGTTTGAGTGCCACATTTCTTTCACAACTAACTAATTTTAAAGGTGAGGTTAGAGTTTGAGAGGGGATGTATATGGTAAATTAAGAAATGAATAATAGAAATGTAATTCTTTTTGTTGAAGTTGCGTTTATTATTTTCTGTTTTGGGAGAAATTTAAATGTGAGGAACATGTAAAATAATATGGACTATGTTTTCACGATAAATTAAGGTGTATTGGTATAAAAAATGAATAGTTTAAGGGTTTGAGGTTGGACTCAGTAATGCAAATACATTCAGCATCACTAAGGCTGGTTGCCCTTGGTGGAATGTAGGCAGTCACCCAGGTTACACATGTTGGGAAATATAGGCAGAGATTTATTGTGTACAACTCTGGTAATTTTATATTTGCATTAGTAGGAAAAAGGGGGAGCGATTTTTTGGTGCAGAAGCAGACTCTTAGCACACACCCAGCTCCTTTCCATGTATAATCATGCACAGTATTTACAAGCGAGTGGGGTTTGAGGTTTCAGTCTGTAATGCAAATACATTCAGCATCACTAAGGCTGGTTGCCCTTGCTGGAGTGTAGGCAGTCACCCAGGATACACATGATGGTGGTCTGAAAAAGCAGTTTGGACATGTGCATTTAAAAAAATCTGAAAAGTGGATTCATAATGTGTCAGTCTGTAAAAGTGTTTATCACTTGCCAAAAAAAAGAGCAGTAAGTGTGCATTCAAATTGGCAAAGAAATTTCGTTTTGTGACTAATGTGAAAACATGACTCTGTGTGCAAATAGGAATTACAGGCAGAGATTTATTGCGTTTTGCTCTGGTGATTTCACAGTTGCATTAGTAGGAAAATGGGGGAGCGATTTTTTGGTGCAGAAGCAGACTCTTAGCACACACCCAGCTCCTTTCCATGTATAATCATGCACAGTATTTACAAGCGAGTGGGGTTTGAGGTTTCAGTCTGTAATGCAAAGACATTCAGCATCAGTAAGGCTGGTTGCCCTTGCTGGAGTGTAGGCAGTCACCCAGGATACACATGGTGGTGGTCTGAAAAAGCAGTCTGGACATGGGCATTTAAAAAAATCTGAAAAGTGGATTCATAATGTGTCAGTCTGTAAAAGTGATTATCACTTGCCAAAAAAAAGAGCAGTAAGTGTGCATTCAAATTGGCAAAGAAATTTCGTTTTGTGACTAATGTGAAAACATGACTCTGTGTGCAAATATGAATTACAGGCAGAGATTTATTGCGTTTTGCTCTGGTGATTTCACAGTTGCATTAGTAGGAAAAAGGGGGAGCGATTTTTTGGTGCAGAAGCAGACTCTTAGCACACACCCAGCTCCTTTCCATGTATAATCATGCACAGTATTTACAAGCGAGTGGGGTTTGAGGTTTCAGTCTGTAATGCAAAGACATTCAGCATCACTAAGGCTGGTTGCCCTTGCTGGAGTGTAGGCAGTCACCCAGGATACACATGGTGGTGGTCTGAAAAAGCAGTTTGGACATGTGCATTTAAAAAAATCTGAAAAGTGGATTCATAATGTGTCAGTCTGTAAAAGTGATTATCACTTGCCAAAAAAAAAGAGCAGTAAGTGTGCATTCAAATTGGCAAAGAAATTTCGTTTTGTGACTAATGTGAAAACATGACTCTGTGTGCAAATAGGAATTACAGGCAGAGATTTATTGCGTTTTGCTCTGGTGATTTCACAGTTGCATTAGTAGGAAAAAGGGGGAGCGATTTTTTGGTGCAGAAGCAGACTCTTAGCACACACCCAGCTCCTTTCCATGTATAATCATGCACAGTATTTACAAGCGAGTGGGGGTTGAGGTTTTAGTCTGTAATGCAAAGACATTCAGCATCACTAAGGCTGGTTGCCCTTGCTGGAGTGTAGGCAGTCACCCAGGATACACATGGTGGTGGTCTGAAGAAGCAGTCTGGACATGTGCATTTAAAAAAATCTGAAAAGTGGATTCATAATGTGTCAGTCTGTAAAAGTGATTATCACTTGCCAAAAAAAAGAGCAGTAAGTGTGCATTCAAATTGGCAAAGAAATTTCGTTTTGTGACTAATGTGAAAACATGACTCTGTGTGCAAATAGGAATTACAGGCAGAGATTTATTGCGTTTTGCTCTGGTGATTTCACAGTTGCATTAGTAGGAAAAAGGGGGAGCGATTTTTTGGTGCAGAAGCAGACTCTTAGCACACACCCAGCTCCTTTCCATGTATAATCATGCACAGTATTTACAAGCGAGTGGGGTTTGAGGTTTCAGTCTGTAATGCAAAGACATTCAGCATCACTAAGGCTGGTTGCCCTTGCTGGAGTGTAGGCAGTCACCCAGGATACACATGGTGGTGGTCTGAAGAAGCAGTTTGGACATGTGCATTTAAAAAAATCTGAAAAGTGGATTCATAATGTGTCAGTCTGTAAAAGTGATTATCACTTGCCAAAAAAAAAGAGCAGTAAGTGTGCATTCAAATTGGCAAAGAAATTTCGTTTTGTGACTAATGTGAAAACATGACTCTGTGTGCAAATAGGAATTACAGGCAGAGATTTATTGCGTTTTGCTCTGGTGATTTCACAGTTGCATTAGTAGGAAAAAGGGGGAGCGATTTTTTGGTGCAGAAGCAGACTCTTAGCACACACCCAGCTCCTTTCCATGTATAATCATGCACAGTATTTACAAGCGAGTGGGGTTTGAGGTTTCAGTCTGTAATGCAAAGACATTCAGCATCACTAAGGCTGGTTGCCCTTGCTGGAGTGTAGGCAGTCACCCAGGATACACATGGTGGTGGTCTGAAAAAGCAGTCTGGACATGGGCATTTAAAAAAATCTGAAAAGTGGATTCATAATGTGTCAGTCTGTAAAAGTGATTATCACTTGCCAAAAAAAAAGAGCAGTAAGTGTGCATTCAAATTGGCAAAGAAATTTCGTTTTGTGACTAATGTGAAAACATGACTCTGTGTGCAAATAGGAATTACAGGCAGAGATTTATTGCGTTTTGCTCTGGTGATTTCACAGTTGCATTAGTAGGAAAAAGGGGGAGCGATTTTTTGGTGCAGAAGCAGACTCTTAGCACACACCCAGCTCCTTTCCATGTATAATCATGCACAGTATTTACAAGCGAGTGGGGTTTGAGGTTTCAGTCTGTAATGCAAAGACATTCAGCATCAGTAAGGCTGGTTGCCCTTGCTGGAGTGTAGGCAGTCACCCAGGATACACATGGTGGTGGTCTGAAAAAGCAGTCTGGACATGTGCATTTAAAAAAATCTGAAAAGTGGATTTATAATGTGTCAGTCTGTAAAAGTGATTATCACTTGCCAAAAAAAAAGAGCAGTAAGTGTGCATTCAAATTGGCAAAGAAATTTCGTTTTGTGACTATTGTGAAAAGAAATGTAGTAATATATTTAAATAAAATAAAGGAATTTTTTTTTAGTTTTTTTCAGGTATTGCTGAAGAGCAGTGAACAAAATTTAAGATGCCTACAAAATCCAGAGTTCAAAAAAATCACAGAAAAAACCTATATTTGAAGACAACTGGAGGACCAAAGTTAGTAGAAGATGCTCATGTTGGGAAAAAGAAAAAATCTTCTGGTAAGCAGAAAAAACAATTTCTAAAAAATATATTCAAAAGAATGAAAAATGTAAAAAATGTCTGTACTGGAAAGAATGTTTTGAAAAGAAAAGGACAGGAAAAAATTGAGAATTTAGTTAATGCAAATATACCTTCTGCAACTGAAAAGATTTACATAAATAGAAAAACAGCGTTTAAAGAGATACGTAGAAAAATGTTTCAGAGAAGAGTTATGTCCAATTTGATAAAGGATGTGAAGAAATATAAGCAAAAGAGTAAGTTTTATAAAAGAAAAAAAGAAATTGAAGCCATTACAGCAAAGGCATTAGAATTAAAAAGGAAACTATTCATTTTAATTTTGAATAGGATGCGTACATTAGACAAAATGGTTAATGTACTGAAATCACATAGCAAAAGGAAAAGAGTAGTGAACAGAACAAACTTTTGTAAAGTGTTTTTAGGAAAGTGGATGCATAGTTCAAGTAGTGAACCTTTTTTTAATGAAGAGAGCTATTTTCAAAGTAATAGTTTGCTGCATGCAGTTGACACCAGAGGTCGTGCTTACGAAGTAAAAAATGGTTGCATAATGGAGAAGGAGATAATGGTTCCAAGAGATGAGGTACAAGTGATGGCAGATGAGGCTATGGGGAGACGTCCTAAAGCCCCAGTGTACACTTGGAATTGTAGTAGTATTTGCACTGTGCGTCAGGAATCTATTGACAAATTTCGTGAGTTTCTAAGAGAATATAGTAAAAAAAGTATAAAACAGAAGATTAAGGTGCTTCAAAGTCTAGATCCATGCAGAGTGAGAGAGAATACTGGTTTGCAGGGTCATTCTCTGGCTTGTCTATCTAGAAAAGTGTGTAATAGTGTTTTCCATCATTTTAGGATGCTGGCTGTTCATCATACTGAAATGAGAAAGTTTGTGAGACGGTTGTATTTTGCTAAAAGTCCAGCAATAAAGTTAGATGAATTGAATAGGGCTCTGTTCCGTGGAACGGTATCAGATGTAGAGAAGGTTGTTGATGAAATTCAGTTTTGTTACTTTGGTCCTGAACAAAACAGTGCAGAGAAGGACACAGTAAATGAGGAAGAAGTGGAAGAGAATGTAGAACCCTCTGTAAGTAAGACATTTAATGATCACATAACAAAATTTGCAATAATCTCTAATGAAAGACCAAATATTACTTGTATTTGTTGCCGCAGAACTCATTATAGAAAACAAACCAGGTATGTTGATCTCTACAGAAAGAGTGAAAATGAAGATAATTATAAGTGGAAGGATTTTGCCACATATATATTTCTTGAAAATTGTTTTGAATTGGGTGAAGTACAGCGTATTTGTAAATACTGTTACAACAAGTTAGAGGAAAATAGAATGCCGACCAGAGCTGTACATAATAATCTAGAATTGGATGCTATTCCTGCTGAACTTTCTGAATTAAATACATATGAGTCTATACTCATTCAATGTGTTCATCCGTTCCAGACCATAGTACGTATGGAGCCCAAAACTGGCAAATTACCTCCTTCTGATTTACTGAGAGGTTTAAAAGGTAGAGTGGTGTATTTGCCCTTGGATTTGAAAAAAAATATGGAAACTATTGATGCGGATACTTTGGAAACTGAACCATTAATTATTCTGGTTAATGGTGTACCTACAAAGAATAAGAAGATTTGGCAGGAGCTGGTAGATGTACGGAAAGTACAAAGAGCAAATTTGTATTTGAAAAGGAATAACAAATGGTATGAATCAATTTATATAGAAGAAGAAGAAGAAGAAGATTTACAAGAAGACACAGAAACACCAACTGGACAAATTGAAAAAGTGGACAAGTCAAAAGAAGAAGAAATTTATGAACATTTTAGCATACATCCTCTTCATTCAAAAGAAGTTATGGGAGACAATATTGATCTCTTTCAGATGAAGAAAGCAAAAGGAAGTCCCGTGAGTGTATGGGAGGAGAGCTTGGAAGCTCGATGTTTTCCCCAGCTGTTTCCTAAAGGAAAAGGAGGACGATACGATGAACGTCCGGAACAGATTCCAGCTTCTGAGTATCGGACTACAAGACTATATGCTGAAGATCCCAGATTTCGACAAAGTATTCCTTATTTGTTCCATCTTTTATTTGAAAGCGACTTGTCTGCACTGTCTTATGCAGTAAATCACATTTTAAAAAGTGGAGTACATTTACAAAATGTGTCTGCTAAGGATTTTATGGAGAAAGTGCAGCACCGAGATGATCATTTGGAAACACAACTGATCAATCTGATGGCTTGTCAGCGTGGGACAAATGAATATTGGTACCGACGCCATGGTGAATTAAAATGCATGTTACGGAATTTAGGAACACCAACATGGTTCGTTACCCTAAGCTGTGCGGAGTACGCTTGGGACGATTTACTGGATTTTCTACGAGAGGCAAATTCAAACATTAAAAACATCGAATACAAGACAGCAGGAGAACTGTGCTCATTGGATCCGGTTAATGTTTGCAGATATTTCAATCATAGATTTGAGGCTATGATGTCCTTCATCTGCAATAAAAAAAATCCACCTCTTGGAGAAGTAGTAGATTTCTTTTGGAGAAAAGAGTACCAGGCAAGAGGTGCTCCTCATATTCATATGCTGTTGTGGATCAAGGATGCCCCAAAGTTTGGAACAGATACTGATGAAGCAGTGTTATCTTACATTGAAGAATATGCAACATGTGCTATACCAAAAAGCACAGAAGAGAAAAAGTTAAAGGAGCAAGTTTTACGTTTCCAAAGTCATCGGTGTGGAAAATACTGTCGACGAAAATACAAGAGCAAAGATAAATACTACACTAAATGTCGATTTGGATTTCCTAGACCTGTTCTTTCAAATGGAAGAGTAAACAGTTTTATGTCAGCTGTGAGACATACTATCACAAGAAAATCACCTAAGAATACCTACAACCTTAAAAGAAAAGAAGAATCAAAAAATATAAATGACTACAACCCAGTCATTTTATCCATGTGGAACGCTAACATGGATATACAGTATGTAGCTGACAATTCAATTGCTGTTGCTCGATATGTAACGTCTTACATTACGAAATCAGAAAAAACAGAATTGAAGGAAATGTGGGAAGAGATTTCTCACGAGAAGACTGTCAGTAAGAAGCTGTACAGTTTCAGTTTGAAGATGTTATCGCATCGAGAAATTGGATCCTACGAATGTTCAGATAGGTTATCTTCTGCAAGTCTCTACTCGAAGTCAAGAAGAATAATTTGGGCAAGTTTAGGCCTTGCAGCAATGAGAAATCGGGTACTAAAATCTGTTGGAGAAATTGAATATTTGGCCGAGAATGACCCAGAAAGTACAGATATTTTGAAATCAAACATGTTGGACACATATTATCCCAAGAGAAGTCAACATCTGGAGAACATGTGTCTCTATGAAGTGCTGCAGAACTACATTTATTCACGGAAAGCCGCAGAAGACATCAACAATGGAAAATATAAAGTCATTGGTGAGGAAGGATGTTTGGTGAAGCAAACAAAAGGAAGTTTGATAAATCACAGGAAGCTGAGTTGCGACACTACTGACAAGAAGGAATTTTACTACTTGGCTCTTTTACAGTTGTTTAAACCATGGCGTACAGAGGATGAACTACTGGGAGTATTTCAAAGCTATGAAGATTCTTTTAATGCTTGCAAAGACAGCATACAATGCAGTACATTCTCAAGTTATCTGCAAATGTTAAATGAAGAAATTGAACAGGAAACTACAATTGCAGCAGAAATAGCTAGAGACAGTTCTCAGGACAGCCAAAGTTCAGAAACACTCAGTCAAGATCCCCTAGGACAACCAGTCGTGGAAAATGAAGCATCAATAGCCATGAATGAAGTGGAAACGGCTATGAATCAAGCTCAAGAAGAATTTATAGACTTACAAAATTTGGAAAGAAAACTGAACGAAGAGCAGCAACAAATTTATGAAGAGATCAGAAACAAAATTGATCACGGATTTCTACATGAAAAAAAGAGTGCTCATGCACATCATTTCATCCAATCAGGATGTATGTAAGCGGACAAGCTGGAACTGGAAAAAGTTTCCTAATTAAAGTCATCAGAAGCTACCTACAGCAAAAAACGGATTCTACTTTGTCTTGTGTGGTTACTGCTCCAACTGGGTTAGCAGCATATAACATAAAAGGAATCACTTTACATCGTTTGCTAATGTTACCAGTGGAGCATGAGAACAAAATACAATAAGCTAACTGGAGAAGCATCCTTGGAAGTTTCAAGAGTCTTGAAGAAGATGCAAGTTCTCATTATTGATGAGGTGAGCATGGTTTCAAACTTAATGCTTGCCTTTGTGCATTTAAGAATGCAGCAAATTCTGAAGACAGACTATGACATGTTATTTGGTGGAAAACACGTCATAGTTTTTGGAGATCTTTTGCAACTTACTCCAGTTAAAGGACAACCAGTGTTTAATACTGTGACACATGAAGACACAAAGAAGTCATTGGGAAGCATCGGAAATACAAATATTTGGTCCTTCTTTGAGTACAAGGAACTTACTAGTAATATGAGGCAAGCAAGCGATGAAGAATATGGAAGTATTCTGAAAGATATCAGAATTGGACTACTCACAGAAGTTGGCAAAAAAGCATTACAGAGTCGGCTGCTACATAATTTATTTCCAAAGGAAGAAATAGTTGCAGAGAAGATATACAAGAACATTGCAGAAAACAAAAGTATCATCTGCTTAATGCCAACTCTACGTGAATGCTCAATATTCAATGAGGAGCTTTTGAAATTGGAAAAGGAAGAGATCAGGAAATTAGAAGCAGTGGACAAAATTGAGGATGGAAGAATTACTGTCACAGTAACAGGCACACTGAAAAATAAATTGGATTCACTAGAGAAGAACATTTCCAAAACAGCTGGATTAGAAAAAAATCTATATGTTTGCATGAACTGTAGAGTATTTTTAAGGAGAAATTTGGATGTTGAAAAAGGTTTAGTTAATGGAGCTATGGGAAGAGTTGTGGGTTTTATTAATTATCAGAAAAAAGATGGAATTGAATGTTTAAAAATAAAATTTGATCAGATAGAAGAAGTTAAAGACATTTGTCGTTGTACAGTTCGTTTCATGCTTGTGAAAGACTTATATGTACGTAGGAAGCAGTTTCCATTTTCGCTAGCATATGCTGTAACTATTCACAAGTCTCAAGGATTGACTGTAGATTGTGCATTTGTGAACATTGGTTCAACTGTGTTCAAAGAAGGTATGGCATATGTTGCTTTGTCACGAGTGAAAACATTATCAGGTTTATTCATGATAGACTTTGATGACTCAAAAGTTAGTGCTGATACAAATTGTGTAAAGGAGTATAATAGATTAAGAAGAAGCTATGCTCCTCATTTAGGTCAGTATCCTGTGTTGGAGAAACGTGTAGTTTCTCGTAAAAGGAGAAATGAGAATATCTGTGATGAAGATGTACAGAGGAGGAAAAAAAAGAGGAGTGATGTAATTGCAAGCAAAAAGAGTAAGGAAAAAGAAGAACAGGTTGTAGGATGTCATTTTGAAAATAGCTCTGGTGTCAACTGCTACGCAAATGTAGTGCTGAATGTTGCATTTTATCTGGAAAGTTTGCAAGAGCAGATAATAGTAAATCAGGGAAAAAGATTCTGTTCAGAGCTGAGTCTCCTTTTTCAAAAGCTGAGTAATGATAAAACTCAAATAGAAAGTGCTACTGAAATTAGAAAACTTTTAGATGTATGTTCAGGACGAACACAGGTTTCTCAAAATGAACAGCAAGATGCACACGAATTTTTGATGTTTTTTCTTCAGGTACTGGAAGAAGAAGAAGTTGCAATTGATAATTTATTTGGTCTCTCTTATAAATGGGAACATAGTTGTGAAAACTGTTATAATATATGTGGCTCTAATGTTGATAATGAAAGGTTTATTTTTTTGACATTGCCAGAGACTAAAACAGTCACTTTTGCTAAATTAGTTAAAGATGCTAATCATAGCATGCAATGCGGTGAGTGTCAATCTGACATGTTTTCAACATTAATTTTAAAGGAATACGGACAGTATGTAATTTTAATGATGCAACGATGTAGAGCTGATGGTTCAAAATTGGATACTTTAATAAAGAAGTTTACAGGACAGCAATTATCAATTTCAGGAAAAACTTTTGTAACTGTTGCAATAATTTTCCATGAAGGACCTACTGTTACTTCTGGACATTACACAGTTTATCTTAAATGTGAAAAAGGCTGGACACTGTGTAATGATTCCCAATTGGTTTTTAAGCAACGTTTGCCTTTTGATTTAGCAAATTCCTATCTAATCTTCCTGAAACCTAAATTTTAGAGAGACTTGGCAAGATCTGGACAAAACAATTTTACCATTTGATTGGATTACCATTGGAATTTTCAAAAATAAAGATTTTTTAAATTATCATTTGGCCTAATGGAAAGATAACCAATTGTAATGTGGACTTTTTTAATTTTTAATGAAACTTTCGAAAACCAAAAATTTAGAGAAAATCGGTAACATCTGCACAATTTAAAGTTTGGAATGTTATTGGAGTGCCATTGGAAATTTTTTCAAAAAAGATTTTTTAAATTACTATTTGGCCATGTGGAAAGGTAACCAATTCTATTGTGGACTTAATAAATTATTAATAAATATTTAGGGAACCAATATGTTACAGAGAATCGGTGAGATCTGTACAAATAAAACTTTAGAATTTTATTGGATTACCATTGGAAATTTAATCAAAAAAGAATTTTAAAATTACTATTTGGCCTAAAGGAAATGGAACCAGATGTAATGTGGAGTTATTTGAGATATAATATTGTGATTATACTTCTGAAACAAACATATCAGACGGTATTTTAAAGAAATAAGTATTGATATTAGATGATATTTTTTTAGAATATTATGCATTTCTATAATGTTAAGTTTAAGTAAAAAGAGATTCTGGGCTTTTTTAATACAATCTTTGAGATTGTTATTTTTTTTTGCCCGCTGTAAAATGATGAATGCAATTGCTTTCACAATTTATAGTGAAATGCAATATATTCTGAAAACAGCAAAAATAAGGCAAAAATATTTTTTGATAAATATGTAAATATGTGTACTGTATTATAAAATGTTTTAAAAATATTAATACTTTTTTCTTTTTTTTCAGATTGATATAGAAAATTTTCGAAAACTAGAACCATTTTTAAAGCAATTTTTTTAAAAAACAAATGAATAAATATTTTTTTGAGTGGGTATGGTAAGTCAATAATAATAATTGTAGTCTCTCAAGGACCTTGTAATGTGATAATTGATTTTTAGTGTTTTTTAAAAAAAAAATAATAATTACGCGCACCGTACGCGTACGGTAAAAAAAAAAAAAAAAAAAGTTTTTAAAAACATATATAAAAAAAAGATGAAAGATAAGGTTGGCTCTTAAAAGAGCCATTGTGTTCATGCAGGGACAGAGGAAAGAAAGATTGGGAAAATTAGTCTCTGCGACAAGTGTGCTGATCTATTTTGTTGTTCACTAGGGAAACACTGGTCTCCCTATGACAAATTAGATCATGACAAGAGGCGCATCGAATATCAACCCTCAGAAATCGAGGGTTAATTTCCTGAGGGCCAGCAAAAGGAGATGCTCCCCCCACAGATGAAGGGCTCACCTGACCTGCAGAAGAAGGACTCAGCCCTGCAGATGATGGTCCAGGCTGAGCTGCTGTGGATGTGCTTGGTTGACTTACTGAAGGGTTACCTCCAAAAAGTCGAGCATGTGTCCTTTTGTGTACATCCTTGAGGTGCCTCATCATGGTATGATTCCCAAAGGAATACTTCCTGTCAGGATTACCTCTTGAAAGTACACGCTGACACAGCTTGCAAGTCACTAAGGGTGCATTTACCTTTAGCTGGCCTTCAGGAAAAGTAAAATAATCCCATACATAAGAGGTCTTTTGTTTCCTCGCTCTCTGCCTCAAGGTAGTGCTGCTAGTGCTAGCCTCACTCTCAGAAGGGCTCTGCTGTTCTGCCATCGTATCACAAAGACAACCCAGCTCCTTCTCCTAAGGGATCACAAGCAGAAATGAGGGGAATGGGTGTGGTGTAGGAGAGTTCTAGAACTGAAAGTAGTTTCATCCAATCAAAAGTTGTGTTTCATGATCACATGACCTACCGTACGCTTACAGTACGCTTACGGTGCGCTTACGGCAAAAGTACGCATGCGCGTAAAAAAGACACGCGCTTGCGCGCATGCGCATAACAGTCACTACCCGACACTTCCGCGTAACGTGCGCGTGTAGCGTACACGCGTACGCGTCCCACGCGGAGTACGCGCGGCTACGCAAATTGCGTAACTATACGCAAACAGCGTAGATAAATTACGGGCATTGCGTAAACCGTACGCTTACCGTAAGCTTACGGTACGCGTACTAAAAAAAAATAAAAAAAAAAGGAAAAAATGTATTGCTAATAAATTTTACCTGTTTATTTTATAAAATATTTTTAAAAAAAACATATTATAGAATTTTAAAAATTTAACCATAGTCTTAAAAAAAGGATAGAAAATTAAAAAAAATATATGTTTAAAAAATAGAAGAAAATAAAAAAATTAGCATTTAAAAAACCTTGCAAATTCACTGAAAAAACCATGGGTTTCACACACGTTATAGTTACGAATTAGCATTTAAAAAACCTTGCAAATTCACTGAAAAAACCATGGGTTTCACACACGTTATAGTTAGGAATTAGCATTTAAAAAACCTTGCAAATTCACTGAAAAAAACATGGGTTTCACACACGTTATAGTTAGGAATTAGCATTTAAAAAAACCTTAGAAATTCAATGAAAAAACCAAAGGTTTCACACATGTTATAGTTAGCTGGACATTTCACTCGTAAAAAACCAATGAAATTCCCCCGTTATAGTTAGTTCAGCTAACTATAACTTGCGCGCCCGCAATGCACTGCTGATGACGTCACATATTACATCACTCATGACATGGTCAGTGACATCACTCATGACATCACTGATGACATCTCAAATGACATCACTGATGACATCACTGATGACATCATCCTAGTGATAGAGTGGCAGACCACCTCTGCCCCTAATATAACCTTTGATACACACATTCAAAAATAGAAATTAAAAATTTAAAAACAATGGACATACCAATACCAGTTACAACAACCTCTTCAGTAATTCAAAGATCCACATACACATCCACTCATTCACCAACAGTCCTGTACAGTCACTCATACATGTACTCACTCATCATATGTACTCATACACCTATACATCCTGTTACACAATGCCACTCATCCATAGAGTTACTCACCCACATAGTCACTCATGCTAATAAAGAATCAAACATACATTTACTTGCATATACAGTTATACACACACCACCACACTTACTTCTACGGAAACTTACACATACTTAGTCTTTTAAACAATCACTTATAGAAACACATACTTATTCATACAGGAACTCTTTCAATATCTCACTCTCACATATACTCACTTATATACACCAATAGTCACATATACTAGTTTAAAACATATGTAGTTACTCAAAAAGACACTATTGAGACAGTCATTCACTCACTAACACACCCATACACACACTCATCCACCCATACAGTCCTGCACACATGCTGTGTTCAACACATACAAACAGTGAGTCACTCATTCATGCACCTATGCACTACGTAATACCCCCCACCGAACCATGCAGACACTCAGACTGATACTCAAAAAACCAACTAATAACCTATGTAGACACCCATGTAGCTACTCACCAACCCATGCAGCCACTTATACACAAAGTGAGAGACTGATACAGATATTTACATATTTAAACATTACTCACTAAGCCATGTATTCACTATGATACACTTAATCAGTGAGTTACACAATCAATTTTTCAAAAACAAATCATCCATTTAGACACTTATATACCCATTTATTCTTCCATCGACCTTGAGATATACATATATAAAACATATTTAATTTTCAGAAAAACAGCCATTCACTGGATGATGTCATCAGTGATGTCATTTGAGATGTCATCAGTGATGTCATGAGTGATGTCACTGACCATGTCATGAGTGATGTAATATGTGACGTCATCAGCAGTGCATTGCGGGAGCGCGAGTTATAGTTAGCTGAACTAACTATAACGGGGGAATTTCATTGGTTTTTTACGAGTGAAATGTCCAGCTAACTATAACATGTGTGAAACCTTTGTTTTTTTCATTGAATTTCTAAGGTTTTTTAAATGCTAATTCCTAACTATAACGTGTGTGAAACCCATGGTTTTTTCAGTGAATTTGCAAGGTTTTTTAAATGCTAATTCCTAACTATAACGTGTGTGAAACCCATGGTTTTTTCAGTGAATATATATATATATATATATATATATATATATATATATATATATATATATATATATATATATATATATATATATATATATATATATATATATATATATATATATATATATATATATATATATTGCCTACAGGTGGTTGCCAGCAGGTAGTTATACTTAGGACCAAAGGTTTTTGTTTTGCAAATAACTTTTGCACCGCCTGACGAATCTTCCCAATTTTTTTTAAAAGCTTCCACTTTTTGGTTCAGCTGCTATGGTGAAACAATTGGGTTGATCCATCAAGCGGGGGGGGGGGGAGAAAAAAAGGGGGTCCCAAAACTCATTTTTCCCGATGTTATGTCCATGGGGATTTTTCAGTTTTTGAACATGACTACAGCCCGAACCACTGAACGTAATTTCACCAAATTTGGCAAAAAGCTAGATGTTGGTCCAGAAAGAGTGTTTTTTGTGATTTGGTGTAAATCCGTTCAGTAGTTTCAGAGATATTTAGGTTTAAAAACTATAGATATCTCGGAGTCCAACAGCCTACTAAAACCCTACTGAAAATTGATTGGCTGCCAATACTTCAAGCAGAAAATGTTGGCAGCCATCTTTGGACTCGGTTTAAGAGAGTACCACTAAAAAAAATGGGCAGGGTAGAAATAACCTGATTCTGTAGGCCAAAAAAGGGATTTTTTTCAAAACTATTTAGTGGGATCCATGGATCTGAGTGAAAAGAGAAAAAAAAAGCACTGTCTCCAGTGCTTTGTTATTAATTGGCCCCTGGGATGGCAAGGTCCCGGGGTCCGCCACCTCCCCAAGCCAAAATGTGAATTTTAATAAAGGGGGACCCGACTGGCCCACCCGCTGCCACAGGGACCACCACCTCCTCAGGGCAAAATAAAACAAAAAACGCTGGGGGGGGTGGTTGCATGCCCACACAGAGCCCTGAGGACCACCACCTCCCTGAGGCAACACTTTAGTTTTAACTTTGAGGTGCCATGCAGCGCCCGCTGCCCCTGGGACCACCAACTCAACTGGGGCTGTGTAGTCCAATGGAAGGGGGCCACACCAAGCCCTAGATGTCCTAGGGACTGCCACCCCCCAGGGCCTTCACCAGCAATGTCCTGGGTGCCCACCCCCGGGACATTGCAGTTTGCTATGGCTAAGCCATAGCAAACACTGATCTGCTTCTAGTAAGCAAGAGCAAAATTGTTTTTACACACACGTGGCACCCTCCCCTCTTTTACCAGTGAGTAAAAAAGTTAGTAGTGGCCAGGCCCCAGGGGATGGGGTCCCTGAGGCCAAAATAGACCCTGGAAGGGGGGCCATGTGGCCCCTTCCCCCTTTCATAAAGTACTGGCTCCGGGGGACGGGGTGCTTAGGGCCCAGGGAAGGGGGCCACATGGCCCCTATCCTTAAAAATTGAAAAAAGAAATAAAAAAGTCAGCAATAAAAAAGGGTGTGTAAGTAATACCATTACTTACACACCCACTCACTGATTCATAGATCTACACACAAATGAACTCACTGACCAATACAGCCACTCATGCACTAAAATGCCCACTGACATATCTACTTATACACCCATATAGCCACTCACACACTGAGTTAGTCATCCATAGAGCTACTCACACAGCCAATCACTCACCCATACAATCACACAACAACTTACTCACCCATACAGTTACACTCCCCCACTTACATACTCATGCATATTCTAACACGTACTCACTCACCTATACAGTCACTGACGCAAGCACACACTCACCCAAACAGCCACTCTCACATTCACCCACTCACCCATACAGTCACTCATATTCCACATCATTCACCTATACTGCCTTTCACATACCCAGTTACTCACCTATATACCACTGACACATCCACTCACTCAACTACACAGCCATACAAACACTCACTCACCAATACAGCCCCCACACACACACTCACTAACCCATACAGCCACTGACTCACCCACTCACTCACTCATCCATACAGGCAGTCACACGCCGCCTCACCCACCCACACAGACACTCAGACACAGATATGGGTACTCAGACAACCAATCAATCACCCATACAGCAACTCATGTACCCACTCCCACACTCATACAGCCACTTAGAAACCAACTGACAGACTTATACAAACATTCACACAACCAGTCAACAGTGGTTGCTCGCAGAGGGAGTTTTGCGGGGCTGGGGAGGAGCACGGTGGGTGGTAGTGGACTCTGACATACAGCAGAACATAGTAAAGTAAAAAAATAAATAAATAAAACAATCTGCCTTGCGCGAGCTGCATCACCAACTCGGCGATGCAGCACAAGCAGGGTAAATTGTTTTATTTATTTATTTACTTACTTTACTCCGTTCCACCGTATGTCGGAGTCCACTACTCCCCCACCCTGCCGCTCCCCCCCACCCTACCACCCCACAGCACTCCCTCTGCGAGCCACCACTGCCAGTCACTCACCTAAGCATTCACTGAGACACCTAATCGCTCACTTATATAGTCAGTCACACACCCATTGAAACATCCATAAAGGCACTCATACACCCACTGATTCACCAATAAACCTTGGTCTATATATTTAACACTCATAAACTTTTTTTAAACATTCATAGTCACTGGATTATGTCATCAGTGATGTAATTTGAGATGTGATCAGGGATGTCAGGAGTGATGTAATATGTGAGGTTATGAGCAGCACATTATGTATATATATATATAGTTACCTCAGCTAAGAGAAATCCTGCCCTCGAATCCTTAGGGAATTTCTATTTTATTAGAAGCACTTGCAAATAGGAAGGCATTTTGTCTGATCACACAGTCTTTATCAACCTACAGAGCCTGCCATTTCACTCCACATTTAAACCCTCACAACAGGTGAGGACAATTGCATAAACATAAACAAGCTACTGGTACTTCTTTTAAATTTCACCATGTTTCTGTTTTGCATTCACTTGTTGACATAAAATAAAATTCTCAGCGCAATGAAAAGTTCTTGCAGTTTATATATTTACAAGTGGAAAGGTTATTACTTCCAGTTTGTTCGTAGCCCGAGTGCTGCACATTTCATTATTTAAACAACTTTCATAACATCAAAGTCTTTTCAGCCCTTCACATATGGCTGTATCTGAAAGCTGTCAGCCTCTGGTATTGTCTCTTCAAATTTACAAGTTTAAATAATAATTTAATGAATAACATGAATGTCAATGAAGTAATACATCTAAAATATAATAGTTCTAATAATATAAAAATGAAAAAATATATAATTTGATGTAGGGTAAGATTGTCTGCTCTAAATGCAGACTCAGGGACCTATGCCTTAGGCCCATCTATATACATGAAGGGGTGGGTTTTGTTTCTCATTGCTCAGTGTGCTCTAAATGCAAGTCACGAAACATAGAGGAAAATT
Source organism: Triturus cristatus (assembly GCF_964204655.1). Classification (NCBI taxonomy): domain Eukaryota; kingdom Metazoa; phylum Chordata; class Amphibia; order Caudata; family Salamandridae; genus Triturus; species Triturus cristatus. Next base: position 312,596,861 of record NC_140580.1, on the reverse strand, counting down.
CATACATCAATACGACGAGATTTAGAAATCAATCAAACATTTCCCAAACATTTGGGGGGGAGGGAAGGGGTCAGAACCCCTATTCTAACTCTAATTTGTCATAAATTGGGTAAAGTGTATATATGTGGGTAGGTCAAATTGACTATTCTAAATCCGGTCCCAGAAACATGAGGGGAAGTGAATTTATTTGGGGGGATAGGGGGTTATCTTTAATAATCCAATGCAATTTCAAAATAGGTTGTGGAAAGTGTATGTCTTTGGGGGCAGATTTAAGATGATAACTCCAGCCCAACATGAATTTGGGCAAGTGCATATATCTGAAAAAGGTACAGTTAATTTTTCTAACTCCTTCCACAGAAAACATTGGGGAAGGTGCATATATTTGAGAGGGAGAGTTGTCAGCTTAAATTTTTCCAGCCAAACATGAACTGGACAAAGAAGATATTTTGCATGGGAGGTCACATTTGCTAGTTTACCTGAGGTCCTCATAACTTAGAGAGAGTGAAACTATTTGGGGTGGGGTTCTGATTAACTTCTCAAGCTGCAGTTTGAAAAAGCATTTGTGAGAGAGCATATGCTGGTGGGGGGTCAGCTTCACTATTATAACTTCAGCATAGCATGTATTTGGGGAAAAATAATATTTTTAGTGGAGTCATATTCACTTTTCTAACTCCATTCCAACAAAAATTGGGGCAAGTGCATATATGATATTGAGACTATGATCTTTATTCTCCTTTATTAGGTCTGGAATAAAGCTGTCCATTTAATCCTTATAGTAAATTTTTCAACTGGTTTAATATTTTCTATGTTTGCAGGATGCACATTCATTGGACAGTGGATTGTGATTTTAGGGTTGTATGGTTATGTTCACTAATGTAATTTTTTTCCATGGACAGGTTAATTGGAATCACCCTCATATTTTCTACACAGCAATTTATGATCAATTTTACTCTGTCCTCTAGTCCCAATGAAGGTGAGAGGGTCATTAACATTACCTACAATTTGGGGATTCATAACAGTCATGTTGTATTTAAAAACTAGCTTATTCAGAGAGGGAACATAGTGGGATTAACTGAAGTGTTCCATGTCTTCTTCGACAGAATCACTTATACCACACCTTGTTCAAAGTTGCATTGCATTTAGATAAATTGAAATCTCCAGCTCAAATTATAAACACATCCTCCACCTTGTCTGAGAGAGATCTCTCCAGTGCATTGCCCATGTCTTCTTCTACCTTCGTGTTGTTGAATGTGTTGTTATAGTAATTTATTGCTAAGATATCTGGGTTTGAATCCAGTCTTAATAAGACACATTGATAGTAAGGTGAAACAAGAGAGGATTTAAGTATCCTAAAAGGGGCATCAGTAGAAATTAGCACATTTATACCACCTTTGCTCTACCCTTTCTAGATTCTACAGCAGGTGTACATGGTGAAATGAAACCATCTAAATCAAAATATTTAACATCCGTGTTTCCAGTACACAAGTTATCTGAGCTCCCTTAACAAATCTCGCCCAGTCAGCTGTTGATGGTTTGTTCGCTCGGCCAGCAATATTCCACAATACTAATAATGATCTTTGAAGGACTTTCAAATGGCCGACCATCTGACCAGAATTATTTCTTCCTCTACTGACGTTTTGACAGCTCTTAATTCTGCTCCTTGGTGTACTGGTAATACCTTTATATCAGATATCAGGTCAGAATTGACAGTACTTGTAAGTCAATCAGTTCCCTCCAATGTGGATAGTGGGCGCAAAAGGATTGCTCAGTGGGATCCCTGGAGTCACAGGACCTACCAGGCTGCTTTGAGTGTATATATCATCCTTATTTAGGGGAGTAGAGAAGCGAGTAGGTCTGTAAAAGAAACTCAAAGGGACTTCTTTGATGTTACTCCCATTGTTCATATATTGGGTGCTTGTTAGAATACTTTACACCATATAAGGATGTCTGAAATGCACTATTACACAATCTCCTTCTTGCGACTTCCTCGATGGACCTATCCAAGATACTTTTCTAACCATTATTATTTCCTGGGACAAAGGTTCACCATACATGTCCTTTGTGCAGACTAATTTATAACTTTGTTTTTCATGATGATTTCAGAATCGGGACTCATACTAGAGTAAAAACATTGGAGGTGGACTCCGGTGAGGGAGGTGGAAAATGTTGCCAGGTGAAAATTTAGATTGTCCTCTATCTTTGTTTTGCTGAATTCTAGAGGGCATTTCCTGCCTGTTGTAAAAATGTTTTCCTGTGATACTTCGTAGTGGGTTGGTTGCCACCCTAAGATTTGACAAACAAAGATCGTAAATATTGTCACTTAGGTCTATGTGAATTTTCCTTGAATTTTGTGAAGACATTTACTGTGTGTACTCTTTTACATGCATTGCCTAAAAAAGAGGTTATACTTGTTTAGAAGGAGAACAGAAGGCATTTGAAAGATTGAAACAAGCTAGTTTGGCAGTTCCTCCCCTACTTTTTTTCCTCACTTCTCACAAGAGTATCTTCACAATGCATGCCAGCTCTGAAGAACTGAGCATAGTTTTTATTTATATTTGTAAGAGCTAGGAAAAAAACTGCAAGTTTTGCATTAAGTCCTTTATCTGCTGCTGAAACAAAGTTCTCCATTATTGCAAGGGAGGCATTTGCTTATGCTTTGGGTTTAGAACATAACAAAAGTGTCATGTAGTCCAGGATTGCATAACAATTGACTGTTTGTCTGCTGTTTGCTATTAGACACATGTTTCAAGGGCAAGACTGAGTGCATTGAGGATCGTGTGATTGCTTCTGAAAGTGATGTCTTAAACATTTGCCACAGTTTTCTGAAGAGATATTTAATGAGTGTATGTCCCAAGATCATATGCCTAGTCACAAAGGGGAATCAATGTGCGGAAGTCTGTGGATATATACATTTCCTTCAACACCTAGGAGATCTCCACCTGGAGTATATACACCGATTCCAAGTGGAAAGCTCCACTAAGTAGAAGGATTTACAAATCTCCACACCCTTATACAAGGTGTAGCGACTCATACCGCTAACATTATGATCATATTGTACATTTCCAGTTGGATTTCTACTATATGCTTCTTTGGGGAGGTCTCACCTCTGGGTGTGGGGAAGTCCGAATGGAAAGGAATAGAGAAACACCATAGCGATGATCTAAAACACGAACATCTCCCTCAAAATAACTCCTGAAGCATATAAATAAAGCACACAATGTATTTTTTGCCCTCTTCACCTTGGACTGGCTTCAGATTCCAAGATACAGGCAGCCGAAATCAAGAGCAATAGCACTGGGGAGGAGGCAGACCTTTTCAATTCTTCATTACAAGGCGCAACATAGACTGCATCAATACACCATGAGAGACCTAAAACAAATGATAGAATCAGTGGATGTGGGTAAAGGAGAAGTCTGTACCTCAAATAATTGAAAAGAAATAAATATAAAATAAGACAATTACATATTGTTGACATTTAAAAAAAAAGAATTTTATTTTATTTTTCTATTTTCTTCTTGCAATGATAGTTTCTTGTCTCCATTGATTTTTATGGAAGTGTTTGGCCATGTATGGTTCTTGGCTCACTTAAAAGTGATGGCTAGATTAGATTTGGGCCTCTTTTGTCAGTAGTACTGCCTACATATATTTAAGTCTAACATTTGTGAAAAGCAATTGTATTACTCTTCTTTGAGTAGGTTTTATTATTTGCATGTTTCTCCCTAAATCCCTCCTTCATGTTTCCGTAATCTCACCCATCAAGCAGTAAACATTTCTGGTGGGCATGTCCAACATGGAGGACAGGATAGTTGTCTAAATATGAGCTCCAGGCCGTCACCACATTTATCTGCCTAAATTCCCACATGAACTGCAGATCCCAGTTCACCAGAGATGAGTGTGGTCCCCCAACCCCAACCCAGAGCTGTGGGAGGCTCTAGCAGATGTGGGCACGCCACTGGAGCCCGTGCTACATGCCGGGAGATGTGCCTAACCCGGTGGTGGATTTGGAGATCAGGCTCTGCACAAGCCACACTCGGTGAGACCACGGTTCCTTGGAACAGTGGAATAGCAGTGCCCAAGGCCAGTATCTGCTTTAACATCCCAAAGGGCGCTGAGAGACCTGCGGCATACTAGCTGCCCCCGGTTTAAGTTACCGCGTCAGCTACTGCATATTAGGTCGCAAAAAGATAATCCCCCTACATACAGAAGACTATGCGGAGGCCCAGGAGACACTCTTGGCCCTGATCCTTGTGCTGGTGCTATGCCAGGGCCCCCCGGCTTGATCACTGCCAAAGACGCATCTAACAGACGGCATGCTGAGGCTGTGGTGTGTGCCGGGGCCCTCACTTATTTTTTGCAGTTTAGTAGAATCGAAGTGACATTATAGAGGGTACTGTGAATCTGGAACACCCCTTCCCTGCAGTCATCTTTTAATTTTATGGGGAGAATAGATCGAATCAATTGGAGGTTTGGTAGGTCACACTATAAGGCTGATGACAAGGCCCTAATCACCTGCCACCACAGATCATAGATCATCGCAGTCGCATGCTTTGGGAAGGATGTCACTCTGGGAGTTGAAAATCTGTGTTTTTATAAAGGAGATTGCCTCACTGCAGGAATGCCGCCTCGCAATTCATCATGCATACTGCGCATCTTCCCTCTCCTCCCTCCAGTCCTGCAACTATCCCTTATGACTGACGTGAGCGGTATGGTCTGATTGCCTGGGGTGATTCACTAAAGCACTGGTCGTAGATACACAGACTATCAACCTGTAGACACTGCTGCCTGGGATTGGTAAGAGACCCCCCACAGTGCAATTCACAGATGCTCTTTACGGGTCTGACGGCCCATGTGGTGGCTGTTGGAGCCTTCTGAAGAGTAGCAATGTGCTGTCAATGCTACTGGTTCTGCCTGAAGTGGTGATCTACGTGTGCTCCACAATATTGCCTGACTCTCCTGACTGTGTGATGCGCCCCCACTGTGCTGATCATGCTGGGATGCCCTATTATATCACTGATACCCTCTCCCCTTTGTCCTTACCCAGCAGACATATTCTACGTAGTTTTGTTTCAACATGTCTTAAGGAAAATTTGGTGAATGTGGAGGTGGACAAATGTGCGCACTACCACAGACCTAAGCCATCCCGTGCACCAATTGGCCATAGACCACCACTTGCAAGATCACACAGAGAAATTTACCGAACTGTTGGTAGCTGTCAATAACTCCCTGGAGCCCAAACTGCACTCTTTAATGTTTGACATGGGGTTCCTTTGTGAGAAACACAAAAAACTACAGAACAGAGTGATAGATGCAGATACAGAATTGGCAACAGTTTGTCTATCTGTGATGGAACCCCAACAACAGATAGAAATGCTTCAGAGGGAAGTGGAGAACCTGTGGGCCAGGGCCGATGATGAAGAGGGGCGCTCCCTTACTAGACATTAGAATGGTGGATGTCCCCGTGGGCACGGAAGGCCCAGGTATGGACCTATTCCTGGAGATATGGCTGGCGGAGCAGGTACTAGGGGGACATATCACCAAAATATTTTCTGTCGAAAGAGCACACAGAGTACCAGCACATCGCCCAGCCGCAGGAGCCTCCCTCAACCAGTAGTGGCAAGATTATTTAACTTCAGGGAAAGGGACAATATCTTACAGCTTGCTAGAACCAAGGGCCCTTGGACTGTGGAAAACAACACTGTAACAATCTTCCAGGATTACACGGTTGAGATATGAAAAATGCAAGATTCATTCCGTGGGATGAAACAAAGGCTATGTACACTGGATAGTAAATATGCACTGTTATTCCCCTCAAAAGTAAGGGTGATTTCAGGCAGCAGGACTTTTTTTCAGACACCCATGAAGGTGTGGACCAGGCAAGAATCACAAGGTGACTATCAGCGCTCCTCCCAAATGGTATGGGAAAGGGACTGGTGTTATATTCCATATAGGTACCTTATATAGGTGCAGGTAACATCACAACCTTTCACCTATATTCTTCCCTACATTAAAAACATAACGGTTCTTAGCCACTAACCTTTTACCTAGATACAACACTGCATTCAGAAAGCAGGTTTTTCCCTGATTTGTATCTCATACATTATGCATAAGGCTTCTTGGAAGCACAGTAGTACTAACAGCAGGACTGACATCTCCTGTGTAATATCTCTGTATAAAGTTCAAGGCCAACGTCATCCTTTATGCCCACACAGTAACACAGCAAGGTAGGACCCCTGGAAAGACCTATGGGTATATATACGTCATGTCTTGCTTAGAAAGACAGAGGAGACCGGGACTTTCTTGCTGACACACTGACCAGAAACGCTGAGGTTCCTGCATGCAGATGCTCCAGCTAGAAGTGGACCAACATCCCTTGCGGGGTCTCCAACTCGAGACCAGGATGGGGCCCCACACTCTCTAATTCTCAGGTAATGCGGTGGAGTAGATCCCCCAGGGATTCTTAGCATAACACCTAAATAAATGCTAGATACATTTAGGTATATCTAGTTAGGGAGACATCGTAGGAGTACACACTCATCATGTTTTTATGTACTCGTATATATTCATGTTTACTGCGAAATGGTAGAACCGTACCATCCCTTTACTTTCGTAGTGCTGCGAATCATATATCTCTGCTACTGTCTAATGGTTGTTGCAGCTCATCTATTCTACCCTAGAATAACAACTGTTCAATAAATCCTTATTGAAACTCCCAGTATGTTTATTATGTGTATCTCTGAGACACACTAAGTGAGCATGATTGACTAAGCGAAAAGTAGGACATTGTTTCCACGATCCTGGGGGATCAGGGTTGTCATGTTCTGAGGTTGCCAGAGACTATCCTCCCCCCAATATGAGGAGATTCTAGTAGCACTGTGAGCTAGTTGATACTGACAGGCTAACATATCCAGTGGGGGTGCACAGATCAGTCTGCCACCAGTCCCACAGTTTATGTTATCCAAAACATGCAGATCCTGTATAGGTTATATAGGAACTACATGACATGGTGCCACCAACGTTAATTGGGTACTTATTTAACAGTAGAATCTGAGTAGTTCAGTCGTGCTATTCTCAGAGGCCCCTACTCACAAAATACCGGAGACGACTGGAGTGGGTGGGCACAAACTCCACCACAGCTGAGTAGGCGAAAAATCCTATTTATTAGCTGTTGGTTAATCAAGCTTGAAGGACACATTCAGGCACATGCATCAAACATGCCATTTGCGATTACTTATTAGCGAAAAATAAGGATTAGCTAATAAGGAAGCGTAAATGCCTATGCATGTAGGAATCGCTGAGAAAATAGCGATTCCTGCAAATTCCTTAATTGCGACTCGCAAATTGGAACTCACAATTAAGGAATGGCTCCCCATTCATTCCTATGGGCCTACATGCCCATAGGAATGAATGGGAGATTTCATGCGCAATTTGCGATTACCAATAGGTACTCGCAAATTGCGCATGCAATTTCAAGGGTGCAAGAGTGTCAAAATGACACCCTGTTTCACTCCTGAAATAGTGATGTGCACCCATGTTGTGCACACACATGCCCCAAGGGCATGTGTGTGCGCAACTTGAAACTTTGAAAAATGCACTAAAGTGCATTTTTCAAAGAATTTGCAAATTACCATCAAGTTCAACCTCATGGTAATTTGTGCCCCCTATTAGCGAAATCGTTATTCTAAAGTGGTTCTTGCATTGCATTTAAGGAATCGCAAATTGCGATTCCATATATGCAATCGCAATTTGAGAAATCGCAAATAATTGTGAAGTCTCAAATTGCGAGTGCCTTGAACCTTGATGCATCGCAAATGCCCTTTTTGTGGGCGCAAACTAACGATTTTTGCGAATCGCACCGTTTGCGCTCGCAAAAATGGTTGATGCATGTGCCTGATGGTTCCCAAAATTGTGCATAAACACAGTAGCTTGGTTCCCTTGAAAAGTTATTTGGTGTTCTAAAAACAATGACTAACCAGGAGTTAGATCCAATGCAACAAGCACTGCCCCGACCTGAAGGGGAAGATGCAGATGCAATACAAATTGCACCAAACTTCAGAAATACGGTCACCCTGAGACTACTAGAGAATGGTTTATCATCTAGGGGTGGCTTAGTAGTTTTCGTGATTGAGGCACACAAATCAAACATAACAGAGGTATTTTATTTGTGGGTTACATTCCCAGCAGCAAATGAAAGAAGAAAAACATTTCACTCCTACACGGAAGGAGATGCACCAGTGGAATATTTTCCGTTCAAGAACATTGAATTTCCGCTCACGTACCAGGAACATTTATACTGCTTTAGAGGCACCCACCCCACATAAGAAGAAGAATAAGACTCGGCCCGCTCGGAGGAGAAGGGGCAACATGACTGGTCTTAGCGGCCTACACACCACATCCTGACATTGACACAATGCCACAGGTAGACTTACTCATTCAACACAAAGATTTAATAAAAATATACAGAAACTTGACACAATTCATATGAGGAAATTTACAGTCCAACCAGCAATAGGTGCAACCAATGGAACTCAAGCTCAGGGTACAGCAACTAAAATCACACCACAAACATTACATGCAGTGATGGGCAAAATGTCCTCTAAACATTAACAAATGCCATTCTGGGTAGCTCAGAAAATAACACAGTTCGAGGCAGTGTTCCCGAATACTACCCCGTATTAAGAACACAGAATGCTAACAATCTGCTTGACCATGGGGATAACACCACAAGTAGAGGATTGTACCACTTGGGGTACAGTCTTTGCTGCCATTTACGCCAGAACTCATGGTATTCCTTCATTAGCAGTGATACCAGATGTATTAAAACAAATACAAAACGAGTATGGAGCAGAGCCTGCTCTGAATTTAGGGATGAAGGTACTAGGTAACTATGCCCATGTATCAGCCATAATACTAGCTAATATTAAAGGGTAAGTAGCTTCAGTGGCAATCTGCCAATTCCTAAGGGAGTTCAGTCCTTTAGAACAGGAACACGAACTACCGAAAATAATTGAAACTGCGTGTGCAGAATTAGGCAGAGACAGTTTGGGTGGGAAAGCTTTAAAACCACAACTGATGGGCCATTCTGAAAAGGACACTTCAAAACAGACACCTGCTCCAGCTAAAATGAAGTGGGATGATAAAAAACAACATTTGAGCAGATCTCAATCCCGAGGTGGATCTCCTCCACATGAGCCCTCCTAAAAGAGGTATAACCTCAGGAATAGGAATAATAATAGGAAACCTGACAGGTATCAGGATACTGATACATGTTCCTCTCATTCCTTTCAGGGTTCATCGAAAAACTCTGAGAGGGAAGGACGTCAGAAAGACAAGAAGACAAGAAGAACGTACAAAGTCCAGAGACAAGCAGCACGCTCAAGATTACACTTCTAAAAAAGAAGAAAAGCTAAAGCAAAAGCCACAGTTCAAAAAGTAGAAGGTTGCAGGTCTAAAGATCAGACATGTCCAGAATTCTGAGGACTCGACTACTGAACGGGGAATGGGCTCTGACGATGTTAGACAGTGAGGCAGATGTAACAATAGCTCGCCAGAACCTGATGGAATTTCTGGTGACAGCAGACTTGAATGTTTATATCATGGTGGAAACATCTGATACTCGGGTGAGTGTCCCACATTAAGTATATGAAATAACATCCAAAAATGGCTCAAGGGAAATGAATAATGGTAGTGACTCAAGTTCCAGCCTTAGAGGCTGCGACAATGGCAAGTGTCCCTAACGCAAAAGCCTTACACCCGAGATGGCTACAATGGGCTAATTCTCTCACTGCAACAGATGCAGAATACAGGTACGACCCAAATTAAAAGACACAAGCATTCCTGCATTACGAACAAGAATATCTTCTACCAAATGAAATAATGTCTCTAGATCAGTATGAATATATCATTTACACTGACGGATCTGCTCAACCTGCCATGGGAGTAAGCAACAATATAGAGAAGCTTGTACAATCGTTAAAGGTCGCATGCGGTTTGGAAAGTTCCATCTGAGTTGCACGAAAACGCAATCTCTAGGAGACTGCACCGCACAGTTGGCACAGTTAAAAGCCTTGATACTGACACTGGTAAATATGGATCGAGAATTCCCCACACTAATTGTGTGCGATTCGTTTTAATGCATACAGTCATATACTGAATATTTGCAATACTGGGTTCAAAACGGGTTCAAAGATGCAAAAGGTGGCACAACTAAGCATAAAATGCTATGGGAACAGGTAGTGAAGTTTAAATCAGAACTACCAAGGGCTCACGTGATACATACACTGAGTCATCAGCGTGATAGAGTTCATGTTGAAGGGAATTCATTGGCTGATGAAGCCGCAAAGGGGGCTGTATGCATGGCTTCCTTAGCTGCAATCACTCGTTCAAAAACGAAAATAGATGGTGAGATTATGGTAGCTGTTATTGCTTCACACAAAACCAACGGTGCAGTACCAAAAAGATTTCCACTCAAGTACTCCTACAAGTTAGATTCAAATAACATTCCATTTGCTCAGATTCCTGGAGTGGGGGATAGACTAATTCCAAACATGGATCATAGGTTAGGTTTAATTTTAGCAGCACAGAAGGGTATAGGTTCTGCACATGCAGGAGTTACAGCGACAGATTCTTTATTGAAACAACGCTATTGGTGGCATGGATTAACAAAGCAGAATAAAGACTGTCTTTAAATGCGACATCTGCCAGCAGATGAAAGGTTCCACCATAACACGCCCAGCGCAGACACCATTGTTAATATCTGACAAACCAATAGCGTGTGTTTACCTAGACCACTGCAGCCCCTTGAAAAGAGATGGGGCTTACAGATATATCATGGTTTCAGTGGATTCCTGCTCGAGATTCCTATGGGTGTGGCCCCAGCGCTCGGCTGATGATCGCGCTGTAATAAAAAATCTGCGAGTCTTCATAGGGACATACGCAATTGGCACGTTACATTCCGACCAGGGCCCTACGTTTAGCTCTAGGGCTTACAAGAAGGCCATGCGAGGATTGAGTGTAGCATTGCGGTACTCCTTTCCATACCATCCTGAGGGAAATTCGGTCATTGAGAGAAAAAAAAGAGACTTAAAGCAGTATTTAACAGCTACAGTATTAGGCACGGGTGAGAGCTGGGTAAAACATCTGTATGGAGTCCAGCGGGCCCTTAACAGTATGCCAAGAAGTTCTCTAGAGGGGGTCACTCCATATGGGGTCCTATTTGGGACAAGAATGTGGGTACCTTATCTTGATTGTGAAGGCACAGTGGCGGATGACAAACCATTTGACATCCATGATCGTTTGGCTCTTTTACAGGATCTATATGAATCCAGGACACAACAAAGTAATGTCTATCTGAAACAACTGCCACTGGGGAAGTCAAATCAGTCACAGCAAGACCTGTCTGGATCCCAAAAGTCGGGGATATGGTCAGAGAGAAAATAGTGGACAAGAAAGAATGTGGGCTATCTTACAGAAAACCTGTACCGGTCCTAGCAATTGAAGGAACAAGAACTGTACTTCTACCGCCTCTTGCAGGAAAAAATAAGAAAATATTTGTCTCAATCAACCTAATCAAACCACACGATGTGGCCAATACTAAGTAGTAGGACACGTGACTCCAAAGTAGCAGACACCCACCTCTCGCTACAACTCAAGAAGTTCAAACGGAAAGACTCATCACCTTCGAACAGCCTCCTATACAGAATGATAAAATGCAATAATGATGAATTTGTTCCCCTTGAACCTGAAGTTTAACTTCATAAATCAAACTCAAAATGGAAAACAAATTTCTATAAGACCAAATACAGATGCCTACGTCAACATACCTCGACAAGAGCAAAATACGATTTCAACAAAACTTGATGCAATTTCAACAATTGATCGAACTGCTTCTGGCTACTTCATTAACTTTGATACATTTTCTTTGAATCCGAGTGTACCTGAAATGATGCCAGGCCAAAAATCAAGCAAGCTGCAAGTTCAAGACTTTCTGAACTTTCTTACAAAGACTTACCTGGTATCACCGTGGGTAGAACTATGGATAATTACTGGGGTGCTTTTCTTTCTTTTCTGGCTAGCCTTCATAATCATTTTTAACATGCTTATTAATGGACAATACATTTTGCAAAGCTCTGCAGCCCAAAATGTGAATTTAATTTTGAAACCACATCAATCATCTCATTGAGAACAAAGAGACTTGTCATCAATGAACATTACAGCAGTTCCTATACCTGATGGTATAGTTTGGGACAAGGTTGATTTCGACAATTCCACATTTATTCAAAATATCATTAAGTGATATCATTACCTTAAATACATTTTCCAATGATTGGGATTTTGAAAATGTTAATAAGATGTTGTCTGATTTGGAAAAATCTGCTGCGTTTTCTAATAGTGAAACATTGGAAGGCACATCAGATTTCGAAAGCACGTATTGTTATCAACATTATGGTCATCACTTTCTGCATAAATCATCTAATCCTAGAAATGTGTTCACATACCACCAGTAGGAACATTGTCCAACACCGCCGACGGGTAGTTCAAAAACATTTGCACAGAAGTTTCCATATTTTTCAGGGTGTAATATGTCTCACCCAGCTTCATAATATTATACGGTTGCACAACATCACCACAGAAAAATATGTTAACAAACACCAAACAGATTTACTCTACACCCTTTATTGCCCAGTTGTCTGAACAAGGTTACGACTTATGGAAGGACACTATCAACTTAAAATCAGTCTGGGGTACTATAGAATGTCAAGTGCAGGGGATAGAAGCATTATTTAAGCATGCCTCATCCTTCAACAACTCATGTTTTTGAACAAGACAGTGCAACAGAAGTCTTGCCTTGGATTGGCCAAGAACAAAGACTTGAACACACCTTGGCTGCTAACACCATCACACACCAAGGGTATTGAAACATCACAGGAAGGGATTACAACAGATGACATTATAAAATGTAACAGATCAGACCCAGATTGGAAGAAATGGTTGATTTGCCCCACAGACACCAATGGTTGTCAAAAAAGATTAATGGGTAAAACCGAAGGTCTTACAATCCATAGGCCAGATCCGCGCTATGTACAGAGACAACATCCGGGGGTAGTGACATCCTACAGTGTTGGGAAGTTGTGCCTTGATTGGCTAAAAACCTCAACACTCACACAGGTGAACAACACTTATCCTTACTCTCAAAAGGTATGGATCTTAGGGATTTTTTTACTTGTCCCAGGATACCACGTCAGAAACATTTCATATATGCTGGCATTTATGCTGCCTACAATGAAATATGGGAATTATTAGGCCGCTGAGAGACTACGGGAAATAGACCCTATAAATCTAGAAAAATCCCTAGCAGTGGAAGACAATGGGTAAACTACATTGACCTCCAGGATATATTCCTCAGGCAACATTGTATCTTCTGCGATAGACATCCTAGAACAAGATTTGTCCATTGTACAACACGGGCAATCTCAATTACGTTCTATCATGTTGTTAAGCTGGATGCTGCAATCTTTGCGTGCAGGCTACTTGCCATGGCGTTTTATCAAGAGCACGTCTCTATTCTCTGAAAACAATCTAACAGATAAACAAAAATGGCACAAAGGGGAGCAAAATATACAATGCTGCGTATCGAAAAACCCGATAGATTACTATTTACAGTGGCAGAATCACCATCCACAGAATGGCTTATCCATGGCCACATAACTCTACTGGTCACTACTTTTCAGTTTCAATATTGCCTTGAACAAAAGCGAGCAGGCAGATATGGAAAAATGGGTAAGGAATACATTAAGGAGTCTTGGGAATTGATTGGTTGAACACCGAGTTAGTAGCATGGCCATTACCCCTTGTAATTTGTGGAGATTTAAAAAAATCTCAAGGGGATCATCTTGGGGAAAGGCCATACCAAGGTCGTAAGCCTTAGGTATTCAAGTCCGTAGCACATTTATGTTCGCTTCATGGTCTTCTGGATATGTGGGCCACACACAAAGACAGAGATCCCTGTTACACTTTCTTTTCTGTCCCCCATCAAGTTCATGTTAGATTAGATTATTTTTTTGTATCTCCATCGATTGCACAGAAAGGACAGATTTATAAGTACCCTAGAGTTATGTCCGACCACAATCCACTTGTTCTTGAAATAACTACACAGGCTAATTCTCCACCTCTTTCACGCTGGACTTTTGATAGGGCACTGCTCTCCAATAGATTCCCAGATTTATTTTGGAAAACCAAGGGAGTGCTCAACCAGATATCGTGTGGGACTCTCTCAAGGCAGGGATAAGGGGGAGACTTCTAGCCATGGTTAGGCTGAGCAGAAAATAGAACAGGATTTATTATAGGGAATTAACAGAAGCCAAAGGTCAATTAATTATGACTATCACGATGGGAGGGGATCTCGATAAAGCACAGGCCAGAGTTGCATTGGGAAAATCTGCAATAATTGATCTTTCGGCACAAAAAGGCAGCTGGAAAATGTATGGCCTGGCGTAGTAAATTATACGAGAACAACAAAAGGGTGGTACAGCTATTAGCCAGACGTACAAGGGAGAGGATTGTTCAGGGGGATATCTCAGAAATGAAAGATCCTATCCTTGGCTCATTATCTGATCCCATAGCGATCCGTTCGTCATTCCAGAGGTTTTACCAACAGCTGTATACGGAAGACATCAGCTTTGAGGAGAAAGAATTGGGGGAATATTTTCCTGATTTTTCATTTGGAGGTCCAACTCTGGAGGAGCTAGAGCTTCTCCAGGCCCTAATTTCAGAGGAGGAAGTACGGGGGCGGTGAATACAGGGAATACAGGGAAAGCGACAGGACCTGACTCAATTCCGGGGGAATTTTATAAAATGTTTTACTCATGCCTAAATGAGATCTTGAGAAATATTTTTTGGAGTGCTCAAGTAGGTGGGGAAGCCCCGGATTCTTGGAGATCAGCCAACATTGCGGTTTTTCCAAAAAAGGAGAAGCCTATCAATGAGTTAGGCTCTTATTGACCCATTACGTTGATTAACAGCGATATAAAAATCTATGCTAAAATACTGGCTAATCGTTTAGCTAAAGTGATTAAGAGGCTGGTTTCTCCTGTTCAGCACGGTTTTGTTCCGGGCCGTAGCACGACTGATCATATTCGGCAGTCAGTTGCTCTGTTTGACGCTTTAAAGAATGCCAGAGACACTATGGCTTTAATCCTGTTAGATGCAGAGAAAGCTTTTGATAGGGTCTCCTGGCCTTTCTTCTGGGCTATATTGGATAGAAATAGTTTGGGAGATGGTTTCATTAAGGCTATTCAGACTATGTATCAAAATCCAGTTGCCCAGGTGGTCGTAATGGGAGACATGTCCGAACCGATAAGGATATGATGCGGAACCCGACAAGGGTGTCCTTGCTTGCCCTTACTATTTGCAATATATATTGACCCCCTTATCAGAAAGATTGAACAGAATAACAACATCACAGCTATGCATTCAATGGGGGAGAAACTAAGAACCTTGCATATGCAATGATTTGGCCATTACCACCCCCAGCCCTGCTGATGCCCTAGAAGAAATTGAAAGGGAAGCTGCCAGGTTTGGACGGTTTCCTGGATGTCAACTTAATCAAAGTAAGACACAAGCTGTGATAAATAGTTTTGTCCATTTTGATGACTTTCAGGTTGCTCCTACAGCGAAATACCTTGGGGTAGATATAACAGCGCTGTGGTGAGCATCATTGATTTAAATCTGGATCCTCTATTACGGAAGTTTAAAGCTGATTTTTCTTGAATGAATAATCTCAAGCTTTCATTAATAGGAAGCAGCAATGTGATTAAAATGATATTTCTTAACCGAATTCTGTACTTTTTTAGGGCTATCCCACTGGAGGTAGAAATTCATTGGTTTAAGTCTTTAAATCAGATGACGGCTTGGTTTTTATTGGCGGGGCAACGCCGCCGAAGGGCCCTAAAATTGTTTACTCTACCAAGGGATCGAGGTGGATGGGCCATCCCCAATTTTCAATTATATTACTGGGCATCAATGCTACGGCAAATGGCAATACTCTTAACATCTGCTGGAACTAGCTCTGAGGAGGGGTACTCGGTGTCTATCTATGAATTAGTAATGGGTATTGAGGCTAGAGGCTGTCTTCTGCGACAGATTGAATATGGCTATTTCAAAAGGGTCAGGTTTAAGGTATTGATGGGTGTATTTAAGGTATGGACAATCGTCTGGAAGAAGTTTGGTCTCGGTCGGGTAAACAGTTACACTCCTTATACAATAATGTTCTACTCTCTGATATTTTTAAAAATGGATACATGAAACAGTGGGATCAGAAGGGGTTGAGGGTGATCGGCGATTTGGCAGATGAAGGAGGGATTCTCTCCTTTGATACAATCAAGGATAAATTAGGCATTAGTAATATCCACTTTTTTAAGTATTTGCAAGCTAGGGATTTTTTGGCCAAAAAAGAGGGGGAAAGCGTGTTTTACTCTGGTGGTACTTGTTGATCTAATGTTAAAATCTCCACCCTCTTTATCTACTTTGTATAAACTGCTAAACAAGGAAATGTGGGATGACCTTATGAAACTTACGGCTCGCTGGTCAGAGCTCTTGCACATTGGGACAGGAGAATGTGAGGACTCCTTTTATCTTACTCAAATATCATTCATTGCTGCTAACTTACAGATACAATGCTACAAAACCTGGTTCAATCTTTACATCACCCCGGCGAAGATTGTTAAGTGGGGAGCATCCACTGGCACTTGTTGGCCGCGGTAGTGGCAGTTTTGCTGCCAATCTCACTCACCTATTTGCAAAGTGTCCCAAACGTGAAAAATTGAAAGACGAGGTAGGAAAACTACTGGAAGTTCAGTTAGGTTTCCGTGTTCCTCTTTCTCCTAGCGTAATGATTCTCAAGGTGAGTGACATGGGAATCTCTTGGCGACATCAGATCTTTTTGTTCATAACTATGACTGTCCTCAGAGATTGTCTGGCCAGTGCCAGACTGGATCCTGAACCTCCATTCGGGCAATATTGGCTGGGGAGACTCTTAGCAATATATCACTCTGAAATGGCAGTCTATGAACGCAGGGGAGGTAAAGCTGTGAAAAAGGGCAGGGAAATCTGGGCACCAGTTGAACAATGGATTGAAAGGATAACGGAATATGATACTTGATTTATTACTTTACTGTTCTCTACTGAAGTGCTCCTGTGGTTGGCTTTCTTCTTTTTTGTTTGTTTCTTTTCTTTCTTTCTGCATTAAAATGTTTGGATCCAATTCAAGGGTAGGGGGTGGGTTGAAAAGGGTGTGTTGGAAAACAGGTTTTGTTATTCTTGTACTGTGTGAAATAAAGAACTTTAAAAAAAACCAAAAGGAGTCTTGGGGATTACCATACATATTTCGATGCCAGAATGGGGATCCAAAAGTGTTTCTAAGCGGTACAAACTGAATGAACGCTTTAAGTGGATCACTCATATGTCAGGATATAATGCTGCACGGGACTTGTAATGGTTCTGTAGCAAACTTGTCCTGTCATCTGAGGCGTTCCCCAGCTGCAGTGATTACTCAAGCATTCGAGCTACTTTCAAATGGGAGTTACTTGATGCTGAACTATCAAGGCTGCTGTGGAATGCTCCCTGGCATCGCATAACTGGTAACTGTGAGCTCAAGGCTTACCTGTTATATGCAAGTATTGTTTCCACCGACACATACAGTCAGGAAGGTGCCATTATGACCTCCACTGAATGTTTCTTTGATACGGTCCACCCCATTCTCAGGTAATGGGGTGGACTAGATCCTAGAGAGAATCTTGGCATAACACCTACATAAATGCTAGGTACATTTAGGTACATATAGTTAGGGAGACATCGTAGGAGTACACACTTATTATCATGTATTTTATGTACTCGTATATATTCATGACTACTGCGAAATGGTAGAACTGTACCATCCCTTTACTTTCGTAGTACTGTTAACCATATATCTCTGCTACTGTCTAATGGTTGTTGCAGCTCATTTATTCTATGCTAGAATAACAACTGTTCAATAAATTCTTATTGAAATGCCCAGTATGTTTATTCTGTGTATTTCTGAGACAGACTGAGTGAGCACGAGTGACTGAGCAAAAAGTAGTACATTGTTTCCACGATCCAGGGGGATCAGGATTGTCATTTTCTGAGGTTGCCAGAGACTATCCTCCCCCCAATAAGAGGAGATTCTAGTGGCACTGTGAGCTAGCTGATACAGACTGGCTAATATATCCGGTGGAGGCTCACAGAATCAGTCTGCCACCAGTCCCACAGTTTATGTTATCCAAAACGCGCAGATCATGTATAGGTTATATAGGAACTACACGACACTGGAAGACCCAATGGAACAGGAGGCATTCCAGTCAGAATATACGTGGCAGACCATCAAAAGTACAGGTGGAGCTGGGCAGAGCAGAGGTGCTGGTTGCAGTAGAGCAGGCATCCCTGTCCAGCTCAGAGTGCAGAGCTTCAGATAAAGAGACAAGGGCACTACATGATGCTATGCAAGAGACCACCCTAGCAGAGGAACTCCAAGGTGGCCCCCTAGTCACCCCAATGACTGCAGACTTGTTGCGGAGAACCTGATGGTACAATATATATAGTTTTGGGGATGTTTCTCTCATGTCAGGGGCCTCCAGAAGGATTGGGGGACTAAGAATCTGGAGCTCCCACACCACTGTGAGCGAGGAAAGGTATTCGTTCTCCTGTGATACCAATGGGGACCCAAAGAGTGATGACTGTATTGACCCCAGCCATCATCGAGCAGACTTTATACTAGTTACCCAATCATTGATGGTAATGTCTGGCCATTATCGATTGAGGCTGTGGCCTGGATTCCGTTTTTTGTTGGAGACTGTTATTGATGTTTTTTTCTTCTTTATTGATTGGCATTTTTCTTTGTGTACCCTACTTGCGTGCTACTGTGCCTCCTCCTCACTATACAGTTCAGACATGGAACTTCTTACTACTTAAGTAACACATGACCACAAATGAATATAACATAGTCACATCCAGACCTCTTGCTCAAACACGACAAATACAAGAATTCATCCGAAGCAGCGTTTATTTCAAAAGACCAATGCATTTCGGGCCCCAAGTGCCCTTCATCAGGGTGCGCTGGAAATAACAATAAAACAAACATTCATTACCACCATAACAATGATTAACATCTAACTTTATCACCATGCGACAATACAAAAAATCTGGCATTTATTACATCACCCTCATGTTTTTCCTTCATTAAGCTCCCTACAAAAACAATTTGGATGTTACCCCTGTTTTTATGACGAGCTGCTCTTCCGCCCTACTATAATTGCCAACAAACTCTTATATTCTATGCAAGCATTCGTCCTTCTTCTATGAGTTATCTGCATTGAATAATCCACATTACTCGTTTCCTGCTGAATGTGTTCTGATCTGTACAACGAATACGTTCTTAAAACCATCATCCCTTCATGTCCCCTCCTCTCTCCTCAAAAAACCTTATTCCCCTCATGCTAATCACCCAACCTCTCACATCTTTAATCACCTACTCACACTCATGCTTCCACATATGCTCCAATGCCGTCTATCACCATTCTCACATGATTATTACTCACTAACACTTCCTTTCAAAAAGTGAACTTGTCTATAGCTTCCAACATTCATACTCACACATACATGAAAACATCTTCCATATGCTTATTCATCAATTTTGCTGCACGCAACATTCTATTCACAAACCATCCACCCAATCGTAAATCCAATCAATTCCCATACCTGCTTCGAACGCTCACGTTAGTCCGTCACCATCTCAATTTCAATGCATGTTTTTGCACAACCATTAGTCCAGCCCTTATTTAAACTCAAACTTCTCAAAACCACACCTCCTAATTAGGACGTTAAGTGCCTTTTTCCCGCCATAGAATCATCCGTAATATTGTCTGCAGGTTACATTAAACTACATTACCCATAATGCCATGTACGCAAAACACCGAAACCTAGTTATTATTACTAAAATTCAACGTTATCACTATCGGTTGTATATTAAGTTACATTGTATCATGCTACTTATCAACTGGTGAACGTTAATTGTCAGTCCTTTGTCACACACAAAAACTCCGCTATTTGTTCGAATGAACCCCGTTGTTTCTCCGCTCGTGTGAATGATCATAACAGTATCTGTTTTCTCCGTTCCTTCTTTCTTCATTTACTTGACGGGTGCTTCCCCAACTAGGGGTAATTCTCATAATTGTTCAAGTGGGGGTTGTGGGGCGCACACCTTTTTTGGTCTGATTTATAAAGATTTCAATTTTGTTGATCCTGGTTTGCGTGCTTGTCGGTGAAAATGCCTAACTCAACCGGCATCTGTATTTGAAACAACATGAAAAGGAAGGGGCACCAATGTACCCCAAACCGACCGCACTGCTGAATTGCGCCACTTTGGCTAACAGTTCAAGATTTTTATCCATTTATAATTCACTGCTGAGCTACGTAAACCATTCACTATGTGTTTTCCTTTGCATTCCACATTTTCTTTAATCCACACGCGGGATTTAATTTTATTTTCAGGATTTCTGATGTAAAAGCTGTGCCCATCCGGACCTCTTGCTCAAACACGACAAATACAAGAATTCATCCGAAGCAGCGTTTATTTCAAATGACCAATGCATTTCGGGCCCCGAGTGCCCTTCAACAGGGTGCGCTGGAATTAACAATAAAACAAACATTCATTACCACCATAAGAATGATTAACATCTAACTTTATCACCATGCGACAATGCAAAAAATCTGGCATTTATTACATCACCCTCACGTTTTTCCTTCATTAAGCTCCCTACGGAAACAATTTGGATGTTACCCCTGTTTTTATGACGAGCTGCTCTTCCGCCCTACTATAATTGCCAACAAACTCTTCTATTCTATGCAAGCATTCGTCCTTCTTCTATGAGTTATCTGCATTGAATAATCCACATTACTCGTTTCCTGCTGAATGTGTTCTGATCTGTCCAGCGAATACGTTCTTAAAACCATCATCCCTTCATGTCCCCTCCTCTCTCCTCAAAAAACCTTATTCCCCTCATGCTAATCACCCAACCTCTCACATCTTTAATCACCTACTCACACTCATGCTTCCACATATGCTCCAATGCCGTCTATCACCATTCTCACATGATTCTTACTCACTAACACTTCCTTTCAAAAAGTGAACTTGTCTATAGCTTCCAACATTCATACTTACACATACATGAAAACATCTTCCATATGCTCATTCATCAATTTTGCTGCACGCAACATTCTATTCACAAACCATCCACCCAATCGTAAATCCAATCAATTCCCATACCTGCTTCGAACGCTCACGTTAGTCCGTCACCATCTCAATTTCAATGCATGTTTTTTTGCACAACCATTCGTCCAGCCCTTATTTAAACTCAAACTTCTCAAAACCACACCTCCTAATTAGGACGTTAAGTGCCTTTTTCCCGCCATAGAATCATCCGCAATATTGTCTGCAGGTTAAATTAAACTACATTACCCATAATGTCATGTACGCAAAACACCGAAACCTAGTTATTATTACTAAAATTCAACGTTATCACTATCGGTTGTATATTAAGTTACATTGTATCATGCTACTTATCAACTGGTGAACATTAATTGTCAGTCCTTTGTCACACACAATAACTCCGCTATTTGTTCGAATGAACCCCGTTGTTTCTCCGTTCGTGTGAATGATCATAACAGTATCTGTTTTCTCCGTACCTTCTTTCTTCATTTACTTGTCGGGTGCTTCCCCAACTAGGGTTAATTCTCATAAATGTTCAAGTTGGGGTTGTGGGGCGCACACCTTTTTTGGTCTGATTTATAAAGGTTTCAATTTTGTTGATCCTGGTTTGCGTGCTTGTCGGTGAAAATGCCTAACCCAACCGGCATCTGTATTTGAAACAACATGAAAAGGAAAGGGCACCAATGTACCCCAAACCGACCGCACTGCTGAATTGCGCCACTTTGGCTAACAGTTCAAGATTTTTATCCATTTATAATCCACTGCTGAGCTACGTAAACCATTCACTATGTGTTTTTCTTTTGCATTCCACATTTTCTTTAATCCACACGTGGGATGTTATGTTATTTTCAGGATTTCTGATGTAAAAGCTGTGACCAT
The DNA here is from genome assembly GCF_964204655.1 of Triturus cristatus. NCBI lineage: Eukaryota > Metazoa > Chordata > Amphibia > Caudata > Salamandridae > Triturus > Triturus cristatus. The sequence continues at coordinate 312,574,705 of NC_140580.1, read as the reverse complement.
CCCGACCTCTTGCTCAAACGCGACAAATACAAGAATTCATCCGAAGCAGCGTTTATTTCAAAAGACCAATGCATTTCGGGCCCCAAGTGCCCTTCATCAGGGTGCGCTGGAAATAACAATAAAACAAACATTCATTACCACCATAACAATGATTATCATCTAACTTTATCACCATGCGACAATGCAAATCTTTATAAATCAGACCAAAAAAGGTGTGCGCCCCACAACCCCCACTTGAACATTTAACAGGTTGAAGCAGACATTATTCATATGGTGTGGGTATGCCCTGTAATCTCAGATTACTGGTAATTCATGAACTCTTGTATTTCTCCTATCATGAATTCCATCCTACCCAGTGACCCAGCTCGTTTCATCCTTAACGCAGGGGTGGTGACCAATAAAACAAATCAATTGATGAGCTTTCAGGGTCTAGCACTTTTCCTTGCGAAGCATCATATTGCCATGTCCTGAAAGGCAGCAACTGCCTCTCACTTACAGCATGGCAAATAGATGTGGTTGTTGGGCATCAGCGGAGCTCTCAATAGGCGTGGATGCATGAGCAAGAGATGGGAGGCTTAACCTCATGGAGCAATAGGATGACTATCTTACTAAATTAAAGGACCTGCTTGCCCTGACTGACTGACATCTAGATGACTGGATGAGATGCCCCAGAATATGAATGACACTCTGTTGCATGCCACACAGTATATCCATGTTAGGAAGAGAGGAGGGATGGCGCAAGGTGGGAGGTAATGTTGGGCCTGGCTACACTTGTCTACCATTTTGTTACCTGAGGCATACACGGAATCCCTTTTACATAATATTGTACACATTAGTATCCTTCTCTTGTATTTGGGTTCTTGATCGTGCCCCTCAACACTGTGTTGCTTATCCATTTTGACTCTGGCTACTGACTGTTGGAACTGTACCTTGATGTACACATGCTTTTGTTATAAAAAAAAAAACAATAAAAGAATTTACAAAAAAAGTAAATTCCTACCTTTTCAGCCACTCCTCATTGTCTCTTCTACATTTACTACAGGAACAAAGACCACCGTCTCGCTGAAGGCTTGGGAATAACAGCGCAGTTTGATCAGGAAATGTGGGGCGTTCCGTAGAAGAAAGTCGTAACTTTTGAAACAGCAAGCAAATTTGCTGTGCAGAACTTTTAGATGCTAGCAAGGAAAATTTGAAAACTAAACTGGGGAAAGGAAATCTATGACGCGTAACAAGAGAGAGGCTTCCTTATATATTCTATTATTACACTCTTTGAATACTGTTTTATCACGCACTTGTTGGTAGAAATGAATATATGTGATCTGCCCACTGTCAAGAGAAATCACGCGGGAAAGAGCACCTGCATCTCCTTACAGTAATGGGAAAGTGCCTTTATTGATAAAAGGAATGTACGAATAGCAGCTATTGGCCCAGATTCTACAAGTGTTCTTTTGTCCCCTGGTTCCTCTGAAATATATGTGGGTTATCTGGAAAGGTCCTGATGAAAGTGGTCTAACTACTCTTCACATACCGCCGAAACGCGCGTCAACCCAATGCTCAGCTTTGTGCTTTGAACATAAAACTCAACCTGGTCGTGGAGGCTTTTTTGTCATACAGTACCTCCACCTTCTCCAGTGGAGAAGTGTGGCTCACTGGTTAGAGAAGGCATACCCTGAAGCAGAGGTCAGACCCGGGACCAGGGTTCAATTCCCGACGCGGCAGGGTCTAAGCCCAAGTGTCCACCGACTCGATAATTCTCACTTCGGTGCCTACTCGAATCATGGGTTCACACTCTGCAACTCTGGGCAATAGCTTGCTTAATCTCCGCTACGGCCCCCCCTGCAGCGGGATGCCTGGCTTTCACCTTGGGGATGCCCAGTACAGGTTATCTCACAGGGAAAAAGCCAGGACGGGTTTCCAATGCAAGCGCCAAGATGCCCAAGGGTAAGTCGAGTGCTATATAAGAACATACATACATACCTTGTTCAGATGCTGTTTGTGTGAATGGGTTTGAATGGTTGTGATATGGATGTATTTAGTCAGTCCAGGGGTTGTTGTTGTTTTTTCCTTTGTGGATTCATATATGTGAATTTGTATTATGTACATTTGATGGAATTATTGAAATTATTTTGATTTTTATGATGTATAAACTTACATAATTGGTATTTTTCTACTTAAAAAAATACAGAATAAAAAAAGAGAGTAAAAATGAAATAATAAAGTAATGAAAATTAAAATATCAAGTGTCACTGTTGTAATTATACGTATGACAGAGCCCAGGAGAGATTAAGTCTCTAATATAAGTGATAGGCTACGAGGGAGCATGTTAGGTGTTTTTTGGGAATGACATTTGTAACAATGGGAAGCAGTACTAAAGCTTTCCCTAATCAAAAACACCTTGGTAAATAGATCCACTATGTTTTGAAGGGGCCGGCCATTTTACAAAGCAAGGGTGTCTAAGGAAAGAGTCTTATCTTCAGATTAACATATTCTATGGACAGGTAGGGAATGTATTGCACTACAGGGAGATCTTTTAATGAAAGATGATTGTTGTATTCCTCGATTGTCCTTGAGGAATACTCAAAGAGTAAACCTTGCCTCACTGCACTTATACACGTTTCCAATTCATTGTACAATCTTCATCAAGCAATATGCACATATAACATCACTGTTTTTCTTTGAAAATGTTATAGATCATTTTGTCATTGTAAGAAATAAATAGCTCTCTCTTGGTTTTCTTTCCTCCTTCTTTGATATTGTTTTAATGTTCGCAAGTTAATCTAGCCTTTTATCTTGTTCCCTGCCATTTCTTTCTCTTACTGTTTGGATTCCTTGGCTTGTTATTGTTTTTTATTTTCTTCATTTTTTACTTCATTAAATACTGAAGATTTTTGTCATTGTAATACATTCATGGCTTAGTGCAACAATGATATTCTATGTTTGCTTTCATGTTGTGTTAGATGTTCTAAACTGGTCAGTACACAAAATTGGCTCTTGTTGACTCCATTAGGCCTGGTGTGTGTGGGGGCTGTTCTAATAAAAAATAGCACTTATTTACCATTCATTTCTGCATTGATTGATAGAAAGTTTTTTGGGGGTGAGTTTACCTGTCAATAAGACCAAGTTGAATAGCAGAACATCATCCATGGTCCTCTGTTGGAGTCTAGCCCACTCAGGGGCACCAATTCCACTGTGACAAATCCGAGAGGACCTGATTTTAGCAAACAACACAAGACATAGAAGAGGATGGGAGCCAACAAAGTTAATCAGCAAAAAGCTTGCCATCAATTAAATAAGTCCCCATAGTTATTGCCCTAATTGCCAAATTCTACATGTGGGTTTTTGCAAAGATATTCATACATGTCAAATGCATTCTGAAATCTGTGTGGACAATTAACAAGTCTGCATTATGATGGGAAACATTCTAAAATATCAGAGCAAAATCACTTTTCCAGAGGCATAAGCAAATCTAGTTGTATATGAGAGACAAACATGTGGCTAAAAAAAGTCAGAACCAAGAACACAGACACTAGCAGCTTACAGAAGACTAATGTGTCCTCTCAACAGATCACAGCTATTTTAAAGAACTCCAGCATTCATCAAATTATGTTTCCACTACTCCGGTATACACTGAGCTGAACTTACCAAGGGTTATGGTATTAGCTCAGCTAGATTACTGTATATTCAAAATGATACAGTTAGATTTTGCCTTTCACTTGAAGAAGTAGGGTCACATCACCCCAACCTAGAAAGGAACTCCACTGACCATCTTCTAGGCTTTCTGTAGGGGTCCTTTGAGACTAGTGGTCCATCAACCCTACAACAGATACTACACATTTATACTTGTGGTTACAGCTTGACCTGAGAGAATGAATGTCAAACTTTCTATCTAAGGTACCTACAAGTAGAGAACATGGGCAAAATCAATCAAAATCAGGGTTTGTTGCTTAGAAACATGTTGAATTCATCCATGTAGAACAATGCCTACTTTTAGTCATTTAACATAGACTGGCTCTGAAGACTCACCTGTCCAAAGATACACTTTTGAACTGCCTTACCATCTCAGGAACGACTCCTTCCACTTCACAGTGGGACTAGCCAAAGTAGCTCGCATAATGCTCTCATGAAAGTCACAACAACCAAGCCCAAAGTCACCAGTCCATTGAGACAATGCCCTGCACTGTCCCATTACTCACCAGATCTTTGCACATTGACCTTTTGGCCCCATATGGTGGCCCACAATAAAAGAACATACATAAATGACAAGCTTTACGCTTACTCAACTTGCTGTCCCTCATGTTATCCTTTGAAGGATGAAAGGCTGGGTCAGCGCTGCTTGAATATGAATCTGTGCACTGAAGGTTATTTTTATTATTGGACCATTTCAAAGAACACGTAAATACAGTGTAGTTTAGAGTAAGAAATATTTTGAGCGACATAAAATAAATGTGTGCTTCCACGGTATGCCTCTTCAATTTACCTGACTACATGGTGCAGAGTTTGACAGGCGAAGGCAGTCTCAAGAGAATAATATTTCTTAGATCATTTTGTGTTTGACAGATGAATCAGATCATATAACTCACTCGCTCCTTCAGTGGGAAAATGATCGAACAGGCACGTATGCCTTGTTCCTTTTGTGCCGAGGGACAGAACAGGGAAAACTGCTTTAGGAAGCCTGCCCTGCAACACTGTATATACAGAACCCGAAGAAACAAAAGACCTTCTTCGCCGATATATTTTCACTCACTGTAGAGAATTAGACATTCCTTTCTCTCAAACGAATAGAACATGTTATGATAACAACATTTTTAAATTATATTATGATAACAAGCTTTTAAAATATGTTATGATAACAAGCTTTTCAAATGCTCTTCTACTGTCTCCCACTCAAAGGTGATTTACTGCGATATAGATTAATTCTGAGATTCATTAGCTTACCTCGGCTAATAACCATTAAATAAGGTCACGAAGGACCTGATTAATTCACCTCACATGCTCTTTACTTAATTTTTCACTTAGGTGCAAAATAAATGCCATCTGTTATATTAAACAGTTTCAGACCACAGGAGGTAGCCCGTAAACCACAGTGAGACTGGGGCAGTACATTATAACAAACAACAATGTCTCAATGCGGAATTCACTGTGAGCGGCCGGCCGCTGACTTGCCGCGGATTCCCTGAGTGTGATTCATTCGCCTCCTCACATTTCCCATTGACTGGGTTCTCCGTCCACGTCCAATTTTACTTCACACGGACCTCCCATCTGCCTTGAGGCCGTGTCCTGCTGGCTGAGTCGACCCTCCGGTTGTTCTTTACACTGCCCCAAATATGTGTAACCAGTCCTGATGATGGCCTAGATCGTTACAGGCCGAAACGCCGTCGACCTCAACAGCGTTATTTTTGGCGCCCTTCTGGCATTGGGCATTTGCTCTACTGTTCCTTGCAAACCTTCAACATTAATTGTTTGAATGCCCTAAATTTGCCATGATTTAATGTATCATTGTTCTTCCTGTTGCGCCCCTTTTCACCGCTGTACATACCGTGTCACTTGCGCCGTCACAATTTTCACGAGCACTTGTGCACAGTATTTTGTTGGTTACATTGCCAGTAAATGTTACGCAGTGCTTCTTGTCCATATGACATGTACATATGACGTAATATGTCCATCATGTGTTGAGCAATCTTAAATATATGAACCTTTATACCCTCCGTCTCCCTGTGTCTTTCCTATGTGGATTTATTCCTCTAATAAGCACTCTATTCTTTGGTTTGCTTTTGTATAAACTTGTCCTCACAATGAATTCCGCATTGAGACATTGTTGTTTGTTATAATCTGTTATATTAAGTTCGTTATATCGAACTGCACTCACATGGACCGCACAATATCGACTACTGATACATGTTCCACCTTAGGACACCATTTTGCAACCTGTTTTTACAAGAATAAACACACCCCATGGAAATAAACAAAATAATGCCCCCCAACAGTGCTAAGTCAAGTCAATTCAATACAAATTAAGGTATTTCTTTAATTATCTAAACAAAAAAACTCTGCAATGCAACAAACTGCTCAAGTTTGCTAGATTTAAATGGCCTTTTCTCCCTTAACAGAGGCGTATAATAAATAAAGTACATTCTTACTCTAAAGAGCCTTTGCCAACAAAGAGCATCTTAATTTTAACAATGTATTAATCATATACTTTTGTAAAGAATGTATAATGATGTAATCACTTTGGTGGTGGCCCCTGGAACTTTATCACCAAACACTCCGATGGACAATGATTAAACTTCTCTTACTGGTACCAAAAGTCTCCTGGGGTTCATTTGAGAAGGAATGTGTAGTTGTGGTTTAGTTCTCGTCCCACCAAGGAAAAAGTGCTTTCAAAACTGCTCCAAGCGAAAGCAATTCAGCAGCATGTAGACCCATGTACCAGGATCAGACCCGTGTGGAGAGCAGGTTAACGAGACTTTTTGATCTTCTCATGCATTTCTCGCATAATTCACTCGCTAACCCAAAGTGGTTTTCTTAGCTGATGGTGATTAAAAATTGCTAGTAGACGTGCAGCATGGGCATTTTTTTTCAGGAATTGTGGACCTCTGCCCTAGTAGGTTTTAGCCTTACATTTAGTGTCAAAATTACTCACGTGATCCTCAGGTGAGAATAGAAAGATATATAATGATTTCTTGTATAATTGTACTATTCGACCACCTTCACATCGCCTCTAGTCCTTCCTGTAATATCCCCGCTGAAGCCAACTGTTCACTCCCACATCCCACATACCTTGCACTGTCACGAGATTAGCTCGAGACACAAAGCGAGCTGAACACTGTAAATCTTCCCCGTTTGAAGAGATGTTATTTTTAAATAACATATGTGCACCCAATAAAATCTCAACCAATGTATACTTTCATTCATATCTAACTTTATAAATAAAGACCAAATATTAAACAGCAAACATAGCTAAAACTTTAAAGGGGCAGATTTATGACGTCTGGCGCATCTCTGCTAATCAGCAGAGATGCGCCAGAAGAGTTGCAACGCATCTGCCCACCCGTGCGCCACCATTGATGCGCCGCATTTACAATGCGGCGCACCGTGGCACTCGGATGGGCAGATGCGTGACGCATCTCCTGTCGGAAAGGCGGCGCATTGCTGGAGTTGCGTCGCAAGCGTGACGCAGCTCCAGCAAGGCTCGGGGGTGCCCTATCCCTTACATGCTGCGTCAATCCTTACGCCTGCTTCAAGCAGGCGCAGGGTTTTGACGCAGCATGGCCTTAAAAGTGACAGAGTGAAATCTTGTAGATTTCACTCAGCCACTTTTAGGAGGCGTTCCTGCGCCGGAACACCCCCCCCTGCTCCAGAACGCCTACATGTGGCGCAGGGCTTTACAACGTGACGCATCTGCCAGATGCGTCACGTTGTAAATACCCCGCAGCATGGTGGCGTAAATGAGGTGCAAGGGGCTCATAAATCTGCCCCTAAATGTTTATGTACCCTCACATTGTACCATAATAACATTAACTATATTCCTGCCATGTACGGATGGATTACAAACCACCATGCGTGTAAACCAATTGTTTAAAAAAAAGAAACTATGTCATATTCATTTGATGATTAATTACAAATTTCCTACATTTTATTACAGGACTGGAAGCTCATATTATGCTTACTTTTCCTGCTTTATTAACACAGCAGAAAAGAAAAGAACTTCATTACCAAGAAAACTCTGGGAAAGGACAACTACATTACATCATAATAGGGTAAGATGTCGAGTTTAACAATAATTATCTTGAGTGAGAGCAGCCAGCCCTCTTTTCTTGCTGCTCGCAGTCAGGATAAGTATTCTGCTCTCTGTCTTTTCTAATTAACATATAATTTACACTTTATTATTATGCATTATTTGTTACCTTTTAGCCTGCCGTTTGCTAACTTGCATTCACTGTAGGCAGCTCGGATGTGTGTTTACACTCTATTCACAGCTTGTCTCTTGCAAGCACTCTCCTTTCCGCATGTTTTCTCCTGTGCAAGCAGCCCCTGCTGAGCACTACGGCCCTCTGCGTGAATTCCTTGCGCTCTCGTTTCTATGGTTTTTGTCTTCACACGAACTGTCCCTTACAGAACACACTGTGCTTGGTTGAGTTACAGCCAGGCCACTTTGTTCCATGTAACGTTGCTCCGTTGTTTGTTCTGCCTATGAGGTTTTCCTGGTAGCGGCCCCATCCCTGATCACACCACTACAGTCAGCAGCCCTCCCCTTCCTTCCCTGGCTGATTAACACTGTATTTTCTAGTTTTTCCTCTGGGTTTCATTGCACAGCTGTGTGAATTATTGGCATGTATTTGCTGGCTATTTCTTTGTTGTTATTTCTGACTGGTGATCTTGTGCATATAATTGAACATGTCTGAGGACGAGAAAGCCCAGTCCATGAAAGAGAATTTAAAATCCTTTTATTAAGGATTCAGTACAACAGGCGGTTTCTGTTTCTTTATTGGATGTTTCCAAGAATTTAGAGTCTTTACTGCCCAAGTTATTACAGGGCCCTAAGGAAATTCCTTCTAAAAAAGGAAAGGAACATGTTGCACCTTTGTGTTATTTCAAAAGTCGTTTCTGTTAAAACTGTTCCTCCTACACCAGAGTTTCTTTCTTCGGGGCTCCCTTCAAATCTGAAACATTGTGTTGTGCTCCTAGTGCCTTCACACCATCACAAGTACTTTAATAGAAAGTGCAATGTCATGGGTTGCCTCGCTAACAACTTTGAAGAATACATATTTTACATGAAGATGGAGGTAACTGTATTTCAATCCTTTAACTTGGGGGTGAGCGAGAACTCATTTTGAGACCATTCCTATGCCTCCTGGGTTTCTGTCTGATTGCTTATTGATTTTGTTGCACATTTGGAACTTAACATTTCTCAAATTTTTGCCCATTATTATGTATCATTCTGTTTGTGATGGCCTTTTTGGCAAATTATTCTATGTAATCAATTATGTAACTCTACATTTAAATTTGCAGTATTGTAATTCTGTAGTGTACTTTTGAACTTTTGTAATAAACCTTCATGTTTTTTTCAAATTAAAATCTCTATCTCTCTGTTTGAGTCAATCCTTTCTTGCTGACTGCATTTTGAAATGCTGTTTCACTCTTATCTCTAGGGACACATTGCCTCATAGACTTTGAGGTTAACACTGTCCCAAAACCACCCAAAGTTTGGGTGTAGACGATGGATCACTAAGACAAGACGATGGTTAAAAAACATAAGATACCCTGTTGACAAGACCTTTGTCCCTAATAATGATGTTTGTCTATTCCCAGGTGTCCAAAATGGATTTTTTGCTGACACCCAATACTCTTGTGATATACCTGAGCAAAAGTATTGTGGGCCTCATTTATGAAAAGTGACGCATCGCTGCGAGAAAACAGCGATGCATCACTTTTCATTGCACCCTCCTTGCAACACCAATGATGATATTTACAGTATGACGCATCATGTCGCAAGGAGTTACAGATACGTCAGTATTTCTGATGTATCTGTAGGTGCAAAAATGACGCATTGCTGGAGTGTGTCACAAAAGTGACGCAACTCCAGCAATGGGTCATTACACATGGGTAAGTCCCATGTGAAATGAGCCTGCGTCAGTCTTACACCTGCCATGAGGCAGGCGTAATATATTGACACATTTGCGTCCTAGAAGTGGCGCAGTGAAATCTTATAGATTTCACTGCATCACTTCTACGACCCTTTCTTGCGTCAGAATGCCCCCCTGTATACATTATATCTGGTGCAGGTATAATGTGGCGCAGGGGTTTACAAAGTGACGCATATTCCTTAATATGGTGCAACAAGGCTAAATTTTTATGCTGCTGGTGCGTCACAAAAAGTGACGCACCGGCGGTGCAAAAGTGACGCAAGGGCTCATAATTGAGCCCCTGTGTGTATTAGTAGGGTCGAATGAATCTTCTGATTGACTGTGTTTTAGTGTGCTAAAGATGCATTGTGACATTTGTTGTGAAAGTACAAATTTGTGTTGAGTCATGAATAATTACACTGCGTGTGATATCTGTGGTTTTGCATTGCTGATTCTTGGTTCAGTTGGTGGTTTGATTACTGTGATTTTGATCAATTTGTCATATTTGTTAAGTGCACAGAAAAAAAATAGTTTTCTTACTTGCTTGTTAAGGTGATATTGTTAAACTTGTCTGCAAAAGGTCAAAAGATTTGCGAGGTCCCTCATTGACACTGATTAGGTATTTTCCTGAATTAACAAATGTTTTCTTTCAGGGTTTATATGTCTCATCTAGAATTATATTATTTGATTTTTATTGCACAGTGGTAAATGTGCTGATTAATGATGGACTACTACTGGAAAAAGCAATCTATCATACAGTAATTTGAGAACTAGTACAGAGGTGCTGTTCTGCACTTTTCTATTGATAGCATGATTGTTTCATTTATCCAGTGGCGGTGCGTCCATTGGGGGCGCTGGGGCATTGCCCCCCCGCCCCCACCCACGCCCGCAGCTCCCTTGGTATCTCTGAACTTAGTTTACTCATGTTCAGAGACGCCGAGGGAGAACTGACAATGCATGTCACTCAGCATGACGTTGGACCGTGGGCGGTCCGGCGTCATGTTAACTGACATGCATTGTTAGACCAGCCAGGGACAGGCAGCACTGCAGCACAAGTGCGCATGAGTGGTCAAGGTGAGCTAATTTTTAGCCCGTGCCCAGTCATGCGCACTTGTGTTTTCATGGACTTGCGCATGCCCATTAGGAGCCCCTCGGTCTCCTAATGGGCAGGCGGCGGACGAAGAGTAAGCTGTGCCCTCAGACAATCCTGGCGCTGCAGCAGCGCCAGGATTAGCTGAGGGGTTGCCACTCCAGTGCTGACGTGCTGTTCCTGTTTGAAGAGGGCAGAGACGCCAACGCGGACCAGGAGCAGAGGCGGTCAGGTAAGTTTTCGTCTTAATTTTAATTGTATTCTCCCGTTTGACCCCCCCCCCACAATCCCCCTCTCCTCGCGACTGCCTCCTCGCTCTTTGAAGAATGTTTTTGCGTGCATTGGAAAATAAAATGCACACTGCGCGCGCGGCTCGGTATTCACAAACGTGGTCTTTTTAAACCATCCAGCTTTCATTTTTTAATGATATAAGCAATGGGCATTAGGTCTCACTAGGCGCTATAGATAGATAGTTCATGATGTTCAACCGATTGTGAGATGTGCTCTGTCGTAAGGCACTGCTTGAGTCCAGTTCTCCCGCTGCTGGCAGATGCCTCCCCCTTCCTTTGTTCCCCCTCTTCCCTCTCTGTCTCGCTCCACCTCATGTAGTAAAAACTGGTCGGAGACTTCAAGAAACAGGTATTACCTTCTCTTTCCTCCTTTCGTTTATTTGCTTCCTTGTGAAATGGATCCAAAAAAGAAAAACACTTGCTGGAAACGTAGTCTTTTGCTGACATTTTTCAATTTCTAAGTGCAGCCTCAGAGTAGAGAGAAATAAAACACTCAAAATATGAAAAATAACTAACTAACTAAAGCAAGGTGGCCATATTGATTTATTCACACCTAAACACATTAGCGCCAAATTACAGTGCTTGCCAGTGAAGCCCTACTTTTGTTGCCTCCTCGTTCTTTGAACAACCATGTTTTCCCTGGGTGGGAAAGCACACTATTCCTGGAGGTACTGAAATACCAGCTTGTTGGGTGCGTGCATGGGAAAACAAAATGCATACTGCCGCTCTGTATTCACAAACGTGGTCTTTTTAAACCATTCTGCTTTCATTTTGTAATGATAAAAGCAATAGGCATTAGGTCAGCTCCGTTACTCTCACACGTTCCTTTCTGCACCCTTGTTCCCTTATGTCACTGTTTCCTTCTCTTTCTATTTCCCGGTTAACCGACGTTTCTCTCTTGCTCTGGGGGTGAGGGCCGATGATAAGAAATACACCCCGGACCGGACGCCGGACCTTAAAAGAGTGGCAGCGCTAAGCGCCCACCACCTGCAATCACCGGTACATATTTGGGGCTATAGTAGAGTCTAGAGATAGTTCATCTGATTCTTGTGTGAAATGTGCTCTGTCATAACTACTTGTCATTTGCTATGATGGGGAAATGGAGGTGCGGAGACAGAGAAAGAGACGAGGGAGGAAGGTATACTGAGATGTAGGGAGGGATAGCAAGCAAGATGGATGTGACAGCAACAAGATAGGAAGAGATAGCAAGATAGAAAGAGGAAGCAAGATATGGAGAGAGGAGAGCATGGGGGGTTGCGAGACAATGGAAGGGGCAGCAAGAGACAGTCACCGGGCAGTGTCAGCAGCACCCAGCCAGTGACAGATGAGGGGAGATGCTGAGATAGCGAAAGAGATAAGGTAGGAAGGGATACTTAGATGATGGGAAAGTGAGAGTGTCACTGGAAGAGAGTGACGTCGATAGAGCAGCTTGCAGCCACTTACAGGTGAAGGTGGTGAATTCTGTGAGAGAGATAGGTAAAGAGAAAAGTGACAGTTCACAGAGGCACTTTCACAATTGCTTTATTAACCTTCCTGCTTTCTCAAATTTGCTTGAAAATGCACCATTTTTCTTCTCTTTTTTCAAACTTTTCACGGGAAGAGAATCGCAACGAACCCCCCCCCCCCCCCCCCCTTTATGGTGGTTCGGGCTCGCTCACTACGCTCGCAGGCAACGGTGCAGTATACCAATCATTTTACGCCTCACCACTTTCAAATGTCACCAGCCGCCCCTGCATTTATCATTTAGTTTCTCTCCTACTTTAAGTTGGGCAGACAATATGTCATTTGTTTATATGTGTGCGTTTGTTGGCGAAAAACATCTGTGTTGATTTCAAATTCATAAAGAAGTCCAGCTGCAATTGGTTAATTGAAACTGAGAGCCGTACTATAATTGGTGATACGTCATCACAAATCATTATGCTGTCATTGGATAGTTGCTGCTGTAGCCATAGCTGTGCTTGGATTTTTTTTTAGAGTTTGCGGGTTTATTTTGAGTGAGAATAATAGGTGCCACATTGAAAAAAAACAAAAGATCCTAGTGCTTCTGTTATGGAGAGTTAGAAGATTCCTCATGAAGGTTCTTTTGCCTTCGAAACATGATAGCCATTCGACATTGTGAATTTGTGTGATTAAAAGACTTCTGGTGTCAAGGGCATGCAATTTCCTTTAGAGAGTACCTTTAATATTAGAAAGCTTAATTTCCAGTGGCATGCCCTATATGAGAAAAAGTCGCAGCCTAGACCCAAACAATTCGAAGCACTAAATAAATTGGATCAAGTAGCCATAGAGAACAAAAGATCGAAGAAGAAGAGGCAATTTAAAAATTCAATGAGCCACTAGTTAACCTCCAAGTGGGGAATTCAGAAAAAGACATGGAGGGCGAATACAGTGCAGGGTTTAAAGTTTTTCCCACAATAGCTGACAAATCAGACAAAAGTAACATTGATTAATCTAATGATGAAATTCAAAAGAGAAATTACGAATTTGATTCACTTTTGGAGGATGATGTCTTAAATAGCCTTTTGAATTCTAGACACACTCGTCACACAGACGGTGCACAGGCACACAGACTGGCAGTACTTGATATCGGTGTGGGTGAAGCAGGAATGAGTACACAAGAAATAACAGTGCTTGATAATATGTTTGCAAGTGCTCCACCTGAGAGTACATTGACAACTTTACCTGGTCCTAGTGGGGTTTCAACTGTGTGGATAAACTGGTTATTTTTTTTGAAGGCATGGTTACTAAACCTTCTGAAAAGTGAGAAATTAATATTGCTAACTTGAAGTTTTAATTTGGAGAAATTCTACAGTGGACAATTGATATAAACAGGATACTGGAATACAATTCAGAGGTATTGAAATATCTGAGTAAGGAAGTAGCAATATGAGCAAATGAGTCTTATAATTATCTTCAATATTTAGCAGAAGAATTTGGAGTGGATTTACACATAGTAGCCTGCATTAAAATTACAAAATGAAACTGAGTGAAACAGAAATTGGGGGCATAGTACTAGTGACTTTGAGCTCATATCAAACACTTAATGACAAATATAATAATATCACAAATATAATATATAAAAGTATATATATAATGACCGGAGAAACTTGAAATACAGGGAAAAGTGGAAAAAGAAAGTTCATTCTTAAAAGAAGGATGTTGACACAGGAAAGAAAGCAAATGTGGTCATGTGTGAACCTAAAGCAGAATCAGTGACAGACTTTCCTTTATGAGAAGCATATCAAGAGAATTTTGTGCATATTCCTTGGACTATTGGTGATCTCTACACTTTTACGACACATTTTCCAAAATTGATAGAGAATCCTGATATATGATATTAAGAAGTTCACAGGTTCGAGACAATTTCAAAGGTGTGTTGGGTTGTTTGAAGTTATTGCTCTTAAAGATTTGGAGGCAGAATGCAAGGCTGCTATCACCTGTCTGACACAAGAACCAGCTAGGGTTCCACCTAATAAAACTCCATCTTATTTAGGATGGAAAAATATAAGGAGGTAATAAGCATTTCAAATAAAGGTGCTGTAGAAAGAGGTAAATTGAGCAAAGCAAAAGAGAGCCACAGAAGAGCTGAGTCGATGCAAGCTTTTAATGAGAGTTATGCATATCTATAGTAAGTACAGTGAAGTTGAAGAGTCAGGAAGAGAAGGCATTAGCGGATTTGTATCAGCTTTCATTTTAGGGTTGAAACCTAAGCTTAGTTCTCATATTCAGCAGTGTGTAAAGTGCTGGCAAACTAAGAGTATTGATGAAATACTCAAATACACCAAGGATTATAGGTCAAAAGGAGTTGATGATTGTGCAGACGAAACTGATTCTGAGAAACAATAAGAATCAAGTGATGAATTCAAATGCAGATTTTGTGATGTCTGTAGGTTCCGGTTTGAATGTGAATCTGAATTTTGGAGCACAAGGGATGCAAGGAGCTGGAAAAAAGAGAGATATGGTGCAGGTGCAAGCCAAAGGTAGGCACAGAGGCTGAACACGCTCATAGCTCCAGTGTTGCATCATAACACGAGAAACAAAATGCCATATAATCCAGGGTACCAGCAGAATCCATTGATTCTGAGCAATGATTTTACCCAGCTTTCACCAGATGCGACAAATTTGCAATGATGGTGCCTGAGGTAGGAGGAGGTTTGCATGCTTGGTGCAGTACTAAAGGAAGACCAGAGTTGGCCGTATGTAAATGGTGAGATGGTTGGGCTTCCTGTATCATTTCTAATTGATACTGGATCTAAACGCTCTACAGTTCATTCCATGAAGGTTCCAAACATACCTGTCCCAGGAAGAAAAGTCTATGTTGTAGGAATAACAATAAACAGATTACTAACCCAGTTTCTGCTTATGTCCCAGTTAAAGCATGGTCAGTGTGAATAGTCACCTATTCATTTGTGTGATTCAAACCCCGTTAATTTACTTGTTAGAGGCTTGCTTTGCAAAACAACTTGATGATGATTTGCACACTGGATGGTGTTACAATTGGAATTCAAGATGACTATTCAGTTTTTTTAATAAAATCTCAAGAGTTGAGAGTTCATCTGTTACCATCTCTTACAAAAGATGACCTGCCTCTTGATTTACGACACACAATGAAAAAAGATTTGTGGGAGCTTACATGGAAAGAAATAAGATTAATCAGATTTGCAAAACCAGTTAGGATACCATTTAAGTACAATGCTGTTGATCCTAGACTTTAACAATACAAACTTTTACGAGAAAATGAAGAGCAAATGAAGCTCGTTATTGAGTTCTACGAGAGGTGCTTGGTAGTCCTTGCAACTCCCCGGTGATGGGCATTCAAACCTGAGTGGAAAATGGAAGATGACTAAAATTTTTAAAAGATTAATATAATTGCAGCCTTGTAGATGCAAAATGGTATACAGTCATTGACTTGTGACAAGATTTCTTTTCCATTCCTCTCCATGAGTATAGTGAATATCGTTTTCCATTCTGATTCCTCAATTAAGTTCCCATTTGGTGTTGAATCCTACAAGGGTATACAGATAGTCTCTCAATCTTCAGTCAGATTCTAAACAAAGATTTCCACATTCTGTAGCGGTCTTATAACTCAGCGCTGCTGCAATTCTTGATGATTCAGTAGCGGATCAAAGACAAAGGAAGATTGCAAATTAGATACAATTACTCTCCTGAGCCTTCCTGTAGACAATTGTCATAGGGTTTCACCTACAAATATGCAGTAATGTAAAAGAGAAGTGATTTATCTTGCTCATGATATTGAAAAGTGGGCAATGAAAGTGTCCAAAGAGCACATTTCTGCAGTCCTGAAGATACTTCTTCCGACTACTCAGAGGGAAATGTGGATATTTTTAAGAATAATTGTCTACTGTCACCAGTGTATTCCAAACTTTTCCCGGATCACAAAGCCTTTACTGAGGCTTACTTGTAGTGACATAAAAGATCCGATGCCATTTGACAACAAATGCATGAAAGCCTTTTGAAAGCTTAGAAAAAATCTTTGCAGCACACCCTTTCTCGGAATCAATGATTACAATAAAGAGTTCTACTTGTTTTGTCATTAAAAAGAAGGGTGTGTGCTGTGTGTGTTAATACAAATGATGAATTAAAACAGCCTGTTGCTTACTTCTGTCCTAGATAAGATCCAGTAGCCATAGCTCTTCCTAGTTGTTTGAAATTGGTTGCAGCTGTTTGCTTTGCTACTGAGCAATGTGAGGGAATTGCTAAGGGTCATACTCTCTGCTGGAAAATGGCTCTCTCTGAAGGGTCACCCCAAACATTTGCCTTCCTATTTCTCAGTTTCCGACCTCATTTTTGTTTGCTTTAGGACTTTGAGCACTTTACCACTGCTAACCAGTGCTAAAGTGCATGTGCTCTCTCCTCTAAACACAGTAATATTGGCTCTAACATTTGCATATTTATTTTGCTTATAAGTTATTAGTAAAGTGCACTACATGTGCCCAGGCCCTGTTAATTAAATGCTAGTAATGGGCCTGCAGCACTGATTGTGCCACCCACCCAAGTAGCCACTTCACCATGTTTCAGGCATGCCTCTGCAGGGCCTGTATGGGCAGTTTTAAACTGGGAAGTCAATATGGCAAGTTAAACCTTTCGCCAAGCCCAAATCTCCCTTTTTAATATACTCTACATCCCCCTAAGGGCAGGGTGCAGTGTATTTAAAAAGTAGGACACAAATGTTTAAAATAACATTGGGATTACCATATTACCTTTTATAAGTGTAATTTCCATTTGGGAAGAGATAAAACCCCCACGTCTGGTGTCTCTGGAATCACAATTTAAAATCACAACTTATGGTGAAGTCGAATTTTAAACTACAATTCTGAAAATGCTACTTTTAGAAAGCTGGAATCTTTTTACTTTTGCCATTTGGTGTCTGCTGCCTGTCTCTGTTCAGTCTGGGTCAGGTGACAGCTGGGCTTTGATTATTCCCTTGAGACAGCCACATACGAAGGGAGATTAGGTGTCACTTGATAGGCCATCCTGGGAGATTGGAAGGAGGAGCTGGGCACAGCCTCACATTTACACTTGAATAGGCTATGTACTATCCACACACAAAGGGCTTCCTAATCCCCTGTAATTAGTCTGAATTCACAGCAGGAAGGGAGGACCTCTGTGTACTCCACAGAAACTTCTTTGAAGTTCCTCCACTTCAAAGGTACAACTGAGTATAAGTACTGAACCTCTAAAACCATGACTTCAGTACACCTCTGGACCTGTGAAGACTCTACAAGGAAGAAGGACTGCAGTGCTGCTGAAGGGGTGCAGCTCTGCTGAATGGCTGATTTGCTGTACTCCTGTTCTGCTGTGCTGCCCTAATGCCTGTCTGTTCCCCTGCCTGGGCAACAGGGCTGGACCTGCATCACTTGAACCTAGAGTGACTTCAAGGGCTTGTTGGCGTGCCTCCTGATTTGAAGTCTCAGGAACATAAAATACTTCCATCTATTCTTGTTTCTACACCTGTACTCTGCAATCTATGAGTCTGCCCTGCACATGGTGCCACCCCAGTCCTGGAAAATTGGAAGAGGGCCCAAGGTGTATGCGCCAGTGTAACCCGGCGCATTCTCTGCTGCATGAGCAGAATTAACGTATCACTGCTGTTGTGGTGACAGGACTGGTACATTACCTCGGGAACCAGCGCATGGCCTTTGGGACCTCTGCTGCAGAAAAAATGCATAACCGCATCACTGACATAATACAACACTACTAATATCGACCAGCAAAATTATCGACACACTAATATCAACCCCAAAAATATCGACAACCTATATTTATTTGATAAAATACACAAATATCTAAATAAAAATGTCACCAGTAAAAACACAGATCTAATTTCAAAAACAGAAATAGAGTAAAAAATAATATCATAACTGCTTAATAAACATACAAAACAACAAAAATATCGGGACCAAACATATAGACCATATTATTATCGTAAACACACAAATATCGACACCTCAAAAATGATAAAAATAACACAAAACATAACATTAATAATATAATCAGTACTACAAACGCACACAATATAACTGAGGGGCTGATTACAATGGCGGACGAACTTCTGTCCGTCTGCCATCGTCCAGGTGGTGGGGACCGCCCACTTGTAAAGAGGTGGTCCCACATATGATGTTAAAATGCGGACGCCACAACGGTGGACGCAAAAGGCTTTTTTAACATTGCGGCAGGTGCTGCTGGCTGCAGCACCTGCCCGAATGCTAAAAAGGCAGGTTTTGCTCTTCCCTGCCCCATAGTGCAGGGAAATGTAGGGGGGCACAATGGGTGCCCCCCAAGGGCTAACCTAAACTGCCCCTGCCCATGGGCGGCCCGCAATGAGCCCCCAAAATAAATCCCCGCCAGCCTTTCCATGGCAGGTGAACTTCCATGGAAAGGCTGGCGGGGATCTAGCATCCTAATCTGGTGGAAGGTGCCTGCTAGGCAACGCCACCATTGTGAGGATGCAGGTGGTCTGACAGGCAATCATAACAATTGCTTCTGTTAGACAAGTGGCGGTCGGGCTTTCCGCCTGCCAGCACACCGCTCACCATCACAATCTGGCGGGCGGTAATTGGCCTCACGATCCTGCTTTCGTAATCAGGCACTAAATAACTAAAAATAATATCAATATTAAAATAAAACCCAACTACAAATACTTCACAAATCTAACATCATCAAATAAATAATTTTTACAAAGAAATTAACTAAAAAACAATCATTTACATATATTTACTACATTATAACTTTACAAAATAAATGCTAACATAAAACTAAATATACTCATAATATTAAAACAAAACATAATTTAACATTAATTAGCATTTACCAAGAAAGGAAACAACTACCAAAACAATTTCAACCCATGCTTCAAAAGCCAATGAAAAACAAATACAATACAAATAAACCAATAAAAATGAAAGTATAATTAAATGAACACTAAATAAACCAATGAAAAATCAACATACATCTGTATTACAGCAGAAAAATACTAGAAGAAGCAAAATCTCTGCCGCATTTCTTCTACAATGTCACACTGACACGTCCAAGACTTCTAATTCAACTTCACAAAGTAAATAAAATATGAAAATTACTTAATAATGTAACAAAAGAAAAGAAAACAAACCTAACAAATAACCTAATGATATAATAAATTACTTCTCCTCTGCAGACTAACCAAACTACACTCATCTAACTACAAACAACATTCCCAAAACTCCCCCAAACAAAGTAAGTGTAAATTTATAAGATACTAACCCAATAACTAAAAGTCCCAACCTAAAAACCCCACGAACTACCCACTCCCCAAAATACAAACAATATTTTTAAAAAAATAAATTAAAAATATATTTTTTACATCAGAAAAAAAGCAGGCACTGCATCCAAAGACCAACAGAATCATAACAAAAAAAGTATATTTTAAACTTTTACTATTTTTAATACAATAAAAACATGTATTGTATTGTATTGTAAATGCATTTATATAGCACTTACTACTCCTGACAAGGTGTCAAAGCGCTTTTTCGGCAAGCAGCATGCTTCTCTGGAACCCATAAAGGATTAGTGTTGAGTTAGTATAGTGAAATATGAAATTAATTTGAGCGGTGGATAGGTTAGTCAGTTATTTGGATTCAGAAGGATAGCGGAGGGATAAAAGAGGGAAAAAGGTTAGCATTTATATAGCGTTTGTTACCCCTAATGGGGTGTTGAAGCACTTTCTTGGCGAGTAGCATGCTACTCCGGAACCTATAAGGATTAGTGATGAATTAGTATAGTGAAACATGAAAGTAATTTGAGTGGTTGATATTAATCAGTTATTTGTATTGAGAAGGATAGAATAGGGAAAAGGTATGCATTTATATAGCGCTTGTTACCCCTGATGGGGTGTTGAAGTGCTTTTTTGGTGAGTAGCGATCGTCACATCGTACTTGGTCGTTCTGACCTGTGTACAATTTGGTTGTAAACAAGGTCTACGAATTGGATCCGGGAAAGCCAAATCCAATTCGGAGGCCTTCCGAACAACATCGGAATTGGGCCCTATTTAGGAAAACAATCAATGTAAGTTATGACCAGCAGAATGAGTTGGACCAGTTATCATTTGCACTAAATGCTGGACCTCAAGCTCATTCTGAAGCTTGGTGTTGGTAGTATCTATATGATTCTTAAAGTGTAGTAGTGAAATCACCAATCAGGAGAAAATTATTTCATTGTCTTTGTGGATGGTTCTTGTTTGAGACACCACCAAGGAATACTGTGACCATGATCTGGTCTCCTGGGAGGTGGTGTAGGAGGAATATGAGATGGCACCCAAGGAATTATTTTGATACCACAAGCTGCGTCACACCCTGGTGGTACATGTGGAGCGCGGCACACAGCTGGAGGACTCACCAATACTAGTACTTTTTGGAACTAGAGGAAGAGAAGTGGGAAGAGGAGATAGAGTTGCTGAGAGAAGTAGCAATCAGAGCGTGTAAACAGCTGATTGAGCTGTGCATG
Source organism: Triturus cristatus (assembly GCF_964204655.1). Lineage (NCBI taxonomy): Eukaryota > Metazoa > Chordata > Amphibia > Caudata > Salamandridae > Triturus > Triturus cristatus. The sequence continues at coordinate 312,553,703 of NC_140580.1, read as the reverse complement.
AAGATTTGAGTGTGACAATCTATACAGACATTCACACACATAAGCAATTGATTAGTCAAGGATTTAAACAAGGAAACATAAGATTCCCTACTGTGTCAGGATGTCAGATTTTGCCTCTGCTGTATCCCTAAAAAACTTGAGGTATCCAAAGATATTGAAATAGACACCTCATTCACTTATTGTGACATCATCGGCACCTATCCATAACCTGATCAGCTGGCACTACCAGGGCGGACTCAACCTTAGATGGAATGGGAGTTCTTAGATAAAACCAAACTGGATGAGCAGGGATCCAGAAGAGTGATTGTTTAAAAATACCTCGAGATATACCCAAAGAGTTTTCTTTATTAAAGTACAATGCCCTAAGACGAGGTACAAAAGAACACAGGCTTGAAGAGAAAATGGAACTCCAACCCACTGAACCACACAATGTCACCAGCCCTACTGGCATTCGAGAAGGCTGTGACCCTGGAGGACGACAAACTGAGGGATGACAACCGACACGTATTTAACAACCTTACACAAGCAGAACACAAGGCAACCCAAGAGATTGATGATATGAGAGACATCGTCATAAAACCAGCAGATAAAGGGGAGCCACTGGAGATGTACCGCAGCGAATGTAAAAAACTCCTCACTGATCCTCTGAATTACAAAGTGTTACAGAGCAACCCCACAAAGAGATCACAGAAGACATCCAAACCTTGGTAAATGAGGCAAAGGAGAGAGATTGGATTACAGTACAGGAGGTGGATTTTCTGAAAGAGGAAAATCCACATACACCTCATTTGTATATACTCCCGAAGATACATAAGAACATGAACCCACCACTGGGAGACCAATTGTCTTGGGTATCGGATCCATCCTGGAACCCTTATCAAAATTTGCAGACCATTTCCTAAGACCATTGGTACAGAAGATGCCCTCCTACCTGAAGGACCCAAAAGACATGTTGGTGTTACTCCGGGACATCAACAAAGAAACCGACATTTTCATTACATTCGATGTAGAGGCTTTATAAATGAGTATACCACAAGAGGCATCACTGAAGGTAATAGAAGGCCCATTGAGAGAAGAAGAATGGAATTCCATCACACCAAGTGCAACTGATTGGACTATCTCTTGCTCTCCATAGTGATAACGAATCTATACAGACACCCAATATGGATTTGGAGTGGTACATGATTGTGGGGACTTAGGGTCACAAAGGTACTTCTTGACATCTTCCTTCTATAATGGATCACACATTCTGCACGTGCTAGTGGCTATTCAGCAACATAGAGATATAACAGTTGTATAGTGCATTGCTCACAAGTTTGTTGATGACATGATCACTTTGGTCAATCACTATGCCCATAAGGTTGCTCTTGAAAATGTAACTGTCAAATCAAATGAGCAGCAACAGATACAAAGATCAGAACATATGATGTAAATAATGTAAATAGTTTCTAGTTGAACATAGAGCACACTGAATGAACTCAGAGTTGTGGAAGGGAGTGCTGGGAATGATAAGAAAAGACAGGAATATGCTTGTTTTAAGGCAGATATAAATGATGTATGGGTAACTTCAGATTACCAATATGTACTTTCTGACTACATGCTTCAGAATATGGCTAGACACCTGCCTGGCCAGACCCGAGTAGGGAAAGATGGAATGGTCCGATTAATTTTTTTATTTATATAGAGTTTTATATAGCACGAACATGACCCAAGAGGGTATCAGAGCGCTTTATAAATTATCAGGGTTGTTCAAGAAATAGTGGCACAACATGAAGTTCAGAAATGTAGCAGAAGATTTATCTCAAAGATGCATTATTTGCCAGATAGCTAATCAGGGTAGGCATACACTAGTCACCATGAGCCACATAGGCAAATGTGAAGTCTCATTCATCAGACATTAGTCAGACGTCAAAGTGATGATGCTTACAATGGGCTTTAATATTTTCTCATGCTTATATGTCTGTTTTCTATATGGATGTAGGCTTACCTAGCAAGAAGAAGTGATAAAATGCATATAGCCAAACTAATTTTGAAGAAATTAAAGCAGCGTTTTGTGCTCCCTACTTCTATTGAGACAGACCATAGTACTCATTTGTTTTTAAATGAGGTCCTACATTTATTGTGCACTGATCTACAGATAGAACAGAAGTAAAAGATGACACTTGGCCCTTGTAGCAAATTAATATTCATGTAGTGGGTTAGTGTTAAGGTGATAGGGTAAATTGATGTGTAAAATAGTGAAATTGTGAACCCTCGAATTCAGGGGTGAACACAACTCTTTTTGAGGCCTTACTTGAGCCTATAGAGATATGGTCATTCTCTTACTGATTTTGCTGCACTTTGGAACGTAGCATTTCTCTGATTTTTGTTCATTATTGCATTATTCTGATTTTTTATGGCATGTATGGAAAATTTGTTCAATATCATTCAATAGGTTTACTGCTGTATTTGAATGTGCTATTTCTATACTGTCATTTTGATTCTTTTTTTAAACCATCATGGTTTTAAAAAAAATTCTAATCTCAATCTCCCTTCTCCAGTAAGTCCTTTCTTATTGACTGCATTATGAAATGCTGTTTGTAGCTTATCTCTAGGCATGCATTACCTCATAGACTTTGAGATCAACACAGTCCCGATTGACCCAATGTTTAGGTGCACTCTTGTATTGTAGATTTCCTAGGGTCCTGCTTGCCCACACTAGTATGTCTCATTTGTGTTTGCTTCTTCCTACTATTTCATTTGGTTGTCTTGATTTTCCCGCCATTTTCAGATCTTTCATGTTTTCAGGTGATCTTTTTCTTAACTTTAAGTGCCCTTTCTCACTCTTTTGTTGATCTGCCTATCCCTTCTAATCTGAAGCTATCACATTGCTCCTTCTGTTATCATCTTCTGTTGATCTTTCTCTCCCTCCCTTTGTTGCTGGCTCTCTGTTGCACAGGCTTTTTGTTTTCCGTTTCCTTTTGACGCGTCAGAGGGACATCACGGAAATGAAAAGCCCTTGCCAATACCCTAGCCTGCTGTAACAAATAGGAGGCTCCTGAGGGAGTAAGATTGGAACAATGGAGTGGAATGCCTGACAAATTCTCCCACTCTTATCTCAGAGGTCGCGATTGTAATGCTAGGGTTAGCCGTAATGATCCAAACCTGATGACTATGCTGGCCTCCTGCCACTCAAAACCTGTGCTTCCCCAACCACAAAACCACATCTTTTAGTACCACGGAAAGGAGAAATCGCAGAGCACTTTTAGTTTTTCAAAACAACCCCTGGTTGAGAATTTGTTTCTGGAAAAAGAATGCGGAGAGGGCAGCCACCTGACATTCATTTCTGATTAAAGTTCTCCCACCATAGAAAGATTTTCTTCTCTGATTCCTTTTCCAAGGAATTAAGAAATGTATCCTTGATCTAAAACTTAATGGGCACAGCTCTGCTTGGTTTTCATAAAATGAGGCCCTCATGCTCTTGTTTACTTTGAAAGCCACAATAGCATTTCCGTAATCTGTTTCCCCACTTTTGTTTACTCTTCTCTACTGCAAAGTCAAATGAAAGGTGGCCCATGAAATCATAAAGGGGAACAACATCAATATCAATCCTGGCCCCTCAGAGACCAATTTCTCATCTACATGTGTGGTATTTATCACCTTAATGTGCATAATGTGGCTATAACCCATCTGACAGAAAGGATCCAGATGCAGTGATTAACATGTAGCCTATTTATTACTCAGAAAAGTCCCTAGTCAATGATTGTTTATTGGCCTGCCTAGCTGACTGAATTAAATTTACACTAGTGAACTTTTATAAAAAGTATAGTATAGAAAGAAAACCCTTTGAATTTTAGTATTAGGAGTTAATCCGCTGTTCAATTCAATTGAATAGTTTCTAGACACTTACCTGTAAGAATGTGCGTGTCCCTGCAATAGAATTGCCTACTACAAAGGCACAAAAAGATACCCTGGGAAACATGTACATTTCTATCCAAGCTGTCATTAAATGTAGCTGACTGTACAGGGCTCCCCTGTATTTACCAAAAAGCCTAACCTTTGATTGGCGCCACTTAGGTCACGGGTGTTGGTTACACTGTAGTGAATGGTTTGGTTGTTTACAAATAAGCACACAAGGAATCATGCAAAAGCGACATCCTCAGTCAACAAAGAAGGAAATCAATGAGGTTTAGAACAAAAAAAACTGCAAGGAGCTCTCAAGGAGGTTGTATCCTCACAGTGTGCATTTGTCTTACAAACGTACTGATATTAGTTTCACTGTTCTGTACATTGTTTTATGAGAGACTACTGAAGTCGCTGAGCTGTCAGAACAGAAGAACCAAGCAGAAGGTAAATGATTTAAAAGTACACTCCAAAAATGCAATAATCATTGCAAGAGGATATTGTGCATCTGCCACTAGAAGGCACAGGTGCATATTTAAAAGACGAGGAAATGCAGATCCAACATGATGGCTCCACTGTGTAAAATTAGCATCATTGCTTTCTGAAGTTTTCCCTATTTCAGACAAAGTAATTTTGTGTGTGTTTAATGAAGCTTCTCAAGAAGACTTACTTTTTGGATTAATGTACCATTTGTTCCTTTCTCATTATGGTATTTTCTATGCAGCAAAATATTTGAAACAAGCATTTTGTCTCGTACAGCTGGTCATAGACGATACATCTTGGAAACTCATTTTTAATCGTGCATTTTTTGTAGTAGAAAACATAAATTTCTGATTTGTGATCCTTTCCGATCACATGTTGTTTCGAAATATGACGTTTCATAGAGTGTGTCCTGTGCAGTGCCCAGGTGCAGACCCACTGCTTCGGAAACCAGTAGCCAGCTCTGCTAACAAGTAGAATTCATGTGAGAAGGCGGGGTTGCACAAAGAATTGTAAATCCATCACAGTCCTCCCCAGTACATTCTCGTTAATGTAGTGCAAAGTAGTCCTTACTCACAGAAACCGGGTGGGGGCAGATTTACAAGCCTCTTGCGACTCTTTTGCGCCACCATTGGGTCACTTTTGTGACGCAGCGGCGGTGTAAACAATGCATCACGTTGGGACACATTTACAACGTGACGCACCTAGAGAGATGCGTCACTTTGTAAAGCCCTGTGCCACTTTATACCTGCGTCAGGTATAATGTATGCAGGGTGGGCGTTCCAACGCAAGAAAGCCTCGTAAAAGTGACACACTGATATTTACAAGATTTGACTGCGTCACTTCTGCAACACCACTGCGTCAAAACCTTATGCCTGCTTGAAGCAGGCGTAAGGAGTGGCACAGCACAATAGGTATAGGCCTTTCTGAGCATTGCTGAAGTTGTATCCTGCTTGCGGCACGACTCCAGCAATGTGTGACCTTTGCATCTGTCAATCCTTGCACCATGGTGCGCCGCATTGTAAATGCAACGTATCCATGGTGGCGCAAGGTTTTTGCATGAGGCAAGTAAACTGACGCATCTCTGCTATGATGCAGAGATGCGTCAGTTTCTTGTAAATCTGCCCCCTGAACTTTTTGATGGTCAAAAACTCTCAAGGATAAGCACATCTTGAAACTTACATTACACACCTCTTTCATTGGAATTACACAGTTGTAATTTAACACAATTGAGGGAAATATAACACAGTGGTAAAAGGATTAACAAAAGCAAGGTCTCTTTTTGTGAATACTTACAAGCTGCAAATCCCGTCATTTGCTCTCCTAAATCAGATTTACAAGCACAAATGGTGAATAGGGTTGACACTTGACAGCTTTTTAACCAGCCTGGCCTGTATTTTTAAATCCAGGCTGGTAAAAATAGTGAGAAAAGCGGTGAAGTCTGATATTTTCTTTCTTTTCTGAAACATAAACCTAAACCAGGAAGCCGAAAGAAACATGTTAAAAAACGTATTTTGAGTGTTGTCTAACTTGTGTCAGAATGATAATTTGAGCAAGGGCATGTAGAAATGGAATTTTTCAAAAGTATTCTGACAATTGTGCACAAATTCCTTCACCTACAAGCTCTTGGATGTTGGAAGCACATGTCTGGTATCCTTTCGATAAGGTGTAAATACTAGTTCTAGATCAGACTCGGCCATATTCTCAAGGAGCTATCTCTAAGTTAGCAGCACTTTAGCGCAGCCAAAGTCGTGATAAATTTACCGCCCCATTCATAAGCTGGTGCAAACAGCTGACAGCACCACTTTTCCGGCGTTAGCATCAACAAAAAACATCACCACATATAACCCCGGCAACTATCGCTAATGAGATGCAGAGGAGGCGTTACCGAGCAAAAAGCAGCAACAACATCACTCCGCAACATTCTCAACGACCAGCCAGATCTGCGATAAGAACAAAAAACATGTGATAAGGTGCTTTAGCACCAGGAAATTAACACCTGCTCTGACCTGGTGCAAAGTCGGACCACAACCGGCACCAGATAAGGGAGTACAGCCCATAGCCATGCATGAAGAATAACAGATGCCCCCGAGCAACTGCCCATGCAGCATGGACACCCAAGAGGGCCACAGCACCCACCGACACCACAACCAGGCCCGCAACCCCCCCACCCCTCGGGCCCCCACCCGGTTCCCCCAACCCCGGACAAAGAAACTGCACACCAACACTACGAATCCCAAAACAAAATAATTTGCCTGATGTCGCACAAGAAGGAAAATCAACATACATGCGTGGCCAGAAAATGGAGAATCAGTCATGCAGCAATGCAATCACCAACACAAAACACCATTCAAACAAAAGCCAAAACAACCATTCAGATGAGTCTTAGCGGGTCCTCACTGGACAATCTGTAGGACACAGCCTGGAAGACAAAATCCAAAAGAAGAAGGTGTGCCATGCGCCCAACAAAGGAGAGACAGGGAGGGAGAGTGGGAGGGAGAGAGCGAGGAAGAGAGATGGAGTGAGATTGACAAGCAGCGCAAGGCCTCTCAGACACCTGGCTCCACATGCCAACTTGTGTGTATGTATCGCTATCGGCACACCATGAGCCCAAGGCCCTGTCTCAATCTCAGCGCCAAAGCCACATCACATTCCGAAAACGCAAGTAGTAGTCCGGCAAACATTAGGGATGAAAGCTCCTTTTGTTACAATGCAGAAGGCAGGAGGACACCTGCACCTCTGACCTTGGTCCTGAATGCGGCTGGAACACCCAGAGAGAGATGCCATGGCAGATGGGGACGACTCCCACACCATGCATTGCGCAAATGAACTAACCAACTTAACTGGTGAATTTGTATGTACACCTCTTTGAGCAACAGTGTGTCCAGACTGAGAACAATCCATTCCGGAAACATATTATGGATTCGAGACGCTACATAGACGATATTCTCGTTATATGGAGAGGTGAAGCGGGGACGCTAACTGCATTCCATACATGGCTGAATGGACAGAATGATTTCCTCAACTTCACTATGGATTATAGCAAAACATGGCTGCCCTTTCTGGACCTGCGCATCTTTCCTTCTGCAAGGGGTTTAGAGAGTGGACTATACACCAAACCCATGGCGAGAAATTCGCTATTAACGTTTGACAGTTTCCATCCGAAATCCTTGCGTGAGGGTTTGCCGTTTGGCCAGTTCCTTCGTATCAGAAGGAACTGCTCAACCACAGAGGACTACAAACGACACGCTACTGTACTATCACGGAATCTTCAGGTCAGGAAGTACCCCAAAAAATTGATACGCCAGTCCTATAAGAGAGCTTCAAATAACAATCGTGAGGCACTGATAGAACCTGCGCCTCCCAAACCACCGCTCACGAGGCTCACCTGTGTTAACACATTTAGCACACAGTCAAACCAGATCCAAATGATTGTGCGAAAACATTGGCGCATTTTGAACGTAGGACAAGACAAAATATCTTCTCCCCTCTTTTCATTCAAAGGAGGCACAAACTTGCGTGATTGCCTGGTACATACACAACCTAGAGGTGGCACGAGCCCAAGACAAGAAACACTTTGGAACATGCCAGAGGTCCAGGGGCATTTCCCATGTGGAATATGTGTGGTTTGTGCTCAAAGAAATGGTAATAGTCATACATAATGTGACATTTAGCTGTGCCCCTGGATTTGGAGTGTACTCTCGCTCCAACTTGAACGTTGTTTATTCTCACGTGATAAGAGGGTAGATCATGTTATCCAGTGAGCACGCATACAGATTAAAAATGGAAAGATTTGCTTAAAATGAGTAAGAGCATCAAAAATGGTGTGCACGGTCGTCTTCGACAGTATTTAAGACTGCCCTACCTGCAAGTAGCACCCAACAAATATCATGAATAATTGACTTCAACGGATATGTGAACGCACGTGAGAAGCACGTCCAAAATAGAAAAGAAAGTTCTGTGTATATATTGTTTGGTTTCACTGAGTTTATGGACATTACCATCGTCGTCATGCTTATAAGAGTGTATATGCTGTAATGTATACCGTAAAACCCATAATGAAGAATCAAGATGAATGTAGACATCAGTGTTATGGCGCAATAGAGAACATCTTTAGGGTGGGCGGGGCATATTTTTTAACCTTCCGGGGTACCACGAATATAAGTGGGACACAACAGATTGGATTAACGAGAAGGGGATTGAACACCATCACCGGGTTGGATGATTTATGAAGAGATGCATTATGGGGGTTGTATGGGGGTTGTAGGTAGGAGTGATTACATCAGGGTTGATCGAGCGGTAACGATAGACTAAGCTCAGGAGGTGTGGCAACTCAAGAGCAGTTAAATAAGTTGGAAATGATGACACGCATTACAACGCTGCCATTTAGAGGGAAACACGGGGAAGAGTTCAGAATACGGAATGAAGTTGCAAAGGTATGATACTGAGTGTAGGCTTTTTGGGAGAGACCAGTGGGAATGTGAAGGGAGAGGAAATAGTAAAATAAGGATGAAGTAGAGGGGAAGTTATGTAAGGTGAAGGTGGGTTTAAAATGTGTGGTAAAAATGGTGGTTCAAGCTTTTTTTCATGTTTAATCATGGTAGCATTGTAGCTACGGTTTTAGAGGGTAAGCGCTATATATGGGCTGATTTGATACACAGTACAGTTTTGGCATGTCATGCATAGAGGTTTGAAGCTAAATTGTAACAGCCACGTTCTTTTATTTTGTAGTGAACCCTTGAGGAAGGGCTTCTGTTAAGCCCGAAATGCATTGGGTAACATAATCAATAGCAATTGAGGATGTTTTGCGTCTTTTGGCGTGCCTGGAAAAAGGCATGGATGTGCATATCCACGGCATGAGAAGCTTTTAAAAAAAAGTAAATGCAAATCACGTGTGGAAGATCAAAGGAAATAAAATGAAATTAAATCAAAAGTTTTGGAGTACATGGATTAATTTTGGATTCATTTGAATGGTAAAGAAATGGTAAAAGTCATCCATAATGTGACATTTAGCTGTGCCCCTGGATTTGGAGTGTAGTCTCGCTCCAACTTGAACATTGTTTATTCTCACGTGATAAGAGGGCAGATCACGTTATCCAGTGAGCACGCATACAGATTCAAAATGGAAAGATTTGCTTAAAATGAGTAAGAGCATCAAAAATGGTGTGCACGGCACTCTTCGACAGTATTTAAGACTGCCCTACCTGCAAGTAGCACCCAAAAAATATCATGAATAATTGACTTCAACAGATATGTGAACGCACGTGAGAAGCACGTCCAAAATAGAAAAGAAAGTTCTGTGTATATATTGTTTGGTTTCACTGAGTTTATGGACATTACCATCGTCGTCATGCTCATAAGAGTGTATATGCTGTAATGTGTACCGTAAAACCCAATATGAAGAATCAAGATGAATGTAGACATCAGTGTTATGGCGCAATAGAGAACATCTTTAGGGTGGGCGGGGCATATTTTTGAACCTTCCGAGGTACCACGAATATAATTGGGACACAACAGATTGGATTAACGAGAAGGGGATTGTTAGACCTGGCATCTTTTGGCGTGGTTACGCCTGACTTTTTGCCTCTACCTCCTGTATTTTTGATGCTGTGCTGGATTTCGTTTTTGCTGGTTTAGATGCTTTGGGCACTTTGCCACTGCTGATCAGTGTCAAAGTGCAAGTGCTCCCTGGGTAAATTGTTATATTGATTGGTTATCCATGATTGGTATATTTGTTTCACCTGTCAGCCCCTAGTAAAGTGCACTGGATGTGCCAGGGCTGGTGATTCAAATGCTACTAGTGGGCCTGCAGCACTGATTGTGCCACCCACAGGAGTAGCGCTAAAATGATGTCTAAGGCCTGCTTGCAGTGCCTATGGGCAGTCCAGGACTGCCATGTCGACCTGGCCAGTGCAACCACTGACCAGGCCTTATCCTTCCCTTTCTGTACATGTCAGGCATCCCTATGGTGGCCCTAGGTACCCCCCTGGGCTGGGTGCAGTGTATCTGAAATGTAGGGCATGTACCGAGGTGTGTAACATGCCCTGGTAGTGAATTACAGCCATTTTCGTTTTTCACTGCTGAGAGGCTATCTTGCCCATAGGACAGAATGGGGGAGGCTGTTTACATGCCTATCTTCCCCTAAAGGCAAGATAGAAAATCTTAGTTTGGTATCTTTGTGTTCAGAATTTAATTATACATCTTTTTAGAAAGATGGTTTTTAAATTCACTGTGTGAGAATAGCACTTTTTAGAAAGTAGCTATTCTCCTGTTCACCCTTCCTGTGTGCCTGTGTGCAGATTGGCTGACTGGTGTCATGTGATGGGCTAGGTGGCTCCAGGAGTCTGGATGAGTCAGCAGCAGGGTGAATAGGGAGATCTGCTCTAGATGGGTGGGAGGAGTAGCCCCTGGGTTTGAGTAGGGCTGCCTCTGCCAGCACAATGCCGGCTCCACCCCCTGCTGGCCAGGCTGAGGACTCTGCTTCTGCCAGCACAAAGAAGGCTCCACCTCCTGTTGAGCGTCTAACGACCCTGCCCCTCACTCTGAAAGAAACCAGGTGCTCCAGGGCAGAGCACACCCAGGAACCGGTTTGAGCAGGGGAATCCCCCCACTGAAACAAAGAGAGACAAAGACTTGGAGGGGTATAAGAAGAGGACCCAAGACACCTAAACTTTAGATCACTGTGGAACTAAGAAGGAGCCTCTGCCAAGGAGAAATCTGAAAAGGACTGAAGAGGAGAAGACTGCCTGCTTGCTGTTTTGCTTTTGCTGCCAATGAGAGGGGAAGGACTTTGCTGTGTCCCCTTCTATTGATTCTGATCTCCAAGGGCCTGAGAAGAGCTGGCTCCCTGTTAAGAAGTCCCAGGAACAAAAGGACTTCACCACCAGCTCCCCTGGATCTCTGCTGAGGGAGTTCTGACCTGCCTTGGAGTGCTTGCCCAGTCTTGGGGACTCAGGAGGTCGTTTTGCTGTGTTTTGGAGCTGGGAAGCAGAAGCGTGAAAAAGAGTAACTGGTACCCAACGCATCATCCGTTTGCGAGTCGCAGAACCGAGTGTGCGAGGAAAATGTCATTGCGGCGTCATCGCAGCACCCGGAGTCCCCGCCTCGCCGAGTGCGTCGAGCATCGTCCCGGTGCGTGAAGATTCCTGACTGCGAGGGTCATTGCAGAACCAGTTGAGAGCCGCACCACTGCCAGTACGTGAAAGTTTTCAGTCGCTGCGTGTGTCGACGCAGAGTCCCGTCCCGTGACGCATCGAGAGTTGCGGCGCCCGAATTCAACGCTGCGACGCGCACCGTGACGCATCGAGGGTGGCGATGCCAGAAGTCAACGCGGCGCCGCACATCGCGCCGCACCGAAGATCTTCACATCGTACCTGTGCGTGAAGCTTCCCCCTAAGAAACCTACGCAACGAAAGCCAAAGATATCGCATCCTCCCCCTACAGATCGGAGCCGGCGCATCCACCTCTGCTGCTTGAAGCAGGGCTGCTGCAAAGCCTCCCCAAGGTCTCATGAGTATCGCATCGCTTTTGCCATCTTCCTTGTTATAGCTTTTGGGAACCTTATCGCAACTACAGGTACTGTTGGGCACGAGAGTGTCGCATTTTGTGCATTGAGAGTCGCATTGTGCAGGACACAGATTTTTACATCCTGGAGTACTTTCTACAAACTCTTGAACTATCTTTAAAGTAACCTTTTCAATTGTATGTTGGTTTTTCTGTAGTATTTGGTCTTGTGAAGTTTTTAGTAAAGATACCTTATTTTTCTAAAACTGGTGTGGAGTAAATCTGTGGTGTTTTCACTGTGTTACTGTGAGTGTTGGTACAAATACTTTACAGATTGCCTTTGATAGCCTAGACTGCTCAGGCCAAGCTACCTAGAGGGTGATCAGGGGTTATCTTAACAGTGTATCCCCCTTTCCCTGACTAGAAGCAAGGGTCCCTACTTGGACAGTGGTACCTACCCTGCCAACTAGAGACCCCCAGATCTAACAGGGATTGAACACCATCACCAGGTTTGATGATTTATGAAGAGATGCATTATGGGGGTTGTAGGTAGGAGTGATTACATCAGGGTTGATCGAGCGGTAACGATAGGCTAAGCTCAGGAGGTGTGGCAACTCGAGAGCAGTTAAATAAGTTTTAAAATGATGGCGCGCATTACAACGCTGCCATTTAGAGGGAAACGCGGTGAAGAGTTCAGAATACGGAATGAAGTTGCAAAGGTATGATACTGAATGTAGGCTTTCTGGGAGAGACCAGTGGGAATGTGAAGGGAGAGGAAATAGTAGAATAAGGATGAAGTAGAAGGGAAGTTATGTAAGGTGAAGGTGGGTTTAAAATGTGTGGTAAAAAGGGTGGTTAAAGGGTTTTTTCATGTTTAATCATGGTAGCATTGTAGCTATGGTTTTAGAGGGTAAGCGCTATATATGGACTGATTTGATACACAGTACAGTTTTGGCATGTCATGCATAGAGGTTTGAAGCTAAATTCTAACAGCCACGTTCTTTTATTTTGTAGTGAACCCCTGAGGAAGGGCTTCTGTTAAGCCCGAAATGCATTGGGTAACATAATCACTAGCAATTGAGGATGTTTTACGTCTTTTGGCGTGCCTGGAAAAAGGCATGGATGTGCATATCCATGGCGTGAGAAGCTTTTCAAAAAAACGTAAATGCAAATCACGTGTGGAAAGATCAAAGGACATAAAATTAAATTAAATCAAAAGTTTTGGAGTGCTTGGATTAATTTTGGATTAATTTGAATGGTAAAGAAATGGTAAAAGTCATCCATAATGTGACATTTAGCTGTGCCCCTGGATTTGGAGTGTAGTCTCGCTCCAACTTGAACGTTGTCCTCAAACCAGACACACCACTGAGCTGGACATTGGTACCAACAGGCCTTGGCGGCAAGATAAACATACAAACTGTAACAGTGAGAAGGCTATTTACCTAAGAACATGCCCTTGTCTTAAGAAATATGTGAGCATGACAACCAGAAAGGTTAAACAGAGAATTATGGAGCACAAGAGCACCATTCGGTGCAAAAAACAATCAACGAGACTGACCAACCATTTCCTTGAGATGAAACATAAACCAGATGAAATGGTTTGGACTTTCCTTGAACAGCCTCATTTACCGGCACACATCACTGACATCTCCAAATTCGTGTTTAGGAAAGTACAACGGTGGGTTTTTAAAGTCTGCAGTGATTCTGAGCGGCTTAATGATGATATCCCTTGGACCTTAGTGTGAAACTATTCTGTGGAAATCTGTATACCTGCTGTCCTATTAACCTTGTGTCCAATTACAACCTTAGAGGCCCATTAGGATGGCGGGCGGTCCGCCACCCTAGCGGTGCTGGGACCGCCCGCCAGTGGTGCGGCGGACCCGCACCTGCAATTAGAATGCCACCGCCACCGTGGCATCCTCCATTCCCAGCATTGTGGCGGGCGGTGCTCACAGCAACACCCGCCACAATGCTGGGAATGCACTGTGTGCATTGTCATGCACAAGGTGACAGGCACCGCGAGGTACCTGCCACCATGTCCATGACAATGCATGGTACCCCCCGAACACCCTGGGGACCCGCAACGGGCCCCCAAAGCCAAAACCGCCTGCCTTTCCATGGAGGAGTCTCCGTCATGGAAAGGCAATACCTCGCTATCATCCTAATATGGATGGCGGTGCCTGCAAGGTACCGCCACCATATTCCTGGGCTTTTCCGCCCGGTAGCCAATCGGGAGGATTGCCTACCAGCGGAAAACCGGCGGACGGTATTCCCGTCCACCGGGGTCCCCCCGCCATAGTAATGTGGCAGGGGGAAAAGTCATGCGGGCAGAGGAGTTTAGCGGGCGGATCTCCACTTCCATATGGGCGGTGGCGATGCGCCCGCTATTGTAATGACCCCCTTAGTGTATGTGTCTAATGAGACTCTGCGTACAAATAATGTGGTATGTGTCTTATGTGAGTACTGACACTAACAATGTGGTATGTGCCCCTGCTCACAATGAACATTAGACACCCAGACAATGGGATGGGTATTTGTCAGCAACTAGACTTGGATGTGGGGTACAACAGACGGCCATTGTATATTCACATAGAGCGCACCAACATCACGCTTTCTCAACCTTAGATAATGACAATGACAACCGCTATATAGCCAGAATTAAATCCTCAATGTGGCCCTTTTGGATCGGCTAGCATTGATTAAGCGGCATGTTTGAGGTAGCGTAAATTTACTACAGTTAAATAGTCACTATGGTTAGATCAGTGTCACACCCAGTTCCCTATTGCAGCCTCTCCCAATCACCTTACATCAGCTGAGCGGTTTTCTTGGTGCCGCTTGTAAGACTGCACAATATTTCCATCGTCAGATACAGGCACGAGGGATCATTACATTGAACAACATCTCCCATGTACCAGAGCAGGAATTTGTAGTTTATTCATGACATGACGAGCACACTCCCTGCGTGCCCGTCGGTCACAGGGCTTACATTACTTTAAGCGGTTAAGCGGCATGTTTGAGGTAGCATATATTCACTACCGTTAAAGAGCCGCTATGGTTAGATCAATGTAACAATTAGTTCCCTATTATAGCCTCTCCCTACCACCTTACAGTAGCTGAGCGTTATTCTTGGGGCAGCGTATAATACTACACGACATTTCCATCGTCAGATACAGGCACGAGGGACAATTATATTGAACTGCATCTCCCATGTAGCAGAGTGGGAATTTGTAGTTCATTCACGGCATGACGAGCACGTTCCCTGCGTGCGCGTCGGTTACGGGGCTCACATTACATTATGCACTTTCAGTGCGACGTCCACAGCCTTACACAGGTGATCGGCGCTTTAGACCAATTAAACACCCTTTATAACTACACGCACACCGCCGTCAGCTACTGCTCGTGACAACCGGATGCCGGTCTGAGGTAGCGACGGATAGGTAAGCGCAGCGGGTTGGTTGGGGGTCTCCTCTTTGCTTTTGGTGAACATCCTAGTCAGACGTTACAACAAACAAATGATGGACGGAATGCTGACAATGCATACATTCTCCCCCAGTCAAGAGATCTGGGTTAAATCCATCGTTCTTTTGCCAACTACACCACCCCAGTTTAGACATGGCCATATGCAAATCAGTCTTGACCCTGTGCCTCATGGGAACAGTCCAGCCCGAACTGCCAAGCCATGTCTTCCCTGGACCGGAATCAAGCATCCTAGGACCGGTTTCTGGCTATCAGCCGTCATCAGCCAGGATAGCTTGACTCCAGTGGCATAGTGAGCACGGGTCCCACGTCTGGAAATACCCATCCCACTTAGGGCGAAAAGCGTTACAACAAACAAATGATGGACGGAATGCTGGCAATGCATACATTCTCCCCCAGTCAAGAGATCTGGGTTAAATCCATCGTTCTTTTGCCCACTACACCACCCCAGTTTAGACATGGCCATATGCAAATCAGTCTTGACCCTGTGCCTCATGGGAACAGTCCAGCCCGAACTGCCAAGCCATGTCTTCCCTGGACCGGAATCAAGCATCCTAGGACCGGTTTCTGGCTATCAGCCGTCATCAGCCAGGATACCTTGACTCCAGTGGCGTAGTGAGCACGGGTCCCACGTCTGGGAATACCCATCCCACTTAGGGCGAAAAGCGTTACAACAAACAAATGATGGACGGAATGCTGACAATGCATACATTCTCCCCCAGTCAAGAGATCTGGGTTAAATCCATCGTTCTTTTGCCCACTACACCACCCCAGTTTAGACATGGCCATATGCAAATCAGTCTTGACCCTGTGCCTCATGGGAACAGTCCAGCCCGAACTGCAAAGCCATGTCTTCCCTGGACCGGAATCAAGCATCCTAGGACCGGTTTCTGGCTATCAGCCGTCATCAGCCAGGATAGCTTGACTCCAGTGGCGTAGTGAGCACGGGTCCCACGTCTGGGAATACCCATCCCACTTAGGGCGAAAAGCGTTACAACAAACAAATGATGGACGGAATGCTGACAATGCATACATTCTCCCCCAGTCAAGAGATCTGGGTTAAATCCATCGTTCTTTTGCCCACTACACCACCCCAGTTTAGACATGGCCATATGCAAATCAGTCTTGACCCTGTGCCTCATGGGAACAGTCCAGCCCGAACTGCCAAGCCATGTCTTCCCTGGACCGGAATCAAGCATCCTAGGACCGGTTTCTGGCTATCAGCCGTCATCAGCCAGGATAGCTTGACTCCAGTGGCGTAGTGAGCACGGGTCCCACGTCTGGGAATACCCATCCCACTTAGGGCGAAAAGCGTTACAACAAACAAATGATGGATGGAATGCTGACAATGCATACATTCTCCCCCAGTCAAGAGATCTGGGTTAAATCCATCGTTCTTTTGCCCACTACACCACCCCAGTTTAGACATGGCCATATGCAAATCAGTCTTGACCCTGTGCCTCATGGGGACAGTCCAGCCCGAACTGCCAAGCCATGTCTTCCCTGGACCGGAATCAAGCATCCTAGGACCGGTTTCTGGCTATCAGCCGTCATCAGCCAGGATAGCTTGACTCCAGTGGCGTAGTGAGCACGGGTCCCACGTCTGGGAATACCCATCCCACTTAGGGCGAAAAGCGTTACAACAAACAAATGATGGACGGAATGCTGACAATGCATACATTCTCCCCCAGTCAAGAGATCTGGGTTAAATCCATCGTTCTTTTGCCCACTACACCACCCCAGTTTAGACATGGCCATATGCAAATCAGTCTTGACCCTGTGCCTCATGGGAACAGTCCAGCCCGAACTGCCAAGCCATGTCTTCCCTGGACCGGAATCAAGCATCCTAGGACCGGTTTCTGGCTATCAGCCGTCATCAGCCAGGATAGCTTGACTCCAGTGGCGTAGTGAGCACGGGTCCCACGTCTGGGAATACCCATCCCACTTAGGGCGAAAAGCGTTACAACAAACAAATGATGGATGGAATGCTGACAATGCATACATTCTCCCCCAGTCAAGAGATCTGGGTTAAATCCATCGTTCTTTTGCCCACTACACCACCCCAGTTTAGACATGGCCATATGCAAATCAGTCTTGACCCTGTGCCTCATGGGGACAGTCCAGCCCGAACTGCCAAGCCATGTCTTCCCTGGACCGGAATCAAGCATCCTAGGACCGGTTTCTGGCTATCAGCCGTCATCAGCCAGGATAGCTTGACTCCAGTGGCGTAGTGAGCACGGGTCCCACGTCTGGGAATACCCATCCCACTTAGGGCGAAAAGCGTTACAACAAACAAATGATGGACGGAATGCTGACAATGCATACATTCTCCCCCAGTCAAGAGATCTGGGTTAAATCCATCGTTCTTTTGCCCACTACACCACCCCAGTTTAGACATGGCCATATGCAAATCAGTCTTGACCCTGTGCCTCATGGGAACAGTCCAGCTCGAACTGCCAAGCCATGTCTTCCCTGGACCGGAATCAAGCATCCTAGGACCGGTTTCTGGCTATCAGCCGTCATCAGCCAGGATAGCTTGACTCCAGTGGCGTAGTGAGCACGGGTCCCACGTCTGGGAATACCCATCCCACTTAGGGCGAAAAGCGTTACAACAAACAAATGATGGACGGAATGCTGACAATGCATACATTCTCCCCCAGTCAAGAGATCTGGGTTAAATCCATCGTTCTTTTGCCCACTACACCACCCCAGTTTAGACATGGCCATATGCAAATCAGTCTTGACCCTGTGCCTCATGGGAACAGTCCAGCCCGAACTGCCAAGCCATGTCTTCCCTGGACCGGAATCAAGCATCCTAGGACCGGTTTCTGGCTATCAGCCGTCATCAGCCAGGATAGCTTGACTCCAGTGGCGTAGTGAGCACGGGTCCCACGTCTGGGAATACCCATCCCACTTAGGGCGAAAAGCGTTACAACAAACAAATGATGGACGGAATGCTGACAATGCATACATTCTCCCCCAGTCAAGAGATCTGGGTTAAATCCATCGTTCTTTTGCCCACTACACCACCCCAGTTTAGACATGGCCATATGCAAATCAGTCTTGACCCTGTGCCTCATGGGAACAGTCCAGCCCGAACTGCCAAGCTATGTCTTCCCTGGACCGGAATCAAGCATCCTAGGACCGGTTTCTGGCTATCAGCCGTCATCAGCCAGGATAGCTTGACTCCAGTGGCGTAGTGAGCACGGGTCCCACGTCTGGGAATACCCATCCCACTTAGGGCGAAAAGCGTTACAACAAACAAATGATGGACGGAATGCTGACAATGCATACATTCTTCCCCAGTCAAGAGATCTGGGTTAAATCCATCGTTCTTTTGCCCACTACACCACCCCAGTTTAGACATGGCCATATGCAAACAGTCTTGACCCTGTGCCTCATGGGAACAGTCCAGCCCGAACTGCCAAGCCATGTCTTCCCTGGACCGGAATCAAGCATCCTAGGACCGGTTTCTGGCTATCAGCCGTCATCAGCCAGGATAGCTTGACTCCAGTGGCGTAGTGAGCACGGGTCCCACGTCTGGGAATACCCATCCCACTTAGGGCGAAAAGCGTTACAACAAACAAATGATGGACGGAATGCTGACAATGCATACATTCTCCCCCAGTCAAGAGATCTGGGTTAAATCCATCGTTCTTTTGCCCACTACACCACCCCAGTTTAGACATGGCCATATGCAAATCAGTCTTGACCCTGTGCCTCATGGGAACAGTCCAGCCCGAACTGCCAAGCCATGTCTTCCCTGGACCGGAATCAAGCATCCTAGGACCGGTTTCTGGCTATCAGCCGTCATCAGCCAGGATAGCTTGACTCCAGTGGCGTAGTGAGCACGGGTCCCACGTCTGGGAATACCCATCCCACTTAGGGCGAAAAGCGTTACAACAAACAAATGATGGACGGAATGCTGACAATGCATACATTCTCCCCCAGTCAAGAGATCTGGGTTAAATCCATCGTTCTTTTGCCCACTACACCACCCCAGTTTAGACATGGCCATATGCAAATCAGTCTTGACCCTGTGCCTCATGGGAACAGTCCAGCCCGAACTGCCAAGCCATGTCTTCCCTGGACCGGAATCAAGCATCCTAGGACCGGTTTCTGGCTATCAGCCGTCATCAGCCAGGATAGCTTGACTCCAGTGGCGTAGTGAGCACGGGTCCCACGTCTGGGAATACCCATCCCACTTAGGGCGAAAAGCGTTACAACAAACAAATGATGGACGGAATGCTGACAATGCATACATTCTCCCCCAGTCAAGAGATCTGGGTTAAATCCATCGTTCTTTTGCCCACTACACCACCCCAGTTTAGACATGGCCATATGCAAATCAGTCTTGACCCTGTGCCTCATGGGAACAGTCCAGCCCGAACTGCCAAGCCATGTCTTCCCTGGACCGGAATCAAGCATCCTAGGACCGGTTTCTGGCTATCAGCCGTCATCAGCCAGGATAGCTTGACTCTAGTGGCGTAGTGAGCACGGGTCCCACGTCTGGGAATACCCATCCCACTTAGGGCGAAAAGCGTTACAACAAACAAATGATGGACGGAATGCTGACAATGCATACATTCTCCCCCAGTCAAGACATCTGGGTTAAATCCATCGTTCTTTTGCCCACTACACTACCCCAGTTTAGACATGGCCATATGCAAATCAGTCTTGACCCTGTGCCTCATGGGAACAGTCCAGCCCGAACTGCCAAGCCATGTCTTCCCTGGACCGGAATCAAGCATCCTAGGACCGGTTTCTGGCTATCAGCCGTCATCAGCCAGGATAGCTTGACTCCAGTGGCGTAGTGAGCACGGGTCCCACGTCTGGGAATACCCATCCCACTTAGGGCGAAAAGCGTTACAACAAACAAATGATGGACGGAATGCTGACAATGCATACATTCTCCCCCAGTCAAGAGATCTGGGTTAAATCCATCGTTCTTTTGCCCACTACCCACCCCAGTTTAGACATGGCCATATGCAAATCAGTCTTGACCCTATGCCTCATGGGAACAGTCCAGCCCGAACTGCCAAGCCATGTCTTCCCTGGACCGGAATCAAGCATACTAGGACCGGTTTCTGGCTATCAGCCGTCATCAGCCAGGATAGCTTGACTCCAGTGGCGTAGTGAGCACGGGTCCCACGTCTGGGAATACCCATCCCACTTAGGGCGAAAAGCGTTACAACAAACAAATGATGGACGGAATGCTGACAATGCATACATTCTCCCCCAGTCAAGAGATCTGGGTTAAATCCATCGTTCTTTTGCCCACTACACCACCCCAGTTTAGACATGGCCATATGCAAATCAGTCTTGACCCTGTGCCTCATGGGAACAGTCCAGCCCGAACTGCCAAGCCATGTCTTCCCTGGACCGGAATCCAGCATCCTAGGACCGGTTTCTGGCTATCAGCCGTCATCAGCCAGGATAGCTTGACTCCAGTGGCGTAGTGAGCACGGGTCCCACGTCTGGGAATACCCATCCCACTTAGGGCGAAAAGCGTTACAACAAACAAATGATGGACGGAATGCTGACAATGCATACATTCTCCCCCAGTCAAGAGATCTGGGTTAAATCCATCGTTCTTTTGCCCACTACACCACCCCAGTTTAGACATGGCCATATGCAAATCAGTCTTGACCCTGTGCCTCATGGGAACAGTCCAGCCCGAACTGCCAAGCCATGTCTTCCCTGGACCGGAATCAAGCATCCTAGGACCGGTTTCTGGCTATCAGCCGTCATCAGCCAGGATAGCTTGACTCTAGTGGCGTAGTGAGCACGGGTCCCACGTCTGGGAATACCCATCCCACTTAGGGCGAAAAGCGTTACAACAAACAAATGATGGACGGAATGCTGACAATGCATACATTCTCCCCCAGTCAAGACATCTGGGTTAAATCCATCGTTCTTTTGCCCACTACACTACCCCAGTTTAGACATGGCCATATGCAAATCAGTCTTGACCCTGTGCCTCATGGGAACAGTCCAGCCCGAACTGCCAAGCCATGTCTTCCCTGGACCGGAATCAAGCATCCTAGGACCGGTTTCTGGCTATCAGCCGTCATCAGCCAGGATAGCTTGACTCCAGTGGCGTAGTGAGCACGGGTCCCACGTCTGGGAATACCCATCCCACTTAGGGCGAAAAGCGTTACAACAAACAAATGATGGACGGAATGCTGACAATGCATACATTCTCCCCCAGTCAAGAGATCTGGGTTAAATCCATCGTTCTTTTGCCCACTACCCACCCCAGTTTAGACATGGCCATATGCAAATCAGTCTTGACCCTATGCCTCATGGGAACAGTCCAGCCCGAACTGCCAAGCCATGTCTTCCCTGGACCGGAATCAAGCATACTAGGACCGGTTTCTGGCTATCAGCCGTCATCAGCCAGGATAGCTTGACTCCAGTGGCGTAGTGAGCACGGGTCCCACGTCTGGGAATACCCATCCCACTTAGGGCGAAAAGCGTTACAACAAACAAATGATGGACGGAATGCTGACAATGCATACATTCTCCCCCAGTCAAGAGATCTGGGTTAAATCCATCGTTCTTTTGCCCACTACACCACCCCAGTTTAGACATGGCCATATGCAAATCAGTCTTGACCCTGTGCCTCATGGGAACAGTCCAGCCCGAACTGCCAAGCCATGTCTTCCCTGGACCGGAATCAAGCATCCTAGGACCGGTTTCTGGCTATCAGCCATCATCAGCCAGGATAGCTTGACTCCAGTGGCGTAGTGAGCACGGGTCCCACGTCTGGGAATTCCCATCCCACTTAGGGCGAAAAGCGTTACAACAAACAAATGATGGACGGAATGCTGACAATGCATACATTCTCCCCCAGTCAAGAGATCTGGGTTAAATCCATCGTTCTTTTGCCCACTACACCACCCCAGTTTAGACATGGCCATATGCAAATCAGTCTTGACCCTGTGCCTCATGGGAACAGTCCAGCCCGAACTGCCAAGCCATGTCTTCCCTGGACCGGAATCAAGCATCCTAGGACCGGTTTCTGGCTATCAGCCGTCATCAGCCAGGATAGCTTGACTCCAGTGGCGTAGTGAGCACGGGTCCCACGTCTGGGAATACCCATCCCACTTAGGGCGAAAAGCGTTACAACAAACAAATGATGGACGGAATGCTGACAATGCATACATTCTCCCCCAGTCAAGAGATCTGGGTTAAATCCATCGTTCTTTTGCCCACTACACCACCCCAGTTTAGACATGGCCATATGCAAATCAGTCTTGACCCTGTGCCTCATGGGAACAGTCCAGCCCGAACTGCCAAGCCATGTCTTCCCTGGACCGGAATCAAGCATCCTAGGACCGGTTCCTGGCTATCAGCCGTCATCAGCCAGGATAGCTTGACTCCAGTGGCGTAGTGAGCACGGGTCCCACGTCTGGGAATACCCATCCCACTTAGGGCGAAAAGCGTTACAACAAACAAATGATGGACGGAATGCTGACAATGCATACATTCTCCCCCAGTCAAGAGATCTGGGTTAAATCCATCGTTCTTTTGCCCACTACACCACCCCAGTTTAGACATGGCCATATGCAAATCAGTCTTGACCCTGTGCCTCATGGGAACAGTCCAGCCCGAACTGCCAAGCCATGTCTTCCCTGGACCGGAATCGCCCTCGCCCCTCGGAAGACCCCGCCTAGCAGACCCGGTAGCAAGAAAGCCCCATGGTTCACCGACGAACTCAAGAGCTCCAAGAAGAACTGCCGAGCCCTCGAGAGAACATGGCGCAGAGACCCAAAACCGGACAACATGACTGCCCTCAAGCTCGCCACCCATAAACACCACCAACTCACCCATGCCACCAAGAAAACCGCATTCAAGGAACGACTGGACAACAACGCACACAACAGCAAGGAACTCTTCAACATCGTTAAAGAGCTCTCCAACCCCAACGCCGGAAACAACGACATCACCCCTTTGCAAGACCTCTGCAACTCCCTCGCCTCCTACTTCCACAACAAGATCGTGGACATACACAACAGCTTCAGCACCCAACCAACGCACGCCACGACCGAACCACCGCCCCCGACCACCACCCTCCGCGCCTGGACCCCGATCAGCACCGAAGATACCGTCCGCACGATGCACTCCATCCACTCCGGATCTCCTACCGACCCCTGCCCTCACCACGTCTTCAACAAGGCCGACGCTGTCACCGCACCCCACCTGCAGGACATCATCAACACCTCCTTCGACACCGCCACCTTCCCGGAGAGCTGAAAGCACGCCGAACTCACCGCTCTACTAAAGAAGCCATCTGCCGACCCCACCGACCTCAAGAACTACCGCCCCATCTCGCTGCTCCCGTTTCCTGCAAAAGTAATCGAGAAGACCGTCAACAAGCAGCTGACGAACGGTTCCCTCGACCTCTCGCAGTCTGGCTTCCGGGCCAACCACAGCACCGAGACCGCCCTGATCGCAGCCACCGATGACATCCGAGCACTGCTTGACAACGGAGAAACAGCAGCCCTCATCCTCCTAGACCTCTCCGCGGCCTTCGACACTGTCTGCCACCGTACACTAGTGCAGCGACTCAGCAACGTCGGAATCCAGGAAAAGGCAATGGAGTGGATCACCTCCTTCCTCGCCGGAAGGACACAGAGAGTCCGCCTCCCCCCGTTCAGATCTGAAGCCACCAAAGTCATCTGCGGCGTTCCCCAAGGCTCCTCGCTCAGTCCAACCCTCTTCAACGTCTACATGAGCCCCCTCGCAGACATCGCACGCCAGCACAACCTCAACATCATCTCCTACGCCGACGACACCCAGCTGATTCTCTCCCTCACCAACGACCCCGCCACCGCCAGAGCCAACCTTCACGAAGGGATGAAAGAGGTAGCCGAATGGATGAAGAACAGCCGCCTGAAACTGAACTCGGACAAGACGGACGTCCTCATCCTGGGATCCTCACCCTCCGCCTGGGACGACTCCTGGTGGCCCCCGCCCTAGGCAGCGCACCCATACCAACAGACCACGCACGCAACCTGGGCTTCATCCTGGACTCCTCCCTCTCCATGACCAGACAAGTCAACGCCGTCTCCTTGTCGTGCTTCAACACCCTGCGCATGCTACGTAAGATCTTCCGGTGGATCCCCACCGAGACCAGGAAGACGGTCACCCAGGCCCTCGTCACCAGCCGTCTGGACTACGGCAACTCCCTCTACGCCAGAACCACCGCCAAGCTCCAGAAGAGACTCCAGCGGATCCAGAACGCCTCAGCACGACTCATCCTGGACATCCCCAGTCGCAGCCACATCTCCGGACACCTGAGAGACCTGCACTGGCTCCCGGTCAACAAGAGAATCACCTTCCGACTCCTCACCCACGCACACAAAGCCCTACACAACCAAGGCCCAGGATACCTCAACAGCCGCCTCAACTTCTACGCTCCCAAACGCCAGCTTCGATCGACCGGCCACGCCCTCGCTGCCGTCCCCCGCATCCGAAGAGCCACCACAGGGGGACAGTCCTTCTCCTACCTCGCCGCCATGGAACTCCCTCCCGACCCACCTCCGCCTGACCCAGGACCACCTCGCCTTCAGGAGGCAACTCAAGACCTGGCTGTTCGAGCAGTAGCGGACCCCCCCTCCCCCAGCGCCTTGAGACCCTCTGGGTGAGTGGTGCGCTATATAAATGCTTGATTGATTGATTGATTGATATCCTCCACACAACTGCCGCAGTTCAGAAGAGTGCCGGTTCCACAAGACGCACCAACGCAATGGCAGGCCATCCCGGGCACATGCACAACCCCGTCACGTGGAACAGTACCGTGCACGTATGCTGCATTTACTGGGTGCACTGCCACTGGCAGTGCTGCGGATCAGTTACCGGCTGAGCTTCCGCCTTGCCTACGTCACCTGCATCCAGCCCTGGTTCCACTGCCGAACATGCACATTTGAATGTCCCATGGATGTCTGCCTATCCAACACAACCGTAGGTGAATTGGACTATGACTTGTGTGTGCGCCCCTGTTGGATCACGAACAGGAGTGTAACCGAGACAGCCGTACATGGGATGCCTTGACATACTGCGTATGTGTTGGCAGTTGTGCATGGGAGATTGCACAATTCCTCGTGGGCAGTAACCACATCGAGGCGCCCCCCCATTGGGCTGTGTTGCGGATTGGTGAAACGGTGTTGGCTGAGCACACCTGCCCGAACCAGTTAATGGATTGGCTCACCCTGGTGTTCCTTGAACATAACAACGACATACTATTGGAACACATTGCACATGAAGCTGCGCAGGCTTTCATGGACGAGTAACTATGTTCCTGCATCCCAATCGGATTGTCACCCACAGCACAGGTCCCAACACCTTGTTGCATCGTGGGGAATGCTCACATATCCCACCACAACAGAGGAAATGTCAACCTTCGTCAGGACTCTGGATGCATGTGCATGGAACTACACGTGTGTACACACACCTGTGCAAGGTGATGCAGGTCCATGGTCGGAGAAACACAGCATCATTTGGCAACGTTACCAATTCGGACACACTGTTGGAAGGAGTGTACACACATGGCAATATAGCATGACATGTGAACCTGTCAGACCCTTTCACCTGATCACTGTTAGCAGAGCAGACAATCGGCGCACTCCGGTGGCAGAGCACTATGCAGACCCCATGGGCAGTGAGTCGTGCACCCTCACACGGGGCAATGGGCAGACGCCAAAAAACACATGACTCGTCCAGCACGGCAATGTGGGCTGAGACCGTTGCCATCCGTGATGATTGTTGTCCATTTTTGCCTCACCATTTCCTGCATCTCAACGTGTTCCCATGCTGCATGTAAGTGTCTTACTCTTAAGCATGTCCCTGCCAGTTGTGGCCTTTGCCTCGTCCGTACTGACACGCACATGCCGATAAAGTCTATGCAACTCCAGTGGTGTCTCACTGTGATGAGTGTTGATTAGATTGTCCACTCGTGTGCCACAATGAACATTGTCCCTGCACAGGGAGGAACTGACTGATGCATGTACAATGGGGGTGACTCCGTTTTGCAAGCTCCACATCTGTGGCCAGACATTGTTTTGAGATAGTTGCTGGCTGACCTGTGCACTTACGTGACTTCAGCAATGCGAGTATGGTGTCCAAACTCAGACCATGTGTAGCAATGTTATGAATAATAACAGGACATGGCCACACAGATGTGTGTGGGTAGGTATACGACGTGAAGTTCGGTTGTCCCATGTGATGTAGGACACCACTTCTGGCCTGCTACCAATTTGGTCATTCCTACACACAGCCCTATTCAATACATGGAAGTGTGCCTATGTTGGGGGGTTGTGAGATTGTTGTTGATGTGCAATGGGGACACAGCTAGTACTCACCTTCACAGTCATCTAATTGGCCATGTGTCTCAGGGATACACATGCACATATATGTCAGTTACCTGAGTGTACCTTCATGTACACTCATTGTCCCTAAATCCAGCCATACTTCCATATGTGAGTGAACATAGTCATGACACATCTGTGTGATTTAGAATGTCTTATTCACATTCTGGTGATTGACGGAGCTGGAGCTGTAATGGCCATCCAAGCCCACATTACATGGAAGCCCAGTGGTGGGCCAACCAGAGTCCTTTGGGGATTGAAAAGTGATTTGGAAGAGGAGTGCAGTCCGCAGCAGGATTGCTGAGTAATTGTCCTGCAGTAAAGATATGGCAGTCCGTGTCGGGGTCCGGGTGAATGTCATAGAGTGTTCCCGGGGTCAGTGGAAGGTATTGCCCCAGGGCATGATGCATACATCAGAACCAGGCAGGGACAGGCGATGTGGCTGTGATTTATGCTACTGCCTCCTTCCTCACATAGTAATTACCATCCCCATCTTACTCCCCTGATACGGGTTCTGTGTCCGGTGTGTGTGGCGGGGTAATGGCTACATCACTGTGTGCCACTGACACATCAGACTGCGAAGGTGATGGGGCTGCATCACTGTGTGCCACTGACACATCACAGAGCTGTGTGTGACGATGTTCCCACTGCAGTCATCTGCGACAAGCTCAGTGGCAGCAATGGCAAGATGATGAACTGCAGGGCATTGAAGTTCCCAGCTACTACTCGCTGGTGTCTAGCCGTGGCAGCCATACTTCCAGCCTGCATCTGCTCCATGGTCTCCATTGACCTCCGCATCTGTGCCAACTCTGTGCTGTCATCGCTGGTACCTGTCTGACTAGACAGTTCTTGTATCTGATTAATGGCCCCAGCGAGGTCAGCCAAGGTCTGTGGTGGAGCATGGTGTGGACAGGGGGTGTCCGATAGGGACTGTACATGGTCCCTGATGGGACTCAGACACCCATGTATGGCATCGAGTTTGGCTGCCACTAGTGCGAAACCCACCTGCAGCTGATCAGCCAAATCCACCTGGCAACCCAACACACACCGTTGGAATACCATGTATTGGTCGGGGGTCCTGGTAGACAGCGGTGGTGGTGTGTGTGTTCCTGCTGTGTGGTCTGTGCAGGTGGTGGGGTCACCTCGAGGCAGCTGGCCTGGCCTGCTCCTGGGGATGGGGTGCGGAGGCTGTCCATTAACCGTTGGAGGGTGTCTTGACATATGTGCAGGTTGCCCTCTTCAGCATCAATGATGAGAAGTATATTGTGCTCTGCAGGAGGTGTTGCTTGTCCCTCTGCAATGTAAAGGGGAGATGCAGGTTAACAGAGTTTCACATGTATGTTGAGGATTTACAGATGTTTACATTCAGACTGCATGCCAATGTACATTGTTTTGGTGGAGCTGGCTATTTGATGGCAGTCAATGCATTTTTCGACTACATGACGGATGTGTGGTAGTGCCCGTGCATTATCATTACACAGTGTCAGGCAATGTCAGATGTAAATGGACAGTTACTATGCACGAGCGGAACCTGTTGTGAGCTCTGTCCTGTGGTGTTGGTGTTGCCCTTTTACCACATTGCCATCATTGCTGATGTTCTGTGATTGCTATGTGTGCGTGCTGCATTGTGGGGGAGTTGTCCCTGCAGCTCTGATTTCGTGTACCCTTCTCCCTTTGAGGTGGGGTGCCTTTGATTTGTGTGCTTTTCAGGGGCTGAATTGTTTGCGACTTGGGTCATATGTGCTCTTGGACAGATTTTGTGGCCTGGTGCATTGTTCGTCTGCTTCGTGTATTGTATGGCATGGGTTGTGGGTCCATATGGATATGTCAGAGTGTGACCTGCTGCTTTACGGATGTGATCCGCACTGGGCCACCTCCATGTCGATTCGTGAACCATGTCATGTTTTTGGGCTGCTGCCATGCTATCGGGCATGCAGTGTCACTTGCATAGTCAGTGTAGCTCACAGAGTCGCTGCTTTGCTGGATTCAGCACATGTGCAGGTTGTTCCACAATCATTGTGGGATACATCAGTATCCCACATTGTGGGATACATCAGTATCAGCACATCAGTGTGCTACACATAATTGTGCATGTGTGCCATTGTGCCTCTCACCCCCCGTCCCCCCAGTCCCTGGTCGTTACTCACCCGGTTGCTGTTGGGTCGGGTCGTATCGAGCTGTGTCCAGGCCCCCAAATCCTGCCACCTTCTCCACACTGCTGACTATGGCCACCATTTCCTCCAGCTCATCCAGCTCCTCCTATGTCGCAGGACTCCCACCACCAGTCGCCGTTGCTGCCTTCCTATTGGCGGCGAGTTTCTGTTTGGTCTGCCTTTTCACATCATGCCAGCGCCTCTTGACCTCCTCTATTGACCTCGACACTTTGACTGCATTGACTTTGGTTACGATGGACTGCCATATTTCCGTTTGGGGTGCCAGTGCCACAGTAGAGGTGCCGAACAGTTGTTGATGTTGTTCTATCACCTCCGTGACGATGATCCGGTCTTCCTGGGGACTGAACTCCATCTTCCTCTTCTCCTTGCCCTTCCCTGAACATGGGGTTCCATGCTGGTCCTCCGTGGGGCTTGTGGAGTTCGGCTTGTCCTCTGCACTCGGTCCGGGTGCATCCATGGTGCTACGCAGTTAGAATTGGTTTTGTTTTTTTTTCTTTCTTTTACAGTGCATTTTCTCTCCAGATGCGTGGGATTTGCAGGCCGGTGGCCGGTTTTCGCAGCTTTTTGTATCATGCTTGACCTCATCGCAGCTTTTTGTGCGTTCGTGTTTCGCATTTTTGTGGCGTGGCGTTGTTTTTAACGTGGCCATTTGACACGTTATCTGGTGACTATGGCATGGTACCGCCGTGTTGTGAATACTTAGTTAACACGGCCTAATTTTCCTGCGATAGATTGCGATGTTGTACGGTGCGTTGAGTTACCTTTGCGATGATTATCCCACGTTCTTGATAATATGCCCCTCAGAGTTTTCAGCCCACAAAGAGGAAGGTTGAGAATCCTTCATTTCTAACCTATGATGCATGCAGGGCAGGTTTACTGCAGCACCGAGGCATAGCCTCATGGGTGTTGTTTGTGATTTGCCATAGATCGCTGCTGCTACACCTGGCTTGGTCTCTGCTTTCCATTTTACAGTACTTGTCACCCTTGGGGTCTCAGATAAACAGCGCCAGGACAAAGATTTCAAACACTGCTTTCAGAAACGTGTCTCCTTTCTGAAATTAGCGCCTCTGCCTCGATATTTTCTGCCAACATATATCTCTGTACTTCTGCCTACTATATGCACGAGTATAAAAAGTATAAAAAGGCTTATATAGCGCTCTAATGCCGACGGCGTCTTGGTGCTGAGTGGGGGGTAGCCTAGATACACTCCGTTTGAAGATGACAGTAAGCACGTCTGTTTTGCCATGTGCACCTTCAACTGTCATTGGACAGTAACGTTTAAATGTGTGCCTACATTTTCTTTCGATATGTATTCATGGGATGTGCTTTTAGATGTATTTCCTAAGATCGATATGCAATTTGCACTGACTTGTACTTGAGTAGAGATAGTCACAGAATGGTCTAATTTTTCAAATGAAAACTAAGGCTTTCCGAGATTATTATTTTCCAAAATTACAGAATTGCACATGCATAATTATCTTGCATAGCAATTTTTAAAAAATTAAAAAATTAAAAAAATGTTATATAAAAACTTTAGATGCACCAATCAAGGAAGAAAACAATGATTTCTGCACTACTGAAGTGATTCAAATATGCATGATCTTCCATAGGAAAATATTTGTCTGTGAGAAAACCTCACAGTCTATTCTATTACAACAAAAATATTCACTTTCCACACACTAAGAGGAAATGAATGCAAAGCTTCCTTCCTGTGCTTTGAACAAGAGTATTATCAGGAAGCTGTCCTATCTATTGTTTTCTCTAGCACAGGGGAGAAACTGGTAAGCCAGTTCACTTTTATTTTCAAGATAATGCACTCCTATGCTGTCAAGTAGAACCGTATGTCATGTGTCACATTACAATAGTTGTGCTTTTTTATTCTACTGCAACTTGTATTGTGTGTATTGTATTTAAAAAAAAAAAGAAAATTATGGGTTTATTCTTATTATCCCACTCTGCCAAGTGTGCTGGCTTAAAAGCAAGCAGTGGCTGAATGTGTCACATTTCCTATGAGGTTGCTTAATGGCATTTTCAAAGCTCATTTGCAACCTACCCAGGCTGGATGCAAAATATTATTTTTAATAATTTTACAAAGTAAACACCTGCAGTCCTCAGCTTACATCACCTGTTGACTCTTATACTCTTCGAGACTTCCTTCCCTGAGCCTTTTAGTGTGGCAAGTATCTTCTGTGCGCTGGTGGGTAATTCTGTCTTTATGATTCATGCTTCTGTATGATTAAACAGTTCTGTTTATCAGCAATAACACCATTTCCATGGAGCAAAGGTGGAAGCACACGGCCTGACATTCCTGTCAAGCGACCTTTTGAAGAAAAGGTAGCCTTTGAAAGTGGCTCTTCTAAACCGGAGTGTGCAATCGTGGCATGCCCTGCAATTCATAAGAGCCATTTATGCAAAACAGCTCCTTCTTACTTACCGCCTCCTTTAAGGTCTGTGACTCTGGGAGAAAGCGAAGGAGCTTTTTCGTGTGCTCTTTAGAGATAAGCTTCAGATAAATAGGCATTTGATTTGCAGGTTTAAAAATGTTCAAAGCATTTTTTGTAATCCTTCTCAATAGCTAAATAAATCATATAAGCACACAGTGATAACAATGAACAATAAATGTAGCTTGTCTCTAAAAGATAAAAACATTTCAAAAGCTGCCAAAACGGTAACATTTTGTTTAACACGTTCCTATCCTCAGCGTTCAATAGTAATTTAGAATCATGGTCCTCATGTGCATAGTGAATGCGTGTCCACATTTCACCATGGCTACATCCCGTAAATTCACATAAAATGGACATTACAATGGAACCTTCAGCATCGATTCTATTGAGCCCGTCGATCAATCACGGTGTAAGCAATTTTCAGGTTTTTTACACCTGGAGGCTTCCGCGCATCCTAATGCGCTCCCATATCCCACGCGAATCCTTGAATAGTATAAATATTGTTGAATAGCTCCCCGTATTGTACTGCGTCCATGCAGAATTGAATATACAAATCAAGAAATAGGTGAACTTAACCGCTACGGCCTTATTTATGAGAAGTGCTGCATCGCTGCGAGAAAGCACCATTTACAGTACGGTGCATCATGTTGCTAGGAGTTACAGATACGTCAGTATTACTGACGCATCTGCATGCGCAAAAGTGGCGCATTGCTGGGTTGTGTCAATGGGATGGGCAAGCCCCATGTGAAAGGGCCTGTGTCACGGTTTTGATGCAATGGCGTCCTAGAAGTGGTGCACTAAAATCGTATAGATTTCAATGCACCACTTCTACGAGGATTTGATGCGGGGTAACGCCCACCCTGCATATATTATACCTGATGCAGGTATGATGTAGCGCAGGGCTTTACGAAGTTTCGCATCTGCCTAGATGCATCACTTCATAAATATTGCACAACAGGGCGAAAACGTGACACAACTGTGGCATAAATGTGACGCAAGGGCTCATGAATAAGCCCCTAAGTGTGTGCATGGATGCCCCAGAGGCATTAAAGAATATGATCCAGGTCAGTGCCCATATTGAAGAAAAAGTGAATTTCAGCCCAGTAATCTCTGTATGAGCTATACCAGTGCAATCTTGCTTAATTTAGTGTCACGATTATTGTGAGAAATGCCTGAAATTATACCATTAAGCAAAATGCTGTAATTGCGATTTTTGGGTAAAATTCGTATTGCACAAGTACGGGAAAAATGCGAATAAACCAAACAACATCGGGGCTGGAATTAGGGGTGCGGGGCTGGAGGGAGAGGTGGTGAGTAGCACCCTCTAAATACCATGCTGGAATTCAGATGGTGAATGAGCAATAAAGATGCCTTCAAATTTTGTTTTAATCTTGTCACATTTGCTGTGCTTCAAAGACAAGTCAAATGCAGGTTATGTCTTCTGACAAATTGCTGCTTATTCTTTTAGCATGGAGATTGGTGTTTACTTTCTCTGACTGCAAAGTGAAAGGATTTTGTAACGTGAGCTATGTGACAATCTTGCTTGGGTACATGGAGTGTGAAAGGAAAGACTGTAGCGTTTCATTTTTTTTTTTACACACAATTTCAACATGTCTAAATCAAGGGTATACTCACTCGACCGAAACGGTTGGCCTCTCTGTCCTGGACGAGCTAAAGAGCAAGGCGGACTCCAACTGTCCTCAAGCCTTGGTGCTTCTCGATTTGTCCGCTGCCTTTGACATGGTCGACCATTCCATCCTTCTCGGCCGTGTCAGGGCAGCGGGCATCCAGGGCACCGCTCTCTCTTGGCTCGCGTCATTTCTCCAAGGCCGGTCGCAGGCTGTCCGGCTCTCTGGTTTCTCTGCCCCGTCTCGCCCATTGTCCTGTGGGGTCCCCCAGGGTTCTTCCCTTTCCCCTCTTCTTTTCAACCTTTACATTTATCCTCTCATTGTTTCCCTGCTCAGAATGGAGGTCTCCGTGTATAACTACGCCGACGACCTTCAGCTAATTTTTGATCTTTCTTCTTCTACTGATTCCCTTCTTAAATTTCAAACCACACTTGTTTTTATTTCTGATTGGATGAGCCTAAACCGCCTCAAACTTAACCCAGACAAAACTGAGCTGTTCCTGACTGGTGGTTCCTCCAGCCCCTGGACTTCTGCCTTCTGGCCTTCCAGCTTTGGTCCCCCCCGGTCCCCTCTGCTTCAGTTAGAACCTTCGGCATTAAAATCAGCCAGGACCTCTCCATGCGCCCTCAGATCAGCACCGTTGTCTCATCCTGTTTTCTGTCTCTCCGGATTATTCGTAAGATCTCCTATTTTTTTTCCCTCTACGCCCTTAAAATTATCATTTTAGCCATGGTTCTTTCCCGTCTGGACTACGGGAACTGCTTGTATGTGGGCGTTCCTGCCTACGAGCTGCAGCGTCTCCAGACCATTCAGAATCAGGCTGCTCGCCTTATCCACCGGCTCCTTAAATTTCACCACACTTCTCCCCTTCTTAAGTCCCTTCATTGGCTCCCTATTCTGTACCGAACCCTTTTCAAAATGGGATGCATAGTCTTCATGGCCCCCGCCCGTACGGCCCCTCTCTTCATTAATTCGATGGTCACCCATTACCTCCCTAGCCGCAATCTCCGTTCCTCTAGCCAGGCTCTTCTTACTGTTCCCCGCTTCCGCAAGTCCAGAGCAGGTGGCACTAGGTTTTCCACTCTTGCCCCTCGCTTTTGGAACAGTGTTCCACTCACTATTAGATCTATTACTGTTTATCTGCACTTCCGCAAGGTGCTCAAGACCCACTTGTTTGCCCAAGCATTTCCTTCTCACTGATCACCGATGTTTTCCTTTCCGTCACTTGTAATCACTCAGCGCCAGGAAACCGCTTGGTCACAGTGCGCTCTACAAATATTTTCAACTTCAACTTCAACTTCATTTGTCAGTAATAAGAGCTACTCACCTTCCATAAAAATATTCCTGAGCCACCAATAATATTAAAGTATTAGTGACCACATTGGACAACTTTACATCACTGGCCACCCTTTGCAAGCCTACCCATCCATGAACACATCAGTGTACCTTGCAGGGTGCCTGCAGTATAGTAAACAGTCTGTCAGTGTGGAATGCATTTATATGAGTAACACATAATAACCGCAGCTACAATGTCCCTGGCAAAAGCTTCATATTAAGTGAGCTGAGATGAACACAGTAGAGCTACCAGTAGCTCAGGAGCTACTCCTTGGAGACCCTGCTGTAAATGAACTGTAGAAATATTTCAGAATACGTAAGCAATTAAAACAGTTCAAATCAAGCACATTTTATGTAATTTTGAAGTGTGATAGAAACAAAGATTTGAATAGGGTCAAAGCAAATCAAGTCACTTTATGCACTATATCATTTTATCTGTAAAAGTGCAGGTCAGTACAAATTTAGTGGGCATTTCAATGGAAAGCATGCTGTCTGTAAATGACAGTGTGCCATCACACCATGCTTTAGTAATATATTTGGGACACTGTGCTCCAAAATACACCACAAGGTACATACTACACCCTTAACACTCTTTAGCTGAATAGATTTGTTACACTTGATCTTTGTGTTAAGCTTGGATTTTTCACAATCTATATGACTTTAGTGGTATAAGTGGTATGGTGGCACTACTGCCAAACAGGAGCTGCTGTACTAAACATGATCGTCACGCACAATTTTGAATTTTTAGGACTGTTTTAAGCACAAAATGAACAGGATGTAGAGTTTTGTGCTAAACAAAACTAGTGCAAAATGCAGAGGCCGGCATTTTACATAGTAATGTGTACTTTTGCATAACGTTTTGAGGCATTTAGCAACATTTCTGGAATTGAACTACGGAAATAGCTCACACTTCTGTATAGAAGGCAAGTAATTGCCCTGTACATTCTTAATAGGATGAAATGTGTTTTATGACCTTTTAAAATAGAAAAGGATGTATAACCTCAATACAGATCAGCACATTGTCTTAAAGCACGCCCACAGCTAGCACTTTTTTGTTTTTTATAGTTGTAACTCCATCTTATTTGCCCACCCAGACACACAAGTACTTATAGGCCCTTACTACCAGTATCATAGAATAGGCAGCGGTATGTACTTGTTGTGATAAATACCAGGTTGCTGTAAATACTGCCTATCCTGAGCTTTGGAGACCTGTCACTCTTCAGTGCAATATCAATGTATTACCAGCATAAACTACAATTCGAATATTATGCTCCTAATTTTAGAGGTGAAAGTCAACCTGGATTTATGTCATTGTTTAAATACATAGGTTACAGTTTAATTAGTAGGGGTATACATATACAGCCATATCTCATGCTTTTGTCACGCCTCATCTTATGTCACAAAATACTGGTTACAAACTGTGACCAATATTTTTGCGACCCACAAAGATTTTTAAGACCCACCTATTTACCAAAATGCTGTTTCTTAAAAATCGGAATGATAGCGGGTCAGAAACGAATCTACCAAATGTACATTGAAGAGTTTGATCACAAATTCTGATTCACAACCATTAGATGTCATCTGTGGGATGGTGACCTGCTGGAGGCAGCAGATCACCATGTCTGTCAATTCTTTTTAATAAAGAAATTATTTATTTATAAAGTAGCCCGTTTTCTTGAGAAGAAAAATGGGACTGTGTATAGAAAACATAATTTACTCCTGCAGACCACTACCTCCTCTTAAGCAAATTTATTTTAAAATGCGCGAAGGGCAACACGAAGGGCAAGGGGTCTCTTTCCGACCCCTTCCCTCTTTAAAAATGGGCTACCACCTCCTTTGCGTGTCTGAAAATATCAATGCTTTGCAACTGACTAAGATTACAAAACAGTGATACATTTGGTACAAATTTGGAATTTGGAAGGGACGCCTACAACACTCCCTACAACACTACCCGCCCAGATGTGAATAGGTATCCATTTGAAATTCCATTTTAGTAGTCAGAAGAACGTTTTTGACACCTAAACAGGGACTTATACTTAGGCAAAATCATTTTAATGTTCCCCAAATGCCAAATCGGAGCGTTTGCAACCGGTAAAATGCTTAGTTCATCTTGCACATAATTCTTCCCAGGTATTTGAGTAAACTTCTTTAATAATAGAAATCAGTGTATTTGGGCCCACATCTGAGCCATTTTTTTCCATAGTGTGACTCTATATAGTGTCAAATGCCATGGAGTATTCCACAAGTGTACATAGAGTACAGTGGTCCCAATCCACCCTGAATGCTTTTTCGGATGCTCCTTCACAAAATTTTATACAATTAAATGAAAGAATACCAGAAGTTATTACCCACATATTAAATCTATCCATCAATCACAGTCCATTAGCTGTTGGACTTAGTATAGCCAAGTTTCAATATGGTTTTTTTGCCTCATTTTTAGGTCTGGCCTAGAGACAGCTTTGGCTGTATTGCCTGTCTCACGTTTTCAAAAATATTCATAATAAAAATAGATAGATATATACATTGCCTATATAACAGCTTTTTGCACTTTATGGTGGAAAGGGGGATGGAGATATTGTGGATGCATTACTGCGAATCATGATAATCCAACCCATACAATTGTAAACCGTGCTATGGTGATAAACAGGAATTGAATGCATTGAATATATTGAACTGATATATATATATATATATATATATATATATATATATATATAT
This sequence comes from Triturus cristatus, assembly GCF_964204655.1. Taxonomy (NCBI): domain Eukaryota; kingdom Metazoa; phylum Chordata; class Amphibia; order Caudata; family Salamandridae; genus Triturus; species Triturus cristatus. The sequence goes on along the minus strand of NC_140580.1, from coordinate 312,516,690 downwards.
ATATATATTCACTGAAAAAACCATAGGTTTCACACATGTTATAGTTAGCGGAAATTTTACTGATAAAAAACCAGTGAAATTGCCCCGTTATAGTTAGTGCTGGCAACTATAACTCACGCGACCGCAATCCTCTGCTGATGCTAATACTGTATTTAGACACTTATTTGCCCATGTCTTCTTCCATACATTTTTAGCTATACATATATTACAAATATTTTTTTTTCATAAAGACACATATGTCATCAGCAGAAGATTGCGGTCGCGTGAGTTATAGTTGCCAGCACTAACTATAACGGGGCAATTTCACTGGTTTTTTATCAGTAAAATTTCCGCTAACTATAACATGTGTGAAACCTATGGTTTTTTCAGTGAATTTGCAAGGTTTTTTAAATGCTAATTCCTAACTATAACGTGTGTGAAACCTATGGTTTTTTCAGTGAATTTGTACGGTTTTTTAAATGCTAAGTTACTTTACGCCATTCGAGGCGTGCGCGCCCACTTAACGCAGTTCGTTCCGTGCACGGTTTTTATCAACTTTAATAAGCCCTGTACATTTGGTGGCCTTCGGCCACCAAAAGCACAGGGGGTGGGGTCAATGTGGATAGTGTTTTTTTTATTTCGATTTTATAATTTCATGTTGCCAAAATTTAGTTTTTTTTACCTATTAATAAGCCCTGTACATTTGGTGGCCTACGGCCACCAAAAGCACAGGGGGTGGGGTAAGTGTGGATAGTGTTTTTTTTATTTTTTATTTTTTACCGTACGCTTACGGTAAGCGTACGGTAAGCGTACTCGGCGAAATTGCCGAAAAAAAAATAAAACCGTTTTTGCTCTTGGGGGATGTTTGGGGACTCCCTCAACATGACTATGTGGGAGGGAGTTGTCAAAACAGCCCCGTAACATGTTTTTGCCCATCTTGTTTGATAAACAACACTCAGTGCGAGAGACAAAATGGCGGCCGCCGCTTCCTGGTTTCGGCCGATTCGAATGTTTACTAAGATCTAAGAGCCAATCAGAATCGCGCTCGCGCACGCCACCGTACGCTTACGGTAAGCGTACGGTAAGCGTACCGTAAGCGGGCTCAGATATATATATATTGATTTAAAGGCTATTTTCTCAGAATCTACTGAACAGATTTACACCAAACCTACAAAAGGCACTTCCTTGACCTAGGGACTACCTCTCTGCCAAATTTCTAGTAATTCTGTTCAGCCGTTCGGGCTGTAGCTCGTTCTAAAGGTCCTATGGAAAAATGCATGGGAAAAACGCGTTTTGGGACCCCCCTTTTATCTCAGCCCCCGCTTGACGAATCCCCCCGAGGGTAGGAGCGGAGCGTAGCGCCCCACCTATTTTGAGAAATTCGCGAGGATTCATCGACCGGCGCCAAAGTTATTCAAAATAGAATGTTGAGGTTTTCCTATGGAAAAGGGGTCCTAACTATAACTACCTACTGGCGACCGCCAGTAGGTAATTTATATATATATTCACTGAAAAAACCATAGGTTTCACACACGTTATAGTTAGGAATTATCATTTACAAAACCTTGCAAATTCACTTAAAAAACCATAGGTTTCACACATGTTATAGTTAGCTGTACATTTCACTCGTAAAAAACCAATGAAATTCCACGTTATAGTTAGATCAGGTAACTATAACTTGCGCGCCCACAATAAACTGCTGATGACGTCACATATTACATCACTCATGACATGGTCAGTGACATCACTCATGACATCAATGATGACATCTGAAATTACACATTGTGGATTGCGGTCGCGCAAGTTATAGTTACCTGATCTAACTATAATGTGGAATTTCATTGGTTTTTTACGAGTGAAATGTACAGCTAACTATAACATGTGTGAAACCTATGGTTTTTTAAGTGAATTTGCAAGGTTTTGTAAATGATAATTCCTAACTATAATGTGTGTGAAACCTATGGTTTTTTCAGTGAATTTGTACGTTTTTTTAAATGCTAAGTTATGTATTTATTTTTTATTTTTTTTTCTGGTTTTTCACTCTGCGCACACCCTGCGCGCACGGTGCGCTTCGCGCACCGCGCGCGCGCTGTGGGCGCACGGTGCGTTTTGCGCACCGAGCGCCCACGTTGCGCAGTCCATGCCGTGCACGCCTCGCCTTTTTTAACACAGTAACATTTGTTTTTTTCTCCCTTGTGGGTCCTTTAATTTATTTAATAAATGTGATTGTTACTTCTTTATTTTTTTTTAATTATTTTTTTTTCCCGTGCACTTACGGTAAGCTTACCGTACGCGCACTCCGTGATTTTTTTAAAAAATTATTAAATGTATTTTTCATACTTTTGGGTCCTTCTTGGACCCCCTGACAAACACTAGGGGGTCTGCAACTCTCTTCGTTGCCCCCTTTTCACGTTCCCCACCTTTGTTTCTCAGTGCGAGAGACAGAAAATGGCGGCTGACACTTCCTGATTTCGACCGATTCGAATGTTTACAGTCATGTAACCACCAATCAGAATTGAGCTCGCGCACGGCACCGTACGCGTACGGTAAGCTTACGGTAAGCGCACGGAGCGCGCTTACAGATATATATATTGATTTAAATGCTATTTTCTCAGGACCTACTGAACAGATTTACACCAGACCTACAAAAGGCACATCCTTGGCCTGAGGACTACCTCTCTGCCAAATTTCAAGTAATTCTGTTCAGCCGTTCGGGCTGTAGCTCGGACTAAAGGTCCTATGGGAAAATGCATGGGGAAAACGCGTTTTGGGACCCCCCTTTTTTCTCAGCCCCCGCTTGACGAATCCCCCCGAGACTTTCAGGGTAGGAGCGGAGCGTAGCGCCCCATTAGTTTTGAAAATTTCGCGAGGATTCGTCGACCGGCGCCAAAGTTATACCAAATAGAATGTTGCAGATTTCCTATGGAAACACGGTCCTAACTATAACTATCTACTGGCGACCGCCAGTAGATAATATATATATATATATATATATTACCTACTGGCGGTCGCCAGTAGGTAGTTATAGTTAAGACCCCTTTTCCATAGGAAAACCTCAACATTCTATTTTGAATAACTTTGGCGCCGGTCGATGAATCCTCGCGAATTTCTCAAAATAGGTGGGGCGCTACGCTCCGCTCCTACCCTGAAAGTCTCGGGGGGATTCGTCAAGCGGGGGCTGAGATAAAAGGGGGGTCCCAAAATGCGTTTTTCCCATGCATTTTTCCATAGGACCTTTAGAACGAGCTACAGCCCGAACGGCTGAACAGAATTACTAGAAATTTGGCAGAGAGGTAGTCCCTAGGTCAAGGAAGTGCCTTTTGTAGGTTTGGTGTAAATCTGTTCAGTAGATTCTGAGAAAATAGCCTTTAAATCAATATATATATCTGAGCCCGCTTACGGTACGCTTACCGTACGCTTACCGTAAGCGTACGGTGGCGTGCGCGAGCGTGATTCTGATTGGCTCTTAGATCTTAGTAAACATTCGAATCGGCCGAAACCAGGAAGCGGCGTCAGCCATTTTGTCTCTCGCACTGAGTGTTGTTTATCAAACATGATGGCCAAAAACATGTTACGGGGCTGTTTTGACAACTCCCTCCCACATAGTCATGTTGAGGGAGTCCCCAAACATCCCCCAAGAGCAAAAACGGTTTTATTTTTTTTTCGGCAATTTCGCCGAGTACGCTTACCGTAAGCGTACGGTAAAAAAAAAAAAATACAAAAAAACACTATCCACACTTACCCCACCCCCTGTGCTTTTGGTGGCCGTAGGCCACCAAATGTACAGGGCTTATTAATAGGTAAAAAAAACTAAATTTTGGCAACATGAAATTATAAAATCGAAATAAAAAAAACACTATCCACATTGACCCCACCCCCTGTGCTTTTGGTGGCCGAAGGCCACCAAATGTACAGGGCTTATTAAAGTTGATAAAAACCGTGCACGGAACGAACTGCGTTAAGTGGGCGCGCACGCCTCGAATGGCGTAAAGTAACTTAGCATTTAAAAAACCGTACAAATTCACTGAAAAAACCATAGGTTTCACACACGTTATAGTTAGGAATTAGCATTTAAAAAACCTTGCAAATTCACTGAAAAAACCATAGGTTTCACACATGTTATAGTTAGCGGAAATTTTACTGATAAAAAACCAGTGAAATTGCCCCGTTATAGTTAGTGCTGGCAACTATAACTCACGCGACCGCAATCTTCTGCTGATGACATATGTGTCTTTATGAAAAAAAAATATTTGTAATATATGTATAGCTAAAAATGTATGGAAGAAGACATGGGCAAATAAGTGTCTAAATACAGTATTAGCATCAGCAGAGGATTGCGGTCGCGTGAGTTATAGTTGCCAGCACTAACTATAACGGGGCAATTTCACTGGTTTTTTATCAGTAAAATTTCCGCTAACTATAACATGTGTGAAACCTATGGTTTTTTCAGTGAATATATATATATATACGAATAATGGATGTGCATGTTGTGAATATGTATTCACCTCCTCACATGACATTTAAGATCAGAAATGTAAAGTCGTTTTCAATACACAGGACTATACAACAAATTCCAATATGGCTGCCAGGTTGTGACCTAAACATGCAACAGTCAGTCTAGATGTTCTAAAAGGGAAATTAGTGTGGGTCAAAGGACAAACTAAACTTTTTTTATAATATCACTATGGTTGTGGGAAGTGGGGTGCACGGTTGAAGGCGTAAGTCGAAATGCGTGGGCGTCCTGTGTTAGGATTTGTGGCACGGCAAAATAGAAATAAAATATGTGAATCACGAAATCGGACTCACCGGTGTATCCTGTGCTGCTTTTGTGGCAAAAGTGCGGCTAGACCGTTAGAGGGTGGTGGTCGTTGTGGAGAGATATATACATATATGCAGGTGCTGTTGGTCAACATATTTCATTCATTTGTCTGCTCAAGCGTCAATCACATTTTGATTCCACCTGCACAGTTTTCAAGCATAGGGCAATTGTATAACCCACTTCATCTATTGGCTGTACTGCTCTGTGAGTGAAAGCATTTCGATTGATCATAATTGCATAGCTGCCTTAAAGGTGCACTTCAGTGCCATGGCTTACATTCCTGTGCCACTTCTTTATCTGTTTTTATATTTTCGTTACTTTTTTGACATATTGCATGTTTACAGAACTAAATAAAAACAGTGCGCGCTTGACAATGCCAGACCTATAGAATTTTCCAATGCTTATTATAAATAGGAGTAACAAAAACAATGTCTCAACAGGGAAAATAAGTCAGGGGACCAATCAATACACAATTTAATCGAAAGACCAAGGAGGGACAAGAGAGACCAAAGAAATGAAAAAATGACAAATGTTATGATTAAATACACAATTGGTATATACAATTTAGAGTAACCATAACAAACATATGTGCACTGACAGTGAAGTGAACAAGTGAACGACGCAGTGACATAAGTGTTAAAATGACAACATGGTGCGGCAAAGTAATTCGAATAAATTCAGGGTCGAGGAAGAATATATACAATGAACAGTTTGCAAATTATCTTTAAGTCACAAAAGGCCCTTTAACTAGCCGCAAATAATGCTGTCCAGTCGACGACGTTTCAACCTCCTTGCGTTGAGGTCATCATCAGGACTATGGTTATCAAAGTATTTAAAAATACCTGTGTACGGGGTTAATTAATTCACAGCGTCATAGCTGAATACAGGAAGATTAAATTCCAATTAGGACATATGAATATGGCAGCAACAATGAAGGTCCGTCAATCTAGGGGGGTACGTGTCTTTAGGTGTCTATAATAGACAAAGGAGGAACGGAGGCACACGAAAAAATCTGCCTTGAAGGGTATTAGTTGCTGTACTGTAATCAGCAATCAGGGACAAAATGTAAGTCTGGAAATCAAGTCTGGAAATATTCGGAGCATCCAGCAGTAGAAATCCACGGCGCTGTGTAAATCAGCGATTCGGATGGGCTTGCCAAAAACGGGATCAGTCCAAAGAGAGTCACTCAGTCAGAACGAGCAAAGCGTCTGGCGTCGTTCACTTGTTCACTTCACTGTCAGTGCACATATGTTCGTTATGGTTACTCTAAATTGTGTATACCAATTGTGTATTTAATCCTAAAATTTGTCATTTTTTCATTTCTTTGGTCTCTCTTGTCCCTCCTTGGTCTTTCGATTAAATTGTGTATTGATTGGTCCCCTGACTTATTTTCCCTGTTGAGACATTGTTTTTGTTACTACATTTACCCGGTCTCAACTGGGGTAACGGGCTTGCTCCTGTTTTTCTTGTTTATATTATAAATAGGAAGCATCAGTGTCCATTTCCACGAGTATGGAAATGTTCCAGATTGTACTGCTGCCTCATAGATACAACTGTATGCCACCGACATTGGACTTACTGTCAGAGATTGACTGTTTTCACCTGTATTTTGCTGGGATAGTACATTAACTTACATCCATAGCTTGCAATCAGTCACTTTTTATGTGTTACAGTGGAATGAGTGGGGCACTTAATGAAAATAAGTAACCATCCTACAATCTAGGAATATTTATTAACAAGCAAGAATAGTGACAGTTCGAATAAATGGGCTTATGGAATAAATCGATGCAGAAAATGTGCAAACAATATCAGTGATAAAACCAGAAGAAACAAATAGTTGCAGTCTCTTTGCCTTTTGTCGGTTATTGTTCACATCTGGAAGACCTACCCCACACCAATCCTGGGTACAGGACATGGATAGCAGCGCGAGTAACGCAAAGCGATGGGTGCATGCTTGTGTCAAGTTTCAAACAGTATAAAGCCCACTTTTATAGGAACAAGCTAGCAATTCTCCATTCAAGAGTTTTCCTGTTTTCAGAACTTTCCAGTCTTCTGCTGCTGCTGCAAGTCGATGTAGGTGTTTGCGTAATGTCCACTTTCAGGCTGGCGAGGCTGGTGACAGCCGCTTCCCAGGATTATTATAATTTTGCTAATAACAGGTCAGCATTGGTTTCATTTATCTTTGATGATATGACAACATCACAGTTGTTTACAGCGAAGGCCTTTTGTTCTCCCTGCCACTATGCTAAGAATGACAATCATTTGTGTGTTTTTTTGCCTTCTTTAGCTGAACTTGTTTTTCTTGGCCATTGGGCTACGCCACTTTACTCCTGCTAAGCAGTGGCAAAACGATTGTGCTCCCCCCTTTAACCATGATAACATTGGCATATACTGAATTGGCACATTCTATTTACTTATATGGTCCTTGTTTCTGGTACTACTTGTACCCAGAGCCTGTAAATTGAATTCTATAAGTGGGCTGCAGCACTCGTGCCACTGTAAAGCATGTCTCTAGGCCTCCCCTTGCAGCCTGTGTGTAAAGTTTTAAACTGCCATTCTGACCTGGTAAAATAAACCTTTTTCTAGAACTACGCCTTCCTTTTTAAATAATTATAAGTCTCCCCTAAGGTAGGCCCTAAATGCCCATAGGGCACGGTGCATTGTTTTTCAGAAATAGGACAGGTATAATTAAATTATTCATGTCCTACTTGAGGGAAAAAGCGCCAGAGTTGGTTTTCTCTTTGGCAAGGTTGGCTCTCCCATAGAGAAACACTGGATTACATTATAACACCTTATAATGCTTAACCTCAGTTTGAGAATAGCTAGAAAAGGTATTCAGTGACTCATTTTAATAGTAACTGAACATCAAACTAAATGGTAAAGGTGGATTTTAAATTAATATTTTGGAAATTACACCTTCATAAAGTTGTCATTTTCCTGCCTAAACCTGAAAGGCTTTAATTGCCAGGAACCAGTGTCACCTGACTCCTGATGGCTCCTGGGGACGCTTTGCTGCACCTTTTCAAAGGTGACCTTCACTTTGTCAGCCGTGAGGGGAACGGCGTTTCATTCCTGAACCCCTGCCCTGGTGATTGCTGTGTTCGTGGCGCCGTGAGGGGAACGGCAGATTGAACTACCAAGAACTACATCCCCCAGCACTCCCTCACCCGGGCGCCTGCCAATCTTGTCATCAGGCAGCGCCGGGGAGGGTCAAAAGTCACGGACGAAACCCGCAGCGCGGGACGCTTTGCTGCACCTTTTCAAAGGTGACCTTCGCTTTGTCAGCCGTGAGGGGAACGGCGTTTCATTCCTGAACCCCTGCCCTGGTGATTGCTGTGTTCGTGGCGCCGTGAGGGGAACGGCAGATTGAACTACCAAGAACTACATCCCCCAGCACTCCCTCACCCGGGCGCCTGCCAATCTTGTCATCAGGCAGCGCCGGGGAGGGTCAAAAGTCACGGACGAAACCCGCAGCGCGGGACGCTTTGCTGCACCTTTTCAAAGGTGACCTTCGCTTTGTCAGCCGTGAGGGGAACGGCGTTTCATTCCTGAACCCCTGCCCTGGTGATTGCTGTGTTTGTGGCGCCGTGAGGGGAACGGCAGATTGAACTACCAAGAACTACATCCCCCAGCACTCCCTCACCCGGGCGCCTGCCAATCTTGTCATCAGGCAGCGCCAGGGAGGGTCAAAAGTCACGGACGAAACCCGCAGCGCGGGACACTTTGCTGCACCTTTTCAAAGGTGACCTTCGCTTTGTCAGCCGTGAGGGGAACGGCGTTTCATTCCTGAACCCCTGCCCTGGTGATTGCTGTGTTCATGGCGCCGTGAGGGGAACGGCAGATTGAACTACCAAGATTCATTGGGACTGATCTAGAGCAACAGCTCTTCAATATTAAGGCCTCCCTGATCACAAATGTCGAACTTTGCGTGCTCAAAGCTTCCCTGCCTTGTTGATGACTGTACCAGGACCCTTCTTTTCAGCAACCTACTATCTTTGAGCCTTGTTTTGATTCAGCTTGCATCTTGCCCCACGAACGACTCATCGATGACCACTTTTTTCCAGAACAATTTCTAGGTCCGAAGGTAAAGTTTCCACCGGGATGAACTTGGTTCCTGTATCTGACCCGCACTCCATCGGGGATGCCTCAACATTTGACTTTGACTGGTCTAGATTGACCAAATAACCACAGTTTGCTCTTTGTGCCTTATGACACAATTTTTAATTGAAACTTTAAGATTGAATTTTGGTAATCCTGACTGTATTGTGCCAGGGTATGACAGGATTAACCACAGGTTTATTTATTGACCATTGTGACAAGGATTGTGATTATTATTTTAAGAGGGTTCTCCCCTTCTTCAACTAATACTCCAATTTCTTACATGCTGTAAAATATCTTGTCTCTGTTTTACCTCAGTGTTCAAGGTAACAAGCACTGGCTTAGCCTGCTGCCCAGTTCTCCTGTGCCTAAATAAACATATCCCAGCCCCAAGGGGGATAACCTCCTCTGACATAACATCAGTAAAGTTCGCTCAAATACCAGGTAAAGGGGCCACTGAGGCAACCATCACCACATGGTCAAGAGAGATGTTTATAGGAATATTATCCTCATTGAAGCCAGGACTTTTGAAGACTGGGGCATTGAGCTCTTGACCTCCCGCCCACAAAAATATCCACCCGTACTACTATAGGAACACTTGGCAGGTCCTAACATAATCGTGCTGAGAGGGATGTGGGGAGCAACCCACGACTGGCTTCCCGGTAATTCAAAAGCCAAAAACTCTATTAAAATCTCATGCACAAATAACCAACTTCTGGTGAGATGCAACTCAAACCCCACAGATCACTTCAATAGTTTGAGCTACCAGGGGTTGCCTATTCAAGACCAACCAGCATGCCATTCCTAGCAGGAACCCTCAAAATCCCCCCCACGGCTCATCCATGTTGGCAGGCTCCAAACTGATCATCAGTTCTTGGGACGTGGCTGGACCCAAGTCAATACTCTCATCCAAAGCTGCAGTGGCTTACCTGAATAAAAAAAACATTATCTTCCTACCGGAGACCAACGGTCCTCTATGGCTACTGTGAGCTTTTCCAACCAGCAACCGGATGCCCATCTGGCGGGCCTCTCAATCTTCATTAAACACTGCTGCAAGATCAAGGCTACATCTCTCCACTGAAACATCCCAGCAGGACAAGCTGTTTTAATTTCAGGGGCCTAAATTCAAACAAAAGACCTCCCTCTTCTTTTAATACATTGTTATCATAACATAACGAAAACACCAAAACTCTCTGCAATGGCTCTCTTGACCAAAAGCTTGCAAGATCTTCTGTCAGAGTCTATTGAAATCCTGCTACTAGACAATTTTAATATCAGGTGGTTGGGAATCAATGACAACTTGGTTCCCAAAATCAAAGAACAGGAAACAATGAATATCCTATTATCTATCTGTAATCTACGTTCAGTGAAAAAAATCCTTCAGTCTCAAGATTCCAGTGTACAACTTTTCACAACATTTAAGAACATTTCAACCAAGACTATATCTTCCTGTCAGCATCTCTGGCAAGTCTTTTAGACAAATTGGAGATCCCCATCTGCCACCATAGTCACAGAAGTGGGGCACTCGGCAGAAGGATTAAATGGGACAACTCATGCTCCGCCAAGGTGGGCAATGGCTCAATGATGCAACCCTGAACTTCATTAAGAACTTCCCTACGAACTACCCCCACAGATGGGATGATTTAATAACCAAATTAAGAAATGTCCTAACGAGACCTAGAGCCCCTCGCCGACATTCCAGGACCCTCAGCGGAAGCCCCACAATAGGGCCATCGTCAATGCACAAGGAACATTAAGGAGAGCCACTCGTTCACTCAAACAAAATCCCATTGCACTGTCCATTAAAAACTTGTCATTCTTTGCAAATTGCACAAAAAGTTTCAATGGGAAGCCACGAAACTCAAAGAACATGAGGAGTGGATAAAATACACTTTATACTAAAAGAGAAAAGCTCAGCCCAGTTTTGGAATCACATTAACAAACTCCGATTCTCCAACAGTTGTAGGGGGAACGCGGTCTTAGAGGTAGCCTGGATAGGGCTTGTAAATATACAATACAGCTGCGGAACCCCAGGCCTCACCGAAGTTATTAGCAAAGGGGCAAACAACAACATGCCAATCGAAACCCGCACTCTGACCACACTTGCCCAGGTACGCATATTCTTGACAAACATGAAAAATGACAGAACCCCTGGGCCCAATAGTGTCCCTGCTATTACATTGAAATGTGTCCTGGAAGACTGGGCCAAGTTGCTAGCCCCCCTCTTTAATCATGCCTACATTACAGCACAGATCCCCGACTCATGGAAAGGCTCGATCTTCTGCCCAATCTTTAAAAAAGGTGACCTCCACCCTTCCTTCTAATTTTTGACTCATTGCCTTATTAGATCTAGAGGCCAAGATCTACGCTTGGTGTGTCCTCACCTCATTGGAAGAATGGGTTGCAGATAAAAGCATCCTACCCTATTTCCAAACTGGGTTTTGTGTAGCTACAATCAACAACATCCCTGCCCTAGGCATCCAGAGTCATCAAGCAGCCCAAACAGGTTGACTTACTCTTTACTGTAGTTTTATCAACTACAGTGCTGCCTTTGACAAAGTGGTCTGTAACACTCTCTGGCAGAAATTGGACGCCTGGGGGATCACCGGGGACCTGCTTAGAGCTCTTATTTCTCTCCATAAGAATTCATGGGTACGGGTGAGAACTGGCCCTTCTACCGTTTCTACAAAGCTTTCCACCTCAGACAGCCTGAAGCAAGGATGCATTCTCGAACCCCTCCTGATGATATCATAATAATGGACCATGCCATATCTGGACTCCAACGTGCTTCGGCAAATATAACAAAGCCAACTCTCTCAAAATTATTCAGGACAAGACCAAGGTCCAGAAAAAAGCTATTTTTAACCTGGAGTATCGGAGCCGGCATCATCAAAACTACACTCAAGTACAACTATGTGGGGGTATGATTTAGCGAGTATTCTAGACCATTAGTCCAGCTAGCTGCCCTGAAAAAGGGAGCCGAAGCTATAACACACAGCCTGACAAGCCTTAACTGGACTCTGTGCAGTGTCTTAGACGTCTCCATATTAAAGGTCATACAAGCCACTCTTCATCCCGCCATACATTACTAGCATCAGGCCTTCCAAGAGGTAAGTGTGGCCAGCCTAGACAATGCTCAATGCATGACCTACAAATGAGTTTTTCAACTTCCCAAGTACGGCAAGATTTTGACTCAAGCGGGGCCTTCTAAGACAATCGCTTACATGAGAGGCTGATACCCTGAAATTCTATATAAGGGTATTAACACCCTCAAAGCTTGCCTAAAAGAAACCTTTGAGAGCCCTGGGAAGCCATGGAACCAACAAATACAAAAGGCCATAAGATCTCTTCAAATCGGAGAAACCGTGCTAAAATCGGACTCCATCTACTGCGTAGCCTGGAAAAGGGTTATAAACAAGCAGGTGAGACAAACTTCATATCAGCAGGACATTCGGACCCTAAAAACCTCAACTATTTTGTCTGCCTTTAACGATTCGTATCTGCCAGGGATGCCTCAAACATACCCCTCAGGCAGCCTAAACCAATTGGCCCATAGGAATATCATGTTTATGTGCCTCCTAGGCCTTCAAATCATTGACTTTAACCAAAGGGCATGGAGAGAAGGGGGCCTGCAGATTATGCAACTACAAGACTGAAACATGACTCCACCTCTTGTGCTGCTGTCCTACTCTTGACACCCCCAGGAGATCTGTTCTGAAGCCAATCTATTTAAAAAGGGGCATCCATACATGCCTGCAAACAGATACTCAAACTCTAGCGAGGTGTGGCAAATATGTGTAAAACCAGGAAGATCTACTATTCCCTCACCCAGCCCTTTTCAAATTGGCTACTGCCCTTTAAAAACAAATAACTGACTATTTCATGGCGTGCCCCAGAGTTTTACAGGCTCACTGAACCCTTTTTAGATTGGATTACCATACTCTATACCCTGTACTTTTATCTTTTCTACCATCTGTCTATGGGGATTGGGACACACCAAGTCTAATGGTACTTAACTACTCCTTGCACTATTCTATTTCCATTAAAGTGCACCTTGAACATCTATTCAATAAACTTTTTTGATAAAGCTAGTTACCTGCTGTTGGTCAAGCAAATACTGACACACCGGGCCACTCTGGCCAACACAGAAGTAACTGCAGGGTACCACGTACTTTGGGACCCGACCATATATAGCCAAGGGATCCTGGTCCTCATCCATTTGGAGCAGCCCTTGATCAGGCCCCACTCAAGCCTCAGCCCTGTCTTCGCACTTGGCAACCCCAGCCACAAACTTGCACTTGCCATTCTTTCTCTTAGGGGCTGACCCGACACTGCTCGAACCTTGGCACTGACATTCTGACAAGGAAAAGACGACTATTAGCTGTTGGTGTAATTTATTTATTAACATTGATATCAATGGTTTTATCCTTAGTAGGGACATTGCGTAGGACTCCCTTCTATGAGTAATCATTTTATCCTAATATATGTGCAATATGGTACTACTAATGTACTTATTGCTATGTTTTTAAGTAAGTGTGGAAAGAAAGAAAGAAAGAAAGAAAGAAAGAAAGAAAGAAAGAAAGAAAGAAAGAAAGAAAGAAAGAAAGAGAGAAACAAAGAAACAAAGAAACAAAGAAAGAAATTGTCAGTCCTCATTTACAGACAACAGTAATATCTCCTTCAAGCACTGTTAACCATTTATGAACCAAACCTTATGTATTCCACCAAGAATTGTTCCAAGAAGCAAACTTAAGCACTTCATTCAGCACTACCCTTACTCCTAGGAGCTATCACCATTTCTAGGGGATATGCTAACATTATTACACCAGACTTCCCATAAGTCCATATTGCATTACATTGTTTACTTGATTGCATTTTCTTATAATCACTTGTACAGATATTTCAGCAGGTTTTTTCCTGATAAAGCATTCTTTAGGTGTGCTTCATACTAGCAGTAGAGACAGAGGTTAGATAATACCCAGTTGTCTTTTTGGATCGGTTTATCATGATGTTGCAATACCTCAGTTGTTGGAGTTTTTCAACCTATGTACCAAAATTTCTTTTCCTTTCTTGCTTTATGGTTCCCTGCAAGTCATTTTTCCTTTTGATTTCATTTCTCTAGACGTATTTTAGCTTTTTCTTTTTAGAGATATGTTTTGCATTATTTATTATGCATATTACTCATCTGACCTTTGGTCATGTAAAAGTTTCTGTATCCATCATAATTCTTCATTGAACCACACCCTTTATTGTTGCTCTATCCAGAGCTCATTGACAATTCAGGCTTAAATACAATTTGTTTTGTACTTTGTCACGCTTGTTTCATATTTCTCAATACTTCCACTGCAGAATGACAATTCATTGCACAGAGGGGTGGCCTGACCTCAAAATATCTTCTTAGTTTTTGGTACCATTGTTCATTGCATCTATATCCTATCCCCTATAGTTTTGAAACATGGTAAACTTGCCATACACCCAATTGGCACATTTAATTATAAGTCCTAAGTAAATGGCACTACTTGTACCTAGGGCCTGTAAATCACATGATAAAAGTGGCCTGCAGCAGACATGGTGACAATAATTAAAGTAGCACTGTAAAGCATGTCTCAGACCTGGCACTGTAGCCTGTAGTGCAGTTCAAAACTGCCATTTCAACCTGGTAAAAAAAAACTTTTAGCAGGCCTTAAACTTCCTTTTGAATACTTATTAGTCACCCCTAATGTTGGTTCTAACCACCCCGATATCAGGGTGCATGCTATTTGAAAGGTAGGACATGAGTGTTTAAGTTTTACAGTTTCTGATAGTGAAAAACTCCTAAAGAAATTTCTCACTGTTGTAAGGCTGTTTCTCCCTTTAGCTAACACTGGGTTACCCTATTACACCTAATAAGTGCTAGCTTCAGTTTGGGACCAGATATATGAATGCTGTTTCCACTCAAATTAATTGTAATTTATATTCCTCTTTAATGGTAAAATCAGATTTTAAGTTACAAATGTGAAAATACTTTTATAGAAAGTTCGAATTGTTATACACAAATTAACTGTGACTTTCTGCCAATGCTCTGTGTCACATGACTGTGGATGGCAGTTCTGGTATGGGTTGTGTATTTGTTCCAGATATTGAGGCAAAAGAGGCCTTGGTGTGAGGGGATAGGTTCCTCCTGACCTGGGAGGAGTTGTGCCCTGCCCTGGAAGCACACACTAAGGAATCTGACATCAGGCCTGCCCTTGCCTTTGTCACCTTAGATAGTTTGGAGCCAGGACCAGGGGAAGGGAAAGGACTAACCAGAACCAGTTTTAGAGGGAGGCCAAGGAATTCCCTCACACAAAGGTTGGCACCGGGTAGAAAAGTGTCACTTCAGAACCTCTATACAGAACACTCCTAGACTTGTGGAAGATTCAGAAGAAAGACTGCTATTCTGCCTGAAAAAGGAAGATTGGACCTGCTTGCCTTGAACTCAGGCACCTCAGATGTTACTCCAAGGATCAATTGGCTGACCTTCTATTGAGTTACAGGCACAAAACAAGCTTTCAGAAGCTTCCCTGCAACTGTCCAGCTGACCAGGACCAACTGGACATGCCTTGACCTACCTGCACCCTGCTGCTGGTCTCTGCTGGACTGGGTCATCAACTGCAAGAGGCACCCACCAGGTCTTGGATCCTTAGTTGACACCAGAGTGTACGCCTCCTGAACTAAAGGTGAAGATACAGAAGTTCTGAGCCTCTCGCAACCGCAAAGTGACCTCTTCTTGCTGACAAATGACCACCTGCGCTAAAAACCAACACGATGATCCAGTGGGCTGTGTTGCACCCATATCGACAAGCAACACAAATCTCCTGCAACAACAGGCTCTTTGTTGACTGTTAACACCAACCATCTGCAAGACAATGACCTGCTCCTCATGTTCACAATGACCTCGTCACTGCCCCTGACAATGCAAACAGCAGCGGACTTGAGAAGGTAACTGTTCAGCGGGACAAAACTGGTCCCTGTTTCCAACCCACCCCCATTGCGGCTGGCTGCAACCAAGTAACAGGGATCACTGACATAATATGCGAATCAAAAATATTTAGTAACAGAAATGCCATGTCAAACATATCGTTTATAAAAATATCCATTAGTCATCCTTACAATGGTAAGTACATAAATATAGAAAAAATATGGTTTCACACTAATATTGTTAAAAATGTATACAAATATTATCTATATATATATATATATATATATATATATAGTTTAAAGTAGTACATTTTAAATATGTTAATATATGCCATTAATGTAAGTTAATTAAAAAAATCTCACTATTATTCAATACTATATAAATATATACTTAAATAAACACACATATTAATCCTATACTTAAAATTCAGGTATTGGATCTTACCTGTAGCATCCTTTACTGTGAATTAGAAGAAGGTAAACCAGCATTCTGACTGCTACTTATGCTGCACACATAACTCAATAATAGCTGTAGTCTCCTGGAATGTTGCAGGCCTCGAAAACTTATTACCAACCCAGAGACAATGACCTTTTTAACCTTGCTTGATATTATATGCATCCAGGAATTGTGGTGAGAGAAGGAGACAATAATATAAGGATACTACTAGATCTATTCACCAGCAACCAGAGTACACAAAAAGGCCACGTAACGGGGGGCCTTTCAATCGTCCTCTCTGCCCACTGGGATTTTAAAGTCAGGGAGCGCATCACAGGCCATAAATATCTACAATGTTTGGAAATCAAAAATTGGCAACGCAAGCATAGAATTTGCAATTTATTTTCAATAAATGTCTACATACACCCATCAGCAGCTAAGAAACAACAGTGTGTAAAGAAACTAGAACAACTGGTTATGGGCATTAATCACAAACACACGAAGACCCATTTCCTGCTAACTGGAGTATTGAATTTAAATTTGTTACAGAATCCTTATCGAAGCATGGCAGAAAATATTGCAGCTACCCAGTGGTGGATCCCCACAAAAGTCCTATGACTGTAAAGAATAGACACCTTGGGGTGTACCCTACTTGCAACCTTAGAGGCATTATCAATGCGAGCACTGAACGGTCGCTTCAAAGAAGACCAACCCACCCGCCCTACGCATTACTGCCCAAAGAGGTCAGCAGTGCTGGATTACAACTTTATCTCCACTACCCTCTTCAACAGCATCCAAACAAATTTGATCAAGTTGCACTGTGAAAAAAGTTTACATGCCACAAGTTTGGAGATTTTGTACCTCAATCAATACTAACTCATCATTAATAGTGATAGCAATCCCTGAAGGGAAAAACCGCACATCAAGGAAAAAACAGCAGTATAAAGTTTACTAATATAAGCGTGAGTGTTATTCCACATTGTAAAATATCAGGGTGCTAAGATAACTGGGAGCACCTACTACCAAATGATGCTATCGGCAAGTTATAGGAACATGCACATTAATATCTCTAGAAACACAGTTTCAGCACTATTATGACTACATTACTGATATAGCGGTGGACTTGCCAGCTATTCCAGGAATTATATGATTAGGTGGGTGAGTGACACCACATGGCCAGTAACTATGTTAGGATGAAATAGAATTACTATCATATATGCACTTGTTTTTGATACAACTGACAGGTCTCCTTTGTGAATGTTACAAGTTTATAACTGGTTTATTGCATTGGATATAGGAAGATGTAGGGGTGGATACACCAGTGAACATGACAATATGTTTCTATTACTAATTGCTGATAGAATATCATCATCAGTAGGGACCAGCCCCACTGAGGGGGGCTAGTCCGTTTTTGGGTCGTGTTCAACTAATCAAGGGCCTCACAGGACATGGGCACCAATAGAGGGTGCTTAGCACTGTACTTTCACTATGGCGCATCCGAATAGGACAGTTTGATATTAATGCTAAGCTGTATGCTTTGCTCAGCCCACGCGTCTTGTAGCATATTATTATTTTTGCGTGTTTTCACTAATTGTTATTCATTAGAATTACACATTTGTTTATGTTACCGGCAGTGTTTACTTTTGGACACTACTAACAAGAAGGACCCGTTGCATCGTGGAACCCTGGCTTACGTTCATCCATTCTGGTGGGTGTTTATCCATTCTCATGGTCTTGTTACCAGGACTGTATAATCAATTTGAGTCACTGGTTGGTTTACATGCAGTACGCTAGGCACGATGCATGGGGGTCATTATGGACCTGTCCCGTCGTCACTGTGTGAAACACTCATTGGTGTGACTTTACTTGTTTCTTTTCTTTCTCTCTTCCTCGGGCTATATATTCTTAACTCTTTTTTCGCACTGTTGATTATAGTCTGCAATTGCTGACATATACTATTAAGTAGGGTGTCAATAAATATGACACCTGGTGTATTAAATTCTAGTTCACAAGGTCTCCTCATTTCTCCTTTTAATAACTTGTTGTAGTTATGAGTCATATGAACAGACATTTTAATTGATAGTATTTGTGCCTGTATTAGCTATCAGATATAACAGCTCATGGACTGTATATCATGTTTATTTTCCAGCCTTGAAAAAGTCTGAATACTGATGTGTACAGACGAAACACGTGTTGGCTTCAATAGCTGCTGGGAATTTGTCATACATGAATAAATTATCTGATTCGTGGATGGTCCTTGAAAACCTACATATGATCTGAATAGGATATACTCGCCTGCGGACTTAAGGTAAGAACTTTAATACATTTTGTCAGGATATATATACATTGAGATATATGCTTTTGTGGAATTCTTTGTGACTAGTAAGGGTGTGCTACAACTGTGTTTTTAGACAATCATCATTAATAGTGATAGGGGCAAAAGAATGACAACATAACTGGTGACAGATTAAATGGAGCATGGAAGCAGTTATGAAGTACGATAATTCGAAAACACAATTAGCTGACCAGGCTAGGCCATTAATCAATACCATCAGTGACTGGGAAAGGCTAGCACAAACATCACTCACCACTTTGGCCAGCAACAACAAGGCTCTGCTCCCTTAGATATCACAGACACTAAACCCTGGTGCACAAAAAAGCTGCAGATGTTAAAAAGAACACTGAATAAGAATGGTCGCTTTCTTAAAACACAAACAAATCCCAACTCGCTTGCTGAGGTCGAATTCCTGCACAGCCAGTACAAAAAACAAATCTGGCAAGACAAACGATACCATGAGGAAATGCTCCAAACTGAACTGTTTATGGTAAGTAGGTACAAAAATGCAAGACGTTTCTGCATGATCATAAGTAGGCGGAACAGTGTCTCATCCTTCATTGCTACAAATGGGAACAATGTCACCACTCAAAAATTGAAAAAGCATGTTACTACCTTATACAAAGTTACACCTTTAAAGCCCAATGAAGTGCCAGTCTTGAGCAAAGAAAACCATGCACAGCTCTCGTCAGTACCAATTGTGCCCACAAACCATCAATATGCAGTAACCTTCAACGCTAGCAGAACAGCAACATGAATTTGAAAAAGTAGAGGAGATAGTGCAGCAGGCCCCAACGGCATCCCAGCATCAGTCTACAAACATGACATCGACTTTTGGTCTGGCGTATTTGAAAATGTATTCAAGAGATACATAGTTCAGCACCCAGTGCCACCATCCTGGCAAGGCTGGATTCTTCATCCTATTTACAAAAAAGGCCCACCTTACACTCAGACAATTACTGACAAATCGCACTACTGGACATTGAGGCAAAATCAAGGATTTACAAGATTGGGCAATGACAAACAACTTGTTTTCCCTCAGCCAAACTGGGTTGAGAACACAGGCCGGCACCATAGAAAATCTGGTGGCCATAAGGATGATTCTAACCAGACAATTTCAGAAAAAAGAAGAGCTGTACTGCTGTTTTATAAACTACAGTAAAGCATTTGGCCGAGTCAACCACCACTTACTGTGGTCCAAATGTACAGCCTGGAAAATCCCAGAGCCATTATTGCAAGGCATCAGTAATCAGTCATACTCCTAAACTAACCAACCGACACATCTCTTTCCTGGTTTACGAGCATGACTTCGTCCTGCTCAAGCAAACGCCGGTAGGGCTTCAAAGACCACTAAACACCTTACATACACACTGCCTGGCAAATGGGATGAAAATTAACCATGAAAAAAACAATATTGTTATCTGCAGCTGGAAAAAGAAAAAACAATATAATTGGCGTCTTGACAACAATCGCCTGACCATCACTTATAAACACAAATATTTGGGCTGCTGGTTAGACAACAAAGGAGGTCACTTACTGCATCTGAACTCATTAAAATTAAAACTAGCTTTGTTGCAATGTGCCTTTCGAACAATTTGCAAGTGCACCAACAAGTTCTCTTTTGAGGCACTGCTGAAAATTGTCTCTGCCAAATTAGAGCCAACATTGTCATACAAGTCAGAGGCTTACCCAGGGAAACAGGGGACCTTCTTAAACAGGGCACAGAGCACAGTATTCAGGTCTCTATTTCAATTACCAGGTAATACCTCGCCAGCTCAGAACAGGATGGAATTTGCACTGCAGGACCAGCTGTTCGTACAGATGGCCAGCTTAATAACATATATGCACTCCACAAGGTCTACCGAGCAAGGATCATTGAAAAACCTTCTGGCTTGAAGTTGCGTGTCCCTACGGCGCAAACCACTCAAATGTTTGGTTACACACCCTCTCTGAAGCATTGATGCAAACATGCTCAACGGAGCTGTGGAATTTAAATGACCACACTTTCAGTTTAAAACAGCCCTGAATAGAAAAGTACAAATTAAATCTCTCAAATCTGACCAAAGAGCATTTGCAAAAAGAGTACATGCCCACTTGGTCCTGAGCAGTTACGATAGAAAAGGCCAACAAAAATGCATCAAAGAACCATTCTCCTCCTATTATAAAATGAAATACTGCAGCTTAGGATATGCTCTTTTTCGTCTTTAGACCTGTCTCACCATGGGCAGTTAAATCAGAGTCGAAAGCATTTCAACTGTGCGGTCCATTCCAGGAGTCAATAACTCACTTGCTCTGCATATGTCCTATGCTCCTGGAAGAACTAAGGAGGGGACACGGACATTACCATCTGCCGTTAGCTTCCTACTGAACAATGTGCAGTCGTAAGTGATTTCCAAACTGGAGTACTGATGAGCAACTAAGAACCAACTCAGAAGCCCGAAATAAAAAAGGGGAGGAACCTTGAATCCCAGTAGCCTCGAAGACTACCTTCAAATAGATACATATAGGTCCATTAGATTGTAGGGCGGAAAAACACCCCGACCGCCATGGAAGCGGAAAACAACCGCCCGCCGGCCCCGTGGGAAAACCGGTGGCCAAATTAGCATTAACCGCCCCAAAAATCCGACCGCGGCGGTACGAGGCCCAGAATAACCGCCCGTAGCGGGCAGAGATGGCCAAAATCCGTCCGCGGCGGCCGGAATTGCGGCGGAAAAACAACAACCCGCCACAAGTATAGCAGAGACACCGCCCCGGAAATTAGTATATACTCGACGGTCCCGCGGTATGTACCGCCATCTCCGACCGCCGCGGTCGCACAATGGGATGAATGGGAGAGCCAGCGGAAGAGCTGAAGTATAGCCACCGCGGCGGACGAACCATCAAAAATATGGTGGAGGAAGCCAAAACCCCACAAGAAGGCCACAAAGTGCACACAGAAAACTAGACATGCCTCCCAAATACACAAAACACACCCCAATGACACAACCACATGGCAAAACGAAAAAAAAATCCCAGGACTACACACCTGTCAGCAACACCCCAATTGGACACGCACACATAGCTGTGTATAAAACCAGCCCCTTCACTGACCACAATCCCTTGCAAAATTCCAGGAGAGAAGGGACACATACCCCAGCCGACAGGAGAGGCAAAGGACACAACATCACCAGCCACACCACACACAGCACCACCACCACCTCCAAACCAGCACAACTAACCCCCTGCACAACACACACCATACACAGCACAACCACAACCACCACTCACAACCCTGCACCCACAATCACCTTGCACACCACACACCATGGCCACACAGAAAATGCCCAAATTCACTGAGAGTGAGTTGAAGGTCATGGTAGATGAGATAGTCAGAGTGGAACCACAGCTTTTTAGTACCCTGGTCCAACAGACACCATTAGCCACACGGACACAAATGTGGGCTAGGATAGTCCAAAGGTTCAATGCAGTAGGGACCACCCCAAGATCAACAAGGGAGATCATGAAGTGGTGGCATGACCTGAAGAGGGTGGTCAAGGAGAGGATGAGCAAGAACAATGAGCTGGCTCAGAGGAATGGCGGTGGCCCTCCCATTCCACAAAAAACATTCACACAATGGGAGGAGAAGGTGCTTGCCATACTGCATCCAGAGAGTCTCACAGGAGTAGCCGGGGGAGTGGAGGCTGGTAAGTACAAACAAATGACTACCGCCACTCTGCTATGTACTGCCTTGCACAACTACAAAGCTACAAGACCTAGGACACACACCATCCATCTGCACCACACACTCAAAAAAACATGGCTCACAGATCCAACATTCACCCACTCCCATTCGCCACAAACATAGCTAACAACATAACCATGGGGGCATGTGTACAGGCAGACAGCACTACAGCAACCACCATGCTCCCTGTCCCACACCTCAGCAGGATGGATCCCTCCCCCACCCCAACCAGGAGCACTTGGAAGCCATTGCAGTACACCAAACATTTTACAGGGAGGTAGCCACCTTCACAATGATGGTGTCTGGGGTGGGGTGCCTGCACCACTACTTTCACCATTCCCCCTGCCTGTCGGGTTTCACGGCGCCATTCCCTGCTATCCTCGCTAATGCACACACAAATATGCCGGGATACTCCCTTCGGGGTGGAGGTTGAGCCCCGGTCTAGTCATTGGCAGCTGACGATAGGTCACAGAAGCACTTCCGGGGGAAACGCTTAAACATCGCGTTTCCCGCCGGCTACGTGCTTCGAATCCTTCCGGATTCCCCTGGAGACGCGAAGGAAGTTCCCAGAGCCCAGACGTGTCTGAATTCAGCTGTTGGTTTGTTTCCCTCGCCGCGCAGGAGCACTGCTATTTTGGTTCATTTGGTCGCCGCGCAGGAGCGCTGCTATTTTGGTTCATTTGGTCGCCGCGCAGGAGCGCTGCTATTTTGGGTCCTTTGGTCCTCGCGCAGGAGCGCTTGTTTGTTTCACGTAGGTCTATCGGCGCAGGAGCGCCATCCCGGGCAGTTCGTGTTCTGCCTACAGTAACCCTTACCTCGCTGGCGCACTGGGTAAGGTTAAGGGTTTCATGCACAAGGAGTGCTTTACTTTGGATTTTGTGTACAGTTGTGTTATTTCCTTTCCGCGCAGGAGCGCTGTATTGGGGTATAGCTCCACAGAGCTGGAGCATTGGTCATCGCTCAAGTTTACCTTTCAGGGATGTCACGAATTGATGTGTGCCTAAGAATTGGGTGTGCAGCACGCGCAGGAGCACTGTTCCTTATCATTTGACGTTTGTGTATGGCACGTTGCGCAGGAGCGCTTTCCCTTGGTTCTTCTTGGGCAGCTTCGCGCAGGAGTGCCTCACCTGGACTATCATCCTTTGAGGCTGCACTGAAGGCTGGGTACCGTGGTTTACAGAAGCACTGGTGAGTCCTCGGCAGGAGAACATAATTGTGTGTGTTTTAAGGGTTGCTTAGAAGACGGGAGTGAGGTTCTTTACCAATCAGGTTCTTTTCTGTTTTCCAGTGGGCACCGAGATATCCTGCAAGTTCCATCCCACTCACCAAGCCTCTACATTCTTTTCTGGCTCCTATCCCTGCGTCCATCTCATCCCTGTTGGGTCCTATATTCCACGAGGGTCAGGTGGGTACAGGGGCGGGTGCTCTTGTCTTCTCTGCGGAATCGCTTCACAAGCAGAGGTAAGTCTTGTGGGGCGCCTGACAGAATTCGAAGCCCACGATAACTATTCCACCCAGACGACATGGGCAACCCGGAGGTTACCTTGCAAGGCATAGCAGTCATGCTGGCTGCCATGCAAGCAGAAAACCTCAGTTTACGCCATGACATAACTGCCCTACAGGGCCAAATGGCAGCCGGGGTTACCAGTCCTTGGGGAACCACCCCTAGCCCCAGAGTCATACAAGAAGGTCTGTTGAGACGGCCTACGTTTACCTTTGGGGGGTCCTCCGCTGCCACCAACCAGGACACAGCCATACAAGTCGTCACCCCCCATCCTGTACAGCTGGCACCCCCGAACGCTTCTACGGTGACAGCACCAAGTACGGAATATTCATCCATCAATGCCACCTGCATTTCATGGCCAGAACTGCGGCTTTTCCCGACGATGCATCCAAGGTCGCATTCATTCTATCTTACATGGGTGGAGACGCCGCACAGTGGTCCATTGCATTGGTAGAAAACGACGATCCTATGCTCAACCACCTGCCGACATTTAAGGAAGCCATGCGGCGTATGTTCGCTCGTCATACCTTTGTGCAAGCCGCAGACAACAAGTTGCTCAACCTAAAACAAGGCAACCAAGACCTGCTTCATTATATCACCATGTTCAGCAGGCTTGTTATCGAGGCCCATTGGCCTGAGGATAAGAAGGTATCAGTGTTCTATCGGGGATTGCGTGATGACCTGAACGATCTCATATCACAGCTACCCAATCCGCCTGACGAAATAGGTCCTTTCATTGATTTGGTGGTAAAAATGAACTTCCGACTACAGGAAAGAAGGACCGAGAAAGGAAAGGGCAGTGACAACCGGTTCTTGTCCTTTGGGGACAAAGGCATCGAAAAAGCCAAAGACGAATCCACTCCCCAGGGCGAGGCTCCTGAACCCATGCAGATCGGGGGCATAAGAGGGCCCTTGACCAGTCAAGAAAGAGAAAAAAGGAGGAAGCAGAACCAATGCCTGTACTGTGGGAAAAGCGGACACTTCGTCAGGGAATGCCCGGTGAAACCCCCTAAACCTAGGGGCAGAAGGCCGTTTGCATTGCCCATCACCAAAGGCGACAAGACGGGAAACGAGACAACCCAGTAGACAAGGCGATCCGTCCTCTGGGTTCTTCGTATCACCCCTCAGCGATCCCTGCAGTATTTGACGGCAGTCATCACGTAGGCGTAGAAGTATCCTTACAGAATCAGGCGGGCAAAACCTGGTTGGTAACCGCCATGTTGGATTCCGGTGCGACAGGCAGCTTTATTGACACCGGTTTTTCATGTGCCTTGGGTATAAACATTGTGTCAAAAGCACAACCCGAAACGGTCAAAGCTGTCAACGGAACGGACTTGACTTCCGGCCCCATCAGGCATCAAACCGAGAACATGACTATGTCCTTTGCTAACCACCACGCCGAGTCTATCTGCTTTGACGTCATCGACGCCCCTCAATTTAAGGTTATATTGGTGTTGCCGTGGTTGGTGAAGCATAATCCCGGCATCGATTAGGTGGGCAGAATCATACACCTGGATTTTGAACACTGCTGTGGGACCTGTTATGCGAAGGACGACCTTCTGGGGGCTCGCTCCATACAAGCACGATTGCTGCCAGTATATGGCATGGGGATGGTTTCCCAAGCAGCCATACCGGAGGAATACCAGGACCTAGCGGAAGTATTAGACATGAAGGGAGCCAATACTCTGCCACCACATCGGTCGTTCGACTGCCGAATAGATCTGATCCCCGGCTCCACGTTGCCATGTAGCAGAATTTATTCTCTCACAGAGAAGGAGAACATCCACCTTCGATCCTATTTGGATGAGTATCTGGACAACGGTTTTATTCGCCATTCCAGGTCTCCGGTTTCCTCTCCTCTTTTCTTCGTGTCGAAGAAGGAAGGCAATCTGAGGACCTGTATAGACTATCGAGCGATGAACGCCATCACCGTGAAGAACTGGTACCCACTACCATTGATCTCCAACCTCCTGGATCAGGTAAAAAACACCTCAGTTTACACAAAGCTCAACCTGCGGGGTGCTTACCATCTTGTCAGAGTCCGAAAGGGTGACGAATGGAAGACCGCCTTCCGGACGAAATTTGGTCTATTCGAATACCAGGTCATGCCTTTCGGACTCTGTAACGCCCCCGCAGCGTTCCAGTTATTCATCGATGAGGTGTTGAGGGACTATATAGACGTCTTCTGTATTGTCTATATAGATGATATCTTGATATATTCTCGGACCATCGCAGAACACGTGCAGCACGTGCGTTCCGTCCTCCAACAGCTAGGAAGACATCGTTTGAGCATGAAACGGGAGAAGAGCGTTTTTCACGTCACCTCTGTTGAGTTCCTGGGGCACATCATTACTCCGGCAGGCATCCAAATGGACAACAAAAAGGTAGACGCCATCTTGTCTTGGCCTTCTCCGGATTCCGTAAAATGGGTCCAAAGGTTCCTAGGTTTTTCCATCACAGGCTTCTCCGAAATGGTGGCTCCTATTACACGCTTGCTGCGCAAAGGGGTGCGTTTTGGTTGGGATCAGAAAGCAGACAACGCCTTCCAAGAACTAAAAAGGCGATTTACCACAGCCCCCGTTCTGGTGCATCCTGATACCGAGCAGCCTTTCATAGTGGAGGCAGATGCCTCCAAGGACGCCATAGGGGGCGTGTTATCTCAACGAAGCACTAGCACCGGACAGCTGCATCCGGTGGCTTTTTACTCCAAGAAACTCCAACCAGCGGAACGCAACTACACCGTGTCTGACGGGAAGCTCCTAGCAATCAAAACAGCATTCGAGGAATGGCGCCACTTCCTAAAAGACGCCAAACACACAGTGACCATCTACACAGACCACCGGAACCTCCAGTTTCTACGTTCAGCATGTGCCCTCACAGCCCGACAGCTGTGATGGACCCTATTCTTCAATGAATATAACTTTGTGATCACGTTCCGACCCGGGAAAGACAACGCCAAAGCAGATGCCCTTTCACGGCTAGACGAATCCGACGAGGATGCCGAAAACGCCGAGCCTGTTCCCATAATATCGGAGAAACACTTCCAGGGCGTTGTAGCATCTTCGGACTTCCTGACTCAGGTGAAAGAAGACACTAAGCATTCTGATCCGGTAGTCCTGGCAGAGGAACACGAAGGGGTGACTTGTGTGGACGGGTTGCTGTTTAAAGGAGAACGGTTGTACCTACCTGGGGTGCCCTGTCAACAACAAGCAGTCCGCATGTGCCACGATCATGTCCTCTCCGGCCACCCTGGCTATCACAAGACGCTTGAGCTCGTACAAAGACAGTTTTGGTGGCTAACACTGGTGACCGACACGAGAACTCATGTGGCAAACTGTGCCGTTTGTCTGTTGGGTAAGAACAGCTCTGAGCCTTCTGTTGGTCTGCTGCGTTCCATCCCTGTGCCACCAAGTCCGTGGCACACCATCTCCATGGATTTCGTGGTTGACCTCCCTCTCACCAAGACTGGGCACACCACGGTTCTCACCATAGTTGACCACCTCTCCAAGATGGCGCATTTCGTACCCTTGTTGAAATTGCCCACAGCTGCGGAACTGGCCTTGGTCTTCGTGCACGAGGTGGTTCGCCTCCATGGCATTCCATCGGTGGTCATAACGGACCGGGGATCGCAATTCGTGTCCCGTTTCTGGAAGGAGGTATGCAGGATCCTCGAGATGGACGTGCGCTTATCCTCAGCGTACCACCCCCAGACCGACGGTCAGGCCGAGAGGACGAACCACACCATGGAACAGTACCTCCGTTGTTTGCTGCTGATGGTTGAGAAGGATTGGTCTGAGGTGATATGGTTGGCGGAATACGCGTACAACAACAGAAAGCATTCGGCCATTGGCATGTCCCCCTTCTTTTGTCTCCACGGCCGTCACCCTCGCACCTCTGCCTGGGAGGTACCCCGGGACAGCCAGTTGCCAACGGTACATTCATATCATGAGTCCCTGTGCAGACAAGGCGCATGCTGACGCTCATAGACAGAAGGAGCCCGAATACCGCTTGGGTGACAGGGTGTGGCTTTCCATTCGGCACCTCAACGTGCATGGCCCCAAGAAGCTCTTGCCCCGTTTTGTGGGTCCCTTTGTCATCGAGAAGGTGGTCAACCCTGTGGCCATGAAGCTCTCGCTTCCTCCGCACATGCGGATCCACCCAGTCTTCCATGTCTCCCTTCTGCAGGCAGTCCGTTCTGGTAGCGTTGTTCCCTCTCCTCCTTCTCCGGTGGTGCTGGAGGACCATGTTGAGTATGAGGTCAGGGCCATCTTGGGATCTCGTCGGATCAGGGGTAAGTTTTTCTACCTGGTGGACTGGAAGGGGTACGGTCCGGATGAGCGGTCTTGGGAGCCCTTGTCCCATGTCCGCCATGCTCCCGTTCTGGTCCGTGCTTTTCATCTGAGTCACCCTCTGAGCCCTCGCCCTGCCTCCCCTTTCTGAGTTTTGGGGGTGTTGGGGGGGGACCTGTTTTGGGAGGGGGTACTGTCGGGTTTCGCGGCGCTTGCCGTTCCTCGCTATCCCTGCTAAAGCACACACAAATATGCCGGGATACTGACTTCCGGGTGGAGGTTGAGCCCCGGTCTAGTCATTGGCAGCTGACGATAGGTCACAGAAGCAATTCCGGGAGAAACGCTTAAACATCGCGTTTCTCGCCGGCTCCGTGCTTCGAATCCTTCCGGATTCCCCTGGAGACGCGAAGGAAGTTCCCAGAGCCCAGACGCGTCTGAATTCAGCTGTTGGTTTGTTTCCCTTGCCGCGCAGGAGCGCTGCTATTTTGGTTCATTTGGTCGCCGCGCAGGAGCGCTGCTATTTTGGTTCATTTGGTCGCTGCGCAGGAGCGCTGCTAATTTGGGTCCTTTGGTCCTCGCGCAGGAGCGCTGCTATTTTTGTTCCTTTGGTCCTCGCGCAGGAGCGCTTGTTTGTTGCACGTAGGTCTATCGGCGCAGGAGCGCCATCCCGGGCAGTTCTTGTTCTGCCTACAGTAACCCTTACCTCGCTGGCGCACTGGGTAAGGTTAAGGGTTTCATGCACAAGGAGTGCTTTACTTTGGATTTTGTGTACAGTTGTGTTATTTCCTTTCCGCGCAGGAGCGCTGTATTGGGGTATAGCTCCACAGAGCTGGAGCATTGGTCATTGCTCAAGTTTACCTTTCAGGGATGTCACAAATTGATGTGTGCCTAAGAATTGGGTGTGCAGCACGCGCAGGAGCACTGTTCCTTATCATTTGACGTTTGTGTATGGCACGTTGTGCAGGAGCGCTTTCCCTTGGTTCTTCTTGGGCAGCTTCGCGCAGGAGCACCTCACCTGGACTATCATCCTTTGAGGCTGCACTGAAGGCTGGGTACCGTGGTTTACAGAAGCACTGGTGAGTCCCCGGCAGGAGAACATAATTGTGTGTGTTTTAAGGGTTGCTTAGAAGACGGGAGTGGGGTTCTTTACCAATCAGGTTCTTTTCTGTTTTCCAGTGGGCACTGAGATATCCTGCAAGTTCCATCCCACTCACCAAGCCTCTACATTCTTTTCTGGCTCCTATCCCTGCATCCATCTCATCCCAGTTGGGGCCTATATTCCACGAGGTCAGGTGGGTACAGGGGCATGTGCTCTTGTCGTCTCTGCGGAATCGCTTCACAAGCAGAGGTAAGTCTTGTGGGGCGCCTGACACTGCCCCACACCGGAGCAGGATGGATCCCCCCCCACCCCACCCAGGATCAGGTGGAAGCCTTTGCAGTACAACAAACAAACTTACAGGTAGGTAGCCATCTTCACAATGAGGGTGTCTGGGGGTGGGGGGGCCTGCACCACACTCCCACCATGCCCCCTGTCCCAAACCTGTGCAGGATGAATCTCTCCCCCACCCCACCCAGGAGCAGTTGGAAGCCATTGCAGAACAACAAACAAACTTACAGGTAGGTAGCCATCTTCACAATGAGGGTGTCTGGGGGTGGGGGGCCTGCACTACTACTCCCACCATGCCCCCTGTCCCACACCTGAGCAGGATGGATCCCTCCCCCACCCCACCCAGGAGCAGTTGCAAGCCATTGCAGTACAACAAACAAACTTACAGGTAGGTAGCCATCTCCACAATGAGGGTGTTAGTGTTGCGGAGGGCTGCACTACTACTCCCACCATGCCCCCTGTCCCACACCTGAGCAGGATGGATCCCTCCCCCACCCCACCCAGGAGCAGTTGGAAGCCATTGCAGTACAACAAACAAACTTACAGGTAGGTAGCCATCTTCACAATGAGGGTGTCTCGGGGTGGGGGGCCTGCACTACTCCCACCATGCCCCCTGTCCCACAGCCTAGCAAGATGGATCCCTCCCACCACCTCACCCAGAAGCATATGTCAGCCATTATACAGCCGTCATCAAACTTACAGGTAGGTAGCCAGTACGTGCAACCACCCATTTGCCCCAAAATAAATGGTGCCATATGACAACACCAGCCCTCACATTGCACAAAGAGCCATACCTACACCATTGCCAAGCACAGTGTGCACACAGGTAAGCCAAGGAAACTGCCACAACCACCAAAGTGTGACACACCAATGCACAAGTAGAAGAAAGCCCGGGCACATTCATGCACAGCAACTAGTTACATGTGCATCACCATGGGGCATGCGCAACAAGGACCCTTCTCAAAATATGAATGCATGTGCGGTAGCACAAATCAAGATATGCACATGACAGGACAAAGGGATGCAGGAGATGACAATGGCCAGTCCATGGCCAGCTGTGACGTCTGCTAGGTCAGACAAATAAACCATGAGTCCACAATTAAACACATGTTGTGCCAGGCCCTAGATGGCAACAAGTCCCAGTAAACATCAATTGGACACTGTTCTCATGGTATGCCCTGACACCTCGCACCATGGACAAGTAATGCTTGTACCACTGTATCATGTCAGGGAGCACAGTACTGCACACAGTCAACAATGTGATGATATGTTAGTTGTGCAGTGTACAAAATGTGAATGACACACAGCTAACCCAAAGCTCGCCGGGTGCACTGCAATGACCATTTCCCATCTGACCCACAGGTGACCAAGAACTCACTGATGAGGACAACACCAGCACCCTGCAGAGCCAGTCTTCACCCCCGGTACAAGGACTCTCGGATGTTGACTCCCAGGATTCCGTGGACAATGAGCTCGAGGCCAGCCCATCTGGTGTGCCAGGGAGAAACAGGTCCCAGGACCCCAGCATCCCCCCCACCACATCTGCGACAACCACAACTCCACAGCAGACCCCTGCTGTCACGGCCTGTGCGGACACCGCCACCACCACCACCACCCGTGCTGCCGGCAACACCCTCCCTGTCCCAGGGGATGCCCCGCACACACCACCCATGGAGGAGGGCAGGGAGAGGATGCGGGTACCCACAGTGGTGGGGCAACAGGTCCATGGCAGCAGGGCAGGTGGGAGAGGCATGGTCACCCAGGGACACCAGGAGACTGGGACCCACTCCCTGGAACACATCACCAGAGTCCTGGGTGCATACGAACAGGCCCAGGGACGAACGGACCGGTTGGACGATCTGTTGCACAAGCTCATCCTGCTGATGAGGTCCATCGACAGATGCATGGGACAAATCGTGGACCTCTTGGGCCAGCAAGTGGTGGTACTGAGGGACAGGCATGCGCCCCAGACAACACCTCCGCCTCCCTCTGGTAGGCTGCACAATGACAGCTCACCATCCTCCCCTGCGCCCACAGAGAGGGGTGAGTCCTCAGACCCCACTGGCCCTGCAGCAGGCCCCCCCCCTGCCAAACGACAAAGGGGCCATCCCAAGAAGACCCTGGGAGTATCTGGAGGCAAAGCACCTGCCAGACGCAAGTCACGGAGCCAGCCATGATGTCAATCCTCTCCACCACTGCATTGACTCTTTGGACTGTCCTACCCCACACTGCCTTGTAAATGACATCTGCCTGTTCGACCTGGTCACCACAGCAATGTGGTGACTACTCAACCATCTCATCTACCACGACTGTCAACTCACTCCCCCCAATGGAAATGTACACCCCCCTTGCATCTCACCATAGTATAAATATCCCCACACACATGTTGTTGTGTCTGCTCCGTCTTTATTGCAGGGTGTACAGTCTTCAACATGATCACAATGTACCAGGACCATGGGCTGTATGCAGGCAAGGAGAAGTCGAAGGCACCTAGGGAAACACAACAGAACAACTGTCACTGGTCTGGGTGTGGCACCACAGACATCACACAAGCCCTAACACCAGGATAACCCAACATGCACATGTCACAACGGCCCCCAAGTGTCAACATACAAGTCCCATTGATGTTCCCAAATGACGTCCTAGAAACATTTCCAACACCACTGAGTCTACAACTGGCTGATACTACAATTCTCACATGCCCTTCATGACAACAGCAATCTCATCAGACAATGGGTATGTTGCATATTGCCACCCACCGTCAAGTGAAGTAGCAGGTGATGTGCTGTTCGCGCAGGTCAACACCTTCCTCCTCTCCACTGTCCTCACCACTGGACATGGCTTGGTTTGCAGGCTGAGGCCTTGGCTCCTCACCATCATCCAGGAGCAGGGAAATCTCTCTGCGAATGGCTGGGTTGTTGAGCATGCAGCATGCAACAACAATCTGACACACCTTCCCGGGCGAGTATGCCAGTGCACCTCCGGTCTTGTCCAGGCACCGGAAACGTGACTTGAGCAGGCCAAAAGTGCGTTCCACCACACGACGTGTCCTCCCATGGGCCTCATTGTAGCGGACTTCAGCCAGGGACCTGGGATTCCGCAGTGGGCTCAGCAACCAGGGACGGTTGATATATGCAGAGTCACCTAGATATGACAAACAAATAGACATTGCAATGTCGCAGAGTCTCAGGGGAGCAGGTCACACACACATCACGCTACACAACTAGGCATACTCACCCACAATCCATGCACGCTCTGAAAGAAGATTGGCCATCAGCTGGGGCACTATGCTGTTCCTCAGGACGTTGGAGTCGTGGTTCGAGCCTGGGAATTGGGCACTCAATGGCCCCAACAACATTGGGGATGTGTCCAAGAGGATAGAATTCTCCCTTCACAGCTGGCAATTCAGCACCCCTGGGGAAATGGATGTATCTGTCCTAGTATAGCATCATGGCGGACAGTACATCACGCAGCACCATGCTGAACATTGGTTGTGACATCCCCACCAGCGCTGGCCACAGTCTCCTGGAACGATCCTGTTGCAAAAAAATGCAGGGCTGCCATCACCTTATAAGTAGGGGTGAAAGCTGTTGGATATCTCCTGCGTGACTGCAGGTGGGGCTCCAACAGATCACAAAGGGTCTTCAGGGCGGCTCTGTCCAGGCGGCATTTGCGTATAATCGCAAGATCCTCTATGTCCTCCAGCACCGTCAAGTGAAGAATCAGATTTGGCCTCCTCCTATTGGAGTTGATAGTGGACACATGTCAATACAATACATCAAGAGATGTGCACAGCATATCACGTTCTGGATGACACAACGACAACAATGACTGACTTCTAGAGTGACTAACAGACCAGCTCACATGGAGGGACACCTTCAGCTACACCATGGGCACGCGTGTCAACTTACACAGGACGAGTACCTCAAACACCACCTTTAGCTATGTGAATGCAGATAGGGATATGGCCACAGTACACATGTGCACGCCTGGGAGTCTAGCATCCAGCATATGTGTAACTAATCAAACCCACTTTCTCCTACCTAGCTGCTGTACCAGTCACAC
Source organism: Triturus cristatus (assembly GCF_964204655.1). Classification (NCBI taxonomy): domain Eukaryota; kingdom Metazoa; phylum Chordata; class Amphibia; order Caudata; family Salamandridae; genus Triturus; species Triturus cristatus. Next base: position 312,483,118 of record NC_140580.1, on the reverse strand, counting down.
CTTGATGCTTCATTACAACCTGGCACACATCCACCACACAATGACCACAGTCGGCGCTGGAAAGATGAATGTGTTCATGAGTAGACATGAGAGGCAATGCTAATTAGATCAACATTCATCGAAACGAGCATTGCTGTGATTGTCACTGGACCTCAACACATTGACATGTGTACACATTGTACAGTCCATGACTACACTGTCCACCCTACACCAACATCAAATCCTCAATTGACATGTGAGTGGGTGCAGACAAATGTACGTTACACATACACAAACATGGCATGTGTAGCCATCAGTGGAGTAAATTGAACATTGGCATTGTGTGAACAATGATGTGCCATCGAACATGTTGGCACCATGCACTGTTGATGTGTGACAGATCGCCATTGCATGGCACCCATATCGCGGTAGCTACTGCCTGGCACCAGCGGTGTGTCACCAGCACCCCCATTCACACCAGTGCAGTAGTCATAGGCATGAAGACATGTGGAAATGGCGGTTGGCATGCTCCGCCACCAGAATGGCGGTGTCTCGCCAATGGGAAACTCGATAGCGGTGGCATGAAGCAATTTTGAAGGTCGCGGTAGGCGTGCTCCACCACCGCAGAGGTGGTCATTGGCTGCATTTGGAAGATGCACCATCGTGGTAGCGCACCCCGGGCCCCAGCGGTGTTACACCGCTATTGAGCTCGCCCTAGAGCCAATGTGAAGCTCGATAGCGGTGGCATGATGCAATTTTGAAGGTCGCGGAAGGTGTGCACCGCCTCCGCGGAGGCGGTCATTGGCTGCATTTGGAAGATGCACCATCGCGGTAGTGAACCCCGGGCCCCAGCGGTGTTACACCGCCATGGAGCTCGCCCTAGAGCCAATGGGAAGCTTGATAGCGGTGGCATGATGCAATTTTGAAGGTCGTGGTAGGCGTGCTCTGCCACCGCGGAGGCGGTTATTGGCTGCATTTGGAAGATGCACCATCGTGGTAGCGCACCCCGGGCCCCAGCGGTGTTACACCGCCATGGAGCTCGACCTAGAGCCAATGCGAAGCTCGATAGCAGTGGCATGATGCAATTTTGAAGGTCGCGGTAGGTGTGCTCCGCCACCGCGGAGGCGGTCATTGGCTGCATTTGGAAGATGCACCATCGCGGTAGCCCACCCCGGTCCCCAGCGTTGTGACACCGCCATGAAGCTCGCCCTAGAGCCAATGCGAAGCTTGATAGCGGTGGCATGATGCAATTTTGAAGGTCGCGGTAGGCGTGCTCCGCCACCGCGGAGGCAGTCATTGGCTGCAATGGAAGATGCACCATCTCGGTAGCGCACCCCGGGCCCCAGCGGTGTTACACCGCCATGGAGCTCGCCCTAGAGCCAATGCGAAGCTCGATAGCGGTGGCATGATGCAATTTTGAAGGTCGCGGTAGGCGTGCTTCGCCACCACGGAGGCGGTCATTAGCTGTATTTGAAAGAGGCAGACATGGACCACCAATTGCTGCACCTTGGCACCTTTGAAACGACCCCAGGGGGCTATATATGTGGGAGTGAGCCTCACATTGCCACTGCTCACAGAGCATGCTGCCTGAGACCCCTCACCTGCTGCTGCCTCCAGGGACTGCTGCCTGACACCCCTCACCTGCTGCTGCCTCCAGGGACTGCTGCCTGACACCCCTCACCTGCTGCTGCCTCCAGGGACTGCTGCTTGGGGACCCTCACCACCAAAATCCCCTGCTGTTGTCTCATGTCCACAGTGATGGCAAGGACAGAGAAGATCCGTGCCAGTCCCTTCACGAGCGAGGAGCTGGAGGTCCTGGTGGAGGAGGTGCTCACACAGTACCCAAGGCTATATAGTGCCCAAATGTTGTGGTGAGTGTGAGAAGTTGGCCTGGCATATGCTGTCTCCTAGTTATAGGGGACACCTTGCACCAGTCCAACTCGACTCTTATTGATGATAGGTTTAAGACAACCTTTAAAGAAAGCTATCCTAGTGGTAGCTGTGGAGAGCAGCCTTCAGGCTAAGTCTTGAAGGAGTGTTAAGCTTATTGTTTTACCATAGATAACCTCTTGAATGAACAAATGAAAGAGTAGCCCACACAGGTATATATATAAAATATATATATTTATTCTAAACAGAATCCCACAAGTCTCTTTATGAGGCTAGAGGCAAAGTTACAATTCAAACAAGCATTGATAGAGACAATAAATAGCACTGGAATCACAGGGTCCCGGGGGGGACCAAACCATATATTAAAAAAGTGGTATAAGAACCACGACAATTCTACAGACAATGCCTAGGGCATTTAGGATCGCTGGCCCCTTAAGAATCCACCCCAGGTCATGAGGAAGGGGACCCACGGAAGGCGCGTGCAGTGGAAATAGCTGCTATCGGGATCTCCATTATAGCCTATGGAGAATGTTGCGGTTTGATGTAAACAGATTAAAGACACTTCTAGCAGGAGTTCAAAGTCAAGGGCTTAGAGTTAAGCCTCTGAGGAGCCCACTACCACAAGAGTACCGAGGTACCACTGTTACCTGCCCCAGGGAAGCCGGGTGCATAGGTCGTTTTCGATGTCGGGTCACGGGCTGATTTTCAATGGGAAAATGTACAAAACTGCTGCTAGCCAAAAGCGTCGATGATGCCGTGAAGATTGAAGTTGTAGATATTGTAGAGAAGAACCTGAAAGCAGAGGGGACAGAGTCTGGGTCACAGCACACTGACCAGGGAGCTCAAAGGAAAGAGCCCTTCAATGTTGGGTGCTTCAAGTGGAAAGAGGTGTAGCTTGGATCTGCAGCCACGGGCTCCGGGAGGCTTCAAGGAAAGCCAGCTTCGGGAGGGCGACTGTCCCACGTCGGATAAGGGTTGCTGCAGTGTTAGTGTCCAGATTGGATCCACTAAGCCCTGGCAACCGCAACCCACGCAAGATAAACAAATTAGCTACTGGTGCAGACCCACGAGGTCTGTGAGAGGTCTCCTTTGGAGAGACTAGAGAGCAGGCCTTGAGCAACCAGGGAAACTCTTAAATGTTGAGATTGACCTCCGCTAGGGCCCACAAGTTGAGAAACAAGGACTGCAGAAGGCAGCAAAATGGAGTGCGTAAAAGGGAGCCCACGGGCCACCGGAGGGGGCTAGGGTGCTGATCTTTGGCACAATTGCTGCTTGGTAGTTGGCTCAATGATGGGTCAAAGCCCAACTTCCCCACTGGTCAGGGTCGTGTGCTATGCAAGAGGTGGCCGGTGTCCTGGGGTATTAGGAATCTCAGCACCCACGCGGTCCACGGTGCTCAGTCTTGCTGTGCACATTCACTGGCCTCTGGGAAGCTTAGGAAACCCACTTCAAGGTTTCTGGGAGTCGACGAAGTCCGTAGGAGCAGCAAAGTTCCAACCGGGTCACTTGCAGTGTTTCAGGTGCCTACCAAGCAGGGGGGTAACTCCTTTACCCCAAGGGAGATTTCTTCAGTCAACTGGGCAGCAGCTCATCGAAGGTCAAGTCTGTGAAGTCCAAGATTAATCTGAGGCTCTGGGGCCATGTTATTCACCTTTATCCCCAAGATTAGGGGAGTGTCCAGAGTAGTGTCCACCAATGAGATGTGAGGCGGGAAAGGGTGGCTACACCCTCTCCCCTTTGTGTGTTTCCCACCTGGGCGATGGGCAGGATGCCCCTGAACCGGTTCCAGGCGGTCTATGCAGAATGTAGGCGCTGTAGCTGCCTACGTGCAACTCTGAAAGGCAACATATGGTGCACCCACCCTGTTCCAATCCACATATCCTGTCTGGGGAGATGCTAGCACCTCCCTGCCACAGGAGCCCTATTGTCCAGCTGGCGAGGCTGGGATTTTCCCCAGCAACAGCCAGCCAGAGTCGTGTGGGTGGCGGGTAGTAGCCATTTTGTACTACGTGTGCACTTTTAAATTGGTGTCTAAATTCTGCCGCTTTCCCCATATCGCCCCTCAAGCAGGGGGGAATCGTGCCCTCCTGCCCATGGCTGGACTGGGGGTAGGATTCCTACATGTTTGACACCAAACACGATATGGTTCTGTGTAGCCATTCTCAGGTTATCACGCTATCGCGATAGACTTATAATGCGGTTAAGGGTATATGGTATGGCTACACTACAAACAACCCAGCAATGATTTTAGGAAGGTTGCAGAGAGGCCCTACTCAGGTAGGGATCCCCCTCACACATACCTCAGCACCCTGCCTTGTAGGATTAGCAAGGCCTGCTATAGGGGTGACCTATGAGAGTATATGTGTTGTAATGGGGTGGGATATAGGGTACCTATATCCCTGTAAGGGGTGCTAGCACCACCTTACCCAGACTACAGTAGTGGTCTGGTGGTGTCAGTTTGTATGGCTGTCCCAGGGTGGCACAATAAGTGCTGCAGCCCTGGTAGGCCTACTGAGGGACCCATGCCCTGGGTACATAGGGTACCATCTAGAAGGGACTGCCAGGGTATCCTCAGTATCCAATTGAGTTGTACCTAGGGTACTCACATCGTTTAAGAGAGGAAGCAGATAGACTGGGGTCCTGGATAGCAGGATCCCAGCCAGACTAGTCAAAAACCACTCAAATACCAGGCAAAAAGTTTGGGGTACCCATTAGTCAGATTCCACCTTCCTACATAACCCCCCCCCCCAAACGAAAGGAGATAAGGCTAACCTTGTCCAGTTAAGCCTTTATTTCCTGAGTGGCCATATAAGGAAGAACCTGCACTAGCATGGTTGCTCCCTGTCTCATGGTCCACTTGGGAAATCCTACCCCAAGGGGTTCTAGAGTTTCTCCAAAGTCTAGGGGAATTACCTGTATTGGTTTTTGGTACAGATGTGGGCTGGTGAGGTGTCTGAGTCTGGAAGTGAGGCCCTATTTGGGGTGGTCTCAACCTCCTCAGATCATTGGTCACCATGGAAGCCTTTCTGCCCATGACTGTGTCATATCTGGCCCAAAGGGTCAACCTCTGGCTGCCTACAGCTGGGGGTTGGGTCCCTCTGGTTGGAATAGTGGAGGGTATAGGAATGTTTGGGGCAGCTATGCCCCAGGTTTCCCTGTGCCCAACAGAGTCCATCTGGGAGATACCAGTACCTAAGGGTAAGGGGGATCCCTCAGTTTGTAGAGGAATATTCACCTGGCTAGAACTATTCTGCTGGGTGTCCCTAATCTGCTGATGAGGGGGTTCCTCTGGACAGGGGCCCATTAAGGGTCCACTGACCTCCCTAACCTCTGCAGCCCTGGGCTGACTGAGGCAGGGTAGAGAGGGGCAGGTTACCTGCTCCAGACTGGGTGCCACCTTGGAAGGATCCCCTACCATCAGAGCTGTGGCCAGGACAGGCCTGTCCACTTCTGGAGCAGTTACTTCACAAGGGGCAGGATCAGTTCCCTTAGAAACTTGACCCTCACCTTTAGTCTGGTGGTGGGAGGACTGTACCTCTCCCCTATGCTCTCTGTTTGGGTGGAGTGATCCATAGTTTCAGGCTTCACTCTTTGTAATTTCTCCCGTGGTGGAGGTGAGGCCTTCAAGGTCTCATCCACTCTCTCAGGGATGCCTAACATTTTCAAATGGGCCTTGTGGTCTACCTCAGCCCAGGCTGAGATTTCCAGATCATTCCCCAGTAGACAATCTACAGGCAAGGTTGGGGACACTGCCACTCTCTTTGGGCCAGTGACCCCATCCCAGCTGAGATTTACCACTGCCATGGGATGGTCTGTCCTGATTCCATCTATATTGGTCACCTGGTAGCTAAACTCAGGTAAAAGCTGTTCTAGGGGCATTAGTCTTTTGGTCACCATGGTGACACTAGCCCCTGTGTCCCTATAGGCCACAGCCTTCTGACCATTGATCATGGGCTCTTGTCTGTACCTCCCCAAGATATGGGGACTCATGGTAAAGTTGGCAAACCCCATGCCACCATCACAGACTAGAGTTGCGTGTGTAGGGGACCTGGTTAGGCCAGAGTCCACCTGAGTTCCCCAAGAAAGCCCAACTAAGTTTTTGGGTGCACTCCCACCACCTGGGGGATTACTACAGGTAGTAACAGGAGGTGTTGGAGCTGCAATGGGAGGAATATTTTCTTTTTTGCCATTCTTTGGACAGCTGGAGTCAGTTTTCCAGTGGCCAGGTTGCTTACACACATGGCAATATGGTTTCTTGTTAGAAGAGGAAGGATGTTGGGACCCACACCCAGCACTGGGTTTTTGGGGCCCTTCAGAGGACTTTTCTGCTTTATTATCCCCACCTTTCTCTTTGGGCTTAGTGGAATCTTTCTTCTGGTCACCACCTTGGTTGTTGGGCCTGATCCTGGTACTGACCCATTTGTCTGCCTTCTTTCCCAATTCTTGGGGAGAGGTCAGATCAGAGTCCACCAGGTGCTGGTGTAAGAGTTGGTTCTGACAATTATTAAGAATCTGCTCCCTCATAATGAGATTGTACAATCCTTTGTAATCATTTACTTTAATGCCAGTTAACCAACCTTCCAATGCCTTGGTAGCACAATCCACAAAGTCTACCCAATGTTGATCCTGTGCTTTCTGGGTGTCTCTGAACTCTAATCTATATTGATCAGTTGTTAAGCCAAACCCATCTATTGAAGCATCTCTCAAGATATAGTAATCATCTGCATCCTCTTCTCTTAGAGAGAGGAGCTTGTCTCTTCCTTTGTCTGCAAAGGAGAGCCACAGGATTGCTGCCCACTGCTCTACTGGGACCCTTTGGACTTTACAGGCCCTCTCAAGAGCAGTGATCCATTTGTGAATATCATCCCCTGACTGATAGGAGGGCACAATCTTGTGGAGGTTCCTATTGTCAGGATCTCTCTCTCTAACTCTAGGGGTTTCATTACTGCCACCAGGGGTCTCTAGACCCCATTTTCTTGAAGCTTTCTGAAGCTCCAGGGATTCCCTGTCCAATGCTAACTGTTCTCTCCTGAGCTGTAGTTTAGCCTGCTCAAACTGGATCAGTCTGCATTTCCTCTCTTGGGAGGATTCTCTTCTCTGAGAAGAGGCAGAGGTCCCTTTGGATCTCTCAGAATGGTTGGACCCCTCTGAGGGGGATCTGTTCCTTCTGTTTGGATCCACCATTCTCCCTTTAGGGATGGAGAGATTGCCTCTTGGGCCATCACCTCCATGTTGTGAATCGTTTTGTTCATCCAGGTTAAGTTCATCTTCCTCTTCCTGGTCCTCATCAGAGTCCACCCCATGGGTGTCCTCTTCCGGGGGATGCCCACCCAACCTGTCTACCCCATCAGACATTAAAGTCTGCTTAAAGTCTGCTCTGAGCAGGATTTCCCTGAGACGTTGGGTATTGGCACCTTTGTTTGTCTTAAGTTGCCTAGTGGTGCACATCTCCCTCAGCTCAGCAAAGGAGAGATTATCATATTTGTCGACTGGGACCCTCTGGGGTCCTTCCAGAGCCTTATGGGCACCTGAACTTAAAGACATTTCTAGTGTAGTGGTACTGGTGTATCTACCTACACTAGGTGTGGCCTACTGAACCCTTTCTTGAGTTGTAGTCAAGGTGTGCTAAACCCTCTACACACAACTCCTAAGTTCAGTAGAACTTATTGTATTCTAAGCTTGAATTTATATGTACCTTTGGTACCAAGTGGCTTTCACTTTAGAAATTCAATTTGTTATCTGGTAAAACAATGGCAAGCTTGAATCCCACCGCTGCACACCAATGTGAGAAGTTGGCCTGGCATATGCTGTCTCCTAGTTATAGGGGACACCTTGCACCAGTCCAATTCGACTCTTATTGATGATAGGTTTAAGACAACCTTTAAAGAAAGCTATCCTAGTGGTAGCTGTGGAGAGCAGCCTTCAGGCTAAGTCTTGAAGGAGTGTTAAGCTTATTGTTTTACCATAGATAACCTCTTGAATGACCAAATGAAAGAGTAGCCCACACAGGTATATATATAAAATATATATATTTATTCTAGACAGAATCCCACAAGTCTCTTTATGAGGCTAGAGGCAAAGTTACAATTCAAACAAGCATTGATAGATACAATAAATAGCACTGGAATCACAGGGCCCCAGGGGGGGCCCAAACCATATATTAAAAAAGGGGTATAAGAACTATGACAATTCTACAGACAATGTCTAGGGCATTTAGGATCGCTGGCCCCTTAAGAATACACCCCAGGTTATGAGGAAGGGGACCCACGGGAGGCGCGTGCAGTGGAAATAGCTGCTATCGGGATCTCTATTATAGCCTATGGAGAATGTCGCAGTTTGATTTAAACAGATTAAAGACACTTCTAGCAGGAGTTCAAAGTTAAGGGCTTAGAGTTAAGCCTTTGAGGAGCCCACTACCACGAGAGTACCGAGGTACCACTGTTACCTGCCCCAGGGAAGCCGGGTGCATAGGTCGTTTTCGATGTCGGGTCGCGGGCTGATTTTCAATGGGAAAATGTACAAAACTGCTGCTAGCCAAAAGCGTCGATGATGCCGTGAAGATTGAAGTTGTAGATCTTGTAGAGAAGAACCTGAAAGCAGAGGGGACAGAGTCTGGGTCACGGCACAGTGACCAGGGAGCTCAAAGGAAAGAGCCCTTCAATGTCGGGTGCTTCAAGTGGAAAGAGGTGTAGCTTGGATCTGCAGCCACGGGCTCCGGGAGGCTTCAAGGAAAACCAGCTTCGGGAGAGCAACTGTCCCACGTCTGATAAGGGTCGCTGCAGTGTTAGTGTCTGGATTGGATCCACTAAGCCCTGGCAACCGCAACCCATGCAAGATGAACAAATCAGCTACTGGTGCAGACCCACGGGGTCTGTGAGAGGTCTCCTTTGGAGAGACTGTAGAGCAGGCCTGGAGCAACCAGGGGAACTCTTAAATGTTGAGATTGTCCTCCGCTAGGGCCCACAAGTCGAGAGAAAAGGGACTGCGGAAGGCAGCAAAATGGAGTGCGCAAAAGGGAGCCCACGGGACGCCGGAGGGGGCTATGATGTTGATCTTTGGCACAATTGCGGCTTGGTGGTTGGCTCAATAATGGGCCAAAGCACAACTTCCCCACTGGTCAGGGTCGTGTGCTATGCAAGAGGTGGCCGGTGTCCTGGGGTATCAGGAATCTCGGCACCCACGGGGTCCACGGTGCTCAGTCTTGCTGTGCACACTCAAAGGCCTCTGGGATGCTTAGGAAACCCACCTCAAGGTCACTGGGAGTCGACGAAGTCCATAGGAGCAGCGAAGTTCCAACTGGGTCACTTGCAGTGTTTCAGGTGCCTGCCAAGCAGGGGGGTAACTCCTTTACCCCAAGGGAGATTTCTTCAGTCAGCTGGGCAGCAGCTTGTCGAAGGTCAAGTCTGTGAAGTCCAAGATTAATCTGAGGGTCTGGGGCCACGTTATTCACCTTTATCCCCAAGATTAGGGGAGTGTCCAGAGTAGTGTCCACCAATGAGACGTGAGGCGGGAAAGTGTGGCTACACCCTCTCCCCTTTGTGTATTTCCCGCCTGGGCGATGGGCAGGATGCCTCTGAACCGGTTCCAGGCGGTGTATGCAGAATGTAGGTGCTGTAGCTGCCTACGTGCAACTCTGAAAGGCAACATATGGTGCACCCACCCTGTTCCAATCCACATATCCTGTCTGGGGAGATGCTAGCACCTCCCTGCCACAGGAGCCCTATTGTCCAGCTGGCGAGGCTGGGATTTTCCCCAGCAACAGCCAGCCAGAGTCGTGTGGGTGGCGGGTAGTAGCCATTTTGTACTACGTGTGCACTTTTAAATTGTTGTCTAAATTCTGCCGCTTTTCCCATATCGCCCCTCTAGCAGGGGGGAATTGTGCCCTCATGCCCATGGCTGGACTGGGGGTAGGATTCCTACATGTTTGACACCAAACACGATATGGTTCTGTGTAGCCATTCTCAAGTTATCACGCTATCGCGATAGACTTATAATGCGGTTAAGAGTATATGGTATGGCTACACTACAAACAACCCAGCAATGATTTTACGAAGGTTGCAGAGAGGCCCTACTCAGGTAGGGGTCCCCCCTCACACATACCTCAGCACCCTGCCTTGTAGGATTAGCAAGGCTTGCTATAGGGGTGACCTATGAGAGTATATGTGTTGTAATGGGGTGAGATATAGGGTACCTATTTCCCTGTAAGGGGTGCTAGCACCACCTTACCCAGACTACAGTAGTGGTCTGGTGGTGTCAGTTTGTATGGCTGTTCCAGGGTGGCACAATAAGTGCTGCAGCCCTGGTAGGCCTACTGAGGGACACATGGCCTGGGTACCTAGGGTACCATCTAGAAGGGACTGCCAGGGTATCCTCAGTATCTAATTGAGTTGTACCTAGGGTACTCACGTGGTTTAAGAGAGGAAGCAGATAGGCTGGGGTCCTGGATAGCAGGATCCCAGCCAGACTAGTCAAAAACCACTCAAATACCAGGCAAAAAGTTGGGGGCAACCATTAGTCAGATTCCACCTTCCTACAGTGAGTCTTAAACAGTGTTGTGGTAGGGCAGGGGGGCCACACATGTAGTGGACTGATGCAGTATGTGCCTGGGAGTGTGGGGTAGTGTAATGCACTGTCTGACATGCTGTCTCCAGTGGGAGGGTGTGTGTACCCAATGTCACAGCTTTCCCTCCCTGCACATGTCATTATGAGTGACCTGTGTTGTGCTGTCAGCCATACAGTGACAGAGAAGGTTGTTCCTGCTGTAGTCAGGACAGTGATTGCTTGGCTGGATGTCTGTGTGTGCCCCTGTAGTCCATCTCAGTGTGAGCCCAGCTGGACAGCACAGTCCCCGTCTACAAAGACAGGGGCACATCACTTCACTTACAGAGTATGACATCAGTCTTTTCACATTGCACACCAGCTGTGGCCCATCTCAGCACTGTAGTTTGCACACAACCGCCCTTGTGAAGGGCATTTTGTATTTGTGAGATCATGTCCCTCAATGTAACATCCATGACACAGTTATCTATTCACAGGGCAGGGACTTTGAGGGCTGTGCAGTCTTGGACACAGTGGGTCACCCCCCAAACACAGGTTGATATGTGATCTATGTGTTGCTCAACCCAACAATTGACTGGAGATGTGGGCAGGCAGGTTTCAGTGCTGGCATCCTGCATGTGCGTGAGATGTGCAGGGACTGTGTTCCCCCTCACACCAACATGCTTTAACATCAGCTTTTCCCTGTGGGCTGTACTATAGTCTCTGGTTCATCTATCGTTGGATATGTGATTTGGTTGTATCTTGCTGCTATACTGATAGATGTCGGTACATGGCACTGGGTACCTGATCATTTCTCCCTCTTGTCTCCCATGCCTGCAGCTCAAGGTACACCAGCGTAAGGCCGTATGGAGGGCCATTGCAGCGAAGGTGCGAGCCCTGGGGGTCTCAAACCGACGACACACCCACTGCCACAAGAGATGAGATGACATCAGCCGGCCGGCAAATAATGTGGCAGAGATGACCCTGGGGTTGCTTCCTCGCACTGGGCATCTGGCACGGCGCAGCATGACACCACTAATGGGGTGCATCTTGGCGGTGACACAGCCTGAGCTGGATGCACGTTTGAAGGAGCATCAGCAGCAAGCCAGGGGTGAGCATTTGGGGAGTCTGACTTTGGATGGGAGTGGCTGCATGTGTACAGAGCCTGTGCCAGCGCTGGCCTCTGTGATGTTGGTAGTGTGATGCTGTGGCATGTAAGTGGCTGCTGGCCTGGGTGCCTGTGGCATGCATTTGCCCTACCTGTACTTACAAAGTTGATTTGGAAGCTGTGCCCTGACATTACATTCTGAGTTGTGCTCTTCAGGTTTCTTCTGCATTGGTGTAGTCTTGGGAATCCCATGGGAGGGAACGGCAGTGTGCCCAATCTGACTGTGCGTACATCAATGCGTCCATTGCATGCACCCATATTGGGGAGGGCTAGATATCTTACAGCAATGTGCAGCATTCTATTGTCCCCAAGGTACGACATGGTGGGTGGCATGGGCTAATGTCCATTGTGGACTGTCATGTTGTAGTCTGCGTCTGTGTTGTCCCCTCCTGTTACATCCAGTTCTGTCATTGGCAACAAGTTGTGTGCCCCCATCATGTCCCTATGTGTGCTCAGAACTAGTTGTGTGTTTGTTTGAACAGAGCCACAAGCAGGGTGTTGCGCTGTGTGGTCATCACATGGCTCACTCATGCCTGAGTTTCCAGTTTCCATGCACTGCTTGAGTCTATGTAATGAGTTGGCACGATGTGATTGCACAGGGTGGTATGCAACATGTAGATTTGCTCAACTTTTGTCATGCATTGCTTGCATATGTTTGTTCTGTTTTTGCCACTGACCTGACCCAACATCTCTCTCTCCCATGCAGCATCACCTGTGGTTACAGAGGGACAAGAGACGGACACCAGTGGGGGTGAAACTAGCACCACAGCTGCCCAGGAGCCCAGTGACACAGATGTCACCAGCGCATCAGAGGGGGACAGGAGTCTGCAGGAGGAGTCCGAGCCTGAGACGCAAAGTACCACATCATTCGATGCCAGAGGGGATGCATCCATGTTGGAGGGCACAGGGAACAGGGGCTCTGCATCGACTTCCACCACACAGCGGCCATTGCCCACCCTCCCAGCCACTTCCTCTTGTGCTGCCCGTGTCCACCTCAGTAAGAGGGGAAGAGTGTCCTTCAACCCTGGCACCACTGCCCCTGCCCCTGTCCCCACTGCTGCCATCAGTGCTGAGTCTGTGGACCTTTTGCGCCAGCTGTGTGTAGGCCAGACAGCTCTCCTAAATGCCTTCATTGACCACTACAAGAAATTGGCCCAGGTGGTTGCTTTCATGGAGGGCATACATTCCGACATGGGTGGGCTGCACCGGACAGTCCAGGCTTTGTCATCAACAGTGACGTCTGCCCTGCAACAGGCACATTCTCACAGTCCAGCTCCAGTCCCTTTGTCCACCACCCAGGCAGTGGCCACATCTGACGATAGTGACCACGGTCCACATACATCAAAGTCATGATACAGCACACGGAGCACACAGCGGCAGCAACCCAAGCGGTCCTGTGCACAGACACCATCCCCACAGAAGACCAAAAGCACCCCAGAGCGCAGGGAGAAAAGCCTGTCAGGCGACACCAGGGGACAATTAGCAAAGCAACAGACCTCAGGCACACATGCCTCAGTGGCATCCCCATCCAAGGACTCTCCTGCCCTTAAGGCATCGTGCAAAGATAATCGAACAGTGTCTGTGCCCACCAAGGAGGTGGTGCATGCCAAAGGTACACCTGGAAAGGGCTCAAAGGCAGTATCACCAACCGCCTCGACTCCCGTTCTAAGCCCAGTGAAGCAGGGGCCGGAGGGGACTGTAAGGGTGACACCCAGTAAACAGGGGAAGGGGGGCAGAGGCGAAGCAAGGCAAAGCGTTCAGCTGGGTCCAGCACATCACCAGAGGGGCTGCCAGTGCCTGCACCTGCTGCAGCAGTGGTGGTGAGTGCGCCTGTTGTGCCCACACCACTTCCCATTGATCCCAAGTCAGGCAAGCCATTTAGGAGCCCCAAGAAGTGGAAGGGCACCCCTCCACAATCTCCCAGCCACACCGTGACTCCCGTCTGCATGACTCCACCTCCACATGCCACTACACCACCTGGTCCAAGCAGCCCTCCAGCCTGCCAAGACACTGATCGCTCTACCTCAGCTGTTCCGCTCTTTCCCCCTTTAAGTGCCCCGACAGTCCCCAAGGCACAGCCAGCTTCCAGTACGCCTGACAACCAAGTCTGAGTGGTAGTTACCCTCACACACCTGTGTCTCACACAGAAGGGCCTGTACGGCACATTGTTGCCCCCTGTGTTGCTGGCCATGGAAAGGTACAGTCACACACATTCCCTGTGCAACTTCTCATGGACATGCTCTGCACTCTGCCCTGGCCACTGGCCTTGTTGTTCACTGCTGTGTTGGACCCTTGCCTGTGCAGCTTCTCATGGACATTCTCTGCACTCTGCCCTGCCCACTGGCCTTGTTGTTCACTGCTGTTTTGCCCTTGCCTGTGCAGCTTCTCATGGACATGCTCTGCACTCTGCCTTGGCCACTGGCCTTTTTGTTCGCTGCTGTTTTGCCCTTGCCTGTGCAGCTTCTCATGGACATGCTCTGCACTCTGCCCTGGCCACTGGCCTTGTTGTTCACTGCTGTTTTGCCCTTGCCTGTGCAGCTTCTCATGGACATGCTCTGCACTCTGCCCTGGCCACTGGCCTTGTTGTTCACTGCTGTTTTGCCCTTGCCTGTGCAGCTTCTCATGGACATGCTCTGCACTCAGCCCTGCCCACTGGCCTTGTTGTTCACTGCTGTTTTGCCCTTGCCTGTGCAGCTTCTCATGGACATGCTCTGCACTCTGCCCTGCCCACTGGCCTTGTTGTTCACTGCTGTTTTGCCCTTGCCTGTGCAGCTTCTCATGGACATGCTCTGCATTTTGTGCCGTACTGTTCTCTTCTCATGGTGCCTATCTGTGCAATTTGTGAATAAAGACAGTTGCTCCCGTTGTCTATTTTGTCAGTGTCCTTACTGAATAAAGTTATTTTGCTGTGTGTAAATGGTTTACTGTGCCACATGGTCTGTGTGGCACTTCAACATGTTCAATGTTTGGGCTCACTTGCTCACTTTTTTCAGGGGTGACAGGGTCTTCAGTTTATCTTGGCCCAGATACTTGTGGTGGCAATGGTGTCAATTTCGAATGTTTAGCAGTAGTCATTTACTTGATTAGTTCATGTTGGCTCTTTTGTACACATGTCAGGTTGGGGGGCACTGCCAGCACACGGTGGGTTTCTGCACACAATATTGCAGGCAGGCTGTCCAGGGTCATCATGTGTGTGTTCTTCCTATATGTGTGCCCAGTGGTGTATGTGTGTGGTCATCTTGTGATGGCCAGTCATCCTAGTCCCATGGCTTACTTTCCATGTGTGCCCTTGGATGGCCAGGTATTGTGCCGTGTGAAGGGGGTGAGTTTGTGGGAAGTGTTGATGTGTGCATGCCTCTGCAATGTCTACTACACACATGTGTCACCCAGGAGTTGTGTGCCTGTTGTTTTGATTGTTCATCCCTGTGGATGTGGTTGTATGCCCATGTGTGAGTTATATGTTGTGCACTGTGCAGTGTGTTGGTGTGTCCTTGCAGTTCTGTTTGACTCCTACTTGTTGTTTTTGTCACTTGTGAGTATGCAGAGGGTGTTACTGGCAATTCAGTGTTGTGTTTTGTTGCACATCCCTGTGTCTGGTGGCTGTTTGTGGGGTCTGTGTAGACCTGCTGCTCCACACTGCCATTGTGGTTGTGTTTTCTCAAGCCTTGCTGTCCCATGGTGCCTTCTTGCCTCCAGTATGGCATGTTGTGTGTGTTGTCATGCCATCCCCTATCTGTGCTTCAGCTGCCTACCCATTGTGGGTCTGCACTCCCTCTCTTTGTGTATGGTACACTCCTGCCATGTCCCCTACTGACATACAGTGCACTTCACTTTGGTGTGAACTGTCCCCTTGGTTTGTATGTGTGTGTGCCTCCCCATGACTTCATTTGTGCCACTGTGCTTTGTGGTGCAGTTCTTTGTCCAGGGTCAATGTGTCACTCAGTGCATTTCCCCAATGGGTCATGTGTTATGTTCTGGTGCTGTTTGTCAGTCATGGTTGCTGCTATGCAGTTCAACTGTGTGTGCTGCCCAGTCCTGTGCTCAAGTTGTTTCCACCTTTGTGTCCCATACTTGTGCATCTATTGGTTGTTGTGTTGGATATATGTGTGTTGTTTGTGTTATTGCATCACTTCCTGGGTGTGCTGTTGTCTTTATGCTGTGCTGTATGGTGTTGTGTGGGTTGCTGTTCTGTCACTGATGTCTATGTGTGTCTGGTATGCTTGGTGTGCACACACAGCTTGTTGTGCTTGCTGTGCAATGTGTATGTTGCCTTGTGATTGCCTGTTGTGCATCCCCTGACGTTGTGCTATGTTTGCTATGTGATTGTTCTGCCTGTGTATCTGTTGTTCGTTTGCTGTGGCTGTATTGTTCTGTGATGGTGCACTTCTTGTGTGTGTTGTGGAATGTTGTCTGTGCATTTTTCCTCAGTGATGAGGTTGTGCACTCCTGTTGTGTCTGTACTCCCATTGCCTTTCCCCAGTTTAGCTGCACAGGGCATGTCTGTTGTTGTGGCTCTGTGTGTGTTTCAGTTGGGTTATGTGTTTGTCAGTTGCATTTGTTTCCACATTTGTGGTGGCATCCCTGTGTGTGTGTGTGTGTGTGTGTGTGTATGTGTGTGTGTGTGTGTGTGATATGTTTGTGGCTGAGCCCAGGGTATGTGGTTGTTTGTGAGTATATTGCCTGTCAAGTATTGCCTGCCTTCAGTGTGGTTAGCACTGGTGTTGTGTGCTGCTGGTGTGAGGTGGGTATGTGTGTAGATTCTTACTTGTGTTTGTCAGTCCTGAGGTGTGTAGATGGTCCCTGTGTGTAGTGCTGCTTGTGTACTCCTCTGAAGTAGTTGTGTGTATGTGTGACTGTTCCCAGTTTGACTTCAGGGCCTTCCTTTCATCCTTTCATCCTTGTGCCTATACATGTTTTGCCTTGCTGTCTCCCTGTGTGGTTGCACTGAGCTGTCTGTGGTTTGATTTCACTGACTGTGCCAGCCATGTGTGCTTTGATGGTGTGAGGGTGTTGTGCTCTGTTCCTTGTGTTTATGTGAAGTACACATGCTTGTTGTGTCTCTCCATGGCCTTCCATTTGTGTGCAGTCCACTTTGGTTTCCCTATTTGTTGTGCTCCATTGCTGTTGGCATTGGGGTGTGTATGTGTGTGTGCGTGTCAGTCTGTGATATGTATGTGTGACTTTGCAGGCAGTGTGTCCATTTGGATGTTGATTCCTTGTGTGTGTTCATTTGTTGCTTGTCCTCATTGCTGTTTCCCTGAGTGTGGTGTTGTGTGTGTTTCCCTAGCCCTGTGCTACTGTGCTGTGTGTTGTGTGTTCCTGTGCAGCCACTCCTGCATTGTGTGTCTCCATGATTGTTTGTTGTGTGGTGCAGGGTATGTGTTGCCCTGGCTTGTTGTTGTGCATGGGGTGCACAGGGGGGCAAATGGCATGTGTCTTCATGGGGTGTGCTAGTGTGTGGGCATGTCCCTGTGGTCTTTGTGCCCTGCCCATGCCTGGCACGAGCCCTTCCTTCTGCATTGCACATGTATTTGCTTGTGTTCGCCGCTGCGGTGACGTGACCGGGACATTGCTGCATGGTGGCGGTAGCTGTGTGTCCAGGATGCAGCGGGGTGCATTTGTGGCAGGTGGGTGATGTGTGGGTGCCCTTGTGGATGTGTCCCTATCCCCCCTAGGGTGTCTGATGTGGATTTGGACCCTGTGTCAGGCTGTGGGTTGTGTGTTGTGTTATTGCGTACCTGCGGCGGCGTCCACGGCGGTCCATGAGTTCCTGGTGATGTAGCAGGTACAGCACCAGAAAGACGTGTAGAGCTGGGTCCATTGCGGTCGTGTTCGGGTGGAGTGGACCAGGATCGTGCTCCGCTGTCGAGTTTCCGCTGTCTCTGGTTGGGCGGTGTCTCTGCTGCGGTGCGTCTGCTTGCTTGAGTCATCCTAATTTGTGGTCCGGGGCGGACGTCATTCCGCACGCCGGAGGGTCTTTATTGGCTCCCACCGCCGCGGTGGCGGGCGCACTTTGATGGCGGTGCGTGTCGCACCGCGGCAGTTGGGAATTGGCCTATGTTTGACCATACTAATATGGCGGGAGTGATGTCCGCTGCTAGCAGGCGGAAAAAGGCATTTTTCTGCACCGCCAGAGCGGTGGTGGGCCCACCGCCCTGCATCCTAATGGACCCCATAGTGTTGCTTTTTACCCAAGCTGACCAGACAGTAATAGCAAGCTATACACCGCGAGATTTTAACTAAAGAATATTTTTACCAAGTTATTAGTAGTTTATTAAATTGTATTTCACAATTTTAACCATACTATGATTGAGGAAACCTGCTGATGATCTATTGCTTAACTGCCGAATCATCGATATTTTTGAAAAACTGTGACACTGTCTATCATTTTAATTTTACTTGTCACTAATGCACTTTGACAGGCTTCATTGTTTAAATAAAGTATTTTGCATTGTGCTGTAAAATCACGCGCAAAAGTGATGAGATTAAAATTATAAACCATATCAATGGAGAATATAGTTAACCAATATTAGGAAATGCATTGGAGTTTGGAAATAATAGTTATACTATTCTGACTCCAGTTTATGCAAAAGTAGAGAAGTTGTAGGACTTCGCTGAAGTTAAATATATTATTACCACTTCAAAAAACGCATCAGTAGAGAAAGGTTTGGACTTCGAAGGGGTTAACTTTACTATTCCCACTACAGTCTGTGCAACAGTAGGGAAAGCGTTGGACTTCAGAGAGGTAAGATATACTATCCCACTCCAGTCTGTGCAACAGTAGAGAAAGCGTCGGACTTCGGAGGATTAAGATTTACTATGCCACTCCTGTTTGTACAACAGTAGGGAAAGCGTTGAACTTTGGAGGGGTTAAATTTACCCATTCCCACTTCAGTCTAAGCAACAGTAAGGAAAACGTTGGACTTCAGTGGGGTAAGAGGTAATAATCCCACTTCAGTCTGTGCAACAGTAGGGAAAGTGGTGGACTTCAGAAGGGTTACACTTAATATTCCTACTCCAGTCTGTGTAACACTAGGGAAAGCTTTGGACTTCTGAGGGGTTACATTTACCATTCCCACTCCAGACAGTGCAGGGAAAATCTCCAGTCTGTACAAGGAAAGCATTGGACTTCGAAAGTGTAAGATTTACTATTCCCACTCCAGTTTGTGCAACAATAGGGAACGTGCTGGACTTTGGATGGGTTAAATTTACTATTCCCACTCCAGTATAAGCAACAGTAGGGAAAGCAATGGATTTCAGAGGGCTAAAATGTCCTATTCCCACTCCAGTATATGCAACAGTGGGCACAACTTTGGACTTTGGAGGCGTTAAATTTACTATTCCTACTCCACTCTGTGCATCAATAGGGAACGTTTTGGGATCCGAAGGGTAAGATGTGCCATTCCTTTTTCAGTCTGTGCAACAGTAGGAAAAGCTTTGGACTTTGGAGGGGTAAGATTTACTATTCCCACTCTAGTCTGTGTAAAAATAGGGTAAGGGTTGGACTTCAGAGGGGTAAGATTCGCTATTCTTACATCAGCCTGTGCAACAATAGGGAAAACATTGAACTTTGGAGTGCCTATATTTACTTTTCCCACTCCATTCTGTGCAACAGTAGGGAAAGTGTTTGACTTTGTAGGGTTGAATTTACTATTCCTCACTTCTGTCTAAGCAACAGGAGGTAAACTACTTCTCTTCAGACACATTACAGTTTGAAAACCCCTATTAATTTAGAAAACAATATAAAAAACTAAATATAAACAATATTATTCAACATAAAATATATATAAAAAAATAAAGCAACAACAGCTATCCAATTTACAAAGTTTATAAACAATACAATAATTAATTTTCAATTTAAAAAAATAATGGTTATTTATTAATTACTTAATTTACTTTCCACCCTATAACCTTACAAGCGTAGCACCCCAAACCTAAAATATAATGAAAATAAATAAGTAGAACACAATTTCCACAATTGATAATCAATTACATAATTAGCAATTAATAGTTACTTGTAAACTAATTAATATTTAACTTCCCACCCTACAATCCTACCAATCCAGAAGCCCACACCTTAAATATAATTAAAATAAATATTTTTTACATGATTTACATAATTACTAATCATGCTTTATAAATAATACATTTTATAATATTATTTAATTAACTTCCCACCTAATTCTCCTACAAACCTAGCAATCCAAAACTAAAATATAACTAAAATAAAACAGTATTACAAAATGTACATAATTAATAATCAATATGTAATAATTAGTTAATAATGAATTGTTGATTGATTATTATTTAATTAACTTCCCAACCTATACCCTTACAAACCCTGCAGCCCACACCTTCAATATAACTAAAATATATTACTATTACACAAGCTACATAATTAATATTGAATTAAATAATAATAAATTATAAATTAAGTGTTAATTAATTATTTCCAAATTAACTTCCCACCTCATACACCTACAAACGCACCTAAAATAAATTATTTAATCAATATTACATAATATGCGTAATGAATATCAATCACTTATGGGAAAATTATTATATAATTAATAATTAATTATTACTTTATTCACTTCCCACCCTACAAACCTAATAACCAGCTGCAACACTACAAATTGCTATTAACAATCAAATAAAAAAAATTAAATCACTTAAAGCTATAAACTATATTTAAAAAATGTGTAACTGTATAAACAATAACATATAAAAGTAGTAAATAAACTCAAACACGTTACATTACTTAAAGAACTATGTGCTTTACAACGACATTATGGAAAACAATATTTACAACAACAATATTCTTAACAATACTTACCTGAAAAATTATATTCTTGACAACAATATTTCTGTATCATGGTTTTTTTGCATCACTAAATTCTTTTGTCCAATTTTATTTATTAAAATATTACCTTTTTTTGTGTGGTGTTTTCACCTTTTTACTGCTGGAGTGCTTCATAATTACTTTGCACATTGCCTCTAATTGAAGCCTGACTAAAGGGATAAGCACAGGTTCATTTAGTGACATTTGTGGTTCACCCTGGCCAGTTTTGTGTTTATTATTGGAGTGAGGGTTCCTCCACTCTCAACTAATAACCCAGTTTCTTATACTGACAAGCCAGCCCTCTTTCTTAGCATAATTCCTCAAGCCAGCTGAGCTACAATAGGCAATGGCTGAAAGGAGTGGTCTGAAAGTGTGTGTGTGTGTGTGTGTGTGTGTGTGTGACTGTGTGTGGTATGTGTTCATGTGTGTATGTTTAAAAAAGGGGACAGACCAAGACTGCTTTAGGGATACTAGAAGGGAGGAATGCAACAAGAAAACCATATTTTTGAAGGGCATACCTGTTGCTTGTGAGTTCAGTGAGTCTGGTTCTACATTGACCTGTTCCGCAACCGGATTCTCAGCCACAATATATAGGAACAAAAAACCATGTTCAACTCAATCCCTAACCCTGGAGACAGTTCCTTACTAGGAGACAAAGGTACCATTCATTCTCACATTTGAGCTCAGCATTTGAGAAAAACTTTAAAAAAAATTAAGTATTCTCCTACTAAAGGTGAGAGGACATATTGTAGATAATCTGCCACCAAAGGAAGGGAATTTGTTGAGCTGATTAAATAAAGTAAGCCAAAGAAAGCTATTAGTTACAACAAATGGCCGACTGATGTCCTCTTATGAATTTCTGGAAAGTCAAGGTTTTAGAAGCAATACTTAGAGCCAGAACAGAAGTGGGAGCTGGTGAAGTTCTACAATGGTGGGGTGTAAACACCTATCCCCAACTAGAAAGTGTGAAAGAAGCAAGCCCAACTCTTCCTCGCGAGGGTGATGGGTGGAGAAGTGATTGTTCTGTACCAAAAACACATTGCTCTAGGTAAAAGATGTGTCCTGATCATAACCAAAGCACACTATGAACTTTAATCAATGCATTAAGGATGTGATTTGAGGTTGGGAGATGGCATTATATCCTGTGGGTGGGATATCCATCACGTTTGTGATGGAGTGTTGTATCTATCAAACTTTAAATCAGGCCCTTAATTTCTTTCTGTCGCTCCTACCGTGGGGTTATTTTGCCAGACATCACATTGCTGGTACTCTCTTGTGGTCAAACAGCATTGTCTTGTTATTGGTTTCATGACCCCAACCATTCTGATTGTTTAAGGATCTAATGCACTTGTATTAAGGAGGATGTGAACTTGACAGAGCAACCTGCCAAACTCTAAATCAGCCCCTAAGTCCATGCAACATATGAAATCAGTCATTGCTATATGCCAGTTAATTGGGTAAATATCTTGCCAAGTGGATCCTCTCTTAGAGTCCTGAGATCCAGGTATGCAAATCGTCCACAAATAAATGATGGCAGCCCAACTGGTCTTGGTGGAAAGCTGTCAGGGAGCCACTTCACTTCTGTAACCACACACGAGCCCATTGCCACTACCTCTATTGCTTTAACAAGATATTTGTAAGAAAGAGTGACTGTAAATTCAATGGGATGAATTTGCAGCACATTATATTGTAGTGCACCAAAATTCCTTTGGGTTTCACGCGCAGCAATATGGTGCTATACAAATACCATTTCAATATATGACAAGGCTAAGTGAGTGTAGCCTTTGTGGTATTCGAACAGGAAAATGAAGTGGAAACTGAGGGCACTGCAGAAAGATGCTCTGATACATAGCTGCACAAAACTGATCTTAATTTGGGGGAGAGCATGGGCGTAATCACTGTCAACCCATTTATGAATAAACAACAAATGTGAAAGTCCATCCACATCACAGAGAAATATGAATACCTGGAGAGATTTTATTGAGACAATACTTTCTGTGATTTAAACTTTATTTACTATGATACACATACCCTAAACTAAATACTGAAAAATAATATACATTTACATTGAGCGGGTATTTGACTAAAGCTCAGCCCACACAAGGATTCCAACCAACACACATCAAGTGAGCAAATTCTAGAGGTGTAGTGCTTAGTTTGAGCCAGTGGTCACGAGTGGGGTTCACCAGTACTCATTTTTAGGGACAAGTACTTATATTTCCTTATCAGGCTTTAACCCAGAGCAAGAGAGTGATAAAAACACAAAAAGGGAAAAGAAGAATGAGGAGGAAGATAGAAAACATTCCAAAGAGTGAAAGCAGGAACTGAAAAGATGAGATAAAGGAACAGGGGGCGTCTGGTGGTGGATTCATATGAAGTGTTTGAAGTTGGCTCAACACTATGCAGCTTTGGAATTTGTCACAACCACATTCAATTACCCTCGTCATAGATTTCTGAGCAAACCCTTTTTTTACTGGCACTTATTCTTTTACAATTAATCACTGTATGGGTGAAGGCATGTGATCAGTCTTGTTCTATAACAAACCTACTATCACAAAACTTGAGCTGCAAAGGCCTTCAAGTAGCCGTGACCCTCCGCTCATGCCACTCTGAAAGGATGGTAATGGGCATGTCTGCACCCACTAAACCCTGCAAATTGCATCAAACAAGCTAGAGGCAAGCAGGAACAAATGGTAAAGTCCAAATGCCAAGGTGTTTCGTCAAACTATAGTTAGATAGTTATACATTCATTCAACCACACTCACCATTCTACAGCATCTCAGACTTGGTACTTACTTTCACACCACGACACGTCAGTGGTTACAGGTTGCGGGCACTGGCTGTATCCTATTTTTGGGGATTGGGACTTATTTTTCATCATCAGACTTCAAGCCAGCGAAAGGCAGAAAATGGAGGAAGAAGCAGGAAGAGAGAGATAGGAAAACAGAGACAAAGGTAGAAAAATGGAATGAAAAATAACCATCTGAGGTTACGTACAGAGGCAGGGGTGTAAGATGGAGGCAGAATGAGGTAAAAGACGCAATCAAGTTTTGGCAACCTTGTTTATTTGACAACTTCAGCATCTAGCAGCACTGTTTCCTGGCTCATATGAAAACCTTTCGGTATATAATTACTTTCTTTTTTAAAATTGAATACTGTATCACAAACCTAAATACAGTATATGGATGCATGAGGACCCGCAGGTATGGCTCAGACTATGGAAGTGGTGTTTAAACTTTTTAATGCAGTGACCCTCTCTGGTAGAAACCCATGGGTAACCCCTATAATGATAAAAATATTTTCTCATTGTTATTCTACAAAATCAGCTGCTCTGAACATAATTAGCAATTCAAACATTGCTATGTTCAACAACTCCTTTTCAAAATACAACCAAATAAATGATTATCAACTTAGTAGTGGCAGCCTGAATTCCCTAAAAGTATAAAAACATCCACAGTGTGATCCTTTATCAGAAAAGTGAGAGGGACTTTGAAAGTTGTTTGGAGCACTCCATGTCTGCCCCCCAACCACCACACTTTGACACCTACTTTTAACCAGGACATGAGTGAGAAGAGACAAACTGATGGCCCATGCCACAGTGGCTCACTATTACTTGGTTTTCTTTCACTGAAAAGTTCAGCTCTGTTTTAAGAGTGATGTTTGCCACTGTTCACTAGGCACATAATAATTGCTCGACTTGGTCACAGCCTTATGCCTCTCTTAGATCAACCCAGCCCCTCTCATCTCCCATGGTGGTCTGTCCCCTATTTTGAAGAACTTTGGTCTATGGAAAGTCACTGGGCTAATGAATTAAGGTTATATATAAGGTTTGTACTTTAGAAAAAACATCAACAACAGCTCATTAACAAACTGACTTAAAGCCAACGTTTCCCACCTCAGCCATTTCATGCAACATTTTCTTCAACTGGTGGAACATTTTGAGAGACTGCTAATTATTGTCATACAATGAAAATGTTACACAAGGGAAATGTAATTGAAAGGGTGTTAAGTAATTCTATTGAAATGAGATCAGGAGAAATGCTGAAACTATGCCCAGTAGGACATTTCTTTTGTAGTAAGCATAATTATGAAAATGTTACACAGAATCTCTGTAAACTTCACCCCCTTTCAAATCTATGCACACACTCATTTGTTCTTTACATCTGCTGGGCTGTATTTAGCTTTTTGTATGTATGCTGCTTTGTTTGTCGTGACAATGAATAAAAACAGAATATTAGCGCCTGAACTTTTATGACTTGTTTTGTTTATTTCATAAAAAGAGATAAAAGTGCATCCAGTCTCTCCATATACAACATGTACATATCATTATGCAGATTGCTTGTCTTTTTGCATCACAAACTAGATCTTTTTAAAGCTGTCTTTATACTTTCTCCATAAAAGTTGCAAGGGCGATCCTGAAGTATTCATAATTTGCATTGTGGGGGCAAATATATATTTGCAGCGGAAGAAATGTTTGTGCAGGTTGCCAGCGCGCGCATTGAAATGGCAAGTTTAGCGAAAGCTGCGGCACATCCAACATACGGGAACTAAACAGAAAATTAGACAAACTCATGCGCTCGGAGCAGGCTAAGTGGTGGGAGCACCGATCCCTTTCCAAATACATGGAGGTGGGCGGGTCCCTCGTGGGCTTCGGATAATGCTTGCTCCGAGCTATGACAACCCCAATCCAAATATGCTCCGGGACTGGGGGGAAGTGCAATCTGGATTCTTCAAAAACACTCATGGAGATTCTAATCAAATATGCAGAAATTGACAGAAAGGACTTGCAAAACCAAAATGACAAACTGAGGTGCCAATTCCGATCCGGTAAAAAAATTCCCCGTCCGACTCGTATCCGGATTTTTTTCCGTCCGAATCGTCAAAGTAGCGTACAAACTGCCAAGTACGATTCGAACGGAAAAAAGTCCATACGAATCGCATTGGGAAGATTTCCCCACACGTCCTCGGGTCGGGAAAAGTCACCGACACGTCCCCGGGCGAGAAACCCACCGTGCGGAAAAATAAAGTCCGACTGCGCAAGTACGATCCCTCCCGTCCTCCCCATTTCACAACCGTACGCAAAAAACACCGTCCGAACCGAACTCCCATAGCAACCATGGAGACATGTGCCCGCATACGCGCCGAACACCCCACCACCCCCCGCCCGCGTATGTACGCCCCGAACCCCCACCCGTGTATGTACGGACCGAACCCCCACCCCAGCAGAGTATGTACGCCCCGAACCCCCACCCGTGTATGTACGCACCAAACACCCACCCGTGTATGTACGCCCCCGAACCCCCCCAGCCGTGTATGTACGCACCGAACCACCAGCCGTGTATGTACGCCCCCGAACCCCCCCCCAGCCGTGTATGTACGCACCGAACCACCAGCCGTGTATGTACGCCCCCGAACCCCCCCCAGCCGTGTATGTACGCACCGAACCACCAGCCGTGTATGTACGCACCAAACCCCCCCCAGCCGTGTATGTACGCACCGAACCACCAGCCGTGTATGTACGCCCCCGAACCCCCCCCCAGCCGTGTATGTACGCACCGAACCACCAGCCGTGTATGTACGCACCAAACACCCACCCGTGTATGTACGCCCCCGAACCCCCCCCAGCCGTGTATGTACGCACCGAACCACCAGCCGTGTATGTACGCCCCCGAACCCCCCCCAGCCGTGTATGTACGCACCGAACCACCACCCGTGTATGTACGCCCCCGAACCCCCCCCAGCCGTGTATGTACGCACCGAACCACCAGCCGTGTATGTACGCACCAAACACCCACCCGTGTATGTACGCCCCCGAACCCCCCCCCAGCCGTGTATGTACGCACCGAACCACCACCCGTGTATGTACGCACCAAACACCCACCCCAGCCGTGTATGTACGCACCAAACCCCCACCCCAGCCGTGTATGTACGCACCAAACCCCCACCCCAGCCGTGTATGTACGCACCTAACCACCAGCCGTGTATGTACGCCCCCGAACCCCCCCCCCAGCCGTGTATGTACGCACCTAACCACCAGCCGTGTATGTACGCCCCCGAACCCCCCCCAGCCGTGTATGTACGCACCGAACCAACAGCCGTGTATGTACGCCCCCGAACCCCCCCCAGCCGTGTATGTACGCACCGAACCAACAGCCGTGTATGTACGCACCAAACCCCCACCCCAGCCGTGTATGTACGCACCGAACCACCAGCCGTGTATGTACGCACCAAACACCCACCCGTGTATGTACGCCCCCGAACCCCCCCCCCAGCCGTGTATGTACGCACCGAACCACCAGCCGTGTATGTACGCCCCCGAACCCCCCCCCCAGCCGTGTATGTACGCACCGAACCACCAGCCGTGTATGTACGCCCCCGAACCCCCCCCCAGCCGTGTATGTACGCACCGAACCACCAGCCGTGTATGTACGCACCAAACACCCACCCGTGTATGTACGCCCCCGAACCCCCCCCCAGCCGTGTATGTACGCACCGAACCACCACCCGTGTATGTACGCCCCCGAACCCCCCCCAGCCGTGTATGTACGCACCGAACCACCAGCCGTGTATGTACGCACCAAACCCCCACCCCAGCCGTGTATGTACGCACCAAACCCCCACCCCAGCCGTGTATGTACGCACCTAACCACCAGCCGTGTATGTACGCCCCCGAACCCCCCCCAGCCGTGTATGTACGCACCGAACCACCACCCGTGTATGTACGCACCAAACACCCACCCCAGCCGTGTATGTACGCACCGAACCACCACCCCACCAGGGAATGTACGGACCGCACCCCCACCAGTGCATGTACGGACCGTACTGACGCCAAAAAAACACGTACTGAACCCGGACAAACCATATTTACACAAGGAGAGTCAAGTAGAGTTTCCCCACACCACCAAACAGGCCCAACAACCCCACAAACATCACATACACTCACCTGCAACTGCCAAACTGCCAAACAGAGGCCCAAAACTCAATCACTCCTCATAACACACCCACACAAATTTCAAACACAGCCACACCCACAAATGGACCAATAAAAATGGACCACACACACAAACCATGAGCCTTTGCAACAGACCCACTGCTGCCAGAGCCCACAGACGACCCACACCACCATACTTGAACCTCACACTTGCATACCTTCACACAACCACCTACACAAACACCCCCTCATCACATTCACACACACACCTCCACTACCACACCCACACACCCACAGCCATCCACACCCACACCCCCACAACCACACCCCACGCCATGTCCACCACCAAGAATCCAAAGTTCACAAAGGAGGAGCTGGAGATCCTTGTCGACGAAATCCTCAGAGTCGAGCCACAGCTCTTTGGGACATTGGTCAGACAGACCAGCATATCCGAAAAAACCGCCATGTGGCAGAGGATCGTCGATTCTGTGAATGCTGTTGGGACAACCAGAAGGACCAGGCACGAGTGCCAATCCAGGTGGTACGATCTGCGGAGGACGGTCAAGAGGAAGATGACTGACAATCACAACCAGGGGAACATCACTGGAGGAGGGCCGCCCCCCAGACCGGTACAATACCATCCCTGGGAGGAGAAGGTGATGTCCACGCTGGCGGTGGAGGGACTACACGGACTGCCAGGACTCCCAGACCCTGGTGAGTACACAAACAACTCACCTCACATGGGGGGGATGCCATACACAATCAATCATGCATGCCACCCCCCCCCAAGCCACCACCGGACACAACAACACTCCACAAACACACACATGCCACTGGCGCCTCCATGCCCCATGCATCAATCAGGGCCATGCCAAGTCACAGGCCACACAAAACACCAACACAACACAGGATGTGGTCGATGCTGGGAGTGGGGGCAGCAAAACTAACATTGAGCAACTCACAAGCACACAACAATGCCCTCAGCCCATATGGCCCAGGGCACAGCCATACAAACTGTGTGTACCCACACAGTACTGTCTTGCCTGCAAATGATGGCTGCCATGCAGGATGCCATGGGTCTGAAGGCACAATTTGCACATAACAGCAGACAATGAAGATGCATCGCTCTGATAGAGTCTCAGCACACACCGCCACAGCAGCAGCCTACACTCAGACACACTGCCCAATGGGTGCCCGGAGAACAGGGACTAACTCACATGAACAAGCCAATGGCCATTCAAAGACCGGCTAACTGTGTGTGCCCAGGAAGCTGGCCTGAGGTGACAGAGAGTGACAAAGAGAGGGAGGGAGAGGGGGAATGAGAGGGAAGGAGACAGAGGGGGGACACAGGGAGACAGACAGAGGGAGGGAGTAGGGTGACAGAGGGAGACCGACAGAGGGAGGGAGGAGGGTGACAGAGGGAGGGAGGAAGGGAGACACAGGGAGACTAAATCACCCTTGGGTGGTGTGGCCATGTCCACTCGTCAGCCGGTGGACTGTGTGCATGCAGACCAGGTCTGGCAGTGCCTCAACCCCCCCTTCCGTAGATGAAGACCGGTCCATGTGTCAATCTGTGCACGAGTCCATCCGTGCTGCAGGCACAGACCTAACCACACACCCAGTATACCCACCCACCGTGTCGGTAAGAACCCTGTCACAAATGCTTCAGTCCCCTACCTGCAACATCAAATTGCCTTGCCAAAACACCATTTGGCCACGTACAGTGCAACACGTAAGGCGCCTCTGCATGGCTCGCTACGCCCGCACACCACACTGCTGACTGTGTACCCAAATAGATGCATCAACTAAGATAGTGTCTCACACATGCGTAAAGCCCTGACAGCTGTGGCCAAGGGACATAGCCATGCACAAGTGCACTGTGAGAGGAATGCAGGACAGATCCAACTACCCAGAGGAAGAGTGCCACATCAGAAATGCATGCAACATGGATGCCACATGTGACACTGTTAACATTGTCTCTCTCACACACAGGTCAACGTCGACGAACACCCCCCAACACTGGGGGGGAAGTCACACAGGACCAGGCTCCGCGGGATGATGACCCCACCGCCAGCGATGACTCTCACCACTCCGTGGATGACCCAGACCAACCTGGCCCCTCTGGTGTCCAACCACCTGCAGCACCTGCGTCAGGTACAACTGTGCCAACCACCACCCCCATTCCTGCCACATCCCAGGAGACGTCCAGGAGCCCTGCCCGCACACGACCACCCAGCCAGTCTGCCCAGGAGGGACACGGTCCTCCGGGCACCCAGGAGGAGGCAGGCGGCAACGCAGATGCCATCCCTCAGGGGTCCCGGAGACCCGATGCACCCACAACGGCAGGCCAGGTGCACGTGGGCAGGGGTGGCGGGAGTGGAGGACGGCGGAGGCGCGAACCTGACCAGGCAGCTCAGGACCCGGTAGTGTCCCAGGTCAGCAACATCCTGGATACATACCGGCGTGACACCAGGGGCATGGACCAGATTGCGTCCACCCTCAATGACATCAAGGGGACCCTCCAGGAGATGAAGACCCTGCAGTCCCAGCAACATGCCTGTCAACTGCAACACCAAGGAAGGATGGAGGATAGACAGGCTGAGCTCGTGGCGGTGCAAACCCAAATGACCGGTGTACTCCGTCGGATTGCCGACAACATGGGCAACCCTCCCTGTGGCACCAGGCGAAGGCCATTACCAGACACAGGGAGGGATCAGGAGGAGGAGGATTCATCCGACGGAGCGTCACAGACATCGTCACGGACTGCTTCCGAGGGTCCCCGCAGGAAGGTGGGTCGTCCACGAAAAAGACTGTGAGAGTCAGCAGAACATCACCATCTCCCAGGTCACCTGGCCTGGCACCTGGCCCTCTGGCCCAATAGCAGCACATGACATTCTCTGCCACATGGACTTGCTGGTCACTGTCTGACCTATGTTGACGAAGACTGTGGCATGGACTCTGACATTTTGCTACGACAAGGATACCAACTCCCCCAGTGAACTTTGGATTCTACACTCCCGCTGTGCACCTCTTGTCATCCCCACAAACCCGTACCCCACCACAAATAAATTAATCACACTTACAAGATGATGCCGTGATTCTACATTATTACAATACATGTGTGTGTCGTACAGTCAAAGCATGCCTGATCTCAGAATTAACTCCAACCATCCAAACCGTGGGGTCGCAGTCTTGCCCAGGACACACATGGGTCCCAATGTCTCATCTGATACAGACATGGAGTACCAAACTCACCTGTGCTGGGCCCAACCAGCTGAGTGGTTCCCGCACAACTGTGGCTACAGACACATTCAGGGGAGCAACAGTCATGCGCAGAGGTCAGGGATCATGTTGAGTGACCTGGCTTGCCGCTCCCAGGTATGTCTAGACATGTGTCCCTACAATGTGCAGCATGCTTGCGTCAGGCGGATGTTGAGAATGGTGGCTAGGCCAAGGTTGGATGCATGGAGATGCCAGAATGCAGTTTAGGATCACTGTGCCACATGGTTGTGTTGGGGTTGTGGGCTGCATCATGAGTGTGGGCGTGGATCTAGAAGGTCATCCTGCAGCTGGCTGTGAAACATTCCCCCCATCCCGTTAGGACGTTGATGTGGCCTGGTTGCCCGACGCAGTAGCAGAGCTGTGCAGATGCACTCCGGATATGGACAAGTACCATGGGAGTCGTGAGGCACATGTCCGTAGACTGCAGGGTAGGATTCGACACGGATGTTGTAGTTGCCCTGGGGGATGGTCTCTCTTGCCTTGAGGTGGATGGAACTGTGCATCTTGTGCATAATACAGTTCCCACTCCCTGACAAACCCCTAGCATCTTGTCACTCTACACATAGACACATATGCACCACCTATGAAAACTATGCCAGACCTGCGGCACGCACAGTGGCAACAGGGCACCATTGACAGGGAAGAGGCACCTTGGAGACAGAGGGACAAATTTATTAGTCATGTGTGTTGGAATGACAATGATACTCTGTCAACACATACACAGGTCATGTGGATGTACATGTGGGAGCAACACTGGCACCCCCCATTGCAACACAGATGCTGGCATCCCATTGACCTGGCACACAAGTGACGGATAACAGCTAAACACCCCCTGCTGCCACGGAGAGGCCGCTATACACCATTGAGGCCCTGATGGGGCAATCACACACCATGTCAACCCGGTGCAACCTGTATGTTTCCGAGGCCAGTGTTACACACAATGATGGCCTCATCACAATCCCCAATCCCCTGCCACATGACAGTCACCAAGTCTGAGCATGGCTCCAGGTGAAGCCTGCCCCATGTCATGTTCCCCATGTAGGATCACCATGTATGCAAATGGAACACACATGAACCGGAGAAGTGCACACAGACTACAAACAATTCACACACCCAAAACGACGTGAGGCATCCCTTACCCTGAGGAGATTTCAACACTTGCCCGTGCATGTGACGCTGAATCAGCACATGTCGCTGTGTTCATGAGGAGTAGCAGGAGCACAACAATGCCACCAGCAGACAGCATGCACATGGACCTGTGGAAGAGAGACACACAAGGATTCAGCACAAAGGAGCACATCCGCAAGCATGTACTTAACACGTATCATGTTGTTAACATGACAGGTGACAATGATGACCCTCAGACAACATCCTTCCATTGCGCCATCACTTGAGTGACACTTCAATACACACCACTGACTCACTTGGCAGACATGCAGATGGACACACACATTGCAACACATGCCACACACGGCCCAATGCGTGCACACTCAGACACTGGAACTCACCACTAAGCAAAGAAGTTGCGTATGAGCCGACTCCGCATGTCCTCCACAGCCTCCTCCTCCTCCACATCACTTGCCCCGTCACCAAGCCCTTCATCCTCCACGGGTGGATGGTCCTGGTCATCTTGATCCAGTATGAGTGGAACAGCTTCCTCCACTGCCATGTTGTGCAGCATGCAGCAGACGATGATGATCTTGCACACCTTCACCGGGGCATATGGGAGTGCTCCGCCGGTCTTGTGGAGGCACCGGAATCGGCTCTTCAGAAGTCCAAACGTCCTCTCAATGACTCTCCTGGTCCGCCCATGTGCGTTGTTGTAGCGGTGCTCGGCAGCCGTGCTGGGGTTGCGGACAGGCGTCATCAGCCATGGCATGTTGGGATAGCCAGCGTCCCCTACAAGGAAACATCATGGACAGAAGTGTGTCAGCACAGGCAGTGAGATTGGAAGATGACGCCAAACACTGAACTGCCAGAGTCTACCCACCAACAATACATGCTCGCTCGTTCCGCAGCTGCAGCATCATTTCTGGCACCCTGCTACGCCTCATGATGAAGGCATCGTGTGCTGATCCTGGAAAGCGAACACAGACATGTGAAATCACCATGTTGGACAGACACACCACAAGGGCATTAATGGAGTGATAATGTTTGCGATTCCTATACACCACCTCCTGTGCCTGTGGTGGTACCAACGCAACATGTGTCCCATCTATGGACCCAATGACATGGGGCATCCCTCCCAGGGCATAGAACTCACGCTTGACATCTGTCAACTGCTCACGATTTGGGAATTTAATGTACTCATCCAGGTGAACCAACATGGCCTCTA
This sequence comes from Triturus cristatus, assembly GCF_964204655.1. Classification (NCBI taxonomy): domain Eukaryota; kingdom Metazoa; phylum Chordata; class Amphibia; order Caudata; family Salamandridae; genus Triturus; species Triturus cristatus. The sequence continues at coordinate 312,450,153 of NC_140580.1, read as the reverse complement.
AGAAATCATGCAGAACACGGCTGAACATCGTCTGGGACATGCCCCCGACATCAGCAATGGTATGTTGGAACGTACCCGTGGCAAGGAAATGTAGGGCTGCCATCACCTTCAACTTGGGTGTCAGTGCACTTGGATACCTGTGGCGCGGGAGGAGTTGTGCTTCCAGCCGGCCAGTCAACTCATCAATCAACCGTTGGCTGAATCTGTAGCGGCGTATACAGTCCCGTTCATGCAGGGCAGCAATGTCTGGCATACGTCGAGGGAGAGGCGGAGCCCTGCAGTGAAATGGAAGGAACACCTAAGAGTGAGCACTGTACAACAACATCGTCAATGCACTGAGCACATGTTACACAGCCAATACACATATGCCACGTTGTGAGTCAGGTCTGTGCCCCAGTTCCTGGACACGTACGCCAGTCAGGTTACACTCCTACCAAGGGACAGCCACTAACGGAGGGGGGCAAGATCACGATGACATGGCATGAGACTAGCTGTGGGCCAGTGTAAGTGAACATGCACACGCATCACAGGATTCACAGACATCCACACATGTGCAGAAGTAGTATGCGTATGGTACAGACAGGTAGTTGGATGCGATATGCACTGGTCACATGTCATAGGAATAGGACAGGCCACACACATTGCCTTTGAGGAGTACATGTCGAGACAGAACATACATAGGGAGCATGTGGATATGTACTTGTGTTGATACTCCGTGTAGTTGGATACATACACACCTCATGGCAAATCACATATGTGGGCTGGTGTGCGGAACAGTGTGCCATGCCCATCGACACACAGACACATGTTGGCAGCAGCAACTGCTGACGCATTGAACCACACACCTACAGCAAAATCATGGAAAGACATGCCACACACATGACATGGTTGCAGCATGCAACGCAGCCATACACGTGTCATATGTAATATTCCGTGTACCTGGCATCAGGGGACAGGTGCGGGTGTCCGTGACTGGGACATGCAAGTGACTCATGGCTCCACTAGTGTGTACGACATGCACACATGTCAAAGGAGTGCAGGGGATGTGTGGTACAATGCGCACCATCACACACGACATGTGTACACAGCTCATCGTACATGTGCTTTGCCCACACCTCAGGGGTAAAGTGCCACATCACATCCTGACACACCTGTGTCACACACAGGTGGTATTGCACAGACAATGCATTTGTGTCCACCCTTGGCAATACCTGTCCGCTCCATTCCTGTCTGTGTGCCGCCTGTCACCACTGACAGTTGTTATACGCACCGTACATACGCTCGGAGCGCGTGTATAGGGTCCCTGGGCCAATATTGCCGCTGGCGTATGCGTACGCCACAGTAGTACGGACTGTACACGCGCTTGTGCGGTCCGGATCACAATATGGGCGCTGGCGTATGCGTACGCCACAGTAGTACGGACTGTACACGCGCTTGTGCGGTCCGGATCACAATAAGGGCGCTGGCGTATGCGTACGCCACAGTAGTACGGACTGTACACGCGCTTGTGCGGTCCGGATCACAATATGGGCGCTGGCGTATGCGTACGCCACAGTAGTACGGACCGTACAAGCGCGTGTACAGTCCGTACTACTGTGGCGTACGCATACGCCAGCGCCCATATTGTGATCCGGACCGCACAAGCGCGTGTACAGTCCGTACTACTGTGGCGTACGCATACGCCAGCGCCCATATTGTGATCCGGACCGTACAAGCGCATGTACGGTCGGTATCACTGCTTGTGGGGTGCCTAGGGCGTGGAACGCACCGTACCTGTGTGTAAATGTATGAAAACACATAGGGGACACATGAGGGACAAGTATAAGGGCCTAAATGCCTGATGGTTGCCATGGAGACTGAGTTAAATTTTTGAATTTGAGCACCAGGTGCACAGCAGAAGTCAGTTTGAAAGCATCTACATTGTTGCAATGTGGATGTTGACTTGACATCATTATCAAAACTGAAACCATGCAAAGCCACACACTGGGGTAGGTTTGAAGGGATTGGATGAAACGTAGGATGCTAATGTGACTGACCAATCAATCTGTACTCCTATACATGAACAGGCCAGCCAGGCATATATAAGGCAGCCAGGTCCCATGAGAGAGCACTTGCCTGCACATCCATTCATCCATGACCACTGCTGCTGATAGTGATTCCTCTGGCACCATGTCCAGGACTGTGGAGAGGTCACAGCCATTCACCCAGGAGGAGAACCTTGCCCTGATAGATGTGATCCTCCCACAGTTCCAGAGCCTGTATGGTCGACCAGGGGTTCAGGTGAGTGCAGACTCCACTAGCTTAGACTGTGCCCCTTTTGTGTGACAGTGACTTCTGGCATTGTGTCCATGTGTGACAGACATGCACTGTTGTTTGGAGTGGGTCCCAGGGTGTGGAAGGCCTCATGTCACCCATGCAGAGCATGCTGTGTTTCCTGTGTGCACTCCTCACTTGCATAGTGCCTACTGTGACAATGAATGCAAGGTGCATGCCACATTCTGCCTGCATACTCCTCCTGGGGATGTTGTTTCCACAGTCCTGATGTGATCCTGTGTTCCCCCCAGTGTGACAGGTGTCAGTACCCATGGATGTGTGTTTGTTCAGTGTACCTGTGCTGTGAGTGTCCAAAGGCCGTGTTCGTCCCCTGCACATTGGTGTGTGAGTTAGTCCCCTGTCATGTGGGTGAGTGCATATGGGGAGTGTTGCACACAAGCAGCATGAGGGATGGATATGGCCTGGCCATCGGATGTGAGCAGGGAGCAGTGCTGTGTGCATGCCGTGCTGAGCCAGCCCCACACCTGTGACACCCCCGTCTACTGGCACATGGGCAGAGTGAGGTGTGTACCCGCAGTTGGCAATGCCATGTGATTGTCCTGTACCTGTGTGTGTCTGTGTACTCTGCTGAGGTAGCATCAGTGTGCTGGGGCAGGTGACTGCTGTGAGGTGCTGTACATAATCCTGGTGTAGCCTGTGAGGCACAGTGTGATCCCTGGTCAGTGAGTGTGTGGTACCCCTCATGCCACCCGTGTGCTTCCACTGGCACGTAGTGCATTTGGCCTTCCACAGTGGATAATGTCCCTATGACAAAGGTGCAATTAGTTGCATGCATACCATGGCCTGTTCATAATGAGGATTGTTCTATATGTGTGTCTCTGTGTCTTTGCTCATGTGGATTAATGTATTCTCTCTTTTGCATCCTCACAGGTAGGCGCCATTGCCAAGGGGGAGATCTGGAGGGAAGCCGTCAGTGCCGTGAGGGGTACAGAGGGTCGGAGGCGGAGCCTGTCTCAGGTGAGGAAACGCTGGCAGGACATCCGGTGCTGGACGAGGAGGATTGCACGGCTCCTGCTGGGGGACTCACCTGAGAGCCGTAAGAACCGTGGCCGCCGTCGTCTGACCCACATCCAGAAGCGTGTGCTGGCGGTGGTCTTCCCCGATATGGACAGGCGCCTACAGGAGAGGCAGCAGCAGGAAGGGGGTAGGTACATGTGTGTCAGGTGTGTGTCCCCAGCCAATGTAAGTGTGCAGTTGCATGGATACACTGCCAGGGTTTGATTGTGCAGTGCGTCAACTTCTCCACAAAGTAGCACAGTGCTGTTCTCACTCCCTCCCTTCCCCTCCTTGCAATGTGTTCCCTGGTCTGTCGCCACTCTTGCACACGGTTATTTAGGCAGGCAGTTCATGCAGGTGCCCTATGCTATCAGCATCATGTGTGGGGGTGATGTGCCACAGGTATGGGGACCTTGCGTGTGCCATGGCCAATTTCAGTCATTGTGGTGTCCATGTCACTTGGCACTGATTGTGAATCACGACATAGGGGTGTGTCTCCAAAATGTACAGCCTTCCAGCATGCATGTCCAATTGTGTGCCCTCTGACATGATGTGCCTGAGTGGGAGGCCTGCTAAGTGCAGGGACGGTTGCTTAATTTGCAGTCATGTCCATCCTGGACCATGGAGGAGTGTGGGCACTACTGTGCCCTGGGGCACCTCTTCCTAGGTATCATGTGCGTCATCCAACAATATGGCCATTCACTGTGTCTTTGCCATGGGTTGCGTAGGGTGGCATTGTACCCTGGGCTCAACTGTTAGGACCTACAGGTTGCTACATGTGTCCACTGTACAGGGGGACCCATTTTGCTTGTGCATACTCATAGTGGGCATTACCTGTGTGTGTTGTTGAGACAATCTGATGATGTTTGCCTGTCAATGATGTGTGGACATGGCCACCAGGGGCTGTGTGTGTACAGTCATGAATTAGTGGAGGCCATGTGTTTCCATCCCAGAGTAAGAGGTGTACATACTTCCTCCGTCTCAATGAGATTGTCTCAGGTGTGGGTGGTTTGTGCGTACAAGGCCTACATGTCAGAAGCTTCATCCTCCTTGCTGGGTTTAGCCTGTGTGTGATGTTTGACTGGACATACGCTCAAGGTGCAGTGACCCTGTCATGTGTGGCCTGGTTTCATGTATTGCCTTTGCAGCATGCGGCAAGAGTAAATGGATATGATTCATGCTCATCCCTTTTTGACGACGCAGTGTGGTGCAGGTGCTGTGCACATTTGTCCCCAGAGGCTGACTCCTCTCTAAAATTTCAGGTGCAGTGATTTGCTGTTGTGTCATGATCTCCATTGTGTCTCAGTGGCATGGTGGGTAGAAAAACTGTGTGTTCCATGGCCTACATGTGTACATTGTTTTGTAGGTGTTACTCCTGTTGCTTTTCAGGCTATGCAATGTGACCTATGTATATTTGACTCATGTGACATAAGTGTACAGGTGTCTGATTTTCTCCTGTCTCTTCACCTTGCCCACAGCATCGCCGGGGGACACGGAAGGAGACACTAGCACGGACCGGGAGGAGAGATTGAGCACCAGTACCAGCAGTGCTGTCCTGTCTGGCACATGGAGTGGCACGGAGGCCGAAGGGAGTGAGGCGGAGGACCTGTTGACTGCCAACACAGACTATGACGCAGACGGGTCCGAGGCTGAGCTCCCAGAGGTGGCGGAGTCTGCCCCCCCAGCTGATGGCAGCCCTCCACATCCCCCCGCCACCTCAGGTTCCATCACCGGCCTCCCACATGCTCGTGGCCCTTCCCTCCGTGCTCGGTCCCCACATGTCTCCTTCCTGCCAGGCACCGCACCCCCTGCCCCTGTCACCACTGCTGCGGTGAGTGCGGAGTCTGTGGACATCCTGAGGCAGTTGCAGGTTGGTCAGACTGCGATGCTAAATGTCCTCCATGCCCACACCCAGGTGCTGACCCAGATGGAGGCATACATGGAGGGCATGTCGGCTGCGCAGTCTGACCAACGGCAGTTGCTGAGGTCCATAGACTCCACACTGACTGCAGCACTGGATCTCCTGCAGCGCTGCGTAACACCCCCTACCCCTGCCCCATCCACAATTCCCACTCCCGTGCCTGTCCCACGCACATCCAGACGTCAGCGTGCACGCACCCCAACAGACACAGGCACCACACCACCAGGGAAGGCGAAGCGCACACCTCCTGTCACGCACACACAGGGTGAGGAAGGCACACCCACTGGGTCGGGGGAGAAACGTAGAACACGCAGCCACAGTGGGAGTCCGCATTCCACACAACCCACTCCCTCCAAATCCACTCCCCTTAGCTCTCCTGGCCAACAGTCAGTGACAGCATCATCCACTGCGAGTGTGCCCCCCAGCCCCAGGATGACACCACCCCGCAAGCGGTGGAGGCGGGACCCGGCCAGGGGAGTTGAGTCCCCCACCCTGTCCACACCCTCCCCCAGTGGCGCTGCGACCCATCCCTTTGCCCCCCCCCCTCCTTGGGGCCTGTGGTTGGTTTGGGTACGGGGGAGTCGCTGGGGGAACTTGCCGACGTGTGCAGCGCCATTCTGTCCTCCACCTTTGGCGCTGGCACCCCCCCTGTGGCAGATTCATCCCTCCCTGCACCCACAACACCTACCCTTTCCCCTCCTGTCCCTGCGGTGCCTGTTTCCACCCTCCCCCCTGATGCCCCCTCTTCTGTGGATGAAATGGACTTGTGAACTGTGCAGGCAAGCTAGGGGACACACGTCCCGATGTGTACCCCCCCCCCCCGGACATTGCTGCTGGGCTGGCCCATGGCCCTTGTACATAGTGGACATTTTCTCTGATATATTTTCCTGCTGAATAAAGCCTTTTCTTTTTGTTTTGCACACTGATGCTTTCCTGAACTTGCTGTTGGTGCTGGTGCTCCCTGCGTTGGGGTGGTGATAATGTGTTAGGGGTCTGTGAAATGTTGGAGTGTGCTGCTCATGGGGTGTACCCTGCCATCTGCGTGCCATCACAAAGGTCTCTGCAAATGGTATTTGGTCATGTTTGCTCTCACTGTATGGTGACATTGTCCCAAGGTGTGTTCCATCCTCTGTGGCCCAGGCCATTTTTCCTGCAGGGTGTCTCCCAAATGCTGTGCTGTGCTGTGTCTACATTTCCTGGATGTGTGAGGGTTGCCTTTCAATATAGCCATGCTGGCTCAGCGATGGCTCCGCCTGCATCTGGGGTATCACCCTTGTAGGTCACTGAACTTGTTGATGGGGTATATTGTCCGATGTCTGGGCACTGCTGGGAGTGATAGGTACACACCCCTCCTGTGTCTGGGCACTGCTGGGAGTGATAGGCACACACCCCTCCTGTGTCTGGGCACTGCTGGGAGGACCCTGCACCCACCCCTCCTGTGTCTGGGCACTGCTGGGGGTGTTTTGCACACCCCATTCTTATAGCAGGTTCGGTGCGTACATGCACGGGTGGGGGTTGGGTGCGTACATACACGGGTGGGGGTTCGGTCCGTACATACACGGGTGGGGGTTCGGGGCGTACATACTCTGCTGGGGTGGGGGTTCGGTCCGTACATACACGGCTGGTGGTTCGGTGCGTACATACTCTGCTGGGGTGGGTGTTAGGTGCGTACATACACGGGTGGGGGTTTGGTGCGTACATACACGGCTGGTGGTTCGGTGCGTACATACACGGCTGGGGGGGGTTCGGGGGCGTACATACACGGGTGGGGGGGGTTCGGGGGCGTACATACACGGGTGGTGGTTTGGTGCGTACATACACGGCTGGGGTGGGGGTTCGGTCCGTACATACACGGGTGGGGGTTCGGGGCGTACATACTCTGCTGGGGTGGGGGTTCGGTCCGTACATACACGGGTGGTGGTTCGGTGCGTACATACACGGCTGGGGTGGGTGTTAGGTGCGTACATACACGGGTGGGAGTTTGGTGCGTACATACACGGCTGGTGGTTCGGTGCGTACATACTCTGCTGGGGTGGGTGTTAGGTGCGTACATACACGGGTGGGGGTTTGGTGCGTACATACACGGCTGGTGGTTCGGTGCGTACATACACGGCTGGGGGGGGTTCGGGGGCGTACATACACGGGTGGTGGTTTGGTGCGTACATACACGGCTGGGGTGGGGGTTCGGTCCGTACATACACGGGTGGGGGTTCGGGCGTACATACTCTGCTGGGGTGGGGGTTCGGTGCGTACATACACGGGTGGTGGTTCGGTGCGTACATACACGGCTGGGGTGGGGGTTTGGTGCGTACATACACGGCTGGTGTGGTGGTTTGGTGCGTACATACACGGGTGGGGGTTTGGTGCGTACATACACGGCTGGGGTGGGGGTTTGGTGCGTACATACACGGCTGGTGTGGTGGTTTGGTGCGTACATACACGGGTGGGGGTTTGGTGCGTACATACACGGGTGGGGGTTCGGGGCGTACATACTCTGCTGGGGTGGGGGTTCGGTCCGTACATACACGGGTGGTGGTTCGGTGCGTACATACACGGCTGGGGTGGGTGTTAGGTGCGTACATACACGGGTGGGGGTTTGGTGCGTACATACACGGCTGGGGGTTCGGGGCGTACATACCAGGGTGGGGTGGGGGTTCGGGGCGTACATACACGGGTGGCGCTTGGGTGCGTACATACACGGGTGGTGGTTCGGGGCGTACATACACGGGTGGGGGTTCGGGGCGTACATACACGAGTGGGGGTTCGGGGCGTACATGCACGGGTGGGGGTACGGGCCGTACTTCCACGGGTGGGGGTACGGTCCGTACATACCCCTGCCCACGCTCTGCGTGCCTGGGTACGGGCCGTACCCATGCCTTTGGTGGGTGGGTACGGTGCGTCCCACCATTGTTGCGGGGCCGTGGGGTCCGCACCGTACACAGGCCTTGGGGGCGTGGCTACGGGTCGTACCACGCGTACCCCTACATGACCCCAGCAATGCTGGTACGAGCTGTACCAAGGCCTTTCTGACGTGGGTACGGGCCGTACCGCTATTGTTGGAGTGACGTAGGGGGACGCGTGGTACGTTCCGTACCCACGCTCTTGCGGCCTGGGTAGGGTACGTACCGGTTCGCGTGACCATCCACTTCCGTTGTGGCGGACGCTTGCGTTGCTGGCCTCGCCCCCACCCCCTGGAAGTGACCAGGCCCTGATGGTCAGGTATGTCCAGGCCATGTGTGATTTGGTACCATGTGTTGGTGTTGTGTGTCCTGCCCCTGCCCCCCCCTTTGCCCCTGGTTGTTGTGCTGACCTTCTGCGGCGTCTGCGTCGGTTCCTGTACGCCAGGTGGACTGCTAGGAGGGCAGGGATGGCACGTAGGTTCGGGTCCATGTCTGTTCGTCGCGTCCAGCTGCTCCTTGCGTGTGTCGTCCTGATTTCCCGGCAGTTTTTGGCAGCCGGTAAATATTTTCCGTGCGGGATGACGTCGGTTCGAATCGTACTTCCTGGTTCGTGAAACGTAGGCTGGATGCGTACCGACGTCACGTCGGCTCCTTTCAGGATCGGAATTGTGTTTAGTTTCTGTTCGGTCGGTGTTTTGTTCGAATCGTACGGAAATGGTGTTTCCGTATGAATCGTACTTGCATTTTCGGATGGATTTCGCACCGGGTACGAGTCGGACGGAGAAAAGGCTCCGTCCGACGGTTCGTACCCGGTTTTTACCGGATCGGAATTGGCACCTGAATGTGACGATTCAGTCTATAGAGGGCAGTGAAGCCAACACCAAGTTAAGAGAGGATATGATTACACGCCTAAAAAAAGATGAAATGTCATAAAAAAGCATAAAACTTACAAGTTTCAACCTGATAAAAATGACTATGACCAAGATCAGATTTTTACATTTGCCCGTAATTTTTTTAATTTATTTTAGGATTTATAAAGCGCGTAGCTACCCGGGGGCGTCCCAGCGCTGATACTTAACCTGCCGGAACCAGGAGGGGAATTGAAGGGGGATGGTCATAGTCAGGATAAAGAGAAGAAGACGTTTAGGGGAATAACCAGGTTTTTAATCGCTTACGGAAGGATAACAGGTCCGTTTCCGTTCGGATGGACAGGGGGAGGGCGTTCCATAGCTTAGGGGCGTTAAATGAGAAGAGACGGCCTCCTGAGCGTGCTCTTCTTATTCTAGCATGGAAACACACATTGGTGGAAGAGGTGTTTTTATTACGGGAGGAACGGCGACAAACCGTACGCCCGAGAAACACGAATCCCAATCCCAAAAGAGGAGCAATGTCAAACGAAAAGAAAGAAGGAGAAGAAGGTGCCAAAACAAAAACAAACAACAAACTGAACAACAGGGGGTGGCGGCGCAAGTGACACAAGAACCCCGAAATGCCAACACCATTGTGAATCTTTCAGAAATGGTGTTAGACAAAGCCGAGCAACAACTATTGGCATTAGGACTCTCCTTCTGTCCCAAAAACAATTTTGACTATCCCCAAACTAAAGCCGATATTTATATGTTTATCAGGAAGCTCAAGTTACAGAAATACCATCATCACAGGGTGAACAAATCAGGGGAGTCAGGGACACCAACGGTTACCAACAATGTGCAAAGTAATCTTGTGGCTTCAGACGTAAACAAGCTTTGTAACTTACATTTTCTTGATTAGGACTCCAATATGAACGAGCAGAGTTCCACTCAAATAACTATGGATAAAGAATCGATTAATATCAGCGCCATTCCAAAAACGGGATTCAAACCCAAATCAACGTTTATTCCCGTTATGCCAAAGGACTCTGTCGACACCTTCCATGAGATTGTAACAGCTGAGGTAAAAAAACTGAACTTTAAGACCCAAAGGGAGGTGAGGATCCGGAATAAACACCAATTAAAATATCATCAACTAATAAAAAAATTACGGGACAATGATTCCATAGTTGTACGTGGCTCGGACAAAGGCGGAAATGTAGTCATTTGGCCTCTTAAACAATATCAAGAGGAGGCCTCTCGCCAACTATCGGATTGAGAATGTTACAGGATAAGTAATCGACAAGTAATAAGGACAGTACAAAATCAACTAGACTAAAAGATTTCAGCTTGGAAAAGCATGGGGCTCATTAATCAAGATAATTTTTTAAATGACTATCCAATATTGCCGATAATGTATTTAATACCGAAGGTACATAAAAACATTGCCTGCCCACCGGGAAGACCAATACTTTCAGCCAAGCAGGGATTGTTGAAAAACGTTTCTGTGTATATAGATTCATTTTTACAAGAGCACGCGAGGAGCCTTCCATCATTCGTCCAGGATACCACAGACGTTTTGAAGCAAATACAAGAGTTTGAATGGTGCAGTGACTTTCTTCTTATTGCATTAGATGTATCCAATTTGTACACATCAATTCAACATGAGGATGTTTTAAGAGCTCTGCGTTACTATTTGGGTACTAGACCCATGGAATTTTCTACACACAATAAGTCGCTTATTGACCTAACAAAATTCTGTCTGGAAAATAACTATTTTGGTGCCGATTCCAATCCTGTAAATCCCGGGTACGAATGGTCGTACGGAGCGTATTCTCCGTACGACTCGTACCCGGGAAATCCACCTTACAAACCAGCAAGTACGATTCGTACAGAAATACCATTTCTGTACGAATCGTACAAAACTACGTACGGCAAAAAAATACCAACTATTCTGATCCGGGACAGCGCGTATGTGACGTCCGTACGGAGTCAGGCAGCGTTTTACGGACCAGCAAGTACGATTCGTGCCTACGTCACTCCGCACGGCTTATTTTTTACGGCAGCCAAAAACTCCCGGGAAATTGAGTACGATGCGAATAAGGAGCCCCGGTACGCGACGGACAGCCATGGACCCCATCCTACGTGTCATCCCGGCCCTCCTAGCCTACGACTTGGTGCACCGAAACCCCAGTGCATGCCGCATAAGGTCAGAACAACACCCAGGGGCAAAGGGGGGGCGAGGGGCAGGTAACATAACCCCTACCCAATTGAAAACTACTCTATTCTGTACATACATTAACCTCCAGGGTCTGGTCACTTCGGGGGGGCGTGTCCAACAATCCCTGCGTCCCGCAACGGAAGTGGACGTGGACGCGTACCCCTACATCACCACTAGATTATTGATATGCACCGTACCCACACATCCATAGCGTGGGTACGGACCGTATCACTATTGTAGTGGTGACGTAGGAGTACGCGTGGTACGGGCCGTACACATGCTCTCAGAGCGTGTGTATGGCCCGTACCACGCGTAATCCTAGTCACCACTACAATAGTGATACGCACCGTACCCACACATCGATAGCGTGGGTACGGTCCGTATCACTATTGTAGTGGTGACTTAGGAGTACGCGTGGTACGGGCCGTACACACGCTCTCAGAGCGGGTGTACGGCCCGTACCACGCGTACTCCTACGTCACCACTACAATAGTGATACACACCATACCCACACATCCATAGCGTGGGTACGGTCCGTATCACTATTGTAGTGGTGACTTAGGAGTACGCGTGGTACGGGCCGTACACTCGCTCTCAGAGCGGGTGTACGGCCCGTACCACTATTGGATTGGGTCCTCAGGGGTACGCGGGGTACGGTCCGTACACACCCTCTGAATGCGGGGGTACGGTCCGTATCACACGTACCCCTACGGCACCAGTACACTTGGGATACAAGGCGTACACATGCCACGAATGGTGTTGTATGGCCTGGTGCAGCATGTCACCATTATATTGGTGTGTGTGGAGGTCAAGGAGAGCAGTGTACAGCACCAAGGGGGTGGGTGGGTGGGTGTGTGGCTGCATAGGATTCCCAGCAGTGGCCAGAGACATGGGGGTGGGTGCACATCACTACCAGCAGTGGACAGACATATATGGGTGGGTGCACATCACTACCAGCAGTGGACAGAGACATGGGGGTGGGTGCATATCACTACTAGCAGTGGACAGACATATATGGGTGGGTGTATATGACTCCCAGCAGTGGACAGACATGTGAGGGGTGGGTGTATGTGACTCCCAGCAGTGGCCTGCAATATGAGGGGTGGGTGCAGAGGACTCCCAGAAGTGGACAGACATATATGGGTGGGTGCACCTCACTCCCAGCAGTGGACAGACATATATGGGTGGGTGCAGAGGACTCCCAGCAGTGGACAGACATATATGGGTGGGTGTAAATGACTCCCAGCAGTGGCCTGCAATATGAGGGGTGGGTGCAGAGGACTTCCAGCAGTGGACCGACATATGTGGGTGGGTGTATATGACTCCCAGCAGTGGCCTGCAATATGAGGGGTGGGTGCAGAGGACTCCCAGCAGTGGACAGACATATGTGGGTGGGTAAACATCACTACCAGCAGTGGACAGAGACATGGGGGTGGGTGCATATCACTACCAGCAGTGGACAGACATATATGGGTGGGTGTATATGACTCCCAGAAGTGGAGAGACATATATGGGTGGGTGTATATGACTCCCAGCAGTGGCCTGCAATATGAGGGGTGGGTGCAGAGGACTTCCAGCAGTGGACAGACATATGTGGGTGGGTGTATATGACTCCCAGCAGTGGGCTGCAATATGAGGGGTGGGTGCAGAGGACAGACAGATGTGGGTGGGTGCACATCACTACCAGCAGTGGACAGAGACATGGGGGTGGGTGCAAAGGACTCCCAGCAGTGGACATTGACATGGGTGTGTGTACATCATTAGCATATGCCCACGACTCCATGGGTGTATGTACGCATCCCTGAGTTTTGACTATGATGATAGTGCCATAACAACACATCACTGACAGCAGTGTCCCACTCCCAGGAGAATGTCTGTCTTTCCCCCACTGCATGACACACCACATGTGGGTGTGAGGACAAATGACACATGCATACCCACCCCTGGCAGATGCAGCACAATACACACACTGAGATCATGCCACAAGACTGAATAGTCATGTCACTGCCTACTAAAGTAAGAGAGCCAAAGGGAACACACATTGTCACGCACATCCCAGGAATGATAGGAATGTACAGGTGCTGGGCCAGCCACCAAGATGTCGTCTCTCATGGAAGGAATAGGGTGGAGTTTCCACAGATACAATGCCCACAATTGTGAGTCACGTGCCCAAATACCCAGCAGAACAAGTACCAGATGTGTGCTAGGCCTGGATTACACACATGCATAGTGCTGAAAAGGGAGGATTTCCACATGAAGGCATTTCAACATACTCAATACACAAGAACAGTGACTAGCAAGGATGGCACAGACGATGCAGCCGGAGACATTGCTGAGCGGCATTGCCATAGTTGAAGGGATCCGTCACCAACAAAGGAAATGTAGACACAGGTTAGCACAACAATTGGGCAACTCTTTGCAGGGAAGATGTCAGGTGCCACAGAGGAAGGAACACTCCTTGGGACAATGTCTCAAAACCATCATAACACACACTACAAATGATACTTGGCAGAGACCTTATGATGGCACGCAGATACCATGGTCACCCTCATCACCATCAGACTCGAACATTTCTCAGAACAATAACACATTACCACAACCCCAACTCCTGGAGCCTCAGCACCAACATCAATACCTGAAATGCAATAGTGTTCAAATGAAAAATAAAATGCTTTATTCAGCATTAAACAAAATGAAGTAATAAGACTATATACAAAGGCCAATGGCCAGTCCATCATATAAGTCCTTGGGGGGACACTGGGGCACATGTCTCCCCTAGCTTGCCTGCACACTGGAACCCTCAGGTCCGTCGACCGGGGGGGGGGTGGCATCATGTGGGGAAGGACCAGGCACCGCAGGGACAGGAGGGGGAAGGGTAGGTGGGGTGGGTGCAGGGTTGGACGTGTCCACCACAGGTGGTGGGGCAGCGCCAAAGGTGGTGGTTAGCTCGGCACTGCACACTTCTGCAAGGGCGGACAGAGTAAGCCCTGCCCCGGAAGAAACCCCAGGGATAATGGAGGGGGGGCGCAGGGATGCGTTTCAGTGCTCCTGGGGGAGGGGGTGGACATGGGGGTGGACTCAACTCCCCTGCCCGGGGACTTCCTTGACCGCTTGCGGGGTGGTGACACAGTGGGGGCATGGAAGCCAAGGGGAGTGCTGGTGGAGGGACTGGGTTGTGAGGCATGCGTACTCAGACTGTGGCTGCATGTATGGCTTTGTGCCCCAGACCCGGTGGGTGTGCCTATCTCCCCCTGAGTGTGCGTGTCAGGATGTGTGCGCTTGCCCTTTCTTGGTGGTGTGTTGGATGTGTCTGGTGTGGTGCGTGTGTGGAAAGGTCTGTGTGTGCATGGGACAGGTATAGGAGAGGGAATTGTGGATGGGGCTTGGGAAGGGGGGGGACGAAGCGCTGCAGGAGAGACACTGCTACCGTCAGTGAAGAGTCCATGGACTGCAGAAACCGGCGTTGCTCAGACATCGCTGATGACATGCCCTCCATGTACGGCACCATCTGTGTCAGCAGTCTGGTGTGGCCATGGAGGACATTCAGCATCGATGCCTGGCCAACCTGCAACTGCCGCTGTATGTCCACAGACTCAGCACTGAGGGCAGCAAGGGTGACAGCGGCAGGGGGTGCGGTGCCTGGACCGAAGGAGACATGGTGGTGGTCAGCACGGACAGAAGGGACCGGAGCAACTGGGAGGGCGGTGATGGGAATGGAGGAGGCGGGACCAGATGTTGGGCTGCTGCAAGGTGTAGTGGCAGCCTCCGCCCCCTCGATGAGGTCAGCCTCGGACCCATCTGCGTCGTAGTTGATGTCGCCACCAGACAGGTCCTCTGACTGACTTCCCTCACCCTCTGTGCCACTGGCTCCCGATGAGTCGCCAGCACTGGTGCCACTGGTGCTGGGTCCCTCCTCAAGGTCCGTGCTGGTGTCTCCCTCGGTTACCGTTGATGAAGCTGTGGGCAAGGTGAAGATACAGAAAAACATCAGTCACCTGTATACATCTGACACATGAGTACCAAAACAATAGGTCACAGTGCATATCAGGCAATGCTTAATGAGTAACAGCTAGATTACTCCGCACATATGTAAGCCCTGTACTCCCCAGTTGGTAGACCCACCATGACACTTGGACACAAGGAAAAATAGGACACACCATCCCAAAACTAGACTGAGAAATATACTGAGAAGCTAGTGATTGGGAACAGGTGAGCACAGCAATACAATGAAGTCATGCCACCTCTTGTTTACGCTGAAAGAAACACGAGTGGTGCATCCAAGGCAAACTAACACACCTCAATACTAAAGGTGTCGCCACACTCAGAGACTTGTAAGTAATTTCAAACAGTAACCCCAAAAACTTTAGTCCCTTGGGAATAACAATACTTCACACAATCGACATGTCAATAATGTGGTAATGTTCCATCTTGTGAACAGAACACACATGTGCCTGTATAAAAGATGTCTCCAAAGGAGGTGCACACCAAACTACATTTACCCAGTCATTGAAGAAGCTGGCAGCCTTATCCACAGGACCCACTGTCCAAAAGAAATGGTGTTTCAGAAAGTACATATACATGGGCCCACAGAGGTCCTGATGACTTGACACTCGTAAGTTGGTATCACCAACAACCAAGCACTTACCCAAATTCCACAACACTCTGTGAACAAGTATATGTATAATCAGCTAAACAGTCTGATGAGAACAGTGGCTTCTTTTAAAAAGTGCCAGTGTGTTCCATGAAAGTGTAAAGGTGGTTTGTTGTGCACTTCCTTGGGAGACATCTGTCATGCATGCACATTATTGTTCTTCACACAAAAACATCAAACTAAAGCATTGAAAACTGGAAGACATGTTGACAAGTGTAGTGAGTGCCAAGGTACAAGACTCTTTTGACTAACAACTTTAATTATGCCAGTTGTCACATGGCCATCCGTTCCCTGATGACACAGTTGGCAACACATCTGACCCACTGCCTGTCATGTGGAGTGGCACACATGTTCAAACACAGGACAATGCAAAAGCTGCGGGGCTTGCAATTGGGTCGTAAAAAGGCACACCTGCACTGAGCAGACACCCTCATGGCAAGCCAGAATGTCCACACAGATGTCAGCACACAAAGACAAAACTACGTAGCATCTGGAACACACACTGGTGCCAAAAATGTATGACCAGGAATCAATTATTTAAACTATTGACACATGCTGCAATGCACAAACATTAAACACTGCACAACATGACTGGGTCACTGCACGTTGAGTCTCTGTCAAGACAATTATTGCACACAGGTCAGAGCTGGCAAGGAGACATAAGGTTTGGCCATGTAGGCCTCGCCCGCACAAACCCCCCATACCTGAGACAATGTGATTGAGACAGATCAAGAACTGACACCTCTTAATCAGTGTTTTCTAAACTTTGCTCAAATTTTCCCAAAAGTTACTCAACATCACCTCGTGAGGCTGCCAACACATATATGTGACAAACAACCATCAACAGATAGTTGTGAATAGCCACACAGGCACTGCCCAGTGTGAGTATGCACAAGCCAAATGGGGTCTCCCTGTCCAGTGAACACATGTAGCACACTTTGGATAAATAATGATAAGGCCAGGGAACAATGCCACAGAGGCAAACCAATGCTGAACACACAGAGAATGGGCACAGTGTTGGATGACACACCTGATTACGAGGCAAGGGTGTCTCAGGGGACTGTAGTGTGCACACTGCTCCTTGTTCCTGGAATGATCTGACTGTAACATGAGCAACCGTCCTGGCACCATGCATATCTCCCACTCATGCACATCATGTCTGAGGCCACTACATCGGTCATGCATGCTGCAAGTGTGTTCAATGGAAACCTCACACTCCTATGGTGAGACTCATCATCAGTGCAAACCAATATGGACCCCCAACTGAGTGAAGAGGACAGGGCACAGGCAAGATACCAACACATGTCACAGACCACCCTCACACATGATGCATAAAGCAATGTGCACTTGGATTAACTGGCAGCCCAGATGACCATGTGCAATAGTGATTACACACAGACCAGGGTACACATGTCAAGGAGGGGAAGGGATGAATAAGAGCACCGTTTGACTTTGGGGAACAGAATATGCACTGCACATATGAACCCTGGCAGTGTGTCCAGGCGACAGAGCACTTCAAAAGGCTGGTGACACACAACACAACAAACACACATGTACCTACCCCCTCCTTGCTGCTGTAACTCCTGGAACCGCCTATCCAGGTCAGGGAAGACCACCGCCAGGACACGCTGCATGTGGGGGGGTCATGCGTCAGCACCCGCCGTGTTTGCGTGGAGGTGATAGTTTCAGCTTGACCTGGGCGATCCGCCGGGTCCAGCACCGGATGTCCTGCCAGCATTTCCGGACTTGGGCCAGGCGCCGCCTGCGATCCCCCGCGGTCCTCGCGGCCCTGACGATCCTCTTCCAGATGACCCCCTTCTCGTAGGCAGTTACCTGTGAGGATGACAAAGTGAGACAACATCACTACACATGCTCCATGTCACAGAGACACACATTTGAACATCTTTGACATGTTGGACAGGGCATCAGATGCTGCCAATGAATTTATTATTTCTCATATGTCCATTGGCCTCTGTGGAATCCCCAATGCACTACATGCCATTGAAAGTACACAGGTGGCAGGAGGGGTGCCACACACTCCCTGATCATGGCACACACTGTGCATCACAGGCAACACCAGGCTGATGGACAGCACCTTTAAGCAGTTATGTGCCCTAGGCCACTGACGCAACCTCAGCAGAGTACACAGACACACACAGGCACAGAACAATCACCTGCCATTGGCAACAGCGGATACATACATCACTCTGCACATGTGCCACTTGCCTGTGGGGTGTCCCAGGTGTCGGGCTACCTCATCAAGTCAGACACACAGCACGGCTTACTTCTCACATCAGATGGTTAAAGCTGTTGCCGCCTCCATAAAGCTATGGTGCAACACTTCACATACACACTCACCCACATGACAAGGAACATTCACACACATCAATGTCCATGGGGCGTACACATCACTTAGACACTCTCACCACAGCTCCACTCAACTCACACACATCTGTGGGTACAGTCACCTGTCACACCGGGGGGACCACTGAATCACCTCAGGACAATAGACAAAATAGGGAACAAAGGATTTGCCAGGCTGAATGTGTCATGCACTATGCAGTGAATGTCACAGTAAGCACAATGCAAGTGAGGAGTGCACACCTGAACTACATCATGCTCAGCATGAGAGACATAAGCCTATCCCCCCCTGGGACCCACTGTAAACAACATTGCATGTCTGTCACACCTGCACACAATGGCAGAAGTGACAGTCACAAAAAAGGTGCACAGTCAAAGGTAATGGAGTCAGCACTCACCTGTTGCCCTGGTCTCCCATACAGGCTGGGGTACTGTGGGAGGAGCACATCCAGCAGGGCCTCATTCTCCTCCAGGGTGAATGGCTGTGCCCTCTCCACAGTCCTTGACATGGTGCCAGAGCAAACACACACAGCAGCAGTGGTCGACAGGAAAGTTGTGCAGGCAAGTGCCCTCTCATGGGTTCAGACTCACTTATATCTGTCTTGCCGGGTGCTTTCATTTACAGGAGTACAGAGTGATTGGTCAGACTCATTTGCATCCTACGTTTCCTCCAATCCCTTTAAATATACACCAATGACAGGATTTTGCATGGTTCGAAATTTGAGCATCATAGCAAGGCAAACACCACTTTGCAACATTGTAATTTTTGGCCCAACTGACTTTTCCATCCCACATGATGTGCACATTGCAACAGAAATTTTGGTAACCATGACAACCTGCATGCATTTTGGGCCCAATACTTCTCCACTATGTATTTTTTGAGTCAAAAACACAAGTACGGTGCGTGTGTGTGTACGGAGCGTACACACACACGTACTCCTAAGGCACTACTCCTATAGTGATACGGACCGTACACAAGCTCTCAGAGCGTGTGTACGGTGCGTTTCACACGCTTACACTGGTGATAGGATGCGCACACGAAAGGAATGGAGGTATCAGACTCGCACAAGGCTGTACATCAAGTCATTGTCATTGCAGACGTTCGTGTGCATGGCCTAGGTGTGTCAGGCAGTGAAATTGCACATGTCTCCTCATGTAGTTGCACAATTGATGAGTGATGACCTGTGTACACATGTCATGTGTGATGGGGCACTGTGTGGCACACTTCCCCTTCACACTTTGCACATGTGTGCCTGTACTCCACACCTGTCACGCACAGCATCACTGGCATGGCACAGTCACCACCACCCGCAACTGTCCCCTAATGCCATGGACAGGGACACTACCAACTGACATTTCACGATCAGCGTGCCCCGATGTGACTATGTCATGTGTGTGTCGTGTTCCCATGTGCTTGCTGTTAGTGTTCTGTCAACTACATCTGCTGTTGCTGCATCCAACATGTGTCTGTGTGGAGATGGGCATGGCACACATCTACGCACACCATGCCAGATGTGGATTCCCACGTAAGCATGGTCTGTATGCATTGGACATGACATTTTCACATGAGGACATATCTGCGTCGCATCAATGCCTGTGGTTTCTGTTTTCACGTGTACCCCTTCATTGCAATGTGTTGGATCTGTACATTTGACATTCCATGTGACCTGTGCGTCGAGCTTGCCGTTGGCTGTCTGTATGAGATGTCATCCTTTAAATGCAGCTATGTAGATGTATGTCACTCCTGTGATGTCTCTGGCTGTTCACTCAGACTGGCCCCTAGCTCGTTTCAGGGCATGTCATGTCGATTTGCCAATCAAGGGATGTATCTAGGTTTTTGTAGGAGTCTCACCAAGCTGGCATACGTGTCCTGGATGTATCGCACAGACCAGACTCTGTTTTCATCTGATGTGTAGTAGCAGTTTAGCATGTGCTCTGTTCATTGACATTGATGATGTCATGCTCAAAATCTTCGGTATTCAATTCAATTTTCTGCAGGGCACCGCCTGTCCCCCGACCAATGCCAGACTTGGGTGCCATGAGGGAACGTGACTGCATCCGAAAGTACAGATTCACACCACAGTTGATTGGGGACTTGACCGCCAAGCTGGAACCACACCTCCAACCGCGACACAGGTATCCCACTGCGCTGACCCCCAAGATGAAGGTGATGGCAGCCTTACATTTTTTTGCCACCGGTACGTTTCAATTCACCAAAGCTGATGTTGGTGGCATGTCCCAGACAATGTTCAGCCGTGTCCTGCGTGATGTTTTGGCAGCCATGTTGGTGCACCTTGATGAATTCATCCATTTCCCTACTCCTGAGGAGTTGACAGGTGTCAAGGGTGATTTCTATGCCCTCGGAAGGATGCCCCATGTCATTGGGTCCATTGATGGGACACATGTAGCTTTGGTACCACCACAGGCACAGGAGGTAGCCTATCGCAACCGTAAACATTACCACTCTATTAATGCCCTTGTGGTGTGTCTTGCTAACATGCTGATTTCCCATGTCTGTGCACGGTTTCCAGGGTCAGCACACAATGCCTACATCATGAGGCGTAGCAGGGTACCACAAATGATGCTGCAGCTGCACAACGAACGAGCATGTCTTGTTGGTGGGTATACTCTGTTTGGCCTGTGTGTTGCGGTATCTTTTGCGCTTACGGCATCTGAGGAACTTCGATTTCCGATCGCGATCGAATCGACCCGCCATTTTGTGCTCCGCCACCATTTTGTGTTGCCATCACTCAGGCAGCACGGCGAACAAAGTCTATTCTGCTTTTTCTGCAGCTTTGTGTTAAAAAACAGCCTTTCTGCCTCTATTTACAAAGCTGGTGTTAGGACTGGCCGAGTACACTAATCCCGTCTGGTTTTCTAATCCCCATCTCAACTATCTGTTGGTTCACACTATTCTTTTCTGACTTTATCTTATCGTCTGGCCTTCACTGTCTTCTGCTAGCATTCTCTCGTTTCACAACTGTCCTCCAATACACACAAACGTATCTCGCCACCTGCAAGTTAATTACGAATCCGTTAATAAATTAGATTGAGGGAGGGGTGACAAACATAGTTGGAGGAGAGGTTTCTTCGAGTCATCTGACACTTTTGTTTTCCAATCGCTCCTATTGGTTCTGTCATGTTTTCCAACTTTCCTTATTGGCTCTTTCTTGTATGTTCTGGGAGTGTATTTGGTTAATGCATATGTTACCTATATAGTATATAAGTTTGTGCGCCACAGAGTGAAGTGGCAGTCTCCTGAGAACCTACCTTGTGTACTTCTGGGATAACTGTACTAGCTGCAGCTAATAAAATCTGATCTTCTAACGAAGAAAGATGGTGTTCTAAAATGGCCAGAAAATGGTAGTTTCGACTCTGATGTGTTAGACAATTTAGAAGCAGTCTTATTCAAAAGAAAAGCCCGGCCGGCAATGTTTGACTCTTTCCGCCTTTGGCGTAAGGAAGCCAAACAGAAAGAAATTAAGCAAGCAAAACGAGATAGGAAAGCACAGGGTATGACAATTATACAGGCTGCCCAACAGTTTAAAGACGATGAAATTGATAATGTGACTGAAATTTCAGAAAGACAGCATCGCATGGCGATAGATAAATGCTATCCGGTGTTGCCTGTTTCCCCTTCCGATAATAAGAAAGTAATAGAAGAAGATCCCCTAATGTCCCATTTATTGAGGTTGCCTCCGCCCTATGCACAAAGTGCCAATGCACCCCAAATGTTACAGCCTGTTCACCCACCAGCGGTACCTCCGCCTGTTCCGGCTCTTCCGCATTTGCCTCCTCCAGTATTACCGCCCTTGCCGGTTTTACCATTAACTTCGACTTCTTTGCCCTCATCTCCTGATCTTGGATCTCCTTTGCCTTCTGCTCCTCCTGCAATAATCGGTTCTCCTCCTGTCAGTTCTCCTAATACTTTGTCTCCAATTCTTATGTCTAATTCTCCGTCTGTGCGTAAGTGTCTCACAGACACTGTCACTGGTATTTTATCTCCTTTCTTCAAAGCTTTAAATATGTCTCCGGCTTTTGCTCGAAGACAGTCTCGTAGTCAGTTCCCAGATTTTGAAGAACGAGAAAGATTAGACTCTCTTGCACGTAAATGGATCAAAAAGGGTCCACAATACAGTGTGCTTGATATCAGGCCTACTTTCTCGCAATGGAATGCGCCTACACAAAGATATGTTTTTAATGCAATGTGCGATACTCTCATTAAAGAATGGGAAGATGTGAATTCGAGTCCATTCCCACAAGATCTGTTAGATGTTCAGACTGATTTTGATAAAGGACTTGTTGTGGGTTCTAAGGTTGAGAAAGCTGTAAGGACACTTATTTCTTATAGATCCTTATTGTTCTCTCAGGCTTTCCTTGATTCTGATCTGTCAGTTAAACTAACACTGAAAAATTATCCCATGAGAGAGGTTCCTCCAGTATGGAAAGAAGAGGTTGCAGCAGCAGGTGCTAATCCACTTATTCCCACTCATTTTCAACGTATATGGGTACATGTCCCCTGGAAGAGATCTGAAGTTTTGGCCCTTAAACAGACTCTACCGGATCCTTGTAAAAACCCTGCGGGTTATTACAAAGAATTATCACAGACAGTTGACGCCTGCATCATGAACCTAGCTGATATTGATATGCTAATGGGAAATGTAGTTCCACAGACAATATGGGCTAAGATTCGTAGAGAGGATCACGCGCAGGAACTAGGTGCTACTTGGGATGTTATAACTACCACTGATAGAGACCAAGTGGGTGGTGCAAAGCCTGATGCTTTGATTTCGGAACTCCCTGGTAGGATTATTACATTAATGAAAACTATGATGCCTGCATTGAGAGTTAATTGGGATAAACTAGCAGCATGCAAACAAAAGAAAGATGAAAGTGTCTCTGATTTCTTTACTCGTTTCGAGGAAACATTTATTGATCACAGTGGTCAAGACATGGCTACAGAGGGTGGACAGTGATTATTTGTGGACACATTCGTATTCAATTTGCTTCCCGAGCTGTCACATAAATTGAAAGATTCTGAAAGTTCATGGGCTGTTTCTTCTTCTGCCCAGATATTGGCTACTGCACAATATTACGAAAATAGAGATAAAGAAGAAAAAGAAAAGCAAGAGAAAAAGACGAAAGAATTAAAAACGAAGGTTCTCTTGCAACAAGCTTATCCTCCTCGTTATGTCCAGCCTCAGTCTCAACAGCCTCCGCAGTTTCAGAGGTTGTATCAAAAGCCTGAGCCATACACTCCGCGACCTTTGTTAGGACCTAATCAATGTGCCTATTGTAGAGAAGAAGGCCATTTTAAGAATAGTTGTCCAGTTTTATTGCAGCGCAATGGAGCATTATCTGCTCCACGAGGTCGTGCTGGCCTACAGTCAGCAAACAGAGGTAGAGGTCGGGGTGTGTTGACTCAAGAACAAAGTGCCCTTCCTTCTCCCAATTCCATGATCTACTTCGATCAGCAGAATGTCAGGTCTACTCAGTATTACAATGAAGACCATTATATTGAAAACGGAAATGAAAGTCTTCATGCCAACTAGGACAGCCATGGACAAAGTAAAGGAGTTGTGTCGGTTCCAGTAGATCAGAATGGACCTTATGTTAACGTCACTACAATGGGTGTTTTAGAGCCATTTCTTCTAGATACTGGGGCGATGAGAAGCTCTATCATTCATTCGAAACTCCCTGGGGCACCTTTGTCTGGCTTAACAAATGTTTCTGTAGGATTTTCTGGCGCCCCTGTTCGCAATTCAGTTTCTTGCCCTTTGCCTATTTCAATTGGTCCTTACGATTTGGAAGCTCCACTTCTGTTAACGAATGGTTGTGGTGAAAATCTGTTGGGTCTAGACCTATTGAAAAGAATGCATGCTACGATATATTGTTCTCCTTCTGGTGTAGATCTTACTTTAGGACAGAAATTGATTTCCCCAATGTATTTGTCCAAAGATCAGTTTCCACCTGAATTGTTTTCTCTTCCAGCAATGCTTTGGGCCACGGGCCGAATGATGTAGGCTGTCTTGAGATTCCACCCTATGTTGTCACCCTCAAGCCCAATGTTGAATTGCCGCGCATTACGCAGTATGGAATTTCTACTGAAGGTCAAAAAGCGCTTTTGGAAATCATTCATGATTTGATTCAGAAGGGTGTGGTTGAAGAAACAAGAGGTAACACATGCAATAGTCCTATTCTTCCTGTCCTTAAACGTACTGATCCTTCTCAACCAGCTGTATATCGTTTCGTAATTGATCTGCGGGAGGTAAACAAAATTGTTGTACCACAATTTCCTGTTGTTCCAGATGGTTCAGTGACTAAATATCGAGGGACAAAATATCGACTACACAAAAAATCGACACTAAAATATCGAGGGACAGAATATCGACTCCCTATCTACAAACAGGTAAGTACTAAAATATCGATTCCAAAATATAGACTGTCAAAATATAGTTAGCCAAAATATCGATTTTTTTAAATGTATTAAAAATAATATAAAATTAATTAAATATTAAAAACGATTAAATAAAACATACATAATATAATATAACGTAGCTTAAAATGTAAACATAATATAAGTAATTTAAAAAAGTCGAGATTTTGTTGGATACTGAGAGCGTAAAAATTACTATTCCCACTCCAGTGAGTGCAACAGTAGGGAAAGCGTTGGATAGCGTAGGGGTAAAAATTACTATTCCCACTCCAGTGAGTGCAACAGTAGGGAAAACGTTGGATAGCGGGAGGGTAACAATTACTATTCCCACTCCAAAGAGTGCAACACTAGGGAAAGCGTTGGATAGCGCAGGGGTAAAAATTACTATTCCCACTCCAGTGAGTGCAACAGTAGGGAAAGCGTTGGATACTGAGAGCGTAAAAATTACTATTCCCACTCCAGTGAGTGCAACAGTAGGGAAAGTGTTGGATAGCGTAGGGGTAAAAATTACTATTCCCACTCCAGTGAGTGCAACAGTAGGGAAAACATTGGATAGCGTAGGGGTAAAAATTACTATTCCAACTCCAAACAGTGCAACAGTAGGGAAAGCGTTGGATAGCGTAGAGGTAAAAACTTACTATTCCCACTCCAGAGAGTGCAACAGTAGGGAAAGCGTTGGATAGCGGGAGGGTAACAATTACTATTCCCACTCCAGAGAGTGCAACACTAGGGAAAGCGTTGGATAGCGCAGGGGTAAAAATTACTATTCCCACTCCAGTGAGTGCAACAGTAGGGAAAGCGTTGGATAGTGGGAGGGTAACAATTACTATTCCCACTCCAGAGAGTGCAACAGTAGGGAAAGTGTTGGATAGCGGGAGGGTAACAATTACTATTCCCACTGCAGAGAGTGCAACAGCAGGGAAAGGGTTGGATAGCGTAGGGGTAAAAATGACTATTCCCACTCCAGAGAGTGCAACAGTAGAGAAAGCGTTGGATAGCGTAGGGGTAAAAATTACTATTCCCACTCTAGTGAGTGCAACAGTAGGGAAAACGTTGGATAGCGTAGGGGTAAAAATTACTATTCCAACTCCAAACAGTGCAACAGTAGGGAAAGCGTTGGATAGCGTAGAGGTAAAAATTACTATTCCCACTCCAGAGAGTGCAAAAGTAGGGAAAGTAATGATTTAAATTAAATATAAGATGACATTAATTATCAATACTGATAAAAAGTTAATTAAAAATAATTACCAATTAATAACAATTAATTACCATTTTAAAATATTAATTATCAATTGATAAAAATGTATTACCAATTAATAATCATTAATTACCAATTACAAATTAATTATCAATTATCAATACACATAAATAAAAAAATTAATATTTACTTTATTACAATTAATTTACTTCCCACCCAATTCCCCTACAAACCCACAACCCACTCCCATTTATAAAAAATACAATTCACATTATTATCAATTAATCAATTAATAAAAATATTTTTGCAAATAATAAAAATTATTTAGCAATTCATACAAATTATTTACCCATTAATACAAATGTATTACCAATTGTTAATTAATTATCAATTAATTATCAATACACATAAATAACAAATTAATTATTTACTTTATTACAATTAATTTACTTCCCACCCAATTCCCCTACAAACCCACAACCCGCTCCTATTAATAACAAATACAATTAACATAATTATCAATTAATCAATTAATATAAATTAATTAACAATTAATAAAAATAAATTACCAATTAATAATTAACTATCAATTAATTAATTATCAAAACATATAAATATAATTAACATTTAATTAACCATAATTAAATTACTTCCCACCCTATTCCCCTATAAACCCACAACCCGCTCCGGAATTAAATTACGCAATAATTAAATTACATAACATTCAATTGTTTAAATAAATTAAACATACATTACAACAATAATACATCATTTTAACACATATACTACCATACATAACACAAAAAAAAAATTCGATATTATGGTAATCTATATTTTAAAATTCGATATTATGGTATTCAATATTTTTAAGGTCTATATTTTGGTAATCGATATTTTGTACCCCAATTTCGATATTCTGACCTATCTATATTTTGTAGAGTCGATATTCTGTCCACTCTATATTTTAACTTCGATATTCTGGGCAGTCGATATTTTGGAATCGATATTTTATTGATCTAAAGAATGCCTTCTTTAGTATTCCCATTGCAGAAGAGAGTAGGGAAATTTTCGGTTTCTCTTTTGGAGGCCGAAGATTCTGGTTTAAGCGCGCATCTCAGGGCTATTGTGAAAGTCCCTCTATTTACAGCCAAGCTTTAAAATGTCATCTTGATACTTTTCATTTGCCGTCTGGTGCAGCTCTTATCCAATATATGGATGACTTATTAGTCGCTGCAGATTCAGAAGAAATTTGCAAAAATGTCACTGTTGCATTGTTACTCCATTTGTTTAATCTGAATCATAAGGTTTCACCTTCCAAATTACAATATGTCTGTCGAGAGGTTACCTATTTGGGTCATCTCCTATCAAAGGAGGGACGGCGATTAACCCCAGAACGAATTCAGGCGATTACGCAAATGTCTGTGCCATCCACACAAAGGGAAGTACGTGCCTTTCTAGGTATTACCTCTTACTGTAGGCAGTGGATCCCTAACTTCTCTCTAATGGCCAAGCCTTTGTTGGCACTCACTTTGAAAGATACGCCTCAGCCCCTTCCTTGGACTGATGAGTGCCAAAAGAGTTTTACTGACTTATGTACTGCTCTGTGTTCTGCCCCTGTATTGGGTATTCCTGATTACAGAAAGCCTTTTACGCTCTATGTTCACGAGAGAGAAGGTTGTG
This sequence comes from Triturus cristatus, assembly GCF_964204655.1. Taxonomy (NCBI): domain Eukaryota; kingdom Metazoa; phylum Chordata; class Amphibia; order Caudata; family Salamandridae; genus Triturus; species Triturus cristatus. The sequence goes on along the minus strand of NC_140580.1, from coordinate 312,422,607 downwards.
CGTTATCAGTTTTAACACAACAATTTGTAGACAAACAGCGGCCATGTGCCTATGGCTACGTTAGATCCTGTAGCTAAAGCATTGCCCAATTGTCTCAAAGCGACAGCAGCAGCAGTAATTTCTATTCGACAGTCTGCTGGAATAGTGTTGGATAACACTCTCATTGTTATGGTACCAAATGCAGTGGATACTTTGTTAAACAGAACGAAAACGCAACATCTTACGAGCTTTTGGCTAGTCATGTACACATCAAACGATGTAATACCCTAAATCCGGCTACTCTGTTGCCCCTTCCAGATGAGGAAAGTGTTGAAGAGCAACATGATTGTTTCTTCCGTACTGAGGAAGAGACAAAAGGAAGAATTGATTTGAAAGACACACCGCTAGAGAATCCGGATGGAACTCTATGGGTAGACGGTTCTTGTTTTAAAATGCCTAATGGAGATACAGTTTCAGCCTATGCTGTAACTACTTTGCATACAATTGTGGAAACAGCACGTATTAGACACAATTCGGCTCAAGCAGCAGAATTGATAGCATTAACAAGAGCATGTGTACTATCAAAAGGAAAGAAAGTGAACGTGTACACCTACAGTCAGTATGCCTTTGGTGTAGCGTTTAATTTTGGGCGTCTTTGGAAGGAAAGGGGATTCCTCACTTCACATGGCACCAAAATACAACATGGTCAGTTAGTGACTGATCTCCTTGAATCACTTGTCTTACCCACCCAAATAGCGATTGTGAAGTGTAGTGCACATAAAAGATCACAGATGATGTTGGCCAAGGAAATGCATTTGCAGACGAAATAGCGAAAAAGACAGCGAGAGATGCAACAAGTGAATGTATGTGGCGGGTCCTGCAAAATGGGTTAGAGAGAGAGGAATGTATGAGGATACAGTGGAAAGTGTAAGAGCAATTCAGAAAGAGGCTTCAGAGAAAGAGTTGAGCAAGTGGAGAGAAAGTACAGGAATGTTGGATGAGATGGGTTGTTGGGTGGAATTATCTGAACACCAACGTTGGCTGTTACCAGATGCCTATGTACTCCCAGTGGTTACTATGGCACATGGTCCAGCCCACTTAAGTGCAAAAGGTATATGCAAACTTCTGGCTCCAGTGTGGAAAAACGAACAAATCCCAAAATGCGCAGATAATGTAGTGAAACATTGTATTATTTGTTTAATGTACAATCCGGAACAGGGAACCCCAACCCCAGCGGGTCACTTTGCTCCTCCGACATATCCATTTGAGGTGTTGCAAATCGATTATATTCATATGGAACGATGCAACAACCTTAAATACGTTCTGGTGGTAGTATGTGCCTTTTCAAGATGGATAGAAGCATACCCTTTAAAAGACAACACAGCCTTATCAACAGCTAAAGTTCTATTAAATGAGTTCTTCCCCAGGTTTGGTTTGCCGCGCATTGTCTGGAGTGACAATGGGAGCGAATTTGTTGGCCAAGTCATGCAAAAAGTTTGTGCAGGTCTTGGTATCAAGCAAAAGTTCCATGCGGCAAATCATCCACAGTCAGCGGGTTTAGTAGAGTGCTACAACGGAACCTTGAAGTTAAAACTAGCGAAGGTTCAGGCTAGTACAGGACTCAATTGGCCCGATGCTTTGCCATTAGCTCTGCTGTCCACCAGAACTGCAGTACACTCTCGTTTGGGACTTAGCCCTTACGAAGTGGTTTTTGGACGCCCTGCTAATGTATGGGGAGTCCCTCGCCCTAAGAAATACTCAGACTTGCCATATCCAATGTTGATTGACTACCTGCATGATCTTACGACTAAATTGCGTGTTCTCCATCAACAGGTTCAGAGTGCTCTGCCGGAGGCCTCCACAGACCCAGGTCATTCCATCCGACCAGGTGACTGGGTCTGCACCAAGAATTTCCAAAGGATGAGAAATTTGGAACCCAGGTGGAGAGAGCCCCGGATGGTTTTGCTCACCACGAGAACAGCAGTTAAGGTCGAAGGAAAGAAAAATTGGATTCACGGCGTGCATTGTAAGAAAGTGCCTTTGCCTTTACCTTATGATCAATGGGTGCGCAGGGGCATTGGTGACTTTGAAAGTGAAAAGGTTCCACAATTCGTGCCCTTTAGTGATGCACGCCTGAGTGGGACACTGTCTGAGAAAGAGGACGACGACATTCTGCAGGAAGCAATACCATCACATCGTCGCTTGGATACGACTAATCCACGAACATTGTTTCAAGATCAAAACACTCCTGGGAAGTAACACTACAATCTAAGACCTAGAACAAAGAACTCTTAAGATTTCTCTCTTGTGTAGTATTCTGTCCCGGTTGCAGGGTCATGGTAGGAGTCTAAATTGCGACCTGAGTAGTGGCAATAGGCCTGCAGGACTTGCAGTGTCATAGGACGGCAGACAATCGTGATTGAGTGATCGAGGAAGATTGCCGTGAGCATCCATTAGCAAGATGGAAACTACACAAAGCAAAAGAGAGAGAAAGGATGAAATGAAGCAAGAATCCTGTAAATTAATGTACAGTCGTTTCAATATAACCTTATGTATTATTATATTATTGTGTATTGCTTTGACGTTTATAGGTTGGATTATTTATGCTCTGCAGCACAAAGTTGTCTCTCCTTCTTCCTCTCCGTCTTCTTCAACTGTCTCTCCACATCTCTTTCATACCCTTCCCCAACATGAACTCATTAGAAGAACTGAATATTATAACAATTCTTTCGTCCAGCTGTTACATCAGCACCAGTTAGTGGTCAATACGACTGACTGTTGGGTGTGTGGACTTATGCCACATACCACAGAGAAAGGAATGCCATATTTAGTTCTCCCGTTTTCCTATGAGGGTTCTGCTTGGGCTTATTTTGTCATTTTCTCCAATACCTACCAAAGCAAATTTAAACGATCCATTAGTTCATATATTGGCGGTCTGGATTTTAGTCGTAGCTCATTAATTAAGGGAATGGTAGCTATGGCTAAAATCATGGAAAATAGTAAGATTTCCGTTGATGAAAGAAAAGCGTATACAAACTGGAACGTCACCCATTACATCACTAGCCTTATTGATAAGGTCAAGCAAAGAAAATCTCCACCGATTTGGACGATTCCTCATCAGGGAAATTTCTGCCTACAAATTAACGATCGCTCTTCTGACACCACACAAAGAAATAACTGATCCCACACATACGTTTACTCCTCTCAAAACTCGCCTCCTCTAGTGCCGTCTCAAGGCACATATTTCATTTGTTACAATAGAGCTTATACGTGGTTGCCAACGGGTTTCTCTGGTACTTGCTATATAGCTTTCCTTCTTCCTCCTACTTACACCGCTTCCGCAAATCATCATCGAAACAGATACGGCAGAGGGATTATTGATTCGAAGGACACAGCAGGACAAGAGGGAGAAGATTTCCTCAAAGAATTTCTTCCCTTCTGGGGTCCAATGGCTAACAGCAGAAATATAAGGCAACTGGTTCGTGTCGTAGAGACCACAATAGACATCACTGTAGGAGCCTTAAGTAACTTCACAGCAGAACTACAGGCGGACCGTCTTATGACATTACAAAATCGAGTTGCCTTAGATTTTGTTCTTGCAGATCGTGGTGGAGTGTGCAAATTGATCGGGTCAAGTTGCTGTATTTTCATACCTAATGACGCTCCGACAGTATACCAAGCTATCTCCAAGTTGCACATAATCTCTGAGTCTATTCACCAAGACGAAGGAGATTGGTCCTTTACGGAGTGGTTTTGGGGACTACTGTCCAAATGGGGTTGGAAAGTATTGACATTCCTTGGAATAATTCTGACCATTATCTTTTCTTGTTGCCTTTATATACACTGTGGTCCCGCCATCTGTGACCTATGTGCTACTATGTGCATCCCTAAACCCAAACCACAAGTAACAGAAAACATAAGAATGATGTTACAGCAACAGCTCGATGACCTCATGGCTATCGATATTGACTCAGATTAACATGAGTCTATCTTGCCTGAGTTTTGGCAAAAGGAGGGTCTGAGGAACTTCGATTTCCGATCGCGATCGAATCGACCCACCATTTTGTGCTCCGCCGCCATTTTGTGTTGCCATTGTTGTGAACAAAGTCTATTCTGCTTTTTCTGCAGCGAAGCAGCGCGCGCAACGAAATTCGTTTTATAATTTTTTTTCGTAACTTACCTGAAATCGTCCGTTTGCCGCATTTTGCAAGCCCCCACCCTGCCCCTCCTCTGCGCCACGTCACCGCCCCGGTAAAACGCCCTACACGGGCCGTCACTGGTAAGGGGTTACACTCCTAAAATAACCCCTGCTCACCCTCTAGGTAGCTTGGCGCGAGCAGACAAGGCTTATCTCAGAGCGTTATAGGTTAAGCATTTGTGAACACATACGGTAACCAAGTGACAACACTACAAATGGTCCCCACACAGGTTTTATATTAAAAATAAGGATCCTTTATATAGAGTTACCACAAGACCATTAAACGACAAAAATACACAATACTGTTACTTTAGATGGTAGAAGTTTGCTTAGTTCTCTTAAGTTCTTAAATGCGACACTTTAAGTCAATGTACCTTTTAGATGCGACACGCAGGGCAACGAAAGTGTTGCAACGGTGTTGATGCGATGACGTTTTTGGTGCAAAGAAATAAAGACGTGAAGATCTTCCAGATGCGTTACGCTTCTCCGATGTTGCGAGAAGATTCGACTCGATGCGTCAGCTGCAGCGGTGTCAACCTTTACGCGATGCGACGACAGCGGCCTTGTCAGCGGCACTCTTCTCCGACGTTTGCGAGACGCTTCCGCTCGATGCGATGTTGCAGCGGCGACACCCCTTTACACGATGCGACGACAGCAGCTCCGACGGTGGCACGCTTCTCCGTGGATGCGAGGTGCTTTTCTTGATGCGGTGCAATGCGACAGCTACGATGGCTGCGATGGCGACACGCTTCTTCGGTGTTGCGAGACACTTCTTGGATGATTCGAGACGCTTCCGCTCGATGCGATGCTGCAGCGGTGACACCCTTTACGTGATGCGACGACAGCAGTTCCGACGGTGGCCCGCTTCTCCTTCTTGAGTCGCGCTTCCAGCTCCTTGCGACACGCAGTCCCTCAGAAGGCCCAACAACAGCAGCAGGCACTTCCAAAGAACTTTGGGGAGCTGGGGGGTGAATTCTGTTGTTCCTGAGACTTCAGCAGGAGGCAAGCTCTATTCCAAGCCCATGGAGATCTTTTTAAGCACATCAGGGCTTGTCCTACCTTATGCTTACAATGCACCCTGCCCTTGGGCCTACCATAGGGGTGACTAATATGAAGTTAAGGGAAGGTTTAGGCACTGGGAAGAGGGTGCACTTGCCCAGTCAGCATGACAGTACCAGACTGCACGCAGGTTCTGCAATGGCAGACCTTAGACACATTTTACTAGGCCGCTTCTGTGGGTGGCACAACCAGTACTGCAAGCCCACCAGCAGCATTTGTATTTACAAGCCCTGGGCACTCCTGGTGCACTTTACTGGGGTCTGATAGTAAATCAAATAAGCCAATCATGGAATCCAACCAACATATACATTTTAAATAGGGAGCACTTGCACTGTGGCACTGGTTGGCAGTGGCACAGTGCTCTGAGCAGCTAACACCAGCAAAACACATGAGGCACAGTGACAAAAAGTGGAAGGGAGACTCACGCCAAGGTGCCAGGTCTAACAGGCCTCATCTGGAACATGGCCAAGGGCTCATCTCTCAGCGTGTCAATCTTCAATGTGTCCATGACCCCCCTCTCCACCATCACATGCGCACACAACCTCATCATCATCTCGTATGCCATTGACAGCCAGCTCCCGTGGTCCCGTGCACCAGCCACATCAACGTCCACCTGAGATAGCTACAAGGGATCACTGTGTGCTGCAGGATGACCTTCAGACTCCTCACACACACTCAGGAGGCAGTCAACAACCCCAGAACCCAAAATCAACCTTGTACGTCTGTCATCCAAGACCCCGTTGGGCCAACTCTATGCATCCAAACTTGCCCTGGCCACCATTCTTCACATCCACCAACTCCAGCATGAAGGAGATGGTTCTCCCACCTGGCCAAACATACCTGGGACTCCCTCCCCGGGAACCTCCACATGAGCCATGACCTCTAGGCCTTCATCATCCTCTTCCTGATTGGTCTGTCCGCACAGTATTGCAAGCCCCCCCTCAGCAGCTTGAGGCCATCACGGGTGAGTATTGGGCTCCCAGTCTGTATCGGATGATACATTGTGACCCATGTGTGTCCTGTACCGGACTCAGATCCCAGGGTATGGATGGCTGGAGTTAGTTCAACACTCAGGCATAGTTTGACATTTACCCACACGTATGTTGTGGACTAATTCAAAATGACTGCAACATCTAATTATAACAAATTAGTTTTATTCTCGGTGGGGTGTGTGTTGTGTTAGAAATAAATAAGGTGCTATACCGGGTGCATAGAATCCAAAGTTCACAGGGGGAGATGGGATCCTTGGCATTTGAAGTCATCAGAGTCCAGACCACAGTGTTGGTCATCATTGGTCAGACTGTGACCAGAAAGTCCATGTGGCAGAGAATGTCAGTGAAGGAGGTGATGCTGTTGCGCATGAAGGCCAGGTGCCAGGCCAGGTGACCTGGGAGATGTGGCTGGTCCGCTGCCTCTCACGGTCTTTTCCGTGGACGACCCACCTTCCTCCGGGGACCCTCAGACGCAGGCCTTGACGATGCTTGGGACGCTCCATCGGGCGAATCCTCCTCCTCCTCCTCCCTCCCTGTGGCTGGTGTTGGTCTTCGCCTGGTGGCACAGGGAGGGTTGCCCATGTTGTCGGCGATCCGACGGAGTGAACGGCTTATGTCTGTTTGCACCGCCAGGAGCTCAGCCAGTCTTGCCTCCATCCGTCCTTGGTGTTGTTGTTGACTGGCGTGTTGCTCGGCCTGCTGATTCTTAATGTCTGTGAGGGTCGCCACTACCTGACTGATGGCCCTGGTGTCACGCCGGTATGTCTCCATGAGGTTGCGTACGTGTGACATACCGGTCCCTTCAGCTGGCTGGTCAGGTTATTGCCTCCGCCTGCCTCCACTCCCACCACCCCTGCCCACACGAGCCTGGCCTGCCGTTGTGGGCACATCGGGTGTACGGGACCCCTGAGGGATGGCAGTTGCGGGGTTGTCTGCCTCTTCCTGGGTGCCCGGCGAACCATGTCCCTCCAGGTCAGACTGGCTCAGTTGTTCAGTGTGGGCAGGGCTCCTGGGTGTCTCCTGGGATGTGGCAGGATTGGGGGTGGTGGTTGGCACAGATGTACCTGAAGCAGGTGCTGCAGGGGCTTTGACACCAGAGGGGCCAGGTGGTTTGGGGTCATCCGCGGATTGTTGTGAGGTGTCGCTGCCGGTGGGATCAGGTTCCTCCCGAGCCTGGGACTGTGATATTTCTCCCCCATTGTTGGGGGGAGACCCATGACGTTGCCCTGTGTGTGAGAGAGAGACAATGTTAATGCTGTTTAATGCGACATCCATGTTTCATACATATTCTAGTTGCCACAGTTCTTCCAGGTAGTTGTATGTGCCTAGCATTCACATCAATGTTCACTTGTGGATGGGTATGTTGCAGGGGACTGATTGAAATGTTCTCCAGAGTGTTTGACATTTCAAATTTGGACTTGGATGTTTCTTTGGCTGTGGCTTGATCTTGTTGTGTCACATGTCCATTGTGAGAGTGGGTAACTCCATTGGCTGCCCCGGGGGTGTGTGCTTGTGTAAGGGGTGTGTGATCATCCCTCAGCCCGACGCTGTTCAACATCCACATGGCCCCCCTCACACAAGTGGCCCGCCACCACAAACTCAACATCATCTCCTACACCGACGACACCCAGCTCATCCTCTCCCTCACCATGGACCCTCACACTGCCAAAACAAACATCCACGAGGGTATGAAGGCCATCGCCAACTGGATGAGGAGCAGCCGTCTGAAACTGAACTCGGATAAGATGGAGGTCCTCATTCTCGGACCCACACCCTCACGCTGGGACGACTCCTGGTGGCTGACCGCTCTGGGGACAGCACCGACACCCACCGACCATGCACGCAACCTAGGATTGATCCTCGCATCCTCCCTCTCCATGTCCAAGCAGGTCAACGCCATCTCCTCCTCCTGCTACAACACCCTACTCCGGATCTACAGGTGGATCCCGACCGAAACAAGTAGAACAGTGACACAGGCCCTCGTCAGCAGCAGACTGGACTACGGCAACGCACTCCACGCAGGACTCCCAGCCAAACACCAACAGCGGCTACAACGCTTCCAAAACGCCTCCGCATGACTGATCGTCAACGCCAGAGCCACATCACCCCCCTCCTGAGAGACCTGCACTGGCTCCCCATCGACAAGAGGATCACCTTCCAGCTCCTCACCCACGCACACAAGGCACTCCACAACGCCGGACCAGCCTACCTGAACATCAGACTCAGCTTCTACACCCCCACCCGCCAGCTCCGCTCCGGCAGCCTCGCCCTCACAGCTGTCCCCTGCATCCTACATACGACTGCCTGCGGCAGATCCTTCTCCTACCTCGCCGCCAAGACCTGGAACCCCCTCCCAACCCACCTACGACTGACCCAAGACTTACTTGCCTTCAGATGACTCCTCAAGACCTGGCTCTTCGAGCAGTAGTGGAACCCCCCCCCTCAGCGCCTTGAGACCCTCACGGGTAAGAAGCACGCCTTACAAGTACCCTGATCGATTGATTGATTGATTGATTGATTGATGGTGCCTGCTGGTGGGTGTAGTGTGATTTGGCAGTGGATCTCCCAGGTGATGTATCTGTCCCCCCATGGAGCATGCTGCCATGCCAGTGAGTGTGAGTTCCTGTCCTAGATATCTGAGCTTGTTGTGTTTGTGTTTGAGTTTGCAGTGGTCACAGGAGGGCCTTGTGCTGCCTATAGCAGGGCCAAGTGTCAGCTACCTTGTCAGTACTTTGCCAGTCCCTGTGCATTGAGCATGGTGCATGGGTATGTACCTGGGCCATATGGGCTGAGGGCAATGGTGTCTGTTTCTGAGTTGTAGAATGTGTTTTGTGATTCCCACCCTCCCAGCATCCCGGACATCCAGTCTTGGGTTTGTGGTTTGTGTAGCCTGGGACATGGCTTGGCCTTGCTTTGTGAATGGGGCATACACATGTTAGTGGCATGAGCGTTGTTTTTGAGTGTGGTTGTGTCCGGTGAGGGCTTGGGGGTAGGTGAGTGCATTTGGTGTAGTTGGGGTGTGGATGCCATTACCCCCATGTTACGTAAGTTGTTTGTGTACTCACCAGGCTCGGCAACTGCTTCGACTCCGTGTACTCCCACCGGCGGAAGCAGGGCCATCACCTTCTCCTCCCAGGGATGGTAATGTACCGGTCTGTGGGGCAGCCCACCTCCAGTGATGTTGCTCTGGGCGTAGCCCTCGTTCATTTTGCGCTTGACTGCCCTCCGCAGATCCTACCACCTGGCTTGGCATTCATTCCTGGTCCTTCTGATGGGCGCAACAGCATTCACCCGATCGACGATCCTCTGCCACATGCGTGTTTTTTCGGCTATGCTGGTCTGTCTGACCAATGTTCCAAAGAGCTGTGGCTCGACTCTGATGACTTCGTTGACAAGGATGTCCAGATCCTCCCTTGTGAACTTTGGATTCTTGTCTGTGGGCATGGTGTGGGGTGAGGGTGTGGATGGTTGTGGGTGTGTGGGTGTGAATGTGAAGGTGTGTGTGGGAATGTGGAGAGGGGGTATGTGTGAAGGAGTGTGTTTGAAGGTGAATATGTAAAGGTGTATGGGTGCAGTTGTTATGGTGTGGTCTGTATCTGCAGTGAGTCTGTTGGTAAGGCTCATGGTTTGTGTGTGAGGGCCCTTTTTATTGGTCCATTTGTGGGTGTGCCTGAGTTTGAAATTTGGGTGGGTGTGTTATAAGAGGTGGTTGTGAGTTTGGGCCTATGTTTGCCTGTTTGGATGTGCCAGGTCAGTAATTTTGATTTATTTTCTCCTGTAGACGTGTTTTGTGGTGTTGTGCGAGTCGAATTGACTGACCCTCCTTGTGCTGTTTTACAGTGTCCTGGTTCAGTACGAGACGTTTTAGCGTATGTACGGTGCGTACAGACGCGATGCTGGTGTACAGGGCTGGGGTACGGTGTGTCCAAGTACAGGGCTGGGGTACGGCACGTCCAAGTACGGGGCTGGGGTACGGCACGTCCAAGTACGGGGCTGGGGTATGGGGCTGGGGTACGGCGCGTCCAAGTACGAGGCTGGGGTACGGCGCATCCAAGTACGGGGCTGGGGTATGGGGCTGGGGTACAGCGCGTCCAAGTACGGGGCTGGGGTACAGCGCGTCCAAGTACGGGACTGGGGTACGGGGCTGGGGTACGGCACGTACAAGTAGGGGGCTGGGGTACGGGGCTGGGGTATGGCGCTTCCAAGTACGGGGCTGGGGTACGGCACGTACAAGTACAAGGATGGGGTACGGGGCTGGGGTATAGCGCGTCCAAGTACGGGGCTGGGGTACGGCGCATCCAAGTACGGGGCTGGGGTACGGGGCTGGGGTACGGCGCGTACAAGTAGGGGGCTGGGGTACGGGGCTGGGGTATGGCACGTCCAAGTACGGGGCTGGGGTACGGCACGTACAAGTAGGGGGCTGGTGTACGGGAATGGGGTACGGGGCTGGGGTATGGCACATCCAAGTACGGGGCTGGGGTACGGGGCTGGGGTACGGTGCGTCCAAGTACTGGGCTGGGGTACGGCGTGTACAAGTAGGGGGCTGGTGTACGGGGCTGGGGTACGGCGCGTCCATGTACGGGGCTGGGGTCCGGTGCGGTAATGGGGGGGTACGGTGCTGACATACGGGGGTACGGTGCAGACATACGGGGTATGTGCGGCCATACACGGGGGGGAGGAGGGGGCTGTACGACTCGTATCCCGAGCACAGGTTTACCCGGGATACGAGTGGTACGGAGTTCGCTCCGCACGGGACTTTTTACATACGCTTGTGTATTGGGAAGGGCGGTACGGATCGTACTTGTGCGCTCGGACTTCATTTTTACGAGTTGTACGTAAAACATTACGACGACGTCTCGTAGACATTTTCCCGATACGAGTCGTATGTATTTTACACATACGAATCGTACTTCACCGGTGGGACGGCACTTGTACGATTCGTACGTAAAATAATACGGATACGAGTCGTATGGTAATTTTTTTTAACAGATCGGAATCGGCACCTTTATGTTTGAACAGCAGATATACCACCAAGTGAGAGGCGTAGCTATGGGGGTGAGTTTTTCCCCTAGCTACGCCTGTCTACATTAGGGGTGGGCGGAATTTGCGTAGTTGCGTTACGCAAATCTCCGCGAAACGGTAAAAAATCTCCGCGAACACGCAGAAATTCCGCGAACACGCGGAATTGCTTGTTCGCGATGCTTTTTTCCTGTTCACAATTGCTGTTTGCGTGCTCGGGGAGAAATATCTCGCGAACACGCATTTTGAGAACGCGAACAAGCAAAAATTTCGCGAAATCGCGGAAAGCAGACTTTTGAGCAATTTCGCGTTCTCCGCGGAACGCGAAATTCCGCAAATTCCGCAAATTCCGCAAATTCCGCGAGCGGAACGGAATTTTCCGCCCAGCTCTAGTCTACATATGGGATGGTGGAAGAGAATGATTTTAACAATTTAACATGCGGAGCACCTAAAAAATAACGTGGTGAAATGGGTCCACTATATTGATGACCTTTTTGTAGTTTGGCAAGGTGATAGAAATAGCACAGAGGAGTTTATATCTAAACTCAACACAAATGATCTAAATTAGCATTTTACTTATGACATCAGTGACAAGTCCATTACCTTTTTAGACGCGGAGGTATTTGTAGCAAACGGAAAGCTAGAAACCAGGCTTCACCGTAAAGTGACCGCAGGCAATACAATACTTCATTCGTCTAGTTTCCATCCAAAACACAATATCTGCAGCATTCCCTAAGGGGAAATGCTGCGGATTCGGAGAATATGTAGCAGGGATGAGGATCTGATAGCAGCCGAACAGGAATGTAAGAACAATTTTCGAGATAGGGGTTATGCTAATCACATCATTGATGATGCAGTCAAATGCACCAGGTTAATGTCTCGTAAAGATCTATTAATGAAGCAGCCTAGAGACAAGATTGAGACTCCCCTTGCAAACACGAACATCAAGGAGGCCAATAATAACAGAAGTCCGTGACTCATTCTCACCAACAATAGGCAAAAGGATAGTCTTTACAAAATATTAAAGAAGAACTGGCATCTGATTTTGAGTGACCCCATATTGGGGGAAAAATTACCACGCACACCAACGATTACTTATAGAAGGGCTCCTAGCACTAGGGATCGGGATGTTAACAATAGCCCAAAAATAACAACCAGGTGTAGTTGGTTGACTAACCGTAAGAGTTTTTTTAAGTGTCAGACGTGCAGGGCCTGTAAATATGGAACAAACAAAACCACCTGTGTTTCACCATTTAATGACAACCCATGCACAATTGACATATGGTTAACATGCAAGTCTGAATATGCTGTTTATGTGTTGGAGTGCTCTTGTGGACTGCAGTATGTAGGCAGTACAAAACTGCAGGTCCACAAGAGAGTGCTCCAACACTTAAGGGCCATTACAAACTCCGATGTGACTTATCCAGTCGCATGCCACTTTAGGGAGGTACATTCAAACGACCTGCAAAAGGTAAAATATTATGTGTTCGACACTGTTCCTCCCCCAAGCCTTGGTAGGAACAGGGAGGCAATCCTCAGACGTCTGGAGACCAAGTATATCTTGGAACTAGACTGTAAGAGTCCAAATGGCCTCAACACAATGGAGGACTTGTATGCATGGCTTTGATACTTACTGCAGTTATTTGAGGAGATTGAGCAACAATCATGAGTATTCACATATACATAGAGTTTAAGAGATGATTTCATAGAGTGATCAAAACGATTTCATATGATTAGTTCCCTAAAATATAATCGCCCACTCTCTCCCGCGTTTTGTTTCCGGGCTTCGGCTATCGAGGGTGTGCCTTTCAAGCCATCCGAGGTAGGCCGAATATGTATTGCACATTTGCACTTTTTTAGGTGATGTCTCATTGTAGACACATCACACATGCACTTTAGCTCAAGTTTGCAAAGTTGCACAAGTGTTTCAATGATAGGTTACAGCTGAATTAATTTCCTTGCAAATATTGTACTAAATATGTGAACAACCTAAGTAATCCACTCTAAAGAGTGGTGTGTAATGTGTTTTTAAGAGGGACTGAGAAGGGGTGCCGCCTATATGTATTTTATACAGTAAATACCATGCAAATAAATCCCCAATGCACTAGGCAGGAACTATTGGCAAAATAGTATCAAAAGTCATGTGTTTACATTTTTTGTTAAAACCTCTCTTTTTGCGCATTTAGCACCTTCAATTGCGCATTTTGCACAGGCAGCGGCGTTATTTGCACATTATAAATGATATTTAAACGGTCATTAGAATGACGCATGGTTGCATAGTAAAAGGAAAGTGTTGAAATTTTAAACATTTTGCTTTGTTTTTCGCAATTGTATTGACACAGTTATGAATATAATGGCAATTAAGCGGTTAAACCAACATGTATGAAATTATATGCGCAGAGTTAAGAATCATGGAAAAGTAACAGTTGAAATGTTGTGAGAAAAAAAGTTCTACTATGCTGTAAGGAAAACAGGCGGATAGTCTGTTCTCAGTTTGGTTTGCACTTGTCACTTTCAATTGTGGGGGAAACACTAGTATGTCATGTGATCAAGGCCTCTAGGGGCTGAAACGCGTCATGGCGGAATAGCACATTGCACAAATAAAATTTACCAGCACGAAGAAACCGGTGTCCGTTCTTTTTCTGATTCCGGAGCGCATATATGTATATATATATATATATATATATTCACTGAAAAACCATAGGTTTCAGGCACGTTATAGTTAGGAATAAGCATTTAAAAATCCTTAGGAATTCACTGAAGAAACCATAGGTTTCAGGGGTGTTATAGTTTGCTGGACTCTTCACTCATACAAAACCATTGAAATTCCCCTGTGATAGTTAGTTCAGCTAACTATAACTCGCGCGCCCACAATGCACTGCTGATGACGTCACATATTACATCACTCATGACATGGTCAGTGACATCACTGATGACATCACTGATGACATCTCAAATGACATGAATTATTTGGCCAACTTAAAACGCGCCACAGGGTGTTTTTGCACACGTCACCTCAGGACCATCCCCTCCCTTCACCACTGTGTAAACGCGCCCTGTGTCCGTTCTAAGTTGAGAGATTAAGTCCCCTTGAATCCTAAGGGTCCCTAGGGTCAAACTAGCCCACTAGGTACCTCCAGTAAGCGCCACAGAGCTGCGTTGCATAGAGGTGTAAAAAGGGGCGTGGCCTCAGAACACCTGTTTGCAACGCAGCTCCCTGGCGCATACTGGAGATACCTGTTGGGCTAGTTGGCCCTCAGGGACCCTCAGTATTGAAGGGGAATTAATTCCCCAACTTACAACTGGCCAGGGGGCGCGTTTGCAGAGTGCTGCAAGGAGGGGGCGTGGCCTCCGGCGTGATGCCGTTCTTTTATTTATTTTATTTTTTTAAGAAGGAGGGCTGTGTGGACCCCCTTCTTTTTCTAATTTATTGGCCCTGGGGACTTCATCCTCCAGGGCCTGCACCCCAATTTTTTGTGTTGAAAAAAATTAATTTGGAAGGGGGCCGTGTGGCCCCCCTCCCAAGGCCTTAATCGGCCCGGGGACCCCAACCCCCGGGTCATGGCCTTTTTTTTTTTATTATTCTTTAGGAGGGGGGCTGCGTTGCCTCCCTCCTCAGGCGACTTATGGCCCCGGGGACCCCATCCCCCGGGGCCGGTCTTTGTTTTTTATTATTTTAAAAAAATATATATTTATAGAAACACCTAGGACATGCACCTATCACCATGACGATTTGCGTGATATTCATTAAAAGGCGACTATGCATACAATGAATCCACGTGGAATGTATTTACACCGCTAGTGAAGCTCTCACGTGTCTGACGCCCTACCGTGCCTAATCCCGGCACCCCCGCCGGTGGGTACTCTCCAAGTAGACACCCTTGTCGTTTATTTATACAAACATGGGTAGCTATTGACGGGCACATTTAATAAACACGCACACCAAGCCATTCAAAGGGGATTCGACAAAAATTCGACCAAACTATGCAAGAAACCCCCCTCAAGGTTAATAAAACACACATCCACTGCCGGATGTCTAATACTTTTTATTTTACTCTCTGGAAAGGAGACGAACCTCACTTGAGAGTCACAGCGTGCTCCTGGCTGAGCCCAATGCTGTGTTACACCCACCAGTGCCTGCCGAGTGCCACACACCTCTGTGTTGTATTCCACCAGCTAGTGCGTATGCTATGACACACTCTAGCCCATGTGCACTGTAACACCACCCCGTGAATATGTCATGCCACACTTGCCTTCGCACGGGTTATATTGCACCATCTAACGTGCCTTCCTCGATGCCTATGTTATAACACACAGCGCTATGCCATACATATTACAATCTAGGATCCATATCTTTCTCACAGTGCATATGCAACGTTACACTCCCCAGCACATATTTTATATTACAACTTTAGAGACTAGTTAGGATACACAACACTGCCCTGTGCATATTACACTCCAAGGCGCATATCGCATAGCACGCGCTAGTGCCTGTGCTATCTCACGCTCTCCAATGAATCTGTCATTGCGCACAATGTATTGCATATAATATTTCACGCCCCGGTTCATCTTATATCACACTTTTTGGTGCATAGTTTATACCATATACAATATCTAGTTTTCATTTTCAATCGTGCTCTCAGGACTATGTTCTCTATAACACTGCGTCCACCTACCCTTTTCACGGGCATTACATTTTGCGATGGGGGGTGGAGGGTCAGGGGGTGTTTCTGCCAAGTGAGCCCGGAGTCACAGTCACAAACGTCCTCTTCTTCCTGAATAAAAGTGAGATTCTGCTGCATACTTGTTCATATTTTAAGTAGTTCGCACAGACACACATTTTAAAAACAATAAAGTTCCTAATACCCACCTTCTCTGAACAGTTAGTTTGTCTGAATCCATGGACTAGCCTCCTCCCTCCTGCCATGCATGGTCTGATGTGCTTCCACTGCCCTCCATTTAACATGATGTACCAGTCCACTCCTCCTGCCCTCCATTGCCCAATTCCATGGCCCATCCTTGAATTCCTGCTTAGCCTCTGTGCTTAGTTGCTGCCCCTAGTCTCCTTCCCCCTGCCCTCCGATGTCTTTGTGCATGCCCCTGCTCCATCCTTTTTGCCCACCATGTTCCATGGACTTGCCACTCCTATCTACTATGAGTGTTCTGTTGAGCTGCCACTCCCCTCCCACCTGCCTAGCATTGTCAGATGACTGTAACCTGTCCCTGCCACCTCCACCCTGCCTGTCCACATGCCATGCCCCTATCCCCTTCCTCCTGTCGTCCATGGTCCATTTTACTGCCACACCCTTCTGCCCTCCCTGATCTGTTGTGCTGCAACTGCTCCTCCTGCCTGCCCCACGCTGTCTGTTGTGAGGCCCCATCCCCTGAACTCTCTTATCTGTGCCCAGGTCCTGACCCTCCCTTCTATCCTCCATGGTCCTTTGTGCATGCCCCTGTAACCTCCTTCTTGCCCATCATAGCCATTGTGCTGCCACTAACCCTCCCGCTTGCCATGCATGGCCTTCTGTGCTGCCACGGCCCCTCCCACCTTCCCTGTGCGGTCAGCTAGGTGCCCCATACCCCCTCCCACCTTCCCTCCATGGTCTGTGTGTATGCCATCATAGTCTCACTGTTGCTCTCCATGGTGTGTCTTGCTTCTAGTGCCCATCCTGCCTGACCTCCATGGTCATCTTGCTGCTCCTGCCCTGCCCCCTTGCCCCCAGCCCTCTGTTTCCATGTGCAGACCCCTATTCCCTCCCTCCTGGCTTGTCTGTTCCATTGTAATGCCCCTGATCCGTCCCTCCTGCCCTTTATGGTCTGTTATGCTGCAGCTTTCTCTCCTGTCTGTCCATTATGGTCAGCTAGCTACCATTGCCTCTTTCCCCTCTGTTCTCTGTTGTCTATGTGCATGGTCCTGTCCCCTCCCTATTGCTTTCTATGGATTGTTGTGCTGCACTCTCGTCCCGCATGCCCTGTGTGATGTATTGTGCTTCTGCAAACCCTGATGCCTGCCCTGTAGGGTCAGTTTGGGGCACCTCTCCATGTCCTTCCTGTCCTCTGTTATCCGAGTCCATGTCCCTACCCCAATTCCTCCTTCCTACCATGATCCAATGTACCTTACTTGCGAACATTTTGAACTTGGTAAGAGGGAGATTTTGAAAAAAACTGGGGTATTGATTTTCCCCTTTGAGTTACATTGAAAAAGAGGAGATTTTAGACAGGAGACAGATCAAATAAAGCCCATTTGAGCTTAAAAACATTGGACGTTTCCTGGCTGAAACGGGTCTGTTGGCATGTATGGTTGTACTACCACTGCCTCTTCCTTCTGCCCACAATGGTCTATGATATTGCCACAGCCTCTCTTGCCAGTCCTGTATTGTTGGTTTGTTGCCCCTTTCCACTGCCCTCCATAGTCTGTTGTGCTGCCACTACCCTTCCTGCCTGCGCAGTGTGGTCAAATTGTTGCCTCTGCACTCTCCTACCTGCCCTCAATTTTCAGAGTTCGTGCACCTGGCCTCTGCCTCTCAACAGTATCCCAATGAACAACTAGATTGCTAACATTCTATATTTATTACAAAAGTGTGGAACGCCTGACGTCATCTTGATAATCAAAACTGTAATACCTAGAGTATTTCCTTTAGAAATTACATATATGAGAGGGTCTGATTTGCATCGAAATTATGGCTAGTGCTCTAAAAAACTAAAATGAGGACATATTTTCTGAGTTTTCAAATAGCGACAAAGAACTTTTAAATTATTTGTAATCTTTATGTTTTTTTATCCAGTTGACCACTTGATTAAATGTTGCACCTAAAGGAGAGGATGTGGTGTTACTTCCAGAGCTGCAGACGTTGCAACTGGGGAACCAGGTTGGGGTTTCTACTTCAACTCAACATTCTGTGATTCTGGTCAAATCACTTAATCTCCCCATGTCTACAACCAAAATGAATTTGATCTTGTGTGATGTAACCAATGCTCATGTAAAGCACTCCAATACCTGACAAGTCTGCACTATATAAAACTGCAAATACACAAAAAGTAAGTGTTTTGCACACTTCTGTCATTGGGCTACATATGGGCTACATCTGGGTGATATTTGTGCTGCATTTGGGCTCTTTTGTCTCTGGTGGCCATCTTGGGAGATTTATTTGTTATGAAGTTTCCTAATTTCCTCATTTACTGCAGTCTCCTCAGTAGGAAATGCTTTCAGTTTTTTTACTTTGATTCCATCAAGAAGGTAATCAGATATGTCACACATTTGCCATAAATTCTGAATGTTAGCACTCTAGTTGCTCATTAGATCACCGTAGTAAAGCTACTGCTCACCACGGAAGTCTGCTGCTGGTATTAAAAGTGTATGTTTCAGTCTGCATGTCAGAATTTTTTTAGGAATTAGAAGAGGATTTGAGAAGTCAAAATGTGCCCTAATTTTTCTTTCTGCAGAACTAATCATAATTTCTATGGGCAAAATGAACCCCCTCATTTTGTTCCTTTGTAAATTAAATGTTTTAAGTGTTACCACTTTATTCCAATCAAGATGGCTTCAGGTGTGCCGTACTTTTGTCATAAGTAAGACTGTTAGCGCTCTAGTTGTTCGTTAAAACACTCTGGGACATTCTTTCATTGGGCTATACTTTGGCTACATCTGGGTGATACTTGGGCTTCATTTGGGCTCTTTTGTCTCTGGTGGCCATCTTGGGAGATTTATTTGTTATGAAGTTTCCTAATTTCCTCATTTACTGCAGTCTCCTCAGTAGGAAATACTTTCAGTTTTTTACTTTGATTCCATCAAGAAGGCATTCAGATGTGTCACACATTTGCCATAAATTCAGAATGTTAGCACTCTAGTTGCTTATTAGATCACTATAGTAAAGCTACTGCTCACCAGGGAAGTCTGCTGCTGGTATTGAAAGTGCATGTTTCAGTCTGCATGTCAGAGTTTTTTAATGAAATAGAAGAGGATTTGAGAAGTCACTCAAAATGTGCCCTAATTTTTCTTTCTGCAGCACTAATCATACTTTCTGTGGCAAAATGAACCCCCTCATTTTGTTCCTTTTTAATTTAAATGTTTTAAGAGTTACCACTTTATTCCAACCAAGATGGCTTCAGTTGTGCCATACGTTTGTCATAAGTAGGACTGTTAGCGCTCTAGTTGTTCTTTAGAACACTCTGGGAAGCTGCAGTAGAACACAAAGGAATCAACTGACAGTCTCTGCCCTTGTTGGATGTACATGTTTTACTGAGAATGTCAGACTTAATTCTCACATGACTGAGAAAGATAATGTGAATTTACAGAAAATATGCTCTCAGTTTAGCTTATAGATCACCTTCCAAACCTCTGAGGGAAAAGCGTGAGAAAATAGTTTTCTCTCAAACATGATTCATGATATCACAGCAGAAGGCTTTTTCACATGGTAAAATCACCTTAGAACACACCACAATTCCTAAAATGAGTATGGTACCATCAACAAATGATTTATAATGTCACTAAAGTCTTTAAACCTTCTATTAACTGCAATGCTTTTTAATTAGGTGCTATCATGTATATTGGTCCCAAGATGGCTGCCAACACTTCTTGGATGAAGTGCTGACAGCCAATCAGATCTCACGATGAGATGTGTAGTTAGGCTCCGCCCAGATATATATGTGATTTTACTTTTGATTTTCTCAGGAACTACTGAACAGATTGACACCATATATGCAAAAGGCAGATGCCTGACCTGAGGACTACCTCTTTGCCAAATTTCAAGTAATTCTGTTCAGCCGTTCGGGCTGTACCTTCGACTAAAGGTCCTACGGGAAAATGCATGGGGAAAACGCGTCTTGGGACCCCCCTTTTTTCTCAGTCCCCGCTTGACGAATCACCCCGAGACTTTCAGGGTAGGAGCTGAGCGGACCGCCCCATTAGTTTTGAAAAATTCACGGAGTTTAAGTCAACCGGCGCCAAAGTTATTCAAAATAGAATTTTCAGATTTCCTATGGGAACTCGGTCCTCACTAATATATATATATATATATATATATATATATATATATATATATATATATATATATATATATATATATATATATATATATATATATATATATATATATATTTCATTCCTCCGTCACCAACATCCTTTCCACAAGACGAAGATAGACTCAGAGTTTTGTGCACATCCGAAGTTTTATTATCAAATGCCCTGCACCATCGCCATTACGCGTTTCAGCCTCACAGAGGCCTTGATCACATGATATATATATATATATATTCACTGAAAAAACCATAGGTTTCAGAGACATTATAGTTAGAAATTAGCATTTAGAAAACCTTAGAAATTCACAGAAAAAAACATAGGTTTCAGGGGTGTTATATTTAGCTGGCCATTTCACTCGTACAAAACCATAGAAATTCCTCAGTTATAGTTAGTTCTGCTAACTATAACTCGCGCGCCCACAATGCACTGCTGATGATGTCACATATTGACTCATTCATGACATGGTCAGTGACATTACTGATGACATCACTGATGACATCTCAAATGACATCACTGATGACATCATCCAGTGAATGTGGTTTAGTTTGAAATTTAAATATGTATTATATATATACCAATCTGTATTGAAGCTTGAGTGGATATATAACTGTCTGGATGGAGGATTTAGTAGCTGTCTGACTGTCTGTTTAAGTGAGTAAATAAAAGTGTCTCACTTAATACATGGATTAGTAACTAAACTATGTGAATGTGTGCATCACTGTCTCTGTTGTTGTATAATATGCTGCATCAGTTGGTCACTAACTACATGAGTGTGTATATTAGTTATTGATTAGTTGGGTTAGTATTTGTATGGGACACTGAGTTTGTGTGTGGTTGGATGGGGTGTGTGTAACACTATGCATAGATGTGGGAATGGTTGATTGACTAGGTGTATAGGTTTAAGAGTGCATGTGGAAACAGTTGCTTGGGTGACTGAGTGTATTTATTTGTGTGTTGGTGAGCGAATATATGTTTTAGTTATACATCTTCAACAAAGTAAACAAATAAAAAGCCATTGTATGTGAGAGTTGGTGTATATAAATAAGTATGTGGAAGAGTCAGTGATTGTGAGAGTAACAATATGAATGAGTGTATAATTGTAATGGTGTTTTTTAACATATTAACTATGAGTTACTGTGTGTGTTTGAATAAATGAGGTGTTGTTGGATAATTGTGTAAGTGAGTAAATGTAAGTGTGATTACTTTTTTTCATGAGTGAGTAGGATGACTGCATAACCGACTAAGATGACTGCTGATGTGTCAATGTTTATATATGTGTATAAGTGCATTTGATAATGTTCTAATAATTAGTGACTGCATGTATAAATGATTCTGTTGTTGAATGGGGAGTTGTGTGTGTAGACTTAGGAATCAGTGAGTGGGTATGTAGTAACTGGTATTGGTGTGTCAATGGTTTCAAATATGGTACTCTGTATTTTACAGTGAGTGATGAAAGGTTATACTAGTGTAAGATGAGGTGTATCAGATTGTCACATGGATGATGTCATCAGTGATGTCATCAGTGATGTCATTTGAGATGTCATCAGTGATGTCATCAATGATGTCACTGACCATGTCATGAATGATGCAATATGTGACATCATCAGCAGTGCATTGCGGGCGCGCGAGTTATAGTTAGCTTTGCTAACTATAATTTCTATGGTTTTGTACGAGTGAAATGGCCAGCTAACTATAACACCCCTGAAACCTATGTTTTTTTCTGTGAATTTCTAAGCTTTTTTAAATGCTAATTTCTAACTATAACGTCTCTGAAACCTGTGTTTTTTTTCAGTGAATTTCAAAGGTTTTTTATATACTAATTTTTACGTGTGATAGTAGTTATACCTATTTTTTTGTACTGATTTTCTACAGTTTTTTAACTGTTTATTTATAAATATTTTATTCACTGAAATAACATTATATATTTTTTTGAAAATTGCAAAAAAAACCAAAAAAATTCAAACTGAAATATTGATTAATTTTTTTGTTTTCATTTTTTATTTATATATATTTATATATATTTATATTATTTTCACGCATTCAAAGCGTACACATCATGGTGGGTGCGCGGATTCTAGCCGGCATTTTAGAAAAGTTGTGAAGGATCCAAGTACGATGTGCGACAGCTGCGTGTTTTTCAGTTACATCATATACATTTAATAATACGTGATGTGCGCAATTGGTATGCGACCAGTCCGCGACTCCTGCTCCCGCGCATTCGCGACACATGCGCATTATGGTACGAGATACTTGCGCGGTGGCAGGTTCCGCGTGACGTCATATACATGCTGGGGGGTGCTGGGTGCGCGACTCCCGCAAAAAAAATGTATGTTCCAAGATGATATGTATGTGTCTTTAATATACATATTAGGGCAAGAGATTATCTAAGATATTCACAAAACTAATATATTTGTACTTATAATAAACTTATATTATTTTTAAATATATTTTGCGTGCATCGTGAGTGCAGAGAACCAGGTCAGCAGAGCTGCTGTAGAGCCAGAGAAACCAGGTCAGCAGAGCCATTGTAGAGCCAGAGAACCAGGTCAGCAGAACTGCTCTAGAGCCTAAGAAGCAGGTCAGCTATAGAACCAGAGACCCAGGTCAGCAGAGCTGCTCTAGAGCCAGAGACCCAGGTCAGCAGAGCTGCTCTAGAGGTCGAGAACCTGGTCAGCAGAGCTGCTGTAGAGCCAGAGAAATCAGGTCAGCAGAGCTGCTTTAGAGGGAGAGAACCAGGTCAGCAGAACTGCTTTAGAGCCAGAGAACCAGGTCAGCAGAGCTGCTCTAGAGCCAGAGAACCAGGTCAGCAGAGCTGCTTTAGAGCCATAGACCCAGGTCAGCAGAGCTGCTCTAGAGCCAGAGAACCAGGTCAGCAGAACTGCTTTAGAGCCAGAGAACCAGGTCAGCGGAGCTCTTTAGAGGGAGAGAACTAGGTCAGCAGAGCTGCTTTAGAGCCAGAGATCCAGGTAAGCAGAGCTGCTCTAGAGCCAGAGAACCAGGTCAGCAGAGCTGCTTTAGAGCCATAGAACCAGGTCAGCAGAGCTGCTTTAGAGCCAGAGAACCAGGTCAGCAGAGTTGCTCTAGAGGGAGAGAACCAGGTCAGCAGAGCTGCTTTAGAGCCAGTGAACCAGGTCAGCGGAGCTGCTTTTGAGCCAGAGAACCAGGTCAGCAGAGCTGCTCTAGAGCCAGAGAAAACAGGTCAGCAAAGCTACTTTAGAGGGAGAGAACCTGGTCAGCAGAGCTGCTTAAGAGCCAGAGATTCAGGTCAGCAGAGCTGCTCTAGAGCCAGAGAACCAGGTCAGCAGAGCTGCTTTAGAGCCATAGAACCAGGTCAGCAGAGCTGCTCTAGAGGCAGAGAACCAGGTCAGCAGAGCTGCTCTAGAGCCTAAGAACCAGGTCAGCAGTGCTGCTCTAGAGCCAGAGAACCAGGTCAGTAGAGCTGCTATAGAGCCAGAGAAACCAGGTCAGCAGAGCTGCTCTAGAGGCCGAGAACCAGGTCAGCAGAGCTGATTTAGAGGGAGAGAACCAAGTCAGCAGAGCTGCTTTAGAGCCAGAGAACCAGGTCAGCAGAGCTGCTCTAGAGCCAGAGAACCAGGTCAGCAGAGCTGCTTTAGAGCCATAGAACCAGGTCAGCAGAGCTGCTCTAGAGCCTAACAACCAGGTCAGCAGAGCTGCTCTAGAGACAGATAACCAGGTCAGCAGAGCTGCTGTAGAGCCAGAGAAACCAGGTTAGCAGAGCTGCTTTAGAGGGAGAGAACCTGGTCAGCAGAGCTGCTTTAGAGCCAGAGAACCAGGCCAGCAAAGCTGCTTTAGAGCCAGAGAACCAGGTCAGCAGAGCTGCTTTAGAGCCAGAGAACCAGGTCAGCAGAGCTGCGCTAGAGCCAGAGAACCAAGTCAGCAGTGCTGCTTTAGAGCCATAGAACCAGGTCAGCAGAGCTGCTTTAGAGCCAGAGAACCAGGTCAGCAGAGCTGCTCTAGAGCCTAAGAACCAGGTCAGCAGAGCTGCTCTAGAGCCAGAGAACCAGGTCAGCAGAGCTGCTGTAGAGCCAGAGAAACCAGGTCAGTAGAGCTGCTTTAGAGGGAGAGAACCAGGTCAGCAGAGCTGCTCTCGAGGGAGAGAACCAGGTCAGCAGAGCTGATCTAGAACCAGAGAAGCATGTCAGCAGAACTGCTTTAGAGCCAGAGAACCATGTCAGCAGAACTGCTTTAGAGCCATAGAACCGGGTCAGCAGAGCTGTTTAGAGCCAGAGAACCAGGTCAGCAGAGCTGTTGTAGAGCCAGAGAACCAGATCAGCAGAGCTGCTCTGTAGCCTAAGAACTAGGCCAGCAGAGCAGCTCTAGAGTCAGAGAACCAGGTCAGCAGACCTGCTGTAGAGCCAGAGAAACCAGGTCAGCAGAGCTGCTTCAGAGGGAGAGAACCAGGTCAGCAGAGCCGGTTTAGAGCCAGAAAACCAAGTCAGCACAGCTGCTTTAGAGACAGAGAACAAGGTCAGCAGAGCTGCTCTAGCTGACACTGACTGATTGACACTGACTGACACTGATTGACTGACACTGACTGACACTGATTGACTGACACTGACTGACTGACACTGATTGACTGACACTGACTGACTGACACTGACTGACACTGATTGACTGACACTGACTGACACTGATTGACTGACACTAACTGACTGACTGACACTGAGACACTGACTGACTGACACTGACTGACTGACAATGACACTGACTGACACCGACTGACTGACGCTGACTGACTGACACTGACTGACACAGACTGACACTGACTGACTACTCTCTACTACTCTACTACTCACTCTCTACTACTCTCTACTACTCTCTCTCTACTACTCACTCTCTGCTACTCACTCTCTACTACTCTCTACTACTCAGTCTCTACTACTCTCTACTCTCTACTACTCACTCTCTACTACTCTCTACTACTCACTCTCTACTCCTCTACTACTCTCTACCACTCACTCTCTACTACTCTACTACTCACTCTCTACTACTCACTCTCTGCTACTCTCTCTACTACTCACTCTTGTATTCACTCTCTACTACTCACTCTCTACTACTCGCTCTCTACTACTCTCTACTACTCACTCTCCACTACTCACTCTCTACTACTCGCTCTCTACTACTCTCTACTACTCACTATCTACTACTCACTCTCTACTACTCTACTACTCTCTACTACTCTCTCTACTACTCACTCTCTACTACTCTACTACTCTCTACTTCTCTCTACTACTCACTCACTACTACTCTCCACCATTAACTCTACTACTCTCTACTTCTCTCTACCTCTCACTCACTACTACTCTCTACTACTCACTATCTACTACTCGCTCTCTACTACTCTCTACTACTCACTCTCTACTACTCTCTACTATTCACTCTCTACTACTCTCTACTACTCACTCTCTACTACTCGCTCTCTACTACTCTCTACTACTCACTCTCCACTACTCACTCTCTACTGCTTGCTCTCAACTACTCTCCACTACTCACTCTACTACTCACTCTCTACTACTCTACTACTCTCTTCTACTCTCTCTACTTCTCACTCTCTACAACTCTCTCTACTACTCACTCTCTACTACTCTCTACTACTCACTCTACTACTCACTCTCTACTACTCCACTACCCTCTACTACTCCACTACTCTCTAATACTCTCTCTCTACTACTCACTCTCTGCTACTCACTGTCTACTACTCTCTACTACTCACTCTCTACTACTCTCTCTCTACAACCCACTCTCTACAACTCTCTACAACTCACTCTCTACTACTCACTCTCTACTACTCTCTCTCTACTACTCTCTACTACTCTCTACTACTCACTCTCTACTACTCACTCTCTACTACTCAACTACTCTCTACTACTCTACTACTCTCTACTGCTCTCTCTACTACTCACTCTCTACTACTCACTCTCTATTACTCTCTACTACTCACTATCTACTACTCTCTACTACTCACTCTCTACTACTCTCTCTCTACTACTCACTCTCTACAACTCACTCTACAGCTCTCTACTGCTCACTCTCTACTACTCTCTCTCTACTACTCTCTACTACTCATTCTCTACTACTCACTCTACTATTCACTCTCTACTACTCACTCTCTACTACTCTCTACTACTCACTCTCTACTACTCTCTCTCTACAACTCACTCTCTACAACTCTCTACAACTCACTCTCTACTACTCACTCTCTACAACTCTCTCTCTACTACTCTCTACTACTCTCTACTACTCACTCTCTACTACTCACTCTCTACTACTCAACTACTCTCTACTACTCTACTACTCTCTACTGCTCTCTCTACTACTCACTCTCTACTACTCACTCTCTATTACTCTCTACTACTCACTATCTACTACTCTCTACTACTCACTCTCTACTACTCTCTCTCTACTACTCACTCTCTACAACTCACTCTACAGCTCTCTACTGCTCACTCTCTACTACTCTCTCTCTACTACTCTCTACTACTCATTCTCTACTACTCACTCTACTATTCACTCTCTACTACTCACTCTCTACTACTCTCTACTACTCACTCTAGTACTCACTCTCTACTACTCTCTCTCTGCTATTCACTCTTCACTACCCACTCTCTACTACTTTCTACTACTCACTCTCTACTACTCACTCTACTACTCATTCTCTACTACTCTCTACTACTCAATCTCTACTACTCACCCTCTACTACTCTCTACTACTCACTCTCTGCTACTCTCTCTACTATTCTCTACTACTCACTCTCTACTCTCTACCTCTCTCTCTACTACTCTCTACCTTTCTACACCTCTACCTCTCTACACCTCTACCTCTCTACCTCTACCTCACTACCTCTACACCTCTACCTCTCTACCTCTCACTACACGCACATATATGCACATATATATGCATATATATGCATATGCATTTATATATATGTATGTGTATATATATATATACATACATATATAAACATATATATAATCTGTATATCTATATAAATACAAATATAAATGCATGCATACATATACATATATGCATACATATGCATGTTATGTACATGAACGTTTGAAAAACACTAATACAAGCAAAGCTAAAAAGCCACCTAATTACAAACAGAATTGCTTTAACTTAAACAAGGCTGAGACCTATTGCATTTTCAATGCTTGTTTACTTTGGTTCCATCAAGAGGGCGTTCAGATGTGTCACACTTTTGCCATAAATTCGGAATGCTAGCACTCTAGTTGGTCATTAGATCACTGTAGTAAAGCTACTGCTCCCAGGGAAGTCTGCTTCTGGTCTTCAAAGTGCATGCATCAGTCTGCATGTCAGATTTTTTTAATGAAATAGAAGAGGATTTGAGAACTCAAAATGTTCCCTAATTTTTCTGCACTAATCATAATTTCTATGACAAAATGAACCCCCTCATTTTGTTCCTTTGCAAATTACATGTTTTAATTGTGACCACTTTATTCAAATCAAGATCAATCAATCAATCAATCAGCTAATCTGTAAAGCACACTACTTACCCGTAAGGGTTTCAAAGCGCTGGGGGGGGGGGGGTGTTGCTGCTGCTACTGGTCAAAAAGCCAGGTCTTGAGTTGTCTCCTGAAGGTCAGCAGGTCTTCGGTTTGTGGTAGGTAGAAGGGGAGGGTGTTCCAGGTCTTGGCGGCGCGGTGGGAGAAGGACCTGCCTCCGGAAGTGGTTCTACGGATGCGCGGGACCGTGGCCAGGGCGTGGTCAGCGGAGCGGAGTTTCCTGTTGGGTGCGTAGGAGGAGAGCCGACTGTTGAGATAGGCTGGGCCGGTTTTGTGGAGTGCCTTGTGTGCGTGGATCAGGAGCTTGAAGGAGATTCTCCTGTCGACGGGGAGACAGTGCAGGTTCCTCAGGTGGGGGGTGATGTGGGCACGGGACGTCGAGGATCAGGCATGCAGAGGCGTTCTGGATTCTTTGTAGTCTGTTGATGAGCTTGGACGAGCCTCCGGCGTAGAGGGCGTTTCCGTAGTCGATTCTGCTGCTGACTAGGGCCTGGGTGACTGTTTTCCTCGTGTTTGTTGGGATCCATCTGTAGATCTTGCGGAGCATGCGGAGGGTGTTGAAGCAGGTGGAGGAGACTGCGTTGACTTGTTTAGTCATGGTGAGTTTTGAGTCGAGGATGACTCCCAGGTTGCGTGCATGGTCGGGGGGATCCCCAGTGATACGAGCCACCATGAGTCATCGTTTTGTCTGAGTTCAGCTTAAGTCGGCTTTCCTTCATCCAGTCGGCGACTGCCTTCATTCCCTGGTGGAGGTTGGATTTGGTGGTGTGAGGGTCCTTGGTGAGGGAGAGGATCAGCTGCGTGTCGTCGGCATAGGAGATTATGTTGAGGTCGTGCTGTCAGGCGATGCGTGCTAGTGGTGCCATGTAGACATTGAACAGCGTCGGGCTGAGGGTGGATCCTTGTGGGACGCCGCAGATGATCTCGGAGGCCTCGGACCGGAACGGGGGGAGGCGGACTCTCTGAGTTCTGCCGGAGAGGAAGGAGGTGGTCCAGTCCAAGGCCTTCTGCCGGATCCCTGCGTCTTGGAGTCGCGGGCGTAGTGGGTGGTGGCAGACGGTGTCGAAGGTGACGGAGAGATCCAGCAGGATGACGGCCACCGTCTCGCCGTTGTCTAGAAGGATCCTGATGTTGTCTTTGGCGGCGATGAAGGCGGTCTCAGTGCTGTGGTTGCTGCGGAATCCTGATTGGGAGGGGTCCAGGATGTTGTTGTCTTCGAGGTGACGGGTGAGCTGGGTGCTAACTATCTTCTTGATGACGTTTGCTGGGAACGGAAGCAGGGAGATGGGCCGGAAGTTCTTGAGGTCGCTCAGATCCACCTTGGGTTTCTTCAGTAGGGCGTTGATCTCTGCGTGCGTCCAGTTCTCAGGGAAGGTAGCGGTCTCGAAGGAGAGGTTGATGATGTTGCGCAGGTGGGGTGCAATGGAATTGCCGGCTTTGTTGAAGATGTGGTGTGGTAGAGGGTCGGACGGGGATCCGGAGTGGATTGTGCCCATGGTCTTGATTGTGTCCTCGATGCTCATGTTGGCCCAGGTTGTCAGGGAGTCGTGGACGGTGGGGTGCGGTGGGTCCGGTGCGACGGGGCCCACAGGGGTTGTCCGGGGTTTGAAACTGTCATGGATGTTGGTGATTTTTCGGAGAAAGAAGGTGGCGAGGGAGTCGCACAGGGCTTGCGATGGAGGGATGTCGTTGGCGCTGGAAGAGCTCCTTGCTGTTGTGTGCATTGTTGTCAAGGCAGTCTGCGAAAGAGGTCCTTTTGGCGGTCCTGATGAGGTGGTGGCGGTTGCGGATGGCGTCTTTGTGGGCAACGCGACTGTCCGGCGTCTTGTCGCTGTGCCATATGTTCTCCAATTTCCGGCAGGTGCGCTTTGAGTTGAGGAGTTCCGGGGTGAACCAGCTGGCTCTTTTGCTGGTGTCTCTGTTGGTGGGTTTTTTCAGCTGGGCTACGGTGTTGGCGCAGTTGTTCATCCAGCGTTCGAGGGTGAGTGCACCATCATCGGGGTTGGTGGGGTTGGTCGGAGGGTTGAGCGCAAGGCTTGTCTGTAGTTGTTCTTCAGTGACTTTGCCCAAGCAGCGGTGGGGGGGTCTGTATGGTGCTGTGGTGTGTGAGGGGTTTTTGGAAGGAGAAGTGGATGCAGTAGTGGTCTGTCCAGGTTAGTTCAGAGGCGTGGCTGAAGGTGACGTGGGGGCTTGAGGAGAAGATGGCATCAAGTTTGTGACCGGCGATGTGGGTCGGCGTCGTGACGAGCTGTTTTAGGTTGGCGAGGTTGTCGATCAGGGTGGAGGAGTTGTTGTCGTTGTTGTTCTCCAGATGATAGTTCAGGTCTCTGAGGAGGATGTAGTAGGTGGAGGTCAGTGCGTGTGTGCTGATGAGGTCGGCGATGGAGTCGCAGAATTGAGGTCGGGGTCCTGGCGGTCTGTAGACGAGGGTGCCTCTTAGGGTGGTCTTGGGGTCCGTGTGGATCTGGAAGTGCATGTGTTCGGCAGTGCTGAGGGTGTCGTTGGTGTTTGTTGAGACCCTGATGGTGTTTTTGTGGCCGATGGCAATTCCTCCTCCGGCCCTGTTGGTGCGGTCTCTGCGGGTGATTTTGTACCCGTCGGGGATGGCTATGGCGATGTCTGGCGAGGAGGCTTCGTTCATCCAGGTCTCGGTCAAGAAGGCGACATCCGGGGATGCGGTGTCGAGTAGGTCCCAGAGCTCGACGGTGTGTTTGTGTGCGGAGCGGGTGTTGATCAGGATGCATCTAAGCTGGTTGGGTTCCGTTGTGGCGGGTGTCTCGGCACTTTCAAGGCAGGAGAAGCTGCAGTTCAGGCAGGTGAAGGGACCGTGGGTGCGCTTCGGGCAGCCTTGCAGCAGGTGTGTGTCCTTCCTGGGTTGAGAGCAACGAGGGTGTTGGCATCGTAGTGGAGGAGGTCTTCGTGGCTGGTGTGGGGGGCAGGGGTTCTGGCGCTGGGCACGGTCCAGGCACGGACGGGCACAGACGGGCTTGCCTTAGGCGCGCCTTTGGCACGCCAGCGGCGCAGCCGCACAGCGGCCGCCATATATGGCGAGGTGGGGAGGGAGGAGCAGCTGGGAGGCGGGAGGCAAGTGTCGGGTGGAGCGAATGGGTGCAGAGGGGGCGGGGCCGCAGGGGAAACAGCGGCAGGGACGGGGGAAAGGAGACAGGCATGGGGCACGGACTCAAGAAGAGGGCACAGAAGTCAGCACAAGGGGTACAAAATAAAAGGGGGCACAGTTGGCGAGGGGTACAGAATCAAAAGGGGTCACAGAAGTCACAGAAGGCACAGAAGTCAACACAAGGGGTACAAAATAAAAGGGGGCACAATTGGCGAGGGGTACAGAATCAAAAGGGGGCGCAGAAGCAAAGTGGCGAGCGGGGGCAGGGGGACACAGAAGAGGGGCGGGCAGACAGTTACAGGCACACACAACAAAGCGGATACGAACCTAAGGCCACCACTGGCCACCAGGGATGAGGCGCAGGTGGAAGCCTGCAGGTGGTGGAGGGCCTTGACTACAAGATGGCTTCAGGTGTGCCATACTTTTATCATAAGTAAGCACTGTTTTTTATTTATTTATTTTTATTGACTTTTATAGCAGCAAATAGTCAGCCGAGCATTACAGATCAAACAAATGAGTAAAATAAAATTATTAAACAGAACTAAACATCACTTTAACGGCGTTAACATAAAAAGACAGATTAGATTTTTAGGATTGAATCCAATTATGAATAGAAGCCCAAATTTTTAAACCAAAAGCCTTCTTTTTCTTCCCCTTTAGACAATACACAGCCTTCTCTAATTGATAAATATTTAACAATTTAGAATGCCACTGGAAAATGAAGGAGGATTGATATCAAGCCAATGTGAGGTTATACAAAATCTAAAGATAGACATAGATATAAATAAAAAACCTTCTTCAGCAGTTGACTGCCGCCTATCGGGATTTGATTGGATACCAAGTATTACAAGTTCAGCAGAAAGTGTTACTGGTGAATTCATGATATTATTTCAAAATTTTTCAACTTCAAAAATAAATTGAGTTACTTTTGGACAAAAAAAAAACATATGGATAGAATTTGCACCAGGAAATCCACATCGGCTACATTTATCGCCTCTATTAGCATTCCATTTCAATAATTTGGCCGGGGTATAATATAGATCAAATATACTCATAAAGAATTTGCTTTTTAAAGATCCATTACGTAAAACTAGGTCAGACAATGCCAATGCATCAGATACATTAATACTCTCTATACCCAAATCCCTTTGCCATTTTATATTAAAAAATTCAAGATTGTCTTCTAATCGATTTATCATTGTCTGATAAATCACCCCGATTCTGTTTTGTTTCCAGCAGCATTCCAATACATCAATTTAGTAAATTTTATTAGTATTCAATAAAAAAATTTTACTTAAAAAACTGCGTATTTGCAGATATTTGAAAAAATCGGCTTTGGGCAGATTGTATTGTTGTTGTAGATACGCAAATGTTAGGAATTGCTCTTCTTGATAAAGATCCCCTAACCGGGTTATGTTAAAACTTTGCCATCGATACATAACATGATCAGTGAATATTATTGGCAGCATCGGATTATCAAGTAGTGGTGTATAGTAGGTAAGATTACTATTCAAACAGAATCTTTTCTTAAATTGCTTCCATAAGTGATAAGCCGTTAACATGACTTTAAATTTTGTTTTTTTATAATAACTTGGTTCAGAGAAACATACTAAACATTGTCGTGCTTGAGCACCAAGGATCATTTCATAGATTGAAGGATATGTAAAGTCATCTATAATTGTTTCTTGAAAGATTAGAACACTCATAAACCTAAGCGATACTGCCAAATAATATAAACGGAAATTCGGCATTCCCCAACCTCCTCTTAGCATAGGTAGGGTACACCAATTAAGAGACCTCCTAGCTCTTTTATATCCCCATAAGAATCTTGAAATTATTCTATCTAGTTTAACAAAAAAGCTAGAAGGGAACAGCAAGGGTATAGTCCGAAAAAAATAAAGAAATTTAGGGAAAGAAAGCATCTTGACAGCATTGGTGCGACCATAGAGAGAGAGATGTAAATTATTTAACCTTTCAAGAGACCTATTAGTGGAAGCAAGTAATGGATCGAGATTAAGCCCTAAAATATCTTCCACCTTGGCGGACAGTTTCACACCTAAATAAAAGGCCATAGCTGATAATGTTAGATCAGTTGGTGGATCAGCTGCAGAGTGAATTATCTGTGTTTTTGCAATATTAAGTTTATAACTGGAATATAAGCCAAATTCACGAGCTGATTCTATAATCTTACGAAAAGCTAGATTAATATCCGATGTGACAATCGCGACATCGTCAGCATAAGCAAAGATTTTATATTCTATTTGGTGAATTATAACCGGGGGGATACTATCCTGGTTCATAAGTTTTTGCAAATATGGTTCTATGTAAAGCGCAAATAACAAGGGGGAGCAGGGGCATCCTTGCCCAGTTCCCCTCGTTATAGATAATGTGGTAGAAATGTCGGAAGCTATTCGTATTACGGCCTTAGGTTCATTATATAAAGCATTCAAAGCTGTTATGAATTCGACAGGGAAGCACTTCCAGGCCAGGACACGCCAAAGGAACCCCCAGTCGACCCTATCAAAGGCCTTCTCGGCGTCCAATAGGGCCACTCCGACTGGGGATCCCGAGGCCTGCGCCCAGTCCAAGAGAGCAATAATCCTTCTTATATGATCCGTTGTATCCCTCTTTTTGATAAAGCCATGTTGAAATTTAGCAACTAAATTAGGCATCAGATCATTTAACCTATTTGCTAAAATTTTAGAAAAGATCTTACTATTGGAAGTTATTAAAGAAATTGGTCTATATGACCCAAGATCCATAGAATCTTTTCCTTTTTTTTAAATACAACTATAGTAGCTAATGACCATGAAGGAGGCGATCGACCATGAAATGCTGCTTGAAAAATTTTCAACAACTCAAATTTCAGAACGTTGCGGAACGTTCGATAAAATTCCAAGGGAATATTATCCGGGCCGACTGCTTTACCAGGAGCTAGCCCAAGAATAGCCCCTTCTATCTCTTCCCAAGTGATTGGAGCAGATAAAACTACTCTTTGGTCTTCATTAAGGGAGGAGAAACAATATAAATTTAAAAAATAGCTGGATGCATCGCTCCTTACACTAGCACCATCATTCGATTGATTATACAATGATTGATAAAAATCCCGGAATGCCTTCAATACTCCGGACCTAGATTCTTGGCTTACACCATCTTGGTCAGTAATTTTAATTATATCAGTTATAGCGGCTTCCTGCCGCAATCTTTGCGATAGTATTCTGCCCGTTTGCTCACTTAGTTCATAGCATTCTTTTTTAAATAATTTGTATTTTGCTGCTACCTGCTCTGCCAAATAAGAGTAGACAACTGACCGCTCAGAAGCCAGAACTTTTTGAGCTTCCTGTACACCAAAACCAACTCTAATACAAGATGCTAGTTTTAATTCTGCATGAGTTATATGGTCCAAGGCGGCCTTAAATTCAGTTTTTTTTTTTTAAAACGATATTTTGAATAACTCAAAGTCTCTCCTCTGATAGTCGACTTAAAAGTGTCCCAAACTATCTGAATCGAAGCCGTATTATTATTATACAAAAAGAATTCCTTTATAATCAGAGCCATGTGAGCTAAATAATCCTGGTCTAACAATACATTTCTTTGAAATGACCATGGCTTTTGTTGAAAATATTCCTGGGGAGAAAATAATAATTCTAATACAATAGGATTGTGATCAGAAATGATTTGTGGTAGAACATCTATACTTATATTTTCAGTGAACTTTGCAGAAATAAAAAAATAATCTAAACGAACACATTTTTGATGTGGAGCTGAGAAATAAGTGAAACCCGGCTCCGTGGGTCTAAGCTTGTTCCATACATCTATCAATCCATTCCCTAAAATTAGTTCTCTAAGAGCTCTAATGGTTTGGATTTTGCGACCTTTATAATTCCAAGTATTTCTGATATTACAATTAGCATCAATGTGAATATTAAAATCTCCACACAGAATTAAAGGATAATTCCAATCAGCTAACTCGGAGTTAATTAGATTAAATACTTCCTTATCATCTAAGTTTGGACCGTATATAGAACAAACAGTAAATTTAATCCCTTCAATAATAATTTCCGCTATTCCCTATCTACCCCATTTATCACCTAAAGTTCTAACACATTTACCAAACCTTTGTTTTATGAGAACAGCAACTCCTCTTGTGGCTCCCATTTGTTTGGAACAGGTTAAAAGCTCAAGACCAAGATTTTTCAGCAAACTCCTCTTAGACCATGGAATATGTGTCTCTTGTAGACAAAGAATATCAAATTGCAAAGATTGCACCAAATGCTACAAAATCCCTAGCTTTTTGAAATCATTTAAACCATTGATATTTAACGAACAAATTTTAATTTTCCTCGTCATTTTAGAATTTTGAAAAAAACGATAAGCGATAACTTTTTAAATTGATTCTTGACATTCTTATAACTCTGATATCTTATAATAATCCACCTAATCTGTTTTATAAAGCCCAGGTCAACCATTGTTGCTGCATTACACCCCACCCCCCACCACCACCACCTCCACCTCCACCCCCTGGTCCATGACCAGCGAACCACCCCCCTCCCCCACATATGCGGCTCAGGAACTGTCAGTTCCTGTAAAGTATGGAGTGCCGCGTCATTCTAGCTCCGCACACCTCAAGAAGAGCAAAGCAGAGGCAGACAAAACAAAAACCATTAGAATCCAATATAACCCTAATAACTCAAAGATTGAATTTAATGTAATGTAGAAATATTTTTATAATGTATGCAAAAATTCCTTAGCCTTAATCTCTGATAAGAAAAATTTTGTTTGCCCTTTCCACAAGATTTTTAGTTTGGCCGGATTCTGAAGGTAAACAGTGGCCCCCTTTTCCTGAAAATCAGGTATTGGTTGTCTAAGATGCCACTGTTGGGCCACGGTTGCCTGACAGAAATCGGGCTGCACAAAAAAAGTGCATCCTTTTGCAATTACTTTATTCTCGGGTCTGGCTAAAGCTGAGATTTCTTCTCTTGCGAGGAAATTGTTAAAACTGACTAGTATTGCCCGAGGATAATCTATCTCACCCTGTCGAGGTTTCTTAATAGAGAAGGGGAAGCGATGCGCTCTTTGGACTTCTTTTGCCCAATCCCATGATTTTAAATCAGGAAAAGCCTCATTTAAAAGTCCAATAATAAATTGTCTGACATCAGTCCCTTCCTTCTTTTCAGGTATTCCAAGAAATCGTAAATTGTTTCTTCGAGCCTGATTTTCTAGGCCCGTTAGCTTATAAGAAAGGTCATCCCTGAGGGTTTTAACAACCTCGAGTTCTTGTTTCTGGGATCCAGACTCTTCCTCCAAAGCCAGAATACGTGCTTCAGCTTCAGTTACTCTGTCAGCGGTCTCAGTAGAGATTTTGATTGCTCGACGAATAGTATTTTTAATTTTAGTACAGGTGGCTTGTGTACGAAGATTTTCGGATTTACTCTCTGCCCGATGCGCCATCATAGTATTATAAATGGTAGTTAGCGTAATTTCAGAGGGGGTCTCAACCAAATTATTTGCACATTCAGAATAAGGAAAAGATTCTACAATTTCAGTCCTGGTTTCTGCCTCTTGATTATTGTCCAAATGAATATCAGGCCTACTTACAAGATCAGGTGTAGTATTCACGGCGCCTTTTACAATGGATTTAGTGAGAGTATGATTATGAGACCCCTTCTTTTTACATCTCTTGACTGTGGCAGTACTTGTATTAGACGAAGTTAGATTGGTTCTTACATCCCCATCATCTTCGTCCTCTCCTAAAAAGCTGCTCTCTGCAGTATAATCCGCCCAGTCCTTACTACAATTTAAACTTTCATCAGACGTGTGGTCAGACAGGGAGTAGAATTTTTCGCCACCCTCTTGATGAATTAAAGCCTGTTCCGAAAGATTAGAGTCAATATTCAGAGAGGTCTCAACAGTCCCTGTGCATTGTAGTAAATCAGTTAGGACTCTATCTCCCATACTCTCTTGCAAACCAGGAGCCCGTAAGTCTGAATCCGTAATTACTGCTGTTATGTCTGCATTCCACTCTGTTATAACAACAGTATCATCAATTGTAGGCACGAATGTATCCACCACAGATGTTAAAGAAACTGAAGATACAGTATCCCTATGTTTTGACGTTTTTTTATTAAAAAAAACCATGAAGTGAAAGAGTGCCTTGTTTAGGATTACGTTGCGACAGTGGGAATTTTTCAAACAAATTGGCACCCATAACGTTTCCCGCTTTTTCATTAGTCTCGATTTTTGATGAAAGCAAAGATTCACTTACAATGTCTTTAGCCTGGACCAGCTTTCCCTCAGCTGGTTTTCCCTCGACTGGCTGTTTTGTCTTAACGCTCCGGGTCTGAACCTTCGTCTGAGCTTTCTGCGGCATCTTCTTACTCTTCCGAGACCCGCCGCATAAGTAAGCACTGTTAGCGCTCTAGTTGTTCTTTAAAACATTCTGGGACATTCTGTCATCGGGCTATACTTGGGCTACATCTGGGTGATATTTGTGCTACATTTGGGCTCTTTTGTCTCTGGTGGCCATCTTGGGAGACTTATTTGTTATGAAGTTTCCTAATTTCCTCATTTACTACAGTCTCCTCAGTAAGAAATACTTTCAGTTTTTTACTTTGATTCCATCAAGAAGGCTTTCAGATCTGTCACACATTTGCCATAAATTCAGAATGTTAGCACTCTAGTTGCTCATTAGATCACTGTAGTAAAGCTACTGCTCACCAGGGAAGTCTGCTGTTGGTTTTGAAAGTGCATGTTTCAGTCTGCATGTCAGAATTTTGTAATGAAGTAGAAGAGGATTTGAGAAGTCACTCAAAATGTGCCCTAATGTTCCTTTCTGCAGCACTAATTAT
This sequence comes from Triturus cristatus, assembly GCF_964204655.1. Taxonomy (NCBI): domain Eukaryota; kingdom Metazoa; phylum Chordata; class Amphibia; order Caudata; family Salamandridae; genus Triturus; species Triturus cristatus. The sequence goes on along the minus strand of NC_140580.1, from coordinate 312,384,827 downwards.
ACTTTCTATTGCAAAATGAACCCCCTAATTTTGTTCCTTTTTAAATTAAATGTTTTAAGAGTTACCACTTTATTCCAATCAAGATGGCTTCAGGTGTGCCATACGTTTGTCATAAGTAGGACTGTTAGCGCTCTAGTTGTTCTTTAGAACACTCTGGGAAGCTGCAGTAGAACACAAAGGAATCAACTGACAGTCTCTGCCCTTGTTGGATGTACATGTTTTACTGAGAATGTCAGACTTCATTCTCACATGACTGCGAAAGATAATGTGAATTTACAGAAAATATGCTCTCCGTTTAGCTTATAGATCACCTTCCAAACCTCTGTGGGAAAAGCACGCGAAAATATTTTCTCTCAAGCATGATTCATGATATCCCAGCCGAAGGCTTTTTCACATGGTAAAATCACCATAGAACACACCACAATTCCTAAAATGTGAATGGTACCATCAACAAATGATTTATAATGTAACTAAAGTCTTAAAACCTTCTATTAACTGCAATGCTTTTTAATGAGGTGCTATCATGTATATTGGTCCCAAGATGGTTTCCAACACTTCTTGGATGAAGTGCTGACAGACAATCAGATCTTACGATGAGATGTGTGATTAGGCTCCGCCCAGATATATCTATGATTTTACTTTTGATTTTCTCAGCAGCTACTGAACGGATTTACACCATTTAACCAAAAGGCACGAGTGTGAACCAAGGGCTATCTCGTTGCCAAATTTCGTGTAATTCCGTTCAGCAGTTCGGGCTGCAGCTGCGATTAACGGTTCCTATGGAAAATTGCATGGGGAAAACATGTTTTGGGACCCCCCTTTTTTCTCTGCCCCCTCTTGACGAATCACCCCGAGACTCTCAGGATAAGAACAGACCGGAGCACCCCACCAGTTTTGAAAATTTTGCGAAGATTCGTCAACCAGCGCCAAAGTTATTCCAGATAGTATGTTGCGGATTTCCTATGGATAATAGGTCCTAACTATAACTACCTACTGGCGACCGCCAGTAGGTAATATGTATATATATATATATATATATTCCAACGTAAAGGTTGCCCCAAAAGAAGACGCCGACTCACAAGGAGGATTGCTTCCTTTAATGGAGGACTTCAGCAGGGCAGCAACGAACACCATCCCAATTCATAAAATCGCCCAACGCGTTTCAAACACCTCTGTGTCCTTGATCACGGGCTTGAAGAACTGCAGTTAGCAGCATCCAGGGAACACCTGATAAACTTTCCAAGTCCCGCCCCTGTGGGCGTGTCTCAAGGTATGCTGGTACTTGTGGTTCCCCTTAGTTTTACTCAAGTGAGTGCTGCTGTGCCTTTCAAATAATCTCGTTTTAACCCCAGTGGGCAGGAAGGGTGAAAACCACTGCTCGAACTGATTTTTGATAATGTCCCCTCACACGGACCTCCTCGTTCCTTGAACGCGCTTAGTGTTTGCCAAACGCAGGATCTGCCAAGGAGGCAGGGGGGCGTCTTCGCGACCGGGCAGGCCGCTAACATTCCAACGTAAAGGTTGCCCCAAAAGAAGACGCCGACTCACAAGGAGGATTGCTTCCTTTAATGGAGGACTTCAGCAGGGCAGCAACGAACACCATCCCAATTCATAAAATCGCCCAACGCGTTTCAAACACCTCTGTGTCCTTGATCACGGGCTTGAAGAACTGCAGTCAGCAGCATCCAGGGAACACCTGATAAACTTTCCAAGTCCCGCCCCTGTGGGCGTGTCTCAAGGTATGCTGGTACTTGTGGTTCCCCTTAGTTTTACTCAAGTGAGTGCTGCTGTGCCTTTCAAATAAATCTCGTTTTAACCCCAGTGGGCAGGAAGGGTGAAAACCACTGCTCGAACTGATTTTTGATAATGTCCCCTCACACGGACCTCCTCGTTCCTTGAACGCGCTTAGTGTTTGCCAAACGCAGGATCTGCCAAGGAGGCAGGGCGGCGTCTTCGCGACCGGGCAGGCCGCTAACATTCCAACGTAAAGGTTGCCCCATATATATATATATATATATATTCAAAGCAACACGCGCTCCTGCAGCAGCGTAATCCGGGCCACACCAACAAATGCTTGTTAAAAAACATTTCTTTTATTTAAAAAAATGATAGGCATGACGCGTTTCGAGTCAGCAGACTCTTAATCATATGCCGTGATGTTGTATCGGTGGGTTCGTTGGAGTTTTAAATAACGTGACTTTTAGACATTGAAAAAGGACACCAGTCCATGCTACCACACTGAATTTAAAGAGACAGTTAATTCATGATTTTCAGTTCGTAATATGTACCAAATTTAACAGTGCAATGAGGGTAAGCACAATTTTTCTGTTTAAGGTTATCTAATGAACCCCCAAAATGGTTTCACAGTCACCGTTTCCTTCGTTGCACAATTTCATCCGTTTTTTATGTCTTTCTCACAGTACCAAAGACTGCAGTTCCCATAATACTCCATAACTGCCCTTTAATTACGTTTTCATTGGTTTCAATGTCGATGTTGGCAAGACTTTCCTTGCTTCTCTGTTAACCGAGTGCAAACATTGCTTCAAAGGATAATTCCATAACTCGGTCACAGTATTTCACAGGTTTCAGTCCCGCTACCACCGCCTACCTTCACAGATCATTCTTCACACGATGATCGTTTCAAGCATGGCGTGCGTTCCAGGAAGAATCCTTTCGCATATCCTGGCTGGTAACAAGTTCATTTCCCAAGTTCAGGTGGGCCTTTTCAAATGGCCCTTCCAGCGAAGCTTCGTTCATGTTCTCTATGCCAGCCGGTGGGCACTCCTTCAAAAGAGCTTAAAGCTTCCACATATCTCCTGACACAATAGAAGCGCCTTCACCTCACGGATCGGGGCCCGGTTAGAGGTGTGTCAGACACCTGTAAATATTCAAAGCAACACGCGCTCCTGCAGCAGCGTAATCCGGGCCACACCAACAAATGCTTGTTAAAAAACATTTCTTTTATTTAAAAAAATGATAGGCATGACGCGTTTCGAGTCAGCAGACTCTTAATCATATGCCGTGATGTTGTATCGGTGGGTTCGTTGGAGTTTTAAATAACGTGACTTTTAGACATTGAAAAAGGACACCAGTCCATGCTACCACACTGAATTTAAAGAGACAGTTAATTCATGATTTTCAGTTCGTAATATGTACCAAATTTAACAGTGCAATGAGGGTAAGTACAATTTTTCTGTTTAAGGTTATCTAATGAACCCCCAAAATGGTTTCACAGTCACCGTTTCCTTCGTTGCACAATTTCATCCGTTTTTTATGTCTTTCTCACAGTACCAAAGACTGCAGTTCCCATAATACTCCATAACTGCCCTTTAATTACGTTTTCATTGGTTTCAATGTCGATGTTGGCAAGACTTTCCTTGCTTCTCTGTTAACCGAGTGCAAACATTGCTTCAAAGGATAATTCCATAACTCGGTCACAGTATTTCACAGGTTTCAGTCCCGCTACCACCGCCTACCTTCACAGATCATTCTTCACACGATGATCGTTTCAAGCATGGCGTGCGTTCCAGGAAGAATCCTTTCGCATATCCTGGCTGGTAACAAGTTCATTTCCCAAGTTCAGGTGGGCCTTTTCAAATGGCCCTTCCAGCGAAGCTTCGTTCATGTTCTCTATGCCAGCCGGTGGGCACTCCTTCAAAAGAGCTTAAAGCTTCCACATATCTCCTGACACAATAGAAGCGCCTCCACCTCACGGATCGGGGCCCGGTTAGAGGTGTGTCAGACACCTGTAAATATTCAAAGCAACACGCGCTCCTGCAGCAGCGTAATCCGGGCCACACCAACAAATGCTTGTTAAAAAACATTTCTTTTATTTAAAAAAATGATAGGCATGACGCGTTTCGAGTCAGCAGACTCTTAATCATATGCCGTGATGTTGTATCGGTGGGTTCGTTGGAGTTTTAAATAACGTGACTTTTAGACATTGAAAAAGGACACCAGTCCATGCTACCACACTGAATTTAAAGAGACAGTTAATTCATGATTTTCAGTTCGTAATATGTACCAAATTTAACAGTGCAATGAGGGTAAGTACAATTTTTCTGTTTAAGGTTATCTAATGAACCCCCAAAATGGTTTCACAGTCACCGTTTCCTTCGTTGCACAATTTCATCCGTTTTTTATGTCTATATATATATATATATGTTTATATATATATATATATTCACCGAAAAAAACAGGTTTCAGGGACGTTACGTTATGCGGCTGCATGGGTTAGTGAGTAGCTACATGAGTATCTAAATGGGTTTTTCATTGGTTGTCTGAGTGTCTGAGTATCTGTATGGGTGCATGAGTGTCTGTGTGGGTGGGTGGGGGTTATGTGACTCTGTGCATAGATGTGTGAGTGGGTGATTCACTGGGTGTATGGGTTCAAGTGTGCATCTGTGGAGGGCTGTATGGGGGGTGAGTGTGTATATGGGTGTGTTGGTGAGTGAATGGATGTCTCAGTGGTACATGTATGAGTAACTCCATATGTGAAAGGCAGTATATGTGAGTGTTGGAGTTTATAAATGACTATATGTGAGAGTGAGTGATTGTGAGAGTGTCTGTATGGATAAGAGTGTGCTACTTTCAGTGATTGTATAAGAGAGAATGTGTTAGTATCTGTATGAAAAAGTGAGGTGGTGTGTGTGTATAACTGTATGGGTGAGTAAATGGGAGTGTGATTGATTCTTTACATGACTGACTAGGTGTGTGAGTAACGCTATGGATGAGTGGCAGTGTGTGAGTGTCTGTATAGGTGTATTAGTGCATATGATAGTGCTGTATTGATGAGTGACTGCATGTATGAGTGAATCTATGGGTGAATGAGTAGGTGTGTGTAGACCTAGGAATCAGTGAGTGGGTATGTAGTAACTGGTATTAGTGTGTCTATGGTTTCAAAAATGGTAGTCTGTATTTTAGAGTGGGTGTATCAAAGGTTATATTAGGGTATGAGGAGGTGCATCAGATTATCACGTGATGATATCATCAGTGATGTCATCAGTGATGTTATTTGAGATGTCATCAGTGTTGCCATCAGTGATGTCACTGACCATGTCATGAATGATGTAATATGTGACGTTATCAGCAGTGCATTGCGGGGGCGCAAGTTGAAGTTAGCTCAACTAACTATAACGGCCGAATTTCTCTGGTTTTGTACAAGTGAAATGTGCTGAAAGAGGCAAGTGACGTGCTGAAAGAAGCAAGAGAGGTACAGAAAGAGGCAATAGAAGTGCAGAAAGAGGAGAGAGGGGTGCAGAAAGAGGCAGAAGAGGTGCAGAAATAAGGAAGAAGGGTGCAGAAAGAGGCAAGAGAAGTACAGAAAAAGAAAGAAATATGCAGAAAGAAGCAAGAGGGTACAGAAAGCGGCCAGAGGCATACAGAAAGAAACAAGTGAGGTGCAGGAAGAAGCAACAGAGGTACAGAAAGAGGCAAGAGAAGTGCAGAAAGTTGAAGAGATTCCCAGAAAGAGGCAAGAGAAGTGCAGAAAAAGAAAGAAATGTGCAGAAAGAATCAACAGAAATGCAGAAAGAGGCAATAGAGGCTCAGAAGGAAGCAAGAGTGGCTTGCACACCATTAGTACCAATTTAACATCCACATTTAGCAATAAGTAACAGGTGACCATTCTCGGTTTGCAAAGGGCCTTCCACCATGCTGTAACACTCGTTGCTGCATTTTTGGTAACGTTTGAGCCGTTTAAGCTAGAAACAAGGCTTTTTTTGTTCAAATCTGCAGGTTAGGGAGCAGATGATGTATTATGTGGCTAATGCAGAAAATGTATAACTGTACGAAAGTCGGAGCAGCCAAACAGATGCATAATTCCAGTGGCCCTGCTCATACCTCTGACTAGGTCCACAAGTGCTCCTCAGTATTCCTTCTTTAATATCTCTCTGAGTTCATAATTGAGCTTCTATGGAAAATAGAAGACTAAACCTGAGGTTATCACTTCACAACAAAGACTACCATACCACATAATTACTCTCCATAACATATAGTCCCACTCTACATAATTCATACACACTAAATACCACATACTTTCTATCCACATAATTTTACTGGACAGCTTACAACATAATTCCACTACACACATCGTACTTCCACTTCACTCCACTCCAAAAAACATTAGTAAAAAACTTTTACATTTACAATGCCAATAGCTCTAACTCTTACAAATGCGAAACCTATGGCATTGCAAACACTTCTTTAACTAGTAGACGTGCTTGCAGAGTAGTGGAGAAAGGGTGCTGGGCCTCCAACCAGTGCACAGGATTTCCACTGCGTAAGACTTTCAGGAGGTACCAGGAGGGCTTCTTGGCCCCCAAAGTCCCTCAGGAGTAAATTGGACTTCATCCCCCATCCCGCAGTCTGCTAGGAGATGCATTTGTAGAGTGGTGGAGAAAGGGGGGCGTGGCCTCTGAAGACGTCTTAGCAACTTACTGGAGGTAACAGGAGTGGTAGTTGGCCCTCGAGCACTGATGCTCGGGGGATGAAGTCCACTTTAGTCCTGAGGTCCTCAGGACACAAGAGGACCTCATCGCCCCACCAGTAATGCGCCAACAGGCGCCTTTGAAGAGTGGTATAAAAAGGGGTGTGACCTCATGCCACCTCTCAGCAATCCCACTGTGTAGGGCTTACTGGAGGTACCTGGTGGGCTACTTGGCCCCTAGGGAACCATAAGATGCTAGAGGACTTCATCCCCCAACCTAAAACACGCCAGGAGGCGCGTTTGCAGAGTGGTGCAGGGAGGGGGTGGGCATCCGGTGAGATGCCGGCTTCTGTTTTCTTTTTCATTTTTTAGGAGGGAGGCTGTGCGGCCCCCCTTCTCTTAACATTTTTTGGGCCCTGGGGACCTCATCCACAGGGCCTGAGAATTAAAAAAAAAAACGGGAAGGGGGCCATGTGGCCCCGTTCCCTGGGCCACTACTGGCCCCGGGGCCCCATCCCCTGGGACCTGGCCTTGTTTTTCTTTTCTTTTTTTGCAGGAAGGGGGCTGCATGGCCCCCCCTTGCCTGGGCCACTTCTGGCCCGGGAACATCATCCCCCAGGGTCTCTCCTTGTTTTTTTTAATTTTTGCCGGGAGCCACAAGGCTCCCGCCCTGTCATTGCAAGTGGCAATGTCCAAGGGGTGGGCACCCTGGAACATTGCAGGAGCCGCCCCTGAGGGGTGGTGGTCCCCAGAGCCATCTAGGGCTCTTGGAGGGGGGCCGCACGGCCTCCCTCCTAACAAGAACAAAGCCCCGGGGAGGTGGTGATCCCCAGGGCAGTGCAGGGAGGGCCAGGAGCTCACCACACACATTAATTTATTTTGAGCCCCGGGGAGGTGGTGGTCCCCGGGTCAGCATGGGGGTCAGGAACACCCCAACGCATTTTGTAAAAAAAAACCCCGGGGAGGTGTCGGTCCCCGGGGCTGCAGGAGCCCCCGTGGGCCCCACAAATTAACTGGGCATTGCCCCAGGACCTGGCCCACCCGGGGGCTTATAGAAAACAAAGCGCGGGAATCTGCGCTTATTTCGTTTTTTATTTTTGGCCAGACTCACACACCCAGTGCGAATTTGGCCTTTTTGTATAAAAAATCAATGCTTTTTTTGGGCCTGGGGGTCCTTGTGGGACCCCCTGAGCAGGCCTAGGGGGTCAGGGTGTTTCTACCCTGGCCCCTTTTCTTGTTTGTTACCTTTTTTTAACCTTTTTATTTTGACTCGTTTACTGAGTCACAAGATGGCTGCAAACACCTTCTGGTTTAGAGTGTTGGCAGCCAATCAGAGTGAAGCTCGTGCCCGGAAGGGTTAACGAATCCTCCTTGGTGCTCAGATATCGATATTTTTATTTTTTTAATTTCTCAGCAACTACTGAATGGATTTACACCATTTAAAAAAAGCATGCTTTCTAGACCAAGACCTACCTTTTTGCCAAATGTGGTGTAATTCTGTTCAACAGTTCGGGCTGCAGCCTGTTCCAAAATTCCAAAGGAAATTAACACGGGGAAAACGTGTTTTGGGACCCCTCTTTTTTCTTTGCCCCCACTTGACGAATCGACCTGAAACTTTTAAGACAGGAGGTGACTGGAGCGTCTCATTAGTTTTGAAAATTTCACGAAGATTCGTCAACTGGCGCCAAAGATATCAGCAAATCAAAAAACACTTTTCCTATGGCTAATAGGTCCTAACTATAACTACCTACTGGCGACTGCCAGTAGGTAATATATTTACATATAAATATATATATATATATATATATATATATATATACATACATATATATATTCACTGAAAAAACCATAGGTTTCACACATGTTATAGTTAGCGGACATTTTACTGATAAAAACCAATGAAATTCCCCCGTTATAGTTACTGCAGGCAACTATAACTCACGTGACCGCAATCCTCTGCTGATGCTAATACTGTATTTAGACACTTATTTGCCCATGTCTTCTTCCATACATTTTTAGCTATACATATATTACAAATATTTTTTTTCATAAAGACACATATGTCATCAGCAGAAGATTGCGGTCGCGTGAGTTATAGTTGCCTGCAGTAACTATAACGGGGGAATTTCATTGGTTTTTTATCAGTAAAATTTCCGCTAACTATAACATGTGTGAAACCTATGGTTTTTTCAGTGAATTTGCAAGGTTTTTTAAATGCTAATTCCTAACTATAACGTGTGTGAAACCTATGGTTTTTTCAGTGAATTTGTACGGTTTTTTAAATGCTAAGTTACTTTACGCCATTCGTGGCGTGCGCGCCCACTTAACGCAGTTCGTTCTGTGCGCGCACGGTGCGCTTCGCGCACCGTGCGCGCACAGTGAGCACGCGGTGCGCTTCGCGCACCGCGCGCCCACTTTACGCAGTTAGTGCCATGCACGCACGGTGGGCACGCGGTGCGCTACGCGCACCGCGTGCCCACGTTACGCTAGATGGGCCATGTACGCACGATGCGCTTCGCGCACCGTGCGCACATGGAGGACATATGATGCACTTCGTTTTGAAAGGTAATATTTTAATTTTTCGTATATTTTATAAGCCATGCACAAATGGTGCCCTTCGGGCACCATTTGCACACGGGGTGGAGAGAGTGTGGATAATTTTTATTTTTATTTTTATTTTTTTTATATTTTAGTTTATCTCATTTGGGATATGCCATGCACAAATTGGTGGCCTTCGGCCACCAATTGCACACGGGGTGGAGAAAGTGTGGATGATTTTTTTTTTTTAATAATTATTTACCGTACGCGTACGCTAAGCGTAATCGGCGAAATTACCGAAAAAATAAAAATTCCGTTTTTGGCCTTGGGGGATCTTTGGGGACTCCCTCAACATGCCTATGTGTGTGGGAGCTGTCTAAACAGCCCCTTTACATGTTTTTGGGCTTTCAATTTTAAAAATCACTCTCAGTGCGAGAGAGAAAATGGCGGCCGCCGCTTCCTGGTTTCGGCCGATTCGAATGTTTACTAAGATCTAAGAGCCAATCAGAATCGCGCTCGCGCACGCCACCGTACGCGTACGGTAAGCGTACCGTAAGCGCACCGTAAGCTGGCTCAAATATATATATTGATTTAAAGGCTATTTTCTCAGAATCTACTGAACAGATTTACACCAAACCTACAAAAGGCACTTCCTTGACCTGAGGACTACCTCTCTGCCAAATTTCTAGTAATTCTGTTCAGCCGTTCGGGCTGTAGCCCTGTCTAAAGGTCCTATGGAAAAATGCATGGGAAAAACGCGTTTTGGGACCCCCCTTTTATCTCAGCCCCCGCTTGACGAATCCCCACGAGACTTTCAGGGTAGGAGCGGAGCGTAGCGCCCCACCTATTTTGAAAAATTCGCGAGGATTCGTCGACCGGCGCAAAAGTTATTCAAAATAGAATGTTGCGGATTTCCTATGGAAACGTGGTCCTAACTATAACTACCTACTGGCGACCGCCAGTAGGTAATACATACATACATATATATATATACATACATATATACACATATATATATATTTTCACTTAAAAAACCATAGGTTTCACACATGTTATAGTTAGGTGGACATTTCACTCGTAAAAAACCAATGAAATTCCACCGTTATAGTTAGTTCAGATAACTATAAATCGCGCGCCCGCAATCCAGTGCTCATGACGCCACATATTTCATCACTCATGACATTGTTAGTGGCATCACTCATGACATCACAGATGACATCATCCTTGTGAGTGGCGGTCGCGCGAGTTATAGTTATCTGAACTAACTATAACGGTGGAATTTCATTGGTTTTTTACGAGTGAAATGTCCACCTAACTATAACATGTGTGAAACCTATGGTTTTTTAAGTGAATTTGCAAGGTTTTTTAAATGCTAATTCCTAACTATAACGTGTGTGAAACCTATGGTTTTTTAAGTGAATTTGTACGGTTTTTTAAATGCTAATTTTTTTTAAAAAAATTTGATGGTTTTTCACCGTGCGCGCACACCGCGATTTAAAAAAAAATAAAAATGTTTTTTCACCCTTCGGAGTCCTTTAGGGACCCCCTGACAAAGGCTAGGGGGTCAGGAACTCTCTACCCTGCCCCCTTTTCACGTTCGCTACCTCTCTTTTTCACTCTCGTACCCACAACAAACAAAATGGCGGCCGACACTTCCTGATTTCGACCGATTCGAACGTTGACTGACATGTAACCACCAATCAGAATTACGCTCGCGCACGTTAGGGTGCGCGCACCATGCGCGCACGGTGCGCGCACAGTGCGCGGCTATAGATATTTATGTGCTTTAACTGCAATTTTCTCAGTAACTACTGAACAGATTGACTCCATATATGCAAAAGGCACTTCCCTGACCTGAGGACTACCTCTCTGCCAAATTTCAAGTAATTCTGTTCAGCCGTTCGGGCTGTACCTTCGACTAAAGGTCCTATGGGAAAATGCATTGGGAAAACGCGTTTTGGGACCCCCCTTTTTTCTCGGCCCCCGCTTGACGAACCACCCCGAGACTTTCAGGGTAGGAGCTGAACGGAGCGCCCCATTAGTTTTGAAAATTTCACGAGGATTCGTCAACCGGCGCCAAAGTTATTCAAAATAGAATTTTCAGATTTCCTATGGAAACACGGCCCTAACTATAACTATCCACTGGCGACCGCCAGTAGATAATATATATATATATATATATATATAGATATATAGATATATATAGATATATATATATATCACTCAAAGACCACTTCATTCCAAGTAATCAGAGGACACAGCGGGGAGCTTCATGAAGTCCACTTTAATGACAGCTCTGGCATAATGCTTTCAGCAAAGTGTGTCTTCTTCAGATGCCGCCAACATCGGGAATACAACCCCACCCTCATTTGTATATACTGTGACACTCCCATTAGTGGGAGTTCAGGTGGCCCTACTTCATTGGCTCGAGTCTCAGCTGCAGTCTTTGATTGTGGACTGCAACTCCCAGCAGGCAGTATGTCCGGGTAAGAGATTTCAACGGGGGTCAATTAAGCCCATAATGAGCGCTGTTGTTCCTTAACAAAGGGGGTTTTGTGTGTAGGTGGTGAAATCTGAATTGTTAAATGTCTTGGACTTCCTTGGATCCCCAACGTCCTGCCCCAATTGCTTGGGTCCGCTGGGCCGTGAGACGCAGAAACACTGATCGCGCCTCCCGGTGTAGTCACGGACTGCTCCTGGCAGCAGCCACTTGCTTGGCTTGATCTCGAGGTGGTCTGAGGCATTCCATTCACTTGGAAAAACAAATAAACAACAATTGCCGGTGAAGCCTCGCACTCTTGTTGGACAGGACCTCTCAATGCGCTCCTGGCCTGCGTGTATAAAATCACTCAAAGACCACTTCATTTCAAGTAATCAGATGACACAGCAGGGAGATTCAGGAAGTCCACTTTCATGACAGCTCTGACATAATGCATTTCAGCAAAGTGTGCCTTCTTCAAATGCCGCTGACATCGGGAATACCACCCCACCCATCTTTGTATATCCTGAGACACTCCCATTGGTGGGGGGAGTTCAGCTGGCCCCACTTTGTTGGCTCGAGTCTCAGCTGCAGTCTTTGATTGTGGACTGCAACTCCCTGCAGGCAGTATGTCCGGGTAAGAAACGTCAACGGGGCCCAATTATGCCCATAATGAGCGCTGTTGTTCCTTAACAAAGGGGGGTTTGATTGTAGGTGGTGATATCTGAACTGTTGAATGTCTTGGACTTCCTTGGGTCCCCAACGTCCTGCCCCAATTGCAAGGGTCCGCCGGGCCGTGAGACGCTGATACAGTGATCGCGCCTCCCCATGTACACACGGACTGCTCCTGGCAGCAGCCACTTGCTTGGCTTGATCTCGAGGCGGTCTGAGGCATTCCAATCACTTAGAAAAACAAATAAACAATAATTGCCAGTGAAGCCTCAGACTCTTGTAGGATGGGTACTCTTAACGCGCTCCTGGCCTGCACGTATAACATCACTCAAATACCACTTCATTTCAAGTAATCACAGGACACAGGTGGGAGCTTCAGGAAGCCCACTTTAATGACATCTCTGGCATAATGCATTTCGGCGAAGTGTGCCTTCTTCAGATGCAGCTGACATCAGGAATACAACCCCACCCTCCTTTGTATATCCAGCGAAAATCCCATTGGTGGGACTTCATGCTTGCCTCACTTCATTGGCTCGAGTCTCAGCTGCAGTCTTTGGTTGTGGACTGCAATTCCCAGCAGGCAGTATGTCAGGGTAAGAAACTTCAACGGGGCCCAATTATGCCCATAATGAACGCTGCTGTTCCTTAACAAAGGGGGGTTTGTGTATAAGTGGTGAAATTCGAATTGTTGAATGTATTGGACTTCCTTTGGTCCCCAATGTCCTGTCCCAATTGCAAGGGTCCGCCGGGCCGCGAGACGCTGATACAGTGTTCGCGCCTCCCCGTGTAGTCACGGACTCCTCCTGTCAGCAGCCACTTGCTTGGCTTAATCTCGAGGCGGTCCGAGGCATTCCAATCACTTGGAAAAACAAATAAATAACAATTGCCAGTGAAGCCTTGGATTCTTGTAGGATGGGTCCTCTTAACGAGCTCCTGGCCTGCGTGTATAACATCACTCAAAGACCACTTCATTTCAAGTAATCAGAGGACACAGCGGGGAGCTTCAGGAAGTCCACTGTAATGACAGCTCTGGCATAATGCATTACGACGAAGTGTGCCTTATTCAGATGCCGCTGACATCGGGAATACAACCCCACCCTCCTTTGTATATCCTGCAACACTCCCATTGGTGGCAGTTCAGCTGGCTCCACTTCGTTGGCTCAAGTCTCAGCTGCAGTCTTTGACTGTGGACTGCAACTCCCAGCAGGCAGTATGTAGTAAATATATATATATATCCACAACGAGCTCCGGCACACCAACTCTCCTTGCCAGGAAACGACACCGCAGTCCCAAGCTTTAGGCAATTTCTTATTCAATTAATTCCGGGCTATGACGTGTTTCGGCAGGATCCCCTGCCTTGCTCACACACCGAGCCTGGAGATAAGCCTAGTTTTTAAAAATACTGTCACCATCACGTGATAACATAGACATAAACAACATACTTCACAGTTTAGAAAAGTTCATTTTTATCTCTTAGTTCATATACTAAAATCTAATAGTTATTACATTTACATTTTTATGTCTTTTGTAGTTTTACAGTTTTTTTTCTTTTTCCATTGCTTTTCCATTTCTAATCTTTGAATGAACTTTATTGCACATCAACTGTAAGCCCCTATGAGTGCATGTTATTATTGAAATTTGTATCGGATGCACCGGCTGGCGTGTGTACCAGGTCTGACCTTCATCCCAGAGCGCATTCATATTTCTTTCAGATGTAGCGTTTTGATTCAGGTATGACATTAATCCCAAATTTGTTTGTAAGGGATGTCTTAAAATTAAATCACTGTTTCAGCTTTGTATACCTCAACATTGAAAGTGCAAGTGAAAGTATTACGCATTTCGCATTTAAAAAGCTAAATGCTAGAATTACATTGTAAACAGCTCGACATTAAAGTGTAAGTGTAAATTTCATGCATTCAGCTTGTAAAGTGCAAGTGTAACGAGTTTCTAAAAGTCGAAAAATTATAATGACAGGCCTCATGCTTTACACACCTTTCTTGTTTTCATTGTTGCATATTCTAGACACTTCATACCTAAATTAATTAGTCCAGTCATGGACTTACACATACAATCTCGATATGAGACAACTGACAGTGCTTCATTCAGATTTCTAAGTTTGCCACAAAAAGTGCTAATGCCTCAGAGCATATTACTTTTATAAAGTATCAATGGATTACTAGACGATACCCTTAAATAACAGTATCAATTGCCATAGGTAACTACCTAATAGATATTTGGGCAAAATGTATTTCAATTTCTGGACAAAGTAAAGTGCATGTGCTCCAGTGCAAACTATTTCATTGCTATCTATGTGCAAGACTTAAAACACTTAGAGCGTCATTAAAATGGCGGGCGGACTTTGTATGCCTGCCATTCCCCCGGGAAATGGGACCGCTCGCAATGCATGCGGCGGTCCCACACATCCCATTAGGATGCGCCCGCCACACTGGCGGGCGCATCCTACATTTCTAACATTGCGGTGGGCGGTGCTGAAAGCACCGCCCGCCACAATGCCAGAAATGCAAGTTGTGCATTTGACAGTACAACGTGGCAGGCACCGCGTGGTGCCTGCCACATTGTACTGTCAAATGCAGGGGGGTACCATAGGTACCCCCCATGTGCATCCCCCAAACCCCAATTCCCTGGCGGCCGGCTGCGGGCCCCCAATGTTGAGAACCACATGCCTTTCCACGGCGGCGTTGCGTTCCGTGGTGGCGTTGCCGCCACGTAAAGGCATGTCCCCGCATGTATTCTAATATGGATGGCGGTGTCTACCAGGCACGCCACCATATTAACAGCTTTTCCGCCCCGTCGACTCATCGACCGGGTGGAAAACCCATGGTAATGTGGTGGGGAGAAATCTGCATGCGGGCGGGGGAATACGTCGGGCGGATCACCACCGCCATGCGAGGGGTGGCGATCCGCCCGAAATACTAATGGGCCCCTTACTGTTAAGATCACAATATTAAATATGGTAGCCTCTATAGAAATGGTTAAGATTATATTTCTACGCCAGATTCCTTTATAAACTCTTTAAGGGATTTGCCCTTTAATGATTAACACCCCAAGGCATGATTTTCTAACTAATTAGTTCATGTAAAAATGTCTATTTTTAATGTACAACATCTAAAAGCCATAAAAAGTGGAATACAGACAGAATTGTCCTAATATCTTTTTAGATTTATTTTTCCCTTTATGCCTTTTTGAAATGGAGGATGATACATTTTGTCTGCACATTGTTTTGAGATGGACATGTAGGTCTTCCTCAAAATTCATACCGTGTGGAGTCTTACAATCAAACATTAATATGTATCGAGACTCCAGTTGCCTCAACTATCCTTTATGATTCCCACCCCATCTTCTTTTGGGAACAGAGTCAACTACAAAGTAAGTTAATTCCTCAACCTTGCCTCCATTGACATCATTAATATGTCGAGCCACTGGGTATGACTGGTCCTTATTTTTTACTGCCCTGAAGTGCTAAAGAATCCTGATATGGACCATGTGAATTGTGCTGCCCACATATATCATAGGCAAGTGCAATGAAGCATGTACACCACATAATCACTTTTGCAATAAAAAAACGAGGAATCTTCCATGGTTTGTTCATTAGCGGCAGCTGTATCTATTTCCTATTCACACCATGTTTACAAGCCTTGCACTTCAGGCACTTATTAAAACCAGGATTAGCCCTCAGCCACCTTTCAGTTTCGATTACCTCAGGGCTACTGTTCACCAATTGCTGTGTCATTGATTTGGCTCTTCTAAAGGAGACAAGGAGTGTGCGTGAAACTAGGCTATTAAAAATGGGATCTCCTCTAACCAGGTGCCAGTGCCTATTTATGCAGTCTCTCACCCTTGCATGATAGGCATTGTACCCGGTTATCATTCTACTATCCTGTTTGGAATCATTGGTACTTTTCTTCTCTCTTTTTTTGTCGAATAAAATCTCTTCTCGCGAAAGTCCATCTATTTTCTCTACTGCTTGATTTAAAACTTTCTGGCTGTATCCCCTCTCCTTGAATCTTTCTGTCAGATCAGTTTGTGCTTGCATCATTGAGCTTGTCTCACTACAATTTCTCTTCATGCGGAGCTGTTCAGCATATGCGATACTCGGTTTTAGTTTTTGTGGATGGAAACTGCTAGAGTGTAATAGAGAGTTTCCCGCACTAGGTTTCCTAAAAGTGCGAGTGTGCAGGCTTTCATCTTTGATAAAAATTTCTAGATCTAAAAAATGCACATTTGAATCACTAATAGTACGTGTTAAGGTCAGGTTTAGTGTATTGTCATTGAGGGCTGTTAAAAATATATTGGCCCTTTCTACCGACCCCCTCCATATGATGAACAAGTCATCTATGAATCTGCACCAGACCTTAATGTTCTCATTCCACTCTTTCTCATGTACGACCTTGAACACCTGCTCCTCCCACCAGCCCATGTGAAGATTCGCATAGCTGGGGGTGAAGCAAGTGCCTATGGCCATCCCCCTAAGGTGTCTGTAGGTGTCATTGCCAAAGAGGAAAAAATTATTTTCCAAACACAGTTCTGCCATTTGCATGAACATTTCAGAGTGTAGGGCTCTGGTGCCTAGTAAAATGCCTAAGAGCCCTTAGGCCATCTTTGTGTGTGATGCTCGTGTATAACGAGGCTAGGTCAAGAGTTATTAGCAAATCTTCTTCTTCCCACTGTATGTTATGCAATTTCCTCAAAAAGTCCCCAGTGTCTTGGATATAGGAATGCAAGGTTTTTACAAAGCATTGTAGCATGTGGTCTAAATACCTTGATGAAGTCAGAAACAGGCTTCCAATGGCCAATATTATTGGCCTGACAGGGGGGGAGAGCATATCTTTATGAACATTAGGTATTAAATACAATATGGGGGTCACCGGGTTGTTTACTTTCAAGTATTGATGTTCTACTTCCGTGATAGGTGTCATACCCCTCCATCTGCCCAGTTCTTTATGGTATTTGCTTTTTACCTCCAGAAGATTGCTTTGCCGAACTCGCTAGTAACATTCCAGGTCTCTTAACTGTAGCCTTGCTTCTTCATTGTATTTGCACAACGGCCATTGATCTACATTGCCCCCTTTGTCTGATTGTTTTATTACAATATCCGACCTTGATCTTATTTTGTCCATGATTTGTGCATAGTTCCTTTCTTCCTTTTTAGTGCCTTTGTTGTAATTGTTACTCGATTCTGTCAGTCAGTCAGTCAGAAAAACTTTATTTCGGCTATAGCCATAAAAGTTCATAAAATGACATAATATAATATCAGCATATATTAAAAAGAAGAATAAGACATAGTTCTGATTATAAACACATTCATTATTCATTAGTTCATAGAGTAGAAAACAATAATAACAATAAATAGTACCAGTAAAATTGCCTTAGTGAGGTAGTAATTGTCTTCTGATTAGCCACATTGAAAATAAAAATTTGGCTATCACCGTAACATATAGGGGAGAAGAATCATACTTCAGCAACCTGAAGAGATCTCTGTGGCTCGTGGCCCCTGTATTCCTTGCAAGTTGAATTATCCACTTTCTACGGGGGACTTTATATGCTGAGCAGAAGATTATGACGTGAACCTCAGTTTCATCTGAAGCACCGCACCCAGGGCAGGGCTGCCTAGGTAAACCAGCCCACTTATTTGTTCTCGAGAGGAGAGGGAGAGAGCCATGCCTAAATTGTAGGTATAATTTTTTGGCAGTTACTGGATGGATCAAATCTATTGCAGACTCAAACCTATAGCTAGTTTTAACCTCAAGAAAAGCTGAGGTCAGATTTGCGGTGTTAGCAGATCGAATGATCTGAGTCAGCTTTTGTTCCTCCAGAATTTTTGCCAATGATCTTTTTGGCAGGGAGGGGCATGTGTCCTCGGGTGAAAGCCAGAGGTCTTCTCTCCCTATGTCCCTTAGTGATTTTTTTACATAGGCTAGCCAAGGGATAGCACCTGCCTTTGGAAGCGACAAGATGGACTTCAATTCCTCCTGAAAGTTAACAAGTTCAGGAGTACTCCATAGTCGTCGCCAATACATTACTGGTCTGGAGGCGACCATGTCCGCAATTGGTTGGATACCCAGGTCCATCCTGAGCGGCTGGATAGGGGTGCTCATTGGAAGTGCAAATAATTGTCTATAAAATTGGTTTTCTGACTTAGATAAAATCAAGGATGGGTTGTGGCCCCATAATTCAGCGCCATAGGCTGCCACCCCCCTTGCCTGGGTTTTATAAATCTCCACCAGTGGGCTGATTAGTTTTAAGTGGCTATTTTTAAGCATCTTTAAGATACCCCCTGATATCTGGACGAGTTTTAGATTTACTTTTGAGATCTGGGGGGCCCAGATCATTTTGTTATTAAGAGTCAGGCCAAGATAATCAAAAGTGTTCACCCGTTCTAGGGGCAAACCATCCAGTTTTGGGATAGGACAATTGGTGGTATCTGCGTGAAACACCATGTATTTGGTCTTGTTCACGTTAATGATTAAATTCCTTTTCCTACAAAAAGAAGCAAAGCCATCCAAAACTCTAACCATACCCATGGGGGATCTGGACAAATGCAAAGTATCGTCCGCGAACATCAATGTAGGAATTTTCCTGCCTGCCAACTTAGGGGCATCTATATCTCTTACTCGATTCTTTAGATAGTCCCTTGAGATCCTTAATCACTCGATCTGAGAATAGACCAATTGAATCATTGGGAAGGATTGGTATAAAGGCTGATTTCTTTTTAAATTCAGTCATGCTTGTTCCATTGATATCCAAACCCAGACTGTCGGCGGTGTCTTTGCAAGATATTTCCATGCCCGGATTTTGTTGGTCCTCTCCAGTTCCTCCAAATCCCTGAGTAAATTTAGATCATCTACCACTTAAGGTCCTTTGCTCCAGACTCTCCATCACCCGTTTTTTTCTACTAGGTTGATTGCTAAAGTATTGCCCTAATTTTAATTTTCTCACATACTTAAAAAAATCAATTCGGGTTTGTGCATAGTTAAAATTAGTTTGTCTGCAGTACGACAAGCCTAGCGATAGAATAGTTGTCTCAGTTTCGGGTAGGGCTAAGTCAGATAAATTGATCACAGTGATGGATGTTGTTTTTATTAGTTCCACTTTTTGGCCTGCGTTTTGACACCTGACTGCAGTGTGTGTGTGTGTGTGTGTGTGTGTGTATATTGTTAAATTATTTTTATGGAAGATTCAAGGAGCATTACCAAAAGAAATAACATTTGTGAACAAACTCGTAAATCAACAACTATTGCAATTATTGAATACAAATCTATGCAATAAAGAAGATTGTTTTTTCATTTTATATACAAAGAAAGGAGATATAAGAGAAAAGAGAGTAAAAAGAGGAGCAAAAAGGAACTGGAAAGAGAAAAGAGGTAGGGAAAGGAGAAGAGAGAATAGAGAAAGAGTCAATTATAGTACTGATGAGTGTGAGGAAAGAAAGGTAGTGAAAGGTAACCAATATAAATCACATTTAATTTTAAGATTTAATGCCAATGAACAAACAGTATGTATTCTAAGTTCATCTCGTACAAAGTTCCACCATGTTAACATATATAGTTTAGAAACATCTTTCCAACACAAAAGTATTGCTTTAAAAGTGCAACAATCCCTTTTCAAAATGCAACCAAATAAATGATTATCAACATAGTAGTGGCAGCCTGGATACCCTGAAAGTGTAAAAACGTCCACAGTGTGATCCTTAATCTGAAAAGTGGGAGTGACTTTGAAAGTTGTTTGGAGCACTCCATCTCTGCCCCCCCAAACACCGCACTTTGACACCTACTTTAACCAGGACATGAGTGAGAAGAGACAAACTGATGGCCCATGCCAGATTGGCTCACTATTACTCGGTTTTCTTTCACTAAAATTCAGCTCTGTTTTAAGCATGATGTTGCCTCTGTTCACTAGGCACATAAAAAAGTGCTCCACTTGGTCACAGCCTTATGTCCCTCTTAGATCAACCCAGCCCCTCTCATCTCTCATGGTGATCTGTCCCCTATTTTGAAGAACTTTGGTTTATGAAAAGTCACTGGACTAATGAATTAAGGTTATATAAGGTTAGTATTTTAGAAAAAACATCAGTAATATTTCATTAACAACCTGACTTAAAGCCAACTTATCTCACCTCAGCCATTTCATGCAACATTTTCTTCAACTGGTAGAATATTTTGAGAGAGTGCTCATTATTGTCATACAATGAAAATGTTACACAATGGAAATTTATTTGAAAGGGGGATAAGTACTGCTATTGAAATGAGATCAGGAGAAATGCTGAAACTATGCCCAGTAGGACATTTCTTTTGTAGTAAGCATCATTATGAAATGTTACACAGAATCTCTGTAAACTTCATAACCTTTCAAATCTATGGACACACTCATTTGTTCTTTACAGCTGCTGGGCTGTATTTAGCTTTTTATATGTATGCTGCTTGGTTTGTCTTGACAATGAATAAAAACAGAATATTAGTGCCTGAACTTTTATGGCTTGTTTTGTTTATTTCACATAGATATAAAAGTGCATCCAGTATCTCCATATACAGCACATATATATTATTGTACATATTGCTTGTTTTTTTGCATCACAAGCTTGCTGTTTTTAACGCTGTCTTTATACTTTCTCCATAAAAGTTACAAAGGCGATCCAAAAGTATTCATATTTTGCATTGTGGGAGCAAAAAGTAAATAAATAAATATATATATATGTGTGTGTGTGTGAGTAAGTGTGTGTGTGCAGTTTCAAGAAAGGATGCTAGGATCTTGGCATACATTTTGCAGTCATAATTGATCAATTAAATGGGTCAATAATGTTTTCTATGGGTGGGATCTTTATCAGGTTTGGGGATAAGAACTATCAAGGCTTCTAAGAAGGAGCTACTAGCTTTTGAACTCAAAATAAATTAGTTTAAAAGTTCTAATAACTTGGGGGTAAAATGCATAGAGAGAAGGAATCAGTTCAATGAAGAATCCATCCGTACGAGGTGCCTTAGTTCTTTTCAGGGATTTGATTCTATCCCAAATATCTTGAAGCATAATGTCTGCCCCTAAGTCCTCAAATAAATGTGAAAGGGAGGTAGGTTTAGAGTAATCATTAGAAAATTGTTGCATATTAGGTTCTGATTGGGAAGAATCTTCTATATACAGTAGTTACTAATAGGATTGGAAGGCACTGGAAATGTAAGAATCAGAAATCAAAGTGATAATAGTAGATTCATTAAGAATGGGACCTATATTTGTATGTAATGTCATTATTTTTAAATAGCTAGAGTTTTACCAGTTTTATTCTGACGTTCATGGAAGTTAGATTTAAATTTAAGCAAGATGTTACATTAATCAAGGGTAGCAAGTTTGTTGAGACTAGATTTGGCTTTGATCAATTCATATAAAGTTGAGGAAGATTTGGAAGAATAGTAAGTATGTTCAAGTGTATGTAAGGTAAGGTTATATATTGAACTTTTTTTGGGGGGGCAGAATACGCTATATTGAAGGCTCTAAATGAGGCTTTTCTATAATGATTGAATTAAAAAAAGTTGAGTAATAACAGTAGACTCAGTTATAAAATGAGTATCAGATAATAGGGAGTTATTAAATCTCTATCTGCCAGTTTTGAATCAGTAAGAGATATATCAGAGACGGACATTATTGATGCATGATCTGAGATAAAAATTGAATATATTTCAGATGATAGTGTTGAAGAGAGTGATGGTTTTGTAACTAAAATATAATCAATTCTAGTTATTGTCTGATATACATTAGAGACAAAAGTTAATTCAAACATGTAGGAGAGTGGCATCGACTGCATAGTTGCCCCCAACTTTTTGCTGATGTTTTTGCTGTTTTATGACTCTAGCCAGGCTGTGGCCCTGCTATCCAGGACCCCAGCCTATCTGCTTCCTCTGTTAAACGATGTCAGTACCCTAGGTACAAACCAATTGGATGCTGAGGATGCCCTGACAGTCCCTTGTAGATGGTACCCTAGGTACCCAGGGCATGGGTCCCTCAGTAGGCCTACCAGGGCTGCAGCACTTATTGTGCCACCCTGGGACAGCCATACAAACTGACACCACCAGACCACTACGGTAGTCTGGGTAAGGTGGTGCTAGCACCCCTTACAGGGATATAGGTACCCTATATCCCACCCCATTACAACACATATACTCTCATAGGTCACTCCTATAGCAGGCCTTGCTAATCCTACAAGGCAGGGTGCTGAGGTATGTGTGAGGGGGACCCCTACATGAGTAGGGCCTCTCTGCAACCTTGGTAAAATCATTGCTGGGTTGTTTGTAGTGTAGCCATACCATATACTCTTAACCGCATTATAAGTCTATCGCGATAACTTGAGAATGGCTACACAGAACCATATCGTGTTTGGTGTCAAACATGTAGGAATCATACCCCCAGTCCAGCCATGGGCATGAGGGTACGATTCCCCCCTGCTAGAGGGGCGATAGGGGAAAAGCGGCAGAATTGAGACACCAATTTAAAAGTGCACAAGTAGTACAAAATGGCTACTGCCCGCCACCTACACGACCCTGGCTGGCTGTTGCTGGGGAAAATCCCAGCCTCGCCAGCTGGACAATAGGGCTCCTGTGGCAGGGAGGTGCTAGCATCTCCCCAAACAGGATAATGTGGATTGGAACAGGGTGGGTGCACCAAATGTCCTTTCAGAGTTGCACGTAGGCAGCTGCAGAGCCTCCATTCTGCATACACCGCTTGGAACCGGTTCAGGGGCATCCTGCCCCTCGCCCAGGCGGGAAACACACAAACGGGAGAGGGTGTAGCCACCCTTTCCCGCCTCACCACTCATTGGTGGACACTACTCTGGACACTCCCCTAATCTTGGGGATAAAGGTGAATAACGTGGCCCCAGAGCCTCAGATTAATCTTGAACTTTACAGTCTTGACCTTCGACTTGCTGCTGCCCAGCTGACGGAAGAAATCTCCCTTGGGGTAAAGGAGTTACCCCCATGCTTGGCAGGCACCTGAAACACTGCAGGTGACCCGGTTGGAACCTTGCTGCTCCTACGGACTTCGACGACTTCCAGCACCCTTGAGGTGGGTTTACAGCGCATCCCAGAGGCTAGTGAGTGTGCTCAACGAGTTTGGGCACCATGGACCACGTGGGTGCCGAGATCCCCAATACCCCAGGACACCGGCCACCTCTTGCATAGCACATGACCCTGACCAGTGGGGAAGTTGTGCTTTGGCCCGTTTACGAGCCAACCACTCTCCAGCAGTTGTGCCAAAGACCAGCACCCTAGCCCCCTCCGGTGGCCCGTGGGTGCCCTTTTACACACTCCAAATTGACGCCTTCTGCTGTCCCTTGTCTCTCGACTTGTGGGCCCCAGCGGAGATCTATTTCAACAATCAAGAGTTCCCCTGGTTGCTCCAGGCCTGCTCTACAGTCTCCCCAAAGGAGACTTCTCCCAGACCTCGTGGGTCTGCACTGTAGCAGATTTGTTCATCTTGCGTGGGTTGCGGTTGCCAAGGCTTAGTGGATCCAATCTGGACACTAACACCGCAGCGACCCTCATCCCACGTGGGACAGTCGCCCTTCAGAAGCTGGCCTTCCTTGAAGCCTCCCGGAGCCCGTGGCTGCAGATCCAAGCTACACCACTTCCCACCTGAAGAACCCGACATCGAAGGGCTCTTTGCTTTGAGCCTCCTGGTCACTTTGCCGTGACCCAGACTCTGTCCCCTCTGCTTTCAGGTTCTTCTCTACAATCTTCACATCTTTGATCTTCACGGAATCATCAACGCTTTTGACTAGCAGAACTTTTGACTATTTTTCCATTGAAAATCAGCCCGCGACCCGACATCGAAAACGACCTATGCACCCGGCTTCCCTGGGGCAGGTAACAGTGGTACCTCGGTACTCTCGTGGTAGTGGGCTCCTCAAAAGCTTAAGTCTAAAGTTTTAACTTTGAACTCCTGCTAGAAGTATTTTAAAATTGTTTATTTCCAACAGCGACATTCTCCATAGAGATCCCGATAGCAGCTATTTCCACTGCACGCGCCTCCCGTGGGTCCCCTTCCTCATAACCTGGGGTGGATTCTAAAGGGGCCAGCGATCCTAAATGCCCTAGGCATTGTCTGTAGAATTGTCGTGGTTCTTATACCACTTTTTTAGTATATGGTTTGGTCCCCCCCTGGGGCCCTGTGATTCCAGTGCTATTTATTGTATCTATCAATGCTTGTTTGAAATTGTAACTTTGCCACAGCTTCACAAAGAGACTGTGGTATTCTGTCTAGAATAAATACATATATTTTATATATATACCTGTGTGGGCTACTCTTTCATTTGGTTATTCAAGAGGTTATTATGGTAAAACAATAAGCTTAACACTCCTTCAAGACTTAGCCTGAAGGCTGCTCTCCACAGCTACCACTAGGATAGCTTTCTTTAAAGGTTGTCTTAAACCTATCATCAATAAGAGTCGAATTGGACTGGTGCAAGGTGTCCCTATAACTAGGAGACAGCATATGCCAGGCCAACTTCTCACATTGGTGTGCAGCGGTTGGATTCAAGCTTGCCATTGTTTTACCAAATAACAAATTGAATTTCTAAAGTGAAAGCCACTTGGTACCAAAGGTACATATAAATTCAAGCTTAGAATACAATAAGTTCTACTGAACTTAGGAGTTGTGTGTAGAGGGTTTAGCACACCTTGACTACAACTCAAGAAAGGGTTCAGTAGGCCACACCTAGTGTAGGTAGGTACACCACTACAACTACACTAGAAATGTCTTTAAGTTCAGGTGCCCATAAGGCTCTGGAAGGACCCCAAAGGGTCCCAGTCGACAAGTATGATCATCTCTCCTTTGCTGATCTTAGGGAGATGTGCACCTCTAGGAAACTTAAGACAAACAAAGGTGCCAATACCCAACGTCTCAGGGAAATCCTGCTCATAGCAGACTTTAAGCAGACTTTAGGGTCTGATGGGGTAGACAGGTTGGGTGGGCATCCCTCAGAAGAGGATCCTCCTAGAGAGGACTCTGATGAGGACCAGGAAGAGGATGAAGATCCTGACCTGGAAGAACAAGACCACTCACAACATGGAGGTGATGGCCCGAAAGGCACTCTCTCCATCCCTAAAGGGAAAGTGGTGGATCCAAGTAGAAGGAACAGATCCCCCTCAGTGGGGTCCAACCATTCTAGGAGATCCAAAAGGACCTCTGCCTCTCCTCAGAGGAGAGAATCCTCCCAAGAGAGGAAATGCAGACTGATCCAGTTTGAGCAGGCAAAGCTACAGCTCTGGAGAGAACAGTTAGCATTGGACTTGGAGTCTCTGGAGCTTCAGAAAGCTTCAAGAAAGGGGGTCTAGAGACCCCTGGTGGCAGTATTGAAACCCCTAGAGTTAGAGAGAAATTCCCTGACAATAGGAACCTCCACAAGATTGTGCCCCCCTATCATACAGGAGATGACATCCACAAATGGATCTCTGCTCTTGAGAGGGCCTGTAAAGTACAAAGGGTCCCAGTAGAGCAGTGAGCAGCAATCCCGTGGCTCTCCTTTGCAGACAAAGTTAGAGACAAGCTCCTCTCTGTAAGAGAAGAGGATGCAGATGATTATTATATCTTGAGAGATGCTTTAATAGATGGGTTTGGCTTAACCACTTATCAATATAGACTTAAGTTCAGAGACACCCAAAAAGCACAGAATCAAGACTGGGTAGATTTTGTTGATTGTGCTACCAAGGCACTGGAAGGTTGGTTAACTGGCAGTAAGGTGAAGGATTACCAAGGATTGTATAATCTCATAATGAGGGAGAAGATTCTTAATAATTGTCAGAACCAGCTTTTACATCAGCACCTGGTGGACTCTGATCTGACCTCTCCCCAAGAATTGGGAAAGAAGGCAGACAAATGGGTCAGAACCAGGATTAAGCAGAAGGTCCAGCCCTTGGGTGGTGCAACTAAAAAGGAAGATGCCAAGAACTCTGAGAAGGGTGGGGAAAAGGGAAAAGACCAGCAGTCTTCAACAGGCCCCCAAAAATCTGCATCTGATAATACCCAAGCTACTAAAGCTAAGCAACCAAGGAAGCCATGGTGTAAGTTCTGTAAGCAGAAGACCCATTGGACTTCAGATTGTAATAAGGCCAAAGACTCCACAAGTACCACTCCACCTGCCCCTAAGGCAGCTGCTCCCCCTAGTACAACCATAGGTGGTGGTACACAGAACAAGGGCATAGTAGGGTTGACCCTGGTATCTGGAGAGGACTCTGGCCTAGTCAGAACTCCTACTCAGGCTGTTCTAATTTCAATTCAATTCAATTCAAATGATCTTTATTCGGAAGTAATACATCCATAAAAGTACATACAGGTTAAAACACATAAAACATATATAAAAATTTTAAAACGAGATTTTCAATTGGGTTTGAGCAGCATATATAACGTAAGGTGCATAGTACATAGTAAGGATATACATAGTCTATTCAAGAACAAGATTTCCAGTTGGGTTTAGCAGCATATATAGCGTAAAGTGCAAGGTGCATAATAAGGATATACATGGTCTATTAATATATGAGGTTGTAGATTCCACCTTATCCACTTCCATAATAATCATACAGATCCAGACACACATATAATTACTTCTATATACTATTTGTATCAAAATGATAAAGTGCAATGTACATTCAGTTGCCGTTATGTGTGTTCCATACTTGCCCTAGATCTTATACAGATTTTTATAAAACAGTTTACCGTGTGTATAACCTCGTCTGTTGGCAACATTTGTAGGAATCTCAATGCCAGATTAAAGTCCCTTAAGTTATATTTACGAAAAATCGGCATTAGATATTGACGGGTATACAGCTTATAATAGCCGCAGAAGAAAAAGAAGTGCAACAAACTTTGTTTTCCCCCCTCTGGACAAGGGCAATCCAGCTCTTCTAGATTTTTATTATAGCCAAGGGGGAAGCTTAGTAAATTGACAATACTTCCTTCCCGGAACCTAAATAAAAGGCTCCGGTTCTGTCTTCCAGTTGGAATCGACAGGTATCTACAGGGCTTGTTTAGGTTATCATTGTCTGGATCAGTTAGTGGCAGATATTTAATAACAACAGGTTTTACCAATTCAGATCTCCTTCGTTCCTCCTTATATAAATCAAGCAGTGCCCGTTTTACGCCGTTCTTATGAGAAGGGGCAATGATATTAGGGGAGCTGAACAGAAGACCATGTCCCACACTCAACAGGCTGTTGTTAACTGCATTTAACCAGGGTATAAGGTGGGAGCTTTCATGTAATAAACAATCAGATATTATGCTGCGTGTTAAAGATGCAGCAGGATTGGACCATATTTTTATCCAGAAAAGTGCAGGCCTTGACCTAATAAAATCGGCAATATATGGCAGCCTAAGTTCATTATGACAAATAAATGTGGGCGCACAGGGAACTCCCCCCAGTACCTTTCTACAAAATCTATTTTCCTCCAGCTGGAGAGAAGTGCTGTTACAATAACCCCACACTTCTGCTCCATATGTCCCAGTTGGGTGGCATTGGGTACGATAAATATTAAGCAGGGGGGAAACGACATCGGCCAGTTTGGGTTGTCGGAGAGATAAAATTGAATTAATCGCTTTACCAATTTTATTTCTCGCATAGGCAGCATGTGGCTGCCATGAGCCTGTGTTAGAGAATAATAACCCTAAATAGGGGAAGGTGCTGGTGCATTTTAATATATTGTCCCCTGATTTTATCGAAGTGATGTTATACTTTTTAGGTCCACAGTTCATAATGAAAGATTTTTTAAAATTAGTACTTAGGCCCAAATCAGACATAAAAGCAACAAACCCAGTGATTAAAATGCGTAGAGCATTCGGAGTACGCCCCATTAATACTGCGTCATCCGCATAAAGTAGGGTAGCAATGGGGGAACCATTTATAATTGGTACATCCTTAGTGTTCATGCTCAGAGAGCGGCTCAACCCGTTAATATATAAAATAAAAAGCAGTGGGGCGAGTACGCAGCCCTGTCTAACTCCTCTGCTAATAAAAATATCATCAGATAATTCGCCATCATTATTAATACGTACTCTCGCCTTTAGATCCCTATGTAAGTAGGAAAGAAAATATACCAGTGAGCTATCCAAACCATAATCAAGCAAAAGTGACCACAACCTAGAACGATTAACAAAATCAAATGCGGAACTCAGATCCATAAAACCTAAATAAAGCGGGGACTTTTTAACAATGGTATATTTAGCCATAATCAAATTCAGATTAAGGCATTGTTCAACTGTACCCACATGGCTTCTGAATCCCAGTTGACTGCAGTGTAAAACATTATTATCCTCAGCCCAATTTCGTATTCTTTTAAAAATTACCCTTCCGAGAACTTTTAACGTATTGTCGATCAGTGAAATCGGGCGGTAACAGGCAGGATCCGACCTGTCACCTTTTTTGAATATCGGTACGATGACACTGTTCGACCAGGAGTCGGGAATTGAGCTGTCAGCCAGATTGTTAAATAGGTTACATAATAAGGGGGCCCAAAAATTGATTTCGGATTTAATCTGGTCGATAGAAAGACCATCCGGGCCTGGGGCTTTATTACTAGTGCTCTCAAGTATAGCGTCCTCCACCTCGGATAATAAAAAATTCAATCGGTTAACGGTGTTAAATGAATGGGCAATGTCTTGGGAGGAGGGTAATATAGCATAGATTTTAGAAAAATGCTCTACCCACGCTTCACCAGTTATATTGCAATTGATTGGTTTGATGTTAGAACCATGAGATCTGAGGGACTTGACTTCTCTCCAGAAACCTGTCGTGTCTTTTAGTGAGGCAAAGCGCGTAAGAGATTCCCAATGATTAATCACTAGGGCCTCGGATCTAATACGTAACACAGATTTATATTTTGATCTTAATTCTCTCACTAGTTGATCGTCCCTAGGATTGATTTTTAGGGCAGCCCTCAGGTCCCTATTGGCCTTAGAGCAGGAGGAGTCAAACCAGCGGGAGCCATGATCTATATTAGGCCTAGCTGGTTTAGAGGATTCTCTTTTAATAGCCCCACAGAGATTACCAAAAGCAATAACCACATCATCGCCTTGGCTAATATGTGACAGACAGGTCTCTACTATCATAGGGTGCTTTTTGATTACTCTAGCTAGAATATCTTTATTATCCACCCCTTTCCATATTAGTCTTAATCTATCAGTGGATAGATCCAAGTTTTGTTCCCCCAACTCTGTTCTCAGTGTAACCTTTGTGGTCTGTGGAATATCTAAGTATATTCTAAGCGGATAGTGATCACTATATGCGGAACAGATGACTTCTGCTTTTAAAATTATATCACACAATGTGGGACAGATGAATATATAATCTATCGTAGACGCACAACCCTGGCCTATATATGTAGGTGTGAATATATTATTTGCACTAGAACCAGCAGTTTCCATTGCATTTACTAAGTCACGGGAGGCTAGATGATTTTTCAACTCTTCACCGTTTCTACATGGAGGACTATTACGGTACATATGAGCATTAAAATCCCCTCCGATGCAGATGCCATCAAAGAACCCATACTTCTGCCCCTCCATGATTTCATCAATAAAATTAAACAATGACAAAAGATTGTCATTGGGACGAGTAACAAAATCATTATTATAAAAATTAATTAAACATAATTTCATCCTGTTAATGTACTTCATAGCCATAAAACATTTACCCGGGGTAGGAATCAATTTTGTTTGTACCCCGGATTTTATTTTAGTCCAAATAGATAAACCCCCACTGGGGCGACCCATGGTTGAAACAGAAGCCTTTAGATTATAACAACAAAAACCTTCCATTGTAGGTGTAGTTGTACACCAAGTCTCTTGTAGCATCAGTATGTCACAATTGTTTTTAACCCATTCTAACCATTCTTTAATTTTCATTTTAGTATTAAGTCCCGCTATATTCCAACTTACAAAAGATAATTCGGAATCCTGGAACAATAGTCTTTGGTTTGTGGGTTTTTCTCTCGCTACAGTCCAAGACAAAGGTTGTGGGACTTCCAAAATTTCGGCGATTGATGCCAATGATGAAGAATCGGCTGAATTAGTCAATGAGGGTCAGTCTAACGTATCCAAATCTGACAAAGGTGCAAATCTGTTAAACATATTGAACGGAGGTAAAGTTGGCTGAAATTGCGTAAAGGGTGACTGGAAATGCATTGATGGTGATTGGAATTGCATTAAAGATGGCCGTAATTGCATTGTGGGTTGTCTGTAAAAGTAACTCAAAGGTAACATAGTTACAACTGTAGAAATGGCAAAGCCGTTACCATTCCTGTTGAGTAAAAATCTTACGGTACCAGGGTTTTTAAAGTTGAGAACAATACAGTCACCTTCCTTATCTTTAATTAAGGGGCCAACCCAAGACACCCTACGAGCCGATAGAATCTCTCTGGAAATATCGAATCCAACACCTTTATGCTTAGTTAACCAGTCTATGCATTTATTTTGCAGTTGCACCCATGATTCCCCCTGTTCCTCCCTCAACGGTGGTACTCCTGCAAGAACTAGAACATAGGGGCAAGCATCCGGTGGCAAGTGTAAGGCGGGCCCTTGGTGTTTAAAAGGCTTGCTTGTCCCTGCATGCCCGGTACCTTTATTATTATCAGCAGTTGGTCTTGTTGCTGTTATAGGGTAGATGGAACCGTTTTTAAGGTTGCTGGCATTTTTATTAATACTAACAGGGGGGGCAGTTTGTCTAGGTGCAGGCGTTGGGGTAGATTTGGGAGGTAAGTTGGATTTTGTCAGGTTCTTCCCTCCATTAGCAGATCGGGGTTGGATTGTAGATAGTGCAGGAGAATGGGCTGATGTTCCTGAGGTATTCGTGCCGCCGCCCGATAAGATGGGAACTTCCTGTTTCTTTAGTGACATAGTGTTGCTTACGGATTCAAGTTGTTTTACGAGGCGGTCAGCTCTGATTTGATCCAGGATGACAGACCCCTTTCTTTTTGCTTCTTCGTTTCGAACCAGGTTATCTAATCTATCAAGTCTTTTAAAAACATTATTAAACTGGTTGATCATTTGCTTCTCTAGTCGATTAAAAATAGTATCCACTATAGTTTCAATAAGGTTCCCATTCTGTTTCGTGAGATGATAATTATCTCCCATTAGTGTTGTTTGGGTCCATATAGTGTTAGAGGTCCCACTTGAGTCAGTGGTGGTTGCGGTAAGAGTATCATCATCCGACACTACAATATCATTGTCCACAACAAGAGCAATTTGTGCCACAGTGGATTTTTGTTTATTCCACAGGCTCTGAAGCGTAGGCTGATTCTTGCTCGTTGGGAGTCTTTTCCTTTTATTGGCACTAGGTTTGGTAGTACCCCTTTTGCGTTTTTCCCCTCCCTGTTTATTACTGATGTCAGTAGGTCCCAAGGTAATGACATCATCCTGGGAGGCGGTTGTAATAGTAGGAGCAGTTACAGACAACAGGGATACGGGGGATGGTGGTACCAATACCGGTTTTGTGATTACAACAGCTGGTGATAGAGGAATCCCAGGGCTATTTGACAATGATGTTGACTGAATAATATTGTTAGAACAGCTCATGGACATTCTTCTCTCAGTGTCAGCTATTTCACTTGATACCAAGTTCAGTGCATTTTCAAGTAGGGACTCGAATGTAGCAGGGGGGAACGGGAAATCATCCTGTGTAATACCAGCATTTACAGACTCCATATTTAGAAGGTTGTTAAACTCACCAAGACGGGATGAAGATGATAGAGGGGTGGCCCAGCCCAGCCTCCTCCTGCCCCGGACGGCCACAGACGGCCCGCCCTCTGCCCGGGCTCAGCCCGGCGCCGCCCGCGCGCGTCCCGCGACGCGGAGAAAGGCGCGTGTTTTTAAAGCGCCTCCGGGCGCGTTGGCGGCGTCAGCGCCCGCAGGGGTGCTTGGGGGCTGTAGTCTCCCCCCGCTCTCTACCGCAAGTATGGTGATGGCGGCAGCGGGGGAGACAAACAGCAAGGAGTGCCCAAAACAGCAGCGCCAGCAGCGCTGGCGTGGCGATGGCGTGAGCGGTTCCCTCAGCAGCGGCAGGTAACAGAGTCTAGCAGTTCCCCCGCTCCTCCGTGAAAGGCGCGTGTTTTTAAAGCGCCTCCGGGCGCGTTGGCGGCGTCAGCGGCCGCAGGGGTGCTTGGGGGCTGTAGTCTCCCCCCGCTTTCAGTGAATAAAATTTGTACTTTCAATGCTTTATGACATAGAGGTGCCGATTCCGATCCTGTAAAACCCGGGTACGAATGGTAGTACGGAGCGTATTCTCCATCCGACTCGTACCCGGGAAAACCACCTTACAAACCCGCAAGTACGAATCGTACAGAAATACCATTTCCGTACGAGTCGTACAAAACACCGACCGGGACATCGCGTACGTGACGTCCGGACGGAGTCAGGCAGCGTTTTACGGACCAGCAAGTACGATCCATGCCAACGTCACTCCGCACCGCTCATTTTTTACGACAGCCAAAAACTCCCGGGAAATTGAGGACGACGCGAAGAAGGAGCACCGGTACACGACGGACAGCCATGGACCCCATCCTACATGTCATCCCTGCCCTCCTAGCCTACGACCTGGTGCACCGAAACCGACGCAGACGCCGCAGAAGGTCAGAACAACACCCAGGGGCAAAGGGGGAGGGGGCGAGGGGCAGGAAACATAACCCCCACCCAATGTAAAACATATATATCCTGCACATAAATTACCTCCATGGTCTGGTCCCTTCGGGGGGCGTGTCCACCAATCCCACGTACCGCCACAACGGAAGTGGACGTGGACGCATACACGTCACCACTCCAATGGTGGTACGGCCCGTACCCACGCCCCCCAGAGCGTGGGTACGGTCTGTACCACCATTGTAGTGGTGACGTAGGGGTATGCGTGGTACGGACCGTACCCATGCTCTGAGGGCATGGGTACGGGCAGTACCACGCATACCCCCACACCACCACTACAATGGTGGTACGGACCGTACCCACGCTCTGGGGGGCGTGGGTATGGTCCGTACCACCATTGTAGTGGTGACGTAGGGGTAGGCGTGGTACGGCCCATACCCACGCCCCCCAGAGCGTGTGTACGGTCCGTACCACCATTGTAGTGGTGACGTAGGGGTACGCGTGGTACGGACCGTACCCACGCTCTGGGGGGCTGGGGTACGGGCCTGGGGTACGGTGCGTACAGGTACGGGGCTGGGGTACGGACATGGGGTGCGGTGCATACAGGTATGGGGATGGGGTACGGGCATGGGGTGCGGCGCGTACAGGCACTACGGGCCTAGGATACGGTGCGTACAGGTACAGGGATGGGGTGCGGGCATGGGGTGCGGCGCGTACAGGCACTATGGGCCTGGGGTACGGAGCGTACAGGTACGGTGATGGGGTACGGGCATGGGGTGCGGCGCGTACAGGCACTACGGGCCTGGGGTACGGTGCGTACAGGTACGGGATGGGGCACAGTGCGGATGGGGGGTATGGTGCTGACATACGGGGGTACGGTGCTGACATATGCGGGGGAGGGGGGCTGTACGACTCGTATCCGGCCACAAGTTTACCCGTGTACATGTGTTCTACTGCGTTCGCTCCGTACGGGGCCTTTTACATGCGGTTGTGTATTCGGACGGGCAGTACGGATCGTACTTGCGCGCACAGACTTCTGTTTTACGATTTGCACGTAAAAATGTCCGGCTCCCTAGCGTACACTTTTCCCGACGCTATTCGGACGTAAAAATTCCCGGATCCCTCTCGTACCCTTTTCCCGATGCAATTCGTATGTATTTTTCACGTACGAATCGTACTTCGCTGTTTGTACGGTACTTGTACGATTCGTACGTGAAAATATATGGATACGAGTCGTACGCAAATTTATTTTGCCGGATCGGAATCGGCACCAGAATAGCAACACCACCGATTAATAGCTGGAGAGAAATGAACCTGGCCAACCCACTGTTGTTTCAATTTAACCGAAAACCACATTATTACAGTGAGTTTCCTGGAAAAAGGAAATTTGGGAATTAAACTTAGACACATGAGACAGTACCTTTTGTCTTTTAACCGGTTGTGCAAGTCCATGGACGTTCCACGAGACAGTGTGAAACATATTGGACACACAAGGATAAGGGTACAGGAACATGGGTGAAAAAATGCAAAAATGGAAAGCAAAACAAAATGACACCATTTAATAAAAGGTGATCACTTAAGTGACATAATTATATTGATGGACAAATGGGGACTTACAAAATAGAAGTAAAAAGAGGAACAGGACCTAAGGGAGAAAGAAGATATAGAAAAGTAGAAGAAGAGATAGATCAAGGATAGCGATTCAGATCTGAAAAGAAAAGTATTAAAGAGTAGCATGAGACGTGTTGACACAGTAACAAGAACAACAGTTGTGAAAAAGTAGATGCAGTTATGAAGAAAGAAGCTATGCATTCAAGACATTTGGGGAGAGAAAAAGAGCAAATGCAAGACAAAAAGTGTGAAGATTTATGATAGTGGCCATAGCGTGAGATGTGATAGTTTGAAGAAACACTTTTACAGAATCATTGAAAGATCTATGGTGCCTTCATATTTGATTTTGCATATGTAGGGATAAAGGATGCTGTATCGTATGTTCAGCGGTCTCATTTGATGTCTTAAAGCAAGGCAATCTTTTTGTCTGGCATTTGTCACAGTAGAAACGTCTTGATAAATGAATATATTGTGGCCACACCAGACAAGGCAATCTTTTTCCTTGGCAGCTTCCAAAATGCACAGAAGGTTTGTATATTCAAGAAATCACAAAATGATTACTCTAGGTTTAGAAGAGTGAGGTTGCAAAAGCCCAAAAAATGAACACGCTGGATGTTAAAAGGTGGAGTAGTAGGAAGTCTAAGAAGTTCTACGAGGAATTTCTTCAGGAACTCAAGTGGCTCAGGACCCTAAAGAGTCTGACAGATTGTACAAGTGAAGATTGTTGTGACGATTTCTGTTTCCAAGATCTTCTGTGTGGAGTCTGAGTTTTAGAATTTCCTACTCAAGGACAGGAATTTTAGTAGCCAACTCTTGAAAAGAACTAGCACGTTGCTCCATTTTGATCGTTTTACCCTCCATAATAATCCAGCAATCCTCAATTTGTTGACTTTTGTTATTAGTACCACAAATAAAAGATTTTAACCCTGTCACCTCATTAAGGATGGTGTCCAGAACTGGATTATGAGAAGATGTAATATGTGATGGAGGGTCATTTTTCACCCTTCTCAGTTTTGTGCTAAATGAGGTGGCTTTAGCTTTCGTAAGGAGGTCGCTGGCCATCTTTATGTAGTTTATAGTATGACGATGAATGGCCTTGGCAGATTTTGCCCTGCACATATAACAAAATAATGTCACAAGCTTAGGTAAGAGGTTAGAAGTAGGAAATATATGGGAGGAACCATGAAAAGTAGACATTAGCAGTGAATCAGTTGTAAAAGAATCTTGCTGAGCTAGGCAAATATATGATAAGTAGACTCACAACATCGGCTTATAGTAAGGCACCATGAAATCATCAAAGAAAAGTCTCCATAGTACATAGACCATATGAAAAAGGTGAGTTTTGAGAGAAATATGGAGAGAAAAGCTGAGATGATTTAGAATGCTCTTTAACTTATATAGGGAGTGGCACTAGAAATAAAATGACAGGACCAAAGGCCATAGTTAAGAATTGAGACCATTCCTTCAAGTAGTTATGAGGAGATGCATTAATGAAAAAATAATGAGCAGTGGGTAGGATATTGACAAAATTGTGGCATCCCACTTTAATGCATGCAATCACCACTGCATCCTGGAGATTAAGAAAATATGCAGGGAAGAAAACCATGAGACTGTCACAGTGAGAAACTTTGAAGCATGAAGTATGGTAATAATCAGGCCATTTCTTGAAGTGGTGAAAAGGACAAAATGCAGTAAATTAAAAAATGAGCAGCACACTGACAAAATGGCGGCTGCGACGTTATTACCAGGAATCACCACCGCAGCACCAGAATATGAAGGGAGCACGAAGAGGAGGCAACCAGGAGACTTTTGCTATGATAAAATTGGAGGCATGAAGTATAAAAATATTCAGGCCATTTCTAAAAATCTGGAGAGGTGAAATACAGTGAAAGGAAAGTAGGCAGCATGCTGATAAATGGCAGCCGGTGTGCTTATTACCAGTAATCACTGCCGCAGCTTTGGGACACAAAGGATGACCTTAAGCCATCCAATGCAATTCTGGAGAGAGATGTATACGTTATGGAAAATGTATGTTTTGAAAAAATTCAGTGGACCTGATTGATCAACATAACAAGAGCTGTTGTCATAATTGACCATGTGTCACAAGTGTTGATAGCAGGAGAATTAAATTGACTATTCCAACTCCAGTGAGTGCAACAGTACGGAAAATGTTGGATAGCAGAGGGGTAAACATTACTATTCCCACTCCAGTGAGTGCAACAGTAGGAAAATTGTTGGATAGCGGAGGGGCAAACATTACTATTCCCACTCCAAAGAGTGCAACAGTAGGGAAAGTGTTGGATAGCTGAGGGGTAAAAATTACTAATCCCACATCAGTGAGTGCAACAGTAGGGAAAGTGCTAGATAGCAGAGAGGTAAAAATGACTATTCCCACTCCAGTGAGTGCAACAGTAAGGAAAGTGCTGGATAGCGGAAGGGGTAAAAATTACTATTCCCACTGCAGTGAGTGCAACAGTAGGGAAACCATTGGGCAGTGGAGGGGTAAAAATTACTATTCCCACTCCAGTGAGTGCAACAGAAGGGAAAGTGCTGGATAGCAGAGGTGTAAAAATTACTATTCCCATTCCAGTGAGTGCAACAGTAGGGAAAGTGTTAGATAGCAGAGAAACAAAAATTACTAATGACATTAAAACAATTGAAACAAAATAAACAATGTTAAAAATAAATAAACAATATTTAAAATATATACAATTAAATATATTAGACATATAAAAAGAACACATATTATAATATTAATAATATATTACAAAAAAGTACAAATATGATGTAAAATAAATAAATAAATACATTTATAAACAATATTTATTTAAAAGGTGTAAATTTTAACAAACAAACAAATTATTTAAAACATACATGTTTTTATTTTATTTCCTACCCTATAACACCACACCAATAAAAAAAGACTTCAAGGTGTGTATTTAAATTTATTTCCATAATTAACATAATTAAAAATGAATTTAAAAAATATTATTCATACAAAAATAATAAACATTCATTGAGTACACATTCTTTAGCACTATAATATCCACAACACACACCTAAAATTAATTACAAAATTACTATAATTAATTACAAATTAATTCATTAAAATGAGTTAACAACTAATTAATAATTCATCAATAACAAATAAATTACTTTCCACACTTCCAACCATTTACACCTATGAACACCACAACACACTTAAAATAAATTACACAATTGCCATCCTTCATTTCTAAGTAATTAATTAACAACTAATTATTAATTCATCAATTAAAAATAAATTACTTCCCTTCCTTCCCACCATTTCCACCTATAAACACCACAACAAACACCTAAAATTAATTACACAATTACTATAATTAATTGACAATTAATTAATTAAAATTATTTAACAACTAAGTAATAAATAATTAATAATAGATTAATGTACACATTTAACACTATGACATCTCAATCAAACCCATATTAATAAAAAACAAATATTAAATAAGTGTAATATATTTAAATATCTTCCTACCCTATTCCCCTATAAACCCACAACACGCTACGGAACTCAAAACGCAAAATTCAAATAAAAAAAATAATAACTACTAAAAATAATTAATATATTTTTATATAATTAACTAACTTCCCACCCTATTCCCCTATAAATTCACAACCCGCTATGGAACTAAAAACGCTAAATTCTAATGAAAATAAATTAACAACTACTAACATTTTAACACATATAATAAACATACAAACTATTCTTATACAAAAAACATACATCACACACATATAAAATATGTACTAAACGACATAACATTAATAAAAAAAATTTAACAACTAATTTTTGCAAACGATTTTCAACACTTATATTTTTTACATCAATATTACTTACCGAAAATTGATATTCTTGACCAAGAGAATTTGTCTGTCGATATTCCTGACCCACCATATTTTTTACATGACATTTGTGCATGCAATTCAATATTTTTTACACAATATTTGTGCAATTCATTATTTTCTACTCGATAGTCTGTCTCTGCACCCATTACCCTCATGGACCACTGAGGGCATTATATGACTCTTCTATCAATGGCTTTACCCAGCATGCTACCATACTTTTTACCTTCCAAAAACCACATATCTTACTCTAAATTAACTGTTACTGAAGTCTAAGCTTCTCCACTGGGCATTTGCTCCTCTAGATTCCTCTTTGTCTGGTTTAATACCTTTCCACACCCCTCAGGCTGGGGATGAGGGATTGGTTTCTCCCGTCTATTTGCCTTGCTTGCTTTGAGCTCTTATATGGGAAGATCTTGTAAAATGCAGGGTGATAGAAATAATTCTCCTTTACTTAAATCTTTGAACACCCTATGAGTCCGCCGTACCCAGTGAATCCATAATACTTCCACATCACCAAATCTCATGGAGAGTGTATCAGACTTCGGGGTGAATGTTTGCCTTCCTCTCAGACCATTGGCGCCCTTTACAAGAAATCTACCACTTCTTCTTCCATTAGCGACCTAAAAAGGATTTCGATTCCTCATCCAAATCACCTCCTCCTCTGGCTCTGGAGGGTGTTATGGAAGTACTTAAGACCCCAACATCTTTATAATTGACACTAATGCCCTCCTGCAATAAATAAAGGACAAATGGTTCTCCTCTGATCAACACATCTCCACCCTGGAGCAAAGAGTGAAGCAATTTTTAGGATTCCACTCCTGATATTGCCCAAGGACATCGATCAACTTAAACTACTAACTGAAAATTTGGAGAACAGAAACAGATGGCATAAGCTCCAACTGTCTGGCATCCCAGAAGGTTCAGAGGACTCTAATATGATTACCATTTTGCAATGATCCCTATATTTTTTTATCTACCATCTATCTCATATTTCTCTATACAACAGAATCTTTGTCTTGGTCAGAGATTTTCTTCTGTCTTGCATTCACACCCCAGAGGTATCCTCATACTATTTCACCAATTCATCGAGCTAATGCACATCCTCTCAGCAGAAAAAAGGTGGTAACTCTTCAGTGGTATGGATATATGTTTTTCTTCACACAGGTTGTCTCTCCCACAGCAGCAGCTCAGCTGAAACAAGTCCTGGATCTACGGCCCCAGTAAATCTACAAACATTAAATATGGACTAATTCATCATTGCCTCTTCAAAATCCCCTTTAAGGATACATTTATTTTCTTTTGAGAAATCCGCAGACCTATAAACCTTCATCAACCTGCACAAAGCTGAAACTATGGATTTAGGATTTCAGGTTATCACTTCATTTTGTACAGTGTTTTACTTAGGAGCTGATTACGATGTCAGTTTGAAAGGCTCTGAAAGGCATTCAATTTTGCTAACTCGTGTTAGAACCTATGTTTCCGACCGACTCAGAAACATTTTCGACCAACCGATTATGATGGAAAGGTAGCCGTTCAGTTTTTCATACTTGGTTCAGACCGGCATTTGGAGACTCTGAATCGGTTGTAGCTGAATCGTTCAGGTCTACGGACCGTGTGTCCGACATATATATTACGATGTTGGATTCGGACAGCCTTTATGAATCAGTCTGTCCGACATGAAATGGCTGTTAGAAACTGACTTTGGGGGCCTGTAGCCGGCCCACTTCACTGGTAGGCCTCCAGTTGGGGCCGGTGGGGGTACCCATGGGACCCCTCTTTCCAACCATGCACAGTGTGGCAGTCACCATGGGGTGCCTGCCACAGTGTGCAAGGTTTTCAGCAACCATCCCTTTTTTCAATGGGAGCCTGTGTTATTGGTCGGAACACAGGCTCCCGTTGAAGTCAACAGGAGTCGGACCGAACGGTGTTCAGAAACATTGTAATCAGTCGGTCGGACTCCCCAAAACCAAGTCGTTCGGAAACTATTGCGACAATGAGTCGATTGTAATGCTTATATGTTCTTTATTTTATTCAAGGTGCCTGGTGTTTTTACGTTTGTTACATTGGTTACTAATTGAAATTTCTTTTCCTTATTTTTCCATATAGATTTGGACTGTTTATGGACCCCTTATCTTGTTATTCCCCCTTCATGTTCATACTACCCCCAATGATTCCCTCTATGTCTTCAGTGGTAAGTCATGGAGTATTGTATCAATCACAGATGCTCCATGTGTCTATGCCATTATTGTTCTCTCTTGTTTACAAGCTCCTCTTAAAAATATGCTCCGTCCTTGTCTTGATTCCTTTGTGCTATTTATTCTTCATTTGCTCATCCTCTCATCGGAACTGTGAATCACCTGTCTTTTTCTGGTGCTTTGCTGTCGCTTTCATCTACCAGGGTGTTAGTTTTTCTCTGCTATGCCAACAAACGTCATGCCAACTGCTCAGAGGAGATTTTCCTCCAAGTCTTGTCTTTTTCCTTTTTTCCTCCTCTTTCAGTGTCTATTTTTATACAAATGCTATTTCAAGTATTTTATAATTACAGTGAGTCCTCAGATGTTTATTTTCTACAATTTTCATGCAAATCAGAACGGTGAAATGGCAAGGGGTTAAAAAGCCTAGTTAAACACCAGCTTGTGTTTTCTCAGTTAGCCCTCTTGAAATGTCACATAGCCCTACTACAGGAGGCACATCTTATTCAGTTAGAGGTTGTTAAATTAGAAAAACTATGAGTCAGTGAGATTTCTTTCCTCCCTCCACTACCAATAGGAATGGTGTGCTGATCAGTTGACATAAATCTTTCAACATCACCACACATTCCCAGGACTCAGAGTGTCGTTGGATATTAGTCACACTGACTATCGATGATACCACATTTCCATTCTGAACATTTATAGTCCAACTCATCCAGAGCCAATGTTTTGGCACACTTTCTCTGCACTATCTTTGAACACGTTACTTAAAATGTACTGGTGGGTGGCGACTTTAATGAAATCATAGACCCTCTCCTGGATCAGAAATCTACATCATGATTTGCTCCTTGTGCTTCCATTAAAGCCTTTAATAGTACCATATTTATACATTCACTCTCTGACTCTTGGAGACTCATTAATCCTGACCTGCAGGAATACTGCTTCTATTCACTTACTCACCACTCCTAGTCTTGCCTGGATTATTTATTCCTTAGTAAAAGTCTATTAGAGCACATGGTCAATTCAGAGATAGGTTTCATCTTAATATCGGCCTATGCTCCAATGTTGACAGATTTGAACATTGTTGTGGGTAGGGCTACTAACTCAAGTTGGAGAATTAACAATTCCTTGCTCTCAGACACTTCTTTCCTCATTCCTTACTCAGCATTTGCTGAGGAGTATTTCATGAGTAAGGGTCAAACTCTGTTTCATTTTGTATGGGATGCCTTCAAGGTGGCTTCAATGTGCTGTATCATAGGTTTCGTTCACACCAAAAAGAAAAATGCTAATGCGAAGTCCACTTCCATCTTGGCAACCACAAAGAAACTGGAGCACAATTGTTGCACTTCCAAACATATTAAATCGGATCTGGATGCTTTAGTAGAAACCACGATTAAAATTAACAAGTGCACAACTGGGCAGGCATGTGACACATTGAAACTTATTACCAGATATTACGGTGGAGATAACAGAACTGGTTCTCCTGTAGCTAATTACTTGATGCATAGAAGAGAAAAGTCTTTCATTAAATCCATTGCTAATAATGACGGAGATATGCTTTTTCGTAACACGGATATTGGGGCTTTTTTTGACTCTTACAATAATGATCTTTATT
Organism: Triturus cristatus; assembly: GCF_964204655.1. NCBI lineage: Eukaryota > Metazoa > Chordata > Amphibia > Caudata > Salamandridae > Triturus > Triturus cristatus. The sequence continues at coordinate 312,342,783 of NC_140580.1, read as the reverse complement.
ACCCTGAAATCATACCAACAGATGAAACTCTTACTACTAGTTATTTTTATGAAACTCAACCCAAATTCTCACCTCTGCCAGATCTTTCTAATCTGGAAAAACCGTTATTTATTAAGTAAAAGTATTCGGCCATAAAACCTCTACCTACAGGAAAAGCGCCCACCAAGAAGGTTTCACTGTTGAATTTTACCTTCATTTTGCTAAACTCCTTTTCCCCAAGCTCTTCTGGCTGCTTTGCAGAGGCTAAGATATGTCTAATTCCTAGGAAAGATTGAGATTTGACCTAATGTAAGAACTACACACCTATTTCATTGATCATCATAGATTGTAAGATATTTCCCAAGGCCCTTGCTCTCAGAATACTTCCCATGATGCCTGAACGCTTTGGGGCCTATTACAATGGCGGGCGCACCCGCCGCAATGCAAAAAAGGCATTTGTGCATTTGCATGCACAATGTGGCAGGCACCACGCGGTACCTGCCACATTGTGCATGTAAATGCAGGGGGTACCACTGGTATCCCCCATGTGCCCCCACCCCCAACATCCTGGGGGCCCGCAATGGGCCCCCATATGTGCAAACCGCATGCATTGTAATATGGATGGCGGTGTCTGGCAGACACTGCCACCATATTCAACCCTTTTCCGCCCGGTCGACGTGTCGACCGGGCAGAAAAGCAGCGGACGGTCTTCCCATCCGCCGCAGTACTCCCCGCCATCATAATGTGGGGGGGAAATGGGAGGCGGGCGGGAGATAATGTCAGGCAGATCACCACCACCATGCGGGCGGTGGCGATCCGCCCGATATTATAATAGACCCCTTTGAGTCTGAGTAATCTGGATTCATTCCACACAGGAATGTTGCAGACAACTCTCGAACTTTTCTGAACATCATTGAAAAGGCTCACAAAATTAAGCATTCTTTGGCAGAATTATCTTTGGACACAGAGAAAGCTTTCAATAGGGTTAAATAGTGCTTCTCAATGAAAGCCTTGCAATGGCAAGGATCTGGTCCTTATTTTTTTGCAAATTATCTCTCTTTTATATTTCTCTCCACATTTGTCTGTCATAGTTAACAGGATTAAATCCCCTTATTTTCCTCTTAACAGATGTACCATGCAGGGTTGCCCTTTATCTCCTATGTATTAGCACTGGAACCGTTTTTTTACCCACTACGGACCTCAGATCATTTCTCCAGGTTTAAAATTAGAGACATCCACTCTCAAATGTATTGGATATGTTGATTATATCCTTCAAACTATGACATACCCAGAAACATCTCTCCCTGCCTTCTTTCAAGAACCCTATCAATATTCTGCTGTTTCGGGCTGCAAATTAAACAGATAAATCAGAAGCTATCATCCTAACAAACATAGATGAAATCATTAGAGTAGAGCCACATTTGTTTGAAGCCCAAGTCCAACAAATTTCGCTTGCTAGGAGAATGATATGCGGGACAGGTTCGTCAACAAAGTCAATGCTGTAGGCACCACCCTGCGCACAAAGGATGACATCAGGAAGAGATGGCATGACCTGAATATGAGGGTGAAGTATCTTGCCTCCAGGCACCACCTGGCGACCCAGAAGACTGGCGGTGGTCCACCTAGCCCACCATTAAAACTCGCACCCTGGGAGGAGAAGGTGTATGCTTTCCTGCATTCTATGGCCTTAATAGGATAACCTGTCAGAACGTACAGGGGTGAGTATTGACAGCACTCTCACTGAAGATGGAGGAGCCAGTTGGAGGGGGCAGGATGGCACAAGGCCACAAGCCCTGTGGGTTGAGATTTGGCAGAGGGTCACTGTGAGCCCACTATGTGAGGCCACTGGTGCCACTTATGCCCAGGCCAACATCGACCGAGTCCTGGGAGCATATGAGGACAACCAAGGAGTGATGGGATGCATACTTGAACTCCAGGAGATGAAGCAGCTGCAGAATTCCATAGATCAGAGGCTGAAACACCCACAGCGACAACATGTGCTCGCTCATTTGAAAGCGCCCCTTCTTGCACAAAAACAATCCTGCCTACAACACAGGAACCCTTGCACCGTGGTGCAAGGTTGGCTGCATTGGCACTAGGCTCCCAAAATGGCACCTGCACAAGAAGAAAGGAGAGGAATGCAAGATATTGGATAATTATGGCGCATTCCTACCCTTTCCCTGTGATGCAGGGCAGAGCAACAAGGTGACTTGCTGCATTTCCCTGCACCACAAAGGTCATAACTATGGCCCTTAGTCTCTGGGCCTGATAACATGCCTCAGGCGTTGCCCATGTGCACGAAGGAGATATGGGAGAAGTGGAGTTTTGCTAACTGTGTCATAGGTGGTGTGATATCAGTGCAGAAGACAGGGTAGCAAACAAAGGGCACCTGCTCCTGGTGCCATAAATCGTCCCGTTCAGAAGTGAGAATGTTTCCTGCATCATCAAGGGCTGCTGTAGTTGTCCCTCTTTTATTTGATTTGAAATGTAAAATTTGTGCACTTCGACCTTGCGAATCTTGCCCCTCCCATTTAAATAAAAATGTGAAGTTGTGAATTCTGTGATTTTGTAACTCCAAACACCACTTCTGTAAACCAAAATCCTCCTACGCTACCGGATCACAAAAGTGTTTTAAAAGTTCCCAATCAAAAGAACGCGCATTTAACTACACTGTGATGTCACTAAGTTAAAAGGGAATTTCTTTACAGCACTCTCACTACCATAGAGAGTTCAGGGAAGAATTGCACATTGCAGAATGCTTCATAGACTAATTAGGCTTCATGCAAATAAAAAACAAGAAAAACTCTTCCAGCACAAAAGATTTTCTTCAAAAGGTTGAATTTGTGATCAGACATAGAATGAACGAATCATGTAAATGTTTTAAAAAAGAAATTATTTAGTACACTGCTGTTGTGCATGGCCAACACCACATGTGCCCTGTAACCACATGCTGCAGGTTGGGAACAGGACCTATCCACAGCCCTGTCCCTGCTACCAATGCTCAATGTGCAATGGGCCACTGCTGCAGAAAACCAAAGTCCTTGCTCAGCGGGGTTGGCAGCACACTGCGAGTTGGATGCAGGGCCTTGCCCTTTGCAGGCAATCCCTGCTGCACATGACTAAAGTCCATCATCAAAGAGGGTGGCCTCCTGTGCACTGGGTTTCGCGTAAGACCAAGCATTGCAGCCCACCCCAGCTATGCACGACCAAAGGTTGATAGCAGTGGGTGTTGACAAGGCATGAAGGGCTGGGTGCCTGGCTTTGTGGCACTCAACCTTTACAGTGCACAGCAAAATTCCATGGACAGCTGTAATTGGCCCTGTGATTTGACCACCTGTGCACTGCCTTCATCTGCTAGCAATGGAGGTTTAGATGCATTTGCTGGTCTTTGGCCAAGGCCTATGACCAATCCTTCATGGGAAGTCAAGCCCTACTTCCCATGACCTGCGATCAACTAAGCAAATGACTTGCTCTGTGTTTGCAGACCCTGAAACTGAAGTACTCTGATTTTTGAGACCCCAGAGGTGCCAGGGGTAGCACCCTATGACTTCGAGTACTTCCTGTTGTGGTATTTGAAAATTCCACTCTCATGGTAATATAACAAAGAACTTGGCAAAAGAAGCTGAAATATGAAAAGACATCTTTATTAAACTCAAATGAGTGAGACTACGTCGCACAGAAGCCTTAGCAACTGAATGAGGCAGTCTGCAGAACAAAAACCAGTCTTCTCTTTTATACAGAATATTACGCTCTGGGCAACACCGCCCTTCTCTTGCAGTTGGTCATTCACATATTTTTCTTCAAAGAACAAGCAGAGTCATGATTACAATCCCACATTTCAGTTCAGCCAGCCTGCAATTATTTACCCAGCAAGGCTCAGATCCCACATCAGATATCGATAGCCCCCAATAAACATGAGCATCTCCTGTTTGGAAAACAAGCCATAAAGCAGGAACAGTCAGGTGTGAAAGAGATTAGCTGGAGGCTCGTGTAGGATGAAAAGGCCTTATGGTGTGTCAAGCCCTGATGCTAATCACAGGTGGCCAGACCGGACTGACCTGGGGGAGCGGTGGAGCCAATTCGCACAGGTCACAGAGCAGTCAAAGGAAGGCGCATGTGTTCTAGAGGCCTGTATTTGTTCTTAAAGTGTAGCCTATGTGAGGGCAACTATAAGATGGCCACCGCTCCAAGATGGAACCCACGGAGCCAATGCATAACATCGTATACATAGTATATTTATCAATGAAATGTTATGCAAAGTACTTGTACATACCGTATTGGCCATTTGCGGTTCGCTAATACCGGAATAGACAGGGGTAGGGCCCTGCCTCCTACGCGGTCCCAAATTTCAAAGTACCACAGACCCTCCTTTTGCCCTTACATAGGCAATAACTATACTCATATCAATCCGAGTCCAGGTCTACAGACATGAAGTCATGGAGATGTTGCTGTAGCATCATCCTATTACTTAGCGACTCTCACGGGACACGTCTCCTTACACATGTAGTAGCACAAAGGCCACATATGGCAGGACAAAATAAGGAATACCTCTGTCTGTAGTAGGCGGCATAAGATCACACATCCAATAATTAGTGATGGTCATTACTAACTAGTGTTGATGCAGAAGCTGTACAAAAGAATTGCTTACGAATTCTGATCTTCTAACCTGCTCATGTTCAGGAAAAGGGTGAAAAGAGTGCAAAGAAACAGTAGTGGGAAAAGACATAGGTTGGGAAGCGGGTGCAGAAGTCAATTGGGTAGAGAAAAACAATGCCACCCATAAATGACAACGTCATGTTTAAAAAAGATACTAGAAAACACGTTATTAAGAACATATAGACAACGTGAGAAAGTAGTGAACACTATTACAAATGAAATAGTAATTTTTCACAACCGTAAGCAGAAAGCAAATCCTAAAACTATCTAGTAACATTTTTAGGGCTCCTATGCAATTCAGTGATTTGTTTTGTATGTTCAGGTGAAACAGTGGTGACCCTCATCAATGCTCTGAGGTGAAAAAGGGGGTACTCTTTCCACAGAAAATGGACTTCATTCTGTTTTTACTAAACAGAATAGTACTTTAAAACAATGCCAGCAAAACAATCTGTCTCCTTAACACCTACTCTATACAATCACACGTAAACCTCTTGTGAAACCACCTATGCCCAGAGTCCGTTCAAAAAGCCTCTCTGGCAGGCTTCTATTGTCCATCAAATCTTCTTCTGTTGTTTTCTTTTGCATGGGCCTCTTCATTCAAGCCTTACATGAGAAAAGTACTGCTTAGTTGGAGTGCCCTCCTGGCAAACACCCACAGCTCACTCGAGAGTCTCAATGTCTCAAGGCAGTGCGCCAGTAGCTTTCCTTTGAGGCAGGCACTACAGGTAGTGTGCTCTCCATTGATCAAGGGCATAGGTCATCTCGTGCAGATCCGGGACCATTCTCAGGCTCCAACACTCATCATTCAGTGTCAGAGGACGCTCGGGCTGTTCTTTCATGGGCCCTAGAATTAGTGCCTTTTGTCAATCTTGGATCCGCCGGTGCACTGCACTTCCATTGGAGCAAAGGAAAAAGAGGGGGGGGTGTGGCCAAAAACTCAGGCCAAGGGACTCAAGGGACTGCACACTGTCAGAGGTTACCAGCACATGACAGGCGCTCTTGTGCACTGAAATTCTGGTTCTGTGGCAAAACCAGCTCCTCCTTCTTTTCTGATGTTGAACGCCTTCTGATGAAGCAAGTGCGATGCTTTAAACAGTTCATTGTATAACAAGGGGACTGCAAACAGGTGGCCTGCGGTCTTTCAAAGGAGTGGCCACACGCCATGGGACAATTTTGGTCTAGAATACACTGTCATTCTCAAAAAGCAATACAAATATAAAGGCAGTAGGTAAAACAGCGTCTCTCATCTTTTCAATTGGGTTTCCGTGTGAGAGCCTCCATCATCTAAGGGTAGATAACTACACGAGAATTCTATCTACATGGATGTCTTCACATATGGTGGCATTGTGTAATGGGGCAAACACATTTTTTTTCTCAATGATTACATCTAGGTGTTCCTAAATTCCTTATCTAGAACATCTCAATAGAGAAATCACATGGTACAGATTATCATGGGCATGTAGAAAACTTTCACATCAGGTGCAATATGCAATACACAGGCTAATAGTCAAATATGCAAACAAAAGACAAGAACTAGAGGGTCCTGATATTTGCATGATTAGAACACATCTGATCCCACCAAAAATTAAAGCAGCAGGAACAAAAGGGTAAAAACCACATTAAAAATAGACATTGAAAATTTGTCATGTTCAAAAAGTAAACGTAAGATATCTCCTTTTGAGATGGAAAACTTGTCTTACTATAATATTGAGTCAGTTAACCAGTCTATCGCTACTCTGACAGTCAGGCTGGAAAACATTGAAGCAGGCCTAAGGAAAGTTCTTGAAAACCAGTCTGGTCATACAAAAGGGAATTATACATAATATGGGGGTCCCTGGTACATCACTGTGGTCTGGAAGTGTGTACCTGAAAAATATACCTACAATAATAAATGGGCTGACTGGTGAACGGAATACGGAAAAGGGAATTGGAACTAGGACACAACTAAAATCCCCAATAACTAAGCATAATGCAACATTGGTCAGGGGAGAAGCAACAAAAGAAAAAAAAAATCTATAGGAAGAACAAAAATTATTTGGATGATAGTCAGGCATGTGACACAACATCAAGAGTACTGATGATACACAAAAGGCCAAAGTTACACAAATTTTAACTCTACCGCTGGCGACTACACCATATACGGTAACCCTAGGTAATGTTCCAGTTCCTTCTTCAGGGAAAAATATGAAAACCTGGTTTTTCTTTTAAGGAGCAAGAGCCATATGCTACTTAGGAAACAGAACATCATTAACTAATGTAATATAGAAATTAGGCCACCTTGAGTCACAGATCTATAATTTCATCCTTAGGTCCAATCAAGGATACATAAATGTAAGGCTGCCTGTTCCTTTAAGGGAAGGGGCAGTAACGTGACTAACTACAGGTGACACACTTTGATCCTGTATATCTCTTTTATTTCCCTTCAATACAATTATAGCCAAATAGACATGCACTGGTAAAGTTTTGTCTCTCATGTTCACAGCATGAAATATCATTAGCTGTGGAATTTAGTAACCAGAACAAGTTCAACCAACTGTTGCGTAGCGATGGGCATCGTCATGACCATCCCCTCACAACACAGGTAAACTTGTAATAGTATCAAAAGCAGCAACAACAAAAACGAAAACATGCAAAAAAAAATAAAAAACGCACAAAACGTCAAGCCATCAGATATACTTGCTGTATATCAAGCACAAAAAGCATAGACAAATTTCAATAGCATATGTGAGTAAGCGGTGACACACAAACACCATGTCATGTACTTTATGCACTGTAAAACTGCAGCCCAAAACCCAATATTTGGGCCTATTTAATTTGTCAGGCTTAAAATCCTTACCCTCCTTTTGACAGCAGATCACCAGGCAATGGAAATCTGCTGTCAAATATAACTTTACTGTTTCTCTTCTAACGTACAGGACCAGCAAGAACAATTCATGATAGGACCAAATACACAAAAATAAATTTCCATTACTTAACTGTTACCCTCTTGTCAGTCCTTGCAACATCAAGCCCCCGTAGTTTTACCTTTCTGAAAGTAAAAATCGTTACATGACACTCCATATTAATTTGGCACCTACAATTTCCACTGTGAAAAAGAAGTCTTAATTGGCAATGCGTTCTCACGTAGGCATGTAGCCTTAAAAATTTTTTAGAAAAAGGCTGCATCTTGTTTTCTGTCTAAGACTTAATGCAACACTTTGTTTTCTGTTAAATAACACAAATGTATCAGTTCTGCAAAGCATTTAACGTGATGTTCAGGCTTTCAAAGAAAACCCCTTTTCTATATTTTCCCTTTGGAATTAAGTTCTTTAGTTTTGGTGATGCTGTTATGGAGAAACCAGAAACCCCAGCTTTAGAGGCCCGTAGCGAGGTCATTCTGCATTCCACAGAGGCAAGGCCCTAATTTAAAAGGTCATAAATGTCAACGTGGCAGCCTACTCCATTGTTTGTTTACGGGAAAACTAAAGATAGCATCTCAGCAGCGTGACCGAGCCAGCCTCTGCAGCTCTCCCAGCCCCCAGCTTCTGCCACTCTGAATTTGTCAAAGCCAGAAGGCCTTCCTAATTCCTCCTAACTTGCAATAATTCACTCTAATTTGAAAAAAAAATTCTCCTTTTTAGGCGCTAAAAAAATTATCCCTATTCCCAGATTATTAAACTACATGTACTGTGAATAATTCACAAAACTTAATAACACACATACCAGTTTTTAGAATAAATGCTTGTTGCAATCCTATGCAATGGTACACATTTCATCAACTTTAAATTAATGAACTTCTCAGTAGGCCCAGCTGAAGTTAGAACCTTCAACCCTGATATTAAAACAAGCCGTTGTACTGGCATATTAACTCATTGAATCATAAGAAGGCACAACCTGTAAATATATATCAAACCTAAATGTATGTATTTACTGAAGCCTGAGACACTTTAAAAAGTACTCTGAATGAAAGAAAATGCAGTTTAAACAGCGCTTTTACCCAAATTCGACTTTGATATTTTAGGCATTAAAAAATGAGTATCCTGCAATTTTCTTGCATAATATGCATTACCAGAATGTCCATTACATTACCCATGAGTCAGGCATTGGAAATAATAACTTATACTTTATAAAAATGAGCTTGTTTGCGCCTGCGCCAAGGGAAAATTGTACACACGAATGCTTGCCATTTTAGTGATGCAACACAACTCAAATCAAATTTTAATGCTAGGAGGTCATAGTATGAGTATTAAGCTTTATAAATATCAAAAAACGATTTTGAAAAGCACTTATTTTTTTAAATAATTTTTCCATGATTAATAATTTTCTTTAAAAAAATCCCAATTATTCGTTTTTGTGATAATTCCACATATAAAAAAAAAAACAAGCTGCATCCCTTGCCTATCCTTTTGGACACATTTAACTCACAAGCCTAAGCGCATAAGCCCAATTTGAAACGCGTCACATTTTTGCGCCACTTTCATTTAAAAGGACGGTTATGCAAAATTCCACCCGTGTTTAACTGGGAAGGTGCTGGCTGAATGAACATTCTCTCAAATATACTGCAGCTGAGAAGTTTGCCTGTGAACATCTAATACAATGCATCTAAGGAAAATGCTGTAAATTTAGTTACTTTTGCAAAAATAGATAATTTCGTTTTTGGGGCCTTATTTATATCTATTGAATGTGTTTCTAATTATATCCTTTAAGCATTTAACGGCAATTTTGTATATGTGCACAATTGTTCATTCTATAAATTAAAGAGCAATATATAGCTATTTTAGCACATCACACAGTTCATTTCTGCATTTTTTCCTAAGTTTCTACTTGATATTAATTAACCAACATTTTACTTAACAGACTGAAAACATCAAAAGACCCACAAACACATATTGAGCTCATTTCAGACATAAACGGAAAGGGGGTCAAACAGACAATACAGCGTGCTTTAGCCATTTTTCATAAATAGCGCCGTCGCAATTTACTTACAGAAGTTGCACTAATGAGAAAACCACATAGACATTTAAACACACAGTTGACTTACAAATCAATACGCATGACAGAAAGAAAGAACAGCTCACAGACTATACTTGAACCAAACCATTTGCAAATACTAGTTGTAAGTCATATTTACAAAAAACGCTTCTCAATAGTGTTCCAAAAGGCTGCATAAACAGCCCAACAGACTGATGTATCTCCAAGAAGTAGTGAATACGCTCAATTCACTAGCTTGGGCTAGCAGAACACCAAACAAAATCGTTCTGCATATCTTCATTCATAAAACTGCGCAGAACAAAGGATCCTTGTTTTGTATTATGTCATATTTTAATTCCCTGGGGATACAAAATCACCAAGGAAGAAATATGTTTTCAAATCTAACCGATTTTCACTATGGTACCTTCCAAAAAAGCAACACATTTTTCCATGTGAGCTTACAAACAGGCAAGCCAAAAATACTGCGGAAAACGCAAGTATTATAAAACCAAATGGAGAAATATCTCCTCATTACCTGCCTACACAAATTGCAATTCGCATATCCAAACCTATACAAACCAAAAGTTGGGCAACAAACAATTTCTACATTTCCAAATTTGCTAAGATCAGGCATCTTAGAGCTCACTAATCTAGCTTCAAACTTCAAGGGGTTATCTCTACCAATACACTCGCAAATATACGAGACCCTTGACTATGGTAATTGCAATGACCAAATCAAAAACCAAGAAACCAACCCCTCGGCTTTGGTAATTGCGATAACCAAATTAAAGACCCAAAGAACCAAAGGACTGGGAGCGGCCCATTTATACTTAATTCTTATTTTTACTAATCAAAATGTTACCCAAATTCTAACTGCCAAGTTCTACATGACTAAACGGTCTTTTATAATACTCACGCCAAAAGGGTTCTCATGCAGGAGTGACATCATGTGTAGGATCAAAATCAGGAAGATCAGAAATATACTGGGCTGCATAAAAGAATCTCTAGAATCCCTGTGCACAGATTACCTTCTTGGTAGAGTCCTGTTCTGTCCTCCTCAGTAGATTTCAGTCTCCTGACAAGATCACTCCCACAAGAAGTCACTTCGCTGATGAGCCACTCTGTTGGGGCGCCAACTGAAGTACTCTGATTTTTGAGACCCCAGAGGTGCCAGGGGTAGCACCCTATGACTTCGAGTACTTCCTGTTGTGGTATTTGAAAATTCCACTCTCATGGTAATATAACAAAGAACTTGGCAAAAGAAGCTGAAATATGAAAAGACATCTTTATTAAACTCAAATGAGTGAGACTACGTCGCACAGAAGCCTTAGCAACTGAATGAGGCAGTCTGCAGAACAAAAACCAGTCTTCTCTTTTATACAGAATATTACGCTCTGGGCAACACCGCCCTTCTCTTGCAGTTGGTCATTCACATATTTTACTTCAAAGAACAAGCAGAGTCATGATTACAATCCCACATTTCAGTTCAGCCAGCCCGCAATTATTTACCCAGCAAGGCTCAGATCCCACATCAGATATCGATAGGCCCCAATAAACATGAGCATCTCCTGTTTGGAAAACAAGCCATAAAGCAGGAACAGTCAGGTGTGAAAGAGATTAGCTGGAGGCTCGTGTAGGATGAAAAGGCTTTATGGTGTGTCAAGCCCTGATGCTAATCACAGGTGGCCAGAGGACGAGGAGCTCGTGAGACCTGGACTGACCTGGGGGAGCGGTGGAGCCAATTCGCACAGGTCACAGAGAAGTCAAAGGAAGGCGCATGTGTTCTAGAGGCCTGTATTTGTTCTTAAAGTGTAGCCTATGTGAGGGCAACTATAAGATGGCCACCGCTCCAAGATGGAACCCACGGAGCCAATGCATAACATCGTATACATAGTATATTTATCAATGAATTGTTATGCAAAGTACTTGTACATACCGTATTGGCCATTTGCGGTTCGCTAATACCGGAATAGACAGGGGTAGGGCCCTGCCTCCTACGCGGTCCCAAATTTCAAAGTACCACAAAGCAAGGTTCAGGGGCTTTGGAGCCATACTGGCGCCTGCAAAACCCATGTCAAGGTCCGCAAACCTGTGCCAAAATTAACTTTTTTTCATTTTAATCTAGGGAGACCCCTTAGCCTCCCTCCTGGGCCAGGAATGTCAGCTGTTGCTAATCCCGTCCCCTTTATGTTCCTTATTTTTTTCAGTATTCAGGGACTAAGCCTTATCATGTAATGGCAGCTGCAGCCACATTTTCTGAGTTGCTGCAAGTCAATTAAAGACTTTGAATCAATGAACCCAACTTTTACTTCTTGGATCTAAAAGGGAAGGTGGGCAAAAAATTTAATCTCTCGTCCAATCAGATTTGTAATTACTTAGTTTACGGTCTATGAACGGTCCGCATACCCAGCTCATGACCAGGCATCTGCAGACTAAAGTATATATCTTTCAACCCTTTCAAGGCCACCCAAAAGATTAAAATTATTACTTGAGAAAAAAATGAAAGAATTTATACCAAAAGAAGAAAAGGCATTTACTTTGGTAAGGCTCTACTTTCATGCCACGTTTGGTGTAGTTCAGTTCCGCATACTTTTCTGTAATGGGGCACAATGATTTCTGTAGGAGTTAAAACCGAAAATGTACCCCTCACCATATTTGGGCCATTCCTTCAATTTTCACAAAACCAAATCAAATGAACTTTTTCAGGAGAATGCTTGTGGAACTGCTCCAAAGCTACTATGAAAACAAAAAAACGCCTTTTCAATGGAAACCCTGACCTAGCCATAAATAATTACTACAAAGGAGCTATAAATATCTCAGTTTTATACATGTACATACATATAAATCTTTAAATCACTGGTTCTTGAAATCTGAATCACACGAGATTGAAAAGACTCGGAGATAATAATGTCCACCTTGAATACAGTACTGTCAAGTGATTTGAAGATTTTGAAAGTGAGTTTCTGGCCAGGACGACTAACAATTATTAATTTTTGCACGGAACATATTCATCAACAATAAACATTGAAAACTATTTTTTGTGAACCTGTCACTTTAAATTATGTGCAGTGTGGTACTTTTTGTGCCACTAACCCCATGCTGTGTGGAGTGCCTCGAGGGTAGGAGGAGGTGAGGTCGGGGTGAAATGAACATGGGGGCAGCAGGGCACAGCATTACCTTTTCAGCCCAACCTCCAATAGAACACCATATATTTTTCTCTCTTCTTTTTTGATCTGGGTTACTGCTTTTCATTGAGTTGTAAGAGCGTGCTGACATTTTGTTGCTGAGTGAAGGTTTTCTTAAGAATTTCAATGTAAGAATTCTCTGATGATTCAGACCTGGGTGAAAGCTCTGTGATTATTTCTGAAAACTGTCATTTAAAGCTATAGACTTAGCGAGAGGTTATACCGCCTTTAAATTGCATTCTGAACAAACAGTACTTGCCACAAACGTTTCTGAAAAATGCCTTGTATTATCAAAATACTATATCTTGCAGTTCCAAAACGGAAAGCAGCTACCCAAACAGTGGTCCTTTTGGTCACATTTTTTTGCTTTTTCTCCTTTTAAAGAGCACAAAATTGTAGATCATTTTCAAAGCCCTTTGTTAGTTAGTGACAGTCTTAAATGCAGTGTTTTCTACTATCAAGTCTTCACACAAAGGCCAGATTATGAGCCAGACGGTTTTTGGTGCGGGGATACAATGAGGCCGGAAATAATATTTCTGGCTATATCTTTTTGATTACAGGAAATTATTGCATCTCACGAATATGGGAGTGCTTAGATTGCATTGATAAATTATGTCCATACTAACCTACTGCTCTTTTGGGACACCTATAAAACACATTATCCAGACCCTTTAATTTCTCCCCACACTGGGGGTACCACGCGTTCCATCCAAGCACCATGATCCTTATGGCGGAGTAGGGTAAAGGGCTGAACTCCTTTCTTTCTTATTAAACCAACATAAGGATGCTATGGGGAAGAAGAGAAATATAGGGTGACCTCATCTACAGGTAAGAGGCAGACATACATCTGTCCCTTACTCGGGGATCCACTGTATCTTAATGGTATATTCGCAAGCTATTTACTGCCCCTGAGTTCTCAAACTAGCTCTCTGACCAGATGTAACAACGGTACCTACAGGGATAGGAGGACTGGCGCCCTTTGTTATTGCACACCCCATTCCTCCTGACACCACAAACAGGGAAAACTCTCCTGCCCCTCTATCTTAGGCCTCCTGTGCTCTCACGTGAGCGACCAACACGTTCAGGGTACAGACACCCTTCTTCCACTCATTCTTTCATCGCCTCAGAGATTGACATCTAAGACTGGTTTCTCTGCTCCTGGTCTGTGCCCTGATACAAGTATTTGCCTCAGAATCCAGCATTTTCAGGGTTAGGACACAGTCTAACCCCTCGTGGATAACACACTCTGCCTGTTCCTTTCTAGGGACTGTCTGCACCGCGGTCTCCTGTTGCCTGTCACTCAGACGTTGCGGATGAATTTTCATATTTGAAGTGCCTTCCCTAGAGGCATGCTCAGGATCCTTTCCTGTGCACGATTGTAACTTCTGGCTTACATGTTTTTACCAATGCTAGTCGAACTTACCTCCTACCCCTAGCTCTATACTTGCCTCCCTATACCCTAACCTCAGCGTCAATACCCTTAGTGACTTGCCATGGGCCGATAAGGGGGCTCACACACTCAGTTTGCTTTCTTCTTTCCTCCTATCTTTGTTGCCCACTACCAAGGATGCGGTTTACATGCCCACTCAAGCAAACACTAAGCCTGTTGTGGACAGCCACTCCCCATTAGCTCAGAGTGACCATGGTCAATAGAGGGCCACCCTTACAGCCATTGGCATTACTGATCCTGCAGACCTGACCCTTCAAAGAGTGCTCAGGGGAAACCAATGGATCTACCACCAAGATTCAGCTGGCACAGGTACCTCACAGTGGGGTCTCCACCACTACATTCACTGAGGCCTCCTAAATATATTTCTCATAACTCTCAGCTACCACAAGTTTATCCTTTGGGCCTGTCTGGAAACTAGAGTTCAAAAGGGCATTCTCATCCCCTCCATCTAGGAAACTATGCCCTCCAAGCATCAAACTGGCTATCTGTAAGGAGTGCCAATGAGCGAGTCGTTTCTTGCATCATGTGGACTTCCCTCTCTTTTGCTATCACATCCAGAATTGAAAGCACTGGTCCTTTTCCTGTTAGGTGCCAAAGCGTCTCTTCCGTCCTTGGTTCCCAACATCTTTCTTTAATGGTGTGGGTCTATCACTACTGTTTGAAAAATGGAGGCATTTCTTTGGACCTCTGTTCCTCCTCTCACTCCTACCTAGGTTCGTCTCTGAGCAGCTAGATACACTCGTTCAGATTCCAATTTCAGAGTTTGGTACAAGTTAACCTGCTGCCTTTCACTCAAAAAACAATAGGCTCTAATTAATTACCTACATAATGCCCCATGACACTCACTGGTGGTGTCCTTGCATTTACCGAGGTATTTCCCATGTTCAACTTAATTCTCCTCAACATAATGTGGGCATGATGTGTGTACTGTATGGTTTTAAGTGTTTGTATGGTAACATGTACTAGCACCTGCATTCTTGGTTGTAGAATATGAAAGCAGAAGGTGAAGGGAGAAAGGATTTGTGTTGTGACTGTTGGTGGTGGAGAAAAAAAACGAAAGATTGGCGTCTCGCCCGAGTCTTACCTGTAACTTAGGGATTTATTTAGATCTCTGTGGAAGGAATACTCCGTCACAAATGTGACGTATATCCCATCCACCATATTGTGATCTCCATAGGATAATATGGGATTGTAATACAGCGGACAGGATAACCGTCTTGTTTGTCACGGAGAATCCCTCTATGCCAAGATCTAAACCAGGCGCTTAGTTTTAATGATTAAACACCAAATCTCACTGAAAGAAGTGTGGAGTGACGTCTTTCCACTAGTGATAATGATTGGATTTTGAGGAAGCATTGCTGACAGGAGGAGAGTCACAAAGACTCTTCTGAGTGGAAACTCAGAGGTTTCCTGCTGGCTGCTGCTGCTGTTGGAACCAGAGTTGTGCAGTTGTTGTCCTTGAAGCAGACCAACCGATTATGATTTTTATGAGCGACTGGTCGACTCCCCCAAAAGCGGCAACTGAAAAACATGCTTGAGGCTGTGTCCGTGAGCTGCATGCGCAGTGCAAGGACAATGGAGCAGCGCACAGTCAAGAGAGCTGTTGTTCATGACGTCACAGTTGCATAATGACCATAATGGTTAATATATTGGATCCAGGCAATTTCAGGTATTCCAGGTACAGCATGGCATTGGAGCTCAAAGGAGTATTGGGCAACAATGAAGAGAGGAAGATGAGTAATATTGTGAGCTCAAAGTCATTGTGAGGTACCATTTATCTGTGCATCTTACAGCCAGTAGATCAACTAAGAAATACTGATTATTGGTATTGGTAAAGTGCAGAATATTTAACCATTGCACACTAATCTAACACAGGAAGTACTAAAGCCTCAGTTGTTGGTGCATTATATTAAAACAAAATGGATGTACAGTGATGGCACTTTGGAAATTATATGAATGTGGGGAATGAACAGTACCATCACAAGGTTATTATGGTGAAAAAATACATGATTTAACATTTACAAACAGTTTAATTAAGAACAGTGAGGTTTAATAAATAAAAAGACACAAAAATGGCACAAAGTGTTAGTGGAGATCAGGAGTTGTGAATCTTTTACAATACTAATGAGGTATCAATAGACAGGAAATGATGTCCAAATGCTGCTTGGTGGACCAGGTACCAGGCCCTCATCGAGTGCCAGTGGACCAATTTTGGCAAGACTTAGTAGTTTACCATGGACCAATATTTCACCATGGTAATTGGTTGTTTTATGTAAGTCTCAAACCTCCAATGGGACACTATGGGAAACTATGACAGAAGGACTCCACAAGGTTGGATATGCTGTTTCCATGGCCTGATTTTGCCTTGATAATGCATACAATGTAGCCATTCCTATTTGATGCTTTTAAAGAAAGTTCTGCATTCTGAAATATATTCAGATACACTGTGCATTCAACTAACTTTAGTTTTTCAGTGAAAACCAAGCTGGATTTAACTGAAGCAGGATTATATGTGTTTCTGTGTTATTTGAAACATTTACCAAGCACATACGCGCCTAGACCTCAGGATGTCTATATGGATAACTTGTAAAACCCAAGCAGGAGTGTAGCTGCATCTGAAACCTGAAAAAGAAGCGTAATCTGTGTGAGCTTTCTTAAAGAGTGACCTGTTTGAATCCTTGCAGTGCAAATGCACACAAATAAACTTCTCCTTTGCAAAATCATATTCGAAGAAACCCTGCACTCAAGAGTGCAGATAATATCCATCTTTTGAAACATGTCGTCGGTCTTTGTAGTAAATTAAAAGTTAGATCTAGCATTTATCATGTGTATGAAAATAAAGTGAACCCTTCAAAATCCAATCATATATATTTAAATATTCAGTTTGCTATATGTTTGTTCATCAGAGAAAAATCTGGAACATGACACTTTGTTCAGAGTCAATAACCAAATTTAAAAGGAATTCCACAGATGTTACATACTTAGCTCTTTTATACTGCTGGTTGTTTTGATATCGTTAAATAGAGAAAATAGTGATATCGAGGCTGTTTACAGGTCCAGGGGATGTAGCTCAGATTGCATCTGGATTCAGGCATTGCTTTAATTTTTGTGTTTCAGACAGACTGCATTTAAAATGGCACGCAGATTTTGGGGCAAGTGAAAACACATGGCACATGAAACATGAAAATGAGGCCTAGTCAAATGCTTTTTAAAAGTGACACTTTTGGTGCATGCAAAGTGAAAGACATGAAATTAGGCCTGGTCAAAATGCTTTCAGTCTGAAATGCTTTCATTTAAAACCATGCTCAATTGATAAAACAAGGGTGGTAAACGTGTTTAGTTTAGATTTACCCTCACTATAGAATGTACATTTAATTTAGAGAATGTTTTTTTTTTAACTTTTAAAGTAGCACATAATTGTGGTGAATTAACATGTGTTTTTGCAGTGTAGAAAAACTTTTGATTTCAGTTTCCTCTTTAGCTTTGAAGATTTATTTGAAAAGTTTTATATAGTGGTGGCTAGACCCGGAGGTATCAGAGCGCTTTACATGAGGATCAGCAAGTTACAGGTTACATAGTTACATCAATTAAATCAAGAATCACAGAGGGAGGAGGAGGGGGAGGGGGAGGGAAGGAAACACAACGGGGAAACGAGGAAAACAATGTCAGATGACCAGCTGGGTAGGTGAAGGCCGAGGGTGTGAAACAAAGGACAGACTCCTCTATAGCTGCATATGACAGCTCCACCGGGCATCGGCCAAGGTTGCTCGTGCACCAAGGTAAGTACAAACAGTTTTGGAATCCGCCCAGAGATACAGGTTACATAGTTACGTCAATTAAATCAAAGAATCACGGAGGGAGGAGGGAGGAGGGAGGAGGGAGGAGGGAGGAGGGAGGAGGAGGGGGAGGGAAGGAAATACAACGGAAAAGCGAGGAAAACAATGTCAGATGACCGGCTGGGTAGGTGACGGCCGAGGGGGTAAAACCAGGGCCAGACTCCTCTATAGCTGCATATGACAGCTCCACCGGGCACCGGCCAAGGTTGCTCGTTCACCGAGGTAAGTACAAACAGTTTTGGCATCTGCCCAGGGGACATCGTCAAAGGTCCATCGAAAGTTCCATTAAAGTTCCACCGGGCATGGGCCATGTTGATCAGGCTCCGTGGTGTGTGCAATTTTCAAGGTTTCAGTCCGAGGGGCATCGTGAGTTTGATAGTAAATATGCACCATGTTTAGTGGAAAGGACTAGTTCATTTTAATTTATGAAATAATTTAATTCAAATTGATGGAAATTATTGTGATTATGGAGCAAAATAATTAAAGTGCACATGTAAAAAAGAGGAATGCAATTTCCCCAATAACATTGCAAGTGAAAAGAGGTGGGAAGCACATTTTCTTATTCCAAATGAAATGGAAAGGACAGAGTGTGTGTATAACAGACAAGAAGTTCCCCGAATTTAAAAATGTTTTTGGCACAGTAAAGTTGAAAATAAAGCTTGGGTTGTGGGTGAAGGGCAATCACAAATATTGTTAAAAAGCTGTCCAACTTAACAAAAGAATGGTAGCATTGTCAGAGGTGGAATAAAAGTAAATTTAAAGCTGAATGTAAATCTTTCCCTCTTGGTCGCTTTTTGGACACTCATAAGCTAACTAACATAACTGAAGGGTAACATTTTCCATGTACCTTGCACACGTCCTGGTTTTTGCAGTCACAACTATTGTTTAAAGCTGTCTATCAAAAGAATTGAAAGGCATCATTGTTCGAGGTGGAATAAAGGAAAATTTAAAGCTGTATGTAAATATTGCCCTGTTGGTCGCCTTTTGGACACCCATTAGCAAAATAAGTGAAGGGTGACATTTTCCCATGCAACTTGCATGCATCCTGTGTTTGTGCAGTCACAACTATTGTTTAAAGCTGTCTAACATAAGAATTGAAAGTCAGCATTGTTTGAGGGGAATAAAACTTAGGCTGCAGTTGAGGTGCAGTTGCAAATATTGTTTAAAGCTGTCCACCATAACAAATGAAAGACAGCATGATCTGAAGTGGAATAAATGGAAATTAAAAGCTAAATGTAAACGTTGCCCTCTTGGTCCTTTTTGAACACCCATAAGCTAAAATAAGTGAAGGGTAACATTTTCCTGTGTACCTTATACACATCCTGTGTTTTTGCTGTCACAACTATTGTTAGGTCTCGCCTACGCAGCGCCATCGCTCTGGTAATTTTCAAGCACACACTCGCGATTGTGGAGGCATCCGCCTTGCGGGAGCGCGCAGCGGGGCGCCACAAGCATGAGTGCAGTGCTTGAAAATGAGCAGACTGCGCGCGCGCACGCACGCACCACTCCCGGGCTCACCTCCTGCTCCCCCGCTCTCTCATGCGCATTCCTTGTTTTCCTTGGTATATTTCACACGAGTGCGCTCCATTCTCTGCAAGCTCTAATTTAGCACACACGCGCTCCCTTTTCATATTGGTTTTGTACTTCACATTAGTATACACACTACCGTATGTCACATGAATAAACATCCTACGTTTCCCACTTCGGCTGTATGTGACATTAGTGCATCAACTTGCTTCTCATACCCCTATTGCATTTCACAGAAATGTACATCCTACGTTTCTTGCTCTGGGTGTATATGACAGTAGTGCACACTAATGCTGCTTGCTACTCGTATCCATGAGTGTCTCACATCCTCTGCCCACTCGGTTTCTCTTATCCTGCTTAGTCTGACATTAGGACAATCTTTCCTGTTGTTACCTGCAGTGCATATTAGTGGGTATCATCTGATGTACGTTCCATCCCTATCACTGTGTCGCATATCAGCCCAGGACACACTTTACTTCTCTTGGCCTAGGCATACCACATACAAGTGTACACACTGCAGCTGCCACTCCTGGCATTGCCTTTACAAGTGCTTATCCAGCGTCTCTTACCCTGTAGAAGCTCGAAGTAATGTATTTTTTTAAAACATATTTTATTGATTTTATACATCAATTTCACATGTAAGAAAAAGGCATTGAATTAGCATATTATTTGTACAGTACATGTCGTATGCGTTTACATCATTTATACAGCAAATCTCAGCAATATCCCTGAGGACCTCCCACAATTCGTAATTAATATTACAACATTTCTTGGGTACAATAGAGTAGGTCCATGGCTGTAAAACAATGTGCGATCTTTTGACTCACGCGCATCCAACAGGAATCAGCCAATGCATACCATTTTAAATTTGCAAAGTCAAGTCTTCTCATTTTATATCTAACTAACAATAACAAACTCCCCCGTCCTTCCTTCCCTCCGCAAACCCGGCCAACTCTTCCCATTATCGATATATTCACATGCCCGTATCATGTTTTCGCATGCATTGTTTCTCCGTATGCATTCCTGCCTGCATCCCACTCTTTTCTGTAATAAAACCACTGTCAGTGTTGACATGTGCGATTACTGTCTGCAGTCTGGGGTCTGGCTAGGTGCAACAATGTCCTCTCAGTATGATTGCATGTCAATCGCACCATATTCCTCCATCAATACATTCCAAGCCATAGATATCAGTGTTTTTCGTAAACCCCTGTGCTCTTCTCTTTGTAGTTCAGCCCCCTCTGCTCTACCCCAGCTGACCATTTCCGCATGCCAGTCCTGTAAGGATGGCACCCTAGTGGCTTTCCATCGTGTTGTAATGTTTCTTTTAGCTAAGAGAAGCGCAAGATTAGCGAATTTATGAGTTGGATTACCCTTCTTCCCACGGGGCCCCAGGCCAGTATACAATATTCCATTGAATCATTATTGCGCACTGGGGCAATATCCTTCAGTATTTGACACACAGATGCCCAGTAGTGCTCTAATCTCTGGCAGTCCCATACCATGTGTACTAGCCCCGCGTTGGGTGCGTGACATCGCGGACATGTATTCCTCGTTCCCGGGAACATGGTGCATAGTCTACGTGGGGTCAGATAGGCTCTATGTAGCAGCATCAATTAGATGAATTTAAATTTGGGATTACGAGACACCTTTTTGGTATAATCTAGTATGGTGTCCTATTCCTTGTCTGTAAATGCACGGCCTACATTACTCATCCATTTGTCACGGAGTGGTTGCAACGAGATTGCTGCTACGGGACGGATCCCCTAATATAGCCATTTGGTCAGGCGCGCCCCGTGTCCCATTAGGTATTGCATAGTAAGTAGCGTGTGTGTATCGGGTTCGGCACCCCCCTGAGTCCATGTGTCCCGAATAAATCTAGAGATACTTGTGTGTAATAGGAAAAGTCTATCTGAAGCTCCATGCTCCTGCACGAAGGCTTCGTGTGACATTAGGGTACCCTCCGAGAAGAACACCCCAATTGTAGTAATTCCCGTGTCTGACCATGCCCGCAGGTTACGATTAGTAACAACACCTGACTGTGTGGGAAGAACCAGCAGTGGGATGGTAGGAGCATATAGTGGCGCCCGTTTCGTGTATCTCAGTGCGCTTCTCCAATATGTTATAGCTATTCTTAATAGGTGGGGTGTCGATGGTGGGATCTTGGCCCTGGGCAATAAGAGCCTGTGGATATCTCCATGGTCCCATTCCCAGTGTGACATATCTAATTCCTGTAAGTTACCACCCGCCAACCAGTACGCCAGCCATTGCAGCTGGCTAGTGTAACAGTACGCCTTCAAGTCTGGTACCCCCAGTCCTCCCTGTTTTGTACTCAATTGTAGCTTCAGTAGGCCAATTAGTCTCCGGCCTGTGCCCCCAATCAATGCTATTACTAGAGAATTCAGCAATTTAAAGATCCCCGTTGGTACAAGTATAGGTAGATTGGTGAAATAATAAAGCAATCTTGGTAATAGCATCATCTTAGTTATATATTCTGCTGGTATACCAAACCTAGAGAGGGTGTAAAACATGTAATCCAATGCAGCGAGTCGAACGCCTGTCGTAGATTAAGCGAAATGCAGCCCTCTTTTTCCCCGTGTCGAGTGTACTGGTCATGATTTGATGCAATCGTCTAATGTTAAGCACCGTACTCCTACCCGGTACGAACCGGCTTTGATCAGTGTGTATCAGTTTTGGGATAAACTGACAGAGTCGGTTAGCTAATAACTTACTTAAGATTTTATAGTCCGAGTTTAGTAACGATAAAGGCCTATATCCCGATATGTCGGAACCGTCTCGTCCGGGCTTCAGAAGTGAAACCACGGTCGCTTGCAATGTAGTGGAGGGGAGCATACCTGTTTCCAGCGACTCGTGGTACAGGTACTGTAAATGAGGTATCAGCAAATCAGCGTATACAGCATAAAATTCAACAGGTAGGCCGTTGTTGCCAGGGGTTTTATTACGTGGTAGAGCTTTAATCACCTGACGGATTTCCATCCCGCTCACCGGTTGTGCTAGTTCTTTACTGTGTTGCTGTATTAGCTGTGGTAATTCTGCGCAGTTCCTCTAGAAGCTCCGCATATTGTATGTTGGCCTCCTGTAGCTGCGTCAATTACGCGTTTGTCTCTGCTGCCTCCCCTTCTAGTGTATTCAGTTTACCTTCAATCTCCGTTATCCGGTCTATCAGGGTGAGTCGGGCTCCCGTCTTCGTGCTAATTGCCACTCCCCTTATAATTGTTTTGAAGGTGTCCCATTCCAGCTGACGCATACTAGCAGACCCTTTATTCTCGGAGAAATAATTAACAATCGCCTCTGATAATGTGCTACGGAAGACATGGTCTTCCAATAATAGGGGTTGTAACTTCCAGGTCGGTATCGGGGTTGGGATTTTACCCCACTGGAGTATTAACTCTACCGGGTTATGATCCGACAATGTCTTACCCATGTGCAGCACGTTACTAACAGAACCAAGTAAAGCCCCAGAGAAAAAAAATCTGTCTTATGAAAGTATGTAGTCGGTGTGGTGGGGAATAAAAGGAATATTCTTTATGTCTCAGGTTCCTCACACGCCATGTATCATGCAGTTCCCAACCCTCCGCCCAGCCCCTAAGCGCTTCTGCTTGTTTTTTACATTCAGTTGTACGTAACGGGGGTGTGACCTGTCTAGATCAATGTCCAATACTGCATTAAAATCACCCACTCACACACAATGATAACCAGACCAGTCCGTCAGTGCCACACTAAGGGCTTCCAGATATCTATCTTGGTCGGTGTTCGGGGCATATATACTCCCAAAAGCGATGTGTGCCCCATCCAATAAGCCATGGATCAATACATATCTGCCATGTAGGTCCACTTTTTGCTCCAGTAACCTAAAGGGGGTATTATTTCGAACCCAGTTCGCTGCCCCCGATCAAATGCGGAATAGGACGTAGAAAACAATTGTCCCCTCCATTTCTTCTGTAACTTAGACGCTTCGTCATGATTAAGGTGAGTTTCCTGAAGGAAAGCTATATTAATTCTCCTTCTATTCAGCTGCGCCAGAATACGGTGTCTCTTGTGGACCGAACCTATGCCCCTTACATTCCAGGTGTAGCATGTATACCTGTTAAGTGACGCCATCTTGAATCAGGAGATATAATCTCTGTAGAGCATGTGAATTACTAAGCCTAACAGGTGCCATGTGTGTGTAGGCCGAGCATGCATAACTAACCCCCCCAATACTAGGTTCCCCCAGAGAACAACAGAGGACCAAACTTGAAAGAAAAGTTCAACATGAACTTTAAACAAAAAATGCCATAGTGCAGTCGCTAGGGGGGATGAGGCGGCAATTGTTCCATTCCAAAATGGAAATTACAATGCACATTAGAAGAATGAACTTAATATGCCGATACATTCCCCTTTACAGCTTTTAGTAACTAGACCCTCTGGAAATATATATCATCAAAAAGCATAGTGCAGAATATCATTTACGTTACCACTCCCGACCATCCCTGAAACACAGTTTTAGTATTCGCCTACAGTCTGTGCAGTGATCGACGGAAACAATGTCAAGCTAGCCTCAGATTCTGAGCGTACTGTACCCACATCCGAGGATTGCGTCAAAGTCATTGCAGTTTGGGCATCATGAGCAGCCAGCGCCGCTGCCGTCAAAAGGGCGTCATTTTGACTGTTCGTAATTTGTTCTGGAGTTGAGCCAGTGTCAGTAGCTTCCATGACTCGTCTGTTTTCCACCATGTGGACCCCGGGCATCCCGCTGGGAGAGAGTTTGTCGCATTTGGCTTGACATCATCTCCCCTTCAATTCATATGAACGAGCCTTATAAGGTCATAACTCCTAATAAGGACATACTGCCTTATAGGGACTGAATGCCTTATCAGGACTGACACGTTTTATGGATTAAACCTTTCACCTACTTCTATGCTGAGGGAGGGTTCTTCCCAATCAATATTGCTAAGACGTCATCCTTAGCGCATATGAATTATTAATGAGAATGATACCCGGGGGCATACTTCACCTCTCCTATCCACGCACAAGGTTTAATCCCCAACGTCATCCTCATAATAAATGCACATGGACTGTATAAATACAGCACCTCCTGCTATCAGTAAAGAGGAGGGAACCGAGACTTCATGGCCGACACAATGACCAGAGACGCTGCGGCTCTGACATGCAATCGCTCCAGCTGACAGAGCACTGACTATCCCTTGCGGGGTGTCCAACTCGAGTCAAGGACAAAGTCCAACACTCTCATTATTCAGGCAATGGGGTTTGACTAAATCCTAGTGGGAATCTTGGCTCTTAGGCTCTTTCGCACCTACTCACATGCTAGGTACACTTAGGTACATCTAGACAGGCATCGTAGGAGTATACGCTTTATTTTATAAATACATTTTATATTCATGTATATGTTCATGACTATTGCAAAATGGTAGAACTGTACTATTCCTTTTTATTCACTGTACTGCTGATCCTATATCTCTGCTACTGTGTAACAGTTGTAGTAGCGCATATATTTTACACGGAAGAACAACAGTGCAATAAATTCTTATTGTAAACACGCTCGACTCTTTCTTCTGTGTATCTCTCTGAGAGAAAATGAGCAAGCATGAGTGACTGGGTGAAAAGTAGTATATTGTTTCCACAAGTCTGAGGAATCAGGGTTTGTTGTGTTCTGAGGTTGCCAAAAACTAGTCTCTCTGATAAAAGGAGATTCTAGTGGCACTGTGAGCTAGCTAATGCAAAACACTGCTAACATAAGCCACGAAGAAAGAGGGGGCCTTGACACATGGAGGAAGAACAACGATTCAACCTTTCAAATCTAAAACATGGTGCAAGGGTGCCTCCGTTGCATGCAAGATTGTTTTTGTGAAGGAAGCGGAACCTTCCTACACAAAAACAATGCTGAGAGGAATATTCCTCTTTCTATGTGGGCTTTACAATGCAGCACACATAGCAAGATTAAGTAACAAAGAGAAATAAAGATATTTTTATTTGTTACACCTCCCATGGGAAGGCTTGTCTTTTTGGCATATTCCCAGGTTTACCAGTTCTAGCAAATCTGGGAATGCATTAAAAAACATGGAAATTGCATGGGAACACCTAAGCAATGCCCATGGAATGTCTTCCCAGGGCAGAGTAAGGCATTTCAGTGATTTGCGCTGGGTTGTTTTACTCAAGATTTATGGAGCCACTTAGGGACATGCGAAGTGGCCTTCTGTGGCTTTCTAAATCTCATTTAGGACTTGAATCGCTCTAGCGCCACCTTGCACGGTACAAGAGCAATGTAACTCTGCTTGTAAATAGGCCCCATTGTATGTTATTTTATTTCGGCTTATTATACTTTGTGTTCATATATAAATATTGCGTTTTACACAAAAAAAGTATTGGACTGAACAATCATTTATTGAGATTGCTGGGTGTGTTTTGAGTTGTGATCTTGTGTTCACACTACACCTATCTCCCCCAAAGAGCTTAAATTGCTCAATCCACGCTACCACTGAGAGTCAAGGGTTGAAGAGGTACTGGGCCAGTTGCTCTGAGCCCTGAGTAGGCCCGGCCTTGGGACATCAGGAGCAAAAAGCCTCAACCATCATGGTTGCGTCCAGTAATACATATGTGCCCCGTGGACTTCTGAAAGAGATTATGGAAATTTGCGGCAAACAGTGGGATGCCTAACGATTAGGAATCCAGGAATGCCCCAGAGTGTACATGACCTTGAATTTCTAAAGTACCACTAGCACCCATTCCAGGAGTAAACCCCTTACGTGGGTTGAGTCTAGCACAGATCCTGAACTTGCAGTTGGCTCTCCGGAGAGCTAAAGCTGAGAAAGAGGAAAAGGCTGGGAATTTTGAGAGGGAGGAGCTGAGACTAGCTAACTAAGAATAATGCCTAATAAGATTCATCATCAGAAGGGAGGGCAAGGGAGTTTTTCTATGTTCAATGTGGCTTACAAAGAATAACAGGAGAGGAAGCGGGGGACCCTTGAGGAATGGGCCTGAAAAGAGACGCAGAAAGAAAGGGAGGGGACGATAAAGGAAAAGGAAGGAAAACTGGAGAGGGAGTAACTGAAACGAGAGAGAGAGAAGCTTAGGATAGCAGTGATGAGAGCTTCATCTGAGATACATGACTCTGCCACCAGTTCAGGCCAGCATGTGGCCAAAGTTCCCAAAGATCATGTACATCTGTAAATGGACGGCCAGGACATCTTGGAATATTCTGTGAACTTTGAGGTTGCTCGAAAGACACAGGCCTTTAATGAGATGTGTAAGGCAGCTGCCTTAATGGGGCATTTTCCATTAAAAGGGGCAGAGTTATTAGAAGGATGACTGTGGCAAACCAGATAGTTTATGAGTGAAAGAAAAATGCTCTGTTTAGGAGGTTTGGGTTAAAGCTAGCCTAGTACCTTCAAAGGTTAAAGGAATTCAAAAGAGCGGATGGTGTTCCTTTGGAGACATGGATTCATGGAGTATTGCCAAATTGAAATGAAAGGGTGGGAGAGGTGGAGGCCAAGAAATTTCAGTCCCTTAACTAGTTGATGATTACAGAGCAACTAAATGGAAGAGTGCTCCACCCCACTTAGTCAATACCTGTCAGATCAAACAGAGAAGGATCCAGGAATCTCGCAGTGTTGATCTGACAAGTGGTTCGCTAAAAGGGTAATCAAGGGTCATGAACAGCATGGTTCTAACCAAAAGTGGGATAGAGCACTCCCCAGTCTGGTGCCAAAGCTGAAGACAAGGGTCAGGTTTATTCCATTTGAATCTGGGGTAGGGTCAGGAAATATGAGGTTAGTCATGGTGTGTCCATTAAGAGGCATCATGAAAAGGGAGGGCAAGGGTGTTTTTCACTGTGCAAGGTGGCAGCTTGCTGCAAGTGCAGCCAGGAGACCGCCAGGTGAAAGACCCCGCACCAGTTGCGCCTGGGATTGTGAGTATGCTACAAGTGGGTGAGGGGAACTGGTAAGGTCCATTAGCGCTCAACTTAGTGGTTATGGACATCTGGAAGAGGGACAAAATAGGGTTTGTTAAGGAAGTTAGTAGCAATAGGAGGAAAGTACCCACCCTGAAGAATGCTGTTTGGTTGTCAATGGAAAGGACATAGAGTACCCGCTTGGTCAATGCCAAGGAAAAGGAAAACAGAGTTCTGGTTATGATTTGATTGCTCCTGGTTTAATTCCAGGACCCGATGCCTTTATGGCTTGGACCACTCTAGTTGTGTTGACCAGGGCGCAGGCTGCATGTTAGTCTCTGGAGGAAACTTGGACCATTCCCAATTTTCAGAGGCCAGAACAAGGTAGTTTGCAGATAAGAGTAGACTCCATGAAGGCACTGGCCATGGGGGACATCACTTTTGCTCCAGTGGAAGGGGAGGTTGAGGCTCTTGAAGAAGACCAAGTGCTAGAATCTGAGTCGCTTTCAGAGCTGCAGGATTTGCTAGCTGCTGGGGGACCTATGCTCAAAGATTTGTGCAAGGCACAGGTGGAGTGCCCTACGCTTGTCAGAGTTCAGACGGAAGCCCAGGACTAGGTCAGCACTAGAGTGGTGTGGAAATAATGTTTTGGGAGGGGGAATGGCCTACTGTACAGCGAGCTGGTGAATCACAAGTCAGGATCTAGCAAGAAGCTTGTGATTCCAAAGGTGCACAAGAATTTCCTTTATTCACTCTTCTATGAAGTGCACTTGTCAGGCCACTTGGGCATTAGAAATACCCAGGATAGGTTGGAACCTTTGTTCTACTGTCCAGGAGTGTGCAGAATCAGAGGGCTGTTCTTTCTAACCTGTCCTGATAGCCAGACATATAGTAAGTCGGAAGGGAGGATTAAAGAAATAATAGTGTTGATGCCAGTTGTAAGTGTTTATTCAGGAGGATGAGAATAGACATAATTGGTCAATTTTACTCCCTCATCTAACAGTCAAGTGATAAAAATATATTGGTTGTGGTGGACCATGCCACCAGGCGCCTCTGAGGAGCATGACTGCATGGGTGGTAGCAAGAGATCTCCTGGGGATTTTTTCTAGGGTTGGATTTCCAAGGACCAGGGAATCAATTTAATCTCATCTTACAAGAGAGAGATGTGGGAGCAAGCTGGTGTAACTTACCTCTTAACCACAGGCTACCACCCGCAAAGCAATGGTTTGGTAGAGGGATTTACCAAAACTCTGAAGAACATGATGGGAACTCTGTCAGGGAACCTCAGGAGGATTTTCTCCTACAAAGTCTCTTGTCTGCTTAGTGAGAGATTTCGCAGAAGGGGGTAGGATTCAGTCCCTTAGAGCTTCTGTATGGACACCAGGTTAGGAGCCCACTCACCTTGGTCAGAGAAGGGTGGGGAAAAAACTCAGCATTTCCACAGAAGGATGTGATGGGCTATGTGGTTGACCTCAGGAAGTTGAAGGTGCAGTAGCAAAGGAAAACAATCAAGCCAGCCAAGCTCTCATGAAGGAATGGTATGATGAGAAAACTATGCTGACTTGGTGTCAGGAAAGTTAGGGAGTGCTAGTGTTCAAGCCAATGTGTCCCAGGGCTATGGAGGGCAAATGGTGTGGGTCATAAAAGGGTGTTTAGAATGTTTCTGAGGAAATCCACTTGGTGTATACAGGCACCACAACAAAACCCAAGAGGGTGTTCAATTTTAACAGGCTGAAAGCTTATCTCAAGAGAGATCACATAGTGAATACCATGGCCAAGGCAGATGACGTTGAAGAAGACAGTGAGCCTCTTCATGACTTACTGCATAGTGTCATAAGGGATGGCAATGAGGAAAGGGTGTAGCTGGCACATGAGTTAACGCTTGAACAGCAGAGAGAGTGTAGAGAGCTGCTGGGACAGTTTTCAAACTCTTTTCACTGGCTTCAGGGTTGACACCTCCATGTGTGCATGACATACACACCTGAAACATTCATCAGTGAAAGGCAGAATGTACAGAATGTCTAACTGGGTACAGGAATGCAATAGGTGGAAGTTGCCAAAATGTTGGATCTGAGGATCACTGAGAGACTGATCCTGTTGGGCTGGTATCAAAGCAAGGGTCTACTGACTTGTGATTCTTTGAGTACTAGCTAGCCCTCAGTGAAGTGAAAAAAACAAATGCCCATCCAGTGCTAATAGCAGATGAGCCTGTGGATCACTAAGATGCTGCAAAGTACTTGAGCATCTTTAATCTGGCCAATGGATATTGACAGGTCACCATGGAGAAGACTTCATTTTTACTCCATAGGGGCTGTATCAGTTTAAGGTTATGCACGTAGGGGTTGAAGAATGCTTCTGACACTTTTCATTGTCTGGTGAACTATGTTCTGACAGGGCTGGAGGAGTTCTGTGTGGCATACCTGGCTGACATTTCGGTGTTTAGCAGTATATTATAAGACTACCAGAGACAATTAGGGCAGGTGTTGGCTAGGATACAGGAGGCAAAATCAACCATCAAGGCAACTAAGTGTCAGGTAGGACAGTTCTCTGTAGTCAATCATGGGCATATGGTGGGGAACTGGAAGATCCACCTGTTAGATGCCATGATTCTGTCTGTGATGGAGTGGGAAGTGCCAACTATTCAGACTAAGGTGAGGACCTTCTAGAATTACTAGGTATTATCAGAATATGTTGGTGAACTATGTAAGTATAGGTGCCCCATTGACAGCGTTGACCTCCAAGAAGCAGCCCTGAAAGCTGATCTGGACTGAGGAGTACCAAAGGAATTGGAGGAACTGAAGAAGGCACTATTCAATGCTCAAGTACCAAAAGCACCTGACTAAGCCTTTCATTTTACAGATAGATGTCTCTGACAAAAAACAGACTTGGGTAGCTAGGAGTGCTTTGCGATAGTGTGGACAGTGCCTAAGTTTTGTCTGTACTTGTTTGGCCCTAGGTTTGTAGTGCAAACAGATCATAAGCCAAAGAAGTGGTTGATGTCTATGAAGAAAGTGAATGCCATGTTGTTATTGAATATGTCCATCTCCTTGGAAGGATTAGATTTTGTGGTGTGTGAGAAAAATGAATAATTAGTAGGTGTAGTTGTCAAACCTCACCGAGTAATAATGTCACTATGTAGTATCATGCCCATTTAGGTTTCTTTAAATCAAACCTTTCCCCAGTCTTAGGTAGCTGTGGTGCAGAGCAGTCAGATTAAATTCAGAAGAAAACAAGCTTTTATCACTATCAAACAGTCAATAAGTAAGAAAAACGACACTATAAAAATCCCATTTTAATTTATAAAAATAGTATATATTTTTAAATAGACAGTAAAAAGACAGGAATATGATGAAGATTGCCAGTGTTATGATTTTGACAATGTTTTCATGAAATCACTGCAATTTACTCCAAAATGTTTGTAATTCTTGGCTTTTCACTTTAAGCCGCAGTCTATGTGCCTCTAATGTGACAGTCTGGTGCAAAGCCAAAGTTACAGATTCATCTCAGTGAAAGGTAGGCTAGATTCACTTGCCAGATTTGTCCCAGTCAGAGTTTTACCTTCACACTTTTATGGTTCTTTTTCTCATCAATGGTTAGATGGGCAGGGTACTAGAGTCTAGCATTGGGATCATCGCTGAGGGACAGACGAAGTCCAGCAGTCCAGTGAAGAGCCTTTCTTCTCAACAGCGGTCGAGTCTACCCACAAATGAACAAGTATTAGTGGTCTGTTAGCAATGGATCATGTGCCAAAAAATATTATCTTTTGATTTAGACTTACAAATTTCAGTTCTGCGGTGGTAATGATGAGTACAGTATAGCACCAGCCAATGGTCCAGGACCTGAGAGGAACCTCTGTGGGACGAGGACTCTATCTCACGGGCCTCACCAGCGGAGTTCAGAGCAAGGCCAGTGCTAACTTAGCAGCTAGGCACCTTGCTGGTGCAGGGGTCTTTTAACATTTGTGTCCTGAAGCTTAAGTGGAGCAATGCCAACTCTTCCTTGGAGTCCACTCACTGGTCCTTGGAATGAGTGGTAGCAGGTCCAGCCCTTGGGGTCTCTCTTCACAGTAGTAGCAGCCCTTTTCTTTCTGAATTTCGGTCTTGGCTCAGTAGGTGTAGCAGGTGCAGTCTTCCTTGGTGAAGCCTTCCTTTCTGAGGTCCACAGGCTCAGTGGGTGCAGTACTTTTGTTCTTTCTGTGTCCAACAGTGTGCTGAGGTTGGTAGCCAGGGCTACCACTTTTATGCAAAGTTTGATTTTGTGGGTGGTGATAATTCCCTGTCCAATGGGGCTACAATTCTATGGGGCAAACCTATTCACTCTAACATCATTTCCTGTGGGTTTAGCACTAAAGCCCACAGTGGATTTCTCTGCCCAAATTCAAGATGTCCAGAACCTTCCTCCCTGGGTCAGTGCTATGGGCACACCTCTGAGGCATGTGCAGTATAGTTAGCTACCCGTCCTGGAAAACAATTCTGCAAAGGGTTTCCCACTCTGGAAGACATAAGACCTGTCTAACTACACATAGGAAAGGACTGACTACAGTGTGACGTGCATTTGCCTATCGGAGGCAGCTGCCCCTTTGAAGTTTTGGTCATATGTGTCCAGAGCCCTCTGGTTACACCTCCTCCCATCAATAGGTCCCTTTGTTCACTGTTCCTGGGAGTGCTTCACACCTCCTGAAGGAAGGGCAGTAGTCCGCTTCTGGTAACAACTGCTGTAGTTAATCAGAAATGGCTACTAGAAGTTTGAGGCAAGAAAGTGGTTACTTTCTAAAATCACTTTTTCATTAAAAGTTACTTTAAATCCAACTTCAGCAATGTCAAGTTTAATGTAACAAATAATTTAACTTAAAGTACTATATGTGGTTAGCGGTTGGTATAGTGTAACACAATGTTAGCCAATGAGTCTACGAGCATTGTGAGACAATTGTGAGTTTTCACTGTCAGGACATGCTAAGTACAAAATAAAAAGGTCCTTCTTTTTAATTTTCCACACCCTGCCTTATGAGCTTATATGGATAGCCCTAGTGGTGATTAATAAATATTAAAAAAGGAAGATAAAGACTTGGCAAATGGGTTATTTTTAAGGGTGGGCGGAGCTCGCCGAGTTGCACTAAATGGAATTCCACAGAGTTGTATAAAAATTCTGTGGAATTCCACGGATTTCCGCAAGTGGGTGGAGTTGCTCACTGCACTCACCCACCCCTGTAAATAATCCCCAGTTTACAATGCTAACTCCTGTGCAAACAGGACTATCTAATAATCAGGGCCTAGGATTCCATTTTAAACAAAATAACTCGTTTATATTACAGTCTCACTAAAAAAAATGACCCATTAAAGTTTCCAGATAGCTTTTATGGACGCTGCTTCTTATATCATTTCAGATGCACTCTAACAACAGAAACATGTTTTGAGTGGTGCTCAACAGACAGTGCAGCTTTCATGAAGTACTGAACGCGGGATTCAAAGCAAGGCTGTTAGACATTCAGAGCATGTTTTCAAGTGCAAACAACATGTTGACTACTTTCATATCCCTGATGCTGCCTCGCATATACTTTTGAAAATACAACATGAAGTAACAGATGTGTGGAAATATCTGTGTCGTGCTCTCTGTAAACATAACAGCTGCAAGCTGCCACATCGGCATGATTTTTTACAACAGTGATGCACAAACATTAAAACTGATGACACTGAAGTGAAATATCGCTTTTGAGGAATCACAAAACAAACAAGTTTTTGGTAATTTCCTTCTCTGGCCTAACGTACTTACGCTTCCCAGTTTGTGTGACTTATAGTTGGCCACTGCTCCCCTTCCCAATTAGCCAGCACTCTCTCCTATTTCTTCGTGCATCCATTACATGAACCCATTGGTTAAATTGTTTTTCTCTTTTAAGAAGCTCCCGAGGCCCTAGTCGTTGTTTTGTTTCCTTTGCATGTGCTGACATAAGCTGCCCTCCCTTCTGCCCTCAGCTCCCTTTCTTTCTGTCGCTCACCCACGTTCACCCTGACCACTGTGATGGCATTGCTTGCACAGTAAATTATGAGGTGGGTCACTCACATGCAAGGCGACATTGTTTGTGTCTGGCTCTTCAGCACCGCGGTGTCCCCAGGCAAAGCAGAATCCTTCCGGTCGCCTGTGGCCCCTGTGGCTCGCCCCCATGAATTCCTCTGCCCTCGGTCAGTGTGTGTCAGCCTCAGGTAGGCAACAGGCAGGCCCATTCACTGTTTAGGCCACCAGCCGTCCGCGTCATGCCATCGCTGCAGGCCACACCACTGTAAAGCACCCACAGGAACTCAAGCAAGGCAGCTGTCAATCGGGCTCCACACGGCTCACGGCCTGCGGCCATGCACGGGAGCAGGTGAATTCCGCCGCTGCTGCTGCTAGCATGCAGCCTCTCTGCTGGAGCAAGCCGGCAGCTAATTCGGTGAGGGAGAGGTGTCTGGAAGTGGGTGGTTGCCGGTCATCTCCGCTAAGAGGCGTAGGCAGAGTTTTTGCCAAACTACACCCTCCAAGTGGAGTGCAAAGTGACAAAAAATCTGTGAGCTCCGCTGGCAGAGCAGAGTTTACCACCCACCCTTAGTTGTTTTGCCTTGTAGAGTCGGCAGTATTAAAGCTGCTCAACTAGGCTGTGATGGCAGACCTAAATCCATGTTTTCACAGACGTGGTGGCACAATAAGTGCTGCATTCCACTGGTGACATTTAACCTACAGGCCCTGGATACACTGGGTATAATATTAAGCCTGGGCAAAGCACTACGCTACGCTCGTGTAGTTTGCGAAGTTCGTGCTACTTCGCACTACGCGAATTGCACGTAGCACAGTGCGAACACGCGTAGCGTAGTGTTGCGTAGTGCTGCGGTCATTCTTTGCTTGCTCGCGGTCCTCAACGTCAAGTTGGCGACCGCGAGCAAGCAAAATGACATCCCGGCGAGACTTTTTCCTTGTTCGCGATCAGCAACATCAAGTTGGCGATCGCGAGCATGGAAAATAAACCTCCCGACGAGATTCCCAACGCGAGGAGGTCAGGTTTCTCATTGCGAGTGGTCACGTATGCTCGCGAACGCTCGCGATGAGAAACTACCAGTTCGCGTTGAGAAAGCTGCCGCTCGAGTAAAAATCTACTCGAGCAGCAGAAAACTACAGCTCGCACTGTGCAAGATGCCATTTTCAATGATTGCACAGTGCCGGTTGCTTGTCCGCACTGTGCAATCATTGAAAACGACATCTGGCACAGTGCGAACAAGGTACTACGCAGTTCGCGAAGTGCTACGCATAGCTCGCGTAGTGCGAACTGCACTTTGCGTAGCTTCGCGAAGTGCCACTTCGCGAACTACGCCCAGCCTTATACAATATACTGGGGGCTTTCAGGTAAGTTAATTATGCCAATTATGTATTATCCAATTGCACATACACTTTGGAGGGGGTCAGAGCACATGCACTGGGACCTAGTCAGTACAGCCCAGTGAACTTCAGAGTAAAAAAACAGCAGAATCCATATAGAAGTTTGGGGGTGGGGCATTATCTTACATAGCGGAGCACAGAACTAGATTAAGCCACTGGAATGCTGAGGGACTTTCCCTCTAGTTTCACTGATTCGATGATCCAACCGCTTGAAGCTAGGATTGGGTTTGTGGTAGCCTTATCTGAGAGGGGTATCTATTGAGACTGAAAAGTCCCCCACATTGGTAGTAGACGTGAACCGCTGCCCTGAGAGCATCAGCTGTGGTGAGATCTGTATCTTTGATGACGATTTGTAATCATCAGTGAATAAAGATTATGCCTGTGCACCAAGACATAGTCCTGTCTCATGGATTGCGGTCTGGTTAGATCAGGAGGGGCACACTACTTGCTACCCTCGTAGTAGTAGAGGTCTATCACCCTCACTGGGAGCTGTGTAGCAACAGATCATATTTATACTGAGTGATCAAGTAATATGCCAGGCATTCTAACATGTGTCATGGGAGTAGGGGTTGTTGGCCCACACATAAACATTCTGCTACTGTGTGCTCAGCTTAGCCTTTGTAGTGAAGGTAGCGGGTTAGAAGCATACATTGATATGTTAGCATAAGCGCGTTAGCTTTTAGAAAGCCATCTTGCCACTTTTGCTGCTTTTGCACGCAACACTGCAGATACATGTTATTATCTGAGAACTGCTTGCTTGCCTTTTCTTCACATGAGAACTGTCTGTTGTTCACCTCCCTAGACGTGCACTGCGACCTTGGTCTGAACATTGTGTGCAAAACACTTTGAGCAGCCAGACAATGTATGTCTTTGAATCCAGGTTGATCGGCCCACTCTCTAGTCATAATATGCACGCAGCTGCAAATACCTGAATGTCAAGAGCCTTTAATATTAACAGTGTGCATGCTTTTGAAACACATTCTGGAGAAGAACATTTCCAAGCGCAGAGTAAAGCTGATCCGGTGATGTGATCCACATAAAGCTGATCTTTACGGTATGAGGTTCCCCACTCAAGCCTAGAGACCTTCTACTAGTCTAATAATATTAGTTTACTAGCGAAAGGAAGGTGGCTGTATTCCACTGTCATTTATACTATGATTTCTCCTTTTATTTTCTATGGTATTGTAACAATGCTGATGGTTTTAATTATAATCATTTGTCTGCTTATGTTAGCCAAAGTACTGCATCTTAGGACACATAGTTTATAAAATAAACCTTTTAAACTTTACCGTGTCTCTGATTACGTTGTTGTGGATTGATATATGTATAATAGCGAACAGGTATTTCTGATTCCCACCATTCCTGAGAAAACTCTAAGTCGCTTGTTCTGGGTTGTCCATACATTGGGACCTCCAAGATGATACGCATAACGAATGGGACACTGATGCTGGTCGGATAGGGGTTCTGGGTACTGAAGTGAGTTTTTGGTACACCACAATTCACTGAGGTCCTGGTTTCCTGTGCATAGTTCTGTGCATGAGCAGAATCCCTGCAACATGGCGCACCTAACGTCTGGTCTTTTGATTTGAAACGCCTTAGTAGCGCTTATATTAGTCCACAACACCCTCACTCTTGTTTCCGGTTAACGGGAGTGACGGATTTCACCTACCTGTTAGTAACATAATAGGTTCATACAAGCTTATAAATTAAAATGGTGTTTTATATTTCTGAACCCGTGTGCTACTGTAAAATCCATTGTTGTTCTTCTCTGTGTCCCTATGGCAGTCGAAATTGCAGCGCATAGTCGTACGCCTTTGCGGCATCATTTGACGCAGTATGGGGTACCGGACGATGGGATTGCCGTTATTTTTGTGGTGAGGGCTGATGGCTCCCACCCTTATGAGTTGTTTTACTCTTGGGTGACGCTCCCGGCAGTGAATGCGGATGATAATACGTTTCACTCATATACTCACACACGGGTACAGCAAATTATACGCCATATAGGACACTGGAGATTCCACTTTCAGCCTGGCAGCATAGCATTTGGTTTAATGGCGCCCTTCCCCATGCGATTGCACCGGCTAGACTCGGCCCTTTGTCAATTCCAGGGGCCACACGGTGCTGGCTGGATTTACGCCTCACCCCCGCTATTTGACTATTGCGGTGGATGAATTGCATACACTCCATACAGCCCTTATTACAATATATAGGGCTTTGGTGCAATACATTTCGCGCAATGTGCAGGTGGGGCCAACTGCTGTTGCGGGTCTACCAGCTGGTCATCCTGCGGTTGTTATTAGCCCAGTCATAGCTAATTCAGTGATGGGCAAGCGCCCCCAGAATAAGGACGATTTGCCTTATTGGCTTGCTGAGAAATTTGACCAACTGGAAGCAGTGTTTCCACACTCTACGACGGTGGAGAAACACAGAATCCTCACCATAAGTTTACCGAAAGACTTGGTCCCGGAAGTGTCAGATTGTGACATCTGGGGTAAGGTTTTTGCCGCGGCCTACTCGAAGTGCTTTGGCACTCGGTCTATGGCCGTGCTCCCCTCCGTTATTAAACGTGTTCAAGATAATCACGGTCCGGAGGCGGCGGTTGAGTTGGGAATGCGACTTGTCGGTGTATTCGACGTAGTTGCCTCTCTCGTCCTTGGTAACCTCAAGGGAGATGCGGTACAATTCCAAGTGGCTAATGGTTTAGCCTGCGTCGATGAACTCGACAAGCCGAAAGAGTTGCCTAAAATTATTGCGGAGGCGTATAGAACTATTGGCCGCATTAGTTTTGGGGTTAAATCAACTATAGTCATTCCTAACCTGATACAACAAACTAAGGTGAGCTCGTCTGTTAAAGACGATTGTCCTAATTTTCCAAAGCAAAATTGGCGACAAAAGAAACAGAGAAAGCAGCAGCAGAAGCAGGGGTGTCGTCCTGCGTCTCCCACTCAGCCACCTAGTGAGCGCACATACGATTTGCGCGATCGCACTAGTATTAAGTCACCTGATAGATTTCAGGTTACTGAACGTTCTCCTCGTTCTTCACAGGAAACATTGGCCTCGCAGTCCAGTGGAGGAGAACGTGGCAAAGGTCGGGGTGGCCAGCAAGGTCGTGAGCATCCCCGTCAGGCTGAAGGTGGAGGCAAGCAAGACGAATTTGCACGTCAACGTCCCCTGTTTCAAAAGAAGAAGGTTGCTGCATTAACAGCAAGGTATGCCACAGATAGTACGGATGCAGCTTCGGAACCTGACATGGGCGATAACGCTGCTCGACAGTGCGGCAGAGGTTACAGTAGGGCGGCAAGCACTACGTCCATATCTGGACGCGACAGCAACTGACACGTTCATTACTGTAAAAACTGCGGATACTAGTGTGGCTCCCCCTGATAGACTATATGACATAGTCCTCTTAATAGAAGGTGACATACAACGCACAATACAAGGGATTTTTTGGGATAATCTGACCTCTTCCTATGATATTCTCTTGGCAGAGGCAGACTGGCCCACGACTTTCATTTTAGATGCTCCTAGAGGGGAGGAGGTTATCCTCCCGTCCTTTGCACATACTGTGCCAAAAGAGCATGCTGAAAGGTTTGCCGCGGAATGGGCTCAGGTGCTTGCACCGGCTTTGTATCGTACTCAGGTAGGCTGGGATAAATTGTCCCCCAGCCATGAGATTCCCTTGCGGTCTATGCCTCAACCCCAACCCCAATATCCCATGCGCCGCGAAGCTAGATCTCACGTCTCGGAAATCCTTGATCAATTGGAATATCAGGGTGTTATTGAAACATGTGTGTCACCAAGGAATAATCCTTTATTCACTGTAATGAAGCCTGATGGGTCATACCGCCTAGTTTTGGAATACCGGCACCTAAACTCTCATTGCCGGACATGCGCAGTACAGAATACCCACAGTTCTGCCCTGGTGGATAGTCTTGTGCGTAAACGGTTTAAAACCACACTTGACATATCCAATGGCTTTTATAGCCATAACCTGTCCTCACTTAGTAGTCAGTGGATTTCATTTACATCTGGCGGCAAGCAAAAACAATTTAAAAGATTAGCCATGGGCTATAAAAACAGCCCTGGCGTCTTTGCCGCACGTGTAGTCTCTGTATTGGAGAGCATTGACCCAGATGCGTACTCGTATGTTGATGATATCTATCTCACAGAAGACAAGTTGTGGCCGCATCTGTGTCACGTTGATCGCATTATTGTAATGTTTGTAGACTTCGGTTACAAATTCAACTTTGCGAAGTCTCACATTGCAGAGTATACAGTGTTGTTTTTGGGCTATGAGCTCAACAATGAAGGTCGAGGACTGGTTCCTCACTTTCTGGAAAAGTGCGCATGTTTGCGTGCTCCAACAACATTGAAAAAAATTACAGCCTTTACTGGGCTTTCTGAATTTTGGTCGTACGTGCTTTCCTGATTATGCCCAGCGTATCAAACCGCTTTATGCCTTGGTACAACCTACTTTTTCCAAATCGAGCTGGCTGCCAGAGCATTCAGCAATATTGCAATCGTTGCAAGCTGATCTTCTTGCTTCAAAAT
Organism: Triturus cristatus; assembly: GCF_964204655.1. Classification (NCBI taxonomy): domain Eukaryota; kingdom Metazoa; phylum Chordata; class Amphibia; order Caudata; family Salamandridae; genus Triturus; species Triturus cristatus. Next base: position 312,303,339 of record NC_140580.1, on the reverse strand, counting down.
ACTTACTGACACGTGATAACCACACTAACCTGGTAATAAGAATTGTACCAGGCGCCGTGGGTTTCACGTACTTGACATTCAATGAGGGCGACACCGTCCCCATTGCATACAAATCACACCTGTACACTTCGGCTGAACTACGTTTTTCCTCTGTTGAGAACGTTTTGACGGCGGTGCAGATGGCAATTCTGAAAGAACGAGCGCTGTAGCAAGGAAAACACATGTTGGTGGTAACACCATATCCTGCCCTGGAGGCAGTGACGAAAGCAAGTGTACCTAATTCTAAAGCTTTGCATCCACGTTGGATACAATGGGCCACTTCCTTGACATCGTCCGATGTCACCTATATCTTTGATGCCTCATTACAGACTCAGGAGTATTTACAGTATGAGTTCTTTCATCCTGCTTCTCTGTCTTTGCGCCCGCTCGAAGATTACCATTGTGTCATTTATACCGACGGTTTGGCGCAACCGGCGACTGGATCGAAGCATGCCTATTCGGCAGCCTGCGCAATTGTGGCAGGTACTATCGTAAATGGTGAATTCCAATCTGATGTCGTGCATACGCAGTAATTGGGCGATTGTACCGCACAGTTAGCAGAGCTACGTGCTCTGGTGCTTGCACTGGAGTTTTCTGATCCTCGAGTCACCACTCTTATAGTAAGTGACTCATTTTACTGTGTTCAGTAATTCAACTACAATCTTTTCTTTTGGTCTGAAAATGAATATCGTGATTCCAAAGGTAGCACAATTAAGCATAAAATGCTTTGGGTTCGAGTGGCAGAACTTAAAGAACATCTGCCTCTCATGAATGTAATTCACACTCTTGGGCACCAACGAGTTGGTGTCCACGCTGTTGGAAACAGCTTAGCTGACAAAGCAGCGAAAACAGCAGTGGCGACATATTTAGTAGCGGCAGTTACAAGATCCAAAAGTAAGATCGATGAGGACATCTTGGCAGCTATTGCTGCTACAGAGAAGGGAGGTAATTACCCGAGAGGGTTCCCTTCTCGTTACCATTATCACTTAAGTCCTGAAAAAGTCCCATTAGTGAGAATTAACGACGTTGGTGACAGATTGATTCCCAACGCGGACTGCAGACCATCTCTGATATCAGCGGCTCACGAGGGTATGGCGTCTGCCCATGCCGGCGTTGCATCAACTGTTTCTCTGTTACAACAACGTTACTGGTGGCGCGGGTTATATAAACAAGCTCGCATTTATGTTCTTGATTGTGACATTTGCCAGCAGATTAAACCTTCAACTGCTGCGCATCCGCCACAAACTCAGTTGTACATATCCAATAAACCACTTGGGTGTGTTTATCTGGATCACTGCGGTCCTTTCTCCTCCGATACTGCTTACAAGTATATCTTAGTTGCAGTGGATTCGTGCACACGTTTTCTGTGGGTATGGCCACAAAGGAGTGCTGATGCCCGTACTGTCATCAGGGATTTGAGGTGTCTTTGTGGGAAGTTTTGCGTGTGGTACCTTTCATTCTGATCAGGGCTCTGCGTTCGCCTCTAAGGCATACAAAGAAGCCATGAAAGTTTGGGGGTCCAAGTCAAATTTTCGTCTCCATACCGACCTGAGCGTAATAGTGTAGTGGAGCGAATGAACCGTGACTTAAAGCAATCCTTGACAGCTAGGGTTTTAGGCACTGGTCGGAACTGGCTAGCCCATTTGTATGACGTCCAACGTGCACTTAATAATCTCCCTAGAAGGTCTCTGGGTGGGCGGACCCCATACATGATGCTCTTTGGCATAAATATGTTTGTCCCGGACCTTGATGGTCTAGACATGGCGGCATCTGCTGCACCCTTTGACGTAGATGATCACTGTGCTGTATTACAGAGTCTACAAGAGGCTAGAGATAGTCTCGCAAAGGAACACATGCCCTCCACATCTGGTGCTGCGCTTCAGATTCCGGTAGTCTGCTGGCTACCTCGAGTTGGTGACCTGGTCCGTGAGAAGGTGGAGAAAAAGAAGGAGTTCGGCCCCTCTTATCGTGCCCCGGTTCCAGTACTCGGCAAGCAGGGTACAAGAACAGTCATTTTACCTTTACTTCCTGGTCACAAGGATAACAGGTACATCTCCATTGCCAATGTCAAACTACAGCGAGTGGCCGATTCCTCTTAGTATGACTCCAGCGGTCTCTTGCCCTGCGATGCTGAGAAATTCTGTGTTGGCTCCAGCTCCTAACACCATGCCTGATGTTGCCATCGAGATGCATACAGTTACTGATCCTTTATTGCTACCACCGGCTGGTGGTCCACCTGAAGATACTGAGTATGCTTATCCTGCAGATGTAACATTACCTGTTTTACAATCAACCTCAGTTACACAGTCACGTTACTCTTTTGATACTAACTCTATGACTTCCAGGGCCCGTCTAAAGTTTCTATTTTTGCTGTTTGGTTTAAAAGACATTTTTTGATTCCTCCTTGGACTTACATTTGGCTGATGCTCATATGTGTTTTTTTATTTATGTCCATCGGATTTGTAGTGGTATTTTTTCGTCTAGTGAACGGACACTACCTAAAAGAAAGATCTACAAGTAGACTAATTGATGGAACTTTAGCCCCTCACTCCTCATCACACATCATGAAAAGAGACCAGACTTTTGTGAATATTACTGCCTGGCCTGTGTTAGATGGGATTGCGTGAGATGCTGTTAAATTTCAGATTCATCGTCCAACTGAGGTTATCAATGTACCAAATGTATTTCGTGTTTCTATGGGTGATGTAGTTAAACAAAACATCAGTTCTGATGATTGGAATGTTCAGGAAATAGAGGCACTGTTTTCTGATTTGAAATATTATGCCGAATTTGATGCTGAGGATTTGTATTTAGATACTGCTAATTATGGAGAGCAGTTTTGCTATCAACATTATGGCAATCATTTCCTACATAAAGCCAATACATTTCGTAATTTTGTAAATTTTACACAATGGGAACATTGTCCAACGCCAATGTTAGGCAGCTCAAGCACATTGGTGAACAAATTTGCCTATTTTACTGATTTCAGTATTTCCGAACCTGACGCCTTTTATTTTAAAATGGCAGCAGAGTCTGCCTCGAAGGTTAGGCTGACACACTAAATTATTATATTCCAAATCCTTTTTGGATGATTTAGGGGTCAGGGGTTATGATCTGTGGAAAGATACTATTGATCTTAAGTCTGTCTGGGGACGCGCGTTTTGGCAGCAGCAGGGGAAAAGACGCTTTTCGCCGCCGTGAGGGCAACGGCCAGCTTTCCTACATCCCCCAGACGCCCTAGCTGGACGCCCGCAGCGACGCGCCCAAGCGCGCCCGGAGGCGCCTAAAACACCTTGTAGCCTCCCGCAGCGCGGGACGCGCGCGAGCAGCGCCCGGGCAAAGTCCGGGCCAAGGGCGGGCCCGTCCTTACCCATCATCGCCAGGAGGAGCCAGGGCAGGCCCCCACCCTTTTTTATGGATCCCAAACACGTCTACTCCAAGGGAAGGTACAGTACTGAAATAGATCTTTGTACACCCCGGTTTACGAGGGAACAGTTTGCCATCTATGGTACCCATCTAATATTACTTGGAATTGGTACTTTTTATCCAGATATTCTTCTTTTCGCTACTCCCATTTGCTGCTACGTCTCTGGATTATTTTTCGTTTGAGACAGTGGGGTTTGAAACGATTGGAAACCTTTTTAATAATTTACGTGATATTATTGTATCCTAGTACTGTATTCTTTGTTAGCACGTGTCACTTTACCTTGGGCCTATTTATTCTGCATTTGCACTTTATATTCAAGAGGCTGCCTAATGTCTAATACCCCAAGTTTATGCACACCGATTTCAGAGTGGTAGACAATTTTAATTTATCTTGTATTTGTATTGTGTAATTCGGACTGTATTTTGGCATTTGTATAGTTTCCCCTGTAGTAAGATTATGGCTAGGAAGAAAATAGAGAAGCCCCCTATCGATCGATCATGTACTACGATCGATTCGTTTTTGGTTAAAGCAGTTAACGTTCTCTCAGGAGAAATTAACCGAACTGAGAGACGTCTTTCTATGGGTCCAAGCTCTATGGGGGTCGATCGGGGTAACAAGGTTAGCACTCCCCCTAGCCCACCTGGTGAGACCGAGATTGAGATCAATATGTCGACTAATAACTCACCGGTTACAGGGGAGCTGGCCCCAGATACCATTGGTATAAGAGGGAATAGTGGGGACTGTTCTCGAATATCACTGACCCCTAATTTGATTCCCCCCGAGAGCCCCCTGCCATTGAGAAAAACTAGGGGAGGTAGAAAGAACATTTCGGAACGGGGAAATATAAATTCTAACCCCAAGCCAAAAAAGGTTAATAAGAATACTCGTGCTGCGAAACTAGGTTTGCTAGTTGATCAGCCGAACAGAACAGATCCTATACCCCAGCATTTAACATTGGCTATTATATCCGATAAAATGATAGAGCTATTAAGGCCACTATACGATAAATTGGATACTTTGGCCAGGGAAATTCATAAAATTACTGGAGCGTTGGATAAAGTTAATGACAAACTTACAAAGGAGCCAAGTAGAACTCCACAGAAAGATGCTACTATAGGCCCAATTAACTTGATCTCCCCACAGGATAGGGAATCTCTTGATAATTTAAAGGAGCAGATTCTTGACTTAGATGTGAGGAACAAGGGTAACGAAAGAATCTTAGTATCAGGCAATTCAGCTAATAATTATGGACTTAAACCACCCCAGAAGGACAGAATAGTGACCAAGCCGGATAAACTTATTTTACCCAATTCTGTCAAACCAATTGACCTAAGAGTGACAGTCCACAAGGAAAGGAAGATGACCCTGGTTACAAATCTGCCCCCCGAATGCAGCGCATATGTTGCTATCCTGGCCAACGTACCTAAACTTGAATTCGGCCAAGCAGAAGATCATGAGTCTCTTACAAATAAAGTAGTGTTCTGGTTAACTAACAATCGTAATTATCCAATGGAAGGGATAAACCAGATCCTGACAACACGTAGAGTAGGTTGGATTGGACCTTTAAGAAAATGTTTTGGTGGCGATTGTATAATTATTAATTTTAGGTCCCTGAGGTGGGCGTTTAATACATTTAATAATGCGCCATTACCCTCTCCTCGAGAATTTAACACTACTCTTCTTCTTCTTGGATATTTTTATAGACATTTAACGGGAACATTCGGTGACGGGTATTTAGGTCGACCCAGAAATGGACCCCCGTCGACCTCTCTTCTGTACCCTTCCGTTTCTAACTTTGCTGTCCCAGTAACTAACAAATACCAGGTGTTGGGTTATTTGGACAGCAATGATTGACGTAAGGGACCCTTACGGATTAGCCAGGCAACAAGGGTAAGAACCGTATCCAAAGGTCCCAAAACAGGGAATTTAAATGCTAAGAATATAATCAGAAAGGCTAATTTATGTATACCGGAACAGGGCGGGATTTTATCTAATAATGCAATATGTCCATCCATTGCTTCTAGTGAATGTATCTCTCCAGAAGCAATTACTACTAGGAAAGAGGTGGGATATGATAAATCTCTTCAGCAATCTGATGTAACGAATATGGCCATAGGGTACCAGGTCACTACTTGGAATATTGCTGGTTTTAATAGGAAAAAAGGTACACCATCTTGGGTAGATTTTATATCGGCGCAACACAATATTATCTGTCTTCATGAGACGTGGTGTATCGATCCAATTTATGTAGAGGGCTTTACCTCCCATTGGCTCCCGGCTCAGGCTTCATCTTCCGGTAGGGCCAAGGGAGGTCTTTTGATCCTGATCTCTACTAGCCTAAACAAATGTAAAATTAATAAATGTATTAATGTGGGTATTTATGCTCAGATTATGTGGTTGGTCTCCCTTATAGGTAAAGATGTTATCCTGATCAATTTTTATAATAATGTGTTTAGCTCCTCACGTGGTCTAATTATTAATGATCTGGAAAGAGAACTTGCGAAGCTGGCCAGTATTATCAGGAAGCCAATTGTTATTGTTTGGGGGGGGTGATTTTAATGTTCAAATTTGTCCATTATCTTTAACCAAAATTTGTGGCCCTAGGAGGGGGGAATCTGAACTTGACGATGATTGCTATATGCATTTCCCTCACTGTGAATATGGTCTGGCCCTAAATGGTGCTATGGCCAAATGGGACCTAGAATTGTTATATTGTGCTACTGATAAACATAACAAGAAATGCCCTACATTCACAGGCAGAAATACAATGTCTATTATTGATCACATCATCATTTCCTTTAACAGTGCACATTTATTTTCCCTACCGTGGATAACGGTTCAACCCACTAGTGATCATAATAGCATCTCTGTGTATTTACTTTGTTGGGGACCAAAACATATTTTTAATGTACCTCAAAGTTCATGCATCGTCCCTATTAGACCAAATGGTGTCCGGATAAAATGGGCCGGTGTGGACCCATCTGGAATTTTGCATGATGTTGTCACTCAATGCCAGAATGAAATTGAAGTTTGTCTAGGGGATGAGCTTGATTCCGCATTGATGCTAGAGAATTTTAACAAGATAAATAACACAGTGGAGAAGCTTTTGACGAAACCAGTCTGCAAAAATAAAAAACCCAAGGCGGGCTGGTTCGATACTAGATGCACGAAGGCCCTGAGTAATCTCAAACAAGTTTTGAGATGTAATCCCAGAAATTCGGATATAATCAAGGCCTCGCATGCTGAATATGTTATAGCTTTAAAAAATAGAAAAACGGAAATTCAGGAAATAGCTTGGGAAGATTTAAGTCTGGCAGCCGATACTAAAAACAGCAAATTGTTCTGGGATACTGTAAATAGCACCTTTTTAAAGGACGACCATATCCCCGAAATTAATTCCCATATCAACTGTAATGATTGGGTAACCCATTTTTCTAATATTTTTAATCCTATTAATACAGCTGTACTACCTACCCAATCTAACCAGTACTCTGTTGAATGGCCTATTATTCCTTTATCAATCAGCCTAGAAGAGGTTATCGATGGTATAATCAGTAGTAAGGGGGGTAAGGCACCAGGACCCGATGAGGTCCCCATAGATTTTTATAAGAATTAACTTGTTCTATGGTCCCCTTTTTTAACAAGAGTTTTTAATGCCGCCGTTGAGACCCAACTCCCTTTGTCATGGGGTCAATCCATTATAATACCCATACATAAGAAAGGAGTTAAAACTGATGTTTGTAATTACCGCCCAATATCTCTACTTGACTCGTCTATTAAGATCATGAGTAGGGTCATGTTATCGAGATTAGAAGCTTGGGTTCAGGAGAAGGAAGTACTTACCCCAGTACAATATGGATTTAGAAAGGGAGTTGGCACACTAGAGCAGTGTGTCAATTTGGACCTCTTGATTGGAAAGTATACCCTAGCCAGGGAAGGAAATTTATATTTATGTTTTGCCGACCTTAGCAGCGCCTTTGATTTGGTAGACCATTCAATTTTATGGCCATTATTGCTAGATATGGGCGCGCCTAAGGAGATAATTTATCTCCTAGCGAGATTATATAGAAACCTGTCAAGCAAGGTGCGGTATGGACTTTTAGGTGAATATACTCCCTCCTTCAAAGATAAAAGAGGCATCCGACAGGGCTGCGTGCTGGCTCCATTGCTTTTTTCTTTGTTTATTAATGAAGCAGACGCAGCCCTGAAACTGACTGAGTCGGATACCCCTAGGGTCGACGGTTTGCCCGTCCCAATTCTTTTATATGCGGACGACGCGGTCTTACTCTCCCGCACTCCCATTGGTTTACAACGTCTCATGGATAATTTTACTGTTTTTATTGCTAAAAGGAAACTTTTAATCAACAAATCGAAAACTTTTGTAATGGCCTGTGGCAGGAACCCTATAACATCTAGTACTTATTACATCGAAGGCTCTAAGGTCCAGACAGTTAAAACCTTCAGTTACGTAGGCATTACGTTTGCAGGAAATCGGTCATGGGTTCAGGAACAGGATAATGCCTGCTCCAAGATGCTGAGAAACATCAATGGCATTTTTAGATTTGCTGCCAAACTAGGTAGCCGACGCATCAGAGACATGTTGACTATTTATGAGATACGATGCGTTACTGCAGCCCTCTATGGGGCAGGTGTCTGGGGCCACTGTCAAGGCAATAAATTACAACAAGTTGAAAATTCTTTTTTAAAACGCCTACTGTGTGCCCCTTTATCCGCCTCTACTGAATTGATCCATAGGGAGGTGGGCATAAAATATATTTCAGACTTGGCTCTAATACGCCCCCTCCTATTATGGAAATCTATATGGTCAAAAGAGGAGACACTGTTCACGCAATCCATAATACGGGACTGCCTTAGTTTGGAAAACTGTTTAAAAAATACCCTGGCTTAATTATAATATCCATTGGTTTAAACTCTTATTTAAATGTGATATCCAATTGTATCCAGAGTGTTCAGTTTCTATTGATAGAACTGAGATAAAAACAGTTATGATGGCTAACAAATTAGAGGCAAGATCCCACGCCATCAAGACTCAACCAACTCTCGTATTTTATTTACAAATGGATCTTAAAAAGGGTTTCCAAAGTTATCTCTCATTTGTGACCAGAGCATCACATCGTTTTGTGTTGACACGATTAAGACTAGGTACCATACACCATCTTGTTAATTTCCCAGTCACGAAACAGAATTCCACTTACCCATGCCCATGTGATGGAGTATCCCACCAAAGCTGTCGCCACATGCTACTTTTTTGTCATTTTTATACTCATCTTAGGAAATGTTATTTAAAACCTTTCTTTCTTTTTATATTATAATACTAGATCTTTTAAAAATGCCATGGAGTTGCTTTTTAGATTAGATGATCCGCAATTGTGTTTTTATCTAGCCACATTTCTTATGAAAGCTATTAGTACTAGGAAATCTTTGATCATCGATAATTGATTGTACGCTTCTTTTGGTATATTTTGCACCTGCACTTTGAATTAGGCTTGCTTATGTTCAAGTAATATGTTAGGGGATCTTTGCGATCTATGCACTTGCACTTTTGTACTTTGTACTTGACATATCATGTTTATGAATTTTGATACTCTTACTTTTCATCCCCACTGTTTTTAGATTTTATTGTTTTCTTTTAACCAGATTGTTTTATGGATGTATTGCTTATATGGTTGATTTATTTGACCGAATAAAAGCTTATAAATTGAATTGAAGTCTGTCTGGGGTTCTAAACCATGGCAGGTACAAGGAACAGAAGCTTTGCATCGTGCCTGCCTCATCCCGAACCACATGTTGTTTTTGAATTCGACTATTTTTCAGACCACCTGCTTTGGATTGGCTACTTCTAAAAAATGTAATTCCCCGTCAATTCCGGATCTGGGTGCTTGCCCGAATTGGGATAATCATACAGATCTGTCCCATGATGCGTTGCAGTCGTACGTTACTAATTCATCCTTCAATATTTCTAAGTTCGACTCTGAAGGATGGTTGACTTGGCAGACGAGTTCAGATTCCTGTCAACATCGTTTTTTGGAACCACTAAGAAAAGGGGAACCCCTAAATGAATAAAGGTAGAGCAGTAGGGGATAAATCAACACTACTTGAACAAGAAAAGAATCTGCTGTACCTATATACTTCAACTGAACGCAATTAAGTCAATTTATAAAAGGTCCACTCTTGCTAGACCAAGCACATAAATTTGAACAGGAATCAGATTGTGACGTTAATATTTTTGTTTTTATTTTCAAATTATTTAGAAAATATCATAAATGTATAAATCCTATATTGGAAAAATATTCAATTCATAAAATTCATTAGAATCCAACAGACCATGAATCCCATGGACAATTTTAGACACAGATCATTCATACATACTCACTCTTGAATAGATCCATTCAAACCATAACAACACACTAAACATTCACCCTAAAATCTGGAAAGTTATAATTCAAAAGCCCAAGGCAACTTGCATATCTCATTTTTGTCCCAAAGGGGAAGAGAATTGATGAACTGTTAATAATGATTTATAGCTAAAGAGGTTCAAAAGAGAAAAGAAACAAAACATTTCTTCTTTTTGTTTAAATATATACAGGACAAAAAAAGACTAAATATGTCTATGTAGTTAACATCAGTGCAATATGAAACTAAGGAACAAATCAATTCAAGACGCCGACGCGCGTTTCGGTGTAACACCCCCTTTCCCGGGGTACCACCTTCTTCAGGGCGTAAAGACTTTATTCGTGTCCGGTGTCCATGGGACCTGTTAAGTGATAAACAAAATTGAGGCACAGTCTAGTTCATTGTTGTTAAACAAAACTCGTTGTATAATGTTAAAACTATGAAGAATAACTTTTTAACCATAAATCTGTGCACTGGTCTAATCACAAGAGTGGAAAAAATCAGGATAAATGAACTAACAAAGATAACTGCACGCATATAGCGAATGGATTAGCAACAAAAATGGGACAAATAAGAAAGGATAAACTAACAAGATAAGAAACAGAAGAAGCTCATGAGTATCTAGATGGCATCACAGATCTAGGTGGGACTGATGACTTTTCAAATTGAGCTAAAAATAACAAGAAATTACCACATAAATCACCTGTCAGTCATACATAAATGTAATTATCCACCAGAAATCGAGATAACTTCAAACAGGCTTCAAAGAACCGGATAACATCAGTTAGACAGGTGCCCAGGTCTATATAGGTGATCGCATCCCATGTTACACAAATGATACCTGATAGGCCGCCCCTGGGGCGTGAATATAAAAATTCACATGGTTAATTGTTTATATTTATGCTCACCGTAAAGAAATGAGTGTCGATGGGTCGTATCAACAGAAAATTGCAGCCATAAATAGCGAGCAAAGCAAGGAAAAAACGCCCATCGACTAGGGGGAGTCGTTGGTCTAAACATAGGAACAAGAAAAATAATAAATCTAACTGACTAACGAACATTTATAGAAAATAAAATAAAAAAGATACATCAACATGGACAGCGCAGGATCCGACAAACATCTCTCAAAGGTAAAAATTAATATCTACCTGAAACAAGAGTTATCCGATCTCTTCAGTAAAGGGGTTCATACAGTAGTACACAAATAATCTGTAGAGGACACATAACGAACACAGTGTGTCAAAAATAACTGTATTGTCGTAGTCAGACTATTTACGCTATTTGTGTAGTAGTTAGCAATAAAAAAGGCAAATCAGAAAAGGCACCTACTTAGGAGGTTGGTTTTTAACAGAAGGAAGCTCAGATACGAAGAAAGCAGGCTTCGCAGATTTAACAAACTCGATGATAGGTCGTGCGATCCTACAAGTCTAATCAGAGGGTAAAAAATGAAATCAGTGGCCAAGAAACAAACACTAGGCCAATTAAACTGAGATTCGATGGTCACACGTGTTTAAAGAACTCACCATCAGGTTAATCTGGCACAAATTAAAAGGACGACATCTCCCTCCGGCACACCGTTCCCAAATGCGAGAAGGTTTGAAGACAAACAGCCCAGGTGGAATCAGCTGTTTAAATACTGCCAGCAATACGTGCAAAAAACGTACCGATGGTAAATTCAAAGAGACGGCTAATGGATCAGGCGGAGTAAGCTGAAACAGCCTGAATAAAGCAATAGCTCGTAAAATTCGGAAAGGAGACGGGTGACGATGAATAAGTCTATAGGATGCATCCTGTTAAAACAAGATATAACCAATAATTGTCCCCATAAGCACCACACTGATTATACGAGAATATTTTTTTTAAAAAGGGGAAAGATAAAGATCTTCATCAAATCGAACAGTAAAAATCAGAACACTGAGGAGAGCTGGTGAAACACGGAGTGAACGCACTAGATAATGGCGTTTTCCCATGGTAATTCTTCATTCAACCCGTTCAACTTAGAGTCCAATAGAAAAATCCAAAGAACTTCCAGTTTTTTCCGTATAATGTTGCTGTCAGTCCCTTTTTGTGGCCGGATTTTTTCTAATATGGTCCAGCGCAAGTCATTTTCAGTGTGGTTTGCCTCCATCCAGTGTGTCACCAATGGGGCTGCAAGGTTGTTGCGCCTGATATTGGACTTGTGTTCCCCTATGCGGATCTTACATTCTCTAGCAGTCTCTCCCACATAGGGGGTATTACAGGGACATAAGATAACATACACACAATTGGATGTTTTACAGTTTGTCATCTCGCGTAGTTTGATAGTCTGATGATTGATTTTAATATTGTCATCCACAATGGCATTGGGGCATGCATGGCAAGTCCCACCTTTGTGATGTCCCAAGACAGGAAAATTTCCTGTAATAGATCTCTGTACATAGGAATTATGTTCCGGTAATTTGGCCCTCACCAACAGATTTTTTAAGTTCTTGTTTCTCCGAAACGCAAAGAGAGGTTTGGGAATCCTGGGTATTTCATTATCTAGGTTAAGCAGATGCCATTTTGAGTTGACAATTTGTCGTATTTTGTGGTCAATGGATGAATGTTTGACGACACATACCAATTTTTCAGACTTTTCCTTCTCTTTTGGGGTAAACAGCGTGTCTCGATCGTAATATCGTGCTCTCTTGAGTGCATCCCAAACAAGCATGTTGGGATATCCTCTCTGAATACATTTTAGTTTCATTACTTCAGAGTGATAAAGGTAGTCTTTTACTGAAGTACAATTTCTGCGAAGTCGCAGAAACTGACTAAACGGTATACTGCCTTTTTGGCTGTTTGGATGAAAGCTCTCGAAATGGAGCAGAGTATTCCTGGAAGTAGGTTTCGTGAAGAGTGATACCTTCAATTGGGAGTCTTCATGTTCCACAAACACATCCAGAAACTCCAATCTTAGGACACTACTTTGTGCTGTGAACCGAAGGTTGGAGTCAGCTAAATTAATCCATGAGATAAATTCATTAAGTGTTTCGTGGTCACCACTCCAGACAAAGAAAATGTCCTCAATGAAGCGTGACCAATGACGAATATTCTCATAAAACATAGTTTTTTGGGTCTGAAGCCTGGGTATACGCAGGATCGTGTAGACCCCCGCTTTGAATCTTCTCATTCTGTTACTACCTACTCTGTTGGGAAGTTATGCCAGTCTTGGCTGCAACACTCCACCTTAGCATCTGTTAAAGTTGATTTATCTAAATTACATGACAAAATTGATTTGAATGATTTTGTTAAAGGTCCTGTGGGTGGCAGGTCCAAGAGATGGGTGTATGCTATTTATAACGAGGTTTGGAAATTATCGCAAATTGAAGCTGCTTCCAGATTGAGAGCTATTGATCAAGCCAATATGGAAAAAGTGCTAGCTGTTATAGATAATAGCATTAACACCCTTTCTTCCAGAATTTACACATTAGATAATATTGTTTCATCTGTTGTTGATATCGTGCAGGATGATGTGTCTGTTTTATATCATGGTCAGAATCAATTGCGTTCTATAATGCAGTTTGCATGGACATTGCAAACGTTAAAAGCTGGGAAAGTCCCCTGGGACTATATGAATACTTCATCGTTAATCCTTCATTTTAATTTAACTGCGAAACAACAATTCATGTCCATGAAAGATGCAACATATTCATTACTGCATATTCAGTTTGTGCATGAAACATTATGCCCTAGGCAGATATGAACCATTAGGTACTGCTTTCCTGCATGAAGTCTGGTCACTCCCATTTACATACAGGTGCATGAGAGAGGGTAAAGAGGTCTATTTGAAAGGTGAGGAATGCACTTCCACACCTGATCACTCTGTAGTCTGTAGGCACATCCAATTGCATGGCGCATGCAATGTGCAAGCGCCTAATTTAGCATGCGTCCTGAAAGGGATTCCAGTGCCTGCTATTACACCTTCTTTTACGTTGCTTGCTAACGGTAGTTATTTGCTTTGAATAACGAGGCTTGCTGTGGAATGCTAGTGGGAATTCCCTACATTGTGACTGTATCACAGAGAGTAGTCTGCTGTAAAAATGTCCTTTTCCCACCCCCGCATGGGCGGCTGGATGTATCCATCTGGCCTTCCAGTTCAACCTTGAAAGCAGAGTTCAACAAGATGAGCAGAATAAGAGCTCTATTGTCTCAAAAAGAGGTCGCTCTGACTTCGTCCCGTGAAACATTTGTACTTCACATAGCTAACACCCGTACCGAGGTGCAGGCTCTTTTAAATACTGATCTCTCACTTCATTTTGGAGCCCTGATTCAAACTATATTCAACGCCTCGTCAGCAACTGGCTTGGTGCATTGTCTCAAAATTGTGGGCTCCGGCCTCGTGTCCTCCTTCCAAACTATTTTTGGTGTGATACCAGCCTTTTTTCATTCTATTTTTTCCAGCGTCTTTGGAGGGCTCCCATTGATTCTCGCTCTCGTGGCTGGCGTGCTGCTGTTGGTCTGCGTACTGCGCAATGGCTGCACACTGTGGTTCAGTGACTTAATATCGAGAGACAAAATATCGACTACACAAAATATCGACGCCAAAATATAGAAGGACAGAATATCCACTCCCTATCTACAAACAGGTAAGTACTAAATATCGATTCCAAAATATAGATTGTTAAAATATAGTTAGCTAAAATTTCGAATTTTTTAAATGTATTAAAAATAATATAAAAGTAATTAAATATTAAAAACAATTAAATAAAACATACATAATATAATATAAAAAAGCTTAAAATGTAAACATAATAAAATTAATGTAAAAAAAGTAGAGATTTTGTTGGATAGTGAGAGCGTACAAATTACTATTCCCACTCCAGTGAGTGCAACAGTAGGGAAAGCGTTGGATAGCGTAGGGGTAAACATTCCTATTCCCACTCCAGAGAGTTCAACAGTAGGGAAAACGTTGGATAGCGGGAATGGAAAAATTACTATTCCCACTCCAGTGAGTGCAACAGTAGGGAAAGCGTTGGATAGCGTAGGGGTAAAAATTACTATTCCCACTCCAGTGAGTGCAACAGTAGGGAAAACGTTGGATAGCGTAGGGGGTAAAAATTGCTATTCCCACTCCAAAGAGTGCAACAGTAGGGAAACCATTGGATAGCGGGAGAGTTAAAATTACTATTCCCACTCCAGAGAGTGCAACAGTAGGGAAATAGTTGGATAGCGGGATGGGAAAAATTACTATTCCCACTCCAGTGACTCCAACAGTAGGGAAAGCATTGGATAGCGTAGGGGTAAAAATTACTATTCCCACTCCAGTGAGTGCAACAGTAGGGAAAACGTTGGATAGCATAGGGGTAAAAATTACTATTCCCACTCCAAAGAGTGCAACAGTAGGGAAAGCGTTGGATAGCGGGAGGATAAAATTTACTATTCCCACTCCACAGAGTGCAACAGTAGGGAAAGCGTTGGATAGCGTAGAGGTACAAATTACTATTCCCACTCCAGTGAGTGCAACAGTAGGGAAAGCGTTGGATAGCGTAGGGGTACAAATTACTATTCCCACTCCAGTGAATGCAACAGTAGGGAAAGTGTTGGATAGCGTAGGGGTACAAATTACTATTCCCACTCCAAAGAGTGTAACAGTAGGGAAAGCGTTGGATAGCAGGAGGGTAAAAATTACTATTCCCACTCCAGTGAGTGCAACAGTAGGGAAAGAGTTGGATAGTGGAGGGTAAAAAATACTATTCCCACTCCTGAGAGTGCAAAAGTAGGGAAAGTAATGATTTAAATTTAAAATAAGATTACATTAATTATCAATACCAATAAAAAGTTAATTGAAAATAATTACCAATTAATAACAATTAATTACCATTGAAAAATATTAATTAGCAATTAATAAAATTTATTTACCAATTAAGACAATTGTATTACCAATTAATAATTAATTATCAATTATCAATACACATAAATAAAAAAATTAATATTTACTTTATTGCAATTAATTTACTTCCAACCCAATTCCCCTATAAACCCACAACCCACTCCCAATAATAAAAAATACAATTAACATTATTATCAATTAATCAATTAATAAAAATAGTTTTGCAATTATTAAAAATTAATTAGCAATTCTTACAAATTATTTACCAATTAATACAAATTAATTACCAATTAATAATTAATTATCAATTAATTATCAATACACATAAATAAAATAAAAATGATTTACTTTATTACAATTAAATTACTTCCCACCCTATTTCCCTACAAACCCACAACCCGCTCCTAATAATAAAAAATACAATTAACATAATTATCAATGAATCAATTAATATAAATTTATTACCAAATAATAAAAATTAATTACCAATTAATAAGTAATTATCAATCAATTATTTATCAACACATATAAATATAATTAATATTTAATTAACCATAATTAAATTACTTCCCACCCTATTCCCCTATAAACCCACAACCCGCTACAGAATAAAATTCCGCAAAAATTAAATTACATAACATTCATTAGTTTAAATAAATTAAACATACATTACAAAAATAATACATCATTTTAACACATATACTACCATACATAACACTAAAAAAAAAAATCTATATTATAGATATCTATATTTTTAAATTCGATATTATGGTAATCTATATTTTAAAATTCGATATTATGGAATTCTATATTTTTAAATTCTATATTATGGAATTCGATATTTCGTACCCCAATTTCGATATTCTGACCTATCTATATTTTGATAATTCGATATTCTGTCCATTCTATATTTTAACTTTGATATTCTGGGCAGTCGATATTTTGGAATCAATATTTAGGGTGTTCACCGCACACTGTGTGTCACGCAACAGCCTGGCCCGGCTCCTCCATCTTCGTAACCGGATGCTTGAATACTATGGAACTTTACCAATGGCAACCCTGAGCATAGCCTATGGATTATCTTTTCGGTTTGCCTACTTCACATGCGTACAACCTGTTTTTCATTGCCTAGATTGTCCTTTCGAATGGGCTCTGGATTTGTGCTTGTCAAACTCGGTGTCCGGGGCCCCGGATTATGATCGACTAATGAGTCCATTAGTGGCTCATGAGTTGGACTGTGCTGGTGTCAGGATTATGGCCTGTGGAGCTGCACATGGAGTCCTTGGGAACTGGGACATCGGAACGGCAGCGTATGACTTCTTGGCACGAAGTTATTTAGAAGAACACGCCAGTTGTCCTCTGAACGTGCTAGAGGCTCCAGTGGTGGAAGAACATGTATGTTCGTTTACCTTGCTAAACTGGATGGTGGAATCTTTTACATCTCGTTCCAGTGACTTCCTTTTGGAAGCTGTTGCTACGTATTGTGCTTACACGTTTATGGATTGACTTTATTATCGTCCAGATTCCCTTGCACAAACCACACTTTTTTTTGTATGTTCCTACATCTGGGCTCGCTGAGCTTTTGCATGATGTATTGACTTGCCATTTTTTTCTTTTTTTCCCTTCATTTTGGGTTTTTTTTCCGTTTTTTTTTCGAACTTTCACTGCTCTTTTTAGATATCCAATACATGCACTTGGTTCTGCTCTGTCGAACTTGAAATCTGCGTTCCTTTTTGTATCCCTATTTGTTCGTGGTCCGATCAAGGAGGGGTGTAGTGAAGGTAGCGGGTTAGAAGCATACATTTCTATGTAAGCATGAGCGCGTTAGCTTTTAGAAAGCCATCTTGCCACTTTTGCTGATTTTGCACGCGACACTGCAGATACATGTTATTATTTGAGAACTGCTTGCTTGCCTTTTCTTCACATGAGAACTGTCTGTTGTTCACCTCCCTAGACGTGCACTGCGACCTTGGTCTGAACATTGTGTGCAAAACACTTTGAGCAGCCAGACAATGTATGTTTTTGAATCCAGGTTCATCGGCCCACTCTCTAGTCATAATATGCACACAGCTGCAAATACCTGAATGTCGAGAGCCTTTAATATTACAGTTTGCATGCGTTTGAAACACATTCTGGAGAAGAACATTTCCAGGCGCAGAGTAAAGCTGATCCTGTGATGTGATCCACATAAAGCTGATCTTTACGGTATGGGGTTCCCCATTCAAGCCTAGAGACCTTCTACTAGTCTAATAATATTAGTTTACTAGCAAAAGGAAGGTGGCTGTATTCCACTGTCATTTATACTATGATTTCTCCTTTCATTTTCTATGGTATTGTAACAATGCTGATGGTTTTAATTATAATCATTTGTCTGCTTATGTTAGCCAAAGTACTGCATGTTAGGACATGTTGTTTATTAAAATAAACCTTTTAAATTTCACTGTGTCTCTGATTACTTTGTTGTGGATTTATATATTTATTATAACGAACAGGTATTTCTGATTCCCACCATTCCTGAGAATACTCTAAGTCGCTTGTTCTGGGTTGTCTATACATTGGGACCTCCGAGATAATACGGATAACGAATGGGACTCTGATGCTGGTCGGATAGGGGTTCTGGGTACTGAGGTGAGTTTTTGGTACACCACAATTAACTGAGGTCCTGGTTTCCTGCGCATAGTTCTGTGCATGAGCAGAATCCCTGCAACACCTTGACCTACATCAGGGAATATGTAGGGACAGTGCATGCAAATCTGGAGAGACTCCTGCTGTGATAGACAGCTCTCTGGAGGCACAGCACAACAAAGGAGTTAGCAGTTCAAAGCGGGCAATGCCCAGAACATGAACTTTAAAGATAGAGAAACTAAATCACATTTGTGTCTTGAAATGGATTATAAAAAGGAGAGCCTAAGACTTATAAATTGTCAAACTGAAGCTGTACATTAGAGTGGATATTTTCAGCATGCATTCAGCCTATTGTGACCAGGGCAGTCTGCCAGTACTCTATGCTGGATGAGGGGATGTCACCCCAGAGAAACAAGAAAATTCTCCCAGAGCCCACAGCACCTTCTTCTGCCTTACCCAAGACCAGAGGACCCTGTGAAGCGAAGGAGGTCACCTGGAGAGAGCGAGGTCCAATGGGGATCCTGCTGAGTGGTTCCTGGGAATGAAGTCTGAGCCTTGTGTCTTCCGGGACCACAGCAACAATTGGGCTGTCTCACTGTGTGCACTGTAGCACCAATAGGGCTGTCTACCAGTATGTTCCATAACCCCCGTATGCCATGTGGAGGCAACTGTGAAGAATGAGGGTCATCGCCTTGGTGCCGCACTGAAAGAAGAGAAGGATTGCACTGTCTGCATGGCCATGACTTAAAGATGGACGACACCTTGTTCATATTGGCTTTGACTCCCCAAAATACAAGGTGGGGGTAATGATGAAGATTTAGGGCCATCGCCCTATACCAAGAAGAGGGTCATCTCCCTGTGTGCCACTATAACCTGAAGAGGCTGTCACCCTGTGTGCACTTTCTGACCCCCATGTCTCCAGAGGGGGGCAACAGTGAAGTGAAACTGCACTGAAGCAGCATACAGCCATAAAGAAGAAACAGCGTGTGACCTGTGGAGGAAGAGCAGCAATTCATCCATCCTAATCTGGGAGCACCGCCTCACTCAGAGTCTTACTGCTCACCAGAAGAGTCCTGTGGTTGCATGCAGCCTCAACCTCAGCATCCAGCCTTCTGCTCACTTCTGGGCAACAGGCACATCCTTAAGGACTCCGAATCACTATGCCAGCAAGAGCTTGTAAGTCTGAATTCTTGCATGCCGCCCCTCTGTGGGATCTTGCTCTAACTGAGGGGCTACAACATGGCGACACTTTAGCTTCTGCAAAGCCATCATAGAACTTCTAAGACTTGAACTAACTAGTGGTGCATAGCTTGGTTATCACTTCACATAAATGGGGAATAACCATTCAGTAGAACAGGAAGTGGGACTTGAGAGCTGACCCAGTTAACACTAGTTTTCCTGCCCAATGAAGACTGTATAATTATTTGTAGTGTGCCGTATTACACTGTGTGTTCGTACATAATTACTACTTCTTACATAAAAGCAAGTATGTGACTGGACAATGGTTTATTTGGATTGCTGGATGTGATTTCAGTAGTGAGCCTGTATTCACCGTACATCTACCTCTTCCCTGATAAGCCTTGAACTGCACTACCGGTGCCACCAATGAGATTCAAGTGCTGAAGGCATGCTTTGTTCAGTTGTTTCGAGCCATAGTAGGCTGGGTCCTGGAACATCAGGAGTGCAAGGCCACAACCCCCACAGTTGGGCCCAGTAATACCTGCTTGGCCATCTAAAAGGGGTTCTGACACAAACCCTAATGTAATTGTTAATTAGTTGCATATTGTGGTCATTCTGGAGGGCATCTGCCTAACACTGATATAATAATGAACAATTTGTAGCTCTTTTCGGTTATTTTTATGGTATGCTGATTGCCTCTAACATAATAATGGACTATTAGTGATATAGAGTTGGCATTCTTTCAGACAAGTATGCTAACAGTGCCATTAAGTCCCATCAATTACATATTTGCATTTTTGCGTCAAAACACAATGCGCCAACTGAGATGTGCTTTACCATTTATGTGGATAATAACAATCCCCAGAACTAATATAAAAGTCAAATAGTGTTTTTAAAAAGTGTCTATACTGCATCCACAGTGGGAGTAATTGATTACACTTTCCTTGGAGTATCTCTGTGTGTGAATGTTAGACCTGGCATCTTTGGGGTGTTTTTACCCTGGCTTTTTGCTTCTGACCTCCTGTTTTTGGCTGGGTGTTGCATTTTGCTTTTGCTGGTTATAGAACTCTGGACACATTACCCCTGCTGTTCAGTACTAAATGCCAAGTGCTTCAAGTGTAAATTGTGATTATGATTGGTTATCCATGATTGGCATATTTGATTTACTGGTAGGTCCCTAGTACATTGCACTGTGCGTGCCCAGGGCCTGTAATTCAAATGCTACTAGTGGGTGTGCAGCACTGATTGTGCCACCCACATGAGTAGCCCTGCAACCATGTCTCAGACCTGCCACTGCAGTGTCTGTGTGTGCAGTTATGAACTGCCATGTCCATCTAAAGTGGGGTGGTAAAGCACTCGTAAACAGGAAGAGGTCCCCAGGGGACCCCTTCTCCTTTGTGAATGCAGGGGGAAATATTTTTTAAGGGCAGGCAATGGTCCCAGGGACCACTACCTGCCCTTAAAAAATGACACTAAAACGTTTCATTTTTCCTTTTTTAAATGCATCCCATTTTCCTTTAAGGAAAAGGGGCTGCATTTAAAAAAACAACTGCTTTATTGAAAAGCAGTCACAGACATGGTGGTCTGCTGACCCCAGCAGGCCACCATCCCTATGACTCGCAATTGGTCGCAAATTGCGAGGCGCTAATTCCAGTGGTCGTACATCTGGCCCCTGGAGTTTGGGGTCCCTGAACTCACTATTTAAAAATGCATTTGAGTGTTGTTTTGTTGGGTCTCGTTTACTGTTTGTATTTTTTTTTGTAATATTGGGACAAGCTCTTGGCAGTATATGCAATGATCACAAGATAGCGAGTAGAATATATTGATGGTTCAGCCGAAGACTCCGAATTGGTACAGGTTTGATATTTATAGAGTCAATGCAGAAGCTTCACAGCTTAATTAGCAAAAGATGTACGTCAAAGTCAATCACCAAGCATTTAGCAGGGCATCCCAAATGCAAAAATACCAGTTGCAAAGGGGCAGATTCTGAGAATCTGCCAGTTTGCGACCTGTTTTTTCTTTAGATGCATGTGGCCCGAAGTTCTTACTTTGCGCTGCTCTGGAGTAGACTATATCCAGCCTCGGAGCTCTGCACCCACAACATTCATCAGTGCCAGCAGCGCCCATTAAAGAAAATCTTTGGGGCAGATTTTCAAAAAGTTTGCACTGGCACTCGCATGACGAAAAGTGGTACAAAACCTCGCACACATTTTCAGATAGTCGCAGGTAAGTATTTGGACCATATTTTAAAGTTACCGTGACGCACAAACGGTTTTACGTCTCTCTGCGCCAAAGTCGATTTAATGTATGCAGAGTGGGTGTGTCAGGGCGTTGCCCACGCAAAAAGTTCCAAAACCCTGTAGGCACAGGTATTTACAAGAGTCACGCAAAGTGACGCGAAGCAGCGCAAAAAAAATTAGCGTGGAAAAAATAGCGGGGGTACAAAACAGGCGCAAGAAGAGCAGGAGCCATTTACTGGGAGATCTACCAGCAGAAAAACAACAAATATCTACTGGCTGTGTCAACCATGGAGATTGTTATTGTCCGTCACCATCAGCGGATAATTTCTTGGCAGAAAAGAAAACACAGAGGAAGGAAAGAATCTACAAACAGAGAATATCACTCATCCTCATGGAGATACTGGTAGCTGGAGCCTCTTCTGACTGCTGCATTACAGGAATGGGTTGTGGGGCAAGGTTCTCTGCCATTTCTTGTGCCTGGACTTCCAACAAAATACATCTCATCCTTTTGCGATTTATTTTGAAGGACGTGCATGACGCACATACGTTTTGCGCTGTGACAAGAGACTATTTGTGCGCATGCTCTAGTTCGCGACTCCTCGCGTTGTAAATATGATGCAGTGCTAATTACTTTCACGCACGCAGCACAAAGGTTTTCTGGTGCAGCGCAAATCTACTCGACCTTTGAAAATCTGCCCCTTTGAGTATGGGCACTGATTGTTTTCAGAATTTGTTTAACAAATTAACCCTCTTAAAGCTTACCCTTCTTTTTAAACCCCATACATTCATAGAGCGACAACTTTTTCATATTGCGGGCTTATTTGTTTTTTTTCTGTCTCTTCTTTTTCCCAAATATTGAGCCTCTTCGGTACTGTACTGTTTTCCTCTTTCACCACTTTCTCCAATTTCTGAAAAATAAGCTCCTTTTTGCCTTGCATCCAAGTTTTCCTTCTGTTTAGATATATTCTCTGTGTTACAACAAAAATAGGTGCTATATGTATTCTATAAACAACAAAAAATGAATGACCTCAACTAACCACCCATTTACAGGAGAAGCACAGCTGCTTAAATGTTATGTGTAATCTCATGTGATGCTGTTTGTGTACATGCTGGACATGCTCTCACATGCAAGTACCCTGTCAACATTTTGTATTACAATTATTAACGAAGGTAAACGCAGCCAAATACATTGCCCTGTTTACGTAGGCTGCAAAGATGTCAGTGCACATTCGGCCTCAGATTACCTAGAACGTTCTGTTATTGGTGCATTTTTCAACCTGGATTATAAAGAAATAATACTGGTGCCATTCTACACCGATATTTGCACAATGAGACAAGTCTAAAAATGGCATTCGCACCAAATAAGCCAGTGATACTCAAAGTATGGCCTGGGGTGGCATACGGCTCTCCTGACTTGTACATGTGGCCCCCTCGTCAACAGCAGCACTGAACTGTTATTTACTTCACTCATCCCTAACTTCAAAAAATGTTAAATACACAGGCAAGCTTTTTTTTAAAGGTTAATTGAAGTGAAAGAAAGGAAGTAACAAGGAGGGTGTCCTGCACCACTTAACTTTAGAAACATCTTCATTTGTAAATTTAGGAAGATTCATTCTTTCCTTCACCCTGACAAAAATTGCACTCTTTGGGTAGCCTGGGTTCCTAATATACATGAACAACATCAAAGTTTATTAAATCAAACACATTAGAGGGTTTTGTACAGCACACATCCTGAAGTTGTGTATTTCAAGGCCCTCTTATATGTGATAACGAATAAAATGGAGGAAAAGAGAAATAAAACAATTTTCTAGGCTCATGCAATTCAGTAATCTGGGATTAATCCTAGGTTTTCTGGTTTCACGTTGTGCAATTCTGCCGCTAGATGCACATGATTTGTGTCTTCTACACCCATTTTCTGCCAAATCCCTCCTCATCGCGCCCAAACCCCTGCCCCCCACCCGGCTGGCATTAATGCGGCCCTCGGTGAAATCACCCAGTCAAACGTTTTGGCCCCTGAAAAAAAGTTTGTGAGTACCCAAGAAAGAAGTGGTGTGAAAAAAACTGCATATTGCACTGCTCACCTCTTGGTGAAGATATTGATAAAAAAATGCACCTGTCCTAATCTCAAAATCATAGCTGCCAAATTTCCAATATATTCATACATATTTGTTTTTTAAGTTTAAAAAAAGTAGTTTTATTTGAGTGAAAAATATAACATAATAACATACAGAAAATGTGGTTATATTATCAAAAAGAAGGGAAGGGATACACGTAAAGATAAACAAAGTCTGGTGATGTGTACTAATTTATAACCATATATGTTTGATATACAAACATAAATATTTACGATCATACAATTCGGAATGTCAAGGAGGCTTCAAAACCTCTTATTCCACAGGAGTACGTATATTATAATGTTTTGCATTAATATCAAGGAATTTTGTGACAGGGGACCATAACATTAAGGGTTTGATAGCGAAAGAGACAGGATAAACATAAGCTGTGTCTAATCTGTGGTTATGACAGACTACGTTCCACCAAGCTTTGAAAGATAGTTTAAAGAGATCTTTTCAATATTTGGGGGCATATTATCAAGAACAGCGTTAAAATTATCGCCGGTTTAGCGGCAGGAAACTGCCTCTAAAGCGGCGATAATGGGCTTCATAATATGCCCTTGTGAATTTCAATAGAAGCCCATGTTCACACCAGAACATGGGCTTCCATTGGAACTCACAAGGGCATATTATCAAGCCCATTATCGTCGCTTTAGCGGCAGTTTCCTGATCTCTGAATCCTTATATTTGAGCTTATATTTGAGCTTAACATAATTTGCCAGAAGCTTGCCAGATTTGTTCTGACCCCCATAACATTTTGTGCTGGATATATATATATAAGGAGACATTATCTGTAGATTCTTTATTGAATTTGAATTTGGTGTCTATGAGTTCAGATAAGCATTCTTTTGACCTAGAAGTATAGTAAGAGTGTTCCAATCTCTTTATTTTTGAAAACATTTGGTGGCAGTTTTTCGAGCATTGTGTCTTTTCTCTGAGACATAGTTAATGATGAAGTCTTGAGCAGATTCCTTAAAGGTGTCCCAAATAATACAGGAAGGGAAATCATATGATTCATTAAAATTAAAATATTCATTGAAAAAAGAGGTAAAAAAGGAGGTAAATGTAGGGTCTAGAAGTAGAGAGTTGTTAAAACGCCAACGTTTAGGTAAATTGGGCTTGTTAAGTATGTCTAACAGAATGGAAACAGGAGCATGGTCTGAGATTAAAATAGAGCCAATGTCAGCAGATTGTGAGGACTATGAAACATTATGAGAAAGTAATCAATGAATGACTGGGTCATATTTGTTTCTTCCATGAAAGGACGCAAAGCACAAATTTCTTCTAGTAGTAAGTCCAATGAAACTGGAGGAGGTGATTTTGTAGGAGAAAGCGCATCTTTTTTAAAATGTTTCGTGGAGGCTTTCCCATTGGCTGTGGAGCCAGAGGTTGTATTTGTAGAGGCACCATTTTAAGATGAAGAGGCTAAAGAAGCTTCCATGCCTGCAAATTTTGCGAAAACTGTGGAGTTTTTAACAAGTTTTTGCTTTAGAGGCAAGGCAAAAGAATCAGCTCTCTCCAGTCTCCCCATATGGCAGTGAAACTAAAAGGCTTTCCAAGGTGCAATTTAGAGTAGAGTAGACAATATGGTGCTTATATTTTAAAAATGCTGCTCGGTCTGTTATATAAGACAACCATGATGGGACTAGAAACATGGCAATGAATTTAAAATTCAATAAGTCTCAAAACACAGTGAAAGGCATACCTTGGGTGTTGTGGTATGCACCACGTGAGAAGAAACACTCAAACATCCTTCTTTTCAGTGTTCAGGTGCAGCAGGAGGAAGCGGACAAAATCTAAAATGGTGCCGCTTCTGAGGGGAGAGAAAGCAAGGTCAGTAAAAAGCTTCTAAACACCGTTGCTGAAGTACTGCTACTCACTGAAGGGTGTGCGCCACTCTCCGCATCTCTGGGAAGCAAGGCAGGTTTATCAGGAGGACCGCAGAAGGAAACTGCCACCTGAAGTCCGCGTTGTCCCGATGAGAGCTACGCGTGTGTCGCCATCACCCATGAGCGTCAAGCCACGCCCCATACATGATTTCACTGAGCTTGAAGGCGATATCTACATGCCTTTGATGAGACATTTTAACCAGTCATCATAAACAGCTGAAAAAGATAACTCATGCACTGCAGCATTTTGTTTTGGAATTTGGGCGACTAAAATTCTTCATTCATGACGATATTTGCACAATGAGACAAGTCCAAAAATGACATTTGCACCAAATACGCCAGTGATACTCAAAGTATGGCCTGACAAGCAAAACTGAAAGTATCAGAGTTCATAACGAAAAATAGGATTAGTTGAATGCTCATACATAACATGAGATAGATAATAGAGATCCATGACACTCTGCCTTGTCTAGTTTCGGCCTCCCTGGAGTCAGGGTCTAGTTTTACCATATAGTGCCTCAGGCCCATTCTGTCCACATCTAAAGCATAAGAGTCTCAATTGTCCCTGCCAGCCCATAGACAGGGTTACGTTAAAATTGTCCACACTGTCTTGAGCGTCTAAAGAGGCAGTAGGCACCAAGCCCTCCTGTACTCTCAGATGTATCTCTCCTATGAACTCTTCGTGTACATCTTTCTGAACATAACAGGATGCGTCTGTCATTTAGGAGAACAAAATTGGCTATGAGTAGGAGTGGGGGCCGACTGGTCCAACTGGGACTGTCCACAGCTTTAGAAATAAAAAGTGACCTCTAACCTTTTGTAATCTTCTGCTTTCTTAAAAATTTTCCGAGTGACGCAAATCATTTTCGATAACTTTTTGATTTCGTTATAACTGACGGTCAAACCTGCGTCATGCTCAAGACTTGTGGTTATCAGTTCCTTATTAAAATAATATAAAAGAGCTGCCCACATTTCATTCGATGGACTACCTCGCATAAGTGATCCCATGGGTCATTATGCGTGTGTATTACCCCTTAGCCATCTTATCTAGCATCTTTGGCTAAGGCTGCAATTCTTATTGTATTTTGCAATTTATTTTCTCTCTCTCTCCCTTTTCTTTGCGTTGCCATGATTAAAGAACTTACTAGATTGCATGGTTTTTCTCTTTGTTTCAAATATGTCACTGACACTTGGGCGTCGATTACGATCCGGTAAAAACCGGGTACGAACCGTCGGTCGGAGCGTATTCTCCGTCCGACTCGTACCCGGTTGTAAAACATTACAAACATGGAATTACGATTCGCACGGAAACACCATTTCCGTACGAATCGTAAAAAACACCGACCGACGAAAACATGCATACGAATGTGATCCGGGAATGCTGCGACGTGACGTCGGGACGATTCCAGGCAGCGTTTCACGACCCAGGAATTACGATTCGAACCGACAGCAGTCCGGACGGCAATATTTTCACGGCACCCAAAAAGTGCCGGAAAGCGAAGTACGGCGCGAAACGACCAGAGTAGGTGGCCCGGTAAGCGCCGTACCCCCCAGCCCCCGTACGTTCGAGTCGACCCCCCCCAGCCCCCGTACGTTCGAGTCGACCCCCCCCAGCCCCCGTACGTTCGAGTCAACCCCCCGTGTATGTACACCCGAGTACGTGTCGAACTGTACGTGTCGAACCCCCCGTGTATGTACACCCGAGTACGTGTCGAACTGTACGTGTTGAACCCCCGTGTATGTACACCCGAGTACGTGTCGAACTGTACGTGTCGAACCCCCCGTGTATGTACACCCGAGTATGTGTCGAACTGTACGCGTCGAACCCCCCGTGTATGTACACCCGAGTACGTGTCGAACTGTACGTGTCGAACCCCCTGTGTATGTACACCTGAGTACGTGTCGAACTGTACGTGTCGAACCCCCCATGTATGTACACCCGAGTACGTGTCGAACTGTACGTGTCGAACCCCCGTGTATGTACACCCGAGTACGTGTCGAACTGTACGTGTCGTAGCGCTGGGGGTACGCACCGTACATACACGGGTGGGGGTACGACTCGAACATACACGGGTGTACATACACGGGGGTTCGACACGTACAGTTCGACACGTACTCGGGTGAACATACACGGGGGGTTCGACACGTACAGTTCGACTCGTACTCGGGTGTACATACACGGGGGGTTCGACACGTACAGTTCGACACGTACTCGGTGTACATACACGGGGGGTTTGACACGTACAGTTCGACACGTACTCTGGTGTACATACACGGGGGGGTTCGACACGTACAGTTCGACACGTACTCGGGTGTACATACACGGGGGGGGGGTTCGGAGCGTACATACGGGGGCTGGGGGGGTTCGGCGCGTACATACGGGGGCTGGGGGGGGTTCGGCACGTACCGGGCACCTGTTTGGACGTCTCCATGGTTGCAATAGGAGTTCGGTGCGGACGGTCTTGTAACCATACGGTTGTAAAATCGGACGCCCGGGACGGATCGTACTTGCACGGTCGGACTTCGCTTTTCACGTTTGTACGGTAAATCGTCCGAGGACGTGTTGGACACTTTTTCCGACCCGAGGACGTGTGGGGAATTATTCCCAATGCGACTCGTATGGGCTTTTTACCATGCGAATCGTGATTGCCAGTTTGTACGGCACTTGTATGATTCGTACGGTGAAAAGACCGGATACGAGTCGTACGGGAATTTTTTTTACCGGATCGTAATCGGCACCTTGGTCTTTGCTAAGACTGCATAGCTTTATTATTGAATAATGATGTGTTTCTTCACATTTATTGTTTAAACTTATCTCTTGAAATAAATAGTGCCACTCCTGATTCAGTTCCTGCCTCTCACACGTGTGTTTTCTTCTTTTAGATAGAGCACCCCTGCTCTAATGAAGGTGGAGTAGTGCACCCTAAAAACCACCCTCTAACAACCGTGCTCTTTGTGGCTAATTTAGTTCTCACGGTTTCAATAGTATGAGGAATGAGTAATAATTTGCATAATCAGTAAAATCACAGCCATTCACACCACACGACCTTTGACTCCAGTGACATGAAAGAAAGAGACATCACAGAAAGTGGTACGAATAATAAAATAGCAATAATATTACTTGAAGGTAAACACATTTCCGAAAAACTGAATTCATTAATATTAAATATGGATTCACGGTTTTAATGTGCAACGTATAGTACTTTCCATCAGACAAACTCACTCTTGAGTCAGTACGAGCTTAGAACTTCTGCATCCAGTACCACTACTAGGATATGGATTAACGGCATAGACAGTATGTGCATTAGTGGACCCATATGCATCTATACCCCCAACCAGAAATTAGCATCACATGAATGTTCTCAGACAGTAGTATGTCCATAATATCAATACAGATCTGTCACTCAGGCAAACCATTCTTCAATAGCCTAATACACTACAGGTTTTTGTGATGCTGCATAGTACGTGCATAATTTTACAAAAAAAGTTCTAAAACTACAACTGTCCAGCTGCTCATGTACAGATCAATTACTTTTGGCAATTTGTTACATGTTGGGAGTTCAACAATGCAGTAATTCATACAGAGTACAATGTGCAATTCCAGATTTTTTTTCTCTACAGGGAAAACATTATTTACCTGTGGTGAAACCTATCACTTACACCCCAGAAACGTTGTGTGTGTTTATTTAACTTTCCAATTTGAAAAGAAATTTACTCAAACCCTTGACAGGTGTAAACTTCTGATGAATTCCAGTGTGGTAAGGATCGATTGGATGTTCACAAACTTCCAAGTCTAACTATGCATTGCAGTGCCAACCCTTCATCCCATATGTGGGAGTTACTCACTCATAATTATAGTGGTACATGGTTCAATTCTACGGAGTAAATGGACTATCAATATTTAGGAATCCTTTTGAAAATATCTGGCAGGTATTACCTTAAAGCCAGACATTTTTGGCAATATATGTACTTTTGCAATTAAAATGTGCTGTGTGAATTCAAATTTTCATATGTCAATGCTTGAAGGAAAAATATGCACCAATGGTCCCAGACAGTAATGTGGAACCAATAGTCCCAGACAGTAATGTTCATCTATTACCCCGGTAGCATTTTGAGAGAGCATCAATGGCTCTACATTGTTATGAGCATCAATGACCTGGGCTCTAATGAGCGTCAATGGCCATCAGCTGTAGCAAGGATCATTGGCCCCTCACAGTACTTGCATCAACAGCCTCAGACAGTAAGAAAAATTGATGGCCTCAAACAGTTAGGGGTATCAACAGCTCTAGTAAGGAATGCACCAATGAGCAAAGGTTTTAACAAGCAGGATTGCCTCCAAGTTGTAGTGAGCATCAGTAGCCCCATATTATAACAAACATAATGGCTCCATGCTGTAATGAGCATCTGTCAAAAAGGCTGCAATGAACATGAGTGGCCTCATACATTATATGCATCAGTGGCCCAAGTAATAAGGATAATCTTTCCTACACAGTGCATGAATCAATGCTCACAATAATAAGGCTCAATTGCCCCATATAGCACATGTATTAATGATCCCAGCCTGAAAGAAGCTGTCAAACCCCCTTTTAGAAGGCTTTGGTGTAGGCAGAAGGTACTGGGCCCAACCGTGTGGGCTGTGGCCTTTTACTCGTGGTGTTCCAGGGCCCAAACTACTATGGGTCCTGAACAGCTGGGCCAAGTGCTACCCCTTCAGCACTTTCCTCTAAGTGGTAGCATTGGTAAAGCAATCTAGGGAGGTGGTAGATGTAAGGCATACACAAACACATGACTCAAAGTATTAATAGTAACCCCAATAAGCGGATTGTCTAGTCAAACACACAATATTGTCATAAAAGTAATGTTTATACAATCACACAAAATATATTAACATCACACTAAGTAATAACCAAAGTATCTCAAGATCAATGCACTAGCGTCATCCTATGCGGTGCCCCTGAGCCTCTCATTCCCCACTTGCAGAGCTTGTTATTTCCCATTTTATAATGGAAGAGACTTTCAAATGTGTCCCATGCTAGTCACCATAAGACAAAGTCCTGTTCTGGCATTAAGAGTTAATTTGATCAGTGCTATGTGCTAAGCTCGTTCAAGTCTCAGTAAGGCCTGACGGCCTAGAACAGTCTTACCTGAACCGGGTGGCTGTCAAGTTCATGGAGGACCGTGGCGTGTCTTCTAATTTTCCAGCCTCTTGAGGCGGGTGGGTTGGGCATCTAGCAGTGTTCTCTGAATGATGAGTTGGGCTGCCACTGTATCTGAATGGCTCACAGCAGTGCTGAACTTCTCTTTCGTGTTACCACTGGCGGTGTTCTCTAGGTAAGGTTGTTCTTGGTTGATTCTGCATCAGGGATCCCCTTGACATAATTTTACAGGGTGACAGCTCTAATCCTCACGGTGCTCCCCTCATGGCATACAGGGGTAGCTGACTTACTGCAGCAATGGTGACGCTCTAAACTTCATGGTGACCACCACTTGTCATATTGGGGTTGCTGACTTTAAACAGCATATGAAATGGCTCTAAACTTCAGGGTGTCCCCCATCTGCCATATGAGGGTAGCCAACTGTCCACAAGATGTGTAGACATCCTGCATTTTCTCAACGATCTTGACCGGAATGGATGTCTCACACTCCACTGACCAGGATCCACCCAACGGGGAGTCGGACACACAACACAGGTTGAGGAAGTAAATTGGGGATCACACCTGAATGTCAGCCTCCACTGAAATATATCTCATAGAGGTCTAAGCATTCCCGTCTTTAATGTTTCCCTGGTACTGCAGTGCCAACCTTATCAAATACAATATCTTGCCTGACAATTAGCCCAGTCACTGCTGAACAGTAACATGTCCTTGAAACAAAGAAACCTTTGATGAGCACAGAGGATGTTCTGCTCCCCTTCCTCCAGTGTAGGTGTTCCCACTCCAGTCCTCAGGAATGTTAGCAATCTACATCTCTTGTCATGGGTTGCAGTTCTCACTCTAACTAACCTTTCCATTCCCTGGTTTTCTAATTGGAACCCCCAGGCCTCCATGTTATGTACCTGTTGGACATGGTCCGTCTTAAGAAGATTTCCCTAAAACCTTTTGCTTTTTGTCCTCCTAGTTTTTGCCAGCTCTCTTTTTCTGACTTTAGGACTCTGGGCACTTTCCCACTGCAGTGCAGTGGGAAAGTGTGTGTACACTTCCTGCACATGTCAGGATCTGGTGCTTACTTAATTGGTTTAGGTGTTGTGCAAGTGAGTGCCCTGTGAAAAGGTAAACCACATACTCGGCGGGTGCGATACTGGCCAATAGGGGAACCCCACACTGATTGTCCCACCCACCTAGATAGCCTGTTAAAAATGTCTTATGCTCAGGTTGGCCTTCCTCACCCTGTAGCCAACCCTGAGGTGGCCATTCACTACTACCACACTGAGGTAGGTGAGTGGCCAGGTTGGTATCTCTGCGGGTGCACTGCATGGGTAGGGATGAACCCCCATGTGGGTTTTCAACTACCTAGGGGGTCGACTCTCCCTATGGGACACTTTTTGGGTGTGGCCAATTCTCTTGTTAGGCCTTCGTGCCTGGGGCACTTTCCACTGTAAGGGCAGTGTGAAAGTGCAGGTGCCCTTCCTACACATGTTAGGAAGGTTTGGTCACATGAGGTTTCTAAGCCATGCGGTCAGGTCTGCCATTGCTGGCCAGTGGGTGCACACTCACACCTATTATGTTTTAAGACCTGGTGGCCCACTGGCACAGTTGGTGTCTTTGAATGCGTGTCCAGCCTGCCAATGCAGGCTGGCGTGCACTCTGCACAGAGGATGTGCTAGGCATGTATCTGGCCTGCCAATGCAGGCTGGAGTGTGCACTCGCACCAATGGTGCTCCTAAATATGTGTTCAGCCTGCCATTGCAGGCTGGTATGCACTGCACAAAGATGGTACTCCTAAATATGTGTCCAGGCTGGTGTGCACATTCTCACAGATGGTGCTCTTAAATATGTGTCTGGTGTATGCACTCTCACCAGTGGTGCTCTTGAATACATGTCCAGCCTTCCATTGCAGGCTGGCGCTCTTAAATACGTGTCAAGCCTTCCACTTGAGTACCCTGAGGGTACGTCTTAAGGGGTGAAGCGAGTGGTAGGAGAAAGACATGGCAGGTACCCATGTGTGTCCCCTGCCCAGGTAGTGAGGAATAACCATGTGAGTTTTCGCAACCTATGAGGTTTGCTCTTCCAATTGGCTAACAGGAGGAAATAGTTGAAATTGCTTCAGGCTGCAATAGTGGATTGCAATGGCAGTGATGGCTCCTCCGCTAGGGCGGAGGATCGTCGCCCTACTGAACAAAAGGAAACTAAAATCATAATAGCTATTGATATTATCATTTTAGTTTTCCTTTGCAGTCAGTGGCTCTCAGGGGCTGGGTACATCAGGGCAGCGGAGTGGTTTGCACTCCTTAAGTGGGCATGACTGCTTGACCGGCCCTCCCTGGACAGCCAAACAGTCATGCACACTTTGCATTTTCCCCACCAGGCTGCATTATGCAGCCTGGTGAGGAACATGCAAAGCCTGCAAACCCCAGTTTGAGACCAATCACAATGAGGCATTGCAGCGTTGTGATTGGCTTAGGGGAGCCTGGGTGAGTACTTCCTGCTGCCGGCTGGGCCTTCTGGATGATGTTGAGGATGGAGAACGGACGAGAGAGGCATCTGCCGGCCGTTTGAGGTAAGTGTTTTCATTTTATCTTTGTCGTCGTCCCTGCCTCCCCCTGCCCCACCATGCCCCTGCCCTACCACCTGAATCTGGTAGCAGCCACTACTGTGGAATGGAGCACCCTCATGATGTTTCCTATCATTGGATTCACAGTGACAACCCTTTGCCAGTGATCAAGGTGGCTCTGTCATGATTTGCGTAGAAATGCCACTACTAGATTGTGGACATTTCTAGGCTCTAAAAGTCTTTGCGTGCCTTGGTGCATAACTCCAGCACATCTGGGTGTTTCCCAGCAACAGCTATAAAACACTGGACATTCAATTGGAACGACCAATCTCTGCCATGGCACAGGAGAATATAGGATGAGGTTTTGACACTTGGCCGCCGGAGTCAGATCATGGCCCCACTAATTATTAAGATCTGCATTCCATGACCTCATGGCAGACAGAACTGAAATTTAGGGGTGACATCTGTGGGTCAAAGGGAGACACTTTGAACCACCCCCAACTTCAATGGCGTGTGCTAGTAGTATAGCTACTGGTGCCATCCTGCAGCAAAGGGTGAGATACGCTTGTGGAGACTTGAGACCAGAGAACCTTGAAATATGTGGTGCACTTTGCCAGAGGACTCTGTTGTGCACAAGGAGGATTACTGCCATTGAAAGGGACCGTATGGCCTTCCTGAATATTGGCTGGCCTGGGCCGACTAATTGCTGCTGTGTGGCACCCTGAAGTGTGCTCTCCAAGGGCTTGTTGAGTTTGCCTTCTGCTTTGTTGAAGGTCTCAGGGACATCAAAGATCTCCTAAGAGACCACCATCTAACTGTGACATCTGAAGCGTGGTGCCCTCTCACGTACCCACATCATCTGCTGGATTCCAGCGGGTTCTGCCGCGTGGGTGTGGAAATACGAATTGTGTCTGGAGATGGAATAACCTTGTGTGGAGCCTCGAAGTCTGGCTGCACCGAAGGCGTGGCCCCTGCAATGTGGGGACCTTGGCACACATAAGAGTCTAGTTGAAGGGGGTGAATTCACCGGTTGTGGGGCCCAGCATGGCCTGCTTGGTCAATGATATTGCATATCTCTTGTGCAACACTCTGAATACATGCTCATTTTCTGCAGTGTCTGATTCACAGGTTGCGTCCTTCGGAGGTGGGGGTGCAACCATATTAGTGCCTCAGTCTACCTCAAGAGGCATTGCTGAACTTGCACCTGTGTATGTGACAGAAACTGTCTGGTGCAACCAATATCGATGTGCAACAGTCGCGGTGCCTCATTTCCAGGGAGGGAGGGAATTTGCAACTCTTTGATCGTGTGAGTGACCGGAGCTGTCTAGTGCAAGCAAAATCGATTTGCACTGGATGTTGTGCCTCATTTCTAAGGGGGTACCGATTTTGCAGCTCTTCATTTTGTGTGACCGGAACGTTCTGGTGCAACCCATATTATCACACACCCGACATTGTGCCGGATTGCCTGGGTGCGACTCTGACAGTGTTTAATCAGCTGCAGGAAGCTCAGCCACGGGTCAGGACCAATAGTTCTTTGATTGCAATTCCACCATCTCTCAGCAGGATCACTAATTATCCTAATCCTTCAAGCTGCACTCACCCTTGATCCAAGTTTTCCCCTGAGGTTTTTGAAAGAGCCCTGTCTAACCTGGAAATTCCCCCTCACAGTTCCACCATTGATCACAATGTGGTAGAACTAAATGAATGAATTCTTCAAGCTCTCAATATTGTACTACCCATTTTCTCCACATCATCTCACTGCCTTCAACCTTATGTCCCCTGGTACAATGCAACCTTACATGCCTTTTTGCTGTGTCTTAGCTCATGAGTGCCTACATCTATAGATGGGAGCAAGTTAAAATACAATGTCATGTGTGGAGCAATCTTCATTATGTGTAAGTCCACTCATGTTTCCACACACATACACACATCAACACAAATTCTCAAACAGAATGTTCATAATGAAACCAGAATTAAGTTAGATATCAAAAATTACATTTGTGTTTAAAACATTTTAAATAGTGAAATGTAGGGGTATGGGATCAGGGGATGGCAGATATCGGTAGGAATCTAAACTTGGATGTGACATGCAAAACAAATATAAATTAATGGAAGGCAATCAAAAGTATATGTCCATTTTCAATAAGGTAATAGGAGGGAATGCAATGTCAAAAGTCCAACTAAGTAATCCCGCCTTAGGTCAAAAAGTTGAAAAATCAAAGGAAATATTAATAAAAAGTCCAACATTATCCAATTTCAAAGTAAATGTCATTGCCCTACTCAGCCACAGACTCATACTGGCTATCCTGAGATGGGGACAAAAGCCTCTCACCATCCTCCATGTCTGATGCTATGTCCACTTAGGCAAACCATTTCCTTGCATGCAGGCATGGTTGGTGGTAGGGCATAATCACACACTGCTCGACGAATGGGGCAAACTGGATTAGACAAAGAGAGAGAGGTGGAATATGAAACAGGGGATACAATAACAGGGGTGGGGAGGTTGTGGGTTGATGATGGGTTGAGAAGCGGTAAGCCAAGATGATAACAAGTATATTGCTTTCCAGTACTGTTCATCTAGCACATCATGCAGATCCTTTATGCTCTGACGAATCAGGGGAATACACTGAACAAGGATTAGCTAGATGACCTGTTGACTAGCTTCCAAAGAGTTTATAGATCCTGGACTCCAGCCACACATACACATGAGAAGAATAGTGGAGGGGGCCACACACGATTGCTTAGGGCTGCCTTGGGCAAACTAACTCAGCTGCCGTTGTTCCACTGGGTAGACAATGGCTGCTGGAAGATGTGGAAGGGTGGAGGGACCCTCATAGCCACTGTTGTGAGGACCACCACATTATCCTTGGAGGTGGCGTCAGATTTCTAATTCAGAGGCATGCTCTTTGAATACTGCAGTCCAATCCTGGCCAGGAGGGCTGCCATCATCAGTGTCCTTTTGGTTGGTGTTAATCCATGGTGGCCACCTACTCTGTGGCTGAGCTCTCCTGGAGACACTGGGACCCAGATTTACTAATGATCTGCATCAGGTTTGCATTTGCTTTTTGCAAAGCGTTTAGGTGGGATTTATCATCCAATACAAATTTTGATTTGCGTTGGATAGTTCACCTAACACAAAGTTGTACAATGGGCTGCCTTGCATTACTTTTCATCAAGGGGCACTCTTTGGGTGTTGTATGGGGAATCCAAATGGGTTTTGAGGCAAATTGCTACCTACATAGATTAGTGGACAGAAATTTAGACCAAAATATTAAACTTCCTTGAAGCAGGCACAACAAAGAGAAATTTTTGAATTTCTCCTCATTTTTCGCACTTTTCACTGTGCACATATACAAAGCAGGAAAGCCTGAAAGCATAGGTTTTGTACTGTAAATAACTCATTCTGGGTGTTAATAATGCAATGTCACTGTTTCTGTCTCTCCATTTGGGCATTGACTGCCAGGTGAAACAAATTAACTCATCCTTTACATTCTTTATTTAAACGTTTTATCACATGAGGCATTGAATGTAAGTAAATACTTCCTCCATGTGTCAGTACACTTCTCACTAGGCCCATTGTGGCATTCATAGGTGTGTTGTTTTTGTACATTTCAAAATATTGATGTTTTTCTGCTTTTGTTGCCAAATAACTAATCAGTTACATCTGATGCACAACTGATGAACATTTTTTCTTTGGTTTAGCCAGTTTCTTGACATTAGCAGACTCATTGCTAAACGTTCATAAGTAGGAATGTTTTTTCAACTATCCCTTAAAACTGATAAAGGCTCTTACTCTAGTTGCTCTATATTAGATTTGTGATGATAGAGCTCTGATTTCTGTTCTACCGATGATCCTAAAGTCACAACTGAAGGGAAAAATGCAATTGTTGATAAGTGAATTATATGAGTGGAAGACGATCATGTGCATGATTAAGTGAGTGTAGTGTGTGCAGAGGGGCGATATACTTACAAAAGCAAGATTGGCTGTGGCATCCTAGTGCTGTAACAGTAGTGTCTCATGATGTGATGTGTGGATATTGTCATAGTCCATGTTTCATTACTGACTTAACACTTTCCAAACACGGGGCTGCAACAACCAAACCAGCACCCCAAGCAAAATATTAAAGCACTATTTTATTAGGAACCTGTGGGCTTGACTGTTGGGCTATGATCCACCCTGGGAACAAGGAATAGGCTAAAGTTCAGGGTTAAGGTCCACTTGTAAACCCATTGCTAGGTGATGTTATACAACGCACAAGAACCTACAATACTCCTGCATACTATTTCTGCTGAGTTCTGGAGTACTGTTATGTAATCAAGGTATCCGAAGCATACCTTGAGGATACAAAAAGTGTGCTCACTGATAGCTTGCATGTTTATGTGTGTCCTGCTGTACCTCTGATGAGACAGAGAAGTTGGATTTCAGAAGGGAAAGTGTAAATAGCTACCCTACCTCTCTACATTCTGCCTTCATATTTTAATAAACTGGAGGCAAAGGTCAGGGATTTCCTTTGGGGCACGTCTCGGCATAGAGTCTCCATCAGGAAGTTATACCTTCCAGCAGGACAAGATGGGTTGGATATGTCTAATTTTGAGCACTATTTCTTGGCAGCACAGCTGCAATGGATAGCCAGATGGCTGGCATCACGACACCTACCAGATACCACCTCTCTGCAACCCCCCATGACCCTTCATGACTTGCTTCGAATATTTGCACTAAGCCCAGGAAGGTGGACTCCTTGTTGCTTTCCGTAGCGGTCAGATGATATCGCAGAAGCTTATACATCACTTGCACTACGACACCTTACGCCCCTGCTATCCCTTTACTAGGATCACAAAAGGGTGAGTCATACGACACAGCAGCAGAGTTACGTGGTTGGGAGGGTGCAGACATTCATGACACAGGAGACCTTTTTAGAGATGGTGCCCTAATTCCCTATGCAGACCTTATTTCAGAAGATGGTCTCCCTCCGGGTCAATTACTTATGCACCAGACACTCATAGCCTCACTTTCAGTTAGGTGGGGCAATTTAGCAACAGAACCCCACACACATCACTTGTTGCAATATCTACATGTAATGGGCACAGGAGGACACTTGACATGTTGGTTCGCCTCCTCACTCCGCCAACACACTGTGATTTCACTAACCCCTTCGAGGCAACCCTGGGAGGATGACTTAGGCCGTGCCCTATCGGAAAAAGAAAGGATGGCTATACTAGAAAGTCTTACAAATGACCCCCGCAACCAGCGCTTCCGGAAGATCCAATATTTTATTCTCCACCGCGCGTACCTCTCCCCTGCCCAAATAAATAAGTTCTTCCATTGGGACGACTCTGAATGCCCCAGGTGTCACAACGCAGATCTCCTACATATGCTCTGGCATTGTCCTACCCTGGAGGAGTACTGGACAGATGTGGCGACCTACTTGGCCCGCTGTACTAAGCATGTGGTTCCCTTCCACTGGGAGGTGTATATATTGCATCTCTTCAAAAGAAGCAGGAAACACAAGGCTACTGCATGTTTCTTGGACTTGGGCTTCATCACAGCGAAGCGTCTGATTACTAAAAGATGGAAAGCCCCAGCGATGCCCCATGTGTTGGCCTGGCACTGCTCTATGCTCAACTGGGCCAAGGCAGAGGGTTTGACGCTGCAGAGGGAAGACTTACTGAGACTTCTCAAGTTCCCCCTTGCCACTAATTGGGGGGCTGTGGTGATAGAATTACAGAATTCAGCTCCACCTGCTGCAAACACGCAAGAGGAGGTGCTGCAGATCGGAGCAGATAAATTCTCCCTACTATCACGGATAGAGTAATTCCACAGTCATACGCACATACACTCATCATACACTAGGGCCCATCACACTGTCATTCAATCTATTACTCTATCCACACTGAATATACGAGAGAAATCCTAAACAATCTGCATCTAAACTGAGGTCAATGTGACCTAATGATCAGTCTTGAGTCATGATTTAAACATTAGGAATACATTTGGAAACTCAATGAATGACAAAGAAATAATCACCCGACACTGTAATTCAAACAATAGGTTATTTTATCTAAATTAGTTCAAATGAAAGTTAATCAATTGCAAGATCATTATTCTCATAGTTACCTATTCTAGCTAAAAGTCATATTTGGGTCAGGACAGGTCTCTCAGTAAAGTCTCCCGAGTCGCCGTCCTCTCATTCAGCGTCGATCCTCTCGAGCATAGGTTCAGGAAGAAGTGGCCTCCGACCCTCTCTGGTCTAACAATATTTATACCCAAAGTTACAAATTAAAGTAACAAATAAACTCTGAAGGTCCATTGAGCCATTGAGCAGAGCGAGCCGGAAAGGATGTTGACTCGCAACATTTAGGAAAAACCTCCGCTCTCGAAAATCTCAAAAATAAAAACACGGAGGAAGGAAGCATAAACTAAAAAATGCAACATCCATGAATGCTCTTCCTCGGAATCATAGTGAAGCCACCGCAAGTTTATCAAAGTTCATTGTGGCCTTATTCTCTCCCAAGGATAACTGGGGACAACTGGCATCAAGCCCGGAGCTGCTGTCCTCACGGAAACTTTTAATACAGACAGAGGCCGAGGTCAGGTGATTTTCAACCATATTCAGCGAGGCCTCTCTTTGTATTTCAGCAACTCAAATGCAGGCTGTAAATATCGGCCATCTTTCACTAGGCCAGAATGGACAATCTTAATTAAAAGAAACACAAACAACGTTACTTCATTGTAATGATTATACAGTGTTAATTCCCACTAATACCCTTATGTGTATGTAATTATCTAGCCAACTGCAACATAGAGAAGCATTAAAAGCGTATTATTTCAAAGCGTTTGCACTCAAACAAATAACACACAGCACATTTAACCACACATATTTAATCAATTTGCTCACCAACTTAGTTCACGTATTAATAAAGCAACACAAATGCATTCCCATGTGTAATCCTTTCATTAGTAAGGTTGATTAATCAGAAACTTCAACAAATTTAATATCTAGTAAATTAATTATTAGTAATTTTAATTATGACATATAAAAATATAAGCTGATGTTCGGATTTTTACAGAAAACCCTGCTCCAGCAATCCCCCCTTTGGTGATATATTATCACCACAAAAACCAACCCCAAAAAAAAATGTAGTCCCCATTTCTTAGGAGAAATTGAAATGTCTTTTCTTTTTAACACTACACACCAGACTCTCTTTCATCATCCCTTTTTGATTCTAAATACACACTCTCCCTAAATTCTTCTAATTCTATTTCTCGTGGGTCTCTCTTTGACCTCTTTTGTTTCTTTTCAATATTTTCTCTCATTATCTTCTTTTTCCCTCCCCTGTTTTTACAACACAAACACCCTAATCTAAGTAACAGTAAAGCAACAATCACACATGTCAAAGGAAATAATATCTTACCAAATATAGTACTACCTATCTTAGCTATAAAATTCTTAACAGCAATCATCTTATTTGCTAACTTAGTCCAGATACTTTCAGCCTCCAGTGGTACTAATTCTTCATGCAAATCAGTAATATTTTTGATATAGACCTTTAGATCTTTGCTTTCATCAGGAATGTAAGTGCAACAATGTTGAACCTTCAGCATTCCACAGACTCCACCCTCTTTGGCCAATAGAATATCAAGGACAAGTCGATTTTGCATAGACATGGCGCGTAAGGCAACCATCTCCGTATTTACCAAAAGAAACCCTCCAGCGGTGCTTGCCGATAAGCGATCCACCACTGTTGACAGTTTCCGAATTCCATATGCATTTAATGAAATTCCCACTGCTGGTATCAAAGCTCCAAAAATATCTCCTACAATTTCTGACCAAGTTTCTCTTTTAAAGCGAGTTAGTAGATTCATTTCTTCTGCATCTTCTATCTTATCTATATGGAAAATCTTTGGAAAGACCAGGCCAACATAACATGTGCCATACCAATGCTCAGGCAACCTGTAGTAAGCCCTATTCCCACAAATATAATACACTCCCGGGAAAACCGGATCTTCTCCTCCTTTGAAACCCCAACCCGTTGCAATAAAGTATGTATCATGGCACACACTAGCCCCAATAAAATAGGTATCATATTGGGATTTCCTTCTGGTAATGCATAGTTTACCCTTCTGTGGTGCATCTAAAGCCAAAGTTGGACTGGCCCCATTCTTCAACTCCTTTCCCATCTCAATGTCCCACACTGTCTCACTCATTTTATATCCTCCTGCCTTTTCATGCATGCTCACTCTCCTCTTCTCTACCATGCCTAGGAAAGCCTTTTCTTCCTCTTTCAAGCTACAAGTTAAATTGTTTCTAAAAATGTAATCTATTGTTAATTCTTCTGTTTCAATAAAAATCTCACCTAAAACATTAGCTTCTCTAGCAGGATTTAATTTCTTATTCATAGGCAATTGCCCAAAAATGTTATTCTTATTAGACATCTCATAATCTATTTTCCCTAGCAGATAAAAAATACTAATCAACACACTACATGAAATCCCATACGTAGCTGGAAGATGGTGATAAGTAACTCCCTCTGAAACGGATGCAGGCAATTGCATACAGACGTAGCAATCCCTTACCTCCATTGTCTTTACGTATTCATGCAACAACTTTGAAAAAACATTGCTAGAAAAATCATTAATTTACCTATGTTTGTGTAAGTATATATTACTAATCCTAGTTGGCATTACTCTTTGTGAACTACTCCCTATATTAGTAATATTCTCAGTATGTATTCCCAAAGTATCTATTGTAACTCTAAAAATAACTAATAAAGCAAGTACACTCCATAATAGCATTAATAATCCTGTACAGCAGCAGCACATTCTACACCATCTTTTCAAGAAGGTACATCTACTTTGATTATTCTCTGTGTTAGCCATTTTATTACTTTGACCGTGTCTTTTGACTCAGCCTCTACTACTCCACTACTGTATCACTAGAACACTAGATTTTACAGTCCGTTAGTTTTCAGAGCTCTTCTTCACTCTTCTCCAAGTGACTCTTTTAGTTCACTCAATTTGGGTTTTCATCACTTTTCACTTCTTCTTCAGCAACATCAAATTGTATCAAATCTTCAATATCCTGAGCATCTGACTCTTCTCCAATGTCAGTCAAGATAACTTTCAGGATTCCAACAGATTTCTCCTCCTCAACCACTCTCCGTAAGGTCCCCTCTGGATTTCCTTGACTCTCTGCCTCTTCTTCTCCTTCTTCAGGCAGTGCCACATACGTCCATTCTGGTGACCTATACTTCTGGTTGGGCTTTCTGATTCTCTTGATCTCCTCTGGTTCTTTTGATTTCTTTTGTTCTTCTTCTTTCGCTTGATTTTGACTCGACACTTTGTTCACCTGTTCAGCTTTCGATGAATTCAGTCGTGTCAGTCGATACCTCAGCCTCTTTATCTTGTTAGGCCAAAGATCTCCTTTTACACTCCTTTTCTGTTTCACTTCTCTATTGTTTCTCTCTCCGATCCAAGTTCTCTTTCTCAGAACTCGACCCTCCGGTTTCTCATTCTCACTCTCATCGGATTCTTTCTCATTTGCATCAACGATTTTCTCTTTTTCCACAGTCTTTTCCTCTACCGATTGAGATTTCCCTGCTACTGTCCCTCCTCGGGTCTCCGACACGCAATCTTCTTGCTGTCTACTTGTCCCTTCACCTAGCTTATCAGGAATGTTCCCTACACCTCCTCGGGGGTCTTCCGCAATCTGTCCCTCTCTATCTTCTTCTGACCCTACTTCTTCAGAAGTAATCTCAGATGGATTCTCAATGCTTTCATTTGACTCAGGTATAGTCTCTGTGGAACTGTTCTTTTCTTTTCTTTTTTCCTCTTTATTTTCTCCACTGCTCGTTGAAACTTCAGGCACCTTTCCAGAATCTGATCTCTCTTCTGAGGTTCGCAATGTTCCTCTTGAAGCTCTTGAAACTTCGTCTGGTAAGAAAAAAGAATCACCTGACTCT
The DNA here is from genome assembly GCF_964204655.1 of Triturus cristatus. Classification (NCBI taxonomy): domain Eukaryota; kingdom Metazoa; phylum Chordata; class Amphibia; order Caudata; family Salamandridae; genus Triturus; species Triturus cristatus. The sequence goes on along the minus strand of NC_140580.1, from coordinate 312,259,894 downwards.
CTCTCTCCTTCCCCCTTTCAGGATTCTTTTTTCTTCTCACTATTTCAGTGTCTTCATCATCACTGGAATCTGACTTGTCAAAGTACTCTTTCCCGGTCCCATCTTTTGGATTTGGAACTCTCAGAGTATGACTTGCATGAACCCAGTTCTTCACTCCAGCACACTTTACAGCAGTCGTAGTAGTCAAAATGACTTGTCTTGGCCTTCCCCACCTTGGAACCAAGCAATTCCTTCTTCTGTGCACTTTTATTCTCACCCAGTCCCCTGGACTCAGATCATGGGCTTGCTTCTTTTCAAGTGTGGTGGCGTCTTCTCCAACCTGGTGAAACACAGAATGAACTGCGTCAGCCAGGCCTTTACAGTAATCCAAAATCATGTCATCAGTTATTGTCATCAACTTGTTGACGGGCACGAATGCATGTCTCATTGCACGTCCCATCAAAATTTCATGTGGACTCAACCCCGTAGTTCTGTCTGGAGTAGATCTAATAGTCATTAGCACTAGAGGCAAGACATCAGGCCATTTCATTCCAGTGGCTAAACACATCTTACCAATTCTGTTCTTAATTGTGCCGTTCATTTGTTCAACGACGCCAGAAGCCTCTGGCCTGTATGCACAATGTAACTTCTGCTGTATGCTCAATGCTTCACAAATTAAACCCATGAGCTCATTGTAGAAGTGTCCCCCTCTGTCTGACTCAATCGTCACTGGGAACCCGTACCTAGGAATCAACTCTCTTAACAGCAACTTGGCAACTGTTATTCCATCATTTCTCCTAGTTGGATATGCTTCCACCCACCTTGAGAACAAACAGACTACCACTAAGACATACCTCAATCTATTGACTTGGGGCATTTCAATGAAATCTATTTGCATCCTGGTAAAAGGACCTCCTTCTCTGCCTATTGTTCCTAGGCTCACCACTGTTTTCTTTCCAGTATTGAATTGCTGACAAATCAAACATCTTTGACAGATGCTATCTGCAATCAGCCTGAACTTTGCATTGTACCAGGTTTGTTTAAAGGATCTAATCATAGCATCCCTCCCCAGATGTCCCTGGCCATGATACATTCTTGCCATTGTTGACAACATGGAATTAGGCATGACTGGTCTTCCATCTCTATAGATCCAAACATGATCTTTCTCTCTTGGAGCACAACCTGCCTTGATCCAATCTCTCATTTCCTCATCTCCTGCTTCATCCTGCAACTGTTTCACCTCATCCCATGTTTCCAGGACGTTAGTAAACATCACTGAGCAAAAAGACATTTCCCTTTCTCTTCCCCGGTTAATCGAATTATCATTCTTTGCACAATACTGTGCTATGTCATTTGCAAAACGATTACCAAGGGTAAGAAAATCATCTCCTTGTCCATGAGCAGCACATTTTACAACTGCTAGTTCCTTAGGGGGCTGTATCGCCTCAAGCAACTTTCCAATTACTTCAGCATTCTTTAAAGGAGTTCCACTCGAGGTCAGGAAACCTCTCTGTAGCCAAAGTTGGCCAAAATCATGAACAACTCCAAATCCATACTGACTATCAGTCATCACAGTCACTCTCAAATTTTTCCCAATCTTGCAAGCTTTTGTCAATGCCACCAATTCAGCCACTTGAGCAGACCTTACTCCTTTCAAAAACGAAGCTTCCATAACTTCTGAAACTTTGCACACCGCATATGCTGCACTCAGCACACCATCATCAGTTCTCAGACATGATCCATCCACAAACAATACATGATCACTCTCAGGCAGTGGCAGATCTCTTATGTCTGGTCTCGGTTTTGTACAGTAGTCAAGCACATCCAAACAATCATGATCAACATCATCTCCCACACTCACATTTTCAGCATCTGGCAACAGTGTTGCTGGATTCACATTCACACATCTCTCAAGAGTCACATTTGATGCTCCCAGAATTATTTTCTCATATTTAGTCAGCCGACTATGTGACATATATTGAGTTCTGCTTCTGGTCAAAAGAATTGCCCCATCATGAGGTACGAATACCCTTACAGGATATCCCATTATTATACCCTCACTCTGTTCCAAGCTTCTGCATGTAGCAGCTACTGCTTTCAGGCAACCTGGCAAACCCACAGCTCCTGGGTCAAGTGTTGATGAGAAGTACGCAATTGGTCTTCTCAATTGTCCATGTTTCTGGATTAACACTGAAAGTGCACATCCATTTCTCTCACTACAGTATAATTCAAACTCCTTCTCATAGTCTGGCATTCCCAAAGCAGGAGCTTCACACATTCTGCTCTTTAACTCTTCAAATGCTGCCATTTGTTCTGCATTCAATTCCAATGGGTCTTTTATTTCACTTTTAGTCAATTTAATCAGTGGCTTTGCTATCAGGGAAAAATTACTTATCCACTGACGACAATAACCCACCATTCCCAGAAACATTCTCACTTCTCTCTGGGTCATTGGGGCTCTCATTCCTCTGATAATCCTGATCCTGTCATTGGTCACTTTTCTCAGAACCTTTTCAATATTGTGTCCAAGATAATGTACCTCTTTCTTGCAAAACTGCAATTTGGCTGGAGATACCTTTAACCCTCCATCAGCCAGATGATTCAGTAAAGCTATGGTATCTACTTCACAAGCCTCACGTGTCTTCGATGCTACAAATAGGTCATCGATATATTGTACTAGTACTGAGCTCTCAGGCATGATCAAACTCTCTAGAGATTTCTTCAACAACTGATTGAATATTGAAGGACTCTCTGTATACCCCTGTGGGATACGGCACCATGCCAAAATACGCTGTCCAAACCGAAATGCAAAAATCGGCTGGCTATCATGATGTAATGGAATTGAAAAGAAAGCATGACACAAATCAATCACCGTGTACCATTCAGCATCATGAGGAATCTGATACAAAATCACTGACGGATTTGGCACAATGGGACAACATGACACCACAATTTTGTTAACTTTTCTCAAATCTTGTACTATCCTGAACTTCCTATTTGGTTTCTTCAGCCCCATTATTGGTGAATTACATGGGCTACTCAGTAACTCTCTCAAAACACCCTGCTGAATCATCCTGTCAATTATAGGTGTTATTCCTTCAATTATCTCTGGTTTCAATCTGTACTGTGGGATATTAGGATAAACGATTCCCTCTTTCACTGTAATCTTCACTGGATCTACATTATTCATCAATCCCACATCTTCTCCAGTAAAATCCCAAACTGCTGTTTTTACTGTGTTTCTCAATTCTTGAGGCAAATCATCTGGATTAAACACAGCATATGTCCCAATAATTTCACTTTCTCTATTGTCTAGAGTCATCCTGTATAAGACATCCTCATCTGGTGTCTCAAAAGCTATTCCATCCGGAGTACAAAAAATTGTGCAATTCATCTTACACATCAAGTCCATACCTAACAAGTTCACTGGACTAGTGTCACAGGCCACAAATTTGTGCATATCTGAAAATGTCCCTATACTTACCCTTTCTGGCTCAGTAAGACGAGTTTTAATCTGTGTATTAGCTACACCAACCACTTGGATTGCTTCATCCGAGAGAGGAAGATTTCTAATATCTGCTGACCTGACAGTTGATCTCGTCGCTCCTGTGTCTACTAAGAAAGTAACACTCTCCCCATTTATTTTCCCATCTACAAATGGTCCTGCCTGGTCTATTTCTAGAGTTGCACCAAGTATGCACTCTTCCTCCTCTCTTCGGCACCGTCAGTAGTCCCCTTCAGACTCACTCCCCTCATTCTTTAGCCAGTATTGCTGTACTGGGTTAGTACGCCTCGGTTTGTTTACTGCTCATCATTGTAGAATTCTGAGTCCTGGTTATATTTCTGGGACCCTCTATTCTGCGGCAAAGGCGGCTTTGGCTCTTGACTCTGCTGTCTGACAACCTTCTGCTGTTGCTGCTGATGATTACACCCTTCGTTCTGCACCTGTTGATTCAATGATTTACTCTCATTACTCACTAATGGTGGATTCGTACACTCGGATCTCCAGTGCCCCAATTGTCCACAGTTGTGACATGGGAACTTTTTTTTGGCCTCTTCTAGATTTCCCTTTCCTTTTCCTGTGCCATATCTGGGCCTATTTCCTGGATTATTTGCTTGTTCCACCAGCTGTGCTTCTTGTCTTTCTGCAACTTTCACCTGTGCCCACATTGCTTTCTCTTTCAACTTTCTTTGTTTCGCCTCAATCTCATCACATAGCTGATGTTCGGATTTTTACAGAAAACCCTGCTCCAGCAGAGGCTGAGATTGCTTCAGCACCAAGAGGGCTCTCCACACCTGCTAGCATGTCGTCATAATGGGGGCTGCCTTACACGATCCCCACACGCCCCATTGAAACACGGTATCTTCATGCGTCCCACAAGCAGTTATTTAGACGTAGCTAGATTTCAGGGCCTTGGGTCACGGGCGGTTACCCCTTCCCCTAGTCAGGTTTCTTTTTGTCCTCATTATGTTGTATCCTCCACTCATTGTTCATTACTACTCAACATCACGCATAGTGTGGCATCACAATATACAGCATTGTGGTTATATATTCACCCGCATTTCTTCTCAAGTGTTCTGATATTGTGGACAACTCAACTACACCTTCTCCGATGCAGTGCACCCATGCAACTGCGGCTAAGGCCGTGTGTTAGTTCACTGCAGTACCCTTGCCTGGCATTTGTGATCATTTGTCTATTGTTGTGCTGTGCTGTTTAAATATAAATGCAAATAAAAAGATTTAAACAAAGAATTAAAAATATTTGATATTTGTTTTACAGTTTGTACTATCGGGAATGCTCCTGTCATTCTTCATGTTCAATCAATTAATGTTACAATCATGGGTATTGAGATGACATGATGGAATAGCTGTCTTATGACATTCCCCAAATTCATATGCAGTTCCATGCTCTTGCTCTGTAGTCAACCTGTTACCAAAATCCCCAGCAACCAACTGATCTGCAATAGCCGACTACCAGAATATGTAGCTGTTGTTTTCATACCCAGGAGAGAGAGAATGCTCCTTAGCGAGAAAGCCCTTTCATTGCAGTCAGCTTGTACACTGATGGAGTGCCAGCAGTGCCTGATCCTGAAATGTTGTTCCCCGTGGCACTGCTGCTAAAGTCTGCTATAGTTACAATCAATGACACCTAACACCCATTAAATTGTCATTTTTTTCAGCAGTGACTATGACGTGGGATGGCAATATACTGAATCAGTCGCCTAGTGATGTTTCAGTCTCTATTGGCTCACAGAGCCCTAACTTGTCCCCATACTCCTCCTGCTCTCTGTATATTCAATCTCCACCAGAGCTTCTATTATCCTCTTCCAATATGTAACCCCATCTCTTTGCCGTCTACTAATCACCTAACACTATTAAGTTTCTACTCCATCCAATAGAGCAGAAAGAAAAGCCCTCCATTCCTTACAAGTCTACTTTCCTGACCTCTCCGCCTCCCGAACATTACTTGATCTCTACCTTTACCTTCACACATATTCTTTTCTCAAGCTGTCCTCTCTCCACACTCAGCCTTCATCTGCTTCCAGCCCTTTATCTTTCCAGCAGCTGTGATGCTTCCTAGCATTGTTGCTGCTTCAAAGCTGCTCTGTGTTTCTCTGGGCAGGCAGCAACCCACATGCATTTACAGAGGGATTAGAGATTCACTTGAAGGCAGATGCAGCAAGTGACTGCACCCACCTTCAGGGATATGTCTTAGGAGACTCTCTAATAACCCTTGAGAGGGCTGTTTTCAGGCAGCACACTGCCACTGTGCTGCCATATTGTGGCACACTTGCAGTGCTCCATCTAAGTGCATGTTTGTGTCAGCGCCTGCTTCTATAATATGACAGGAGTGCAGAAGCAAGGAGATTCCCTCATTTGGAGGTGGCAATACCCCCATGCAAATGAGGAAATGCCGTATCAACATACAACTGGTGATACATCAGTATTACAGAAGAGGCCATACAAACGTCTGCCTCATAATGTATGATACGGTCCCTGGTCTTTACAGATGACACGGAAACACATCCCACATAGGCCATTCTATGGACCAACATCCTTTCACTCAAAAACACTCACATGCAACTGCAATACAATTGCCCTAGAACACTGTCTGCCCTTACTCCCCCCTCATGTCAGTCAATATTTACATCTGCCAGACCAGAGCAGCAAAAGCAGCAGATTAACAGTGCCATGGACTAAGTCCCTCTTCTTCATGATCAGTTCATGAGGCAGGAAGTGAAATCTAGTGCGTACACAAGCACAGCTCAAAATTTATGCCTGTGACTACTGGATGCTGCTCATTAATTTAATGAAATTGTTGGTCTCAAGGTGCAGATGTTGCAGCGCGGAAAATCAAATTCCCCCTTCGTCACAGACCAAATACCTCAGCGTCAAATTCACTCATATACATTCATTGGTGGGGCCCATAACACCAATACTTACACTCCGTTGATCTGTTTTCCTAGGGAAATAAACTTCCAAACGCTGACATGAAAGGAATACCTTTACCTTACTCTAAACACATTGACCTCAGACCTAAGATATCCCTCTCATAAGGAGATGGATCATTTAGTTGTTTGCAGGTTTAGATTCACAGTCATTTATCTAGACTTTAAAATCTCATTAAATTCTCTTCTTAAATAATCGACAACACATTTATCAATTAATCAAGTATTCTTTATCTAAGAAATATTGCAAGAAACGTTAGAAATCATCATCAGCATTTCAGAGCATCATATTTACCAATTCTGGCTAAAGTCGTCCTCTAAGTCAGTCAATCAAGAAGAATTTTATTCCGCAATGTTAGGCCGCAATTCAATCTCTCAAAGATTCAGGATAACAGCTGTCCAGCAGTGTCACCGTCCTCTCCGTCAGCATAACGTCAGGAAATCGGGTTCGTCAAAGAAGAGCGAGCGATAATAGTTCAATTCCCTACCTACTTTTATAATGAAAATAATGTCAAAAAGTATCAAGATTGGGGTTTAGAAAGTCCTGATTGGTCCACTTGGGGTCGAGAGGTACAGTTCAAACGATGAAGTCATCAAACTTGCTTGTCCCGGCTTTTAAATCAAGCTTTGTCTTTGGTATTGGATAGGTTCCCGGAGCATCCTTGAAGGGTACATGTTCTCCCGGGGTCAGGTCCAGGCCACTGCTGCTGGCAGTGACGCCTGCACACTTCACCCAGAACCTCGTGTTGTCGGGGCAGTCACGTTTAACGTCTCGTTCAGCCATCTTGTCTAGGCCGAAATGGTCAACTTAAGCAAAAGAAACACAAAACGTAATTAAAACATAGAAATGGCTAATAAAATGTTATCCCCTTGCTAATACCCATATGTGTGTGTATTTATCTAGCAGAAGCAACACTCAGACTGGTTTATACTCACTTAATAAAGCACAAATCACAAATACATCACCAAAGCGACATATAACATGCAATATTCTAATTTTCTACTATTAATATGCGTACTCAAGTTAGTTTACAATTAATATAGCCATGCAAGGTGTAAAATTCCCACGTGTAATTCTTTTGTTAGTATGATTGATTAATGTTTTCACTGCAAACCAATTAATATAATTACTATTAGTTTAATATTCAGATTAATATAAACATGCAGAATGGGGGGTATACAAAATTTTGTACTACCCGCTCCAGCAATCCCCCCTTTGGTGATTATATCACCACACTAATTAAAAATGTTGTATCCCTTTTAACGGAAAATTAAATTGATTTCTTGTTTCGTTCATATTTCAGATTCCCCTGTTTCTTCTCTTTTTGCTGTTTTATACATGCTATCCTTTAACTCTTCTAGTTCTATTTCTTCAAATTCTCTTTCTTGTTTCTTATCCCTTCTCCTTAAATTTTCTCTTTTTATTTTTTTCTGATTTTTATTCTTTCTACAACAAATACAACCTAGTTAATACTGAGTAAATCGCACAAGTTAATGGAAATAATATCTTACCTATAAATGTACTACCTAATTTTAATACAAAGTCTTTAATAGCTGATATTTTCTTACCAATCTTCTCCCAGACACCTTCAACCTCCAGTGGTACAATTTCGTCATGGAATTCTGTAATATTTTTAATATAAATTTTCAAATCTCTACTTTCGTCAGGTATGTAAGTACAACAACGTTGAACTTTCAGCATTCCACAGACTCCACCCTCTTTTGCCAATAAAATATCAAGGGCAAGTCGATTTTGCATTACCATAGCACGCATGGCAACCATTTCAGTATTCACCAATAAGAATCCACCAGCGGTGCTTGTTGACAAGCGATCCACTGCTGTTGAAAGTCTTCTAATTTTGTTCGCATTCAGAGATATTCCCACTGCGGGTATCAGTGCTCCAAAAATGTCACCCACAATTTCATTCCAAGATTCTCTCTTGCTACGTGCTAAATAACTACTTAGACTATGTACACCATCTTCTCCTCTATCCATGTGAAAAATATTTGGAAAAACCAGGCCAACATAACATGTGCCATACCAAACAATAATATGCCCTGTTCCCACAAATGAAATACAGTCCTGGAAAGACTGGATCTCTTCCACCTTTAAATCCCCATCCTCCCATGATTCGGTATGTATCATGACACTCACTATTCCCTAGAAAATAATTGTCATACGCCGTCTGATTCCTTCTTATACACAATTTCCCTTTCTGAGGCCAATCTAAAGCCATAGTTGGACTCGTTTCCCCTCTTAAATGTTTCTCCATTTCTACATCCCAAACCGTTTTCTCCACTTTCCCTTCTGAAACCTTCCTTTGCATTTTCAATCTCCTTTCTTCAACCATATCCAACAATGTCTTCTCCTCTTTCTTTAAACTGCAAGTCAAGTTATTTCTAAATATATATTCTAAGGTTAGTTCATTGGTCTCTAAGAAAAATTCACCTAATACCTTTGCAGGTTTTACCTTGTTTAGTTTGTTAATTGCTGGTACTTGTGAAAATATAGTATCTACATCTGAAAAATAATGCTCTAATTTACATGTTTGATAAAATAAACTAGCAATTACACTACATGTTATTCCATATGTTACAGGAAGGTGATGATAAGTCACTCCTTCAGATACAGATGGAGGTAATTGCATACATACGTAGCAATCCCTTACGTCCATTGTTTTTAAATATTCATACAACAACTTTGAAAACACATTGTTAGAAAAATCTGTTATTGACCTGTCTTTATGTAAATAATTTTTATCTATTCTAGTTGGGACTATCTTTTGAACTTTCCCTATATTAGTTATGTTATCTCTATGTCCTTCTAATGTATCTAAAGTAACTTTGAATTAAATTAATAGAGCAAGAATACTCCAAAGAAGCATTAATAATCCTGTACAACAACAACACATTTTGCACCATCTTCTAAGGAAGGTACATTTACTTTTGCTACTTTCTAGGTTTGCCTTCGTTTCTAAAATGAGCCGTGTCTTTTGACTTAGCCTCTTCTACTTCACAACTAGTTTCTAACCCAAGGATTCTAAGCACCTACGTGGTTCGACCAGTTTTTGTCTTTTTCAGTATTTTATTGTCTTTCCATCAGTAATTTCTTATCTCATTCAGTTTGGCATCTCATCATCTTTCACCTTCCCTTCGTTTTCAACATACAGGTTGTCCTGAACATCCGCTTCTTCTCCAATATTGGACAAGATAACTCTCAGGATTTCCGATTCTTCGTCTTCCTCAACCACTTCCGGTACAACCACCTCTGGATTTCCTTGGTAATCCGCCTCTTCTTTCACTTCAGGCAGGGCCACATATGTCCATTCCGGTGATTTATACTTCTGGTTAGGTTTTCTTGTTCGTTTGTTTTCTTTGACTACTGTCTGTTCTTCTTCTTTTGATTTTTCCTGACTCGTTACTTCATTCACCTGTTCAGCTCTTGGCAAATTTACACGTGTCAGTCGATATCTCAGTCTCTTTATTTTGTTTGGCCACACCTCGTCTTTTGCCGCTCTTTTCAATTTACTCCCTTTATCATTCTTTTCAGTTCTCCAAGCTCTCTTTCTCAGAACTCGGCCTTCTGGTATTTCATCTTCGCTTCCCTCAGACTCTGTTTCAACTTGCTTTTTACCTTCAACGAGTTCTTTTTCCACCTTTTCTTTTGTTTTCCCTACTTCTGTCCCTCCTCGATTCTCCGTCACGCAATCTTCCTGCTGACTACTTGTCCCTGCTTCTAACTGGATGTTGGAGTTCCCTACGCCTCCTCGGGGGTCTTCCGCAATAATCTTTCCCTCTCTCTCTGTATCTGAAACCTGTCCATCTAAAGGTGTTGTTTCAGGTGGAATTTATTGTCTCTCCACTTTTTTTTCTTTGTTCCTCCTTTGTTCTTTCTTGGACGAATGTGCTCTTTGTTCTGTCTCTGAGTCTGAACTGGATTCAAACATCTGTAACCTTTACCTCAGGGAGTTACTTCTGGGGACCAATGTTAACCTTGGCTCTGTCTCCCCCTTTCAGAGTTTTCTCCTTCCTTATCTTTTGGCTCTCCGTCATCTGACTCAGTACTGGATTCTGATTCATCAAAATACTCCTTTTCTTTACAGTCAACTGGATTTGGAATTCTCAAAGTATGACTTGCATGGATCCAGTTATTTAATCCAGCACACTTCACAGCTGTTGTTGTAGTCAAAATGACTTGCCTTGGTTTTCCCCACCTGGAAACCAAACAGTTTCTTCTTCTGTGTACTTTTATCCTTACCCAGTCCCCTGGGCTCAGATCATGAGCTGGCTTCTTTTCAAGAGTGGTGACATCCGCTCCAACCTGATGAAACACAGAATGAACTGCGTCAGCCAGGCTTTTACAGTATTCCAATACCATGTCATGAGTTATTTTCATTAGCTTGTTGACTGGTATAAATACATGTCTCATTGCGCGTCCCATGTGGATCTCATGCGATCTCAAACCACTACTTCTGTCTGGTATTGATCTAATAGTAATGAGTACCAGAGGCAAGACATCTGGCCATTTCATACCTGTGGCTAAACACATTTTCCCTATTCTGTTTTTGATAGTACCATTCATTTGTTCTACTACACCAGAAGCCTCTGGTCAGTAGGCACAATGCAGTTTTTGTCGTATATTCAATGCTTCACAAATCAGTTTTATAATCTCATTATGAAAATGTCCTCCTCTGTCTGATTCAATTGTTACTGGGAATCCAAACCTAGGTATAAATTCCCTCAACAATAATTTTGCCACTGTTATTCCATCATTTCATCTTGTTGGGAACGCCTCTACCCACCTGGAGAATAGGCACACCATCACCAGAACATAGTTCAACCTGTTACAAGGAGGCATCTCAATAAAATCCACTTGCATTCTGGTAAAAGGCCCTCCCTCTCGACCTATTGTTCCTAGACTCACCACTGTCTTTCTTCCTGGATTGTATTGCTGACAAATTAGACATCTTTGACAAATACTCTCCGCCACAAGCCTGAACTTGGCATTATACCAAGTTTGTTTAAAAGACCTAATCATGGCGTCCCTCCCTATATGTCCCTGCCCATGATACATCTGTGCCATGGCAGACATCATGCTATCAGGCATAACTGGTCTTCCATCTCGATAGACCCACACGTGATCTTTTTCTCTTGGTGCACATCCTGCTTTTACCCACTGTTTTACTTCTTCCTATCCTGCTTCTTCCTGCAATTGTCTTACTTCTTCCCATGTTCCCACAGTGTTAGTAAACATTGGGAAACAAGAAATCGACTCCTTTTCCTTTGCCCGATTGATTGAATTCTGATTTTGTGCACAATATTGTGTCATGTCGTTCGCAAACTTATTTCCAGTGGCAATGTAATTACCACTGCGACTATGAGCAGCACATTTTACCACAGCCAATTGCCTAGGCAGCTGTATTGCCTCAAGCAACTTTCCAACCACTTCAGCATTCTTAATAGGAGTTCCACTTGAGGTTAGGAAATTTCATTTGCAGCCAAATTTGGCCGAAATCATGGACCACCCCGTAGCCATACTGGCTATCAGTTATTACAGTCACTCTCACACTTTTCCCAATCTTACATGCTCTGGTCAGGGCAATAAGTGCAGCTACTTGGGCCGACCTTACTCCTTTCAAATAGGATGCTTCCATCACTGCTGCAACTGTACATACCGCATATGCTGTACTCAGCACTCCATCATCTGTTCTCAAACAAGATCCATCAACAAACATGACATAGTCACTTTCTGGTAAAGGGTCATCTTTTATATCAGGTCTTGGTTTTGTACAGAAATCAAGTACATCCAAACAATCATGATCTGCTTCATCTCTTACCTCCACATGCTCTACATCAGGCAACAATGTTGAAGAATTCACATTCACGCATCTCAAGAGACTCACATTTGTTGCAGCCAAAATGACCTTTTCATACTTAGTCAGTTGGCTGTGCGTCATATACTGAGTACGACTCCTTGTTAAAAGAATCGCCACATCATGAGGTACAAACACTTTCACAGGGTATCCCATCACAATTCCTTCACTCTGTTCCAAACTTCGACATGTAGCAGCTACTGCTTTCAGACACCCAGGAAGGGCTACAGCTACTGGGTCCAACATGGATGAAAAATATGCAATTGGTTTCCTCAGTTTTCCATGCTTCTGTACTAGAACAGAGAGCGCACATCCATTTCTCTCACTGCAATACAACTCAAACTCCTTATCGCAGTCAGGCATACCTAATGCAGGCGCTTCACACAATCCTTCTCTTAACTTCTTGAATGCTGCCAACTCCTCTTTGTTCAAATCAATTGGATCTCGTACATCACTTCTTGTCAATCGTACCAAAGGTTTTGCAATCAATGAAAAATTTCCTATCCACTGACGACAATATCCAACCATTCCCAGAAACATTCTCACTTCTCTTTGGGTCATGGGTGGACTCATTCTTTTTATGATCCTGATTCTGTCTATGGTTATTTTCCTGTGTCCTTTCTCAATGCTGTGTCCTAAATATTGGACTTCTTTCTTACAAAATTGTAATTTTGATGGTGACACTTTTAATCCTCCATCTGCCAAATGATTCAGCAAAGCTACCTTGTCTACCTCACAAGCTGCACAAGTTTTTGATGCCACAAGTAGGTCATCGATATACTGGACTAGTACTGAATTTTCAGTCATTTATAAACTCTCCAAAGAATTTTTCAATAGCTGATTAAATATTGAGGGGCTTTCCGTATACCCCTGTGGAATTCGGCACCACGCCAAAATACGCTTGCCGAAACGAAATGCAAAAATTTGCTGCCTGTCATGGTGCAATGCGATGGAAAAAAAAGCATGGCACAAATCAATCACTGTGTACCATTCTGCGTCATGAGGGATCTGATATAAAATCAAAGATGGATTCGGTACAATGGGACAACATGGTACAACAATTTTGTTTATCTTTCTCAGATCTTGCACTATTCTTAACTTCCAACTAGGCTTTTTCAGTCCCATTATTGGTGAATTACATGGGCTACTCATTATTTCTCTCAAAATTCCTTGTTTTATCATTTTCTCAATCACAGGAGTAACTCCTTCGATTATTTCAGGTGTCAATTTATATTGTGGGACATTTGGGTAACATACTCCTTCTTTTACAGTTATTTTTACTGGATCTACATTTCTCATCAATCATACATCTTCTCCTGTGAAGTCCCAAACTTCTGCTTTTACTGATTGTTTTAATTCTTTTGGTAGTTTGTCAGGGTTGAATACAGCATAGGTTCCTGTAACCTCTTTCTCTCTGTTTGCCAATGCCATTTTATGCAACACATCATCATCTGGTGTTTCAAAGGCTATTCCATCTGGAGTACAAAATATAGTGCAATTCATCTTGCACAATAAATCTCTACCTAAAAAGTCCACAGGACTGGTATCGCACACTACAAATCTGTGCTTTTCAGAAAATTTCCCTATACTAACTTTCACTGGTTCTGTAAGGTAAGTTTTAATCTGTTTGTTGGACACACCAACTACTTGGATCGTTTCATCCGAGAGAGGAAGATTCTTGACATCAGCTGATCTAACTGTTGATCGAGTATTACCAGTATCAACTAGGAAAGTAATATTTTCATTATTAACTTTTCCATCTACAAATGGGCCTGTCTGGTCTAGTTCTAAAGTTGCGCCAAGTACGCACTCTTCTTCCTCCCTTCGGCACCGTCAATAACCCTCTTCTGAATCGCTTTCATCGCATTGCAGCCAATACTGCGAAGCAGCGCTAGCGCGTTGCGGCTTATTTACCTGTTCTTCGTTGTAGAATCCATTCTCCTTACTATACTTCTGGCAATTTTTGTTCTGTGGAAAAGGTGGTTTTGGCACCTGATTCATCGTTGCTGTTGACCACTCACCTCATTCTGCACCTGTGGATTCAAGGATGAATTTTCATTGTTAGTACTTGGTGGATTCTTACACTCGGATTTCCAATGCCCTATCCTACCGCAATTATGACACGGAAATTTCTTGTTAGCTTCCTCAATATTCCCTTTATTTTTCCCAGGATTAAATCTCTGTTTTGACCCAGCTTGTTCCACTAATTGTGCTTCCTGTCTCTCTGTTACTTTTACCTGTGCCCACATTGCCTTCTCTTTTAGTGTTCGCTGTTGTGCTTCAATTTCATCACTGAAATATTTAGCATGTCTTAATACTTCGTCTATTTTCTTATTTTGCCAATCTACTGTATGCTGCTTTATCATTTCACTCATTTCTGGACGAAGACCATATACAAATCTGTATACGAAATGACTCAAATCCTTGTCACTCAAATTTTCATCTCCACTGAATTGTTTAAAGGCTAAAATTAACCTCTCATAATAGGCATGTACTGATTCTTTGCTTTCCTGATGTGTTCTGTCAATTTTTACCCAATCTGTCTCTTTAGGAGGTACTTTGTTCTTCAAAAATGCCATAACCTGTTCGTATTTCTTCATTACCTCAGGGTCTGGAGCTCCTGTCTTAGGATCCCTTGGGTATTCCTGTGTCGGCCAATCTATTACTATTTTACATTCTGTCCATATATCTGCTGGTACGATTATGTCAAACAAGCTATTCAGATCGATCCACAATACTTTGGATAATTTCACAAATCTGTCCACCTGTCTATACCACTCGACGGGTTTTTCATGCAGTCGAGGGAAGTCATTCGTAAATGATAAAATATCCTGTCTGGTCCACAGGACATGTACATATCCTCCTCCCGGAATCTCTCTCATGGGGTATTCTGTCACAACCTTCTCTTTTTCTCTCATAGGATAGGCTGAAAACGTTTTGTCTGAAACTTTGTCTCACTTACGATACCATCTGCTCTTCCATTTGTCCACATCTCCCCATTTTCTCAATAAAATAATTATTTCCTTAATCTGACCTGTTTGTCCTGTGGTATTCATGTTTTCAATATCTTTTTCGGTGAAATCTACTCGATAGGGTTTCTGTAAGGCTTTTACCTTTTTCAATATCAATACCCATCTCATTTGCCACTTCTTCTAATCTTTCATGAAGACTTTTCGCTCTCCATGTTACGCTTTTGCACAGAAATAACTCCTCATCTTGGTAAGTTTTTAACTACTCTGTCGGGATAGTTCCTACTATTAATTCTTCCAGTACCATTCGTAATTTAGCAACATCTATTGACTGGGATTACTTGTCTTTCTTTTGCAAGCTTCTCAACCATTCACTCAACTCCTCTGTAGACGGTCCTACTGGCTTCTCTACATTTCCTTGTCCAAAATCTTTTTGAGTTTCTGACATTGTCTCTATCATTGTCACACGTTTCTCTGCACAGTTTTGACCTACAAACGGGTTATTTGAAAAATTTGGTTAAATCATACTCATAGGTGCCGATCACGATCCGGCAAAAACCGGGTACGAACCGTCGGACGGAGCATATTCTCCGTCCGACGCGTACCCGGTCGTCAAAATATACAAACATGGAATTACGATTCGCACGGGTACACCATTACCGTACGAATCGTAAAAAAGACCGACCGAACAAAAAACACCTACCAATGCGATCCGGGAAAGCGCCGACCTGACGTCGGGACGCACGCAGCCAGCCATTCACGACCCAGGAATCACGATTCGCACCGACGTCACCCCGCACAGTGAATATTTTGCGGCAGCCAAAAACTGCCGGGAAATCAGGACGACGCGAACAAGGACCACCAGTACGCGACGGACAGACGGCGACGCGAACAAGGAGGACCAGTACGTGACGGACACACAGGACGACGCCACCAAGGAGGACCCGTACGCGACAGGACGACGCGATCAAGGAGGACCCGTACGCGACAGGACGACGCGAGCAAGGAGTACCAGTACGCGACGGACAGACATGGACCCGAACCTACGAGTCATCCCTGCCCTCATAGCAGTACACCTCCTCTACAGGTTACGACGCAGACGCCGCAGAAGGTCAGAATAACTAAGGGAGGGGGGAAAGTGGGGTGGGGTGGGGGTGGCACGACCAGGGCAGGCCACAAAACAACCACATGAGTGACACACTACACATGGCCTGGACATACCTGACTCCCATGCCCTGGTCACCACGAGGGGGTGGGGGCGTGTCCTGATAATCCAGCGACCGCCACAACGGAAGTCCGTCACCACGCGAACCGGCAACACAACCAGACAGGTACGTCCCGTACCCACGCCTGAAGAGCGTGGGTACGAGTCGGACCACGCCCACACACGTCACCCCAACAATGGCGGGACGGATCGCACCCACGTGGCAAAGGCCTGGGTACGGGCCGCACAAACATCACATAGCGTGGGGACGGATATGTACGGACCCTACCCCCACCCCGTATGCAAGGAGCGTACCCCCCAGCCCAACAGTGCAAGTACGACCCGTACCCCCACCCGCGGACGTACGGAGCGTACCCCCAGCCCAACAGTGTAAGTACGACCCGTACCCCCACCCGCGTATGCATGGAGCGTACCCCCCATGCCAACAGTGTAAGTACGACTCGAACCCCCACCCACGAATGCAAGGAGCGTACCCCCCTGCCCAACAGTGTAAGTACGACCCGTACCCACACCCGCGGACGTACGGAGCGTACCCCCAGCCCAACAGTGTAAGTACGACCCGTACCCCCACCCGCGGACGCACGGAGCGTACCCCCAGCCCAACAGTGTAAGTACGACCCGTACCCCCACCCGCGGACGTACGGAGCGTACCCCCAGCCCAACAGTGTAAGTACGACCCGTACCCCCACCCGCGGACGCACGGAGCGTACCCCCAGCCCAACAGTGTAAGTACGACCCGTACCCCCACCCGCGGACGTACGGAGCGTACCCCCAGCCCAACAGTGTAAGTACGACCCGTACCCCCACCCGCGGACGCACGGAGCGTACCCCCAGCCCAACAGTGTAAGTACGACCCGTACCCCCACCCGCGGACGCACGGAGCGTACCCCCAGCCCAACAGTGTAAGTACGACCCGTACCCCCACCCGCGGACGCACGGAGCGTACCCCCAGCCCAACAGTGTAAGTACGACCCGTACCCCCACCCGCGGACGCACGGAGCGTACCCCCAGCCCAACAGTGTAAGTACGACCCGTACCCCCACCCGCGGACGTACGGAGCGTACCCCCAGCCCAACAGTGTAAGTACGACCCGTACCCCCACCCGCGGACGCACGGAGCGTACCCCCAGCCCAACAGTGTAAGTACGACCCGTACCCCCACCCGCGGACGCACGGAGCATACCCCCAGCCCAACAGTGTAAGTACGACCCGTACCCCCACCCGCGGACGTACGGAGCGTACCCCCACCACACCAGTGTCAGTAGACTCGTACCCTCACCTCTAATGCAGTGTGCGTAACCCCACCGTGTATGTGCCAAGCGCACATATCCAGAAATCGGAGGTGTGTGTGCAGAGTCCACCCAGCAGTGCCCTGAGACAGGAGGGGTGGGTGCCCATCACTCCCAGCAGTGCCCAGAGACAGGAGGGGTGTGTGCAGAGTCCTCCCAGCAGTGCCCTGAGACAGGAGGGGTGGGTGTGGAGTCCTCCCAGCAGTGCCCTGAGACAGGAGGGGTGGGTGCAGAGTCCTCCCAGCAGTGCCCTGACACAGGAGGGGTGGGTGCAGAGTCCTCCCAGCAGTGCCCAGACACAGGAGGGGTGGGTGTGGAGTCCTCCCAGCAGTGCCCTGAGACAGGAGGGGTGGGTGCAGAGTCCTCCCAGCAGTGCCCTGACACAGGAGGGGTGGGTGCAGAGACCTCCCAGCAGTGCCCTGAGACAGGAGGGGTGGGTGGTGAGTCCTCCCAGCAGTGCCCAGAGACAGGAGGGGTGGGTGCAGAGTCCTCCCAGCAGTGTCCAGACCCAGGAGGGGTGGGTGCAGAGTCCTCCCAGCAGTGTCCAGACCCAGGAGGGGTGGGTGCAGAGTCCTCCCAGCAGTGTCCACACCCAGGAGGGGTGTAACACATGTGTGTGATGCCACAATTACCCACATCCATACTGCCTACAAGGGAACATGTCCCCATGAACTCATGTCAACTGACTCCACACACAAGTACAGTGATCACCAAGGATGCCACGATTGTTGCAGGTGGAGACATGGCCATGCATGCATGGCCAAAGTAGAAGGGCTCCGTCACACACACAGCTCATGTAGACACAGCTCTGCGCTAAACATTGGGAACACCCTGCAGGGAAGAAACTGGGTACACAGAGGAAGGAATACACCCTGGGACAATTGAACCATGCAGTAACTGCTGACATGACCTAAGGAAGTTAGCCAACACCTTGTGATGGCACACAGATCCTAGGGTGGCCCCAAAGAGCAGAACACTACTACAAATCCCACACACCCAAAGCCTTAAACACCACCCAAAACAATGTAGCAGCCCCACCAACACCAATACCACCATAGCAGGAGTGTGATAATGAAAAAAAAAATAAAGCTTTAACCAGCATGAGCACAATGTCCGTGGATCAACGGCAGTTCAAAGTCAACAAAGGCCATAGGGCAGTCAATTATTCCCAGCTGCATGGGGGACACAGTGGGATGTGTGTCCCCTACCTTGCCTGCACAGTCAAATGCCATCGTCTTCCATACTGGTGAGGGCATCGGGGGGGGGGAAGCAACAGGCACCGCAGGGACATCAGGGCAAAGGGGCGGCGTTGTGGGTGCAGGGATGGAGGACTCAACCACAGGGGGTGTGTCATGGCCAAAGGCGGAGGCCAGGATGGCACTACACACCTTAGCAAGGTCCTCCAGGGAGTCCCCTGCACCCGAAGTGACCTCAGGCCCCAAGGAGGGGGGGGGTTCAGAGGGATGGGTTGCAGCGCCACCGGGGGAGGGTGGAGACAGGGGGGGAGACTCAACCACCCTGACCGAGGACTTCCTTGACCGCTTGCGTGGTGGCGTAACTGTGGGGCTCAGGGACAGAGCGGCCATGAAGGAGTCCTTGGGGGAGATGTGGCCAGGAGAGCTGAGGGGAGGGGATTTGGAGGGAGTGGATTGTGTGGAATGCGGACTCCCACTCTGGCTGCGTGTCACACGTTTGCCCCCCGACCCAGTGGGTGTGCCTATCTCACCCTGTGTGTGCGTGTCAGGAGGAGTGCGGTGGACCTTCCCTGCTGGTGTGGTGCCTGTGTCTGTTGTGGTGGGTGCATGCCGACGTCTGGGTGTACGTGGGACAGGCATGGAAGTGGGAAGTGTGGATGGGGCAGGGGTAGGTGGGGGGAGGTCGCGCTGCAGGAGACCCACTGCTGCAGTCAGTGTGGAGTCTAGGGACCTCAGCAAGTTGCGTTGGTCAGCCTGCAAAGAATGAATGCCCTCCAAGAATGCCTCGATGTTGGTGAGGGTTTTCCCGTGGGAATGGAGGACATTCAGGATCGCAGCCTGACCAACCTGCATTTGCCGCTGGATGTCCATAGACTCAGCATTGGCGGCAGCAGTGGAGACAGGGGCAGGGGGTGCGGTGCCTGGCAGGAAGGAGACATGCGGTGACCGGGCACGCTGGGAAGGGACACGAGCAAGTGGGAGGCGGTTGGTGGGAACTGAGGGGGCGGTGGCAGGTGTTGTTCCACTGTCAGCTGCTGGTGCAGCCTCCGCCAACCCTGAGACATCCTCCTCGGACCTGTCAGCTTCGTAGTCTGATGTGCCAGTCGACAGGTCCTCGGCCACACTATCCTCCGCCTCTGTCCCACTCGATGTGCCAGCCCCGATGTCACGGCTGCCACTGGTGCTCGGTCCCTCCGCCTGGTCCGTGTCCATGTCTCCCTCTGTGTCCCCCGACGATGCTGTGGGCAGGGTGGAGAGACAGAAATTAATCAGACACCTGTACACATCTGTCACATGAGTCCAATCTACATAGTCAACATTGCATAGCCTGAAGAGGCAGATCCCTAACATCTGCAAAACAAGGTACCGATGTAGGGCATGAAACACAGTTGGTTGAGCCACCATGCCACTGAAATACCATGGAGAGCATGAGACAATAGCTGATGACAGGAAACGGAGTCTGACATAGCACCCAGGCCCTGGGGACAATCCTGCACTGCCTCTGCACCACACAGCGTTTGTGAAAATACCTATGACCAGGGACAATATCCATGAACTTGAGACACATGCTGCATAGGTAATGCTGCAAACATGCCCAACATAACTCGGTCACTGCACCTTGCGTGTGTGTCCAGTAACATCACACACTGTCCAGACCCAGCAATTAGGAATCAGGATTTGACACATAGGCATTGCCCGCCCCAAGCAACCCCCACACGATGCTAATTGCTGAGACACAGGTGGCACCAACATCTCATAGTCTGGGTGATAAACACAGTGGCAGGCAAAAGGCAAGATTGGACGCAAAACAGCAAAGGTGCGCCTGTACAAATAATGAGGTACCAGTGCCCATCCTCAGATGAGTATAACAAGACACACAGGCACTGGCAACTGTGAGTATGAAGAGGGACAATCAGGTCAGGCTGCACAGTGGACACCTGTACATAATAGCACGTCTATATACATGGTGACAGGGGACAATGGCACAGAGCACAACCTACGCTGTAGACAGTGAGAGTGTCCACGTTGATGATGACACAAACAACACTGAGGATAAGGTGCCCCAGGGGACAGTATTGGGCACGCAACTACATGCTACTGAATGGCTGAATGGGAATGACTGCTACACACGTCACCATCCCTGCACTATGCGTAGCGCACACTCATGCACATCATGTCACAGGCCACTACATAGGACATGCGCGCTGTAAGGCATGACACATGAGAGACCAACTCCCATGTCTGGAGCCAGCATCAGTGCCAACTGACATGGAACCCACATGCAGTGAACTTGACAGTTCACAGGCAAGGTCCCACAACCTGTTACCCACCACCACCACCCATGATGCTACAGTCATTGTTCTCGTGGACAAAGCGCCAGCCTACATTACCTTGTGAAGGAGTGACTACACACAGACCAGGGAACACATTGCAAGGAGGGGAAGGGTGGCAGGGGCGCAGCGCTACACTTGGGCAAACTGGATGGGCACAGCACCTTTAAACCCTGCCAGTGAATTAATGCCACTGTGCCCTTACAAATGCCGGTGACACACAACAAACGCACATGTACCTACCCCCTTCCGCCTGCTGCATCGCCTGTAAGCGCCTCTCCAGGTCTGGAAAGACCACCGGCAGCACACGCCTGTGGAGGTGGGTCAGACGGCGGCGGCCGCGGTTCTTGTGGCTCTCAGGTGAGTCCCCCAGCAGGAGCCGTGCAATCCTCCGCGTCCAGCACCGGATATCCTGCCAGCGTTTCCTCACCTGGGACAGGCTCCGCCTCCGACCATCCACACGCCTCACGGCACTGACGGCGGTCAGCCAGATCTGCTCCTTGGCAGAGGCGCCTACCTGTGAGGAAGTACAAGTGACACCACATCAATACACCAGCCACATGTCACAGAGAGACATATGTGAACATAATAGCTGGTTACTACATGGCATGTAATGCAGCCAACGCATTGCACCTCTGTCATAGGGACATCATCCTCTGGTGAGGGAAAAGGCAGTACGTGCCATAGTGGGTACTCAGGTGGAATGATGGCAATGTCACAATCAATGATCATGGCTCACACTGTGCATCACACCCACCCCTCCTGTCTCAGGGCACTGCTGGGAGGACTCCACACCCACCCCTCCTGTCTCAGGGCACTGCTGTTAGTGATAGGTCCCCACCCCTCCTGTCTCAGGGCACTGCTGGGAGGACTCCACACCCACCCCTCCTGTCTCAGGGCACTGCTGGAAGGACTCCACACCCACCCCTCCTGTCTCAGGGCACTGCTGTGAGTTATAGGCCCCCACCCCTCCTGTCTCAGGGCACTGCTGGGTGGACTCTGCACACACACCTCCTGTCTCAGGGCACTGCTGGGAGGACTCTGCACACACCCCTCCTGTCTCAGGGCACTGCTGGGAGGACTCTGCACACACCCCTCCTGTCTCAGGGCACTGCTGGAAGGACTCCACACCCACCCCTCCTGTCTCAGGGCACTGCTGTGAGTTATAGGCCCCCACCCCTCCTGTCTCAGGGCACTGCTGGGTGGACTCTGCACACACACCTCCTGTCTCAGGGCACTGCTGGGAGGACTCTGCACACACCCCTCCTGTCTCAGGGCACTGCTGGGAGACATCAGGCACCCCCCCCCTGGTACCCCCCCGACAGTACATGGCATGTGTGTCACACCGGGTCACAATGCCTGAAGACACAGTCACAACATAGGGACAGTCTGTGGCAGTGGCCTATGCACTAACCTGATACCCTGGTCGCCCATACAGCATGGGGTACTGTGGGAGGATCACATCCAGCAGAGCCATGTTCTCCTCCAGGGTGAATGGCTGTGTCCTCTCCACAGCCCTTGACATGGTTCCAGGGAATCAGTAGCAGCAGCTTGGTCGACAAATGCAAAGATGTGCAGGCAAGTAATCCCTCATGGGACCTGGCTGCCTTATATGTGGCCTTCTGCCCAGTCTCATGCACAGGAGTACAGAGTGATTGGTCACTCACATTTGCATCCTATGTTTCCACCAATCCCTTCAAACCTAGCAGTCTGTGGGTTCTCTATCGGTTTCATTCTCCTGCATGATGTCAGCCCCACAAACACATTGCAACAAAGTAGAAGAATTCCAACTGACTTCTGCTGTGCACCTTCCAGAACAAAATCGAAATTTGAACCTGGTCGCCATGACAACCAGCATGCATGTAGGCCTTAATACTTGTCCCCTATGTAATTAGGAGAATCACACACAGGTACGGTGCGTTTCCGGGCCCTAGGGCACCCCAAATGCATGGCAACGGCCCGTACATGCATGCCTACGTTCAAAATCACTATGGGTCTGCACGCGTATGCGTACACGTAGTGGTACGGACCGTACACACGCATGTACGCTCACTATCACTATGGGTCTGCACGCGTATGCGTACACGTAGTGGTACGGACCGTACAAATGCCTGTACGCTCACTATCACTATGGTTCTGCACGCGTATGCGTACTCGTTGTGGTACGGACCGTACAAATGCCTGTACGCTCACTATCACTATGGGTCTGTGTACCCGTAGTGATAGTGAGCGTACATGCGAGTGTACGGTCCGTACCACTACGTGTACGCATACGCGTGCAGACCCATAGTGATAGTGAGCGTAGATGCGAGTGTACGGTCCGTACCACTACGTGTACGCATACGCGTGCAGAACCATAGTGATAGTGAGCATAGATGCGAGTGTACGGTCCGTACCACAACGAGTACGCATACGCGTGCAGACCCATAGTGAGAGGGCCGTACACTCGCATGTACGCTCACTATCACTATGGTTCTGCACGCGTATGCGTACTCGTTGTGGTACGGACCGTACAAATGCGTGTACGCTCACTATCACTATGGTTCTGCACGCGTATGCGTACTCGTTGTGGTACGGACCGTACAAATGCCTGTACGCTCACTATCACTATGGGTCTGCACGCGTATGCGTACTCGTTGTGGTACGGACCGTACAAATGCCTGTACGCTCACTATCACTATGGGTCTGTGTACCCGTAGTGATAGTGAGCGTACATGCGAGTGTACGGTCCGTACCACTACGTGTACGCATACGCGTGCAGACCCATAGTGATAGTGAGCGTAGATGCGAGTGTACGGTCCGTACCACTACGTGTACGCATACGCGTGCAGAACCATAGTGATAGTGAGCGTACAGGCATTTGTACGGTCCGTACCACAACGAGTACGCATACGCGTGCAGACCCATAGTGAGAGGGCCGTACACTCGCATGTACGCTCACTATCACTATGGGTCTGCACGCGTATGCGTACTCGTTGTGGTACGGACCGTACAAATGCCTGTACGCTCGCCATCACGATGGGTACACATACGGCAGCACTCCCACAGTGATTGGGGAACATACACAGGCCCTCTTAGCAGCAGTACGCCGGTTTGTACACATCACTGTGGTGATAGTCGACACACAGGTAGGAATAGGGCGGACATACTTGTCCATGGATGGACATACTTGTCCAGGAATGGACATCAAGGCATCGTCTGTGCATTACTACATGTGTGGGGCACAGGTGTGACAGGCTGTGATGTGGAACATGCCTCCTGAGTGGAGGAGGCACCAGATGTATGATGAGATGTGTACAGGTGTACTGTGTGAGGGTGCAATGTGTGCCAGGCATGCCCTTGACTCCTTTGACATGTGTGCATGTCGTACTGCGCACTTGGGGTGAGCGTCACTGGCATGGCACGGACACCAACACACGGAAGTGTCCCATGATGGCCGGTACAGGGGTCATGAAACCTGACTTGTCACTACCCACAGTGCACAATGTGACTATGTCATTTATGTGTCCGGGATTTACATCAGGTTGATGTTGTAGCACCCTCAAAAGCTGCAGCCGTTGCAGCAACCAACATGTGTCTGTGTGTTGATTATCATTGCACACTGTTCCGCACACCATGCCACATGTGGTATCTGATGTGAGGTGCACATGTATGCATGGGACACGGAGTAGCGTGACAAGGCCATGTCAGCATCCTCACAAGGAATGTGTGGTGAGTCATGACATGTGCACCTTCATGGCAAGGTGTGTGGGCAGGCCTAGTGTAATGTCATGTGACCTGTGGCTCCGGTGTTCCGCTACCAGTCTCTACAATCGGCATCCTACTTCTGCTGATGTGTGGGTGTATGTCACTTCTGTCTTGCGTCGGGCTGTTCACTTGCACTGGGACACAGCTATTCCCATGGCGTGGCATGGGGAGGTTCTCAATCACCGTGTGTGGCTGGGTCTTGGAAGGAGTGTCACCTTGCATCCATACGTGTCCTGGGCATGTAGCACATGCCTGACTCCCTATGTGGCATGTGTGTATTGGCAGATTTACATGTGCTCAGTAGACATGCGTTGTTCTCGTAGTGCACTCACTCTTCCTTGTCACTTCCAAATTACTGCAGAGCGCCTCCTGTTGCCCGAAGAATTCCAGACTTGGCCACCATGCAGGAGAATGACAGGATCCGGCTCTACCGCTTCACCCAACCGTTGATTCTGGAGCTGACGGCGAGACTGGCACCACACCTGCAACCGCAGCACAGGTATCCTACGGCACTGACACCCCAGCTGAAGGTAATGGCTGCCCTACATTTCCTTGCCACGGGTACCTTCCAATATACCATAGCTCATGTTGGTGGCATGTCCCAGAGCATGTTCAGCGGTGTGCTGCATGATTTCTTGGAGGCCATGTTGATTCACCTGGATGACTTCATCAAGTTCCCAACCCCTGAACAGATGACTGAGGTCAAACGTGGTTTCTATGCCCTGGGAGGGATGCCCCATGTCATTGGGTCCATAGATGGGACACATGTAGGTTTGGTACCACCACACGCACGGGAGGTGGCGTACCGCAATCGGAAGCACTACCACTCCATCAATGCCCTTGTGGTGTGTCTGTCCAACATGGTGATTTCACATGTCTGTGCTCGTTTTCCAGGATCAGCACACGATGCCTACATCATGAGGCGTAGCGGGATGCCTGATATGATGATGCAGCTGCGCAACGAACGTGCATGTGTTGTTGGTGGGTACAGTCTGTCTGTCCTGTATTCTGTTTGGCCGAGCAGCACTACCGCTTCGCCTGTTCTAACGATATCCATGTGCTTTCCATTTAGGGGACGCTGGCTATCCCAACATGCCTTGGCTGCTGACACCTCTCCGCAACCCCATCACGCCGGCCCAGCTCCGCTACAACACCGCCCATGGCCGGACAAGGCGAGTGATAGAGAGGACGTTTGGCATGCTGAAGAGCCGATTCCGGTGCCTCCACAAGACCGGCGGCGCACTCCCATATGCCCCGGCGAAGGTCTGCAAGATCTTCATGGTCTGCTGCATGCTGCACAACATGGCAGTTGAAAGAGCTGTGCCCCTCATCCTGGATCAAGATGACGAGGACCATCCACCCGTGGAGGACGAAGGGCTTGGCAATGGGGCTAGTGATGTGGAGGATGTGGAGCCGCAAGAGGACATCCGGACTCGGCTCATACGCGACTTCTTTGCTTAGTGGTGAGTACCAGGGTCTGAGTGTGCACGCATTGGTCCCCGTGTGGCATGCGTTGTGATGTGTGTCTCCACCTGCATGTATGGCACGTGGGTCAGAGGTGTGTGTGGGTGTGTCACTGGAGTGATGGTGGCAGTGATGGTAGTATTTCCCCAGACATAATTGTGACCTAGCATGTTGTCATACATACATGTGTCGAGTACATGCACATGCAAGTGGCTGTGCTTCTTGTGGCTGACTTCTTGTGTGTCTCTCTTCCCCAGGTACCTGCGCATGCCGTTTGCTGGTTGCATTGTTGTGGCACTGCTATTCCTCATGGACATGGCATCGTGGGCTGACTCAGCGTTACAGGCACGGACACCTTTGGAAGTCTCCATGGGGTAAGGGATGCATCTGGGGTGTATTGGGTGTGGCAGTTGTTCACGATGTGTGCACACTGCCCCGGTCGGGGTTTGGGTCCTCTGCAGACATGTGGCATCCCCATGGGACACGACATGCAGCTGGGTACACCTGAATAGATGGGCTGCCTGGTTGTCAGTCATCAGTGATGGGATGGTGGATTGTGATGAAGGCATCAATGTGTGTGACACTGCCCTCGGACACATACGGTTAACATTGTCTTGACATGGCGTGGGACTTCCACATCAGCGGATGTATGGTGTATGGCAGGCTCTCCGTGAGCAGCTGTGGGTATTTAGCTATTATCCGACACTTGTGTGCCAGTTCCATGGCTATCACGCATTTGTGCTGCAGAAGGGGGGTGCCAGTGTTGGAGCCACATGTTACTCCACATGATGTGTTCATGTGTACTTCAAGTTGCCTCTGCAATCCCAAACACATGACTATTAAAGGTGTCCCTATGCCTCCAAGGTGCCTCTTCTCAGTCAATGCTGGTGTGTTGGCACGGTGCATCCTGCATGTCTGGCATGGTATTCCCTGATTGTGGCTATGTGTCAATGTGTCGAGTGGCAAGATGCAAGCTGTGTGTGTGTGCTGAGACTGTGTAATGGGCATGATGTCCATGACTGTGTGGGTATTGTGACATGTGCCATCCCCATGCATCCAACGTTGTCCATGACCCCATTCTCTGCATCCACCGGACTCAAGCTTGCAGGACATGGTTCTGCCACCTGTCTACACGTACCTGGGTGCCCCCCAGGACACGGGCCAGGATCCCTGACCTCTGCGCATGACTGTTGCTGTACTCAATGTGTCTGTCAGCACGGTTGTTCGGCCACCCCCTCAGCTGGTTCTGACCATCACGGGTGTGTATGGTGCTCCATGTCTGTCTTGCCTAGAAAACTGTGACCCATGTGTCCTGTGCCAGACTCAGGCCCCAGGGTGTGGATGGTTGAAGTGAACAGATGACTCAGGCATGTTTAGACTGTACAAGACACATGTTAGGTAATAATGCTACCAGCAGGCATCTACTCTTAATAGTGTGATTTATTATTGGGGGGGGGGGCCAAGTGAGGGCCTTTCCGGGATTAGGGAATCCAAAGTTCAGTAGGGGAGTTGGTGTCCTTGCCATTGGAAATCCTCAGAGTCCATGCCACAGTCTTTGTCAACATTGGTCAGCCAGTGACCAGCAGGGCCATGTGGCAGAGAATGTCTCTTGATGCTGTGATGCTGTTGCTCCAGTGGGCCAGGTGCCAGGCCAGGTGTCCTGGGAGATGGTGATGTAGCAGCCACCCTCACGGTCCTTTCCGTGGACGACCCGGCTTCCTGCGGGGAACCTCAGCAGCAGGCCGTGACGACGTCTGGGATGCTCCGTCGGATGTTTCCTCCTCCTCCTCATGATCCCTCCCTGTGGGTGGTGATGTTCTCCGCCTTCTGGCACAGGGAGGGTCGGCCATGGTGTCGGCCATCCGACGGAGTTCAGCGTGAATCCCCTGGGACGCCGTCACTTGCTCAGCCTGTCTGTCCTCCATCCTCCGTTGGTGTAGCTGTAGACAGGCTATTAGCTCCGCATGTTGCTGGGCCTGCTGGACCTTGATCCCCTCGAGGACGGACACAACCTGGGCCATGCCTGTGGTGTCCTGCCGGTATGAGTCCAGGATGTTACGGACATGGGAAAATACCGGATCCCCAGCCAACTGGTCAGGCTCGTGCCTCCGCCGCTCTCCACTCCCACCACCCCTGCCCACTTGCGTCTGGCCTGCACTTGTGGGCACATCGGGTCTCCGGGACCCCTGAGGGGTGGCATTGGCGTTGTCGCCTGCCTCCTCCTGGGTGCCCGGGACACCGTGTCCCTCCTGGCGAGCCTGGCTGCATTGTGGTGTTGGGGCAGGGATCCTGGGTGTCTCCTGGGATGTGGCAGGAGTGGGGGTGGTGGTTGGCACGGTTGTACCTGACGCAGGTGCTGCAGGTGGTTGGACACCAGAGGGGCCAGGTCGGTCGGGGTCGTCCGCAGAGTGGTGAGAGTGGTCGCTGCCGGTGGGATCGGTCTCCTGCAGATCCGGGTCCTGTGAGTGTTCCCCCCCAGTGTTGGGGGGTGCAGCACGACGTTGACCTGTGTGTGAGAGAGACAATGTTACTTTTGATCCATGCAACATCCATGTTGCATCCGTTACAAAGTTGGCACATTTCCTCTTGGAATTAGGATCTGTCTTGCATTCCACTCACAGTGCACTTGTGCATGTGTGTGTCCCTTGGGCACCAATTTGGCCCCTTTAACTATGTGTGGCACAGTCTTACTTGCTGCGTCAAGTGTGACTGCAGTCAGCAGTGGAGTGTGCATGTGTGCCGAGCTATGCGTTTGCGCCTTCCTTGTAGCACTGTACATGTGCACATGGAGTGGATCCACACACTCATATGATGCAGGTGGCTGTCCTTGTGCTCGTGTATAGGTTGTAACATGGCCCTGCGTTTTGCCATGATGAAGAGGGGGGGTTCTGGCACTGGGCACCCTTGTCTACATGCACGCAGTCCACCTGCTGACGAGCAGACATTCCCACACACCAAAGGACTGATTTGCTCTCCCTGTGTCTCCCTCCTTCTCTGTCCCCCTCTCCCTCCCTCTCTGTCCCCCTCTCCCTCCCTCTGTGTCCCCCTCTCCCTCCCTCTGTGTCCCCCTCTCCCTCCCTCTGTGTCCCCCTCTCCCTCCCTCTGTGTCCCCCTCTCCCTCCCTCTGTGTGTCAGCCTCCTCCCTCTGTCCATCTTCCTGTGTCTCCCTCCCTCTGTGTCCCCCTCTCCCTCCCTCTGTGTGTCAGCCTCCTCCCTCTGTCCATCTTCCTGTGTCTCCCTCCCTCTGTGTCCCCCTCTCCCTCCCTCTGTGTGTCAGCCTCCTCCCTCTGTCCATCTTCCTGTGTCTCCCTCCCTCTCTGTCCCCCTCTCCCTCCCTCTCTGTCCCCCTCTCCCTCCCTCTCTGTCCCCCTCTCCCTCCCTCTGTGTGTCAGCCTCCTCCCTCTGTCCATCTTCCTGTGTCCCCCTCCCTCTCTGTCCCCCTCTCCCTCCCTCTCTGTCCCCCTCTCCCTCCCTCTGTGTGTCAGCCTCCTCCCTCTGTCCATCTTCCTGTGTCTCCCTCCCTCTCAGTCCCCCTCTCCCTCCCTCTGTGTCCCCCTCTCCCTCCCTCTGTGTCCCCCTCTCCCTCCCTCTGTGTCCCCCTCTCCCTCCCTCTGTGTGTCAGCCTCCTCCCTCTGTCCATCTTCCTGTGTCTCCCTCCCTCTGTGTCCCCCTCTCCCTCCCTCTGTGTGTCAGCCTCCTCCCTCTGTCCATCTTCCTGTGTCTCCCTCCCTCTCAGTCCCCCTCTCCCTCCCTCTGTGTCCCCCTCTCCCTCCCTCTGTGTGTCAGCCTCCTCCCTCTGTCCATCTTCCTGTGTCTCCCTCCCTCTCAGTCCCCCTCTCCCTCCCTCTGTGTCCCCCTCTCCCTCCCTCCGTGTGTCACCCTCTGTCACCTTGGCCCAGCTTCCTGGGCACACACTGTTAGCAGATCTTTGAGTGGCCCTTGGCCTGTTGATGTGAGTTTGTTTCTGATCTCCAGGCACCCATTTTGTCTGCTGTGTGTCTGTGCGCTGCTGCTGTGGTGGTGTGTGCTGCCACTCTTTCACACTGTTGGCTGTTCATTAGCTGCTGGCATGTGCAAAACAGTGCCTTCACCCCCATGTGTTGATGCAAGGCATCCGCCATTTGCTGGCAAGTCATTCCTGTGTTGGGACACAGTGTTTGTCTGGCTGTGACCTAGGCCATATGGGCAGAGGGCATTGTTGTCTGCTTTGGAGTCGCACTATGTGATTCTTGGTGCCCACACTCCCGCCATCCGGGTTACCGTGTCATGTGTTGTTGTCTTCTGTGGCCTGTGACTTGACATTGTCCAGCTGGGTGCATGGGGCATGGTGGCAGCAGTGGCATGTGCCTGCTCATGGAGTGTGGTTGAGTAATGCGATGGCTTGTGGTGGTTGCGTGCCTGTTAGTAATTTTGTTTGTGGTTGCAGTTCCCCCCATGTGAGGTGCGTTGTTTGTGTACTCACCCGGGTCTCGGAGTCCTTCTACTCCTTCAACTGCCTCCACCGGCAGTATGGCCATCACCCTCTCCTCCCAGGGATGGTACTGTACGGGTCTGCGGGAGGGCCCTCCTCCGGTGGCGTTGGCCTGGTCGTGTTCCTCCTGTCTCTTGGCTCTGACCCTCCTCCGCAGATCGTACCACCTGTTCTGGCAATCCTGCTTGGTCCTCCTGGTGTCCGCAACAGCATTCACAGCATCGACGATGGTCTGCCACATGGCTGTTTTGGCTGCCTGGCTGGTGCTTCTGACCAATGTTCCAAAGATCTGTGGCTCGACTCTGAGGATTTGATCAACAAGGACCTCCAACTCTCGGTGACTGAACTTTGGATTCTTGGTAGTGGGCATGGTGAGGGGTGTGGGTGGGGATGGTGTGGGTGTGGGGGGTGTGTGGATGTTGGGGGGGGTGTGGATGGTTGTGTGTGTGTGTGAATGTGATGAGAGGGTGTTTGTGAGGGTGGTCGTGTGAAGGTGTGCAAGTGTAAGATGTGGTGTCGCTTGTAGTCTGGTTCTGTGGTGTGTGTCTGGCAGCAGTGGGTCTGTTGCAAAGGCTCATGGTTTGTGTGTCTGGGCCTTTTTATTGGTCCATGGGTGGGTGTGGCAGTGTTTGAATTTTGGGTGGGTGTGTTATAAGGAGTGGTGGTGTATTGGGCCTCTGTTTGTTTTGACAGTTGCAGGTCAGTGATTGTGTTATTTTAGTGGTTGTTGGCCATGTTTAGTGGCTGTGTGCCTTTCGAATGGTGTATTGTTGAGTTGTTTTGTTTTGTCCTTGTTGTGTACGTGCGTTTTGAGCGTGTGTACGGTGTGTACATGGGCCATTTGGTTGTACGATTTGGTCCTTGTGTGTGGCTTTGTACGACTCGTACATGCGGTTGTGATGTTGGGGCATGGGGTGCGCTCCGTACTTAGGAGGTTGTGTTGGGGGTGCGCCAGGAACGTACTGGGGTGGGGGTACGACTGGAACGTACTGGGGTGTACATAGACGGTGGTACGACACGTACAGGGGTGGGGGGTGTACATAGACGGTGGTACGACACGTACTGGGGTGGGGGTACGACTGGAACGTACTGGGGTGTACATGGACGGTGGTACGACACGTACAGGGGTGGGGGGGTGTACATTGACGGTGGTACGACACGTACAGGGGTGGGGGGGTGTACATAGACGGTGGTACGACACGTACAGGGGTGGGGGGGTTTACATTGACGGTGGTACGACACGTACAGGGGTGGGGGGGTGTACATTGACGGTGGTACGACACGTACAGGGGTGGGGGGTGTACATTGACGGTGGTACGACACGTACTGGGGTGGGGGTACGACTGGAACGTACTGGGGTGTACATGGACGGTGGTACGACACGTACAGGGTGGGGGGGTGTACATTCACGGTGGTACGACACGTACAGGGGTGGGGGGGTGTACATTGACGGTGGTACGACACGTACAGGGGTGGGGGGGTGTACATTGACGGTGGTACGACACGTACTGGGGTGGGGGTACGACTGGAACGTACTGGGGTGTACATGGACGGTGGTACGACACGTACAGGGGTGGGGGGTGTACATTGACGGTGGTACGACACGTACAGGGGTGGGGGGTGTACATTGACGGTGGTACGACACGTACTGGGGTGGGGGTACGACTGGAACGTACTGGGGTGTACATGGACGGTGGTACGACACGTACAGGGTGGGGGGGTGTACATTGACGGTGGTACGACACGTACTGGGGTGGGGGTACGACTGGAACGTACTGGGGTGTACATGGACGGTGGTACGACACGTACAGGGGTGGGGGGTGTACATTGACGGTGGTACGACACGTACAGGGGTGGGGGGTGTACATAGACGGTGGTACGACACGTACAGGGTGGGGGGGTTTACATTGACGGTGGTACGACACGTACAGGGGTGGGGGGGTGTACATTGACGGTGGTACGACACGTACAGGGTGGGGGGGTGTACATTGACGGTGGTACGACACGTACTGGGGTGGGGGTACGACTGGAACGTACTGGGGTGTACATGGACGGTGGTACGACACGTACAGGGGTGGGGGGGTGTACATTGACGGTGGTACGACACGTACAGGGTGGGGGGGTGTACATTGACGGTGGTACGACACGTACAGGGGTGGGGGGGTGTACATTGACGGTGGTACGACACGTACTGGGGTGGGGGTACGACTGGAACGTACTGGGGTGTACATGGACGGTGGTACGACACGTACAGGGGTGGGGGGGTGTACATTGACGGTGGTACGACACGTACAGGGGTGGGGGGGTGTACATTGACGGTGGTACGACACGTACTGGGTGGGGGTACGACTGGAACGTACTGGGGTGTACATGGACGGTGGTACGACACGTACAGGGGTGGGGGGGTGTACATTGACGGTGGTACGACACGTACAGGGGTGGGGGGTGTACATTGACGGTGGTACGACACGTACAGGGGTGGGGGGGTGTACATTGACGGTGGTACGACACGTACAGGGGTGGGGGGGTGTACATTGACGGTGGTACGACACGTACTGGGGTGGGGGTACGACTGGAACGTACTGGGGTGTACATGGACGGTGGTACGACACGTACAGGGGTGGGGGGTGTACATTGACGGTGGTACGACACGTACAGGGGTGGGGGGGTGTACATTGACGGTGGTACGACACGTACTGGGGTGGGGGTACGACTGGAACGTACTGGGGTGTACATGGACGGTGGTACGACACGTACAGGGGTGGGGGGGTGTACATTGACGGTGGTACGACACGTACAGGGGTGGGGGGGTGTACATTGACGGTGGTACGACACGTACAGGGGTGGGGGGGTGTACATTGACGGTGGTACGACACGTACTGGGGTGGGGGTACGACTGGAACGTACTGGGGTGTACATAGACGGTGGTACGACACGTACAGGGGTGGGGGTGTGTACATTGACGGTGGTACGACACGTACTGGGGTGGGGGTACGACTGGAACGTACTGGGGTGTACATAGACGGGTGGGGGTATACATATACGGGGGGTACGTGTCGGACGTACGGGGGCTGGGGGGAGTGTTGGGCGCGTATGCGGGCACATGTCTCCATGGTTGCTATTGGTGTTCGGTGCGGACGGTGTTTTTTCCATACGGTTGTAGGCTCGGACGCACGGGATGGATCGTGATTCCTCGGTCGGACTTGGATTTTTACGTTTGTAAGGTAAATCGTCCGAGGACGTGTCGGACACATTTTCCGACCCGAGGACGTGTGGGGAATGATTCCCGGTGCGGGTCGTATGGACTTTTTACCATGCGAATCGTGATTGCCAGTTCGTACGGCATTTGTACGATTCGTACGGTAAAAAGACCCGATACGAGTCGCACGGGGGAATTTTTTACCGGATCGTGATCGGCACCATAGTCTGTCTCCATGGATTCTCACTCTGACTCATTCTTGGTTGTTCAACCGGTTTATTACTTTTATAAGGGACTGTCAAACAATGTTCGCTGTCTTTCTGCTTGTCAAAAATAGGCATTACTGGACCTATCGTTACTGGTACAGTTACCGCTTCCAAATTCTTAGTCAATCCTCTTATTTTCTCGGTTAATTCTAGGGTTGCTTTTGCTAATTCTGCTGAATTTTCTCCATCCAATTTTCCTCCAGACTTCTTTTCTACCTCTCTAATGGAATTGTTTCTTACCAAATCTTGGAACTCTGGTTCCGATTTTATGATTCGTACTGTTTCTTTCATTGGGGCACTTGGAGTTAATATTTCTGGTTCTGGTCGGTATGGTGGTGGATTCTTATAGAACATATCATCAAGTACATCATCCTCTGATTCATTCATTCCATACCCTCTCGATTCCACATTATGCCTCTTTTCCACACACTTTCGTCCTTCATTCTCTCCTGCAGTTCTTACGGGAAACAAACCCTCAGTCATACTCGCATTTTGCCACCTTCTCATTCGATCATCATGCGTCTCATGTCCGTATGATCTGCCAAACAGGTACCTATATCCTCTACCATTTCTCTGTCTTTCCCGGTCATGCATTTCGTCTTCCCACTCCGTCAAAGCCTCAAATTGAGTCGGTCTAGGTCTTGGTTCTAAATTCATCATTTTCTCTCTCAAATTTCTCAAAACAGCCAAATTAAATGAACCATACTCTGGAAAAGCCAATACTCCGTCCTTTTCAGTGTATTTAACCCAATTATCTAACCAAATGCAGGTGTGATATCCATATTTCGCAACCATAAAGGATGCAGGGGTTTTCGGTGGAGGAAGTAACTGTCCTTCCTTAGTTATGATCGGTTTGTCCTTCTTAAACCACTTCTTAATTTTACCAAACCATGACTTTTTCTCCTTTTCTGGTGGATCGTAATACATTTTCCTTTCTTTCATGTCTCACTAGTTTCTCCTTACGACTGTACCGCTATTCTGTCCAATTGAAGCGCGACTCACACTAATGCACCAATCCGGAGCGTCTACGTCACTGTCACAATTCTCAAATCCCAGCGCGACTCACACTAACGCACCAATATGGAGCGTTTACGTCACCCTGTATTTCTCCACTCCTAGCGCGGCGCACACTAACGCACCAATCCGGAGCGTTTTACGTTTCTGACCGTCTGTCCAATCCCAGCGCGGTCGTTCTGACGTCAGCAGCCGCTGCAACAGCTCCTGCTCCTGTCTACCCCTCCTTTACAAATCTGCTCAGTAAGTTTTTGTTTCAATTTCTACAATTCTGTTAGTAACAACATAAAAACGTCTCCATTGTCCACTTCGCTAACCAAAGAATAGCAATAGACCTTTCTCACGAGAATTCCGTCTTTCCCGAGAGCAGCGCTTACCTCTGCCCTACTACAGAATCGTTACTTTCGTTGATAAAGTAGCACATCCCTCTACTTCACCCTTCTAACAAACATTAGTTAACCGTTTCTCCAGAATTAAGACACATAGGTGCCGATTCCGATCCATTAAAAATATTCCCCGTCCGAATCGTATCCGGATTTTTTTACGTACGAATCGTACAAGTCCCGTACAAACTGGCAAGTACGATTCGTATGTTAAAAAATCCATACGAATCGCATTGGGAAAATTCCCCGACACGTCCTCGGGTCGGAAAAAGTGTCCGACACGTCCCCGGACAGTTTTAAGTACGAATCAGGAAACTGAAGTCCGAGCGCGCAAGTACGATCCGTCCCGTCCGTCCGAATGCACAACCGTATGGAAAAAACACCGTACAGAGCGAACTCCCATAGCAACCATGGAGACGTCCAAACATGTGCCCGCATACGCGCCGAACACCCCCCCAGCCCACCCCCCCAAGTACGCGCCGTACACCCAGCCCTCCCCCATTTACGTGCCGTACCCCCACCCCACCCCCGTAGGCACGGAGCGTACCCCCACTGCGTAGGTACGGAGCGTACTCCCACCCCACCCCGTAGGTATGGAGCGTACCCCCACCCCGTGTAGGTACGGAGTGTACCCCCACCCCCATATGTACGGAGCATACCCCCACCCCACCCGTAGGTACAGAGCGTACCCCCACCCCACCCCGTAGCTACAGAGCGTACCCCCACCCTGTGTAGGTACGGAGCATACCCCCACCCCCGTAGGTACGGAGCGTACCCCCACCCCACCCCGTAGGTACGGAGCCTACCCCCACCCCCATAGGTACGGTGCGGACCCCAAGCGCTACGGGGGTGGGGTGGGGGTATGCTCCATACCTACGGGGGTGGGGGTACGCTCCGTACCTACGGGGGTGGGGGTACGATCCGTACCTACGGGGTGGGGTGGGGGTATGCTCCGTACCTACGGGGTGGGGTGGGGGTACGCTCCGTACCTACGGGGTGAGGGTACGCTCCGTACCTATGGGGGTGGGGGTACGCTCCGTACCTACAGGGTGGGGTGGGGGTACGCTCCATACCTACGGGGGTGGGGGTACGCTCCGTACCTACGGGGGTGGGGGTACGCTCCGTACCTACGGGGGTGGGGGTACGCTCCGTACCTACAGGGTGGGGTGGGGGTATGCTCCGTACCTACGGGGTGGGGTGGGGGTATGCTCCGTACCTAAGGGGGTGGGGGTACGCTCTGTACCTACGGGGTGGGGTGGGGGTATGCTCCGTACCTATGGGGTGGGGTGGGGGTACGCTCCGTACCTATGGGGGTGGGGGTACGCTCCATACCTACGGGGTGGGGTGGGGGTACGCTCCGTACCTACAGGGATGGGGGTACGCTCCGTACCTACATGGGGTGGGGGTACGCTCCGTACCTACACGGGGTGGGGGTACGCTCCGTACCTACAGGGGTGAGGGTACGCACCGTACATGCGGGGGTGGGGTGGGGGTATGGTGTGTACAGGTACGGGGCTGTGGTACAGAGGTGGGGTATGGCGCTTACATGTATGGGTGCTGGGGTACGGTGCGTACATGGGGGGCTGGGGGTACGGTGCGGACGTGTAGGGATGGGGGTACGGTGCGTACCGGGCCCCCTTTTTGTCGTGCATCGCGGCGTACTTAGCTTTTCTGGCACTTTTGGGGTCCCGTAAAAATATTGCCGTGCGAAGTGCTGTGGGTACAAATCGTACTTGCTGATCCGTAAAACGCTGCCCGACTCCGTGCGAATGTCGCGTACGCGGTGTCCCGGATCCGAATTGTGGGTATATTTTAGCCGGTCGGTGTTTTTTACGATTCGTACGGAAATGGTGTTTCTGTACGAATCGTACTTGCGGGTTTGGAAAGTGTTTTTCCCAGGTACGAGTTGGACGGAGAAAACTCTCCGTCCGACGGTTCGTACCCAGGTTTTACAGGATCGGAATCGGCACCATAGTTGGAGACCCAATGCTCCTGAGAAATAAAACTAGAGTTTCACAATTAACCCGAATGCCTTTTCATTCATGCACTTTCACACAAGAAAATGTAGTACATTCACACAGAATCCTGTCTTTCCCGAGAACAGCGAACAGTCTGTCCTACTACAGAATTATGACATACGTTAACAAAGCAGCGCTTACCTCTCCTTTGCCCTTCTAACAAGCTCAGAGAGTACCTATTACCTTTCCAGTGATAAGCGTTATCGGAATGCCAATTAGATCCCTGGTACCTAAGACCAGAATTTCACAGGTAACCTTCGCTATCATACACACTTCTCTCACACAGAAAATGTCTCTAATGGCAACACACGGCGATGTCACCGAATCGAACCCAGACAATGCGTCATGCAACTTCAATCGTCACACGTTTCTCCTGTGTACCTGCAGGATAACAACAATTCTGTCTTTCCCAAGAGCAGCACTTACCTCTGCTCTACTACGGAACAGTTACAAACTTCCGACTTCCTACATCCCAGAAGCCGTGCAAACAACATAAAACTCAACGTGAGTCAACATAGAGTGTTAGTACATAAACCAATATCAATAACCAATAATCATTAAGCTATTTACAAGCAATAATCACCAAACCAAAACAATAAAAACCATCGTCTTGCTACCAGAAAAAACTGTTGCAGCGCGGAACATCAAATTCCCCCTTCGTCACAGACCAAATACCTCAGCGTCAAATTCACTCATATACATTCATTGGTGGGGCCCATAACACCAATACTTACACTCTGTTGATCTGTTTTCCTAGGGAAATAAACTTCCAAACGCTGACATGAAAGGAATACCTTTACCTTACTCTAAACACATTGACCTCAGACCTAAGATATCCCTCTCATAAGGAGATGGATCATTTAGTTGTTTGCAGGTTTAGATTCACAGTCATTTATCTAGACTTTAAAATCTCATTAAATTCTCTTCCTAAATAATCGACACAACACATTTATCAATTAATCAAGTATTCTTTATCTAAGAAATATTGCAAGAAACGTTAGAAATCATCATCAGCATTTCAGAGCATCATATTTACCTATTCTGGCTAAAGTCGTCCTCTAAGTCAGTCAATCAAGAAGAATTTTATTCAGCAAAGTTAGGCCGCAATTCAGTCTCTCAAAGATTCAGGATAACAGCTGTCCAGCAGTGTCACCGTCCTCTCCGTCAGCATAACGTCAGGAAATCGGGTTCGTCAAAGAAGAGCGAGCGATAATGGTTCAATTCCCTACCTACTTTTATAATGAAAATAATGTCAAAAAGTATCAAGATCGGGGTTTAGAAAGTCCTGATTGGTCCACTTGGGGTCGAGAGGTACAGTTCTCAGGGTGTCAAACGATGAATTCATCAAACTTGCTTGTTCCAGCTTTTAAATCGAGCTTTGTCTTTGGTATTGGATAGGTTCCCGGAGCGTCCTTGAAGGGTATATGTTCTCCCGGGGTCAGGTCCAGGCCACTGCTGCTGTCGGTGACGCCTGCGCACTTCACCCAGAACCTCGTGTTGTCGGGGCAGTCACGTTTAACGTCTCGTTCAGCCATCATGTCTAGGCCGAAATGGTCAACTTAAGCAAAAGAAACACAAAACGTAATTAAAACATAGAAATGGCTAATAAAATGTTATCCCTGTGCTAATACCCATATGTGTGTGTATTTATCTAGCAGAAGCAACACTCAGAGCGGTTTATACTCACTGAATAAAGCACAAATCACAAATACATCACCAAAGCGACATATAACATGCAATATTCTAGTTTTCTACTATTATTATGCGTACTCAAGTTAGTTTACAATTAATATAGCCATGCAAGGTGCAATTCCCACGTGTAATTCTTTTGTTAGTATGATTGATTAATGTTTTCACTGCAAACCAATTAATATAATTACTATTAGTTAATTATTCAGATTAATATAAACATGCAGAATGGGGGGGTATACAAAATGTTGTACTACCCGCTCCAGCACAGACATGGAACCAAATGTAGTGGTTTGGAGTCTAATGTACATCTGGTTTCTGCATCTAATGACATTTTTTGGGAAGCAGCTACAGTTGACCAAAACAGTGACCAACTCATTCTGATTAGGAACTTTTTCTCTATGGCTTGACTCATGAGAGTCTCCTGACTGCTACAGACATGAGAGGCTGCTGATGAAGATTGAACAACACTGTCAGCTCATATGGCGGGTTTGTCTAAATAAACTAGGACCTTACAGGAAAGTAAGGACATTTCCAAAATCTATTAGTATAACATGATGTGTGGCTGGCTGGATTGAGAAATGTTTGGTTAAACGTTGCCATAAACAGTGCATTCTGTGTAATCCTGCCTCAGATGTTTACCAGTAAGTGGAAGACAGTCTGTTGCTTGATTGATTCTGTGGGCAGCATACTTTTAAACATTTCATATTTTTCTTCCAAACCAACTGAAAGCAAAACAAGTGGATGAGGGCCGCAACATTTTAATGTTGATGATAGCCTTCATCCAAAGATTGCGTTCTGTTAAATCTGCCCCTTACAGGCATGTTGAGATATAACTTGGGAGAAGGCTTTGATAAATGACAAAATGGTTTGTGCAGAACAAACAGTTCATTTGTTGTTTTTGTTCATCTAGCACCCCTGCTGCTGATTGCTGAGTGCATACAAAAAATAGCCATATAGCAATTCACTTATAAAACATTTCTGCCTTAATTCTAGTAATTGCACCAGGAGTTCTTTTGTTTTAAAGTATGGATTTACTGAAATTGTTGAACATGTTATTTAACAGAAAACCGAACATCCTTCAAAATAGGTATTAGTGTTTATACATTATGATGGTATAAATGACTTGGATTCCCAAAAATGAGAAGTGAAATATATTAGTTCTAATTTCTAATTCAATGTTTATTCGGTCTGATAAAAATAGACCATAAAAGCACATACAATCTAATACAAATCCATAGTATGTCAGTAGTATAAGAACACATTTGCATTAAGATAATAACAGTTATTAAATGTGTACACAATAATCTAAGTTAATTCACCCATTTCATCATATGTACAAGTTAAAAATAACATAAAGACAATTGTCCTTAAAATGTTTTTAACATCACTACCCACATGTCACAGTTGGCAGAGGTTGAACATAAACAGAGCAAGAGAGGAGAACAAAAACCTCAAATAGGTCCGCCATGTACTCCACCTAATACTAAGATGAAAAGGGATGCCTCAGCCTAACTCCACATATTAAGTGTGGGTTTGACGCAGGTTGTAACTTATTTAATGTAAAAGCATAAACAAGAAAAGGAAAAAAATCGCATTGCAATTAACCAGCTAGATGACCCAAGACATCTTTAAATTTCAGAAAGTTAGCCTTTCATAGTTATTCTAGCCTGGATTGCTGCTTTCAGGAAGGTGCAAACAAAGTAAGTGGTTCCATATGATCTTAAAAACTGTAAGTGGAGCAAAGCTGTTCTACACCAACGAAAACTTAACTTGCGTAGCAAAGGCTTCAGAAAGTGCTTGCGTGCTAGACTATATAATCTACAAAAAAACATAGAATGCAAAAGTAATTGTGTGGAGTGATTATCACAGGGGCAGATTGATTCTGTGTTTCCCTCTAAATAAGGGGAATATTTAAAAAACAAGGACCAAAAAGTTGATCCTACCCTGAAACGGAAAAGAAGTGATCACTCCCACCTTGTGAGATATAGAGACAAATACACCGCAGTTTCACCTGGGAGTAAAAGATCTACAGTGATTTGAAACTAAGGGGAATATTCTCAAGAACGTGTGATAAGCATCACAAATTTAGCGTAACGCAACTCTTCACATCGCAGTCCATCGCGGAAAAATAATTCAGTGTTAACGTGGTATTCCCAAGCCGGCGGCACCATGCGATACTCCCATGACAGCGCGTCAAATGACTGCGCTAAAATCAACACGACTACACAAAAATGCGAAACACAAACGCGAAAAAAGTTGCTATGCCCCAACTCGCAATACAAAAATCTGTGACAACCAGCGACAGGTCTGCAAATCCCACGAGTCATGCGTGAAGATGCACTATAAAAGCAACAAAAAAACACACCAATACCAAATCAAACTGCGTAGCACCATGGATGCACCCGGACCGAGTGCAGAGGACAACCCGAACCCCGCAAGCCCCACGGAGGACCAGCCAGGAACCCCGGGGTCGGGGAAGGGCAAGGAGAAGAGGAAGATGGGGTTCAGTCTGCAGGAAGATCATCGTCAAAAACGGAAAAATGACAGTCCATCGACATCAACGTGAATGCAGTCGGAGTATCGAAGAGGTCAATGGAGGATGTCAAGAAGCTCTGGCATGAAGTGGACAGCCAAACCAAGGAGAAACTCGCTGCCAACAGGAAGGCAGCAAAGGCGACTGGAGGTGAGAGTCCTGCGCCACAGGAGGAGCTGGATGAGCTGGAGGAAATGGAGGCCACAGTCATCAGTGTGGAAATGGTGGCAGGAGTCGGGGGCCTGGACACAGCTCGATATGACCTGACCCAACAGCAACAGGGTGAGTAACGACCAAGGACTGGGGGGACGGAGGGAGATGGGCACAATGGCACACATGCACAATAATGAGCAGCACACTGCACACCCACAATGAGTGTAGAACATGTCCCTGATACCCTTGGCACACTGCAGCACACATAGAAACACCAAGGAGACCCCCGTCCACAATGTGCACAAATGGGCCCCCCCTCCATATCACCAATGCCACAACCTACCCATGCACATGTGCTGAATCCCGAAAAGCAGCAGCTCTGTGAGCCACACGGACAATGCAAGTGACACTGCATGACAGATAGCATGGCTGCAGTCACAATACATGAAATGGTGCACGAGACGACTTTGAGGTGGCTGTGGACCACATCCGTAAAGGAGCAGGTCACATTCTGACACATCCACGTGCACCTACAACCCATGACGTCAAAAAAACATCTGCAGAAAAATACTGCACAAGAGTACAAAAACCGTCCAAGAGCACAAATGACCCAAGACGCAAACATGCCAGCACCCAAAAAGCACACAAGTCAAAGGCGCACTGAATCAAAGGGATAAGGGGCCGCAAAACCAGAACTGCAGGGGAGACTCAACAACAATGCAGCACACACACATAGCAAGTACAGTACACCAACATTGACGACAATGTCGTACAAAGTGCAACCCTTACACCACAGGACAGAGGACACAACTGGTGCCGCAGGGGCGTAGAAACTGGCCAATCACATTTGGCATTGCATGACACTGTGAGATGATAATGTACGAGTACAACATCACATCCGTCATGTAATTTACACAAGAGGGTAGTAGTGTTCCCTGACAGGGAAAAACTTGCACATCAATACAAAAGTTGATATAAGAACAAAGTCAATGGCGTGAAACAATAAATAGAACAGTGCTGTAAGTACAGCGGGGTGCTTAGCTAGATAAAAGCACCCACCACCCAAGAGTGCTTAATAAGCAAGTTAAAGAGAAAACCTGCCAATTTAAATATTAAAAAACAAAAGCTAATACAGCACACCCTTAATCTGTGTACATAGGTCCCACTAGATAACCAGTAATGAGGACTGATATTAAATCAAGATCAAAGAGACAATCTCATAACTCATAAAATCATATATGGCAGTCCAAAATCCAATAAGACATGATGAACAATCCACGTAGTTATAATAGAAGACGTTCTTTTTAGCGAACCTCCATAGCAACCATGGAGATGTCCAAACATGTGCCCGCATATGTGCCGAACACCCCACCCGTGTATGTCCGGTGCGGACCCCCACCCCACCCCCGTATGTACGGTGCGAGCCCCCCGTATGTACGGTGCAAACCCCCACCCCCCGTATGTACGGTGCGAGCCCCCACCCCCCCGCATGTACGGTGCGAACCCCCACCCCACCCCCGTATGTACAGTGCGAACCCCCACCCCCCCGTATGTACAGTGCGAACCCCCACCCCCGTATGTACGGTGCGAACCCCCACCCCCCCTGTATGTATGGTGTGAACCCCCACCCCCCATACATATTGGGGTGGGGTGGGGGTCCGCACTGGACATACATGGGTGGGGTGCGGGTACGTCGCGCATATACACGGGGGCGGGTACATCGCGGACGTACACGGGTGGGGTGCGGGTACGTCGCGGACATACGGGGGGCTGGGGGTACAGCGCGGACATACGGGGGGCTGGGGGTACGGAGCGAA
The DNA here is from genome assembly GCF_964204655.1 of Triturus cristatus. Classification (NCBI taxonomy): domain Eukaryota; kingdom Metazoa; phylum Chordata; class Amphibia; order Caudata; family Salamandridae; genus Triturus; species Triturus cristatus. The sequence goes on along the minus strand of NC_140580.1, from coordinate 312,215,827 downwards.
CATACGGGGGGCTGGGGGTACGGCACGGACATATGGGGGGGCTGGGGGTATGGCGCGGACATGGGGGGGCTGGGGGTACGTCGCGGACATACGGGGGGCTGGGGGTATGGCGCGGACATACGGGGGGGGCTAGGGGGGTGTTCGGCGCGTACCGGGCCCCCTTTTCCTCACGCTTTGCTGCATACTTAGCTTTTCCGGCACTTTTTGTGTGCCGTAAAAATATAGCCGTCCGGAGTGCTGTTGGTACGAATCGTACTTGCTGGTACGTAAAAAGCTGCCTGACTCCGTCCGCATGTCGCGTACGCGCCGTCCCGGATCACATTTGTATGTGTTTTTGTGTCGGTCAGTGTTTTGTACGAATCGTACGGAAATGGTGTTTCCGTACGAATCGTACTTGCATGTTTGTATGGTGTTTTTACCGGGTACGAGTCGGACGGAGAAAACGCTCCGACCGACGGTTCGTACCCGGTTTCTCCAGGATCGGAATCGACCCCTCTGTAGTTAGGAATCTTCCCTTAGTAAAACCAGGGCAAAAAGTTGTAACTAACAAACATATAATATATTAGTGAGGCCCTCCCCTCACCCTCTAAAAGTTGGAACTGTACTGTTGGCACCTAATAATGTCTCGAGTAAATCAACCAGACCGTAAGCAATAAGGTACTTATTGAGCTCTACCCATTTTCATCCTGAGCGGTTACGTGGCCCTCTTTACAGGTGTCTTGAGTCTTTAAGCCCCTACTTAGTTTTGCATTAAAATCACCATAAATAACAAACTATAATAAAGAGTAACTATTTTCAGTCTTGGTTTGTATATCAGATAAAAAATTACACAAACTAGTGAAATGTGGACGAATGGCATTGGTGAAGTCATTAAAATAAAAAAATAAAAATATATATTATTTTTGTGTTTGGAACACGTATCATGAGCGCTAAAAAAGAAGGTGACCCAGAATTAACCTGTAGTACCTCTACTTCGAGGCTTAGACTGACCCAAGTAGATCGCCCTCCCATAGCTCTGCCCCGCTTTTACAGTATAGCATTGCAGGAATGACAGGTATAACCCTCAAAGTGCACTGCGGTGATAAGCCAGGTTTCTTGTAGTGCAATTATACCATACTTTGACACAAACGCCTGACATTCACTCTTAAGACCTGCGACATTCCAGATAAGAAAAGAAAGAGATCTGTACGGTGTGGTCAGAGTGAAAGTAGTAATTGCTGTTGGCTGAGAGACACTTGGATTAGTAGGAGTTACTAATGATTTATCAGCCTGAGCTATAATAAGTAGGACAGCAGGTGATATAGAGACCTTATTACCCATATGTCAATCCAGGTCAGAAAGTGCATCAAACCTATTAGATATCGGTGTGGTGCGTGGGCGACATAATGTATGTGGTGCTACCTGTGCGCCATCAGAAGCGTTTCTAAAAGATGTACTGACTGCGCGTGTGGGATAATAATTAATTGTGCATAAATTATTAGGCCTACGATAAATAGTGGAATGCATGACCAATGTGCCCTGTCCATTCTTGAGAAAGACTAATGCTACAAAGGAGGGGGAGGTCTGTGGAAGTAGCGAGGTAAGATCAAAGCAATGGAGTTCCTTGGTAGGCTGCTACACCTGGAGTTAAAAAGCAATTAATGCACCAAATTTGGAGATCTAAAGTTTACCACTATACAGTCTTCATGAGATTCTGGATGGTTTGGCCCTATCCATGCACATCTCCTTACATGCAGGACATCATCAGCATGGAGGTAAGACATGTCTTTTTGAAGAGCCAGCCAATCTAAGGTTTTATTAAAACGTTCCTCATAAGATTCACGCTGATCATGTCTTAACAATGATATGCTCAACAAAACAGCCACATACGAGCAGCCAGCTGGAGGAAGATTGATACCCGGAAGTTGAGCAAGTTGCTGCACTGGTGAAGATTTACCCTCGCCTCCCTTCGCAGAGCAAGGAAGTCAAGGGACTAGGGTTGGCAGGTGGTCTACGTTTTGCCTAGGTATTGTAGAAATATTACTCGATTGGACTATACCAGCTGAACGATTACAAGGCACACAAGGAGAATAAATAGAAGAGTGGGAATCCACCGAGGGTACGACATTTGCTTTGGGAATTTTTTTTGCCCATTAGAATTGTTAATAATACTACCTGATTCGGATGGAGCGTGGCCTTTACTAACTTACACAGGGGCTAATTTAGATTCTATATTGTCCAAGCATAGAGAAAAAGGAGAAAGTACTCAGCTAAACATTGTATATAACTTCTCTGAGAAAGGCTCCAGGTGAGTAGCCAGTAGTTCATTAAAAGAATTAGTGATCAAAGTCTTTTCTTGCAATGATAGTATATGTAAAGGTTTTGGGCTTGATAATAAAACGGATGTAATGTCGGCACTTGTAGAGTATCTGGAAGAGAAGGGGATGGGCTAACTGTCTGCTTGCTACCCTTGCCACATTTGGCCTTCTTTGGCGGTTTCTGATGAGCAGACTTAATGCTTAACTCAGAGACTGGGGGGGCTGGAGTGAAGATATCTATGAGGTGATTAACCTCGCAGTTTACATCAGGATCTTTAATGGGTGAAGAAACAGAACCGTTTGTAAGAAGAACAGGTGATGTGTCCTAAAAGTAACAAGGGGAGAGTCTGGAAGGACCCCTGCTATCACCGCCAGGGTTTAAAGAAAGTCTTGCCACTGTTTGAGCAATTTCATTACTTTTTTTTTAAGTTCAGAAGTAAGTTTATCAAGGAAAATATAAGTCACAATACAAAATACAATATAACAATACATAGTCACATGAATATAATATTGAACTTAGAAGTAAAATAATTGGATGTATAAATGAAGTTGGCCTACCTAGAAGAAAAAATATTAATCAAAATATGTAAAGCCCTTAGTGTAAATACAGGGGGCTTACAAATCATAGAGAACAAAGAATTATAATACAAAATCTAAAATGATCTTATATATAGAATTACAATGAAAGGAAAGTCATGGAGGTTTGGAAACGTCTTGTTGTACGGGAGTTAGGGTGGAGGAGCGTTTAGCACTAGCTTCAATGAACAATGTGAAAGGTAACCATAAATACAAACTTTTTTTGTCATGGGGATAGGATACACAAGAGTTTTAGCTACTCTGTGATTGTAACACACAGCATACCACCAAGCTTGATAAGATAATTTAGTAAAGTCTTTCCAATTTCTGGTTATCTGCTGGGGGAAACTGCCAACAATAAATCTATTATTTTTGTATTAGGATTGCAATCTGTCCAAACCGAAGACAAGCTTCCCAAAAACACATTAGAAACAGAGAAAGGACATTTGGAATGATAAATTAAATTCATTTGAGCCCACACCTTTTCCCAGAAATTACAGTCAAGTGGGCATGCAAGAGAATATGGTGTAAATCTGCATGTGGGGAGGAACATGTCCAGCAACCATCTGGAAGATCCACATGTCTTTTATTTTAAAGTGATGGGGATAGCAAAAGCCTATTATACACAGAAAAGAGTGTCTGTGTAGTATTGACTGCTCTCGAAGATTTTCAGATTTTTTTCGATATTTTATTCCATGTGTTTGTGGACCAGCTGACTCCCAAATCCTGTTCCCAAGAAAGTTCCACCTTAGTTTTTCTCTTGTAATGCATGAGATCTGTAAATAATTATAATTAACAGATGCCTTTGGGTTAGCTTGTAGAAGAGAATGCAATTTATCGATAGAGGAGGGTGTAGGATCAATGGGAGGATTTGGATGTATGTATTGGGTGTGAGCAGTCAGAATAGCTTGTTTCAAGAGGGTATATTTAGATTGGAAAGACATAGGTAGGCCGAAGAGTCTTCTAACCTGCGTGAAAGACATAATCTGATCTTGTATGTCTAATTGGTGGGTCCAAATTAATCCTCTTTGCCTCCAAGATTTCCAGTAAAAAGGCTTGCCATGTATCAATATCATAGTGTTATGCCATATTGTGGAATTGGAGAAAGAAATCCAGTTTATAGGATCCAATGGGGAATTGGGTTTTAACATTTTTTGATGTGTATCTAATTATGGGAGTCGAAAGGTGTTGTGGTTTACGAGAGAAAGAGAGATATTCTTGAAATGAAAAAGGAGAGAGAAAAGAAAGTTCAAGTTTATCCCACAGAGGGTAATAATCAGAAGGGTTGGAGAGCCATCTTGATGCTTGACGAAGCAAGAAAGATTTTTGATATGTAGGAAACTTAGGAAAGTTAACACTCCCTTCTGACTTGGGACGAATCAATTTTAATAAAGACATGCAAGGCTTCCTGTTATTCCACAAAAAAGCGGATAAAAGAGTTTATTATCTTGAAAAATTTTAAAGGAATGGATATTGGGATATTAGAAATTGTATAAAGAACTATAGGGGACAGCATCATCTTTATGGTGTCAAGACGACCCCACCAGGATAAGTGTAAAGGGTGCCATTTAGCAGTTAACAAAGTTATTCTTTGTGTACAATTATCCATACAGCGTGAAGTTTCATTAGAGGTAGAAGGAATAAAATGTAAACCTAAATATTTAATATACTGAGGGCTCCATGCGAAACTTGAGAGTATGAAATCGGCTTTAAAAGTATATTTTGTTAAAGGTAATATTTCACATTTATCTTTATTTAATTTATACCCGGAAACGGCTGCAAAGGAGTGTACTTCATGTAGGAATGGAGGGAGAGAAGATTGAGGTTGCAAAATAAATAGTAATATATCCTCAGCATATGCTGCCAGTTTAAGTGAAGTGTTGTTAAAATTAAATCCATCAATGCCCTTATTTTGACGTATTCGTGATAAAAAAGGTTCTAAGGCTAGGTTAAAAAGGAACGGGGATAATAGGCATCTTTACCCAAGCTAAAATAAGGAGATATAGTACCATTTGCACACACGGCCTCTCTTGGGTTTGAATATAGAATTGATATTGAGGAAATAATTTTAGGTCCAAAGCCAAACCATTTGAGAGTTTGAAAGAGGTATGTCCATTCCACTCTATCGAACGCTTTCTCTGCATCCAGTGCTATTGCTGCCAAGAAATGCAAGACAGTGGGAGGATTTAGATAAGACGTCAACAAATAAATGAGTGTTGTCTGTGATAAGGCAACCTTTAACAAATCCAGACTGTTCCATTCCCAATAAGTCAGGCAAATGGGATTCCAAGCGCATGGCCAGAGATTTTGAAATGTATTTATAATCAACGTTAACCAAAGATATGGGTCGAAAATGTTTACAGTATCTCAAATCTTTGCGGTCTTTGGGAATAATACAAATAAGAGACTCTGAAAAAGAGCCTGAGCATTTACCTGAGTTTAAAAAAGAGCTTAATAGATTGTGCAATTTGAGAATTAAAAGGGAAAGCAAAATGTGTAAAGAAAAAAACTCAACAGTAAAGACAACTGGACCAGGGGCTTTATCTTTATTAAGTGCCTGTAATGCGATGGAAAGTTCCTTTTGCGATAGTCATTTAGAAAGGTCTGGTTGGGTATTAGGTGGCCGTTGGATATCAGATAAAAACTGAGAAATGTGATGTTCTATAGGAGGGACTTCTGATGTGTAAAGTGTTTTGTAAAATTGAAGAAACATTCAAGATCTCATCATCCTTTAATTTCAATGACTGTTGCTCATCTATTATGGACTCTATATTGAGTTTATTATGCTTAACCTTCAAATAATTAGCTAATACCTTGCCAGCTTTGTTCTGTCCCCTGTAAAACTTTGCACTCAACTTTAATAAATATGTGGAAGCGTTATTTGTTGATTCCTTATTGAACTGGAATTTAACATTAATAAGTTCTGTTAAACAATCTTTTGATCTTGAGGAGCAATAAGAACGCTCCAGTTTCTTTATCTTGGCCAGGAGGGATGTGGTGAATTCTTTCGATTTTTTAATTTTTTTTGAGACATAACCAATAATAAAATTTCTAGCTGTTGCTTTAAAAGCGTCCCACACCACATGAAAAGGTAAAGCATCAGTTTGATTAAACAAAAAATACTCATTAAAAAAGGAGATAAAAGAGGAAGTGAATACCAGTTCTAAAAGAAGAGCGTTATTAAGACAACATTTATGGGGAGTGTGAGGTTTCTGTAAAATATCTAGCCTCATGGTAATAGAAGCATGATCAGATATTGGAATGGATCCAATATCTGCAGCCATTAATGACTGGGATACATTATGTGAAATGAAAAAATAATCCAATCGTGATTGAGTATGATGAACTGGAGAATAATAAGTGTACTCTTTGGTAGTAGGATTGCAAAGTTTCCAGGCATCTATAAACTTGTATTGTTTAATAGTTTGTACAAAAAGCTTATGAGCCTTATGAGAACAAACGAGATCATTGAATTACGATCTAAGAAGCAGTCAAAAACTTGATTTCAATCACCGGTAGGAATGAAATTGTCATCAATACAATTTACAATTTGCTGAGCTAAGGATATCCAAAAGGAGGAGTCACCAGCAGTAGGCGTGTATACATTTAGTAAAGAAACTGGAGCATTAACAATCAAAAGTTTAGTAGACAACCATCTACCATCTTCATCAGAACATTGTGAAAGTAATTTAACAGAAAGTGATTTACGACATAGAGTTAGGACCCCATTGCGTTTGCCATCTCCTGGTGAATAGAAAAGCTCTCCAACCCAACCTCTCTTTAATTTTGTTGATTCCTTAGCTGTTAAATGGGATTCCTGTAAACAGGCTATATCCGCCCCTAATTTGGCTAGAAGAGTCAACACCCTTTGACTTTTAATAGGTGAATGCAAACCTCTGACATTCCAAGATATAAGATTCAAAGACTTGGAATAAATAAAATAATGAATATAAGACACCAATAAGTGTAAAACTACAGAAAACAAGAAATATACCAAAAAACAGACCAACTATCTACAAAACAGAACAAACTTGTTGGAAAGGAAGAAAGATACAAATAAAGATATATGTTTACATGTGACAATTGTGGTATAAGGGAAGAGAAAGTATTATGCGTAAGACTTAAAAGATAAGAATAAGATAAGAATAAATAAGGGAGAAATAAGTGGAAGAATAGGGCAAGAAAAAGGAAGGAAAAAATATAAAGTGAAATAGTATGCAAAAATAAATTAGAAGTAAAAGACAGAAAAGAAGTAAAGAAGAAGGAAATTGCTATTAAAAATAGTAAAAGACTGTAACTAGAAAGAATCCAAAACATATAGAGGGTGAGGGGGGATGAGGCCACATGGAACTATGACACATCCAGACTCCACGAGGTGAGGCGGGGGAGACTTCAGGATAAATGACCACAAGACACATAAGTCAGACAATACGGAGAAGAAACCTGTAAGGAGAAAAAAAATGATTAGAGCAATTAAAGCAGTGTTGAAATGAAAGCAGTTAGCTTAACATTCCAGAGAGTAAGATTGCAAAATTACAATACTGAACAGTAAAATTCCAATAAAAGAAACAAGCCAGTATCTACACTGGTAAACGATCTATGAACTTTACAAGAAATTCAACAAATTAAATATAGAAGGCTGTAATTCAGAACTACTATAAAAGAAGAATCATCTGGGACGTGAGTTAGAAAAATCCATCTTTTAAGGACATTGCGAGTTGAGGAAACTTTTAAGCTTGATCGGATCTTCGTAAGTTATGGTGTTAATGGTTCAGTGACTAAATATCGAGGGACAGAATATAGACTGCCCAAAATATCGACTCCAAAATATCGAGGGACAGAAAATAGAATGCCTATCTACAAACAGGTAAGTACTAAAATATAGAGTACAAAATATAGAATGTTAAAATATAGGTAACTAAAATATCGAATTTTTTAAATGTAATAAAAATACTATAAAAGTAATTAAATAATAAACACAATTAAAACATAGTTAAAATAAGGTAAAAAAGCTTAAAATGTAAAAATAATAAATGTAATGTAAAAAAAATTGTTTTAATATATATTTACTTAATAATATTATAAAATAATTATTAATCTTAATTATAAAATATTTAGAACATTATTAAAAATATATTGACAGATATATATAAATAAACATATTATCCAAATATAAAAATAAATAATATATAAATATAAAACAATTAAAGTAATCATTTTTATGTTAATTAATAATGAGTGCAACAGTAGGGAAAGCGTTGGATAGCGTAGGGGTAACATTTAGTATTCCCACTCCAGTGAGTGCAACAGTAGGGAAAGCGTTGGATAGCGTAGGGGTAAAAAATTACTATTCCCACTCCAGAGAGTGCAACAGTAGGGAAAGCGTTGGATAGCGTAGGGGTAAAATGTACTATTCCCACTCCAGTGAGAGCAACAGTAGGGAAAGAATTGAATAGCGTAGGGGTAAAAATTACTATTCCCACTCCAGCGAGTGCAATAGTAGAGAAAACGTTGGATAGCGGGAGGGTAAAAATTACTATTACCACTCCAGAAAGTGCAAGAGTAGGGAAAGCGTTGGATATCGTAGGGGTAAAAACTACTATTCCCACTGCAGAGAGTGCAACAGCAGGGAAACCGTTGGATAGCGTAGAGGTAAAAATTACTATTCCCACTCCAGTGAGTGAAACAGTAGGGAAAGCGTTGGATAGCGTAGGGGTAAAAATTAGTATTCCCACTCCAGAGAGTGCAACAGTAGGGAAAGAAATGATTTAATATTTAAATAAAAATAAATTAATTAACAATTAATAATTAATTAACAATTAATTAATTATCAATACATATAAATACAAATACATATTTACTTAATTACAATTAAATTACGTCCCACTCTATTCCCCTATAACACACAACCCACTCCAAATAATAAATTAAAACAATTAACATCATTATCAATTAATCAATTAATTAAACTTAATTACCAATTAATACAAATTAATTACCAATTAATAATTAACAATTAATTAATTATCAATACATACAAATAAAAATACATATTTACTTAATTACAATTACATTACTTCCCACCCTATTCCCCTATAACACACAACCTACTCCAAATAATACATTAAAACAATTAACATAATTATCAATTAATCAAAATTAATTGCCAATTAATAAAAATGAATTACCAATGAATTAATTAACAATTAATTAATTATCAATACATACAAATAAAATACATATTTACTTAATTACAATTAAATTACTTCCCACCCTATTCCCCTATAAACCCACAACCAGCTACAGAACTAAAACACAAAATTAAATTATAAATAATTATTAATTCATAAAAACTGATATTTAATTTACTATAAATAAATTATTTCCCACCCTATTCAACATACATTACAAAAATAATATATATTTTTAACACATATACTAACATACATAACACTAAAAAAAGAAATCGATATTATGGAAAACGATATTTTAAATTCGATATTATAGCAATTGATATTTCTAACCTTAATTTCGATATTCTGACCTTCTATATTTTGGTGATTCAATATTCTGTCCACTCTATATTTTAAATTCGATATTCTGGGCAGTCGATATTTCTGAATCGATATTTAGGGTGTTCACCGGTGTTAATATTGAAGGTCACTTTGAACAAGCATGAGTGGAATAAGCTAAATCGTGCACCAATAGAGCGCAAAGCCGGTCTCATGGCCAGAAATTATTTTCGTCTTTCTGCTGTAGGCTTTGCATAGTCCTGTGAGAAATAAAGCTGATCGCCTGATGACGAAATTCGCTTCAAGGACCTAAATGCGGACAATACCTTAAGAAGATATGTGTATTCAAGAAAATAGAGTATGACGCCTCTTGGTTGTCGCATGGTGGAGGACGACGAGTGAAGAGGACCCAATCTGTGGGCACATTGAATGTTCAGAGTAGAGGTTTCTGGTAGGTTGAGTATCGCTGGCAAGACTGTTTTGAAATAGGCCATAGGATCAGCGCCTTCTGAACCCTGTGGCAGACCATACATACGAAGATTATTCTGCCTATTCCTATTTTTAAGGTTTTTAATCTGCTTCTGTAAAGATGCCAACCTGAGATTGAAGGACTGCAACCTGAGTGCAAGCTGAGCCCAGGGAATCCACATTTTGCTCAACTGCAGTGATCCTCTCTTCCACCTTTGCCCATCCATCTGTTAGAACTTGTAGTTTGGAGTTTGTCACCTCTACAAATGGGCATAGTGCACGGATCTCCTCCAGTAGAAGATCCATTGAGACTGATGTGAGTTGTTTCGGCGGGGAAGGAGGATCCTTTTCAAACGGTTGGTTTGCACCTTGGTGACAACAGAAGAAGAAGTAGAGGCACTGTTAGGAGAAAAATTCATGGAAGTCATCCATTGTGGCAAGGCGGTTGTAGAGATGTGAACGAGCAACAAAAGAGCGATTTGTGGGCTCCACCAATGACCCTACTGTTTTCAGTATGCCCATAGATAGAATGACCCGATCCAATATCTCCCCAGAATATCTAATCAGTAGTTGAGACCGTTAGCACAAGTGACAGCAAGTGCCCCAAACTCCAGCGATAAAACTTCAGCTAGAAAAAAAAAAGTGTTACAAAGTCACAGCCTGTAGAAAGTATCTTGAAAAATTCCATTCATGTACGAAAAATATTATCAATGACTAGATACGGAAAGTTGTTGGTCCAAACACAAGAATCTCTATGAGGCCAGCTGGTGCGTAATATAAACACTAGACAGCTAAAGAAAAGCAGTGAGGCATAAATTCGGTACTCTGCATGTCAGTAGTATCACTGAAAAAGATTAGAGCAGCAGATAATGCCACAACAACTAGAATCTGCTTAGAGTCATTGACAGTTATAGCAGTAAAAATGCATAAACTCAACAACTCAGATCAAGCAGACAGATATCCTTTAAGTTAGGTAAAACCTCACAGGGCCTTATAGAAATAAATCCATTTGAAGACTTATGACGCAACAAAATGGCCGCTATCACCAACGACAAAGAAATAGAAGCCCTGATGAAACTTCTAATAAGAGGAAGAAATGAGCCATTATGATGTTGTTCAACCGTTGTACAGTTGTAGCGTCGCTTTCAGGCTACTCACTGTAGTAGAAAAAGAGCCTTTTGAGGGGTGCAGACATGAAGAGGGAAGTCTACAGAGGAAGAGAAGTTCCTCTCAGTTCGCGGGCATTTACAAAATGGCGCCACATTGCTCTGAAATAAAAGACAAAATACAGCGAGCAAGCGTGCCTCTCATGTGATGAAAATTTCGCCGCCATCTACCTCTTTCTGCCGTTTATCTAATTGGCGAAGCGTTGCAAAATCCCTCGTCAGCCCCGACGTCATCGGGCGAGTCATGGGAACGCCGCCATCTTCCTTGGGCGCTAGCCACGCCCAAGCAATTTCATTACTGATGACCCTGGCGGATCTTTCCAGCATCCGGTCTATTGACATTGGTATTGTTAGGAGAGTTGAGACAGAGCCACTGTCTTCCACTTTTTTCCTTCCCATCTTCAAAAAGCAAAAATCTTACATACCAAGTTTCCAGGGTTCCAAAGTTCATGGGTTATCTATTCACTCACAACTCCCGAGTGGAGAAAAAAATGCACAATTAAAATTAGGCAAAAAAGGAAAAATTACCTCCACGTGATAGATCTACTTCTGAGACAACTGGCTTGGTAGCCCGGCTTCACCTGCCAGAATCACCTTGTCTGAGAAGTTGTCTGAGCCCGGGCTGAGATGACAGTAGATGTAGTCTCCGAGCTGGTTAATGCCCCTGGCAACAGGTACAGGTCTCGGAACACAAATACAAGGGGCAGCATACCTTTTAACATTTCGAGTTTTTCCTTTACACCAAATGAAAGCAAGGAAAAACTGGAAGAGGGCCGCAACATTTTAATGTTGACAATAGCCTTGCATCCAAAGATTGCGTTCTGTCAAATCTGCCCTGCACAGGCATATAACTTGGGAGAAGGCTTTGATAAAAGACAACATGGTTTTTGAAGAAACAACAGTTCCTCATTCATCTAGGAACCCTGCTGTTGATTGCTGAGTGCATACAAAAAATATCCATATAGCAATTTTCTTACAAATCATTTCTGCCTTGAATTCTAGTAATTGTACCTGTAGTTTTTTTTTTTAAGCGTATGAATTTATTGAAATTGTTGAACATGTTATTTAACAGAAAACCGAACACCCTTCAAAAGTAGTATGAGTGTTTACACATTATTATGGTATAAATGACTTGGATTCCCAAAAACATGAAGTGAAATATGTTGGTTCACTCAATGTTAACTATGATTTCCTAATATGTACCAACAAGGAACTAATTGCTACACGTTTCAGGATAAATAAAAATTCTCAATGCCTCTGTACTGACAAAAAATATCTAAAAATATTAAAAATACCATTTCCATAACCAAGAGAATGAAAAGGTAATATGTTGTGCATTCCTATCTGACTCTTCACCATAGGTGTGGGAATATCTACTGGTAGTCTATGGCAAGTGAGGTAACAGTTTTGATATGTGCTTTCCTTCTTCTCCCACAGTGCCCAGTAAAAGTTTCTTGTAAGGTAAACAAGTTTCACTAAGGGTAAACTAGACTCACACTGAAAATCCTGACCTGAGCATCAATTCAATCTGCAGTGAAAATGTGCCAAATGTTGCATTTAAAAAACCCAGTGACTAATTTTCAAGGACTAAGTGGTAGATTTAGGGTTTGGCGCATAGGGTACTCCATCACAAATATGACAGAGTACCCTGTCTGCCAAACTGAGGTCATTGACCCTAAGGAGGGACATAAAAAAAAACATATTGACTCTCACACCCAGGGTGTAAGTTGGGGTCGTTATTTATTTGTTTCTCAGTAACAAACTCCCACTTTAGGAATTCGTTTTTGGAAAACAAAAACGTTGGTAAAGTTTGGCGAATGGATGTCAAAACTGACAGAAGACATCCACCAAACACTTTGGACCTTGACAGGACCCGGCATGACTGCGGATAGTATCAGGGTGAAGAAATTACTATTGGGCAGGTGGTGATTTCTAAATTTGACAGACATAGGGGCCAATTACGATCTCGCTAGCAAAGCCCTCCATACGACTTGGATCCAGAGAGCTTTCCTAGCAAATTGTGCTCTGCGAGTATGAGCGACCAAATCCGATGCACCTGTATGGTAACGGACTCGGTTCACTCGGACTCCCGTTGAACTCCACGGGAGCCTATTTACTGAAAGCGTAAACAGGCTCCCGTAGCAAAAAGGGGTGGCTGAGGAAAAGTGCACACCCTGTGTCGGGCACCCCATGGTGCCCGCCACACTGTGCATGCTTGGATAAGGGGGACCCATGGGCACCCCTTCGTGACAGATTTGGAGGTCCCCGGGTGAAGGGGGACCTATCACAGCCCCCTGAAGTCCGATTCCAACAGCGATTTGATCTCGCTGATACCAAGTCGATATAGATGTCCGAATCGCGCATCGTGCTCACTCGTTTGGAATCTGGCTCCATTGTGTGGCACGATTTGGCTGTGAACAAGTCGGACTGACAGGAACAGGTTCAGAAACGATTCAGTCAATGCAGATGAGATCTTCGCATAGTACTTGGTCATTTGGAATGGGGGAAGATTAGGTCGGAAACATAGGCTCGGAATCAGATTTGCTCATTCCTGCACCTTTCTGGAGGCCTTCCAAACAAGATCGTGATCGGCCCTTTAGTGTCCTCCACCACCTAATTGACTGTAGTCTGACCTCCACACTAGATATCAGGACACAAATAAATAAGTGAAGATCCAAACCAAGTTTAAGAAAAAAAGAGACAAATTTAATATGGAAAACAAAATCAAAGTTAAAAAATCCTATGAGAGTTTCAAAACTGAGACAAAACTAACAATCTCTCTAAAAACATGTGTAGGACTTGGCCTTTTTGGTTAAAGTTTCCTAAACTTTTTGCTTTCCCCCTAAATCGTTTTCCTGACCTAGAGATGCCAATTTAGATGCTTTGGGTACTTTGCCATTGCTGATCATTGTCAAAGTACAGGAGTTCCCTATGTAAAATGTATGGTGATTGGTTGGCCATGATTGGTATGTTTGCCTTACTAGTAAAAGTCTCTAGTGATGTGCACTGTGTGTGCAAGGGCTAGTAATGCAAGGGCGCGCAGAGAAGGGAACTCAGGCCTTCAGTGTAGGGCCTGCGCGCAGAATGCTAAATTAGCATGTTGTCCTGACAAGTGCAACCACTTGTCAGGCCTGACTTTCCCTTTTACATACACATGGGGCACCCCTGTGGTAGGTCTCAGGTAACCCCTGGGCAGGTTGCACTGTAGGTAAAAGGCAGAACATAAGCTGAGGTGTGTGCTATGTTCTGGGAGTGAAAAACTCTCCATTTCGTTTTTCGCTGCTGAAAGGCCATTCTGCCTATAGGACAGAATAGGAGAGGCTGGGTGTTGTGTTTGGTAGCCTAGTTTCCCGTCAGTTTATAATGGAGAGGTGAAGTTTGGTATGTGTGAACTCACAGTGTCATAATGCATCTTTCTGTAAAGGTGGTTTTGTCACTGTGTGTTTGTAAACCACTCTTTTAGAAAGTGTCTGAGTTTTGTGCTCTGAGCATTTCTGTGTGTTTCTGAAATGTGGATTGTCTGTCTGGAATGGAAAGGTGAGAGGAGCTGGGAGAGGTCTTGACCCAGGGAGGGATTGAGATAGCACCAGGCTGCCCTGCATATGAAGAGTAGGGGAAGTAGAAGCCCGGGAGGTGAAAAGGCATGGGCTGGTGCTATAAACCAATTGACCCATCTCCTGCTGAGTGATTATGGATCCAGACCCCCAGTATCAAAGTGAGAGAGGTGACACTGGGAGGGAGACACCCAGAACTGATTTAGGGAGGGGTCAGGGACCCCTGTGTACATACAAACTACAAACACATTAAGGGGTATAACTATGAGAACTGAAACCCCTGAACATTGGAATGAAACAGATATCGATTGAGACTGAAAAGGCTTGGACCCATTCTGTGGTTAAGAGGAACCTCTGCTAAAGAAGGAACAACTGAAGAGACTGTGGTGGATAGACCAATCCTTGCTTCGTGATCTGGGGCTGGTCTGCAGTTTGCTGTTCTAACTAAGGAAGAGGCTGTTGGGACTGTGCTTGGAGGTGCTGGGCCCCCCTGCTTGAAGAAGATTGTGCTTTGTGCTGTGTCTTGTAACCCCAAGGGCCAGAGGTGAGCTCGCTCCCTATTTGGAAATGTAGGATCATAAAAGATTCCAGAGAAGTCCCAAACAACGTGGTGTGCGCATGCTTTGTGCCGCTTGAGACCCTCAGAAGTTGTGCCTTGTGATTGTGGGCACGCAGGAGTAAGCTAAGTCTAAGGCACGCAGAGTGCGTGTCATGGTGCAGGCCAAGACGTGGTGAGAAGCGTCTGGTCGTGATGTCCATAGGGAGACGAAGCGATGCTCGGACGCGCAAGGGTGCGTGTCGTGGTGCAGCCCGGGTGCTAGTGAAGAGCGCCTGGGCCTCGTGTGCAGCAAAGGAAGAAGCTAAACTCAGACGTGCAATATGCGTGTCGTGGTGCGGTCAGGGTGTTGGTGAGGAGCGCCTGGACATTGTGTGCACCCGCGGAAGAAATGAGTCTCGGACGCGCTGGGTGCGTGTCGTGGAGCAGCCCGGGTGTTGGTGAGGAGCACCTGGGCCTCCTAGGCACCAAAAGAAGAAGTGAGTCTCTGACGTGCAAGGGTGTGTATAGTGGTGCAGCCAGGGCATTAGGGAAGAGCGCCTGGACATTGTGTGCACCGGGAGAACAGGTGAGACTCGGTCGCGCAAGAGTGCTTGTTGTGGTGGAGCCAGGGCATTAGTGAAGAGCATCTGGACATCGTGTGCACCGGAGGGTGCGTGTTGAGGTGCAAGCGGAGTGTTGGTGAAGAGCGCCGGATCATCGCGAGCACCAGAGAAGAGGCATGTTTCGGATGCGCAGTGTGCATGTCGAAGTGCAACCTGAGGTGCTGGTGAGGAGTGCCAGGTAAAATTGTGCACTGACCTGAATTAAAGTCTCCACAGTGCTGAGGGCGGGTCTCGGTGTGGACTGAGACCGCCGGTGCGAAGGCCAAGTTATCGGGGCCCTCGGAGTCCATCAGTAGCGACCCGGACCGGCGGCCACTGATGAGCGGAGCCACTGGCCTGAGTCCGTCAAAGCCCGTGACGGAGATCGGGATCAAGGCCCAAGTCGCTGACGTCGGGGAGGAGAGTGGAATTGCGCCCCCCCAGGTAACATGGATCAACACCTGGGGTACGGGCCAGGAGGGACACTTTCTCGGCCTCCCGCTCAGTCTGCTGCATGAGCCGTTGCTTCGGCTCGGATCCTGGCCAGTGCTAGCCCAGGACGGGGCAGTACTGGGGCCAGAGTGGGAAGCAGTACTTTGTGTGTCATCATTTGATCCATAACGGGGGCACTGTTATTGGAGCACATATAACTGTTGTATTACACTTTGCATTATTGCTGTTAATGAACTATTAAACTGTCGTATGACCTCATTTGTGCCTAAATAAGGTTATGCTTGGTGCGCTACGCACTGCGTTATTTCTCCCTTGCATATTATTTGATTGTAACATGGCGCATTGTATGATTTCTTCAGTACACAGTATCTGAGTATAATATGGCGCAGTGTATTAATTCTTAATTGCACCGTACAGGATTGTAGCGTGACGCATTGCTTTGTTTCTTCCTGGTACAGGGCATGATGGTGGTGATACGCATTACATTATTCCTTCAATTGCAAAGTACATGACTGTAGCGCTACATATGGCATTATTTCTCTGTTGCACAGTATAAGAGAATATCATTACGCATTGCAGTATTGTTTCCTTTTGCAACGTGTGTGTTTCTAGCAATACGACTGGTCTAACCTTTGGGACACGGTTAGAGAAGAGCTTAACTGTTGGTTGAACGCGGTGGTTGGGATTAGAACCTACCAACCCACCGGAAAGAATACTTCCCATTCTTATATGTTGATTTTGTATTGTGTGGTCGTATTGTATAATTTCTTATATAATAATTATACTCATTTTATCAATTCTCGTGTGGAGTCTATTTGTGATGACATCATGGGGTTATTGTGAGCGTGGTTGCACATACTGAATACTCATGCCTTGGAGATAAGCCTGGCTGCTCGTGCCAAGATACTAAGGGGGTGTGCAGGGCTATCTCAGACGGTGTCCTTACTTAGCCTAACGTTGAAGCGAGGGGTCGAGGGCGCACGCCACCAGCATTTGGTGGCGGCAGCAAGTGACAGGGACCTCCACTTTCAACAACATGTATAATAGAGTTGTGTTGAAAGTCATGGCAAAATGACCTACACCTAAAGTGGCACTAGGAGCCCAAAGAAATTCTAGGCACCTCAAGCGGCTCCTCAATAAATAATAGGGTCAGATTAAAGTTGGTGGTTGGACTCAAGTTTTTAACTTTGCACTGACAGCTATTTTTAGAACAATAAAAAGTCAAGTAGGACCAACTGGAGCCACCATCTCGAGAGTGGTAACATAATTGAAGTGAGGGACATTACTGAGAATGGGTGATTGCTTAGAAAAACTCTGACCTGAACTAGACGATAAAATGAAGCAGATACTCAGATGTAATCACACCTCGGAACTTAAAGAGTTCTTAGTGAGGCAAATGTGCAGCATTTTACGTGTTGAGGGATCTCCAGAGATGGCTGAACAAGAGATCCTGACGATCACCTCTTTCTGGGAAGATACAAAACAATGCAGTCTGAGATGGTCATGGTATCCATTTTGGCAGATTTATGGTGATACTAATTTAGGGCTAAATGGACTTTTTGGATATTGTTTTAAGATGACTTTGTTTACACTGGCCTCAGAGTTCCAAAGTCTTTTGAAATCTGTTTTAGGGAAACCTCACATCTGGATTGATGCATGTCATCTACAGTTTAACCTACAGCACAAGAAATAACTGATATCATGTGAGGTGGCCTGCAGTCACCTCTGGTGCTGGACCTTGTGAATCCTCCTGGACTACAGCCTCGAAAGATGCAGTTATCACCCAGCAGGTAGGCAATGATCCCCTGCAGACTTGATCCAAATCTTCAATTGGACCAGACCATGAAACTGTGTTTCCCAGCGTTTAAATTAAATTCTGGAGGACAAAATTTCAAGTGCAGGTAGGAACAGCTCTTTTAGTAGGCAAGCATCGTTCCTTCAAGTACAGGAGGCACGGAAACCACCATCCTTCACATCCTTCTCCTTCCAAGATCAGTCTGAAGAACTAGTTGGATGACCAGGGTAACCATTGGAAGGTGATTCTAATCCCCCCCAAAACATGTTCTCATACGCTACTGTCCCACTTTGAACAAAGGTCGTTACAGTTCCTGATCTCGGATTGTACCTAGTGCCTACAAAATCAAACTGAAACTTGTAGTGGATACAGATCTAACCAGCCTCATGGGGAAAGAACTCCTTCCTACCTTCCAGCACCAATCACCACTAATAATTTAAACCCATTCCATTTCAAAGGGATTCCTTCATTTTCTGGTGTCAGGATCCAATGAAAACTGACAAAGTGGAGAGGACAGCGAGTCTGTGGTGGTCCTCACCTCAAAAGGAGTAAGGTTCTAGCGAATACCAGTGCAGGGAGCCAAGGTAACCCCTTCTGTTATCTGCTAGCTGTGATGTGGCTACAGTTGGAAGGCCTGGGGTGATAAATGGTTTAGGTGTGGTCAATAAGAGGTGTGAGGCCCTCCGGTAAAAAAAGTAAATCACTACATTAATTTACTTAGACTGACTCTGGCACACAAATTCCATATCTCTTAGGTACCAAAACTGGAATAATTATTTCAAATGTGAGTGCATATCATACTGTTTCAAACCATATTTCCTATAGAATGTGCATTTCAAAACCTTTGCTGCCCTCGTTTTTAGATCTAAAAGAAAAATACATTCACATTTAATCTTTATGAAACCTAGATCCTGCAGCAAGACTTTCAAGAGTCTCTGTAATCTTCTAGGCTGGGTAGAAAAGCACCATGCTACATAATTCAATAACTGACCCAATGCTTAATGGAGGGTGGACTTCTCTCTTACTGGTGCATTCAGAAGACTAGCTTTGAATATTTCTGCATTTGAAAAAGTTGTCCTGATGGCCTGACACGTAATCTCAGGCCACTGAAAGATACAACAGCTCATTGACAGAATAAAGGCACACTGTTTTAGCAGAGCAAACATGGCCAGGGTCTACAGCTCTCTACAAAAGAGGCAAACAATCAGAGGTCATGGCATATACAAAAAAGAACAGGGGAATCATATTTTAAGGATGGTTGCTTATACATGGTGATAGTTATGCTGTTATCGAAATCAAAAATGGGAGACTTGAGAGGAGAAATTGAAAAAGATTATAAAGATAAGGATATTTGTGATTGAGGGGAGAGAGAATCGAGACATTATAACAGAGAAATTAAAAAGAAGGAAGAGAAGAAACCGAGGATGGTGGATACAAAATCAGGTAAACTATTAAAACGGAATTATAATTGTGATTACCTTAAAGGAATGACGAATAGAGCCATCGATATAAAGTAATTCCGGATCAAGCATGTTATGGGACCGTATTATTTATGTTTTTATTTCTTTCCCTCTCCGACCAATCACTGGCCCGGAGTGCGAAACTGGCCAAAAGGAATTGATACTTATGGTGTGAAAATGGTGAATAGTGGCCCAATTCTGGGTTGATTATGTATGTAGCTTGAAAATGGTTATGGTCAATCCCATTGAATGCACGCTGAGGCACTTTCTCCTTTGGCTATACTCAAGAATAGTAGGAGAAACTGAGATATCAATTGTTGCCACTGGGTCTGATTTTGGCTAAAAGATGTATCACAACACGATCCATTGACCAGAACAAGCTGGGCCAGTGTTTGAGTTATTGTACAAACATGTTTGTGAAGGAGCTATGGTTGAGGAAAGAAGACAAACTATTTTGTGTACTTCTGATAAACTGAAAGCAGATCTCCGAGATATGGGGCAAGAAACACCTGAAATGTAATAACCTGCTGCTAAGTTAAGTGCTGCCCAAAATGACAACATCCCTGGTCATTGAGAGATGTGAATAATACTTGTTTTTCTAATTTTTGGCAAAATATTACTGATCCAAATTTGCATGCACATTTATAAAGAGGTAAAGCCAACAAGATCATGGTCATAATATTTACTACTTTACAATAGTTATATTTTTAGAATCCTCCTCAATTTTAGACATTGTTTGGTGAGTCTCAACTTGTGTGTCCCGACATTACAGCAAATACAAGTGAACCTGGAAAAGTAATGCCGCCTCCTCTCTTCCTCTGCTTGTTAAGAAGTAAAAACAGGTTTTTGTGGTTAGATCTTAAAGTCTGCATGAGCCGACGGATATGCAGTTGGTGTTTCAGGTAGTGAGGGGTATTGCAACAGCCCGGTGGGTCAGGATAAGGCTTTGGATTTTTTTCTGGCCAGTTCATTCATACTCCCTTTCATTGCGGCTCAATGAGGTCTCCCTGGCTAGTTTTTGTTAACTACTGCAGCTTATTCATTTAGGATTCTTGCAAGCTTTGACATTAGCTTTGGAGGTACGTCGCAAAAGTAAGTTGTCTAAATCCAGTTTTGCTACGGTTAGAGCTCTTTCCATGATCTCTAAAGAGACATTTTGTCACTTGTGGACGTTTATCTATTATTTGAATGGCAGCCACATAGGTCTCAACATCTATCTGCAAACCATTCAGAAGTGGATAAGGGGGCTGCACAATTATGCTAAACAATAATGGGGTCAAACAGAACTCCTGAGGATGCCTTTAGTGGACAGAGGCAAATGGGTCCACACCATCACTAATACAAGTATACAACCCTTGCTTGTCCCTTGCTTAAAAACAAATTAAATCATTTATTGGTGAGTTTTTACAGCACAAGCACATTCTGCACTATCATCAAGGACGTGATGTGGGATGCCACTAGAGGTATGGCAAAATGCTGCAGAGATGATGAGAGTATGAGCAGGAAACCGATAAGGTAATTTTGAGTTGCACCAGTTGTGGGAGGTTTTTCCATTTTAGAATTTATGACAATAGGTTAGTAACTAAAGCAGAGGAAATTTGTTTTCCTTTCATTTATTTGCTATAGCAAACATGACTTGATAGAAACCAATTTGGATTGAGACCAAGACTATTATTATTTGTGTTTTTCCTCACCATACATGGAGTCACATTTATAAATATGATAGTTATTTTGGGAATTTGTAGCAGGTAATATGTGTGTAATCTGCATTAAGAATGTCTTAAAATCAAAATCAGAAACAGGTTGGAAACAAGATGAATAATGTAGCAACAGTGGGTTAGGCTCACAAACGAACATTCATTAATAATTATCAACTATCAAAAAATGTATATGGACACTGAATGGTCAAAGGTTTGAAACTGTCATATGTAAACCATACGAACAAAGTGGGTTATACAATATATGAGATCTAAAGAAAGTTTGTGGCTGAGGGCAAGACGAGGATAGTAACTAGAAAGCATCAAAACCTGAAAAATCTGAGACTGAAGGGTGGACCGGGCACTGACATGGATCCGTTCTGCACATACTCTGTGAGCTCCCAATTCTGTAACCACACCATGCCTTAGGAGAAAAGTGAGGAAGACAATGGTTACCAATCATTGCTGTAAATGCGGCCCCCCACAAGCAATGGGGTCAGTGAGGGGAAAGATAAAAGTGCAACAACAATGCCAGGGCCAGGCAGAGATCTTGAGCATAGCAGGAGGAGTAGAAAAATCATGCGGAGAAGATTGCAGCTGTTAGTGAAGCAACTATGAGAAGCGGAGCATGCAACCACCCAGAAGAGAAAGTGAATGTTGGCAGGTATCAACGATTGTTCCCTGAGACTCTCTAGGCCAAAGAGTGGAAGGAGTGAGCAGAGTTACATTGGACGTCATCATTATGTTACATAGCCTACAACAAATAAGGATAGCAAACGTTATTAAGAGATCTGAGGGAACATCCTTAAAGCTGTGTGCATCCTAGAAAGCAAGAAGCCTCTCAGAGGTACATTAAAAACTGACTTTTGTGTGCCCAAAAAGCCACCAGATAGAAGATACAAAGTGGTCGTCATCCTATGTATTGACAAGGGGTGTATTTTTCCCAAGACCTGGTCAACATGGCAAAACTTCACTCCGATATTTACCAATTAATATTTGGGCTCACAGTGCACCTCGCGGGTAACTTATTCTGTGCCAGCAGTTTTTGCAGCTCACACTTGATTGAAGAGATACTACAGAAATACTTTAAAAGTGAATAACTCATCTGGAGGATTCCCCATCCATAAACATTTTGATTACATCAAAGCCCTGATGAAGACCCCTTATGAAACATGTTTTGACTATTTTGGTTAGAGTTCAGAGAGCAACAAAAGAAAAAAAAGAAAAAACAGAAGGACTTTTATGTTACTTTTGTGTGCTTACGAAACATGTAATTTGCACAGTAGTAATTCTCAAATGCAGGGGGTGTATTCTTTTTTTAAGTTTGAAAAGAGTAAAGTTTATTAAAGTAAAAGGGAGGGGGGAAAAGAAGAGGAAATGCAAAAAAGATACATATATAATATGAAAACAAATAATTATACATGGATGAGTGGTTGTTTTAACAATAAAGAAAATAAAAAAGAGAACATATGGAAATATAAAACAAATCTGGTCATTATTTGGAACATAACAATATATTTCTATTAAATCTATGTAAACAATGTTAAAATTAGAGAAAAAAACAGAATGTCGAGGAGGTTTAGAAACCTCCTGGTCCAAAACACTACATACATGTGAAAGTTTAGCATGACAATCAATAAACGTCGTAACTGGGGACCATATATTTAAACGTTTTACAGCCAGATACATTGTATATACATAAACAGTGTCCAATCTATGGTTATGACATACAGCATACCACCAGGCCTGGAAAGAGAGGTCAGACAAATTCTTCCAATGTTTGGTAATCTGTTGAAATGCTCCTCCCAAAAGTAAATCCAAAACATGCATGTTTAAAGGGCATTGAGACCAATCTTCGGAGAGAGAGCCCAAAAAGACATTAGCAAAAGAGAGGGACACCCCGAAATGAAAGATTAGGGTAATTTGTTTCAAAACATTTTTCCAAAATTCTGGAATCCAAATGTGCAAGTAAAAATTAAATGTTTTAAATCTGCATCTGTGAAGGAACCTGACCAGGAAGTATTAGGCAATTCATTGTTTATCTTATGGAGAAAGGTGGGGGAAAGAAGTAACCTCTTATAAAAATAAAAAAGCGTCTGCATGGTGTTAGCCACTGTAGAAGTTTTCCTAATCTTAAACCAAATTTTGTTCCATAATTGAATGGACCAGTTGACATCTAAATCCCGTTCCCATTCCAATTCCACTTTTATCTCTAGGGAGGGTCAATTTGCGTAATAGGTATAAATCTTTGATGCTTTGGGACTTGAGTTCAAAAAAGTATGAGTGATGTTGGAGATCCTATTGGACGAATCCGGAATTAGCGCAGAATGGTTAATAGCTGAATTTAAAGCATATTGCAACGCTTGATATTTACTAGAAAATGAGACAGGAAAATCAAAAATAGTTCTAGCTTGGTGAAAGGATATAATATTATCATGTTGAATTAACTGGCGGACCCAGAAAGGACCTTTTTGTATCCATGATTTCCAATAGATGGGTTTGCCTTTAATCGTTATCCGGTTATTATGCCATATGGAGGAATGTAAAAGTGATCTCATATCAGTGGAGTTATCTGGTAAGAATGTGTCTAATAATTTATTTGTATATTTAACAATAGGAGTAGATAACTTCTGAGGCTTTCGAGTGAACGATAGGTATTCTTGAAAGGAGAAGGGAGTGAGATATGAGTATTCAAGGGTAACACAGAGAGGAGAATCTGACAGGGAACCCGTTAACCAATTGGATGATTGACGTAAATTAAAGGCTCTATGGTAAGTAGAAAAATCAGGAAAATTGACACCACCTTCTGATTTAGGGCGAATAAGTTTCGTTAATGGCATACGTGCTCTTTTTTATTGCAAAGAAAAGAAGATAATAAAGAATACATTTTCTTTAAAAAGTTTGAGGTATAGCAACTGGAATGTTAGAAACAGTAAAAAGAACAATCTGAGAAAGCATCATTTTTATTGTATCCACCCTTAATATTTAAGGAATATTTGTCTAAATTAATGAAAATTGATGATTTATTTGATGGAGAGAAATATATACCTAAGTATTTTATATGTTTAGTGTTCCATTTAAAACTAGTTATTTTAAAATCATCCTTAAAAGTAAACTTAGTTAAAGGTAACATTTCACACTTGTCACTGTTAAGTTTATAGCCAGAAATAAAAGAGTAAGCCATAGTTTAAAAAAGGAAAGCGGGTAGGGAAGAGTGAGGTTTTGAGAGGAATAGCAAAATATCAACTGCATAAGCTGCTAGTTTAATATGCGTGCTCTCATAGTTAAAACCATGGAACTCTGGATTTTGACGAAGTTTAGATAGGAAGGGTTCTAAAGCTAGAATAAACAAAAAAAGGGAATAAGGAACAACCTTGTCTAACACCTCTTCCCAGAGTAAAATATGAAGAGGTAAGACCATTGACAAAAATTGCTGCTTTAGGATTTGAATATAGGAGAGAAATTAAATTGATAATTTTACAACCAAAGCCAAACCATTTAAGCGTTGAAAAAATAAAAGGCCAATATACTCTATCAAATGCTTCAGAAGAATGAGAGGATTTAGAGAGTATGTTAAAGAATAGTTGTGTGTTATCTGTAAGAAAACGACCTTTCACAAAACCCGATTGTTCCTTACCCAAGAGATCGGGGAGAAAGGATTCTAAACGAAAGGCCAGGGATTTTGAGAAAATGTAATTGTTGGAAAACCACTCCCACACTAGAAGGGGTGGTGGTGGACTTCCCGAACACACTGTGGTAGCTTGGCTCGAGTGGTCAGGAATCAGGCACCGTGCTAAGCATACAATATACCCATACAATAACCATGCGTGCATCCGTTCCAAAAACGACTCTACACCGTAAAAATTATGAAAATATCTCTCTTTATCTTTTTCTCTTAGTTGCTGATTGGAAAAATAAATAAGTCAATCACAATATACAAATTTTAAATAGTGCAGGTCAAATAAATACTGTCTGAAGATTCAATAAATAGGGGTGATCATAAATATAAAGGACATAAATATAAGTGCAGGTAATACAGGCAATTAAATATTCGGAGGCAATAAATACTGTACCAATAAATATTGTGCACCAACAAGTCCTGTGGACCAATAAATATAGTAAAGCAATAAATAGGTAAAACACAATAAATACAGTGCCCCCAATAAATAATTAAAAGTATACAGCAACACTCATGTAATCAGATCACTTTTCAATTCCTAAGGGCTGATTTGGCCCAGGCACAGCTTGTAGGGTTGCGGAAGGCTTGAGGGGGTCTACTCCCTGGCTGGGACTAGGCTGAGGCCTAAACTGAGGTAGATCAAGGGGGGAATACCAGTGCCCTGGCTTTCTCTCTCCACACAACCTCTCTAGGTTAGTCCCAGTTCACCCCTGGCACAGTCAGGTTGGTTTCAGCACCTCCCTAGCCCCTTAGAGTAGTCTCTCAGGTCTCCACAGGGCCTTAGGCGCCCTCTACTCCACTTACTGCCCTTTTTCTGATGCTCCGACGCCGCTGGTGTCGTGTCGATGCCGTGAGGCGGTTCCGGTTCGATCTCGGCGGCCTCGGCACAATGTCAGTTCTTTGACGACGCCGGTAGGCGGTTCCGGTCCGATGTCGGCGGCCTCGGTTCGATCTCGGCCTCCGATTCGACGCGTCGGGCAGTCTCTACTCGATGTCGACTTCGGGCGGCTCCGGTCCGATGGCGCTCTCGGCTTCGATGACGTCAGCCGGCCTGGCCTCGATGTCGACTTCCGGCGACTCCGGGGTGCGATCCTCACCCCCGACCTCCGGTGCTCCTCCTCTCAGGTTCCGGGCGACTCCGGAGTGCGATCCTCACTCCCGACCTCCGGTACACTTCACCTCGGTCTCCGACGACTCCGGAGGGCGGACTTCACTCCTCCGATGACGCCGCTCACTCGACCTCGGTTGACTTCCTCCTCGACCTCTGGTATTCCTCACGACCTCCGTCGGCGCCCTCTTACGACCTCAGGCGGCTCCGGGTACGACGTCTGCTTCTTCAGTCAGCGCCGCTTCTCCACCTCGGGCTCCAGGTCTCAGGCTACTCGACGCCGGACTCCAGGGAAACCAGCTTCCAGGTCAGGATCTTGCTGCTTTCTGTTTCTAAGGCCTGTTCCTGCTGTCCAGGTCCTTAGGATGAGTTTTTCTGGCTTCTTCCCACACAGGGCTACAGGCTGGGATCCATCAGTAGGGACTAGTATCAAGGGTGGGTTTATGGACCCCACTCCAGGCACAAGTTTCCACCCCTGCTGCTTCACTCCTTCCTCCTTCACTGTTGTGCTGCTCTCTCTTCACCAGTCAGGTGCCAACTGCCAGCTCCAACTGCCAACACTCTGTCTTAACCTCCCAACATTCTAAACCGCCTCCAACTGTCACAGAGTTCTGGAATGTTCTGGAAGGTGCTGGTAGGTTCCAGTGGATGCTGGTGATGTCACAGGTGGCCACCATTTTGTGCTCCAGGCCCTCAGACAGAAGTTTCAGGGTTAGCTAAAATGGCTCCCTGAATCTGTAGCAACACGAAAAAGTCTGGTGGTTCCCAAAAAGGAAAAATTCAAACAGGGTTTGAGGCAAAAGTGGGACAAAATAAATAATGATGAGGAGGGACCACCCAAAGGGCTGACAGGTCTAACACGCGTCCCCCCCAGCTGAAAGTGGGGAGAGCTACCCAACCCCTTGGGAGTTCTCATCACTAAGGCGGAAATACCTTGAGAGACCGTCTGCATTGGCGTGGTCCACTCCAGGCCGATGTTCCACCTGAAAGTCCATCCCCTGTAGGGAAATAGACCACCTCAACAACTTGGGATTCTCCCCCTTCATCTGCATCAGCCAGCGAAGGGGTCTGTGGTCGGTCTGAACCAGGAAGTGCGAGCCAAACAGGTATGGCCGCAACTTCTTCAGAGCCCATACCACTGCAAAGGCTTCACGCTCTATTGCACTCCACTTCTGTTCCCTGGGAAGTAGTCTCCTGGATAGGAAGACCACGGGTTGATCCAGGCCCTCTTCGTTGAGTTGCGATAACACTGCCCCAATGCCATGTTCTGATGCATCTGTCTGGACAATGAACTTCCTGGAAAAGTCTGGGGCCCTTAAGACCGGGGCCTCGCACATGGCTTTCTTCAATCTCTCAAAGGCTTGCTGACAAGCCTCCGTCCAGACTACCCGTCGAGGTTGTTTCTTGGACGTGAGCTCCGTGAGGGGGGCTACGATGGTACCGTACCCCTTCACGAAGCGGCGGTAATTTCCCGTGAGGCCCAAAAATGCTCGGACCTCAGTCTGTGTCTTGGGGGGTTCCCAGGCCATGATGGCCTCGATCTTCGCCTGGAGGGGTTGCACCGCTCCCCTACCCACCAAGTGTCCAAGGTACACTACCGACCCCTGCCCGATCTGGCACTTGCTGGCCTTGATCGTCAATCCAGCTTGTCTCAGGGCCTGGAGAACAGCTTGCAGGTGACGCAAGTGATCCTCCCAGCTGTTACTGAAGACGGCTATGTCATCCAGATAAGCAGCAGAGAAACTCTCCATTCCGGTGAGGATCTGGTTTACCAGGCGCTGAAACGTGGCAGGTGCGTTCTTGAGCCCAAAGGGCATCACACAGAACTGGTAGTGGCCATTGGGCGTGGAGAAGGCTGACCTTTCCCTTGCTCCATCAGTCAAAGAGATCTGCCAGTACCCCGAAGTAAGGTCAAAGGTACTTAGATATTGGGCAGCTCCCAGCCGGTCAATCAATTCATCCGCCCTAGGGATCGGATGAGCATCAGTTTTTGTCACTGAATTCAGTCCCCGGTAGTCCACACAGAACCTCAGTTCTGGTTGGGCACCCGGTGGTGCAGCTTTTGGTACTAACACCACCGGACTGGACCAGGGGCTGCTAGAAGGTTCAATCACTCCTAGCTCCAGCATCTTAGTGACCTCACTATGAATGCTGGCCTTCACCTTGTCTGACATCCGGTAGATCTTGGACTTCACAGGTGGGCTGTCTCCTGTGTCCACGTCATGGACGCACAGGTGAGTCCTACCCGGGACAAGGGAGAACAACGAAGAGTACTGCCCCAGGACCTGGCGACAGTCCTCCTGCTGTTCAGGAGTTAGAGATGGGGAGAGAATCACTCCCTCCACCGACCCATCCTTTTCTTGAGACGCAAACAGATCAGGGAGAGGCTCGCTTTCCACGTCCTCTCCTCCGTCAGTCACCATCATCAAGATGACTTCGGGCCTCTCGTGGTGGGGTTTGAGGCGGTTGGCATGCAGCACCCGCAGGGGCTGACGAGGGGTCTTCAGGTCCACCAAGTAGGTAGCCTTACCCTTCTTCTCCAACACCTCAAAGGGTCCTGACCAGCGATCCTGGAGGGCACTAAGCTCTCCTGGTTCGATCACCCACACCTTCTGGCCAGGCTCCAACTCCACCGGGTGAGCGTTGTGGTCATACCACGCCTTCATCACTGCTTGGCTGGCTTCCAAGTTGTCAGAAGCTTGCTTCCACAACTTAGCCATTTGGCTCCGGAAGGCCAGCATGTAGCTCACCACATCCTGGGGGAGCTTTCTGGGAGTTCTTTCCCATCCGTCTCTCACCAGGTTAAGAGGTCCACGTACAGGGTGCCCATACAGAAGCTCGAAGGGGCTGAAGCCCACTCCCTTCTGTGGCACTTCCCTGTATGAAAAGAGTAAACAGGGTAGGAGGACGTCCCATTTCCTCCGCAGGCTTTCAGGCAGACTTCTGATCATGCCTTTTAAGGTTTTGTTAAACCTTTCCACCAGACCATTGGTCTGGGGGTGGTAAGGAGTTGTGAACCGGTAGGTCACTCCACACTCCTTCCACATTGCCCGCATATATGCTGACATGAAGTTGGTCCCCCTGTCGGACACAACTTCCTTGGGAAAACCCACTCGGGTAAAGATTCCCATCAGGGCCCTAGCCACAACAGGTGCTGTTATGGTCCTCAGAGGTATTGCCTCTGGGTACCGTGTGGCATGATCCACCAGAACCAGGATAAACCTGTGACCAGCTGTAGTTGGTGGATCTAATGGACCCACAATGTCGATGCCCACCCTTTCAAAGGGGGTGCTAACGACAGGAAGTGGTTCCAGGGGAGCTTTCAGCTTCACCCCTGTTTTCCCACTGGCTTGGCAAGACACACATGTCCGGCAGTAGGTATCGGACGACACTTTCATCTGAGGCCAATAAAAGTGTGGGACAAGACGGGCGAAGGTCTTGTCTTGCCCCAGGTGTCCTGCCAATGGTATCTCGTGAGCCAACTCCAAAAGGAAGGCTCGATAACGTTGAGGAACTACCAAGGCTCGTGACGATCCATGTAGGGGTGCCTTGGGTTCACTGTAGAGGAGGCCATCCTCCCAGTAAACACTGTAGTTCCCTTCAACGTTCCCTGCTGCCTGGGCTTCGGCCTGTCGCCTCAGCCCCTCAAGGGTAGGGCACTCCCTCTGGCCCTGGCAGAAATCCTCCCTGGACGGGCCTCCCTCCACGTGCCACTCGGCCGGGATGGGTAGGTGCTCCAGGTTGGTAACGTCCCCCTCCGCAGACTCCTGGTCCACCACCTCCGGTGGCCTATCCGTCCTACGGGGTGGAGACGCCGAGGCAGGCTCCTCCTGTCCTCGGTTCTTCCCTTGACTGGCAGCTGGCTGGGCCTTTGTTCCAGGCTCCAGCCGGAATGAACTCCCTCTTCGGGTAGTCGCGGACCTTGTGCTAACACAGGCCCAGTCAGGTGTACCCAGCATCTCGGTGTGAGTCCGGTATTCCACCTCCTTCCAAGCGTTGTGCTCCATGTCATTCCCCAGCAGACAATCGACTGGCACGGCAGGGCTTACGGCAACTCGAAGTGAACCTGCAACCCCCCCCCATTCAAAGGGAACCTCGGCCACGGGATAGTGGCCTGTTCTGCCGTCAGCCATCGCGGCTGGGTGGAGTACATCGGGAATTACCTGCTCTGGAGACACCAGCTGGCTACGCACCATAGTCATACTGGCTCCTGTGTCTCTCAGAGCCTCCCCTCTTTGGCCGTTGATGGTGATCCACTGCCCATACTTTGCGGTATTTGCGGGCACCTGGATCTTAGGAACCATCTCCCGTTCTCCCAGGGACACTAAAGTGACACCCGCCCACTCCCTTCCCTTAGTTAAGGGCATCTCCTCCCCGAGCACTACACTAGCTACTCCGGGGGTCTTTCCTCCAGTGGGAGGGGGCGTTCGTTTCTGACACTTCGGATCTCCTTTATAGTGTCCAACGCCACCGCACTCGTAGCAATGGACAACCCTTGGCTGCTGACTCTGGCCAGGATTAGGGTTTCTGGGTGGGTTAGCCCTAGGGGTGAATCCTGTTCCCTTTCATTGGAAGCTATTTTGGGGGCTTTTGGAGAACTCCTTTTTCTTTTCCCCTCCCTCTTTCTTCTGGGGGGCGCCCGGTCCGGCCTTTTGAGTATCCCCTCCAGTCCCCCTTGTGGACACCCGGGTACTAGCCCAAATGTCCGCCTCCTCAGCAAGTTTCCGGGGACTGGTCAGCTTGCTATCCACCAGGTGTTGCCGCAGTTCAGGGAAACATTTCTCGAGCAGGTGTTCCTTCAGTACTAGGTCAAACAACTCCTCGTAGTTCCTCACTTCACTGCCCTGAATCCAACCTTCCAGTGCCTTCTTTGCATAGTCCAGGAAGTCCACCCAATTCTGTGTGCCCAGTTTGTGACTACCCCTGAACTTCTGTCTGTACTTTTCAGGTGTTAGTCCAAACTTTCTGATGAGCGCCAGTTTCATGGTGGGGTAGTGGGTCTGCTCATCCTCTTCGAGGGCCAATAAAGCATCCCTACCAGCTGGAGGCATGTACTTATACAATCCCCCTCCCCAGTACTTCTCTGGAACCCCATGGGCCCTTAACGAGACCTCATAGGCCGCTAGCCACTTGGCGATATCATCACCCAACCCATAGCTAGCTACTATGTCCTTTGGCAGGTAGGGTTTGGATTCCCTGGTGATCTCTTGGTCTTTGCTGCCACCATTAGGAACAGTTGGTGCCCCAATTCTTAGGATCTGAAGCTCTATCTCTTTCAGTCTTATCTCATGAGCCATCTTCTGTTTCTCCGTCTCATGAGCCATCCTCTGTTCCTCCTTCTCCTTCTCCAGCTTTGCTAAGTCCCATGTGAGCTGTCTTTTCTCCCTCCGATCTGCTAACTCCACTTCGGATAAGCCCCCACTAGAGACAGTGCTGCCCTTCCTAGAAAGTGTCCTGGGCCCTGCTGACAGGTTCCCCACCTCAGGTTGGTACATCTCAGCCCCCTCGGGGTCAGGCTCTCCATCCCTGTCTTCCTCCTCAGCCTTGCTTTCCCTGCGTGCCTCCCCCCAAGCCCTTAAGCTGGTTTGGAGTGCACCCTTCTTTGCTCCTGGGGGACAGTACACCCCCTCCCGCTGGCAAAACTCCCTGAGTTGGGCCACAGTGTACGTTTCTAGATTTTCTAGTACAAACTCCATCTCGCCCACTCAGGTTAGAGGACAGGTTTTGTGCAGTAACAATGCAGGGGGGTACCTTTAATAATACCTCCTCCCACCACCAGAGTAAATTTGGAAAAAACAAAATCCCACAATTAGGAAGGCCGCTTTGAGAAAACTCCCGGTGTAGGCCTATGGACTACCCACAGTCATTGTTGAGTATATGTAGGCACAGCTCTATCCCACCACTGAACACCAATTTATGTTGGAAAACCACTCCCACACTAGAAGGGGTGGTGGTGGACTTCCCGAACACACTGTGGTAGCTTGGCTCGAGTGGTCAGGAATCAGGCACCGTGCTAAGCATACAATATACCCATACAATAACCATGCGTGCATCCGTTCCAAAAACGACTCTACACCGTAAAAATTATGAAAATATCTCTCTTTATCTTTTTCTCTTAGTTGCTGATTGGAAAAATAAATAAGTCAATCACAATATACAAATTTTAAATAGTGCAGGTCAAATAAATACTGTCTGAAGATTCAATAAATAGGGGTGATCATAAATATAAAGGACATAAATATAAGTGCAGGTAATACAGGCAATTAAATATTCGGAGGCAATAAATACTGTACCAATAAATATTGTGCACCAACAAGTCCTGTGGACCAATAAATATAGTAAAGCAATAAATAGGTAAAACACAATAAATACAGTGCCCCCAATAAATAATTAAAAGTATACAGCAACACTCATGTAATCAGATCACTTTTCAATTCCTAAGGGCTGATTTGGCCCAGGCACAGCTTGTAGGGTTGCGGAAGGCTTGAGGGGGTCTACTCCCTGGCTGGGACTAGGCTGAGGCCTAAACTGAGGTAGATCAAGGGGGGAATACCAGTGCCCTGGCTTTCTCTCTCCACACAACCTCTCTAGGTTAGTCCCAGTTCACCCCTGGCACAGTCAGGTTGGTTTCAGCACCTCCCTAGCCCCTTAGAGTAGTCTCTCAGGTCTCCACAGGGCCTTAGGCGCCCTCTACTCCACTTACTGCCCTTTTTCTGATGCTCCGACGCCGCTGGTGTCGTGTCGATGCCGTGAGGCGGTTCCGGTTCGATCTCGGCGGCCTCGGCACAATGTCAGTTCTTTGACGACGCCGGTAGGCGGTTCCGGTCCGATGTCGGCGGCCTCGGTTCGATCTCGGCCTCCGATTCGACGGCGTCGGGCAGTCTCTACTCGATGTCGACTTCGGGCGGCTCCGGTCCGATGGCGCTCTCGGCTTCGATGACGTCAGCCGGCCTGGCCTCGATGTCGACTTCCGGCGACTCCGGGGTGCGATCCTCACCCCCGACCTCCGGTGCTCCTCCTCTCAGGTTCCGGGCGACTCCGGAGTGCGATCCTCACTCCCGACCTCCGGTACACTTCACCTCGGTCTCCGACGACTCCGGAGGGCGGACTTCACTCCTCCGATGACGCCGCTCACTCGACCTCGGTTGACTTCCTCCTCGACCTCTGGTATTCCTCACGACCTCCGTCGGCGCCCTCTTACGACCTCAGGCGGCTCCGGGTACGACGTCTGCTTCTTCAGTCAGCGCCGCTTCTCCACCTCGGGCTCCAGGTCTCAGGCTACTCGACGCCGGACTCCAGGGAAACCAGCTTCCAGGTCAGGATCTTGCTGCTTTCTGTTTCTAAGGCCTGTTCCTGCTGTCCAGGTCCTTAGGATGAGTTTTTCTGGCTTCTTCCCACACAGGGCTACAGGCTGGGATCCATCAGTAGGGACTAGTATCAAGGGTGGGTTTATGGACCCCACTCCAGGCACAAGTTTCCACCCCTGCTGCTTCACTCCTTCCTCCTTCACTGTTGTGCTGCTCTCTCTTCACCAGTCAGGTGCCAACTGCCAGCTCCAACTGCCAACACTCTGTCTTAACCTCCCAACATTCTAAACCGCCTCCAACTGTCACAGAGTTCTGGAATGTTCTGGAAGGTGCTGGTAGGTTCCAGTGGATGCTGGTGATGTCACAGGTGGCCACCATTTTGTGCTCCAGGCCCTCAGACAGAAGTTTCAGGGTTAGCTAAAATGGCTCCCTGAATCTGTAGCAACACGAAAAAGTCTGGTGGTTCCCAAAAAGGAAAAATTCAAACAGGGTTTGAGGCAAAAGTGGGACAAAATAAATAATGATGAGGAGGGACCACCCAAAGGGCTGACAGGTCTAACAGTAATAATCTATATTCAATAATGAGATCAGTCCATAGCTTTTACATAAACGTGGGTCTTTATCCTCCTTGGGTAAAAGGCAGATTAGGGCCTCCAAAAAGGAACCTGAAGAAGTTCCTGTTAGCAAAAAAGAATTTAGACGTTTGTGTAATTTAGGAAGGAGAAGTTGGGAAAAATACGAAGAAATTCGACAGTAAAACCATCCGGGCCTTGAGCTTTATCTTTTTTAAGAATGAGTAAAGCAGTGCGTAGTTCTGTCAATGAAACATCCAGTTCCAAAGAGTCAAAATCCAAGTGAATATCTAAGGATTTATCAATAGAAGAAAGATAATCCGAAATGGATTTATCTGTAGGAGTGGTTTCTGGTGTATACAAAGAATTGTAAAACGTATAGAATTCTTGTAAAATGTCTGAGTCTTTAAATTAGGGTAATTGCTGATCATCAAGGATCGAGTCAATGTTAAATTTGTGCTTTTTTACTTTAAGATAATTTGCCAATAATTTGCCTGATTTATTTTGACCGCCATAAAATTTTGCACTGGATTTAAGCCAATATAAAGTAGCATTCTCAGCAGACTCCTTATGGAAGTGAAGTTTAGTAGCTATTAGCTCTGCTAAACAATCTTTTGATTTGGTAGTATAGTAAGAATGTTCCAATCTCTCTATTTCGGTAAAAAGGTCTGTGGCAATTTTTCGGGCAATATGACGTTTTTTAGAAACATAGTTAATGATAAAATCACGAGCAGCAGCCTTAAAGGCGTCCCATGTGACATGAAAAGGGAGAGTGTCTGATGCATTAAAACGGAAATATTCTTTAAAAAAAAAGAGGTGAACGAGGAAGTAAAAACAGGATCGAGCAACAATGAATTGTTAAAACGCAATGGTCTAGGAAAAGAAGGCTTATGAAGTATATGGATACAGGGGCATGATCAGAAATCAAGATAGAGCCAATATCTGCAGATCTTATGGACTGGGAGATGTCGTGAGAATAAAAAATATGGTCAATTTGTGATTGCATCTGATGAACTGGGGAGAAGTAAGTATACTTTCTCAAGGTGGGATTACACAATTTTCAAGCTTCAATTAAATATCTATGTTGGAAGGAGCGTAGGAAATATTTATGAGCTTTAGACGATGTAAAAGAAGTTGGGGAACTGCGGTCTATGAAGGGGTCTACACTTTGATTACAATCTTCTGCCAAAATCAGATTGTCGTGGGAAAGCTGAATCAATTTTTCTGCAAGTTGGGACCAGAAAAGGGAGTCACTCACAGTCAGTGCATAAATATTCAATAAAGACAGTGGAACACTCCCAATAAATAAATCCGTAAATAACCAACGACCCACATCATCTTTTTCTTGAGATACAAGCTTAACATGAAGAGACTCATGGTATAATGTAATAACACCATTACGCTTACCATCACCGGGAGAAAAAAAAAATATCACCAACCCAATCTCTTTTTAACTTTAAGGATTTGGAGTCTGTAAGGTGTGATTCCTGAATCATTGCTATATCAGCTTTCAATTTAGATGAATGCGATAACACGTGTTGCCTTTTGATCGGTGAGTGCAAACCTCGAATATTCAAGTAACAATATTAAATGACATATAATAACCATTAAGAAAACAAGTTGAACTAGACCAGATATAATAGAAACTGGAAATGTGATAAACCACAGCATTTTGTAAATGAGGAAAAATATAACAGTATATGAGAGAGGGAAGAGGAAGAAAAATATTAAAGATGAGAAATTAGAAAGAAGTATTTGAAATTGAAAGGTAAGGTAGGAATAGATAATGAAAGGGTATAAAAACCGAAAAGAAGAGAAATACAGAAAAGACCACAACAATATATAAGTGGGGGAAAAGGTAATGCGAATAACTTTAGAAGGAAAAGAAAAAGAATTCAGAGATGAAAAGATAGAGAAAATGTATGTAAACAAAAGAAGTATCAAAAGAAGGAAGAGAGATGTTCTAAGTAAAAGAAAAGAGAGAGAGGATGAGAGAAGAGAACTAACACAAAAGAAAAAACACATCCCTATACAAATCCAAAAATGAGGATGAGGGAGGTGAAACCACATGGAAGCATGGCGCATCCGGATCTCACGGAAAGGGACACAGGGGCGACGGGATATAACATGGTACAAAACACAGGATAAACAGACAGCAGGGATGCCTATAAGAGGAAAAAAACCGATTAGGCTGCAAACTTTTAACATAACAATTACAATAAATGAGGGATAACAGCAGAAACAAAAAAGACTAGAGATTAACATTCACAATATAATTAGAGCAACAAAAAGATATAAATGACCTGAGAAAAATGACTAAAGAATTAAAAAAGCAAATAAAGAGATTTAACAGCAACATTAGAATACATGCATATTCTCAACCAAATTGAGAAGATGAAACACCAGATGTGTCCATATTTTTAATTCTACATGCATTGAGAAAACTTTTCAACTTAACAGGTTCTTCATAGGAGGTTGTCTTGTTCTTATACGTGGCCTTAAAAAGGCACGGGTGGAAGAGGCCATATCTAGCGCCAAGAGTGCGGAGATCCGGTCTCAGGCTTAGAAATTCCCTGCGTCTATGTGCAGTACTCATAGAGTAGTCCTGCGAGAAGAACAACATATGGCCCAACCAGGAAATGCGTGATGACTTTTTAGAGGCTGAAAGAAGGTCTGTATATTCTAGGAAATATAGAATGACACCTCTCGGATGACTAGGACCAGAGGTAGTCACATGCAAACGGCCCAATCTGTGTGCACGTTGAATGTTCAAAACAGTATCTTGAGTAGAGCCAACACTTTAGGTAAACAATTTTTGAAGAAAGTGAGAGGATCCGACCCCTCTGTGTTCTCCGGTAAACCATAAATGCGTAGATTGTTTCTCCTGTTTCTTTTTTCCAATTCTTCGACATACTTCTCCAGGGAAGAGACCTGTGCTTGTAGGATTTTAACTTGGCTTTCAGTTGCACTGTGTGAAGAAACGCTCTGTTCCACCGCAAGGAGGCGTTCATCCAATTGGGACCATCTGTCTGTTAGAAATTGAAGTCTAGTATTTGTTTCTTCCATAAAGGGTTTTAATGCACGTATTTCTTCCAGTAATAGATCCAATGAAGCAGGAGGTGGTGACTTTGTAGGAGAAGGAGGGTCTTTTTTGAGGCGCTTGGAGTTGGTTTTGGCAGAATTTACCAAAGTGGTTACTGTAGACACCATAGATGGAGATGGGCCAACTCTTGGTTGAGAGGCTAAAGTAGATTCCATTTCAGAAAATTTCATAAAGATTGTAGAATTTTTAATTAATCGACGTGCTGGACATGGAGTAGAAGAGGTAAGTTTCTTTAACCTCCCCATATGCTATGCAAAAGCAGAGAAAGTAGAAATTCAGAGCAATTAGCATAAAAGATTCGGCTTCACCAGCAAACGCAAGCGACTCACTGGCAACAAAATTGAAACATTGTCAATTCATAAAATGTTGAGCAGTGGAAAGACAGGGGAACATAATCATAGTATTGTAGCAGTGAAATGTATAGTGATCATCCACAGAAAAGGAAGAAAGTAACGGTCTGAGTTATTGAAAGTTTATAATGTGAGCAGGAATTGACCGTGTAGTAGGAGGAGCCTTGAGATACTGAATCAGGCCACAATATGTTGGTGAGAGCGCACAATGAAGGGGGAGCAAAACCTGTGATGCTTCACTTTGATATTAGAAAATGAGGGGTTGAGGCAGCCGCATTATAAATAGAGAAAGTCACAAATACCATTAAAGTATTAAAAATGCAGTGAGACAAATTGCA
Source organism: Triturus cristatus (assembly GCF_964204655.1). NCBI lineage: Eukaryota > Metazoa > Chordata > Amphibia > Caudata > Salamandridae > Triturus > Triturus cristatus. The sequence goes on along the minus strand of NC_140580.1, from coordinate 312,178,252 downwards.
ATACGTTGGTGAGCGCCTACATTAGGGCTAGAGCAAAACCTGTAGCGCGTCACTTGGAGAGGAAGAATTGAGGCATTGAAGAGATGAGGCAAACACAGCACAAAATGGCAGTCGCAGCTGAAGGGACATCCGAAACACTGGAACACCTGATGTGCTTCGGTACTGGTGTGTTGCTGACACTACAAGATTATCGTCGGGCGATTAATTTCACTGGAACAGCATTTCAGGAGGAGGAAGGGGCACGAGAAAGTCACAAATGCCATTAAATTATTAAAAATGCAGTAAGACAAATTGCAATACATTGGTGAGCGCGCATATTAGGGCTAGAGCCAAACATGTAGCATGTCACTTGAAAAGGAAGAATTGAGGCGTTGAAGAGATGAGGCACACGCAGCACAAAATGGCGGTCGCGGCTGAGGGGATATCCGAAACGCTGGAATACCTGATGTTCTTCGGTGCTGGTGTGCCGCTGACACTACCAGGTTATCGTCGGGCGGTTCATTTCACTGGAACCGCATTTCAGGATGAGAAAGGGTCACGGGACCCGCAGAGAAAAGACTCCAACCTGCGCCGCCGTGCCGGAGCTCACGGAGCAGCCGCCATCTTCCGTGGGCGTCAAACCACGCATCAAACGTTGTGTATTCTTTTTAACCTGTGATCAAGATAGCAATGCTTCAATATCTCGATATAAAACATCCTGATATTGAATGCCAGACCTGAAGCCCAGCAGCAGAAGAAGGTAACATTAGACAAAAGAGTGAAGCAGCCCATAAATACCCAACAGAGAACAATAAGAAAAGTATGTGATGGGGTGCTAAGAGTACTACATCACCAAAACAGTATGGAGGAAGGTTGGAACACTTGTAAAAAAATCCAATAGAGCTCAAATTCGGGTGTGCGAAATTCAAGTAGTTCGCTTTTGCGCAATTATACAAAATTACACGAAAATTATTGTGAAATGTGAGTCCAACATTTAGCCCTATATTTCAGAACGGAATGCATCCTTGTGCCAATTTTTGAAACACAGATGCATTTTGCGCAAAAAAATAATGAAAAACACAACAGCTGCTCGTGTTCCGGTTGTTCTCACGCTAAAATTTGACTCTGTGGCCTGAATACCAGGAGTAGCCTACCTCAGGTGTGAACATATTACACTTATTTATTTTGCTCTTCAAGAGGATGTGAGAAAAACTCCAACACAATGAAATGTTTAGATTTTTTATTCCTATCATAGATTCTCATTTGTAAATGACTTCTTTGCGTTCCTGGGCAGCAGATCATCCTCTTGTCTGCTCCTTATCTCCTGTCAGATGTAGTTTAGATCTGAAAGGCAGCATTAACTGTCTCTGGGAACTGCACGGGTCTACCCTTCATAAAATGTGGATATGGCCGTTGTTGCTATGATACAAACACTTTTTCTTTTTATGGAAGGATATACAACTCTAAACTATGAAAACCTCAGAATTCTTTCAAACTTGCAGGGAAGTACTCAGACCTGGCCAGAAGTTAGCTTTCAAACTTGCCAGAAAGCTCTCTCACCCGGCCGGAAGTCTTCAGATTTAAAGAAAGTTCTGCCCTGATTTCACATGTTTAGTAAATGTTTGTGCACACTATAAACGCAACTTCTAAAATATAATCTGAGATCTGGCAACTCCAAGTCAAACTTTTTGATATGAAACTAGTGCATTTCTCATATTTTTGTCAGTGTTCAAATGTCTTTAGAGTTATTGGGATTTGAGTTGTACCAGTGGACTCGTCCCACACCGAAATAGCAAGATTAGTCTGCGGTCTTAGCTCCAAGGGCCAGATGTACAAACAATAGTAATAGCAATTACCAAATAGTGATTTTTTTTGTGAATCGCAATTTGATAGTCGCTATTACTAATGTACAAAGGGGTTATTTAGCTCCTATTCCTTAAAGAGTGATTTGTAACAGGCCGCAATTAGACCTACCTTATGAATATGCAAGATCTACCCCCCCCCCCCCCCCATGGATTTGTCCAGCCACTGAACGTCTTGCACCAGAAATTAGCACCCACTATGCTTATTTAAATTCAAGTTTTCAAAAGTTTAACATATATAGAGAAACTGCACTGCTTATGTTTACAATTGATGCACTGTCACTTAAATCAAAAGGTCCCTGCAGATTTCAAAGGACCATAGATAACCCCAGGACAACATACATCGTCCCATTGAAAGAAGAAAAAGCCTAGCATCTACCAGCTAATAACCCTTTGCTTCTGAACCGAACCAAATTTGTGCAGCACTTAGCAGGAAAACTTCCTTCTTAAATGTTTTATTTGTGTCCTAAATTAACATTTGCAGTTGAATTGAAAAGTTTTAACTGCCCAAAAAGTGCTACTATTGCAGGGGAGGTACACATATATGGAAAGCAGTCAGCTGGATTTGCCGGTCACATTGACAAAAAACATAATAGTAATGGTCTGTTCTGAATTGTGACAATCACGCCTCCACCTTCACGCAGCCTCAGAACTCTGCATTTCATAATAAGCATAGCATAAAGCACTTTAACTTGGTACCTTTTTAAACAATGATGACTCTAAGCACTGATCATTTTGCCAACCTAAATGTTCATTGAACCATTACTAACAAAAAATTGCATTATGTCTTTTTATTGGAATCTGTTTAGTATCTCCTTTTTCGTAGTCCATAAGCATTTTATAATCTGAAGTTTTAATTCTAGTAGCTCATAACTCACTTTTCCTTTTTTCTGATTTCTTTTTAAATGCCTTTCCTAATTTATGTTTAAGGAGTGCATAACGCCATTTCTATGCATTATTTTTTTATTAATCATGCATAATAAACTTACTTACTTAATTACTACCTCATGAATAATATTGAGGTAGATCTCAATTTGTGACCCACTGCGATTCACTGCCATCACAGGGATGGTGGCCTGCTGGGCAGTAGCGGCCCGTGGTGGGAGTGCTGCCGGGCGCTGACGTGGGGCGGGGGAGTGGTGGGGGGGTAGTAAACTACAGATTACGGCCGATTAGAGGTAAGTAAACAAATAAATAAAACAAATTTTGTTGTGTGCGCTGCATACCCCTATTTGGACTGCTAGGTGCTGGTTTTCGACTCTGACAGTGCACTGAAGCCTGCTAACCAGGATCCAGGGCCAGTGCTCTCTCCCTAAAATTGTTGTGTGAAGTGGCAATCTCAATTGACAAGAATCTTACCCCCTTAAAAGTCTTTAGTATATGGTACCAGGGGTACCTAGGGCATTGGTGGTAAAGAGGGCCTGAGGAGTACAGCACAGTTTGGGCCATGGTGGGTGACCCAAGAAAACTACTGACAGCAAGCTTGCCATTGCAGACTGCAGGAGCAGTGCAAACTGCTTGAACTAAACTCTACCCTCACATGTGTGACACCCGTCAAATGCACTACCTTTACTATATGTCAGACATCCCTCTGGTAGGCCTCCTTAGCCTAGGAGGCAGGGTGCAGTATATTAAAGGTGAGGACATATAAGTGCAAGCCTGTATGTCCCTAAAGTGGTGTTCCCCTTTGGATACCACTAAAAGTGTTAAAGGTCCATAGGATAACATGGACTGCCAACCAGGCACTCTTGAGAATGGCTGCTCCATTATGGTACCACTAAAATGTTTGGTATCAAACAACGTGCATTCTCACCCCTCACAGGATTCTTGTGTCCTGGGTGACATGGCATGCACCCAGGTGTCAACCTTAGTAATTGCCCACCTCGTTGCCCCAGCTTGACTGTGTTATGGCTGACCAACCCACACCTTCCAGCACCTGCATGCACCAAGACAAGGTTCTGACCTACTGCCAGGCAGTGTGACCAATCTCAGGAGTCAGGAACAAAGGCTTGGACAGGAAGGAGGTCACACCTCCCTCCTCCCAAGCAGGCAGGTGAAGTGGCACTTCTGGTGGTGAGCTTCAAAGGCTGCACCACCTCTGATGTGCATCAGGGCTTACTCCCGATGGACGAAACAGACCTCTCTCTGCCCCTTGCAAAATTGCACCTGGGCAGGTGGGAAATCAACTATGCAGGGAAATGTACACCCCCAGAAGACTGGCCACCCCTACAGGGAGAGCAGTCTGGTCTGTACACCACAATTTGATATCTGCCATCTTTAGGAGTGGCAGAATAAAGGGTTATGAGTAAAAAGATGAGCTACACCCCCGGATGTGGTCACCTCAGAGGCGGACTAGTTGCAAGGACTAGCTGCCCTTTGGCTACAACAGGACTTTGCCCACAGCACCAAAGCAAAAGAGGAACACTTTGTCACAGTAGCAACAGACTTGGAATTGAGTGAAAGACCCTCATCCCTGGCTAAAATGTGGCACTCCCGCAGAGAAGGACCCCTGTGGCAGCCTGAAACAACCTCAGACTCCCCTGAAATAGTGGCACTAGTCCACTGCAAACTGCAGGTAAAACACTTGCCGCATCCACAGAATCACTGGCTATCAGGCCCTCCATTGGATCACCCAACCCAGGAGGTCCAGTGCATTGTGGGAGTTGTTGTCCAACCAGTCCTGAAATTTCAGGCTGTTACCTCACTCTCCTAGAAGCAGTGAATTTCCAGTACCCATTCACTGTGCTTACCACTGCCAAGGATTGTTGTTTACCAATCCATTAACCGCCCCCACACTCAACGCTGCATCTACAGGGAATACCGTGCAGCCATCACCCAATGTCAGCAGCTGTGTATCTGTTGTGTTTTTGCATTCTGTTTCTTGCAGCACCTTGTAAGCAGTAATTTCAGCACAAGCTCAACTCCTGGTCAGCAACAAGGACAGCCAAGACAAATCTGCACCCGGACTCCATGGCTAAGTAAAATTGATCCCACTGTCCTGGCCTGGTCCTGGGGCACGCATTGACCTTAACCCAAAAAATAATCTTTGTAACTTAACCTGTACGTAACCGCTTGTCACAAGTGGTTTTTGCAATTGAGTGCAATGTTATTTTTTCATGTATTTTACTGTACTAATTTAATATTGCTTCAAATATCTATAGTTCCATTTATACGTGTGCTATTCCATTCATTTTGGTGTCTCAATTAAGATAAAAATACACTCTATTTCTATAAATTGGCGTTGGATTTCTCTCCAGTCGTGTTAATTACTTTTCGTCTATGTTGAAATGAGTAACATATTTTCCTCTAGTAAAGCCTGACTGCTCTTTGCCACTCTACAAGGACTGATCTAAGGATTTATTAGTGTGAGTCCCAGGACCATCTTTGGAATATTGTTTTTTTGTTGTTTTTTTGGCCTCATTTGGAATAATGTGATAATATTATATGGTAAGGTTACCCTACCACACCACATAAGATTCCACTTTCCTACAGGGGTGAACCCCTCACCATTATTGCTTTGTAGTCTCACTTCCATCTTAGAGTACCATGCACTTTGCATACCTCATACACACTGGTACACTGATTTTTAATTTAAAAAGTTTATTAAAATATTTGATTTTTTTTTTACATATGCTTATTTTTGATAATTAATTCAACATTAAAATAGATGCATTTATTTTTTAAATATTTTACATAGAACTTTAAGGGTCCCTTTTGGTTGAAGTAACAGTAATTTGTGTCATTTGTGAATGGCAATGGGCTTACGCCTTTGTGGGTGGTGCATGTCCTTCCCTACAAACCTTCCTAACCCTCCCTAAACATTTCCTTGCTCCTCCCAAACCCCCTCCCATTTAGTAGTAAGTAAGCCCCTTTTTCCACCCCCCTCACAACAACTCTATGGAACAATGAACATGTGGGCGAATGCACACAGGTACTTTTGGCCAGAAACATAAATCTCGATTTAAACATGCCAGAAATTCATCACTAGATGCCTGGCATATATAAATGGTTTGAATACTTTGGATTTTTCTGATGAGAGTGCAGAGACTTCTACAGTAGTATTTTCCAAACAAGTGTGCGAAGAGCTTTTCAAGTTGAGGGTAGCCTTATAAGTGTGTGATCACCCATGAATCACATGTGTTTGGGCACTCACAAGCTGGATTACAACACTTTTCTACTCTGAAAATGGATCCTCCACAGGGTTGGTGTAACTTCCATTCCAGTATGGGAAGGGGAATGAATCAACCCCAGATTTGTTCAGGGTGTATGGCAACAGCTTTTTGCATGGGCTAAATTGTTTTTCCCACTAGGAATAAATAAAAACAAATGTGCATGTGCGCATTTGGGCTACATTCCCTCTCTGCATAATTCCACGTCATGTAAAATCACGCACAGTGGGAACAGAAGTCTAAGGAAGAAGTCACATGACATTCCCGGTGGTACACCTCGAAAGCTGCACCTAGCACAGCTTTCCATGGGTACTCCTGGAAATGTATGTGGGTAACAAAAAGTAGATTAAACTGCATGCACACATAAGCATATTTCTAACGGGGACATACTTAGTACTTTTTTTGTCAAATTCCTACCGGGAGATTTAAATCGCATTTACAAACTTTACACCAATTTTGATGTACGCGAACACTTAAAAAAGAGAAAAATACACATACAAACAAAATGTACACTAATCACGCTATTGAAGTCAGTGTAGCTGAATGACATGCATTGACAGATTATGAATTTAAATCTCCTGACACACACAACATCACAGTGGATCATATGTACTTCCACCAAAGAACCTTACTACATTTTAAATGTTTATAAACACCAAACTTAACAGAAACATATCTACTCACAAAACACTCCCCAAGCTTGGTTGGTTTGTGAATACAAATCTTCTGATAGACACAACACTACCATGGAACATATGGCATTTTAATTTTATTAGTTGTATTTGCACTTTCTAGCATTGCAACAGTTTTTATGTCCACAAAACTGTTGGAAGAGTGACATTTCAACACATTTCCACACACACAAACACATATGCACACACACACATATACACCACATGCTCTCACGCACACATACCGACACACACACACATGCACAAAACACCACTCTGACCTCATAAAGAGTCTCACTTTTCAACAAAGTACTTTAGGCTAGTGGTGCGGATGCAAACAATCGATATAAACCAAACACAAGAGACACTGAAGGGATGCAAATGTGATGCATAAGGTATATCACAAGGTTTGACAAAGGCGAAGCCCACATTTGCAGACTATCCCCGGAGTCACACTGAATATCATTCTAAAATAAGGATGTTTACTTTGTACCCACCCTATTAACTTCTTTCAGTATTTACTGAAAATTGATAAACATCCCACAAGATATGCACATCACACGCCCAGAGGTTAATTAAAACAAAAGTTAATGTCATAAACACTGAAAACCAACATTTTTTAAACGTAAAAATAAAATGAATATCATCTATTTTTAATCCAATTTGTAAACCTGAATATCCTTGGGTGCAAGATGAACAGGTATAAGCAATACTGTGGAGGGTTGCTTTAAAAATGTCTACCTTTGTCACTGTCACTACTTATGGTTGTTGGGACAGGAATGTCCCATGCCTGTTAAATGGGCAAGTCCCCCTGCCCTGAGTGCCTGACTCATGTGAAACTGGTATCCTGTCTTTTATTTTTGATAATGGTGTCATGTTTATATAGCATGTGCACAGAGGTCTTGCCTATCTTTCATGGGCATCAACCATTTAGGGGTTGCCAGGGGTCACAGCTGCGACCCCTGGCTTGTCCCTTGCTATCCATGAAACTGCATTTGCGATCCCTGGCCTCAGGTTGCAAAGGCAGAAACATTATCCTGTTAGAAATTGAAAAGCTTTAGGATTTTTCTCTCTGTAAAACAACAGCTGCTCAGGACAGTACACTGTTGGAACATTTAGGAGTTGATTATGATATCGGTCGGAAAGCCTATGACCGGTAGTTGAAAGCTTTCGGACCGCGGTTGGAGGCTTTCCGACTGACACAGTCGGTTAACGGTCAGACCGCCCGATTACGATGCCGGCGGTCGGAACATAAACTGGCCAGTCATTCCGACTCGGTTCCGACCGTCTCCTGCAGACTTCAAGCCAGTCGGAAGCCCACCAAAATCCCCTATGGATTGTGTTTCTGCCATTGGGATTACGATGTTGGGTTCCCAGAGCCTTTCCGTGCCAGCCTTTCTAACATGGAAAGGCTGTCGGAAAGCTACTTTGGGGGCCCCTAGCAGGCCCCCTTGCCTCCCCGGTCTACAGTTTGCGGTTAAGGGGGTGCCTAGGGTACCCACCTGTTAAACCCTGCACTGTGTGGCAGGCACCATGGGGTGCCTGCCACAGGGTGCAGGGTTTTACACCCCCCCCCCCATTTCTCTATAGGAGCTTGTATTATGGACACTTTAAGGCTGTGATACAAGCTCCAAAAGAGAAAAGTGAGTATGCGACCAAATAGTGTTCGGTCTCATAGTAATCAGGCGGTCAGAATCGCCGACCAGAAGTCAGTCGGTTCGGAGTCTGAGACTGTGTCGGTGGGACCGACATCGTAATAAGCCCCTAAATTGTGTCTGTTTGTGCCATCAAGTAAGGTATTGCTTAGTAACACTACCTTTAAGGCCTCCAATCCACAAGCTCGACCAAGCACAACTTTGCTTGTTTTGAAGGCTCAGGATTCTAGCATGTGTCATTGGACTGGACAGCATCTATGGTGGCCTCCTTTCTTAGAAAATAATTGTAACTATTTGTTCATGTTTTTAAAGATTTTTGATGAATCAAGTGCTGCTGGTACTTAAATAGGAAGTTGTGAAAAATGCCTGTTGTAAACAATGCTTTATATATTTTTATAACAGGGAAATTCTACTTCTGTCTGCTTTATATACAAATAGGATTAGTTTAGAAAGGTCCAAAATAGTTTCTAGTGAATTCAACTTGAATTGGCTGTGGTAAGATTTCAAACTGGAAAACAGTACCAGCTGATTTTTCAAACTTTTCACCGGCTTGCATATATTATACCAGCCATATCGATAAAATACGTGCAACATGGCAGTCCAAACTGCATCAAAGAAGGAAGAAATCACAAATACTCATGTTGGTAGTCTATCCTGGCTTATTTTTAGAACTCTACATCCACTTCCGAAATGTAATTTCCTGTGGCTAAATCAAGGTCAAATGTCACATGATGGCAATTTCTGTGATGTCATCAGTGCTAATTATCATGTGAAGTCTAATACTATGATGAACGTGCATTTGATGCCGCTCTTGCTACACCTGGCATTCTGGTGAATCGAAGTCCCTAATTTCTTTCATGATCAGGAATGAGATGACTGGTTCATTCGTATCCTCATGGATAAGGCTAATAAACAAGGAAAACACATACCTTGATTTTACAGGACTACTAGCACTGTGATCCTTTGTCTTGACCTGGCTGGGCATTTCCTGTATATGAGGTAGCCACACTCAGTTACCCATGCTTACTATTTGGATTCTCCAGAGCTTGATGGAGAGGAGGAGTGCTCTCTCTCTCTGACTTGAAGTTGTTGTTTTCATGGAACCTTGGAATGAGAGTTTGTACATTTGCAGCATTCAAAATCCTAGTGGAGCCTAATGTCTTGTAAATCTGCGGAGTGTATATGGCCTCTGTTGCACCTTTATAATGTGCAGCAAGCAGTGGCATTGAAGTGCGTTAGTTTTGGAAAAATCAAAGTGTCATCTTAGAAATATCTGTTTCAGTTTTCTGGTTAAGTACTGCCGGAATGCATTTGTCTCTCTCCAGTAACTGCTTTCAATCTCAAAAGTTAAAAGACTTTTGAGGCTATTTATGAAAAAGTCACACAGTGCAATGCAGCAAGTCACCTTGCTGCACTGCACTCAGTGACAGAGGAATGCACCATATTGAAGGCAATAAGGTGCATTCTGTTAGGGTTGAAAACCCCATTCTCATTATACACTTATTCCATGTTATATTAGTTTAGCAGTGTTCGGCTGAATTAGACACCATTTGTACCCATGTTATGCAACCCCTTGAGTTTTCCCCGCAATGTGCGAGCTTCAGTTAGCGAGTGTGACTCTATTTTGTATTTTTTAATCCCTATTAGGCTGTGTCTGAACTAGGCCTCATTGTTCATATTGCTTGCCTTAGCAGAACACTGTATTTAGTTATTCTTTTCTTTGCTGTTCAAGGTCGCCTTCTGACTTACAAATGAATAGGCCATTCTGCCTTCGCATACCTATCTGAGAGTGCATAGTTCTGCTCCCACGTTAGAAGACGCTGAGACCCAGCATGGCAACCTTGAAAGAGTGATAGTATGTACCCAACTTGCAGGTGGTAGCCCATCCTTCTGTGCCTCCTTTGTTCATGCTCGGCCTAAGCTGGTAACGTTCCACTGTGGGCGTGGCTGGAGGTTCTTGAGAGGAATGGTTATGCATTGCAGACTGTTGGGGGGGCAGTCCTTCAGGAGACATCCTAGGGTGCAGGTCAGATTGGACTCCTCTGCAAAGTATTGCTAATAAACAACTGTTTGTATTCTATACTGTCTGACCCACTCTTCATTTGGTAGAAGGCGAGTAGGAGGTTGTAGACAACCCGGGAGGCCCTTTCCGGGCTCCTTTGTTCAATTCCTGCCCTTTCCTCTGTAAATTAAGATATTTCTCCACATTAAGCCTCTCATGTGAAGGCTATCTTCATGGCGTATTCCTAGGTTTACCAGTTCTGGTAAATCTGGGAATGCGTAAAAAACAAGGGAGTTGCATTGGAACACCAACGCAATGCCCATGGCCTACCTTCCCACAGCAAAGTAAGGCAATGCAGCAATTTGCACTGTGTTGCCTTACTCCAGATTTATGCAGCTACTCAGGGTCACCCAAAATGGCCTTTCTTGGCTGCGTAAATTTGATGTAAGGTTTACGTTGCTCTTGCACCATGTTGTATGGTGCAAGAGTTTCACAAACCAGCTCCTCAATAGGTCCCTTTGTACAAACAATTAACTCTTCAGAGAAAAAGAAGACTCATTTTGTTAGCAAGAAATCTCAAGGGAAGAGCATTGAGCTTATGTGATGATGAATGCTGTTAACTTGCATTCAGTTTCAAAAGCTAAAAGGCTTTTTCTTTCAAGCTAACTCTTCTGAGTAAAACTAAGATTCACTATGCTTTATTATGTAGCTGGAAGAATGTGGATTTGTTGTTTTCGACCGCTTTCAGTTTCAAATGATTAATAAGACTTTGCAACAACAATTAACTCTTTTGAGAAAAATAAGACTTGCTTATTCAGAAGCTCCAAGAAAGTACAATGATTAATAAGTTAACTAAGGTGATCTCCAAGAGTAATTCAGTGTCATTGACGAATACAAATTCAGATCAAAGTATCATTGACATCACTTTACAAGCACCGAGGAAAGCGCATTTCAATTGAATTATAACAGTATTAACGACGCATCAAGGGCAAAGAGAAGAGCAGTTGTTTGGTTTTTTAATGAGACAATGATAGCAAGTACTGCTGAATTTTAAGGCATAAATGTTTAATAACACTTTGAAAAGCTGACTCAATCATGAGAAGATTATCACAAGACTTTATCCTAGCTAGAAGGTGCTAGCTATGTATAATTATTTTTATGAGACAAACACTGTGGAAAAAGAATAATCGTATCAAGGCTTTTCTCTCTCTCTATGTTTCCTGAAAGATAAATAAGGAACTTATTTTGTAAAGCCTATCTCCTATTGGAAAGAAATATTTTCAAGACATTTATTGAAGGTACCAGTGGTATTACAAGTACATACATTTTAAATGATCATTGTAATTTGAGACATACAAACAGTAAACTAATACTTCTTATATTTGTCATTTCAGACCTCCTCCCAGCAGTCCCTTTCCCCCCTACTTCCCCTCACCTGGCATCTCAGTGGTCCTGTGTTAGTTTCATTTAGGAACCCAGTGGTTCCTAGAGGTGGTTCCATTCTTAGCATTCTACCATTCCTGTGAACCAACGGATTCAGACCTGACCTGATAATACAAGGTCAGAGACCTGCCCTGCAACCTGGAGTGGTGTACAAAGCATGCACTCATAGAATACAGGGGACTTCTGTCCCTGTCTTGGGTGGAGCACTTAAAGTAGAGATAACAGCATTCTGTGTTATGTGAATCTTTAGTGTGACAAGACCTTTTGTATCTGTTTCATTAACAGAGTGGCCTATTGACCGCTCTTGTATAAAATTCAGCCATTATGCAAATGTCATTGTCAATTGCATGTGATTGTACAGTGAGCATATGACACATGTATGGTAGTAGGACTCTATGTTTGAGCAAGTGTGAGTACTGTTTCCAATGAGATCCATATGGGATGTCCCTGGTTTGAAAACGGCACAAGATGGAGGATGAGGATTGCGACCCTGGACAGGCCTGCATTGCTATAGTTGGATGGTGGAAACCCAAAGGATGAAATGAGGAGGATGGAGACAAGGCTACCTTTCGAAATTCCATGATTACTTTGTTAACATGGAGCTAGTTAACTGTTCTTCATGAGTTGTGCCAGTTAGACAATGTAAATCATTTATTGTTCAGTTAATTAAAACATTAACAAGGATGCAACCAGGCAATATCATTCTGCAACAAATATTTAAAAATATCGACATGACGAAAACAAATGTTTATTGACAAAGCTCATGACTAATAATTATACGTACAATGTGAGAAAAACCCTCAGATTCAAGGAGGAGTTAGTTAAAAATGTAATAAAGAAAAAAGTGCAAGTGGAAAGACCGGCAGACATTATAGGGCGTTATTGAATCAAATGTTAAGTCACAACAGAATAAAGATAATGCACAGGGAAAAGTGTGAGGTACAAAGAAGCATGCAGCTATGCCATAGTTGGTAAAGTTGACTTAAGCATTTCACATATCATTCCCCTGATGTGGTTTAAAACTGGAAATTTCAGAGAAAATTGATAGACGTGTAAAAACTAAAAACACAAAAGAGAAAGTACAAGATCAGCAGTCATCTGTGCCCTTATTAAATTGAGAATGAAATAGCAGCAAAGTGAGGCAAGGGCATGGGAAAAAGTACAAAGTGCAAAGGCAACAATAAATTAGGACTAGATTAGTTCATCTATAAAAAAGCAACTTTGAGGGTAATAGGACACATTATGGTCCAATTTCCAGAAGGGCATTATTATAGGCAGAACCTAATTTAGCTGCAGCAACTTGGAGGAACTTAACAACTTTAACATTTAACATAGTGTTCAGGCTGGCAATTTCGGCCTGACGGCAGGTTCGCCCCCACACACACATGGATCAAGTCTCTGCGAAGTAGATCTTACCTTATCTGCAGCAAGGAAGGGTAGATACATAGACTATGGATGGTTTCATTGCTTAAGCTTCAGAGACACCACATTGCTCTTGAGCTGTGGGGTATCTTCGCCATACTGGAAGATAACCCAACAAGTTCCACACCCCCAGTCTGAGTGTCACAAGACTGAATTTTAGCCACATCGAGTAGGTGCAGGTGATATAATGCTGCTGTTTCAATGAGCCATAAAAGTTCATTACAGACTGGGCGTGTGAGCACTTACTTAGTGCAGCTATGTAGTCTAGCCTTGACAGTTTTTTTGCAATGATTGTTGTATGCTTTTTAAATGCCGACGTTGGGAAATGTTTCCCCATGCTTCTATTAGCGAAAATTGTCTTAATTTGTCTTGGCGATGACGATTGTAGGAGCTGCCTAACACATGCTAAAGTAAACCATTCATGGTGTCTTGCATGGTGAGTCTGAGTCTCTCGCAAAAATTTTAAAAAGAGCCACTTCTGGACCCTGTCTGCTATATTAGATTAAGCTCAAGCCTTATTTGTGGTGGCAACACTCTCTTTTGCAGATGAAGCGCTGCTTTATAGGTTAGAGTGGTGATCTTATATAGCAGAGAGGTCTCCTTGCCCAGGGTGATTTCGCTCCCATAGGTTAGTGTTAGTGTTACGTCGGCTTACAACACCTCAAGTAGAGGGTCTAGACTCAGATCCTGTCATTTCTGGGCTAGAGTCATGATAGCAGACATGAGGCTGGTGCCTTTCGTTTTCAGGGGATGGAAGTGGGTGTTAAAAGTGCCCTGACTGTCAAGTTAAATACCCAAGTATTTGTACTCAGCACTTTGCGATAGCCATCCCCAGTTAGAATGCCACCTTCCAAGGCCAGTGGTTTTCTTTCCAAAAATAACCGTCTTGGTATTTGTGTGGTTTATTTCAAGCCTGTTCTTACCAATGTAGAGGTGCAGGGTGGAACGCTGTGGGCCAATTTTAGTTTGCCTTAGGAGAACAAGATCATGTGAAAAAAGCAGATATATCATGCATTGGCCTTCCAGTTTGGGTGGATGGCAGCTAACTTTGTCTAGGGCTGCCGACAAGGCGACAATGTGTAAATTAAAAAACAGAGGCCCTAGTATGCATCTGTGCTCCAGTCCAAAGTTTGTGGTGATCTTCCTTGAAATGCATTTGGCATCCTCTAACTTGACCCGCACCCATGCGTTTGAATATAAATGCTCGATAGCTCTCAATAAATCATCTGGGAACCCCAGGCCTCACAGTTTGCACCACAAGAAGCCTTTAGGAATGCTGTCCAAAGGGGCTTTAAAGTCTATGAAACAAGAGTAAAGTGCAGATGCACTCCTTAAGGACTTGTCACACATCAGGGCCAACACCATTGGGTTTGTGGAGGTGCCACAATTATCTCTAAAGCCTAACTAGATTTTCTAAGTTACCTGAACTTCATTCACCCATTCCTTAAGATCATCTAGCAGGAGGCTTGCAAAAGGTTTAGCGTCATTGTCGTTAAGTGATATGATGTGGTAATGGCTAGGTTCCGATTTTGATCCTCCCTTAAAGATTGGATGAATAATCAACCCTCTTCATGAGTCTCGGATCTGGTTTGATGCCAAGTAGAACCCAAACTGTGCCATGGCCCAAAATGATGGATCTGCTGTGAAAAGAACTGAGGAGAGAGCGTTTGGACCGAGTGCCCCATCTTTCCTCTTTCTCACTGGATTGAGCCTGGAGCGCTCCTCTAACAGATCTATTGCAGGGATATTTGACACTTCCTTTACGTCATGATAATACCTTAGCCCAGTATGAGATAATGATTATACATCAGACTTGGAGGAAACCTGGAGATTAGTAATTGAGAAACGTGATGCCAGATGTGCGATCCAGGCTAATTCAGAAACATTTGTATAGATACCTTTCTTGCCCTAAATCATCATTCTTTTCTGATTTTGACAGCCAGATTAACCTTCTGAATTTATCTCTTGATGTTTTTTAATTTTTGTTTCCCAGTTAGTGAGAAAGGATGATACATACAGTTGTTCATATTGCAGTTCACATTGCATTTTAAAGCCTTCTGTTTCCTAATTAGTGTAAATTTAGGGTTGGGCTCAAATGTTTTTCTGTGCCAGAATGCACGGATTTAAAGTTCTGCAATAGGTGATCACTGAAGAGGTCCATTACTCAATGGGTAAGTTGGAATATGAAGCCATTGCACTATATTGAGTTTGGATGCAGGTTGTTGCCTCGATGCTTATCCTTTCATCCAACGTCAGTCTTTTAAGATTTTCAGTATGCAGGCCAATGCTGGTGGTAAGCACATCCTCCAGTTTCATAGTGCAAATTGACAAGAGGATTTGCTGTGGTCTATGGTCACTTTCAAAGCGGCCCCCAAGAGAAAAGTTAATGATGCTCCTAAGGAGGGCAGCTGAACACATAGTGAAATCAATAAATGTCCCTACTAAGGGGTCCTTTTAGGAGCCTGTGGCCTAGGACTATGCAGTCTGAGAGGAAGGACTCCACAAGTTTGCTCCTGTGGATTTTTGATGGCACCCTTTGCATTGGAATGTTGCAGATTGGGTCCAGATCATTAATTTTCCAGCCTGGAGCCACAGAACAGATTTGTATTAAAATCACTAGATAGAAGGATGTTAACCAGCGGGAATTTTACTTTTAGCTTAGTTAAACTTTTTGCCAGTCTTCACAAATTGGCCTGCTTCTCACGATTACAATTTAAGTAAACATTTATAATCAGGAGAGCGTGCTTCTCAGTACAGTGTGCTGAGTGTCAATGCTTACACCAGTGGTTCATTCAGAGAGATCTCCTCCATTGCACCTTGCAAAAAAGATTATATATAAATTGTCATACCGCCCATTGGGCATCCATAGCTACTGACTTTGGGAGCTGGTTTCGATATTCTATATAGCATGTAACTGGGATGGTTGTTTAAGCCCAAGTTACCTCAAAAATGAGGATCTTAAAGTTGCTCCGAAAGGACATAAGTGTCCTGATCATAAGGTTTTTAGCGTGAGGCCGTGGATGGTCCATGAGCATATTTTTAGCTTTGACTCAAGATTATTTTGCTTATCAGGGCTCTCGTCCGATGGACGAGTGCATTATTTTCATCAGTAGGATGGTTGGCAGCCAGTTCCAGTTCTCATGTATGCTCTCCAAAGTTTCAAGACCTTGTACTATTTGAGCACTTTTTAAAACTGAATGCATAATGAGTTTAACCCAATGATTGAGCACATCTGGGTATCCTATCATCTCAATAGCTTTGAGTATAATTTCTCAGTTTTTTAGTAGCGGACATTTTGCCAAAACAGCTTCCACCGGTGAGTGGGAGGCAACGGTTACAAGAGTGGGTTACGATCCTTGGTCCCCATAGGGTTAAAAAAAATCGATTGACAACATTTCAGAGGAATTGATGTGCTTCAGGTCAGGGATTGAACAAAATAACAAGACAATGTTCCACCTGTTTAGTATGTCATGAGGCCCCCTTGTTTGACATTCCGGTATCGGGATCAGCTATATGAGTTCAGGGGATTGAAGAGGGCATACTTCAATGCTACAAGCGCTTGGGTCTTCGAAGGAGGAACAGTGCTACGAGAAAGTTTTTGAGCAGCTTGGGTTCCGAAGACCTCTTATAGAAGTTGTAACCAGTCCTGTATGAGGATTGACGATTTGAGTAGAGTGCTTGATGTTTGCTGGTCCCTTATCAAGTTTGCCTTGGATGATGCGCTTGAGTTCCTGTGGACCTGTTAACATCAGCAAGACCTGGAGCCTGTCTCCATAAGGATAGGTGATGCCTTGAGTTTGCCCATTAACTGTATTGGATTCTGGGACCGTGCATGGTGGTGTACCCTGGGTGGGAGGTTGATGAAGGGTGTTGTCCTAAAGTACTGAAACATTTGTGGCCACTATTGCACTGAGTATGTTGATTCAGGAGGCGCTGTATTCTATTCTTGTTGATGTTTGATAAAAATTGGATATACCATACCCTGGCTTGTTGAAGCTGGTGCTTTATGAAGCTTGGTACGCTGTTTCCTAAGTCGTTTCTGAATCCATCGGCCCAGCTTGCCAGTGCTTGAGCCAGCGATGGTGGCACGTTTTCAGAGCTTCTTATATCCCTTTCTTTAAGGAGTGGATGTAAATTGTCCACACATTCCTTTTACCGCTGTGCTAATATTGTCCATATACATGGCTTGTTGTGCCTCTTCTTTTAGCATA
Source organism: Triturus cristatus (assembly GCF_964204655.1). NCBI lineage: Eukaryota > Metazoa > Chordata > Amphibia > Caudata > Salamandridae > Triturus > Triturus cristatus. Next base: position 312,160,838 of record NC_140580.1, on the reverse strand, counting down.
GATGAGACTATGGAGAGAGATGTGGTTTGAGTACAATCCCCTTTTGTGGCACAGTTAGGCATGCAATGATTAGTCCTAAAATTCTGTAGCAGGGCTTCCATAATCTGCAGTAGAGTGGACAGTTTATTTAGAATTAGGTAGCAGGGACAAGACCCCAGATGTCTTTGAGGAACTTCAGGCAGGTCAGCTGTAGATTAAGCATGCCTAACCAGGTTGTTTAGCACTTCAAGCTTCCTGTCAATGCCAGAGATAAATGCTGCGAGAGAGCTTAAAATGGCCACTTAAACATCATGTTTGTCCAAGTGGTAAGACATTGTTTCTGCCATTGATTTATGGTACCAAGACTGAGGACCACATGCCAGTGCTGTGTGGGGATAAAGGGGTGGGAGCGTCACAGGTTGTGGGCAGTTTTCCATGATCTGAGAGCAATGAGTAGTCCAAGATGAGTCCAGCACTTTGAGCCAACATCTCCTGTCTGGATTTCTTAAAGTCGCTTGAGGAGGATAAGGTGCACCAAAAAAACTAGGTTGTGCAGCATCATGGACAACCAAGGCCTTGCGTGACCCGTCCTGATGTTCTGAAGTTAGTCCATCTGATTCCTGCAATGTTAAACTGTTCACTGGGCTGACTGTTACTATTCCCGTGGGAAACCATGCTGGATTGAGGCTGTGGTTAAAGCCAGCACCTAAAATCACTATATCAGGGTCAGCGGACCCAGGGGTTTCACAATGTGCCTTGAAGTTTGCCTGCTAGCTAGGGGAAGTCAGATATTGGTCGTGTTCCGAAAGGAATGCACTTCCTTGTGCCAGTTGGGGGATGATGGGCGTGAGGGAGGGAACTATAGGTCATATTCTGAGTAAGCCTGGGCAAAGCACTATGCTATGCTCGCGTAGTTTGCGAAGTTCGCGCTACTTCGCACTACGCGAACTGCACGTAGCACAGTGCGAACACGCGTAGCGTAGTGTTGCGTAGTGCTGCGGTCATTTTTTGCTTGCTCGCGGTCCTCAATGTCAAGTTGGCGACCGCGAGCAAGCAAAATGACATCCCGGCGAGACTTTTTCCTTGTTCGCCATCAGCAACATCAAGTTGGCGATCGCGAGAATGGAAAATAAACCTCCCGGCGAGATTCCCAACGCGAGGAGGTCAGGTTTCTCATTGCGAGTGGTCGCATATGCTCGCGACCGCTCGCGATGAGAAACTACCAGTTCGCGTTGAGAAAGCTGGAGCTCGAGTAAAAATCTACTCGAGCAGCAGAAAACTACAGCTCGCACTGTGCAAGATGCCATTTTCAATGATTGCACAGTGCCGGTTGCTTGTCCGCACTGTGCAATCATTGAAAATGACATCTGGCACAGTGCGAACAAGGTACTACGCAGTTCACGAAGTGCTACGCGTAGCTCGCGTAGTGCGAACTGCACTTTGCGTAGCTTCGCGAAGTGCTACTTCGCGAACTACGCCCAGGGTTAATTCTTAGGATGTTTCTAGGTCAGGCCTTCTTTTTGTCTGCCTCAGATTCCTGATCCAGGATTGTTGATAGCAGTCAAAGGTGCAGAAAACAAACATCATTGTACCTATGTTGTGGGTGCTCCTATTGGAGCCAGTCTCAGTGCTATATGCTGTGACATGCATCACTTTAAAAAGTGGCTGTGACTGTGCAGCCGCTTGAGAAGGACCCTTAAAAGAGAATCAACTGAACAAAATGCCTGAATCTTGATCCACTGGATCCACATCCCTCATCTTGAAATGTGTATAAACCTGAAATACAACCCTCCCTACTACGGGGTAATTGCACAGCTCACAAGGCCCGGCAACCGAAATCCAATCAGCTTCTTCTCAACCACCATGAAGCTAGAGCATACCAGCCAACCCTGCCCGTCCAAAGAGCAAGGACCCATCATCGGGGCACGCATCACTCAGGGTCCTTTTTCTTCGGACCCTCAGATGTTTTGTGATGTGACAATCCTGCCATCACAAAGCCCCATTTTCAGACCAGAAGCTTGTCAACGAGATGCCGGCTCAAGCTCCAACCCCAGCCCCGCTCAGATAGGACCAAGAGCTTCATCCAAGGAGATCCAAGTCAACAAACCAACCCACGAGGTAATTTTCACCCCTAGATATTATATTAAGGGCCACTACGACATCCTAAACAGGGGCAACATACTTCGCTTATTTAAGCACATCCCCACATTGGCCCAAATACAATCGGACGACCTAGCCTGGGTCAAGTTCTTGAGCCCACCCAGTGATACTCATGGGGAATCGACCTCGATAGGGCTGAGCCGTCATACCCATGGAAGGGTTACCAACAAAAGAATCATCTTTAATGGCAGAATGGGGCATAGATATTGCATTCCCGTACCAGAGAAATATCCTTACACCAAGGAATGAAATCTACTCAGTTCTAAGGGGGTCAGTGAGCAACCACACAGGGAACAACTCAGCTGAAAAGCCAAAACTTTACAATGCATATAGGATAACAAGTACACTTGATCACAAGACAGTATTCTATTGCGAGCAGTTGCAAACTTCTGGACATGGAACTCGGATCCTACCAGAAGGTCTGTCATCACAACAGCACCATTAACGCCACAAAGGCTGCCTGCAACCGGATTAGCACCAGAACTCCCGGAATTATTACACAGCTATCCATTATATCCTAGAACGTAGCTGGTCATAAAAGACTTCTTAGGTTCAACTCAGTAATCAAATACTTTCAAGAAAATGACATCCTTTGCCTACAAGAGACTTGGGCCACCAAATCCTTAATTCTTCCAGGGTTCTATGAACTTCATACCGCAGCTACAAAACGCAATATTTTTGGGCGAGCATCTGGCGGTCTCACAATCTTAATTAATCAAGCTCACAGAATAGAGACAACTTTAATCACAACTAATACCACAGACCTGCAAGCGGCTCTCATCAGCGGGCTAAAAAGCAATTACAACCAAATCCATCTTCTGCTAATCAACTGCTATGTTAACCCTGCCTCTCACCAAAAAAAACAAGCATTAAAATCATTGGCGACAAAAATTGATCATCTTTTAAACAAATATGTCTAACACTTTCTAGTTAGCTTTGGGGACCTGAACACCCAGAAGTTGGGGAATCTGACAATCCACCCCCCACCTTTCACAGATGCTGCCCTTCTGCAGCGTCTCTTTTACAATCAAAACTTGGTCTCCACGCACGCCATCAAAGCGGCTGAGGATCCCCTCTTGCTCACACTCCCCACTTTCAGGGACAAGTCCACATTTGACTACATCTTTATCTCAGAATACCTGGCATCATACCTTAATAACTTTGAAGTGGACAATAGGGATGAGAGCGACCATAGACCGCTGAGGGAAACCTGCACCACGATTGCAAACACTAGGGGATTCAACCGGGGAAGAGCACCATAAAGTCCTGAGCAGGATGAAATAGTCTGCAAATCTTGGCCTAAGACTTACGGAATGGATTACACACAAAGAGTCGAACCCCACAGCAATGTGCACCGTTCCCCTTCCTGAACACTGGAAAGCACTCCTAGTGGATCTAAAACAAGCCCTAGGGTGTGGATTTGGAAACATCCATACGCAGGCAACCCATGCCCATCAACTTCCCACCTACAAATTAAACCAAGGGCACTATACTCAAACAAACGCAGCCTTTCAAAGGCCTTGAAGGCAAGAAGAAAAGAGAACAAAAATCTGTAAATACAGACAAAACCAGTTCTTCGTGCGGAGCACAGAAAGAAAGTCTGGCAGATACAATCTAAGAAGATTGAGGCAGGATGGCTGAAAATATTCACCCTCCTTAAAGGAAGGGGACATATTCAACTTTGGAAAAACATCAACCAACACAGTAACACCTGGTCAGACAAAAGGGAACGGAGTGGCAGCCGCCGAGTGGGCCAAACACACAAAGCAGTTATACTTTAACAATCAGAACTCATCATATACCAACCCTCAACAATCTTCCCCAGCATCACGCGAGGCCCTTAAAATATCTAGCATTACAGAGGCCGAGGTAACTGACCTAATCAAAATATTGAGAACAGATGGTGCCCCAGGACTCAATGGGGTCCCCGCATCAGTGTTTAAAGCCTCACATGCATACTGCAGGACAGCTTATACCACTCTTCAAGTATGCTTACACCACTCCAACAATTCCATCTTCATGGAAAGGTTCCATTCTTTTCCCCATGTGGGAGACAGCATGAAACCAGAAACTAACCCCCTTATTGCTCTATTAGACATAAAAGCAAACGCATATGCAAGAATACTACTGAAAGAACTAGAACCCTGGGCAAAAGACAACAACATCCTTCCCCTCTTTCAATCTGGTTATAGGCCGAAGGCTCCACTATGGATAACATTTTAGTATTGGGTCATCTGTCACACCGAGCTACACAGCCAGCACAATTACCTCTCTTCTGCTGTTTTGTGGACCACAGCGCTGCATTTGACTGGGTGGATTGAGGGAAACTGTGGAAAAAACTAGACTCCTGTGGAATCCCCTAACAGCTACTAAAGGCAATAACAGCACTACATCAGGGGACCTGGGTCCTCATAAAGACCAGCCAATCCACTGTAACAGCCAAGGTGCCAACCAATAACGGCCTGAAACAAGGCTGTGTCCTCGCCCCCCCTTCTCTTTAATCTTTACACAGCAGACCTGGAAAAAGCCCTAGAAGGTGCATGTTTATCAACACCAAGGCTGGGGAAAGTGCGGCTCCAAATCCTTCAGTATGCCGACGACATTGTAATAATGGATCACACGCGGACTGGTCTACAGAAAGCCCTAAATGCTCTCCACAGGTATAATCAAAAGAACAACCTCATGGTGAACCAGGAGAAGACCAATATAGTCATCTTTGGGAAGTACCAGCGAAAGAAAACAGCTCAATGGCGCCTAGGCGACCTGCAAATTAAAACATGCATGAGTTACAACTACCTTCTTGGCATCAGGCTATCAGAAGGGACAAAACCAGTGGCCCACCTAAAACACCTATGAAGTAAGGGGGCTGGCATCATTTACAGTCTGAAATGCATAAACCAGCGAGTTTACAATCCGACTGCAGAACCCATCCTGAATGTTCTTAGAGCAAAACTTGTTCCCTCTCTTAATTACGGTCATCTTGTGTTTTCCGGCACATTCAACAAGTTCCTTATGAGCCTCCAAATCTCTGCTTACAAGAAGGTTCAAGCCAAGAGAGCCAGAGGAGACTGGAGTTGGGCCGCGCCCGCCCGGATATCATAAGAAAATACTAGATTAGTACTACGCGTGCCTCAGCACCTTCACTGAAAGCTCCACATAAAACAATTTTTGAAGAGGCTGGTTCCCCATGGCAAGTACAGTTGGCAGCGGCTTCAAGTCCACTTGCAATACAAGTTCAAATCTACATAACCAGGTTATCCTGGACACAGCCTGGAAAAAGACAGTGAACGCACAAGTTACGAAAATATCATTTGAAAGTGACCTGGAAAGTTTACACTGCCAACCCAATCTTTCTACACTGGACGCCTCCTATATCCTGGGAAAACCTGAGCCATACTTTGAGCAAGCCTTGACAGTCCTGGCTTGGAAAAGAATCACTAACATGAGACTTCTCGCACTGCCCATCGTGAACTTCAATCCATCCTGGGCTCAGCAACAACTCAAGCCCTTGTCATCTATGTAGCTACCAATGGGAATCTTAGCTTCACCTGCTGTGCTGCTGCCCAAAGATGGCAAGAGAGCGGCACTGCCTGGTACTCCCAATTTGCAGGTCTCACTGCTTTAGATACTGCAGAGAAGTCTCAGACATGTGCTTCTTCGCCAACATAGCACAAATTGTGGCCTGACTAGGTAAATTCATAGATGCAATTCAGGCTGCACTGACACGTGCCATTAAAGTCACAAGATGCAGCTAGTTGGCCACCAAGCCTGAGTGACAATGACCAAACTGCTTACAAAGCAAAATAACAGTCCTGTGCCCATAACATAATCAGAGACCAGCCTCGGATGTTTCTCAACACAAATCCCAGTCACACAAGGGAACAAAAACTATCAAGGCTAGAGGACCAAACAAACATGTCAGACAAGTTAACCCATGTACCCTGCACAAAAACGAGGAAAATCAGGTTGTTTTAAATGTTTAGTCATAACCGATGCTGGGGCAGCTGACTTAAAGTTTTTTTTAGCTTTGTTACTGAACATTAATTTATTGGGCAAAGGGCCCACCTAAAGGACGTGTAAACTGGGTTCCCAGACATAGGTGCCATCCTTACGCACCACCACTTTAGTTCTAGTTCGGACTATTGCTTTTACGATTTTACAGTTTTTACCAAACCTAGCTAACCCAGTTGGAGTGTGCATGGTGGTTATGAATTTAAAACTTTTTTCTTTTTCCTTCCTTCTCCATACATGGAAAATGTAGTATATTGTAATGGTTTTAATTAATTGAATAAAGAATCAATTAATCAACCACCCTACTTTGCTCCTTTCTTATTTTCTTCTTGACCAAGCAACAGAGTGTTCTACAGAGTGCATTAGGAGCTCCTGTGTAACCAGGGCAGGTGTCTGCCAATAGTCTGTCTCCAAGGAGTGAGGGGCCCTAATCAGAGCTCAACATTTCTGCAGGAGGAGTCAAGGGTCTGCCTAAAGAGCTTCAAAGCATATCTGACTGTTGAGAGGGAGAATGAGAATGTCTGGCACTGCAGGAGGAGGGACTGTCCTGAAGTAGAGGGAAACTGCAGAGAAAGCTGCTGACCCAAGCAAGTTTGCCAATAGACCTGTGTAGTGAAACAATCCTCAGGGCATCTCTGTACTGTTCTGAAATGAGCTGTGCCAAGTTTGAGCCAGAATGTGTCACCCAGGAGCTGGTCTCCAGTTTGGGCCCAGTTGGAACCAATTTACAACCGGATGATGAGCCCCAATCAGGTGAAAACTGCCATGTGTTTCATGTGTTCCAGTTTAGGGATGACCTGGCATGGCAGTTAAGCCTAGACTGTTCCTACTGGAGCTGAATCAAGATTGATTTGCATATGTTTGGGTCCAAACTGTGGTGGCATTTTGGGCAGAAGAAGAACGGGTTGGTATGCAACCTGTAGCGATTGTCAGTGTTTAGACTTATTGCAAGCATTCCTCCCATCGCCTTTAGTGTGTTTGATCTACATCCGTAAGTGTCAAGGGTAGGCCCAGACGTGGATCTTGTGCTCATCTTCGTAATGGAACTAAGCTACACCTGAATGACGATCTCAATCAGTGCAAAATTGGTCGTGAGTTGCTTTGTTCTGTTTCAAAGAGACCCTGGCTTAGAAGTTCTGGCTCGACCATTTCCATTGGACCAGGATCAAGACTGAATTGAATATGGCTGGGTCCAAAGTGAGGTGACAAAAGAGCGATGCTTTGGAATGCTACCCGGAGCGATTGCTAGTGGTTAGACTTATTGCAAGCATTCCTCACATCACCTTTTGTGTGTTTGATCCAACAGTAGGAGATCAGACGACACCAGAGAAAATCATCTTATTTGTTAGAATTGGAGACCCACGAAACCCTGATTCCACTGGAACCTCCCAACCAGTTCTCAAACTTAGAGAGCATGGAATGGTAACAACACATCACAATCCCTAACAGTCTAATCAATCTGCAGAAAAAAGCCTTCTCATAATAAGCAAAGGTTAACAAGTCCAAAACCCAAACTCCTACTGCTGGATTTGTGATAAATGTCTACACCTTCAAGATTTGTTTCTTTGCAGCCACTAAGGCTCTGGAAAGCTGTTTATTTTGGGACATACAAAAGAACAACTTGAGAGTAAGGAAATGGAGCAGACACTTGTCCCTTTCCCAGAGTAGCATACAACAAGCATTTGCAATGCAACAGGTCTCGCATTTGCGAGAGTTTGAGCTATTGGCATTGTAAATGACAATGCTTTTTATTTATGTGTTTTGAAAACCTGCAAGTGGTGCTTATAGTCCTTACTTACGAGAAGCAACGCTGACAGTAACTGTGCCTCTTTTACTGCCATCCTTGCTTCTATAAGTGCAAAGTGCGTATTTACACACTGTTTTCAAGTTTTCAAAACACATAAATAAAAGGCGGTGTCATTTACAATGCCAATAGCTCAAACTCTCGCAAATGCGAGACCTATTGCATTGCAAATGCTTGTTAGTTGTGATTCCACAGGTTGACCTGGAATTTACCCTGCATGTAAAAATGTGTCAGGTGCACTTTTGGCAGTCCTTGATTCTTGCATTTTCTGTGTTTACAGTATAAGGCAAGACGGGGGTCAGGGCTGTAGTCAATATGGAAACTCTGCAAACAATCGCAAGGCAGACATCTGGGTTTCCTTTGGCAGACTTGGTTAGCTAATGACAAAGCAGTGACGGTGGCACTTGAAGACTGACAGAGTCCGTTCCTTCCAGCCCTAGAACAATCCCGTTTTACTCTGTATTACATCAATAAATCTTTCATATTGCCTCAACTACTTTAATGTTTTCTTGCACCAATGCTTCACGACCTTCAGAAGCCTTGCAGACTCCTAAAAGCACAGCCCACCCACCAGAGATGAAGGTGTGCAATAAAGAACTGCTTTACGCTGGCTCAGTGGGAATTAATAAATATCAAATGTATTTGGTTCTTTGAAAGTCAGAAGATTCAACGGTGTCATGTGTAACGTCCTTGTGTTTCTCCAGTGCTCTTGTGTGTCCACTGCGCCCTGGGCTCTCTGATTTTCTGTGAGAAAAGGAGCTTACCCATAAGACTGCCCTCAGTACTTTTCGCAAATGTGGAGAAACATTTTTAAACAAAATAGGTAAACTGCACGCCAAAGGAAAGAAAAACTAGTGGTACACTTTCTTAGCAGCAGGCAGTTTAACCCTCTGCACTGCCTTAGGATAAGTCAAACTTTCCACTAGAGAAACCTCCGGTCTGTTTCCAGGAAGCCGATTAATAACGGAACTCCTCTTGACATTTTAATTGATGTTTGGAAGTTGCTGGAGGGCAGGAACGAGGCAGCAGGTGCTAAAATGATCACATTTTCAAAAAGGACGCCCCCACACCAAGTCAACGCCCGGTGCGGTCGCATCGATCGCACCGCCCTAGAGCTGGCCCTGGTCGGACCCCCAAGGTAGAGTGCATCACTGAATTTCAACATTTTGCTGCAGAAGTAACAAAATGAAGGGGCGCTAAACTGTAGTCACTGCCATCTTACACTCTCATTAACAGAGTCTAGCCGTTGGACGGGACATTAATTGTTATGTGTAAAAATAACTATTTTAATGATATAGGTCGGCCTGCGCTAACAAAGATCATAGCGCGGCAACGCCTCACAGACTATGCCAAAGACCACGCTAATACAAGAGAACGACTATCTATCCCACAAAACTTAAAACCTACAGCACCGAAAACCACCCAGTCAGCGATCCTTAAATTGCTCACACGCAGTCTCCGTAAGCTGCTTTCCAGCTAATTTCCCTATTATTGCCTTTTTTCTTTTGGTAATGCATAAATTTACAGAGCGTCACAGCTCAAAACAATACACCCTTGCCCCACCCACCCCCACCACTGGTTATCTTGTTTGCTCAGTATTCCACCTAGTCCCCCGTCCTGTCGCACCTTAAAAAAACTGCCACCCACTCTGAACGTTGCAGGTAGGGCCCTGGGTTGGGTTGAAATGAAATATTTGGCCCATGCTGAGGAGGAGAGCAGCAGCAAGTGCACAGAGGGAGGTGGACGACTCGGAAATAAATGGAAAAACTCGGGGCAGTGGCATGCACCAGAGTAACGGCCAGTCATGGCCAATGTACAGCTACATATGGATCCGCCGGTGCTTCCTTCCGTAGCCCTTCCCTCCTGGTACTGTAAAATATTCAGCCCACGGAGACGTCACGAGTGCAGCGGGGGCATTGTCTGAGTGCGCAAAACTGAAAGCGCGGTGGGAGCGCACGAGACGCCGTGAGCGTGCACATCGGCTGTACCGACACAAGCTGAGGATCGCCAGAGAAGACATGCCGTCTACCTGCGCTGAGGCTCCGAGTCTGAATACGAGGCCGAACTGTCCTTCAGCCTGGCACGCACCAAAACACGCTCCTACGGCAGCACGGCCAGTGTGACGGCGGTTGCCTGGGCAGAGAGGTACACCGAGCACCCCGTGAGCTCTGGAGACACACTGCAGGGCATCGCGCTGAAGTATGGTGTAACGGTAAGGAATGTGGGGAGGGAGTAGGTTTATGGAGGGGGCGTAAGGGGCTGAAAGGTTCTGCAGCGATGCCTTCGTCCTGGCGGGGGAAGGAAACGAAGTCTGTAGTCCGGGAAGAATATAGTGGGGGTCGGCAGATGGCGCAGGGCTGGCTGACACTGGAGGGGGTGCAGGGACAGTTGGGGATTGGAGAGGAGCGACCTGGTGAGATACGCAGGAGGGTATGTGGCAGTAGGAAGAAGCGCTCGCCCAGGCAAGTACTACTCACGGCGAGTACACTGTGCGCTACCGGGGCCGCTGCTCTCTTTGCACTGTCTGCCGCCACGTGTGCTCCTCTGCTGCTGCTGTCTGATGTGAGCGCTGAGAATAAATACCAAGCTGTCCACACGTGTTCACGTTAGCGCGGCACGCACAGACAGGAGATGTGCACACGTATGGTGCGAGCAGGTGTTGTAATAACGCTGTGAGCCGTATGCATGCACATCTCCTGTCTTGCCGTACGTGTGCACATGTCCTGTCCCCCTTCCAAACCAAGTCGACAACAATAGATCTCGCCAAGGCGAGCAGTGAAAGCGCTGCTTCGCTAGGCGAGACCTAAAAACAATTTGGACAAGTCCTTAACTGGTTAAGGTCATCATTGTTGACCTTCACTTTGATAGAGGAGCACAGACAAACAGTGGTTGTCTTAGGAAACCCCTCACCCACCTACCTAGTAGGTGGCATGCTTCATCATCGGGGCCCAGCTGAAGTGCCGAGTGCAATCCAGCTGTGCTTCAACGCCTGATTTAGAGCGGAGCAGGTAATTTGGTGAGAAAGTGAAGTGATATGTGAAGTGTGGTTAAATGCAAAAAATGTCTCTAGGAAATACCCTTGTAAAGGTTTTAATGAAAGGGTCCTAGGACATGAGTAAAAACATAGTCGGGATATGTGTGAGGGAATGATATGCCTCGATATCCCTAAAGAATTGTGTGGGTCTACTAGTTTCAGCCTTCTAAGGTGTTCATGAGGCTTTCATCAGGACCAATGGAGTGAGTGTGGCCAAAAAAGGTAGCTGGCCACTGGGGTGTATATATCAGTGCACACCCTAAAGTGCACTGTGAATGTGGTGAGATCTTGCTACTTACAGATCCAGCGCGATGAGTATCTGTAAAGAAAACACCTACCGGGATGAACAATTCATAGGGTAGCCGCTGAGCGCTATTCATGAACCTAGGACCCCACCATGGTGAATAGAACCCGACAGACACACGCCATATGAGCAACCTTAGCACTGTAGAGGTCCCCTTAATCACACCGTTAGTCACTTTCTCCTCTTAATCACACCATGGGTCACTTTCTTCCTTCTGACCTTTGTTCAATGGTTTTACGTCTTGCCACATTTATTGTCATTGAATCTTATTGTGTCATTTTAAATGTGCACTACGCGCATATACGCAGCTATGCCTTCACAGGGAGATACGTATCGCATACAGCGCACCATCTTTCTAGTCATGACGCTCCAACTGTCCGCGTTCTAGTGGGTCACGCACACGAGCACATCACGTGACCTTACTACGTGACCACGCCCCCCGCTGCAACTTCAAACGGGGACTCGAAAAAACACTTGCTGCATCGGCAGGATTCGGTCCACTCTGAAGGTTACAGCAGTTTCTATCCTGAGACAAAAGTAAGTACTTACGTCCAATATCACAGGACCCTGCCTCACAGTACTGGTATTATCCAATACAGCACCTATCCTCAATGCAATTTTCACCTCTGCAGGGTCTCCATAACAGGAAGTACCACCGTGCGATCGGATCCATGAATCCGTACACGTGCGGAGTTAATGTGAGCCTGCTTACTTGTTGATTATCAGTGTGTACCGTTTGTCATCCATGTTGAATGTGTTCTCAATTTTATACCACGCGCTACTTAAACCATAGTTTTTAATAAATCACAAAATGTGCCATAATGCGATAAGCCTGATGTTCTATAGTCAACATCTATTGATCAACACGCATAAAAAGTAGTTGGTAAAATCGATCACTTGAACACAACTGAGTGCTCCCACGGCACATTGTAGCCACGCATGGTTATTTTACAGATACCACCATGCATGCAATTACGATGTCACATGCATGATATCTTCAACCCATTTCTTAGCCATGTTTCTTCAACCCTACGCATGGAGGAGTGCAACCATGCAAGACATGCATAATATATTTTGGTTGGTTTGCAATTACACAAGCCGTATTGTACCTTTCCTTTACAGCTACTCATCGCGCTGGATCTATAAGTAACAAGATCCCACCACATTCACAGTGCACTTTAGGGTGTGCACTGATATATACACCCCTGTGGCCAGCTACCTTTTTTGGCCACACTCACTCCATTGGTCCTGATGAAAGCCTCATGAACACCTTAGAAGGCTGAAACTAGTAGACCCACACAATTTTTTAGGAATATCGAGGCATATCATTACCTCACACATATCCCAACTATGTTTTTACTCATGTCCTAGGACCCTTTCATTAAAACTTTTACAAGGGTATTTCCTAGAGATATTTTTAGCATTTAACCGCACTTTACATATCACTTCACTTTCTCACCAAATTACCCGCTCCGCTGTAAATCAGGCGTTGAAGCACAGCTGGATTGCACTCGGCAATTCAGCTGGACCCCGATGATGAAGCATGCCACCTACTAGGTAGGTGAGGGGTTTCCTAAGACAACCACTGTTTGCCTGTGCTCCTCTATCAAGGTGAAGGTCGACAATGATGACCTTAACCAGTTAAGACTTGTCCAAATTGTTTTGGGACATAAAAATACCAAAACAGAAGATCAATCGAGCTGCTTTGCCAGTACTAGTATCATCTATCAAAAATGTATTTCAAAATCTGATTACTCCTCTGCATTTACAGAATATAAATCCTGTTGCCTTATTCGACAGGCATGTCGAAGTCTGGACTGACCCTACTGGGGACTGACATTTTCTCAGGAGGCTGAAAGGTAAGTGGTGGCTAGTTTTGGTGCAGGTGGGTCTGGTGTTTGTGCTGTAGGCTGAAGTGGTCGCTGCTGGCCCTATGATCATTCCTCTAATCAACCAATCAGCAGGCTCAGCCCGCTAACCTATTCACTGCATGTTGGCTGGCTGGCGGGGTTGGCCTGCCACCAGTATACTGAGGGGGGGCGCAGTCCAGGTGCGTTGCTGGCCTGGTGGTGTTGTAAAAGTTTAGAAATAGCTTTAAAACCTTTGACAGACATATATATGGCTTATAATTGAAATCCCTTTCTCAGCATGCTTGACATTGCAAATCTACCTTTAACATTAACTAAATAACTGGAGTTATGGTTGCATTTATTCTCCCATATTTACATTTTTGATTTCGCTCACCTTGTGCTCACATTTCTGTTCACCATCAATGGTTGTTGTCCGAAATATTGGTTGAGTACACCTGTCTCTGCAGTTTGAATATATATATACCGACCTGCAGCTTCTGATTTCAGCCCAGTTTCCTGAGCTAGAAGGACCATGAACTGTTTTGAATTGAGCAGAAAAATGCTCAAAGTGGAGCATTGAAGTAAATATTGGGAGAGAGTAGGAATACGGCGAATAGAAGTAAATCACGGGAGAATGATCAGGAGTGCTCGTGAGAATAAAAAAAGGAGTAAAGATACATCAATAATCAGGGTTCAGTGGGCGCCTCAAGTATCCCTGGGCAAGTGTCATTACACCTGCTGCACCAATGGAAGCTTCGCCCCTGGATTCAAGTGACTGAACCGGACAATATCCTTAGAGTGGAAAAATGCGAAGAGGAGGGAAGGGGACAGGATGGCAAGTGAAAATCTGCAGAGGGGGTAAGTGGGTGAAGTGCTTCTGCATTACGAAAGGAGCAAATCGGCAGACTTTGGGATTGGGATAACATGCAAGCTGGCATTGGCCTCAAGTCCTGGATGAAGGTTCAACTACAGACACAAAAGAGTGGATTCCACGGGCACTCTTAATTGACTGCACTTTCATAGTAAAGACTGTGGGTATTTCCTCCACAGATGCTCAGTAGGAGGAATGATGTTGCAAATGTGCTTTTATATATTTCAAATCAAGCGCCACTGCTCCTTAAGTTTGAAATAAATAAATTTACCCAAAATGGCACAGCTTGATCCATGCCAAAGGGTGGCATTCGTTCCCAAGTAGTTTAGTTGCTTGTTTTATACAACTTTATGACCTTACAGAAGTGAGGGTTATACCGCTTATTACAGTGCTTTACACGGTCCAGCATTAAATTATGTATTGTGAAAATACAAACTAGGGGTGCTGTTACCTTGTACTCTTTGGTGCTGCTTTCCTCTCCGGGCACCAAGGTGTGGGCCCTGTGCTCCCAGGAATCTTAACTCACCAGGCAAGTGGCCTGCTGGTCCTGCTTGCAGAGAGCTGCTTGTGGTGGCTTGGGCAACAATCTGCCTGCTGCTACCCCAGCTGCCATGAACTAGCAACACACTATGTTGCCCAGGTGCCATTTAGGCCACAGACCAGTGGCGGCTACTCCGCTAAGGAGGAGGAGCGTCACCCCACTACCCTGCAAGCAGTGTAAAAACAAAAACTATGGTTTTAGTTTTCCTTCCCGCTCGGGTATGGGGTGGGCGGGGTTAGCTAGTGCAGGGGACAGAGGAAAAGTTTAAAGCACACTCTAAAGTGCGCATTGTAAGGCTGCCTGGGGGGGGTTGCGCAGCGGCCCGCCCCTTGGAGGGCGGCCGCCTTAGTGCCACAGGAAGGCATAGGGGTGGGAGGTCGAGTCCCTGGGCTAGTCCGGGGGAGACCCCAACAGATAGCTGTTTCCGGCGAGGGCGGGGAGGAGACAGGGGTACATATACTGTCTCCGCCCCCTCCTCGTCCTCATGTCCGCTCGTTCGCCTTATTATCCTTGAACTCTACGATGGGCTCCCCCTTCCCCGTAGGGGGCTTTATGTTAGCCTTCACTTCGGGTGACCGGTATGTCACGAGTGAGGCAGTGCCAGGTTAACAGAGGAGGACTCGCACTAAAATCAACTTGAGTGGTCCCTACACAGTTGGTTAGAAGGGATGCTGTCAAGAGCAGAAGTCAATCCATTTAGCATTAACATGCCTTTTAAGTGGCATGTTTAAGGCTGTAAATGTGGTGCTAAAGGAATGGCATGCCAAGGGAGATATCCTCCTTATCACTGGATCCAGATGGGGTCACTATTATGGGTAAGGTTAGACTGCTGGGTTGCATTGGATACGTTGACAAGTTGCTCCTGCCCAGGCAACATGGCGATAAGTGGTAATTTTGGGGGCGTCAACCAGGGTTCTTCTAGGAACTGAGTAGAGCTTGCACTCCCGCTATGGCAGACCATGGTTGTTAACATTGTACCCTGGTATACCGTCAGTGACATACGTATGGCTGAGGCTACATACGATCAGGCACCCTCTGTCTGCCGGGGCGGGAGGGTGCCAGTACCAAGACGGTGCTGGTTGCCTGGTTAGGGCTGACAGTTAAGGGAGTGAGTAATAACACGGACAATATATGAGCTCTCTTGCAGTCGTAGAAGGTAAAGTTGATATTTTGATGGCATGGTGACAGTTGCTTCATCATGCGCATTTCCCTTGGTAGATGTCTGTGAACTTTCTGAATGCAAGGGGGGGTTAGCACGTTGTCATGCCGTTCAGAGGTGTTTTAGCTCAGGCCGGGTCATACATGGGTTAGATGTCGGTGGTCTGCCCTGGGATTCATGTTAACAGGCATTGTTTGCTCTAGGGCGGAAGCGGGCGCTTCTAGAACAGGGCAAGATTGATTAGGCCAGGCAGCATGACAAAGGTCTTTTCGTCACTGGCAGAATGGTGCAGTCTGCGAAGCAGTGCCATTGCAGAACATAGATTTGTAAACATTCTGCCAGGACATGATGAGCAGCAGGAAGGTATTGAACCATGGTGAGCAATTGTTGTGGGTTTCGTGCTCAACAGGAGCAAGGGAATTGCATTCTGTTCCATCAAGCTACGGGTACTGTCTATAGCACCAGAAACTGTAAAGCTGCTATGTTCGCCCGGGACTGGGCTGCCACGGTCATCTAACTTTGCAGTCAGACACGGAGTAGGCAAATACATACTTGCGATGGTGCAACGGGCACTCAGCAGTAGAGTTAAGTGAGTGTCATCTCACCCCGATATAACGTCAGTGATAAAACGTAGGTGGTGGCTACACACGACCAGGCACTCTAGTGCTGCTGGGGCGGGAGTGTGCCAGTACCAAGAGGGTGCGGGTTGCCTGGTTAGGGCTGCTGGTTTGGAGGGAGCACTAATACGGATTGCCACAAGAGCACATTTTGCATTCATAGAAGGCTGAATTGATACTTTTATGGCATGGTGCCAGTTGCTCTAGTTATGCGCATGTTGCTTGGCAGTGTCAGAAACATTCAGAACGCAATGCTGGTGGTTAGCCTGTTGTCATGCTGTTCAGAGGTATTTTAGCTCAGGCATGGCCATGCATGGGTTATAGGCCGGTGGCCTGCCCTGGGATTCGTGTTAACAGGCAGGTGAGGCAGCAGAACTTGGAGGGGCTTGGGTTTGACCTCTGGATACTAGGGCGGAGCCTGGTTGCTCACTTAGTAGCTCGCCCTTGAGTTCGACGAAACAGGTACCTTTGATGCGAGTATCAGTACCGGGTAACTTCTCCCGCCCTCCAGCACTGGCTGGCAGCTATGCAGGTTGTGGAAGTGGCTTATGGTCCATACGATTAAGGGAAACAACGGGGCAACACTTTGGGCTACAAATCTACAGGAGAACAATTGGCGTTGTTCTCCTCTGTGGTCACCCTGATCTGTCTCTCCCTGGTATACTAGCAGAATTTTGGGAGGGCAAGGCTTTACATTTGGTGGTGACTGATGGAATACGATGGGCGTACTCCAACGGAGTGAAGGAGGAAGTAAGGCAGGCTTGTCAACTCTTACCTCCTCCCGCATGGGCACTGCCAGGCAGGAGTGTCTCGGCAAAGAGATTGTTATTTAGCCATGCAAAGGCAACCTTGGACCATCGCCTATTTTAGGTTTAAGGTCATTTCAGTCAAATCCACGGGGGAGTGAGAAAGGATGGGGGAACCTGTCCTGATTGTGCCCGCTGGCCGCCGGCCCGGTTGGGCGTAGACTTGTTTTGGCTGGACCTGGGAGAAGCCCGGTATCAGTATGCTGTAGGTATGAAGGCCTATCGGGAGCCATGCGCAGTTGCGCAGAGCAAAGAGGTCTTGGCTTCATCAGGCATGGTCTTATACACGCCAAGTCCACAGGGTGCCTGGAGGGAGATGGGGTGCACCTCTCTAGTTTAGGCATGGACCTTTTCCTACTGGACCTAGGGGAAGCTTGGGCTGCAGCAGGTTGTAAGTAAACAGGTCTACCTTGGTGGGGGGCCCTGGTAGTGACGGTGGCCACTCCCAAGGCTGTGGAGGAGTTACAGGGCGATCCAGGGTCTGCACATACCAAGGGGTACATCATGCAGCAGCACCGCGGGGTGCTAAGCCAGGATACCCAGGGATGTTTTAGCGTGTCCCCTGGAAGAACGACGGCGCCCCGTTAACCGAAAGGCGGTTGTGGGTCTGAGCAACCGGGGGCTGCCATGTATGCTCCGCCCACCCATCACGGGGGGGCGTGTGAAGCAAGTGGACTGGTGGTCCACGGATGGGAGGGGTGGACCCTCCCAATATTTGGTATACACCAGTTGGCGTTGCCATGGTGACTCTAGGCTTATCAGACGGGCAGGCGGCATAGGGCTGGCCTGCCCTGGGATCGCCCGTAAGATAACCCACCTTGTTTGCATATTGGTTATGCTAATAAACCTGCAGCAATATTTCTCCACTTACATTACAGTGTCGTGTGTTTTATTTATGTACTTATGTACTTATGTGCTTTGTGATAACTGTTGCCGATATTGGCACTATGTGGTTTGATCGGCCCAAGAGGGCCGGGCGAACCCTCCTGCGCTCTTTCCATCTTCATGCAAAGCCTTCAAGCACGTCTGAGCGCCGAACTACGGAGCTTAGACAAATCACAACGGTGCTTTAAGCAGCCTTGAGATTGGACTGTGGCTCTTGGGAGGCGGGGAGATTCCTTTTGCGGCGAGGAGACAGATCAGAGGCGGCAGCACCCAGCGGCATTCAGGTAAGTGAGAATTCTTTTCTTTTTTTTCACTCACTCACTCCTCCGCTCCCCTTCCACCACCCATGCTTAGTAGCAGCCGCTACTGCCATAGACAGTGGTGTAACAATAGCTCCTGCAGCTCCCTGTGTGTGTGGGGGGGGGCGAGGCTCCACAGGTCCGGAGCATCGGGGGGGGGCCCTCCTTGTATGTTGCAGGGGGGCCCCCTCAAGCTGCTCTTTCAAAACAAATGCAAATTATGGAAGTAAAGAACAGCGCCCTAGAGTTTCCATGAGGCAGGAACCAATCAAAATCTAGTATTTGATGATTAGATGTCTGCATTCTTCTTCCCAGGCATCACACAACAGAAGCTCACGGAT
Organism: Triturus cristatus; assembly: GCF_964204655.1. NCBI lineage: Eukaryota > Metazoa > Chordata > Amphibia > Caudata > Salamandridae > Triturus > Triturus cristatus. The sequence goes on along the minus strand of NC_140580.1, from coordinate 312,142,177 downwards.
ATCCGGTACTGGCAGAAACATTCCAGTCAAACTGTCCTGGGCATAGGTACATCAAACCAATTTTCAGTTACAGTGAAACTAGAAACAATATATTTTCTCATAGGGATTAAACCACCTGAAAGCAAATATTATTCAAACTATTGGAGATAACTTTGCTCCTGACACAAATTAGATATTAGCAAACATTATTTTAACTGAGCCTTATTTACCATGGCCAACTTATTGTGAATTTACATTAACTATAATTAACTATAACGTGGAAAACTCTAACTACGATCAAACTTAACAAACAAATCACAATTGAGATATGTCTATGTGATGTGAATTAGGTTTATTGTTAAGCAATGCGAAAAATAGTGAAAGCTTGTGGCCACAAAACTAAATGGTTGTCAAGTGTGCACAGTAGGTCAGTGACCGGTGATTAACTCTGCATGGTTTGAAACCATCTGTTTTTGCAATTACTTTTAAAGCTTGCATGAAAAGCGATAATTCAGTGTGGCTTCTACCTCCTGCAGCTTCACAGAAACCAGGCAGCACTGCTGGCCTCCGACCTCTGGGCCGGCCTGGTGGGCTTCTGCTGGGCTTCTGCAGATGTGCATCCATGCTTGTGATGTCTCACTCACTCCTGACAGCACCAGCTGGGAATGAAAACAAGCATTTGCAATGCAACAGGTCTCGCATTTGCGAAAGTTTAAGCTATAGGCATTGTAAATGACAATGCCTTTTATTTATCTGTTTTAATATTAAACACATAAATAAAAGGCGATTTCATTTACAATGCCAATAGCTCAAACTCGTGTAAATGCAAGCCCTATTTCATTTCAAATAAGCAGCCGTCATTTTGTTGATGGTGACCTCAGCTAGGCCTACCAGTGCAAGGGGTTCGCCCTTCTCTGCACAGAGTCCTCAGACCAATAGGAAGAAGTTGGCACAGAAACTGGAATAGAAAATACAAAGTTTAATAAACCTCATGAGGTGGAACTACATTCACACAGCACCCTTCGGTGTTGAGTGAAGTAGCACACTGAACAGAAGAAGCATGGTCCTTTTATACCCACACAGGGGCTGAAAAAGGCGGTACAAGTACACATGAGAAGAGTTATGCACGGGGGGCGTGGCTTGGCGCCCGCAGGTGATGGCGGCGCTCCAGTGAAGCTCCGGGGCAGCGGAGAGAGATTAGCCGGTTCCCGTTCGACTTTCCTGAGGACGACTGGCCGAAGGAGGGTCGGAAGATGCCCTGACCTCCCTCGTATTTGGTGGAAGCATTTCGAGGCTCCGTGACACTGCAACTACCTGTCGTAAGTTCTGACAGGATTCACTCGGTTGCGGCCGCCATCTTGGGTCCGCCGAGCAACGCGCACTATGTTGCGGTTCTCTACCGTCAGCCCAGCGCTCTCCATGCCTAACTTCACGCATTTCTAAATGACTTGCAACTCGCCTGTTTTGTTGCTTCCTCTTGCTCACATGGAGCCACTGCATTATTGGAACACATGTTCTTCCTAAAAAAACGCGCAGATATCGTTCCCACATGAACTGCCCTTGCTTCATATTGCTGTTTCTGTGCTGTTTTTCAAGTCATGACTTCGTCGTTGCCTGTATGGACTCCTCTCTGACTCTTTTTGCTAGTGGCATTTTGTTATGTTGAAGCATACCAGGTGGCTCCCTGCGCCCAACACCATTGCTCACTGCGGATTCCTGTGAGGTGCGCGAAGGGACTTTTCTCTTCACCAATTTATCTGAGCTCATTCTTTGTCGCGCAATGAGTGGGGGCCACCTTTCTGCCATATAATATCATATGAACAACGCTTTGATCCTTTCACAGTCGGCTTCTTCCACTTCCTCATATGCGCTCTGACGATTATTTCACTTGAACTGCTGTGACGTTGGCTGCATTCCTTTCATGAACTATTCAGATACCATCGCACTTCTGTCGTGTTATACCTTGTGCAGCCTTCGTCTCTGCTTCCTGAGACCTCTACTGATCTAGCCATTCCACGGTTCTGTTACATGGGTAGACTTAAGTCAATGTCGCGCTTGCCTCGCTCTACCAAGCCCCAGATTGTGAAGAACTCTAAGGTTTTTTTTGCTTTTTCACAATTGGAAGATTCTCTTAACTCGTCTGGCTCTGACACGCCAATGAATCCTCCCAGAAACCCGCAAGACAATTCTAAATCTAACATGAAGAGACTTAAGTCAAATTATCTTTCTCCTCCAAAACATTCGGGGCCAGTATCCATGGAGTTGTTGTTAGAGGAGATAAGATCCTTGCGTCCTTTCATGGAAGAGACCAATGTCAAACTCCAGGTTCTTACGGATAATTGGTCGCAAATGGAAACAAGAGTAACTTCGATTGAAAAATCTGTTCAGTCGTTCCAAGAGACATCCTCTGTGGTCTCCAATCTGAAGTCTCAAATCTCAGATCTTCAACAGCAAGTGGAGCAGCTGGAGAACAGAAATCGGCGCAATAACCTTCGCATTTATGGCCTGGTTGAAGGTCTTGAGGGGTCCGATCCAATCATCTTCTTCAAGTCGTTCCTCCCCAAGCTCTTGCATCTGACACAGGATAAGGTCCTCAACATTCAACATGCTCACAGGCTGGGTCGACCACCTTCTTCTACTTCTTCCTCTCAGAGGCCCAGAGGGGTTATCATCTACTTTCTGGAGTACACCGACCTTCTGATGGTTTTAGCGGCGGCCAAATCTTCTCCAAATTTAACCTGGTCTGGTTCTTCCCTGTTCTTCGCACAGGATTACGCTAAGGCTACTGCTGCTCGGCGAAAGGCTTTTCTGAATTCAAGAGCGGATCTGCGGGCAATGGGGGCGCGATATGGCCTTTACCACCCATGCCTATTCAAAGTTACTTACAACAACAAAACTACAACTTATGAAGATCCAGTGCGCTTAATCAATCAATCAATCATTCGCATTTATAAAGCGCGCTACTCACCCATAAAGGGTCTCAAGGCGCTGGGGGGGGGGGTCAGTGCTCGAAGAGCCAGGTCTTGAGCTGCCTTCTGAAGGAGAGGTGGTCAGGTATGGCGCGGAGGTGGCTGGGCAGCGAGTTCCAGGTCTTCGCTGCCAAGAAGGAGAAGGATCTTCCTCCAGCGGTGGCTTTGCGGATGCGGGGTACAGCTGCCAGGGCCTGACCGGCGGAATGTAGAGTGCGCGGAGGGGTGTAGAAGGAGACACGGCTGTTGATCAGTTTGGGTCCGAGGTTGTGGAGGGCTTTGTGTGCGTGGGTCAGGAGTCGGAAGGTAATTCTCTTGTTGATGGGGAGCCAGTGGAGTTTTCTCAGGTGTCCGGAGATGTGGTGGTGGCGAGGGATGTCCAGGATGAGTCTCGCGGCGGCGTTCTGGATTCGTTGGAGTTTTCTCATCAGCTTGTTGGTGATGCCGGCGTACAGGGTGTTCCCGTAGTCCAGGCGACTGGTTACGAGGGCGTGGGTGACGGTCTTCCTGGTGTCGGTGGGGATCCAGCGGAAGATCTTGCGGAGCATGCGGAGGGTGTTGAAGCATGCCGAGGTCACCGCGTTCACCTGCCTGGTCATGGAGAGTGATGAGTCCAAGATGCGTGCATGGTCGGTGGGTTGGGGAGTGCTGCCTAGGGTGGGGGGCCACCAGGAGTCGTCCCATGCGGTGGGAGTGGGGCCGAGGATGAGGACCTCCGTCTTGTCTGCGTTCAGTTTCAGACGGCTGTCTGTCATCCAGTTTGCCACTTCCTTCATTCCTTCGTGAAGTTTGGTTCGGGCTGCGGTGGGATTGTTAGTGAGGGAAAGGATGAGCTGGGTGTCGTCGGCGTATGATATTAGGTCGAGTCCGTGGTTGCGTGCGATGTTTGCCAGGGGGGTCATGTAGACGTTGAAGAGAGTGGGGCTGAGGGAAGATCCTTGGGGTACGCCGCAGATGATTTCCGTGGCTGTCGATCTGAAGGGGGGGAGGCGGACTCTCTGGGTCCTGCCGGAGAGGAAGGAGATGATCCATTCGAGGGCCTTGCCTCTGATGCCGGCGTTGCTGAGGCGTCGTATCAGGGTGCGGTGGCAGACCGTGTCGAAGGCTGCAGAGAGGTCCAGTAGTATGAGGGCCACGGTCTCACCCTTGTCGGTCAGGGCTCTGATGTCATCCGTGGCTGCGATGAGGGCGGTTTCGGTGCTGTGGTTGGCTCTGAAACCGAACTGTGTGGGGTCGAGGGAGTCGTGGGTTTCCAGGGCGTTGGTGAGTTGAGAGTTGACAATTTTCTCAATCACTTTGGCGGGGAACGGCAGGAGAGAGATGGGTCGGAAGTTTTTGAGATCGGTGGGGTCTGCTGTGGGCTTCTTCAGGAGGGCGTTGAGCTCTGCGTGCTTCCAGCTCTCCGGGAAGGTGGCGGTGGTGAGGGAGGCGTTGATGACGTCTCGAAGGTGTGGTGCTATTATGTCGTCGGCCCTGTTGTAGATGTGGTGCGGGCAGGGATCCGATGGGGAGCCGGAGTGGATCGAATTCATGGCGCGGGTGGTCTCCTCGGTGGTGGTTTGGCTCCAGTTGAGGATGGTGGTGATCTCGTTGGCGGGTTCTGGGGGGGGGTTCGCGTCGGTGGTCGGAAAGCTGTTGTATATGTTGGTGATTTTCTGGTGGAAGAAGGTCGCGAGGGAGTCGCAGAGGTCCTGTGATGGAGGGATGGAGTTGTTTTCTGCGTCCGGGTTGGAGAGCTCTTTGATGATGCAGAAAAGTTCCTTGCTGTTGTGGGCGTTGTTGTCCAGTCTATTCCGGTAGGCAGTTTTTCGTGCGGCGCGGAGGTGTTGGTGATGTTGGCGGGTGGCGTCCTTGAGAGCTGAAAGGTTCTCTTCTGTCTGGTTGAGGCGCCACGTCTTCTCTCGGGTGCGGCATTCTTTCTTGGAGTCTTTGAGGTTGGGGGTGAACCATGAGTTTTTCTTGTGGTTGTTGGTGCTGGCTTGAGTCTTCAGGGGGGCCAGGAGGTTTGCACAGTCAGAGAGCCAGTTGGTGAGGTTGTTGGCGGCTTCGTTTGGGTCGGTGGTGCCGGTGGGTTGGTTCTGGGAGAGGGTTGCTGCGATCTGTTCTGTGGTGATACGGTTCCAGTGTCTTCTTGGTGGTTGCTGAGTGTGGTGATGCACGGTGGTCTTCTTGAAGCTGAAGTGGACGCAGCTGTGGTCCGACCAGGTGAGTTCGGTGGTGTGGTTGAAGGTGACGTGTCTGCTGGAGGAGAAGATGGGGTCGAGTGTATGTCCGGCGTAGTGGGTGGGGGTGTTGACAAGCTGGTTCAGTCCCAGGTTGGCGAGGTTGTCCAACCTGGGACTGTTTTATCAATGCGCACAAATCATCTGCCATGGATGCCTCCGGTCCATCATCTTCTGCTCATGGCTGACTATTGCTTGTATATTTCTCATATGGCTATTGCATTTTCTTCTATACCTCTTCAGGAACTTTCTCTTGGTTGTAGTTCATCTGAATTCTTCTGATTTTCCGGTTACCCACTGTGCTGACTCTTTACTGTCTTTGCATGATGGTTGTTCCTTGTTTTCCCTGTTAGTCATGGTTTCAACAGGCTCTCCTGGTATGTTTTAATCCTTTGTTTCTCCTTTTTTCGTCTCACAGGAATTTGTTCCCGTATTTGATGATGTCTCTCGATCCCTGCCTCGTCGTTCCTGGATGTGCTACCCCACCCATGTGGTTCCTTCCTCCCTCCACCCTCTCTCGTATCTCTCCTCCGTAGGTATGTTTTTTCCCTATTTCCTTCCTTGTCTTCCTAGTGCATCTATTGGTTTTTCCCTCTCTCTTTCCCATTTCCCTCTTCCCCTTTTCATGTTCTTGTCCATATGTCTATATTATGATTTAATATCTCTGACCGGACTTTTTTGCCTATATAAGGGTTGCATTCCTTGTTCTTCTTGGCACACCTACTTTACAAATTTTTTCTTCTTTCTGGTGTCCTATTCAGGTGCCTTTAATGTTTCCCTATACTCTCCTTTTTGTGCTAGTGCTCTTGCTCTCGTTCTTGGCGAGAGTTGTACTCTTTGTCGTTTTGGTTACATTTCTCTTTCCGCTTTTTCCTTAATTCCGGCTTTTTGTGTTATCTTCGACGCTGTTGCATTTTCTTCTTCCTTTCCTGCTATGGCTCACGTTCCTGATCACTTGCTTCCTTTCTTTTACTTCTGCGTATTTAAACTGGTTTCTCTTTTTTCTTTCTGTCTTCTCTCCTTTTCATGGGTGTTCCTTTTACTAGATATAATATTCACATGTTCTGTAGATAAATCACTGTTATGTCATTGAACATATTAACATGGAATATGAGGGGTATTAATTCTCCGATTAAGCGTCAACAGATTTTATCACACCTTGCCAAATTGAATGTTGATATTGCATTCCTCCAAGAAACGCATTTAACTGAGGTAGAATCTGCTAAGCTTAAACGTGGTTGGGTGGGTGAATTGTTTTATTCGCAGGGTGATGGCAAACGCAATGGTGTGGCAATCCTCTGTCGCAAGTCTCTTCCATTCCAGGTCCTTGCCCATGAATCGGACGCTTCTGGTCGATGGGCTTATGCCAAGCTATCACTCAGAGGCGTTCCAATTTCCCTCCTCAATGTCTACGGTCCTACCATGGGTGAACCTTCTTTTTGGGCTGATTTCTCCCCACTCTTAACTAAATTTGTGGACCATAATTTTATTCTAGCGGGGGACTGCAATCATCCTCTCGACCCTTTTATCGATAGGAAGTCCATGGCCCCCCATATTCCCAACGAACCCCACAAGCTGTTTTGCCATGCTATTTCGCAGTATAAGTTAGTGGACTCCTGGCGCCTTTGTAATCCAGGGTTGCGGGAGTACACTTTTTATTCTCCCTGTCATCACTCCCAATCACGACTTGATTACATCTTTGTTTCACACAACCTCACTCAATCACTCTTACACTCCGAGATAGGCCCGATACTGCTTTCTGATCACGCTCCTGTTCTTACAAGTGTTGATGTATTCCCTAAAAATGCTGGACCTAGGAGATGGCGTTTTAACAACTCCCTCCTTCTCGATCCCAAGTTTACGTCCACCTTCACTTCCTTCTTTGATGAATTCTTCCTGATTAATGATGATGCTACTCTCCCTGACCACACTATTTGGGATGCTTTTAAGGCAGCAGCACGTGACTTTATTATTAGTTACGTTGCGGACAAACGTAGGAATGCACGAAGACTCACTAAAAATCTCCTTTCTGACATTAAGAAATTGGAACATGCGTATTTCACCTCTCATTCTGCTGATAGCTTGACAGCCCTTGTTGCAGCAAAAATGAAATTTAATGAGAAATCTACGGAGGATGCCTCCTTGTACTTATTGAAATCTACTGCTAAATTTTATGGGGGTCGGAACAAAGCGGGAAAGCTCTTGGCTAATTATTTGAAGGTTAAACATAACAAGTTAAATATTGAATCCATTTATGACTCTGATGATACTTTAAAACACTTGGATGCTGACATCCTCGCTGAATTTTCACGTTTTTATGAGACTTTGTATACATCTGAAACTCATTCCTCTCCTAGTTCCCTTGCTCGTTTTTTCTCTACCATTCACGCACCACCCGCCTTCCCCTTTGATCTCTCCTCTTTAGAATCCGATGTCACACAAAAACAATTACTCAATGCATTGCAACATCTCAAACCCAACAAAGCCCCTGGCCCTGATGGTTTTTCCGTCGAATTCTACCTTCACTTTTCTAAATTGTTGATTCCACGATTGCATTCCCTTCTCCACAACTTTATTACCCATGGTGCTTCCTCAGGGACATTTTCGGACGCCCATATTTGCCTCATACCTAAGCCTGGGAAGGACGCACAATACTACAAAAATTACAGGCCCATATCCTTAGTCAATATTGACTATAAACTTTTTGCCAAAGCGTTGGCGATCCGATTAGATCACCTTCTTCCCGATCTCCTAGGCGAGGAGCAATCTGGGTTTGTCAAGGGCCGACATATTACGGACAACACTAGACTCTTATTCAACATCTTGTCAAAGTCTTCCCGTTGGCAATACTCACTTGCTGCGATTGCCCTTGATGCCGAAAAGGCTTTCGACCGGGTTGAATGGCGCTATCTCTTTCATACTCTCACTTGGTTCGGTTTTGGTCCTAGATTTATTTCTTTAGTTTCCCTGCTATACTCACATCCCAGAGCGGCAGTCTTTGCGAATGGTCAAATTTCCTCTTATTTTGATCTTGGTAGAGGCGTTCGCCAGGGTTGCCCTCTGTCTCCCTTTCTCTTCAACCTCGCTTTAGAGCCTTTTCTGTCCAGGCTGCGTCAGAATCCTGCCATTCATGGTTTCCAATTTGCAGACACTCATATTAAACTCGCTGCTTATGCAGACGATATTTTACTCTTTCTTTCCAACCCTACAGAATCCGTTCCTGCTTTTCTGAATGAAGTTAGGCATTTTTCCTCTATCTCTGGTTATAAGCTTAATCATGACAAATGTGAGATCCTTCCCCTGACCAAATTTACTTTTAAACAAGAATTTAGTGATTCTCGGTTCACTTGGTGTCCTTCACATATTAAGTACCTTGGTTTACACATCACCCCCTCTATTTCAGATACTGTTTCTTTATGTATGTCCAAATGCACACAAAAGATTGCAGATCTCACTGCTAGGTGGCATCCTTTATACCTTTCCTGGTGGGGTCGTCTCGATATTATTAAAATGATGATCTCTCCTATTATTCTCTATACGCTCTCCAATATTCCAGTGTCCATCCCAGCGAAATTCTTTACAAAAATCAACTCAATGTTATTCTCGTTTTTATGGAACTCCAAAAAACCTAGATTGTCTCTTGCCAGGCTCATCCGTCCTGCTTCGGAGGGTGGTGTCAATTTTCCTGACTTTCCTGCATATCAGAAGGCCTTTTTATTACGTCAAGCCTCCCTCTGGTTACTAGATCCCTCTTCTCCCTGCCCTCTATGGGTTAAGGTTGAATGCACTCTTCTATCTCCGTTTTCTTTTGCAGAATATCTTGCTTTTTCCCGTAAGCCCTCTTTGATTCCTACTTCTATTCACAAGTATACTCTTAAGCTTCTATTGTCGGCTACTCCTGATCCCCCTACGACCATTACTGACTTCCTCTCTTCCCCCATCTGGCATAATAAATATCTCCTAATCGGTGGTAAGCACTTCTACTAGAAATCTTGGAGAGTCCGAGGTTTGATCTGGATCTCGCAGCTCTTCTCTGGTTCCACCTTTATCTCTTTCCCTGATATCTGTTCTTCCTATGGCCTAACTCTGTCCTTTCTCTCCAAATATCTTCTACTCAAAGCCGCTGTATTGGAGATTTTTGAGCGACTCTCGGTTTCTCCTTCTCCCCCTGTTTTACGCACCCCTACCTTTCAACTTCATTCTCTCCTGCGCAATACTCCCAAAGCGTCTCTTATCTATAAATACCTCCACACACATGAGTCTCTTAGACCTAAATCCAAAGTTGAGCTTCAATGGGAAGCTGACCTCGGATTGGACTGGCCGATATCTCTATGGGACAAAATCTGGGCAAAGCTACGTAAAACTTCTAGAGCGGCTTCCTTGACACAATCACTATTTTTTATTTACAATAGATTACTTCTCACTCCTTCCACACTACACAAACAATTTCCTACTACCCCAGACAAATGTTGGTCGTGTGATTCTCCCAATGCCACCCTACTTCACATGATATTTCTTTGTAGGCATGTGCATGCTTTTTGGTTACAGGTGTGGGCTCAAGTCAATGTTATTTTTCATACTTGTATTCCTTTATCCCTCACCCACCTTTTCTTGGGCAGTTTGTCCCCTGATTGGGATAACGTAGATATGTCTGCTCGCATTGTTGATTTGTTACTGGCTGTTGCCTACCAACAGATTACCGTTAATTGGAAAAACACTTCCAATATTTCTTTTAAAGCGTGGTGGTACAATGTCTGTCATAACCATAGACTTGATAAAGCCTTTGTCTTTCCTGTTCAATTAGCAGCTAGACGTGCGGACCTATGGCTCCCCATTACGTTATATTTAGACAATTGTGTTGCTCGTTCCTTCTGTCCATCACCTGCTCAACAGGAAGTTCCTAAGCCCCCATGATACCCTTTTCACATTCAGAATTTATCAACATGCTGTTTTATTTTCTTGCTCTTTGCATTTAGTTATTCAGTAATGGTTGATGTAATTTCTCTGTTTCTTTTTAAATGCCCATGACTATTATTTTATTGTTTTGTTGTACACTCTCTCATATGCATTGTATTTTGTAATCCCCTCCCCACCCTCTCTACCCTCTCTTTCCCTTTCCTATTGATATTCTGTATTGCATTTTCCTTTTTCGTTGTCTAATAAAATTCTTTTAAACTTAAAGAAGAGTTATGCACATAGATGGTCATACAGAAACTGCACAGTCAACAAGTAGGAGGAGTAATACGTTGCTGACATCAGTTAGAACAGCCTGACAGTTCTATACTAGGAACAGGTGCACTCTACTAGCTAAGCACATCTGCGCATGTGCAAGACTCTGGGAGAGGGAAACAGCAAATGTCCAGCACATAGCTAACTAAAATGGCTGCCAAGTACAAAACGGCTTTCAGCTCATGCTAAGAGATTAATGCAATCTTCAACAGATGGTCCTTTTAGCATGAGCTAAAGACATTCCCATAATCCAGTAGGAAATATGCATATTAATTTTTTTTCATAAATTTATCAATATCCTAATTCATTGCTTGGTGGGCATTTCTCATTCTAAATATTGTTAAGCTGGTATGTATAAGGTATAAGCAGGAGTACGAAGGGAACAGAGCATTGGGTCATACAGATAGCAGGAGAGAGTAATTACTATTATCAGAAACAGAACTAATAGCTTTCTAGTCCTGAAGAACCAGAACCTTTTGGGCCTGGCGGCGCAGGGTACGCCCAAGTCTCCAGAGTTCTCCTGCCAAGCTACAAAGAGACACGGGACACTGTCGGCGTTAGAAGATCAGATTTATTTAGCTGCAGCTAGTACAGTTATCCCAGAAGTACACAAAGTAGGTTCTCAGGAGACTGCCACTTCCCTCTGTGGCGCACAGGGTTATATACTATATAGTGTTCATATACATTAACCAAATGCACTCCCAGAACATACAAGAAAGAGCCAATAAGGAGAGTTGGAAAACAGGATAGAACCAATAGGAGAAATTGGAAAACAAAAGTGTCAGATGACTCGAAGAAACCTCTCCTCTAACTATGTTTGTCACCCCTCCCTCAAGCTAATTCATTAACAGATTCGTAACTAACTTGCAGGTGGCGAGATACGTTTGTGTGTGTTGGAGGACAGTTGTGAAACGAGAGAATGCTAGCAGAAGACAATGAAGGCCAGACGATAAGATAAGGTCAGGAAAGAATAGTGTGAACCAACAGATAGTTGAGACGGAGATTAGGAAAGCCAGACAGGGATTAGTGTACTCGGCCAGTCCTAACACCATCTTTGCAAATAGAGGCAGAAAGCGTATTTCGACACCAGACTGCAGAAAAAGCAGAATAGACTTTGTTCGCCGTGCTGCCTGAGTGATGGCAACACAAAATGGCGGTGGAGCACAAAATGGCGGGTCGATTCGAACGCGATCAGAAATCGAAGTTCCTCAGTCCTAAGCAAATCCTAGAACCATCCAGTAAAAACATTTTCAAGACTCCTATGCATTTCAGTGACCATCAATTTCAACTTCAAAATAGCCAACAGCACATATCTGATAAAAACATTTTCACTAGACTTTTCCAGTGTTTCCTTTATGAGGGCTAGAGTATCCATCAAGGAAAGGGTAAAGTAACATTTGTCAATTGCTCAGATGAACTTTTCTCTCGCAGAATAAAAATTATTCCTAATACAATTATGAAAGCAGTCAGACATATTATTACAAAAATGATCCTAGATCCAGAGGACCAGGAGGACCACACAGGACCATGAGAATTAGGACGAAGAGCTGCAAAGGGTTGCTCCTCCTCAAAAATGGGACGACCAATGGGGTACATTTTCAACAAAAAAGAAAAAGAAGTCCTTGGGAAATTAAAGCCGCTGTACAACCAACCAGAGGGGAGTCTTCTCCCTGTGTCCGTTTGAGCCTCACAGGCAGGCTCTTGTTGTTCCCACGGTGGAGCTGCACAACACGCAACTCAGGAATCACGGCCCAGTTTCAAGGGAAAAGTTTCTTCTTTAAGGATAGGGCAATCACCCACCATGGCAAATGCTCTCAGCAATCCTGTCCAGTGTCTCAGGCAGTGCACCAGTTTTCTTCATTTCAATCTAACAGGCACCAGAGACACAGCACCTTTACCCTGAACTCAAGTCCTTCCCTAACTCCTGTATTGCTCTGCTGGCACACTGCTCTTTCGTTGGGGCCATAGATTGCATTCAGTGTGCCCAGGTATCTCTTGACCAACAAAGGTGAAAACTTTACAGCCACTTTGGGACCAGGATTCAGAGGCCTGATGCTAGGATCTCTGAAGCAACCCTTGTTTCAAAGGGGGTTACCTCAAGCAAAAACTTTCTCGCCTTCCTGGTCGGTCTGTGACTCTCGACTGGGCATCAAAAACTTGATCCACGATTTCTCCTTTCTGATTTGTGACCCCGTCTTTCACCCAAGACAGTGGCAGGGGTACACACTTCACATCCCAGTGCTTCCGGCGTTCTACCTTCACTGAGGTCCTGGTTGCCAGCAATGCCTGTGCTGGTTACCTTCACTTTGACTTCAAGCTGGACTGGTGCTGACTCTCCAAGCTGGATCTGATGTCCGCGCCCCTCTGGCAATGGTTGTAAGGCAGAAAATATCTATTGGTGGACAGAACAAAAAGGTCTTTAGACAAGGCACAGAAATAATCTATCAACAGAGAGGATAGTCTCAGAATACTTCCTAGTCTAGGGACGCCCCATATATTAGCAAGGCACCCAAGAACCACTTTCAGCCAAGGAAGTCTGTGTTCATTTACTAAATTCTGAGGAAAAGAGAAAAACAATACAGACATACTCCAAATCCTTACATCTGTATATTCCTATCTTAATCATCTAAAGACCTTCAAGAAAAAAGGAAATGTTCTACACTTTTACTCATAGACTTTGCATTACTTGTACAGGACTGCAGACACTTCTAAAATGATTTCTCTTAATAAAAGCACCTACATTGTATGCTTAGGACCATGCTCTCATGTTATAGGAGCAACAGGAAAATCTAAAACTGCTACAGGGATTCCTATTACATAAAGAACTAAAAACTTCAACATAATGGGTACATTTTCTCCAGCAGAACATCTTGTGACAAACAGACTCCTATAAAACAATATTTTCCTCAAAAATGTTTGCTAAGGATCACATGGGCATCTTCTCTGCATTCTATTTTTCACAATCCAAACTATGCAACATCAGCTCTAGTAAGGACTGTCAGTTTATTTACACAGACTAGCTAATAAAAACTAGCAATGCCCTTGAAAAACGGTATGTAGCATGAGAATAACAAACAATAGTGGTGTTATCACCTGAGAATTTTAGAACAAAAACTACCCACAGCTAGTTCCCCTTAAAGATCAAATAAGGAAACCACAATCTAGACTACTCATCCTTTCATAATTTCATCAGACAGGATGGGCAGTAACATAGCAAATTTATTTTTTCGTTTTATTAATGCTAATAATGTTTAAAACAGTATTACTGAATAGCCAATTAAATGTCTCATGGCTATTTCTCATGGCTATTTCACAGACAGTTTAGACAGGCTAAAAAGAAATTAGGAAAAAGAGAGAGAAAACATAAATTTAACTGCCCTTAATTTGTAGAGGAGCTAGCCTCCTCCCCCCATTTTTGACAGTAGGAAACCTGTAACAGGTTTCATTCTGTCAACACTATCAACCCCAATTAGTAGGAACTGGGTATAAACAAACTCTGAGGAGCTAAATAGCACTTTGAGCTAGCTAAAGAACATATTCCTTTAGCAAATGTACAAGTGTGACACGAGGGCACATGAATTCAAACTAAATCCCATTGCTTCCTTAATTCAGCCCTGAAAGCATTAGTGCTATACATATGACAGAGCCATTGTCTTAATAAAAGCTGACATATACCATTATTATTCAATCTGTTCATATGAGTGAACAAAAACTTGCTTTAGCAAAAAAAAGCAAGCAAAACCTCTTTCTGTCCCTGCCCTGCCATTTCGTCTTTCAAATGTCGAAATGTCAAAGCAAATGTTGCGCTGAGCCCTGCTTCTAAATGTAGAACTTCGACCTTTAACCTATTCGCAGTTGTTCCATCTTGAGTGCAAGGTTTTCATGCAGTTTTACAAATTCAAAGTGACCCTGGAGACTGAGAGCTCAACAGCAAAACCCACTCCATTCCTGTCTACCAGCAATTCAGAGGTAAGCTTAATAACTTCTGCCAGTTTTTTGTACATATTTATATTTGTAAGCAGTGTGCCGAGTGCTTGTCTAGCAGTATAGATGTCAGCTATTCATTCTATGCTTACATATGTGCATTTACTGTAGCCTGAGGCAGTTTAAAAGCTGCTCTGATTGGAATAACCTCATTTAAATAGTGAATTTTACTCAATTTTGACTTTGATGTTTGGGGAACTTAAAAAGGAATATCCTACAATGTTTTTGCAAAATCGTCATCCCCAGAATGTCCCCTACATATCCCAGAGATGTGGCATCAGAAATGTATAATGTATACCCTTATAAAAATGAGTTTTGTACGCCTGGGTAAAGTGACATTTCACATGTAAGTGACCCCCTATTGCTGTATAGCATGGCTTAAATTCAATGTGGATGCTAGGAGGTCACAGCATCATTATTAGGCATTATAAATATTAAAAAACGAATTTAATGCACCTATTTGAAATAACATTTTGTATATAATCAAAATATTTTTTGTTTGTTTTTTAATAAATCCAATCATTTTGATGAGTCCACATATGAAAAGCAAGCTGCATCCCTTGCCTATCATATTTAAACGCATTCATTCATAGCCCTAAGAACAGAAACCGAACTTGAAAGTCTGCGCCACTTTTAAGTCAGGACAGTCATTATTATTTAACATCAAAAACCACTCTTATCCTTATTTAAAAAGGCATTAAGAAAATAAATCCCTACTGTCAATCTGTCCTCTGTTTATCAAAAATAATGAAACTATATTTCTAACTTTTAAAACAGCAGTCTGAAATGCAGGATTTTACACTGTGTTTGACTTCAGCTGTTCTCTGTGGCCGGAGTCAGAAATACCCACGTGCTGACACAGCTGCTTAACACGTAAAGGCGTCGAATTCACACGCCTTTCAAGTCAGCCTTTCCACAAATCTGTCGTTCTGTAATGTATTCAGGTCTTCAACAACCAACTCACTCAGATAATGTGAATGCCTGTTAATACCTAATACAGAAGGATAAATGCTGTGACATTTTGTATCTTAATTTATCTATTGCAAAACATACAATTTCGTTTTTTGAAGCTTTTTTTATTCCTATTAAATGTGGATTCTAATTTTATCTTTAACATTGTGGAAATTTGCACACATGTATAGTGTCTTACTCTGTCAATTTAATGATAGCGTGTAGCTATTTAGCATATATTATATAATTCATTGCTGGATTCTTTTAAAATGTATTTTATTTTAATGATATTTGGCATAACAGAATGATGACAAAAAAAATATTGAGCTCATTCCAGACATTTTCAAAACGGTGTCATACACATAATACAGGGCACTTAAGGCTAGCCATTCTTGCACCAAGAGCACAATCGCTACTTACAAGTACCACTAATGACAAACCACAGACATTTAAAAACACATTTAACCCACAGATCAACACTTAGGACAGAAACAAAAGACAGCCCACAGACTGTACTTAAAGCAAACCATTTGTAAGTACTAGTTGTAAGTCATATTCACTAGAGTTTGGCTGGCAGAACACCAAGAAAAAAACCGCTCTGCATATCACCACTTATGAATGTTACTAAGTGCACAGACCAGGATCCTTTCTATATACATATTTAGTTCCTCGGGGTACTAGTCACCAAAGAAGAAATAATTTTTTAAACCTAAACCTAGTTAAGTATCCCCTCTAGTGGAGCCGGCTAATTATATACAAGTTTAAAAATGGTACATCCAAGAAAGCAACACATTCATAAATTCACCTGGGGGAAAACAAAAAGACCATCACGCATTTGCTTACAATTAACTGCTTTGTTCTTCAGCTCTAATGCTTTCACATAAATGTTCTTTCGCTGTTCTTTTTCAATCAAGACTTGCTCACGCTTCATTCGTTCATGCACTTCTTTCTCCCACATTCGTACACAATCAAACATCTTTTGCCTAGTCTTTCGCTTAAACATACATTGTTCCACATACTCAATCTTTCGTAAATCAAATGACCCATACATAGGCCAACGCAACTCAGGATCCTTACGAGTGAATTTATTCCATAATGCGCTGTACATTATAGAAGAAAGACCATACTTAATATACATATCCCTATTAGGCGTCCCCTCCGGGGGGCCAGTTGTGCTTCATCTAGTCTCAAATTGGTACCACTACAAAAGCAACACATCCTATGAAGTGTGCTATAAACAGGCATGCCAAAAATAGTGCAGAATATGCAGTATTATAATCAAAGTAGCACTTAAGGTACCTTTAGTACGATGTGCCGTTCAAATCAATTCAAATAGAGAAAATTCTCCTCATTAACCTACCTATATAGATTGCAATCCATATACAAATCTCATAACAAACCAAGTTGGCCAACACCAATTCCAAAATCCAAAAGCCACAGTAAGTGTTACTAAACTACCTTACCAATCCCAGGCATCAAAACCAACAGCAAGCGCCACAGAAGGACACTTACCAATCACTTGGTGTCCAGGTTCCAACTTCCAAGTTCTAAAATTGACCAAATGGTCACTGCACGGCGAATCAACAGAAGAGATCTCAGTCGAGGACCGGCACTACCTGGATGGTCAGATCAGAAAGAAAGGAAAAACGCCGTGGTTGCCAAGACTCGGGTCTCATCGGGCAGCAATCGCGTCCAGAGCGAGATTCCAATCCTTCGTTGCGACCAATCCTTTGGGCATCCGAGTCACCGATGAGCCCTACGTTGGGCGCCAATTTGTTGATGGTGACCTCAGCTAGGCCTACCAGTGCAAGGGGTTCGCCCTTCTCTGCACAGAGTCCTCAGACCAATAGGAAGAAGTTGGCACAGAAACTGGAATAGAAAATACAAAGTTTAATAAACCTCATGAGGGTGATTCACACATCACCCTTCGGTGTTGAGTGAAGTAGCACACTGAACAGAAGAAGCATGGTCCTTTTATACCCACACAGGGGCTGAAAAAGGCGGTACAAGTACACATGAGAAGAGTTATGCACATAGATGGTCATACAGAAACTGCACAGTCAACAAGTAGGAGGAGTAATAAGTTGCTGACATCAGTTAGAACAGCCTGACTGTTCTATACTAGGAACAGGTGCACTCTACTAGCTAAGCACATCTGCGCATGTGCAAGACTCTGGGAGAGGGAAACAGCAAATGTCCAGCACATAGCTAACTAAAATGGCTGCCAAGTACAAAATGGCTTTCAGCTCATGCTAAGAGATTAATGCAATCTTCAACAATTTTTCCAGGCTTCTCGGAAAGTGAATGTTGCAGGAAAGCACATCGTCCCTGCAGTAGGAGCAACTTATTAAAGAAAAAAATGTTTACAGACTAAATAAAACATAGCGTGTAACAATAGAAGTAAAAGGGCCAGTCCTCTTGGGAGGTTACAAATGAAGGGAAGGCGGTACTAAGAAGAGGAACTAATAAGCCTATTAACGAATTAGAAGCCAGCATTTTAGTAGGACATTGACGCAAGCCAGTAACAAATATGGGTGGAGAGTGGGTGGGGATTCAAGTCTATACTCCAATACAGCATGTTTAGCAGAGCAACGCATGCGCTGCCCTGGCTCGACCTAAAAAGCAAGGTACAGCAAGCTCCTTGTACAGGAATGCTGTTGACCCACACACCACATCCCCACCAGTAAACTGGCTGGTCCTCTTAAAAACGATGTAAACATTTTTACATGCAATTAACAAATCACTCGCATCTCTAGATCTGACATGACAAGTCCCTACACACGCCCACCTGATGTCTGCAGTCTTCCTCCATGGAAGCTTAGAGTGGTTACCCTTTTGACCTTTATGACTTGTAGGTAAATAGTGAAGGGCCTTGCCCCAAATGCAACTTTAACAGCCACAAAGCACATTTATCTTTCGCTTACCTATGATTTTATGACAGGGTGCAGCCTATTGGCTGCTCCACAAGCATACTGTTTTCCCCCTCTTACTTTCCATCTAATCTGACTGTTCTTTCCCTCTCCCATCATTTTTTCTTTCTCTCATTCTACTCATCACTGTGCCCTTCCTCTTGAGTCCCCTATTCTCCTATCCCAATCCCAATTTATTTCCCTTCCTTGCCATTAATGCTCCTTTTTGCACCTCCGCTCGTCTCTTTTTCTCTTCTTGTCCCCATACCTGTGAACCTGTTGCCTCAAAAATGATGGTGAAGTCAGGTATTTAAGATGGTGATCACAAAAGGTAAATGGGGAATATTTTGTTACTTACCAGTAATCTTCCTTTACCCCGATTAAGGTCCTACTCATCCCAGTCCTGTTCCCTCCTTCCCTCCCACTGATTGTGTCTAGTCTTGTTACTAACAGGCATGACGGAGGGTGAGAGGGGTTTATATAATAATAACAAGAGAAAGACTAGCCTTTTAGAGGGCTTCTCCAGAGGCGGGATTGCCTCCCTATTGTAAGGACTGGTATAAGAAGGACCTATGAAGTGGTAATGAATGCTTTTTAGCATCATATCCATCCCCTTTGCCTACCCCTCACATTACCCAGTCCCTCTCACTTCTTAATCTCATGTCCGTCTCTACTTGCTCTCCATGTCGCTTCCATACCCCGCACAGCTATCTCTGCCACTTCATATCCATTCCATCTTCTTTCAATGTCCTTCCTTTCCTCTCCATGTCGCTGTATGAGTATAACTTACCCTTCATTACCAGTCATGCTTTCTTTTACTTCTACTTCTCCTTCAGTGCTTCTAGATCTCTTCCCTTTCTTGTATCATGTTTCTTCAATAGTGCTCTATCATTTTTAACTCTTGTCTTTTCATTGCTGACATGCCCCACTTCTCTTGTTTGTTTCTTTTGTCCTTGCATTTTTCATTGGCTAATTTGTTTCTTGTAATTTGTTGTTTTGCCTGGGTGTGATACTGTATTCTCTAGGTTAGTAGCATGTGAAAGTATACAGTGTGAAAATATAACCTAAAACAATGTAAACAGCAACTATAAAAGACCTGTAAAATATGTGGCTGAACATTTAGAATTGCATTTATTTCACATGCATTCTTCCTCAAATATTCCTGGGCTGGCACTGGAAAAGTAAGTTAATCTTGGCACTTGGCTCCAGTAATGCTGGATAGGTTATTTTAACCGGTTATCATTTTTTGTAGGTGTTTTTGACCTTTGCATGTTGAATCCTTTTTAAAGTCTAGTTTCTCATGTAAATCACCCCGTATCTTGCTTTTTTTGGGGTTTGTGCTCTAAAGATTATGAGACAGTTGGGGAGGAGGGTCACATGGTATGTAGAATGTGTAGCTCAGAATGGTGATGATTCTTATGGCTGGGGTGGATTCTGCAGGGCTTTTTAATTCAGATTTTTGCCTAATTCCAGTTTCTGTGAATGTGATGATGAGCAAAAAGGACCAGTGCTAAAAATTCCCTCATTACGAGTTCAGGACTAAATTCCGATCACTGTGCAAACACTGTTTACACAGGGATCAGAATTATCACATTGTCACAGTTTTGCCTCGATAAATTCTGGCAGGTTAAACCAAGGTGCATATTTACAAGACCTCAGCGCCAATGGAGCGTCACTTTTATTGACGCTCTGGTGGCCCAGCGCCATTTTCCATATTTACAAGGTGGCGCTAAACCACTTTGTGTGCCCATTTCCGCCTCAGTCCTCTGTGTCAAAGGGGTGGGCAATGGGTGTTGCTGTGGGCATTCCGGCGCAACACCCATTGCTTTTTGACGCGTTCCCAAATTTACAATGCCAAAATCTCATGCCATGGAACACCAGGCAATAGAATGGCGCAACGAGTAGAAATTATTAGGTTCTCCTCGTTTTTTGCTCTTTCAATGTGTGTTGCATTCTGCAGCGCACATAGAAGGTGCAAATCACCCTTATTGATTGCTTCTGTGCAGGAAGGTGTCCCTTTTAGCACATAAACAATATCCCCTGCAGGTCAGACACCATTGCAACATTGCAGCACAGTGCCTGCACTGGTGCTAGGCAGCTTTTTTGTGCCAGTGCTAGGGGGGAACATTCGGGTGCACTGTATTCTTGTGAATACAGCATCTCCCTGCATTTTGAAAAAATGTCAGAGCATGGCGCTCTCAAATTTGACACAGCTCTGCGCTCTGACAATTTCTTGTGAATTTATTTATTAAAAAGTCCAGTAAAAAAGGCAAATGAGGCAGAATTCTATACGTTAAACGATTCTACATGCTACCTTGCCATGCCTCGCTTTACGGTTGACAACTCCGAACAAGAGGGAGCAGCTTGGCCACATGGATGACTAAAATAGCAGCTTAGCATACAACTCCTCATGATGTGAATGATCCTTGGCAAAGGGCAGAAACCCGGCAGGCTCAACACTGCTCCTTTTTAGGTCTCGGCTAGCGTTGCTGCGCACATGCGCAGCTCGCACGGCGAGTTTTAATGATTTTGAGGAATTTCAGTAAAGTGCTTTAAGCCCCGCCCCTCTTTTCCATTGGCTGGCAGCACCGTTTATGCTAAACGGTGGCCAGCCATTGGAAAAGAGCTCTTTATGTTGGGAACTTTAGGCTCTTTCAGCCGGCCCACTTGGACTGGCTCGCCTGTTTTCCGTGCGTCGCAAAAGGTTTCTTATCTTTATGGGGCCATGTGTTTCAAACACATGGCCCCATAAACACAAGCTCTGCCGCGATCCTCTTTCGTTTCTTTCGATTTCAGGACGCGCTTGTTTTTTATAGTGTCATGTGTGAGTGGTTCTGCACTGCATGGGCTAAAATATTAGCTGTTTTTTTGTACGTTGCGTTTACTTTGTAAACAATAGTGATAAGTGCCACGCAAAGAGAACGCCTGACGGATGTGAATGTCACTTATATTGTGAATAAAAATTTAACTTGTATGTATACTGCAAACTTGCCAGCTATGCAGCATAAGCCGAAGCGGCTTGAATTGCACTTTCCAAGGGATACCGCGAGAACCCGGTCTAGTCTTTTTAGTATTTTTCGCCACCTGCTAGGTCGTGTTTAGCGCGAACACGTTAATGACACCACGAACTCTGCTATTGGTGGGCGCTCTCTGATGACGCACTGGTTGTAATTGGTGCAGAGGCCACCGATGGATACCGTAGTCGTGCTTGTGCGTGCGCGCGCGCCTGGTGTGAGCATCATGGCGGAAGGAGAAGCGACCACCCTCTTTAGACGAGGTGGAGAACAGGTAAAGCAGACTCTAGCCGATACTTTACCCCCTTGTTAGTGCACTTACCTGAGTGCGCGACACTGCTGCCACCCCGGCTGTTTTCTGAGCACCTCACAGAATTTTGCTATTACAGGGTTTCCTGGTCAATTTCTGTCTGCAGGAAGACCGTGTTCTTGTAATCTCATTTTTAAGAAAAACATTTTAATCGGTTTATCCGTTTAGT
The DNA here is from genome assembly GCF_964204655.1 of Triturus cristatus. Lineage (NCBI taxonomy): Eukaryota > Metazoa > Chordata > Amphibia > Caudata > Salamandridae > Triturus > Triturus cristatus. Next base: position 312,120,441 of record NC_140580.1, on the reverse strand, counting down.
TCAGTTTGATGAATTTATATAAGCCAGGGCATATCTGCACTTGTCCCAGTCTTTAGATCTTTTTGTGTTTGCGTATCTCTTCTATCTTACTCCTAGGCGACCTTTTCTTCGGTTTAAGTTTTCACTGGTTACTCGCGGATACTGTTATGTCAAAGTGTCTCTGCTATTTCTTTGTCCTTGCATTCTTGCTCTCTTCCACTCTATGCCCACCTGATTACCAGGGCCTCGAGTGAAGTCGGTTATTGTAAATATCAAACACGGCTGACTACTCTCATTAACTCTCACTAAAGAATCCTTGTTTTCTTGTGCTGGTCTATGTTCCAAAGTTTGCCCCTCAGATCTCCCTGCCTTCACTTCTGCCTCTCCCACCCCATTCAAATATAAATATCACCTTTTCTTAAGGCATTTTACTACTTCACGTCCACTTAGTTTCGTGGAGAGCGGGTCTTGCTGTACTCCTGCTCTAATTTCACCTTGACATCGGCTGTTCTTTCAGAGGATCTTTTGTTATTACGTTCTAAAACACAAAGAACGAAGAGATGCGTTATTGTGGATATGTTTCTGACTCCAGACATTCTTTCTATGCACGGCTTTGGCATTTCGCCAACTATACATCTTGAAGTTATAGTCAAACTGCTTTATTTCCTTGGACCTTAATTTGTGTATACACCAACTGTACATTGTACTTTGGCAATTCTTTTAGCTGTGTGTTTGTATCCATGGTTCCATTTTCTAATATAGTAAGTCAGGGTTACTTTAAGGGTGCCTTTCAACCCATGTTATGTGGGGCTCCTCCCTAGATACCAAGAGGTTTGTCTAGCTTTGTTCAGTTTATAGTCCTTTGAATTAAGAAGATTTGTTTTTTGCTTTTCTGGAGGGATATCAGAACTTGATGGTCTATTTTTTATGTATCCTGTTGTAGTTGCTGTTCCAGTTTTACTTTACAGGTGTTTACAGAGGAAACAGATGCATATTTTGTTATGCTTGTGTCCCACTTGTTATAGTCTTGCCTGTAGACCTGACGCTAAAGTTGATTGGAAAACTGGTTCGTCATTGTTGCTCTGATATGAGTTTACCTTAAATAAATGAGAAGACAAGAGGCGTTTGGCAAAACAGGAACAAGTTGTTTTTAAAAACAAGCGCAGAAGCCGGGAGAGCCTCAACAGAGTGTGTTTGCTCAAAGTCTCTCGGTGTACCAAGTTTTGTCCGCTGTTATATACAGTTCATGAGGTACAATAAAACAATTTTCTACATTCCCAAAAGCATCACAGTTGAAAATCAACAAGCACGGGCATCTGATGAAGACACAGATGTTTCTCAACCTTGGGGAGAGCCTGTGTGTACGTGTACAGATGTCTGGCATGAGAAGCATGTGACCACTACGTTTGGTGTGTGTGTCCTGATTGGGTGAGCGTTTCTATCTATATGTGGCATCTACCTTTGTAGCATTTTGGAGAACGCCAGGCCTTTGCCAAATTTGTTTTTATTGGGGCCAGTTTCCTCAGACATGTTTGTGGTGCATCTTCCTATCTGTGGGGGACCGATCTGGGTTTTCCCTGCGCATGTGTTTTGTCTTTAGGTTAAGAGAGACCCCACCTGTGACCTGTAAACCGATAGGTGTGGGTAGGGCTTGTTTAACCATGTAATCTTGTATCTCTGACTTGGGGTTGAGTGGGAGGGCACCTTGGGTGAATCCAACGGCAATGATACAATTTCATTGGAACTCCTAAAACTAATATGACAGCCACTGATATAATTTCTATTGACATCTTCAACATTGTGCATACAGTTGTTATAACATACATTGACATTGTTGTTACTGGCATTGACACAGTTAGGCTTGCTTAAGCCATAACGTACATCAACATTGTTTTTACTAACAACAGTATCGCCATTTGTATATAGATTATGGCATACATTGGTCTCGTTATTGCTGGTGTCTGTGCCATTGTGTGGGTACAGAATATGACATACATTGATAATATATTGACAGGTATTGGCATGCTCCTGCGGGCACAGTTAAAGGTATTCACCCATTCCAGCATCCTCATTGTATAGAAGTATACATAATTGCTTTTTTTTGTGTGTGTCAGACACCGTAAGTTTGACATTTTTGCAGGTGATGAAGGTTATCCATAATTATGCGTATTTGGTTCCATGTTTTTAAACTTTTTATCTCTGCTTATAATAGTGAGTGTCGGACCCTGTTTGGCGGTGTGGCAATGGGTAAACTGGGGCTACTGGGCCTCATCCATGCGTGTCAGGATTGTTTGCCTCTAAGGTCTGAACTCCTATGGCTGTGCAAAACTGGACAAAGTACAAGCCCTTAGCACTTGTCTCTAGATGGTAGAGATGGCAAGCAGTCTCATGCTACTCGGGGAGGTAATGTGGAGGTCACAAACTTGGAGATCAACAGTCGCCCAGCAGCATAGTAGCTGATTGGCCAAACCAGGTGTTTTACTTTGATAAAATTACTTCAAGACATGTACAACTGACTTCAAGCACATTTACTTTAGAGGCATTTGGGCTACTGCACCTCAGTTCCTGATTCCCCCTCCTTCCCATTTTCTTGGGTGTACTTCCTTGTTTTTACTAAGCAGGTTTAACCCCCCTCAATCAGTCAATCAATCAGAGGTTTGTAAAGTGCAGCTACTCACCCGAAAAGTGTCTCAAGGCGCTGAAGGGGGGGGAGAGAGGGCGGGGCGGGTGTTCACTGTGATTCGTCAAAGAGCCAGGTCTTGAGGTCCCTTAAGAACTTGGAGAAAGTTGGTGTCTGTCGGAGGTGGAGAGGAAGGGTGTTCCATGCCTTGGCTGCAAGGATGGAGAAGGAGCATCCTCCTGTTCTGGTCTTCTTGATGCATGGTACCATCACAAGACAGAGATGGGCTTAGCAGAGGGATCTTAGGGCTGCGTGTTTCATGTAGGTGGGTCCAGTGTTGTGGTGGGTTTTGTGGGTGTGGGTGAGAAGCTTGAAGGTGATTCTCTTCTCGACGGGGAGCCAGTGTAGTGTTTGTATGTGTTGGCTGATATGGCAGTGGCACGGTAGGTTGAGGACTAGTCTGGCGGCGGCGTTCTGGAGTTTGCGGTGAGGTTCTTGTTGATCCCGGCGTATAGTGCGTTGCCGTACCGTAGTACAGTCTGCTGCTGATGAGGGTGTGCGTGACGGTTTTCCTGTGTTCGAGGGGAATCCAGTTGAAGGTCTTTCGGAGTAGGTGGAGGGTGTTGTAGCAGGAAGAGGTGACAGTGTTCATCTGGCGGTCCATTTTGAGTTCAGAGTCTAGGATGATTCCGAGATTGCATGCGTGGTCTGTGCTGGAGGGAGGGGGGCCACCAGTTGTCGCTCCAGGCGTTGGGGCGTGGGCCCATGATGAGTATATCGGTTTTGTCCGTGTTGAGTTGTAGGCAGCTGTTCTTCATCCCCCTGGCAACTTCTTCCGTGACTTTTTAGTTCTCGCCTACGCAGCGCGCATACGCTGCGTAGGAGGAGACCTTTACAAATCGATTCCGTTTTTGGCCCAAAAACTTGCATGCGTTGCATTGCTTTCAATGGCAACGTGTGCACGTTTGGCGATTCCCTTGCGGGAGCGAGCTTTAAAACCATCTGTTTGTAATTAACAGATGGTTCCTGCTCGCTCCCGCAAGGGAAACAGGTGCAGGCCCCCTCCACTCTCCCCTCCCCGTGCTGCCTCCTCCTCTCCTCGTGAAACTTGTTGTTTTTTTACTTTCAGCGTGAGGCACGCACGCTTGTGTGCAGCGTTTGCTTCAGGGACACTGCACTTTATGTTTTGGCTTTTTAAAAAATCTTTTCAGGGACACTGCGCTTTATATTTAAGCTATTTTGGCTTTCGCAATGGTTTTTTTTCTGACGCCCTGCCAGCTTTGCTTTGACTATGGACACACAGATGGGGCACTATTGTCTATTATTGAGTATTCCGGATAAACAACTAAGAGGCCGGGCAATGCGTGGTGCTCATCTAATGAAACAAAGGTGCCTAACCATGGCGGCCAGCAAAGTCTTCCAGTGGCCGTAAGTGCGGGCGGTGAGGGGGATGGCCGCTGGCCCAAAACTCATGCCGCCTGGGGCAGACCGCCTCCCTGCTCCCCCTTGCTACGTCACTGCTTTCAATTAATATACGTACCACTGCGCCAACCAGGCGCGCAAAGCCCATTGGGCTCAAAGGACTTCAGCCCCTCCGTCGTGTGTGTCAGCCTGGGCTGAGACAGCTTCTCGGACACACACACAGCTGCCACACAGCTGCACCAGAGTCTTCACAGGTCTTTAAAAGACCATTTGCTTGTTAATGAGGCTTTGTGCTTTTTTGACCCCTCTAGAGCCCCTTCAGCTCGACTCTGACTATTGCTGGAAGACTATGGACACACAGATGGGGCACTATTGTCTATTGTTGAGTATTCCGGATAAACAACTAAGAGACCGGGCAATGCATGGTGCTCATCTAATGAAACAAAGGTGCCTAACCATGGCGGCCAGCGAAGTCTTCAGCCTGAATATGTGACGCAAGTATGTAGTATAAACACTGTTGTTATATAGTTCCTCATTACTAATAGTCTCTTGGGAATTATGCGCATACGGCAAACTAAATTGTGCCACGTTTTCACCGATTCTTGGACTGCCGCTGTACAGGGTAGGCCACGGGCCATGCAAGCTTCCTTTCCTGTTTATGGCTGCCATTTCGTCCAGCAGGCCTTATCAAAAGCAATCTACAGCATGCTTCAAGGGCTGCTGACTACCCAGGAAGAGAATGAGACAAGTGATAGGGAGCTGAAAGGAAAATGGACTTTAAAGCCAGCGCTCCTTTATTTCAGCATTTCCTAATACACAGACTGGCCCCACAGAGATGTTCGCAAACTATCTGTGCAGCTGAAAATTCTAACAGATTCAGTCACAACCACCACAATGGAGGGACTGTCGGGTTTCCTGACACTTGTTCCAGTTGTGACACCTCAAATTTTTGGAGGGGTGGGGGTACCCAAAGCCACACCAGTGCCACCTGTTACAGCGTCAAGAACCCCCGGGTGAGCATGTGCTTTTTAATAGATGATATGCTATCTATAGGGACTTTGAACCAGTGGCGTAGCTAGCGACATTGCTCCCCTTGGCAGTCCCTGCCTTTGCCACCCACAGCGACCGTAAGACCAGGGGGCGGAAATAGTGGGGCGATTTTCCAGTGGCCGAAAGAGCGGGGCGGTGAGGGGGGATGGCCGCTGGCCCAAAACTCATGCTGCCTGGGGCAGAGCGCCTCCCTGCTCCCCCTTGCTACGTCACTGCTTTGAACTAATATACGTACCACTGCGCCAACCAGGCGCGCAAAGCCCATTGGGCTCAAAGTACTTCAGCCCCCCCCGTCGTGTATGTCAGCCTGGGCTGAGACAGCTTCTCGGGCACACACACAGCTGCACCAGAGTCTCCACAGGTCTTTAAAAGACCATTTGCTTGTTAATGAGGCTTTGTGCTTTTTTGACCCCTTCTAGAGCCCCTGCAGCTCGACTCTGACTATTGCTGGAAGAATTAGCCACCCCCCGTACCCCACCCCCCCGATATTTGGCTCTAGGGTGTCTATTTCCTGCCAGTGAGTTACTTACTGCCCCCTGCACAGTGTCCAGCTTTCCCATGGCTCACTATGTACTGTTGCTTCCAAGAGTCTGACTTTTGGATTTATGTGCTTCGAAAGTCTTCTTTATTTCTTATATTCAGGTTCTGATTTCCAATAAACCCTTCCATGAAAAACTAGATTATCATCTTACTTCTGCCTCGCCTCTACTGTGCCCTGTCACTGCTTCTGCCCTGTCTCTAGTCCTCCCTCCATCCTGTCGCCTCAGCCTCACTGTTCAACAAGCATTTACAATGCAATAGGTCTCGCATTTACGCGAGTTTAAGCTATTGACATTGTAAATGACAATGCGTTTTATTTATGTCACAAAACATAAATAAAAGGCATTGTTATTTACAATGCCAATAGCTCAAACTCACCTAAATGCGATACATGTTGCATTCCAAACGCTTGTTTTTAATTGTGCCACGCAGGCACGCACAGAGCCTTGCTCCCTCTCTTTCACTAGCCACTTCAATGTTAGTTTCAGCATTTACACCAGCAAAAACGATTTTGTAGGGCATTTTCTTTCTAGTTGAAGAAACTATGTTGCGTCTTTGTAAAAAAACTAAATTTTTATGTCATTGAAATGAGTATAATTATGCAAACACGCTCTGCGTCTATTTTTATTCCCCAGCCATTTCACCGATTTACACAAATGAGTTCCTAGTTGTTGCAAACGAAATACACCTCCCGTTACTATATCAGCATGCAGTTTTGAGCGTTGCCTGTTTTCTATTTTCATGTTGATACCGGGAGGCAGTGGGCAGACCTTCAGACGGGAACTGTCAGCTTCTTATATTGAGAACCGTGAGGGTAAAATTGAACCCTCGTTGTCGTACGTGAGTTAACGTACGAGATGTGGGTAGCAGTAGTAGTCCTCTTTCTTTGTTGTGTCGCCTCCTGACGTCACGGCCAATCCGATGTCGAGGATGGCTGTGACGTCGGGGGGCGGCGAGAGGAGGGCAGAAAGAGCGTGAGGACGCTAGCCGTGAGTTGTGCTCTCTGTTTGCTCCTCGTGGGCCGTATTGTCTATAACTAATAAATGTAAGAATCCTTACCAGCAATCACGTCTCGCCTCCCTCATTCATGACACTACACTCGTTGCACCTGCTTTTTAGAACTTTTGGTGTTGAGCACCAGCAGGACCCGGCCTACTTAAAGCCCTTTCTGATGTGATATGTCAGTGATAGTTATCTGATATCCGTGCACGGGACATAAAGCAGAGGAAATTTTCTGGATGACAGAAAACGCTATCACGAGAAATAAACGATATGGCTTAAATGAGTGACTTGGAGGCACAGCGCAAAGAATTGTAATAACACTTGCAGTATAAATTAGAACATCTTTGTGGCTATCCACAATACCTTGTTCACTTCTTTGTAAAGGTGTAATCAAAATCGGTGCTCAAATGGAACACACCAGTCATTCCGTACCTGTTACCTGATGTTGATAAGTGCCAGCAATCAGGGCTTTAAGTGGCCCAGGTCTTGCCAGTGCTGAGCAGCGGCAGTTCCACCAAGCATTGGCATAGCCAATAGGTCTCGCCTTTGGGACCTTATAAGTGTTTAGCCATGCAACAGTTGATGTTGTTGCACCAAGGATATTGTGCTGGATAACTAAACACGTATAAGGTCCCAAAGGCGAGACCTATTGGCTAGGCCAATGATTGTTATGATTGAGCAGGAGTAGATATGCCAGAACCCCGTGGGAGCGCTGAATACATAGTACAGACGGTTCAATTAAATTTAAATTTAGTTTTTTAGTTAATAAAATCCATAACCATACACAAAATCCACAGCTAAATCACCAATAAACTATATTTAAAATCAGTGAATCTCAGCTTCAGCCTTTCTCAGCACCAATAGGTCATACACTGGTGCATAGAACTGAATCTAGAAACATGCCATACTTAGAGAGATAGGCTAGCAATCAATGAGTGTCACTATTCAGACAACGGGACACAAATGTGGAAGTTTTGACTGGTTTAAAGTCCTTAGCCCTCCTGTATCCTGTAAGTAGGCACAGGTAAATTACAGAGAGTGCATTAAAAATGCAGAAATATAATGTATGATCCTGAGCTTGAAGAGAATCATTCAGACTAATTTACAATCCTTATCCCTCTTGTATCATGTGAGTGGGCACAGGGAAATCACAGAGGGTACATTATAAAATACATAAATAGAACATATGTTTCTGAGCTCGCAGAGAATCGTTCACACAGAGCAACATGCAGAGGGCTTACTGTGCAAAGGGGTAAAAAATGTTATAAACATTTTAAGCTGAATCGTCATCTTGTATGAAGCTGCTAGGGTTGTGCATGCAAAAACTTTAACTGAGTGCTTACAGTAAACATTGACACAACTGTGCAATAAGGCATTCATCATCATCATCACAAGCTTTATTTCGACATAAGTCATAAAAGCTGCATAAAAACAGAGGTAACATAGCTGATGAATTAAAAAAGTGAAAAATAATACAGTGTTAAGTTTACACTTAATCATCTTAAGATCTTGTTAAAAACAAGCAATAATTCATCATTATATATAAACACAGTGCAATGCAAGGAAAAACTGTTATTCGAACTAATTGCCAAGGTTTAAAAACAATAAAATGCTTGTGCATGACGATTTTGACAACAGTACTGTTGTAGCTTTGCAATCCTGGGTGACATCTACATGGTGCAACCTATGTCTTCCTCGAAAGTGCTTTCCACCATATCAGCCAGGCTTGGCCCAAATATTTTGCAACACAGCAAGATAAAAAAGGTCTAGAGTCTGACCTAAGAATGCGGAGTGCAACCTGATGGTCCTGTGTACCAAGCTGCCGACAGAGTGAGGTCAGCCATTTTCTCCGTGGTGTTTTATACGGCGGGCAGGCAAACAGTAGGTGGGCTATACTTTCCTCAGGAGCTTGAGGTGAATTACCTGTTTCGTGAATAAAAAGGCTACGCCATGAACAACACGCTCTGTTTCTGAGAGTTCTTGGGCAAATGGGAAGAGTGAATGTCACGTTGTTCGCCTACTATTTCACTAGCCATTTTGTCATAATGTAGAGGGCGGTTGTTATTTTTTGAAGTAGTCTAAGCTTGCCCATACACTATGTTGACAGTGGGTTTAAGTATGCAAGTTGTCTGAGGTAAGAAAAAAAACGACAGTCTCCAACATGAAGGTAAATGATAAAAGTATCTGGTTTCAGCAAAGATATAAAGTCAGGAGTAAAGAAGGCGCTCAAACAAGTGAAATTTCGACATAAAGAAATAATGAAAATGCAGAAGAAAATGTTAAAAGTGGGGCCATATCAGATTTAAAAAAAGCAGTGAGAATGTAACAGCATGTGAAACTAGTGAATAGCAGTTGGTGAAGACAGTTGAGTCCAAAAATGTCAATATAAATATGGGGACAAATAGCCTACATAACTTATAGTAAAGAGCCATCTACATCGAAGGAACGAAGTCATGTACAGTCATTGTCAAGCGTTTTATAAGATAACTTCCGGTAAATACACAGCAGGGAGCCATAGAATGTGAGCAGCATTAGCAAAATGGCAGTCGCTCGCATCTGAGGAGAAACTCACTACCACTGCTCCAAATTAAAATAAACACACCAGAAGAGCTAAAATTAGCTCAATGAGCAGGCGGGAGGTTACGAGGCATTCCGCTAGTAAAACCACCATTCAGGGTGCCAGAGTAAAGGTTTTAAAATGATGAAAGGCTCTATGCTCGAGCGGAGCTCAGCAAATCGCCGCCATCTTGATTGCAGCGCAGATCACGCCCCCAACCCGGACACTAGCACAGTTGATCACATCAACAGATATGTCAAAATGGGTCTCCAGACCATCATCAATGTCTCACAATTCAGAAAGGGGCACTCTGCTAATGTCCTGAATGTCTGGGAAGCACATCTAGGGAAACCAGTGCTAGAAGTCCACTGGACTTACTGTCAGGTAAAAACTGGACAAATATCTATGAATTACCTGCATAAATTGCTACTCTACAAGTGCATATACCAGGCATTCATCTACCCATACAAAAGGATATAATTGACCCCTCCCACTCACATAAACGCATTAGATGTGAGCAAGAATTTGCCGACTTTCCACATTTCACATGGGCATGTACCTCTATTTATCTGTGCTGGCAGGAAATAGTAGAGGAGGTTATGGACATGACAGCGCACCCTATAAAGGAATAGTGCTCGTGGGCTGAGTAAAGATATGTCCGCAGTGAGTATGACGTTTGACCACACCTGTTAGCAAAATGTAGAGCAGCCATGAACTGGTGGAGGCGTTGGGTGCCCACACTTACTGCGTGGTTGAAAAATATAGAAATCTGCAATGGCCACATAGAAACATAGGCAATGATGCATCCAATAACTTCTAGACCAAAGTATATATGGGGCCCATATAGAGATTATCTTCTCCAACACAGCTTAAATGCGTTTCATGAGAACTACCGGGAAGGTGGGCTCACAATGGGAAGGGTCGCCTAAAAATTATATAGTGACCTGAACCTATATGCTGATACATATAATGTAATCCCCAGTTCAAGTTGTTAATCTGTTCATGACCGCTATAACCATGACAACCATTACTTCAATGTGTAAAGTTCTGCATCATCACCTCGCAAGGAGATGCTTTCTAGCACTGAATTATTGAAGAAGAACAAGAATAATAAAAAAGATTAACATTATTCTGCATGGACTGTTCCATATTAATGCTGTAAAATCTGTGTATTAATGTAAAACCACATTTGAAGCGTATACGTTTTTGCAATGTATGCTAAAATGTATAATAAAAACCAAGTAAAAAACAAAACTTTGAATAGGAGGTATTTACTGCACGTGGTCAATACTTCACCCTGGGATAATGGTGTACATTCTGACAAAATTGTAACGAGGGCCAAAGTGTACCCTGAGTGGCCTCTGTAAAAAAAGAAACTGCATCTGGTATGTAAGTTTATGCACCTCTCTCCTCTAGAATCGTGTTGGAGACTCCCCTTTTTTGACAGAAGGGAAATACATGGTATTCAAGCTCTCCAAAAGCACTCTTTGAAATGGGGCAAGTTTAGTTGTACTTGGAAATTCATAAGAGTAGCAAGGTCTAGGCAAATGCTTTGATTCAATATAATTTTAAGAATTTGTGGGTATGCATTTATGTAAGAACACGACTGATGATGTTTTTATGAGGATTTCATGCTTTAGAGGGCAAGCAAAGAGATGTAACATGATTGTGTTGCACAAAAGCTTTTCCCATTTATAGAAGGAGCAGCATTAGCCCTACAATGGACATATGTCTTACTTAATTTTCCATGCACAGATCGGATTGGTTAAGAATGAGCATGATGCATTCTTTACTCAGTGTTTAGGTCTAGTAGCGAAAACTGTGCAATGTAGCTAAAAATCAAGAAAAATATAGAGTGAAAGAGTAAAAAGAAAGGCCATCACCAAAATGAGATACAGCTGAGGCAGGAGACGGAAAGAGTACAATATAAGTAATGTAAACACAACAATGAGATAGTGATGAAAACACATGATGAAGGACAAAGAGAAAGATATGCACAAGGGGCTCAAAGAAAGACTACATGCGTCAAAGTAATTCAGAGATTAGAAAAACTGCATATTCTTCTGGTCACTAAGTTTACTAAGACTACAAACACCATATGACCATGATGGAGGGTGCAAAACTGGAGGCCAGTGCACCACAGGTTAATAGGTAGGAAATATGTGTACTCTGCATGTCATGGAAAGCAAAGGGGACAAAGGAGGTTGGGTAAAAGGCACTGCTACTCTTTCCCTTGCTCTCAGTAGTATATTCAGCCCATCAAGCCCCCTTTTTAATTATCAGCTCTTCAGAGCACTTTAGTTACCTAGAATAAGGTCTGGAAACGTCCTTAATTGATACAAAGCCTAAGGCTAAGAATGAACTGTGCATCCCTGTGTTGAGAGCCACTCAATGTCCCTGTTTGCAGCCTGATCATTAGGTTTACACCCCACATGATTCACAGTTCCACTGTGCTTTATTTGCATCTAGGACTCTATTGTTACTTGACTATCCCTTTAAGAGTAAAGAGGATGGAAAGAAGGAAGTAAGGGAGAACGAAAGATAGAAAGCAGAGTGGAAAAAAGAGGTCAGAAAAAAGGGAGATTAGTAGACGTGCAAGTCAGAGTGCTGCATTGGTTCTGAGGAGCTGTGATACAGAGTCCGGTGTCGTCATCGTCGAGGGATGCTGTCAATGAGGGATGCGAGGGCCTGTGCTGAGGATGCATCTCGGTATGGCACTTCAGATGCAGTGACAGGCTACAATACGGATCTTTGTGACTGTTCTGCTCCACGCAGTAGAGGCAGTGCGTCGGTTCTGCTCGGGGTAGCACAGCAGAGGAGATGCATCTGTTCCTCTTGGTCACCAGAAACTGGCAGAGCACCATAGTCTCACTTCCAAGGGTCCATGACTGGGGCCAGAATTAGCAGGTTAGACTCACAGGTGGCAGATTCAAGGGGTAGGTGCAAGGTTTTATGAGACTTCAGTCACTGAGACTCAACTCAGGAGTCCAGACATCTAGCCCTTGGAGTCACTATGGGGTTCTGGGTTCAAGAGATGCAGGTCCAGTTTTTCTCACCCAGGCAGGAGGGCAGCAGATCCGCAAGGCAGCAGCACACCAAGGCAGTAGTCCAGCAGGGTAGCAGTGTGGCAGAGTGGTAGTTGTTTAGCTGCTCAGCAGACTTTCTTCCCGGCAGAGTATCCACATATCCAAAAGTGTGCTGAAGAGATGTGTCTGAGGTCTAATATTTATACCCAGTACCCTTCCTCTGCAATGTGAGGGAAGCTTGCAGAAATTCCCTCTGAAGTCCCCACCCATCCAGCCCTCCCTGTCATGTTTCCAATCTAACTATAGCGGGGGATGAAGCCATATGTCTGGAGTCCGCTCACAGCCTATTCAAGTGTAAGTGGTGCTGTGCCCAGCTCCTTCTTGTATCAGCCAATATAGCAGCAGGATGTAGTGAGTAGAACAGGGTTCTCCCACCATTTTGCAAGATGGTTTAGACTGTGGTTACAACTGTGTAGTAACTTTCTGTGTCTTGAAACTCGTGGAGCTAATTAATGGAGATAGACAGTTGCGATTATCCAACCCGCAGGAATGCGTTGTGCTAGTTGGATGACGACGTCCTGAGGAGACCATCACAAATACTTTGGGGTTGAAACTTTGACAAACCTCCCAATTGGTTGACATCTACAACTAATATGAAGGGATTGCAAATTTACTGGAACTTTCCCATGCCTTTCTTAGCCAATGAGATCACACAACCATTGGGAACTGTATAGTGTTTTTGTGTGTTAATTGTTGCAAATATGATCATGCGAGTGTTGCATCGTCCACACTACACATTCACATATCTTGCACAATTTTGTATATGTGTGAATTCAATACATGTATGACTGAAATTCCTATTTGTCCAGCACTGTGTTTTCTGTAGTAATGTTTCCACTCAATGAAGTTGATATTGAATGATGTTAAGTAAATGAGAGAGCCCTCATACCTAGGGATGAATTTTATACTTTTGAATGAGTTCCACGTGACATTTTGTGCAGATTTATATACATATTTACCAATGTCTCGTGGGCATATAGGGTTGCCCTTCTTATAGATATGAAAGCAGTTCCTTCCTCCCATCATGCCAGTGATGGCCCATCCAGGCACCCTTAAGCTTTCTATTGTATGTGGTTGTCTAGGAGGAATACACGGAACCTAACTGTCAGCTACACCCAGCCATGTGACCAGAGACAGGCTACAGGCACTAAATCACTAAGGCAGCAAAATGCCAACTTTCTAAGCTCGGCAGTTCGGGCTGGACTGTTCCCATGAGTAGCAGGGTCAAGACTGATTTGCATATGGCTGGGTCCAAACTGGGTTGGTGTAATGAGCAAAAGAACAATGTATTTAACCTACATCTTTTGACTGGGGGTGAACGTTTAATTCATTCAGCATTCCGTCTCATTTATTGCCACAACAAGTTTCTGAAGGCGGCATTTTCAAAATTATAATTTAAAATCTAACTTCAACATAAGTTAGGATTTTTCACTGCAACTTCAAAGACACAAAACAGAAAGTAGGACCTGCTGTCATTTGTAAATTATAGTTTAGTAGCTGTAATAAGGTAACTCTAATGTTGGTCTATGGGAGAGGTAGTCATTGAAGTAGTGAAAAATGAATGTAAGGGATCTTCTCTACCAGTGATCCAGCGAAAGGTCAGGGGTAAACACTTCACAGTCAAGAAAACTTCAATGAGGCTCATATACACATTCAAATTTCCTGGCTGTTCTCTGGGGGTCAAGTTTTATAATTTCACTTCAGCTCTAATTAGTTAATTCCCTGTAGCCTCAAAATCACTTGAGGTAATTATTTCAATACCCACTAATTTTCACAGATCAACACTCTTCCTCTGGTCGATGGACCATTAGTTGAGTTAGTTGATGGTGAAATTAACAATTTAACTAATTAATTTACAGATCGCAGTGAAATAACCACAGACTCCGGGTAAGATTCATGAATTTTATCTAAATCTCAGGCATGAATGAACACTCATTAGTACAAATTCACAGTGGAAACTCCATCAACTTTCATGGGAGTATAATTTATTTAACAAATACATTCAAAATCACAGACCCATTCAACAAAACAATGCATTAAGATTGGATAGATGTAGAGACAAAAGGCATAATAAATCATACATTTGCCAAAGGATATGCAAATTTGAGACAGAATAATAGTTACCCAATGGTGATAACAGAAACCTACCCTCTTGCCAAAGGATTGGTGGAGGTCCCCTGATTAAGAATCAGGAAACAAAAACTAAAGGACAGGGTCAGGACAGAACAATACTTACTAAACTTCTCTACAAACCCGACGCACCAGAGCGCATCCCTCTCATACACTCTCTCCCTCCTCGATATTCTTCCTAATTCTTCAATCTACTCAGGTTGTCATTCATTTGTGAATCTTCCCAGTCTGTTCTGTCATTTCCTCATCAGCAGCAGCACTCGCCTCTCTCGAGTCTCTCTCTCTCTGCATCGATGTCAACCCTCTCTTACTTAAGTCACTCTAATTATACTCTTTATTTCCGCATGTCCCACCCTCAAAAGTTGCAAATATCGATGGAATACGGACTTTGATTGGACAAGGGCAGGGGAGTTGTTGTCACCCCATGCTGACATATTCATTTTTATGAATCCTTCTTTGTCTGACAAACCCTTCCCCTTTAACTCATTCATAACTGTTATTTTACTTAATTCCCATACATCTATTGTTGCAAATTAAATAACATTTTCTCAATACAGTTCTGCAGTCGAGGGCTTCTTTCACATGCCTCTTGTCCTTGAATCTTGGCAGGCTTTCAGCAACGTGGTCATCGGGTCACATTATGACTTTACTGCGCATGAATAGCTTGCTTCTCTTTCGCCGCCATTTTCCTTTCTTTACGTGCAACAGTAGGCCCAAACATACACTTTTAATAAAGGAATCATAAACAGATGTTAATTTCTCAAATATATGATTTTCACTGTTCACCATCCACTTCTACTCTATCCCATGTTATTATTGTTTTCTTTGAGCAGAAGCATTAGCAGCAATAGCTCTCTTTTAATATCAAACAAGCATATGCCGGGCATGCGGTGCCTCAAGGCCTAATGTTAGTAATTCTTGCGCATGCGTAGGAGTTTTCCCTCTCAAAATGGGTTAGTCACATTGCTATCTACGTATTTCTAGTTCGCACACGCGCAAAAGCGTTTTCCCATTTAAAGCGGGTTTTAGTCGCGTTAAATTTTTATTAAACTTTAGTCAAGCATGCGTAAAGCTTTTTTCTCCCCAAATGTCGGTGTTGTGTGTATGTTAATTTCGTTTTGTCTACTATCTTAACGATTAGTACTGTTAATGAGGGATTGCTCCGAGCAAGTTTTGTTTTCTTGAATCCTTGCTCCATCAATCCCCCTCTGATGCCATTTTCGAGCCATCATAAAATACTCATCATCACCAAGTGCCAAATTTATTATCTAATCTTGGTATCTACGTTGTTCTCTATACATTCTTCATTTTTCTCTTTCTTGTCTAATTCTTTCTTTCTATCATATAGATTTTCTTTCATTTCTTCTAACTCAATTTCCTCTCTTTTCCTCTTTCTTCCCATCATTTTATTCTTTGTTTCAATCGTCATTCTTGTTTTCATTTTACCTTTGCAACACTTGTAAGCCATTATTATCATCAAAATGACCAATGTTATTGATATCACAGGGATTAGTATTTTCCCTAATAAACTACTCTCAAAAGTAGTAAACCAGTTATCTATAGCGAAAATACTCTTACTTAGTCTTTCCCAAACACCGTCAACCTCCAGTTGGGTCAATTCTTTATGAATCTTTGTAATATTCTGAATATATCCCTCAATACCTTTACTTTTGTCTGGGATATAGGTGCTGCAGTTTTGAACTTTCAACATGCCACAGACTCCACCCTCTTTTGCCAATAAAATATCAAGGGCAAGTCGATTTTGCAAAACCATAGATTTGATTGCAACCATTTCGGTATTTATGCTCAAGAATCCTCCAGCAGTACTGTCGATGGACGATCAACTACAGTCGACAATTTACGTATTTTATGTGAATTTAGTAAGACTCCAACTGACGGCATCAGTGCTCCAAATATGTTGCCCACTATTTCTGAAAATCTTGCTCTTTTACTTCTTTTTAGTCCTTTACTTATTACATGCATTTCAATGTTCTTAGTTATGTGATATACCTTCGAGAATAAGCTGCCAAAATAACAACTACCATACCATCATGTGGACAACCTATAATAAGCATTTTTTCCACACACGTAATAGATCCCTGGAAAAACAGGGTCAGTTCCACCTTTTAGTCCCCATCCCCCCATTATTAGGAAGGTATGTTCACATTCACTAGAACCAATGAAAAGGTTGTTATAGTCTGTTTTTAGTCTGTGCAGACAGAATTTCCCAAATTTTGACAAAATCTAGGGACATTGCAGCATGAGTCTCGCCTTTCTTATAGTCCCCTTCCTTATTAGCCCATGGTGGTACATGTGACTTCTGTTCAACAGCCTTCTTTTGGGAATCCTGCCTTCTCTCCTCTACTAAATTAAGAAAATCTTTCTCCTCATCATGTAAAATACAGGTTAAGTTATTCTTATGAGCATATCTTATGTCTATTGGGTTGTTGTTAAGAAAAACTCGCCCATGACTTCTGCATTTTTACCACTAAGCACTGGGTTCATGTTTCTTCGAATAGGGATTTCTGAAAATACTAAATCCATATTTGAATAAAAATATTGCAACTTGCCTGTAACATAGAACAAACTGGATACAACACTACATGATACACCATATGTTAAAGTAAGGTGGTGATATGTCACCCCTTCTGAGACAGATGAAGGCAATTTCATGCAAACATAACAATTACTCACATCCATAGTATTTTTTTTTCGATTCGATTTGTTCAGTCTTTATTTTGACGTTACTGATCATAAAAGACAAGAAATATATAACATCACAATAAAGCAAAAAGAGAACAATATATACATTGTCTCCAAATCTTATCAATAACAATACAAGACAAGATGGTTATACATAATAAAAGACAGGCACATTTATTTTTGGTTTAAATAATCTCATACAAACAAAAAAAAGTTTCAAATCGGTACAAGCCGTTGACAGTGGCTAAAATAAATTATCTTACATTATATCTAAAATTGTAAAACCATAAATCCCAGTGCTGACTAAGGGATATGATACATGCTCTAACTGAAGAAGCAAAGTAGAAGACAATGATTACGAATAGTCACTGTCGCAGTCTACTTACATTCGATCATATGACGCATTCTCCACACCATCCTAGAAACTTCGCTAGGGCGATCACGATTGCCTCCTGTGTGCTTGTCTTTAGTATTCACAGTGCGGTAGCACTCGACCTGGTGCCCATGTTCAAGCAAATTGGTTTAAGCCATTTGCTCCGTGGAGAGCTATATGCTGGGCATACTAATAGGATGTGAGGAATTGTCTCGTCCACCATATAGCATTATGTGCATTTGCTGTCTAGGGAGTGGTGCCAGGTTTTGGTGAAAACTTTAATCGGTAAAGTGCCTGTCCGAAACTGGAAGAAACATTTTCTGTCAGCGGGCTTAGTTATGAAGTCCCAGTAGTCTTCATACAAAGGTTCCGACTTATGTTCCAGGAAGATACGGGTCAGTGATGATGAGCTAGGGAGCTTTTTACCTGCTGTAACCAGTTGATCTTGTGAGTGTTATCAGCATCTCTAATATCTTTGAGTGCTTGGGCATAATGGGCTAGCTCCGGAGTGGACCATAGTCATCTCCAATAGGCTAATGGTCTAAACCTAGCAACCTCTGCCAGGGTGTTACACCCCAGATCAAAATATAGGGGTGTGAGTGGAGTGCTTTGGGGAAGGCCAGTTAGACCTCTCACAAATCTGTTTTGGCCCAGGGTTAATGGGGACAGATATTCGTAATCCATAGTATCCACACATTCATAAAGAAGTTTAGTAAATACATTTAATGACAAATCACTATTCGATTTGTCATGATGATACATGCTCTCATCCATTTTCTCTAAATCATTGGTAGTGGTCTTTTTAGTAACTGTATTCACTTGATCACTTGCATTAGTGTTATTTCTACTATTAGTTACCATTAGAACAGGTACCACCATAGTTAGTAATAACCACATGGACATTAGTATTAAAACACTGCACAAATAATATTTAGTAGATCTTTGTTTTAAACTAGACTTTGGACGTTCAGTCACTTCTTTTTCTCCCATTTCAGCACTAAATGAAAAAGTAAGTTAAAAAATGTAATCTAAAAGTTTTCTATTCTAAAAGAAAAGTCTTGGTGTGATTCCACACTTCAAAAGCTTTTCGTCTTTGCCCCCTTTTTCTACATTTTCTTCTTTATTGATTTGTCAAATGTCCACTCTTTGTTTCAAAATCCTTTCCTTTTAAGGTGGTCTCATCAGTTCTTTCAATAGAGACACCTTCTTGTTCTTCGTTTAGATCAAGATTTTTAAATTCCTCAAGGATCACATATGTCCATTCAGGAGCCTTATATTTTCTGCTCGGTACCCTCACTCTCCCTGATTTCTGTAAAGACTAACCCTTGGCGTAGTTTGCGTAGTGGCGCTACACGTAGCTACGCGAAGTGCACTTCGCACTACGCACGCTACGCATAGCTACTCGAACTGCGTAGTGCGGTAGGAAAATGCTATTCGCACTGATTGCACAGTGCCAGATGCTTGTCCACACTGTGCAATCATTGCAAACGGCATCTTGCACAGTGCAAGCAATCGTTTTCTGCCACTCGAGTAGATTTGTACTCGAGCGACAGCTTTCTCAACGCGGACTGGTAGTTTCTCATTGCAAGCAGTCACGAGCATACGCAACCACTTGCAATGAGAAACCTGACCTCCACACATTGAGAATCTCGCCAGGAGGTTTATTTTTCACGCTCACGATCGACAACTTGATGTTGCTGATTGCGAACGAGGAAAAAGTCTCGCCGGGATGTTGATTTTGCTCGCTCGCGGTCGCCAACTTGACGTTGAGGACCGCGAGCAAGCAAATATGCCCGCTACGCTACGCATTTTTGCACGGTGCTACGTGCAATTCGCGTAGTGGTGCAAACTACGCACACTCCGCGAGCGTAGCGTAGTACTATGCCCAGGGTCAGTAAAGACCTTCTTCTTGATTGTCCTTGTTTTACTTGACTTGACATCTCTTTTACTTGCTCTAGTTCTTTCCCTGTTTTTCTTCTTAGAAAGTATCTCAGTCTTTTTACTCCACTCGGCCATTAATCACCTTTTCTGATCCTCTTCATTTGTACTAACTTTTCACCTTCTTCGCCTATTTCTAGTGTTCTTTTGTTTTCTTTCTTTTAGCTGAGTTTGTTCTAGACTTTCTGATCTCTTATTTTCTGTTGATTTATATTGTTCTGAATCTTTCAGTCCTTCTCTTCCTAACTCCAATTGAGATTGATCTGGATTTTCTGTAGTAGGTTCTTCTGTTAACTGAATTTGTTCTGTACCTGTCAGTCTTTCCTTCTCTTTTTTATGTTGAGCTTGATCTGGTTTTTCAGTTTCAATTTGTTCTGGTCTTTCAGTCTCTTGCTCTTTCTCGATCTCTACAGCAGTCTCCTGAGACCCAGTAACTGTTGCCCACTCTACTTGACTTGTACTTGGTTGCTCATCATCGATGTGTTCTTCAGAGTTTGTTTCTCTGATTTCTTCTATTTGTTCTACCAGTTGCTGCTCTTCTCATTCAGGTGGACGTGGGACTCTTTGTGTATGCTGGCATGGATCCAATTTGGCAAGCTAGCACACTTCACTGCTCTTGTCGTGACCAATATAATTTGATGAGGTCCTTTACACATGGGTTCTAAGCAGAATTTCCTCGTGTGCTTCTTTACCACGACCATGTCTTCAGGACACAAATCCTGAGCTTGATTCAGCTGTGCTGTGGTTGCATCTTCTCCAACCTGGTGAGAAACAGAACGTACCAGATCAGCTAATCCTTTACAATAGTCCAACAATAGATCATCGGTTATATTCATCAGTTTGTTTCCAGGTACAAATGCTTGTCTCATCGCTCTACCCATGAGGATTTCATGTGGACTTAATCCTGTTCTTCTGTCAGGAATGCTTCTGAGGGGGGGCGTGGCTTAGCGCCCAACGAGCATGGCGGCGTCTTTGTGAGGCTCCAAGGACCGTGCAGGAGCGACGCGCCGTATTCACTGCCAGCGCGGGAATGACCAGCGCATTATCACCATGAACATTCGCCCTATGCCTGAGGACCCCAAGCGCTTCTGTTTCCAGCAATAAGAAGGCTTTATTTACCTGGTATTGCCGCTTCACAGCATCGTTCGTTTCGCGGCCGCCATTTTAGATGCGAGGACGAGCTGTGAATGCCTCTTCTTCACTCGCAAGTGGATTTCATTATTTTTTTTAAATTTTTTTCTTAATGCAGGGCTTACAATTTTGCTGCTCATTACCTGCTTGCTAACTATGCTTCCCTTTTATTTTAATAAAATTTCATGTTACTGTGACAAAAAAGGAAGATAATACTTATACTGATGACTGTCCTCTTCGCAAAATGGCCGCCATTTTGATTGTTTGTGGTCACATTCCTCTATTCTGAATCCGAATGAGGTAATTTTGAGGTATCCTTCGGCTGATGTATTCGCAGTGTTGTCCTCCTGGAGTTATGTGCCTCATTTCTTCAGCCCTCTGAGTCTCTGTGATACCCGATGATACTTACCTCATGGTCTCACCGCAAGCTACTCCTCTTGTGTAGAGTACTTTATTGATCTTTTGCCAACGGGGCGTCAATGGCTATTCTTCTTCTATAAGGCGAACTATCATATTTTTCACGTCTGGATGTTTATTCAACATTGAAATAAATCGAATTTTCATACAGCACGCAAACCTCTCTGACTCCTGGGCACTTAATTTTAGCTCTACATTTACTGTCCTGCTGCTTGCCCACTGCACTGTTTTTACGGTTTTTTGATGGGTAGAGCAAAAGATTCTCTTTACACCTCAACTAGACCAAAGCGTACTTTTATTAAAAATTCAAAACTTCTCTCTGAACTCTCTTAACTGGAGGATTCTGGTTTACTGCCATCTGAAACTCATAGCGCAACAATGGACTCCGTCCCACCAGTTTCAGGAAAGACTAATGTTAAACGTCTAAAGAAGGACCCTCCCTCGCCTCCCAAATCTTCTTCACCAGTCTCGATGGAGCTGCTTCTACAAGAGATAAGGGCCCTTAGACCCTTCGTTGAAGAGACAAATTCTAAACTGCAGGTGTTATCCGATAAATGGTCTCAACTAGACTCGCGACTTAACACCGTGGAGCAAACTGTGTCATCCTTTGCTGATGTCTCCAAGACTATTCCATCTCTGCAGTCACAAGTTAATGCGCTCCACAAGCAGACTGAGGATCTTGAAAATCGCAATAGGATGAATAATCTACGTTTATATGGCCTAGTGGAGGGCACGGAAGGTTCGGACCCCATTGGTTTTTTCAAAACTTTCCACCCTAAGATACTTCAGTTGCCAGACGCCCCTGAGTTGAATATTCAACGTGCTCACAGGCTAGGACGAATTTCTACCAATAGTGCCTCCCCGCAACGTCCAAGAGGAGTCATTCTTTATTTTTGGGAATATACGGATCTACTGAAAGTTCTCTCAGCCGCTAAATCCATCAAGAAAATTTCCCGGTCTGGCTCAACTTTGTTTTTTGCGCAGGATTATTCAAGGGCCACAGCTGCCAGACGCAAGGCCTTTCTTAACATGAGATCTGATTTACGCTCAATGGGAGCCAGATATGGCCTATACCACCCTTGTCTATTCAAAGTCACCTATAATAACAATACAACTTCCTACGAAGATCCAATACGTCTTCAAAGCTTCATCAATTCACACAAGATAGATCATATGGATTCATCGCGCTCCTCCTCCTCACATCTCACATGATGTTTTCTCTTTAACTCTTTGTTAATGGGTACCCAATTCAGTTCTGAGCATGTGGTTCTAAGCTCAAGTTAGTTGGTTTGTAAACATTTGTTCACTGTTTTATATTTGGTTGCGTACTAACTTCATACTCCTTTATCTTTACAGTCTTGTCCGCGTCTCGGCGTGCCCCCTGTCCTGTCCAGTTTTGTCCTCCTTCTGACGGTTCGTCTCCTCCATGTGGCTCTACCTACTCCCACCTCCATGTTTCCTTTATGTAGGTATGTGTTCTGTTTTGTCTTTTGTCTTATTTTCTGTTTTGCTTATTTTTGTTTATGAACTTCCAGGTGTCTTAATTAATGCATTTCCTCTGCTATTTTCTGTGGCTATATACTTCCTTTTCCTTGCACGTGTCAGTGTTTTCTTATTTTTCTCTATTAACTCGCTCTATACTGCTTCTTCTTTTTTTCTTTGGGCATTGAAAGTATCGTTTTTTCCTCTTTTCTTTTTTGTATCTTTTATTCTCTCTTTTTTCCCGGATACTTATATTTTCTATCTCCTCTTTCTTAATTCTTTTCCTCCTTCTTTTTCTGCTATCACATTTTTACTTTTCCTCTTCTTTCAATCCTTGCTCTACTGGCACTCTTTGGCCCTCCATACTATCTTATCTTACCGAAGCTTTATCGTTAACTATTGTTACTTGATACTTTTCTTTTTTATTCGCTTTGATTTTAATGTTTCATTTCTCTTTATTCTGTCAATTTCGGTATTTATATTCTTTCATTTTATTGTTTTGGACTATTGCTTCATATTATTACTTGTTTAATGCTTTTTAATTATCCATGGCACTTAAATTAATTTCATGGAATATTAGGGGTCTAAATTCGCCTATAAAGAGACAGAGAGTCTTGACCCATCTGGCTAAGTTGAATGCTGATATTGTTTTTCTACAAGAGACGCACCTTACTGATATTGAGTCTTTGAAATTGAAAAGAGGTTGGGTGGGTGAAGTTTATTTCTCTCCTGGAGATGGTAAGCGAAATGGTGTTGCGATTTTATGTCGCAAATCTCTTCCTATTTGATGTTATTACAGGAATCTGATGAAAAGGGGAGATGGCTCCTTGTTAAGTTGTTACTAAAAGATGTTCCAATTTCTCTCCTCAATGTTTATGCTCCTACCAATGGAGATGTTTCCTTTTGGCCTAACTTAGCTAGGCAAATTTCTACCTGTATTGATGATAATTTTATATTAGCAGGAGATTGTAACCAAGTGTTTGATCCCTTTATAGACAGGAACTCCAAGGTACCCTTTCTTCCCAATAAAATACACAGGTCGTTTACTTACACTATTACTCAACATAAATTGTTAGATGCCTGGCGTCTTTGTAACCCAACCACTAGAGAATATTCCTTTTACTCCCCGGCCCATCACACTCAATCAAGAATTGATTACATTTTTGTTTCCCACAACATTTCACAATCTCTTATGTATGCAGATATTGGCCCAATTCTTTTATCGGACCATGCTCCCGTTTCGATAGGCTTTGAGGTATTGCCTAGGAATAACGCTCCTAGAAGATGGCGCTTCAACAATGCTCTTCTCTTAGATCCACAGTTTTCTGCATCCTTTATTTCTTTCTCCACTGACTACTTTGAGAGGAATCACACAGAATCCTTGTCTCTTTCGACCATTTGGGATGCTTTCAAAGCCTCTGCAAGGGATTTTATCATTAGTTATGTTGCAAAAAAACGGAAATTAGCGCGTAAAACTCTTACAGACCTTCTCCAGCATATTAAGAGACTGGAAGATTTGTATTACACCTCCAAATCGGAGGACTGCTTAAGTTCCCTTATTAAAGCTAAGATGCATTTTAAAAGAAAATCCACAGATGATGCATCACTTTACTTACTGAAGTCTAGTGCAAAATTTTATGGGGGTAAAAATAAGGCAGGGAAATTATTAGCCAACTATTTAAAGACCCGTCATAACAAATTAAATATTGAATCAGTCTTTGACGAACATGCGGTCTTGAAATTCAAAGATGCTGAGATTTTGAATGAGTTTTCTCTTTTCTATGAATCTTTATATTCTTTGGAAATTCAACCTACGGATCCCTCTCTCTCATACTTTTTCTCAACCATCCAAAAACCCCAGCAGGATTTTCCGGATCTTTCTCCCTTGGAGTCTGAGCTCACTCAGAGTGAGTTGTTGGACGCTCTAGGAAAACGTAAAAGGGATAAGGCACCGGGTCCGGACGGCTTCACAGTCGAATTTTTCGTTCACTTTTCTAAATTCTTGATACCCAAATTGCATTCACTTATTACTTTTTTTTATTCCTCAGCAAGCTCCTCTGGTTCCTTCTCGGAAGCTCATATTTGTCTTATTCCTAAAGACGGTAAGGACCCCAAATATTGCAAAAATGATAGACCTATTTCATTAGTCAATATTGACTACAAAATCTTTTCTGAAGCTTTAGCCATGCGTTTGGATTCTTATTTACCAAATTTGTTAGGAAAGGAACAATCTGGCTTTGTTAAAGGTTGTGTTATCACGGATAACACACGACTCTTTTTTGACGTTTTATCCAAGTCTTCACATATGAATCACTCCCGGGCAGCAATTGCGCTAGATGCCGAAAAGGCTTTTGATAGAGTCGAATGGAAGTATCTTTTCTGCGCTCTTAAATGGTTTGGCTTTGGCCCTAATTTTATAACCCTAGTATCTCTCTTATACTCTAATCCATGTGCTGCAGTCTATGCTAATGGTCTACTCTCCCCTTTCTTTAATTTGTGTGCGTCAAGGATGTCCCCTCTCCCCGTTTCTATTCAACCTAGCCCTAGAACCATTTTTATCCAAGTTACGTCAGAACCCCGCTATATACGGTTCTCAAACAGTAAATGTTCATATTAAGCTTGCAGCTTATGCGGATGACATTTTATTGTTTGTTTCCAGGCCAGAGGACTCAATCCCAGCTTTCCTAGCAGAAGTGAAATCGTACTCCCTCATATCTGGATATAAGTTAAATAACAATAAGTGTGAAATATTACCGTTAACTGCGCACACTTTCAGCTCAGATTTTCAAGCCTCTCAGTTTAAATGGAGTTCTAACCACATCAAATAGCTAGGTCTGTATTTCCAATCCTCAATCTCTGAAACAGTAGCTTTATGTATGAACAAATGCATTCAAAAGATCTCTAATTTGACTTCCAAATGGCATCCTCTCTACTTGTCTTGGTGGGGTCGTTTAGACACTATCAAGATGATGATATCGCCCATTGTTCTCTATACTATCTCCAATATTCCGATCCCAATTGCAGTAAAGTTCTTAAGAAAATTAATTCCATCTTATCCGCTTTCTTATGGGGCAAGAAACCACCTCGAATGTCCCTAAAAAAATTAACTCACCCTAAATCCGAGGGTGGAGTTAACTTTCCAAATTTTCAGGTTTATGAGAAAGCTTCTTTACTGAGCCAAGCTTCTTCTCGGTTGCTCGATTCTATGGACGGTTGCCCCCTTTGGACTTTAATTGAACGTCATTTCCTTTCTCCCTATTCTTTCCGCGAGTATCTGTCTTTTTCCCGTAAACCACAATCCATCTCTACCCCTATATTAAAATATACTTCCAAGCTACTTGTAGTAGCTGCACAGGCTGCTGGTGGTAACAAGGAATCTTTTCTGAACTCTACAATTTGGCATAATAAAAATTTATTGATTAACAACAAACCTTTTTATTGGAGAAGCTGGAGAAATAAGGGTTTGGTTTGGATTCATCAGCTGTTTTCAAATTCGGAATTTTTACCCTTCAATATCCTCAAACAGACTTTCTCTTTACCAGCCTCCTTTATTCATAAATATAATACACTGACGAAGACTGTGCTGGAATCTGTTTCCCATTGCCTAATCACACAAGATACCTCTCTCAAGCCAGAGTCACACTCAGGACTTCACACATTATTACGGACCAAACCCACAGCTTCAACTATTTACAATCTTTTGCATAACTCTGATATCAATAGACAAAAGACTAAAATCGAAGTGGCTTGGGAACAAGACCTTAATACCTCTTGGTCATTATCGTTGTGGAAAGACATATGGACTAAAATACGCAAAATCCTCTAGAGCAGCAAATACCACACAAACACTTTTCTTCATTTATAACAGACTTTTACTCACGCCGGCTAAATTGTGTAAAAGAGCCCCAACCATTTCAGATTTATGTTGGACTTGTTCTTCCCCTAATGCAGATCTTTTCCATATGTTATTCTCATGCTCGCATGTTCATAATTTTTGGGTGCGAGTATGGTCCAGGATTAATACTATTTTCAACACCGCATTTGCCTTTTCTTTTACCCACATTTTTTTGGGTAGTCTCTCCCCCATCTGGGATAATGTTTCTTTCAATGTTAAAATTATTGATTTGTTATTAGAGATTGCCTTTCAGCAGATCACTGTTAATTGGAAAGACTTTACAAAAATTTCCTATAAGGCTTGGTGGTTCACTGTTTGACATAACCATAGATTAGATACTGCTTTTCTATATCCTTCTCATTTAGCTATGAAACGTGTTAATCGGTGGTCACCAGTTGTAACATATATTGACGCCAGTGCCAAATGTTTCTCTCTGCCTACTCCTTCTCAACAAGAAGTTCTTAAGCCACCTTGATCTCCCTAATTGTTCCACATTTCTTTATATAGTTATTTATATTCGCTCGTCGTTCCACACACGAGTGGGGCACTCACAGGCAGGTGCAGACTTTGCGGGTGTGGACTCCGCAACAATATCACGCTCGATTCCCTCTTTTTTTCATCAGAAAGGATGTCGCACTCTCGGGACGTTCAATTACAATTTATTCAATCAAATGACCAGCAGCACAATAGACGCGTTTCGGCGGAATGCCTTTTTCGATGTTACTAGGGCACCGGAAATGCCATGTTTTTCAACAACTCCCATGTCCACAAAACAAAGAAGGGACTAAAATGATTGCTGCAACATCAGCGCCATTTTGTAGTAGGTGCACTTGTTAATATTCGAACATAGCTTACAACAATACTGCCGTGAATCGGCGAAATATGTCCATTTACAAATGCATCATACATTGATAACGCCGTGGATCCGCTTATGTCCCCTCCATATATATGTGTGACCGGGATTATTGCATTTGATTATACATTGCATATTATAATTAATTCTATTATTTCTTTTTCATTGATTTCCTTTTGGTAATTTATATTGCAAGACATGTTTACACAACAATATAATTACTTTCAATCTATTCAGACAAATTGCAAACTTTCAACAGGAGTTAGAAATGCCCACAGATTATAACCAGATAGCAGTTAGATACAAATCATTTATGTTCCTATGTGGACTGATAGTTCTTCCCCACTATTGAGCCCACGGGGGGACTTGGTCGATAAATCGATGATGAAACGTGACTCAAGTTTTCGTAATTTCTTAACTCTGTCTCTGTATAGCCTTATTGTTTTAATTTAGTCAATTCTTGCATATTTATGGTGACGTGTAATTGGTCCAATTCTTTATATTTATTATGTAGTACATTTGGAATGTATTGATGTATGCTTAACATTGTATAATGTTTCTTGACACCTTGTCTTTTCCTTCAATAAAATTTAAGTTCAAATAAATTGAACTTAAATGGAATGCTTCTGAGACTTATCATTACAAGGGGCAAAGCATCAGGCCATTTCAGTGAAGTGGATGCACACACTTTCCCTAACCTGGATTTTATTGTGCCACTGAGCTGTTCAATCACTCCAGAAGCTTCTGGTCGATAGGCAGAGTGTAGTTTCTCCTCATTTTTGAAAGTTGTACAAATTAGTTTTATTATCTCATTGTTAAAATGAGTTCCTATATCTGATTCAAAAGTGACTGGAAATCCAAATCTGGGAATTAGCTCTCTCAACAGTAACTTGGCAACTGTGAGACTGTCATTCCTTCTCGTAAGATAGGTTTCTACCCATCGAGAAAACAGACACACAATTACAAGGACATACTTCAAACCGTTGCACGGTGGCAACTCAATGAAGTCAAGTTGTAGTCTTGTAAATGGTCCCTCTGCCCTACCAATTTTTCCCCAACTGACAACTGTTTTTCTACCTGGGTTTTGCTGTTGGCAGGTCAAACACCTCTGGCAGAGACTCTCTGCAATTACCCTAAACTTGAGATTGTACCATGTCTGTCTGAAATGTCTAATCGTGGCATGCCTCCCAATGTGTGTAGTTTCATGACATACCCTAGTCATTTGTGATAACAAACTATCTGGCATTATTGGTCTACCATCTGGACACACCCACACTTCATCGTCCGTTCTTCTTGTGCAACCTGATTTGATCCAGAGTTCCTTCTCTTTTGTATCTGCCTCGTCCTGCAATTGCATAACTTCGTCCCATGTTTCAAAGGCAGAAAAAAACATCAGTTGGCAATTGGTAACTTCTTTTTCCAACCCTCTGTTGAAAGACATTGTATTTTTAGCACAAAATTGTGCAACTTGGTCAGCGTAGCGATTACCCTGTGTCACATAATCATTTCCTGACTTATGTGCGGCACATTTGACCACTGCAATTTCTTTTGGCAATTGCAACGCTTCCAATAGTTCTTTAACATTTTTGCCATTCCTGATAGGAGAACCTGAAGACATCATAAATCCCCTTTGCAGCCCTAATTGGCCGAAGTCATGCACAACCCCAAAACCATATTGACTATCGGTAAATACTGTTATTCTCAATTTTTTCCCAATTGTGCATGCTTTTGTCAAAGCAACCAATTCAGCTATTTGTGCAGACTTGACTCCTCTTAGGCAGGAAGCTTCCAGGATACCTGATACAGTAGAGACAGCATAAGCAGAACTCAACACTCCATTTTCCCTACACAAGCATGACCCATCAACAAACATTAAAAAATCTGACTCTTCCAGAGGAACGTCAAGTATGTCGGGTCTGGGCTTTGTACACATCTCTGTCACATCCAAACAATCACCTTCCTCTTTCACTTCCTCACAATATGAATCAGGCAACAATGTTGCTGGATTCATCATGGTGCATCTTGTCACATTTACATTTTCAGCACCCAATATTACTCTTTCATACTTAGTCAGCCGACTAGGGTTCAAGTGCTGAGTTCGAGTCCTTGTTAAAATGATCTCAACTGAATGTGGCACATACACCTTTATGGGATGTCCCATCACAATTGATTCACTCTGTTCCAGACTCACACAAGTAGCAGCTACTGCTTTTAAACAGGTAATGCCGCAGCCACTGGATCCAGAGTAGCAGAGAAGTATGCTACTGGACGTCGTGACAATCTGTGTCTCTGTGCTAATACTGAGAGTGCACAACCTTCCCTTTCACAGCAGAACAAAGCAAACTCTTTTGTATAATCTGGCATTCCCAATGCTGGTGCTTGACACAAGCAATCTCTCAGTATTATGAATGCTTCCTCACTTTCATCATCCCACTCAATCGGATCTATCACATCCTTTCGAGTCAACCTTATTAAAGGTTTTGCAAGTAGTGAAAATCCACTGATCCACTGGCAACAGTATCCAACCACTCTTAAAAATTTTTGCACTTCTTTCTTAGTTTTTTGCAAACTCATTTGTCGAATTTGTCGAATCACTTTTATTCCTTCTGGCGTCACTTTTCTGACTCCTCTTTCTATCTTGTGTCCTAAATATTGAACTTCTTGTTGGCAAAACTGTAATTTTTCTGGCGACACCTTGTGTCCTCCTTCTACTAAATGGTTCAGTAAAGCTATTGTGTCACTGACACAAGCTTCTTGTGTCTTTGATGCCACCAGTAGGTCATCAATATACTGAACCAAGACCGAATTTCCTGGCATAACCAATGTCTACAAACACTTTTTCAGGATCTGATTGAAAATCGAGGGGATCTCTGTGTACCCTTGAGGAACTCGCACCATACCAAAACACCGTCTCCGAACCGTAATGCAAAAAGATATTGACTATCTGGATGCAAGGGAATCGATAAGAATGCCTGACACAAATCAATCACAGTATACCAATGGGCATCGCACGGTATCTGATAAAGAATCACTGCTGGTACTACTGGACATCAGGGTACTAATATTTTATTGATTTTCCTCAAATGTTGAGCACTATTCTATATTTGCCACTAGGCTTTTTGAGCCCCATGATTGGGGAGTTACAAGGAATGCCCAATAGTTATTTTAGAATACCTTGTTCAATCATCTGAGCAATTACTAGGGCAATTCCTGCCTTTACTTCAGGACTCATTCTGTATTGTGGTGTGTTTGGATATATTGCACCCTCTTTCACCACTATTTTAATTGGGTCTACATTTGCCATCAGACCAATTTCTTTTCCTAAAAAATCCTACACCTCTGACCTCACTGTGTCTTTCAATTCATCAAGCAAATCGCTTTCAGTTAGAAGTGAAAACATTTCTTCTACTTCTGTTTCCTGTTTTGCCAACATCATCTTCAAAGCAACATCTTCATCAGGTGTTTGGAAATCAATACCATCAGGCGTGCAAAAGATGGTACAGTTCATCTTACATAGCAAGTCTCTCCCTAATAAATTCACCGGACTTGAATCACATACCACAAACCAATGCATGTCTCTGAAATTACCACTATTCATTTCTATTGGTTTTGTGACTGGGGTCCTTATTTGGTTATTTGAGACTCCTACAACTTGGATAGTTTATCCCAAGAGGGGTAGGTTTGGAATTTCTGCTGCTCTCACAGTAGAACGGGTAGCGCCAGTATCCACTAGAAAAGTGATGTCATTTCCTTCAGCCTTTCCATCAACAAATGAACCTGACTGATCTACCGCTAAAGATGCGCCAAGCACGCAATCTTCCTCCCCCCTGAGGCACCGTCATTGGGACATCTCTGAATCACTCTCATTGCTTTGCATTCAATATTGCTGAACCGTCTGTGTATTCTTACTACTTTCTCCACAAAATTCGGTGTTCACACTGTATCTCTGTTTAAGCTCTCACATTGTTGGGCATAGAGGCTTGTGGCACTTGCAACTGAGGAGTAACTACCTGCTGCTGTTGTTGCTGGTTCACAACCACCTCACTCTGCATCTGTGCATTTAAAATTTGATTTACCCCATTATTCTGTTAAATATTTCTACCCTCATTCTTCCAATGTCCAAGCTTTCCGCACCCATGACAAGGATACTTCTTTTTCGCTTCAACTCTATTCATTTGTCCTTTTCCCTTATATCCATTTGACACTTGACTATTCTGATTCTGACCATTCATCTGACTATCATTTTGAGAAACTGGATTTGCCTCTTGGTGTTCTGCCAACTTCACTTGTGCCCACATCATTTTCTCTTTTAGCCTTTTGTGTTTGGCATCAATGTCATCACTACAATACTTCGCATACTTCAAAATATTGTCAATAGGCTAGCTTTGCCAGCAAAGCATATGCTGTTGAATCATCTGACTAATTTCTGATCTCAATCCATACACAAACCTATAACCAAAATGTCCCATATCTTTTTCACCAATGTTCTTGAATACACTATACTGCTTAAACATTTGTAGTAACCTTTCATAGTATACATGCACTGACTCCTTTGGTTCTTGAGTTGTCCTGTCTATTTTAACCCAATCTGTTTTTTTAGGGGGAATCTTCCCTTTTAGAAAAGTATTCACCTGGTGATATTTTTTCATTACTTCCTCTGAAGGCGCACCTGTCTTTGTGTCTCTGGGATATTCCTCATATGGCCAAAAAACGGTAATTTTACATTCTGTCCACAAATCAGTTGGTACTACTATATCGAACAGGCCATCCAAATCATTCAACAAAACCTTTGAAACCTTCACAAATCTCTCTACCTGCTTATACCATTCAATTGGTTTCTCTCTCAATCTGGGGAAGTCATTCGTAAAAGATAAAATATCCTGTCTACTCCAGGGAACATGAACATATCCACCACCAGGAACTTCTCTCATGTGACACATCTTTTCAACCTTTTCTACTTCTCTCAACGGGAATGCAGACGCTCCCTTTGTAGCTGTTTCATCTCTCTTTTTTGTCTATCTCCTTCTCCATTGGTCTACGTCTCCCCATTTCTTCAAAATGTGCATTAATTCCTTGATTTGTAATCTCCTTCCTGACGCATTCAAACTTTCTAAATCCTTTTCTGTAAATTCTGATCTATATGGTTTTTGCAATATTTTTGACTTTTCTACATCTATTCCAAATTCTAAAGCTGCTTCCACTATTTTCTCATGAAGATTCTTTGCTCTCCAGGTTATACTCTTGCATAATAACAACAATTCTTCATCTCCACATAAACCTAATCTGTCTGGACTTATTGTACCAATAATCATTTCCTCCAAATCCACTCTTAACTTGCTTACATCAATAATTTGTGGATGAGGTGTCTTCCTTTTTAGTCCTTTTGCCCATTCTTCTAGATCTTCTGGTGAGAATTCAGTAGAATTTCCTGCCACTGGAGTGACAGTTGTTACTTTCCTCCTTATATCTATGGGTGAAATTCTCTTTGGGGGTTCAGTCACGGTCTCAAGATTTGGGAGATCTAATAATGAAACGTTCAAGTCAATATCACTAATTTGATCTTCTGACATCACTATCTCTTTTCTAATGCCACTCTGTGGGACTGTCACGTTTGTGACTTTGGTGTACCTCTTTGTCACCATATAATGGAATAACAGGACCAATAGTTACTGGCACTGTCAATGCTTCAGCATTCAGACCTAGCTGATTTATATTCTGAATTATCTCTTCTTTTGTTTTATTCAATGCATCCCTTTCCTTTTCTTGTGATACTCGGATGACCGTTGGATCATATAGAACTTGCGGAACCAATGGTGTTCCCATCATAGGTGCACTTGGAGTTGCCTCTCTAGCACTTTCTTGATAAGGCGGAGGTCTTTTAACTAGGATATCTTCCAACAACTCATAATCAGATTCATCACACCCTATTTCTGTCATACTTATGTGTTTCATTATTTCTTTACATTTACTCCCTTCTTGACCTTCAGCAATTAATACTGGATATAAACCCTCCGTTACTACAGTCTTCTCCATCTTTTCATTTGATCTCCTCGAGTGTCAAATGGGTATCTGGGTAAAAATTCTCTATTAATTCTTCTGCCTCCTCTGTATTTCCCTCGTTCAAAGGCCTCAACTTCCAATTCCACCAAAGTCTCACACTGTGTTAACCTAGTATTTTTTTCTAATGAATTCATCCTATTTCTCAAATTCTGAAGAATCCTCACATTAAATGTACCACGTTCTGCGAAAGCTAGAACATCACCTTTTGTATATTCCACCCAATTTTCCAACCACACACACGTATGATATCCTCGTTCCATCATCATAAAGGAAGCAGGCGTGTTAGGAGGTGGCATTAGAATTCCCTCCCTAGTTACTATACGCTTGTCCTTCTTAAAGAAATTCTTGATTTTATCAATCAACTTCATCTTCCAATTTCTGTGATTTACTAATTCAATAGGTAAAATCTAGGAAACACTTTTGTATTCTTACGTATCCTACTTGCTAACACTCGTCCTATACCAGCGTGACTCACACCAACAATTCAATCAGGGCTCACTGCGTATTCTTCTCTCCAACCAATACCAACACAGTTTTTTTCTCCTGGCCAATCAGAGCTTATAACACACCCACTTGTCTGACCAATGCCAGGGCGACTCTCTGTGACGTCAGTATTACTCCTACTACTGACCCTCCCTTTACAATCTGCACTTGCTACACACCCTCTGTTTCAACCAATCCTAGCACGTCTCTTTCTGACGTCAGTAGGACTCCTGCTACTGACCCTCCCTTCACAAGGTAATATGACAATGCATTCTCTAACTTTTCTTTATAAATTTCTGTTAGTAACGACGTAAAAACAGCGCTACTCTGTCTGCTCCGCTAAACCAAAGATAGTTTCTTCAGTCACTTCAAAGAGAAAATACTTCCTGTCACTACCAGTAATAACCACTGTTTACCCTTCACTTTAGCTCAGGAAGGACTTATTACTCCTTTAGGGATACTCCTCCTTTGGGTAAGGCCAAACTTTCACAGGTGGGCCCTTTGCTATCACTCGCACTCTACTCATATATGATATAGTCCCTAATATACCACCTACAGTCCTGCGTAACTTTTAGGTATTATGACAACAGACGAGTAACCTTCTGCAGCGTGATTTCCACACTCTTCTAAATTCTGTTCCCGGGATTCCCAGGTATCTCTGTACCTGTACTTCCAGACAACACAACATTAACTCTTAGTGTTAAACATATAGTTAATGATCAGTAATCAATATTCAATAATCAATAATCACCAAACTAATCAATAATAACCATCCTCTGCTACCAGAAAAACTGATCCAGTGAAAGGACAGTCAAGAAAACTTCAATGGGGCCCA
The DNA here is from genome assembly GCF_964204655.1 of Triturus cristatus. NCBI lineage: Eukaryota > Metazoa > Chordata > Amphibia > Caudata > Salamandridae > Triturus > Triturus cristatus. The sequence continues at coordinate 312,085,885 of NC_140580.1, read as the reverse complement.
TATACACATTCGAAGTTCCTGGCTGTTTCGCTGGGGGTCAAGTTTCAAAATTTCACTTCAGCCCTGATTAGTTAATTCCCTGTAGCCTCAAAATCACTTGAGGTAATTATTTCAATACCTAACTAATCTTCGTCGATGGACCATTAGTTGAGTTAGTTGATGGTGATATTAACCATTGAACTAACTAATTTACAGATCTCTGTGAAATAACCACAGACTCTGGGTAAGATTCATGAATTTTATCTAAACCTCAGGCATGAATGAATGCTCATTAGTACAAATTCACAGTGCAAACTCCATCAACTTTCATGGGGGTATAATTCATTTAGCAAATACATTAAAAATCACAGACTCATGAAGCAAAACAATGCATTAAGAATGGATAGATGTAGAGACAAAAGGCATAATAAATCATACATTTGCAAAAGGATATGCAAATTTGAAACAGAATAATAGTTACCCAATAGTGATAACGGAAACCAACCCTCTGGCCAAAGGACTGGTGGAGGTCCCCTGATTAAGAATCAGGAAACAAAGACTAAAGGACAGGCTCAGGACAGGACAATACTTACTAAACTTCTCTACAAACCAGACGCACCAGGGCGCATCCCTCTCATACACTCTCTCCCTCCTCGATATTCTTCCAAATTCTTCAATCTACTCAGGTTGTCATTCATTTGTGAATCTTCCCAGTCTGTTCTGTCATTTCCTCATCAGCAGCAGCTCTCGCCCCTCTCTCGAGTTTCTCTCTCTCTGCATCGATGTCAACCCTCTCTTACTTAAGTCACACTAATTATACTCTTTATTTCTGCATGTCCCACCCTCAAAAGCAGTGGCGTAACAAAACTTGAAGGGGCCCCCCCGGCAAAGCACATGGAGGGGGCCCCCCTCCCCCGGCGGCACGGCCCTCCATCTACCACTTTGCCCTACCACCCAGAAATCTAGCATATTTTGATTTGAAACCTCCAACATTTAAATGAAATGCCTCTATATTGTCTTTCTCTAAGTTCTAATGAGAAAGTGGGAAACACTCTTAACATACAAGCTATGCCAGTTGTAACAATACTGTCAAAAGCAGATTATTTAACTGATGCAGCAATCAGAGCAATGCCAAGGAGCGGTCCTATTGTCTCAGGAACTGCCTATGGCTGAAGAACAAAGAACAACTATGAAGGGTCTGAAAGAGAATTGCCAATACCTTGAAACTTTGAAAGACCAACCCAAATCTGCAATTCCATAAAAACTCGACTGACAATATACATGAGAAGTACACAAGCTATAACTCAGTATCCTGTGAAAGTCAAGAGAAATAGATTGGTGAATTATCTGCATGCCACACACTAGCGACTGTCAAGGGTTGTGCATCATAATAACGTGAACTGAGGAAGCAATTTCAATCATAATGTCTTTATTAGTAAGCACTGCAAAACAAGCAGGCAAACAAGGCTGAGGAAGAAAACTGTTTGGATGCTTCAGAACATTGATGCAGATGTTTATCTGTTTTAATTTATCATTTCTGTAGTGTAAACAATGCTAAATACAAGATTTAAAGTACACGTATTACAGACAAGTGCATGCAATACACCATAAATAACACTGCATGTAGAATAAAAACAAACCATATCAGCAAGTACCTAATGACAATCTATACAAACTGTAGTTAGTAAAGCAAAAGAAAAAGTGCAAATACTTTCAAAGTGCAAAATAAAGAAATCACCAGTCCAGCAATATACAAAAATCAAGCATGTTTGTAAAACAATCCAACTTTCTTGTTGCATCAAGGTGAAAATACTTTCAAAGTGCATGGTAAAAACAAGTCCAGCAGCTTCCCTCACAAGGACTGACCTGAAACACCAGACTGGGCCTTAGTTCATAACAAACAGAGGCCTCAGACCTCAGTGTGTTAACACTGGCGGTATTTACAATTTACTAAGAGTATGGGCACGCCTGCTAAATTACAGATTCACCATTGCCTCCAAATGGCTCTATCAACACGTGTGACACCGCCAGCCAGGCCTGGATTTTACGCCAACAGCGCCTTGCATTCTGGGAGTTGTGCTGTGACCATCTAAGTAAGGGGTTAAACATTCCAGCATGCAAAGTGTTGTTGGATAAAAGCTACCAATGGACACGACATGGTGCCAATGCCACTTGGCAGCTATGTTTTATACAAGCACAAGGGGATGTTTAATTTCCTCAACACATGCTGCAGAAGTCTGGCGTCAAATAGCAAACACGTTGTGCGGAGAACCCAGAAACGTGCTGTGTTTAGCCCCCGTGTATGGACCTGGGGTGTCATTCTCTAAGAGACCCAGTGGTAAAAGCCTACAGTTGTCTCTAATGCATATTAGTTCCAGGCAGTGGTCGAAGTGGGGGGAAAAAAGTAGATGAACTGTGGGAGGAGAATCAGAGGGCGGGAATAACCAATGGATTGGGTCAGTGGGCGGAGTGAGAGGTGTGGCAGAAAGAGCAAAATATCCCAATTTTTTGTATTCATTTCCCATTTCACGAACCGGTTACAGCTTATTACATTATCTAATTTAACCAATAGATACACATGTTTATTTAAGGTTAAATATGTGTTATTGACATTAAAATACATGCATAAAGTGGGATACATTTCCAATCACAGAATGTCCCAAATATCCGTAAAAGTGGAATTGCAAGCCATTTGTCTCCCAGCCATGGAGTTTATGTCATCAGCACTTCTCCTCCCTTTTTCCACAAGAGCAGTTGAAATGAAATGAAATGAAATGAAATAGCATTTATAAAGCGCATGGTTACCCGAAGGCATCCCAGCGCTAGGGCAGAAACCGCACTAAGCTGTGGCAATCAATTAGGGAAAAGCCAGGCTTTGAGTCTCCTGCGGAAGACGGTGTGGTCTGGCTCTTTACGTAGCTGAAGCAGCAAGGAGTTCCAGAGTTTAGCGGCGTTGTAAGAGAAGAGCCGGCCGCCACTTCTGAACCTCTTGATTCTGGGAAAAGACGCCAGGTGGAGGTCATTTGAACGTAACCGCCTGTTGGCTTGGTAGGACTGGACAAAGGAAGAAATGATAGCCGGTCCCACACCCCCTAGCATCTTATGGGTGGTGCAGAGGGCTTTAAAGTGGACTCTTTCCTGAATAGAAAGCAAATGTAAAGACCTAAGTGCAGCTTTGGCTGACTGGCGGCTTGGAGTACCCTCGAGAATCCTTGCGGCACAATTTTGCATGATTTGAAGTTTCTTAAAGACCGCACAGGGAGCACCGAGATAAAGAGCGTTGCCATAGTCCAGGCGGGATAAGACAAGTGACTGGACCACGAGCTTTCTTGCTTGAGGGGGTAGCAAAGGCAACACTTTACGCAGCAGTCTTAGAATACCGAAGGAGGAGGCAACAACTTTCCTTGTTTGGGTTTAAAAGCTAAGCTCAGAATCAAGCCAGAAACCCAAACGCTTTATTTCAGATTTGGGGATAGGCACAGGGCCCATACATGCTGGCCAGATAGAGGAAACCACGAGGGGGAAAGAATTACCGAGCAACATAAGCTCGGTCTTATCACCGTTCAGTTTTAGATGGGAATGGCACATCCACCTCATCACCTCCTCGAGGCATGGGTCAAGACAAGTAGGGGAACTGCTTTTGTAGTTAAATGCCACCACTAATTGAGTGTCGTCGGCATATGTAATTATATGCACCCCAAAGGGTAGAACAATGTCTGCGAGAGAAGCCATGTAAACCATAAAGAGAGTGGGACTCAGGGACGACCCTTGAGGCACTCCACAATAAAGGGGCCTAGGGCTTGAAATGGCCTCGCCCTCGAAGACCTGGAAGGATCTACCCTCGAGGAAAGAGCACAGCCAATTCAGGGCTGTTCCTGTCATACCCAGATCTCTGAGTCGATGCATTAGGATACAGTGATTAACCATATCAAATGCCGCGCTGAGATCTAACAATATCATGGCTAGAGAACCACCTGCATCAAGAATCCTTCTAGAGTCTTCCGCGACTGCCAGTAAGGCTGTTTCAGTCCCTAGAGAGGGGCGAAACCCAGTTTAGGATGGATGCAGGAGTTTTCCTGCTTCAAGATGCCTAGAGAGAGAGTTCAAACATGAATGGCAAAATATCCTAGTTTGCAAATGTTTTCCACATAACTATGGCCTTGCCATATTTGCCACATAATACATCATCTGCTGCATAATCTGACAATTTTATCTAATAAATTGTTTATAGCTCAAACACATCAAAAGTTACTAGTGACTTGTGCTGCTGTGAAGTGGAGGGCCCTTTGCAAAGGTTGACTGGTCACCTTTCTCATTGCTGCAGTTGTATGTTCCACTAGTACTAATAAGGAAAACTCTTTGCAGAGACTTAGCATGTGTAAAACTTTCAAAATAATAAAGTATCAGAAAATTTACAGCACCACTAATACCAGTGTAGGCTATCAGGGCACTTTACGTCACACATATTACACAGAGACAATCATTCATATGTGTGTAAATCACTGTGTAGGAAATGTTACATAAGTCAAAGGATTACGAGGTGTAGGAGTCACATGACAACCATACTAGTAGGCAGCATAGTTTAATAGTGATCGGTCTGCAGAAACACAAATTCAGAATTAAAAACATAATACCATGGATAGGGGTTCTCTTTAATAATCAGAATTGATTTCTACCCTAATGAACCCTTTTTTGCAACATTAGGATAATCGAAGACTGAGGGAAAAAAAATAACGCTCTAACTTATACCTTGGACTTTGCATGCAGCTCTTACATGACAGTTAATAGCTCACCGTTCTATGTTAGGATTTTAACTTATTAACTGCAAGTAACAATAGGGGTTCTCTGACAAAAGCAGTAACCCACTGACCATTCATATTATGTGCACTTTGTGATATGCATGGCACATGTTCTTAGCAGCATGCACATTACACCTCTGCCATTCCTTTTCATGAGTCAAACCTTCCACTAGACAAAACACCATCTCTCTCTAATAATAACATTAATCACTGGAGTTATCAAAACATTTTTATTGTTGCCCAAAAATGTTGCTGGCCAGGAGGGAGGCAGCAAGTGCTTTTAAAACCATAATATACTTACAAACACGACTCCCCCACCTGAAGTTAGCGCCCGGTGCGGTCGTACTGCCCTAGAGCCACCCTGGTGACCTCAGTGACAGAGTCACTGCCACTCTATGGTGTGCTGCTTCATAGGTCTGTCCCCAAGACTGGAGTTGAACTTCATGGATAGTGGTGGACAGGCCTTCAAGGTTAATCCACACTTGCCACCGCTAGGGTCCACCTGCTGGTGCTAAGACATCAGAGCTTTTAAGATCTTGCGGCGCCTTCTAAGGTGTAGCACAGGAATGTGCTTCCTCAGGAGAGTGGTCTGGGAGCCTGGTCATTAAGGAGTTACCTGGTTCACCAGTTCCACTTCAGCAGCTCTGACCATAGCGCCACATCCTCTCCCCCACTGAACACTATACTACCCCACTTAGAGAAACTTGCACTGCACTGACCCGCTATAAATACCTGGATGTGACACAATTCTAATTACGCACTAGACAAGAGCAATATGCTGCCTAAAAAAAATTAACAACATCCTAGAAAAAGCAAACACTCATAGGGAATGCAAGATTAAGTAAAGCATGTGAAATGTAAGCAGGAACAACATGGTTACCTTTTTCCTTTTACACTCATTATTGTGAAATTAGTGAGTGCTTTTGCGTGAAAAGGTAAGGCCATGACTACAGGGCCCGGGTCACATTTCAGTGCCCATTGCTTATATTCTTTCAAAACATAGGCAGTATGGTTTAAATAGACCACATTCATAAACACACAGTCGCTGTACACATTTTGTTTTCCAATTCACCCATCAATCAGGTATTTCAGTACCTCCAGGCAAGGTGCACTTTCCCACACAGGGAAAACAATGTTGTTCAGAGAGAGAGGAGTAAACAAAAGTATCACTTCACTGGCAAACACTGTAAAGTGGCGCTAATGTGTTGAGGTGTATATAAATCAATCTGGACACCTTGCAACCACTCTGTCTTGCTTTAATTAGTTATTTATTTTTCACATTTGGAATGTTTTCTTTCTCTCCACCTGGAGGCTGCACTTGTATCCGAAAAAGACAACGTTTCCAGCAAAAATGTTATTCTTTTTTAGATCCATTTCACAGGGGAGCAAATAAATGAAAGGAGGAAAGAGAGGGTAATACCCGTTTCTTGAAGTCTCGGTTTTCACTAACTGAGGAGCGAAACAGAATGAGAGGGAAGACTGGGAGGCTTAGATGCCGTCACCGTAGCTTGCAGGCGCAGCCGTCTCCCTCCGCTTAGAGTGAGGGGGCCCCTGGAGTGTGGGGGGCCCCCCCACACCGCTGGGGCTGTGGGGGCCTGTGTTACGCCCCTGCTCAAAAGTTGAAAATATCGATGCAATATGGACTTTGATTGGACAGGGGCAGGCGAGTTTTTGTCACGTCATGCTGACATATTCATTTTTATTAATCCTTCTTTGTCTGGCAAACCCTTCCCCTTTAGCTCATTCATACATTTTATTTTACTTAATTCCCATACATCTATTGTTACAAATTAAATAACATTTTCTCAATACAGTTCCGCAGTCGAGGGCTTCTTTCACACGACTCTTGTCCTTGAATCCTGGCAGGCTGTCAGCAACGCTGTCATCGGGTCACATTATGACTTCACTGCGCATGCGTAGCTTACTTCGCTTTCGCTGCCATTTTCCTTTCTTTACGTGCAACAGTAGGCCCAAATATACACTATTAATAAAGGAATCATAAACGGATGTTAATTTCTCAAATATATGATTTTCACTGTTCACCAACCACTTCTACTCTATCCCATGTTATTATTGTTTTCTTTGAGCAGAAGCATTAGCAGCAATAGCTCTCTTTTAATTTCAAACAAGCATATGCCGGGCATGCGGTGCCTCAAGACCGAATGTTAGTAATTCTTACGCATGCGTGAGAATTTTCCCTCTCAAAACGGGTTAGTCACGTTACTATCTACGAAATTCCATTTTGCACACGCGCAAAAGCGTTTTCCCATATAAGGCGAGTTTTAGTTGCGTTACATTTTATTCAACTTTAGTGAAGCATGCATAAAGCTTTTTTCTCCCCAAATGTCGGTGTTGTGTGTATGTCAATTTCGTTTTTTCTACTATCTTAATGATTAGCATTGTTAATGAGGGATTGCTCCGAGCAAGTTTCGTTTTTTTGAATCCTTGCTCCATCACCAGGACATATAAAAGTCAACATTACATGTCTAACATTTTTAATAAATTGCACTCTGCCCTCTGGGCTGTTTAGGGGCTATGTTAGGGGTGACTTATATGTATTAAATAGGAAGGTTGGGGACTGGCAAAAGGTTTAATTTGCCAAGTCAAAATGGCAGTTTGAACTGCACACACAGACTGCAATGGCAGGCCTGAGAAATGTTTAAAAGGCTACTTAAATTGGTGGCACAATCAGTGCTGCAGGCCCTCTAGTAGCATCTAATTTACAGGCCCTGGGCAGATGTAGTGCCACTTTATTAGGGACTTACAAGTAAATGTAATATACCAATTGAGTATAAGCTAATGTTACCATGTTTTAAGGCTGGAGCACATGTACATAAGCACTGGTTTGCAGTGGATAAAGTGCACAAGGCCAGCAAAAACGAGATCAGCTAAATTGGAGGAGGAAGGCAAAATGTTTGAGAGAAGACCACCCTAAAACTACCAATTCTAACACACAGGGATTGGAATTTATACCCCAGCCTGAAATAAGGGCCTACCACTACATTCTAGGGCCAGGGTCAGAGACATTAAGCAGACAGAGTCAATGAGTGTATTTATTTGTCTCTGATAATGTCCTTACTATCCATAAAGTACTGGGTATTCACAACTATCTATTCTCCATCCTGTCATTTACCCATTTTTCTGACCCATAGTTGCAGCATCAGCATTTAACAAAAGTCGGCGCCCACTGCAATGGAGAGTGCAATAAAGCTTTGATAGAGCACTGTTAGGAGCGTCATTGAAGGCAATGTTGTTAGAGAGGATGAATAATGATGCTGTATTCATTTGGTCGACTACTTTAATATTCCTCTTTCTGGTTGTGTCTGGACTGCAGCATTCTGCCCTCAATATCTGGGATTTTACGGGCCTTTAATCTCATCCCCTATTGTTACCTATGACTCGGACCTATATCTCATGAAGAGTGCATTTAATGGAAGTAATTGCTCATGGCAATTCTAATGCTACACTATGCATTTTAGTATAGTGAAGAGACCTACGCTTAAACACATCATAAACAACTGATATATGAGTATAGGGATGGCTCTCGTCACTGTGGGGTGATTCTGGAATATTTGTGGGTCAAATCTTGCCCCTAAATATTCAGGGCCCCCGTTAGTCAGTGTTTTCAATATATTTGTATGCCGCAGGATTGGCCCTGCAGAGCAATCCTGCTTCTTTCTCCCACTAGTCCTTTCCACCACCCCTCCCACCTGCTCCCCCACCGCTGTCATGACCCGAACAACTGAGTTCTGCCCATTAGAAGGGCTGTCGTTTGTATTGTAGAGTCAGTCTCTTGCACCATGTTAATAATCCCGTGGACATTACGGATATCCATTGAAGATAATAGATACTATTTCCATCATCTATTGCCGCTCTCTCACGTCGGTTTCCGGATATGAAAGGGCCATTCACTGCCCAATCTAGTCTGGAGTCCCCCCCCCATACTGAAGGGATCACATGAGGCCATTTCAGACCACGCGGAAAGCGTGACCACTGCTGCTTCAGCACACAAACACAATGTGAGCTATCCTTACTGCTAATTAGCGTAGCTGCGTGCTACTACAAGAGAGATGGGATTAATTGAAAAAAATGGTGACATTTTGACGGTGCTGTAAAAGCCTGGCACCACATGAACAAAAATGTCAAATTGCTAAGCAACCAACCTCATGTTGACTGGTCTGAGAAATTATACTTTTTCTCCTCCTTCTTGGCTGTCTAATCCTCTATTTTACCTAACACCGAAACACCGAAAAACGCTAAAGCTCCTAATTAGTTGCCGGAGACATTCATTCAGGCCGATCCACAGGAATTTATCAACTAATTATACCCGCTTTCCATAGTACAATTAATTTAATTTCCATATGAAATAAACCAAGCTCTACCAATGGAAGGAGTGGAGGTAAATTGGACATTGTGAATCTTCTCGCTTCCTATTTCTTTGCAAAAGCTCTTCTAAATTGGTCTCTTTGTGTCTGTTGTCTGTCTAATGGTATCATATTGTGGTAAAATAGGAACAGCTTTTAGGAAAACAATTCAGAATGTCATAATAAGCACTACTCAGACAGAAAAAAAAACAGTTTACCAAAGATTACAATTACCTTCACAAACGAACCCACTCTGTGGGTTGTGTCTGGGATGACAGTAAAAAAAGTCAGAAATTGCTTGAATGTTTACATGCTCGGATTCCTAATGTGCCTACCAGAACCCAGACACTGTAATTAATGGCTGACGCATATTTTAATTTCCTCTTTTTTGTAAGGTGCCTTTCAGCAGACAGCACACGTGGATTTGCATACTTGCAGTGAGTACTTTACCTTGGGCTGCTTCCTCCATTACCTCCTCGTAAGTCTTCCTCGCCAACAGAGTTACGTAGTAAGCTTTAGCCCTACCCCAGAACCCTCCAAAGCAAATTACCATCCCCTGCCTCCCATCCCTCCCCAACATTGCCGACCACCATCACCCTTGACCTAGTATAAGAGGAGGGGCAACCCAACCCATTTCCTGTTTTTTTTTGTTCTGCACTGACTCTCCAAGTGTGTGTTTCAGGTAAGTGCGAGGTCCTGCTGTAGCAGGACCCGTGTCCCTGGGGTGGAGGCCCTGCATGAGCGGGCTCATTTCCTGGGGTTCCTGCCCACCCCCTCGCCTGGTGGCTCTATGCCATGCTATAGCGGGCTCTGGGGTTTGGGCTCAGCTGTCTGGCAGCCCTACACAAGCAGGCTCGGGTATTTCAGCCCTGCTCCCAGGGCAGCTGTGGGCTTCCCTCGGATTTTGCTTGCGTCTCCTACTGCGACGCGAGCTTGCTGCTTCTTTTTTTTTTTTTTTTACATTTTTATTGAGTTTTTCTATTATCCAAAAAAAAAGAGTCACAATAATTTTGCACAAAGCACACTCCCTTGCCCGAGAGGCACATAGATCAGAAAAAATGAAAACATGAAAACAATCATTTATCCCCCAAAATCTACATAAGTTCAGGTTTTATCTTTTTTCCACACTTATTTTGAAACATTCTCCTTCCACCTCCTGATAGGTTCCCATATACGCTTTCCTAGGATTCTACCCTTTTTCCCCTTCTTATCATATATCCCTTTTCCCAGATTATATACTGTCAACAGTCTAGCCAACCATTGATGGAATGTTGGGGCTACCTTATCCAGCCATGCTGTTGCCACACAGATTCTCAAAACTGACATAGCCATGAACAAGAAATAAGACGAACTAGCCTGCTCATTTCCCCCACCTACCCCAAGGAGAATCCATGCTGGCGTAAGAGCAACATTAATTCCTAGATTTTTATATCTAAAAAAGTTTCAATAGCCCTAAGCAGCAAATTAAGTTGTGGACATAGCGCAAAAATATGAACAATATCAGCCTCGCTGCTGTCACACCGGGGGCACGTAATTCCTGTAGTTCCCCCCCCATTGAGCAATCCTATCAAGTGTATGGTATAAAGAATATATCGTCTTATAATGTTGGGCCTGTAGTGCTGATGAGCAGAGTATGGTCCGCCCCAATTCTAGAGAGTCCTGAAAGCAATCCTGGTCGACCTGGAGTTTATCTGCCCATTTCCTTCCATATTTTTCCAGATCATCACTTCTTAATACAGACAGCTCAGCATAAATTTTCTTTATAGAACATTCTGCCCCGCCCTCAATGGCATCCAATATCCTATTTTTACAGAACCCGGCAGTTCCACCCTGTTTATTCATCAAATAACTCCAAACTTGCAAAAACTTAAAAAAAATATTCCTAGTGATATCATACTTCCCTTGAATTTCGGTAAACTGTAAGACACCTTGAGCTCCCCCAAATTCCGAATCCCCCGCCGCCCCCAATCACCCATAACAGTATCTGCAAATATTTCTCCTGGAAGAGACACATTCCCTTCAATCCGAGTATAAGCGTTGAATCTACCCAGCCCCAGTTTTTTACAAAATAATGGCCAAATTTTAAAGCCTGCTATAAGTGTCTTAAATCTGGTTCTTTTATAGCACCCAGGATCTGTATATTTCAGGAAACAATTTCCAGCATCTTCACCAATAAGTATTGCATATATATCAATTGATCCTATCTTAACCTCCGGATCTGAGGTGTCTCCTCCCATAAGCCCACTCATATACTGGAAGGCTGCTGCCCAGTAATATAACTTAAAATCGGGAACTGCCCATCCTCCCCTATTGTCAAGATCCACGAGAAGGATCAGATGGGGAGACTTGAGAAACAACGCTCAGCCTCCATTAAATTACCTGATCTGAAGTACCCTCGTTGGAAGAGGCTGAATCCGTGTTGGAGATCGTCTCTCCGCTTTGTGTTGCATGAATTACGTCGTTCCGCCATTTTCCAAGAAAGACCGGTTCGCTACCACTGCTAGAGTGGTGCGCGGTCTAGTTGTTCTTTTTTGAAGCAGTGTTGACAGTTAACGCGCGTGCGTGACTACCGCACAGCGCACTTCAACTGAGGAGAAATTCTGACAGGAGCTAGTTTTCCGCGCTCTGTGCCTTCTCTTCAGTTTCTCTTCGAAGAATTCAGAATACGAGCCGAATTCCTGACTCTTAATGGGAAGTAACTTGTGATATGAAGTTATAAGTTAATTATGAGTGTTTAACAAAACATAATCTTTCTTCACCAGAAATACAATATCCTGGAGGAAGAGAAGCTGGTGGCAATTCAGAGTTTGCGATCAGTATGAGTAATGCAGTGAAATGTAACTTCTGTCAAGAGAAGTTCTTTCAACCTTCAAGTAAGAGTGTTTAATTGTGAAATGATCATCCACTCGCAACTTTTACCAAGACCATCAGACTTTGAGTGAACCAAAGACTACTTCAGATAATTCTAAGTTTGTAGATATATATGGAGAAATATTATGTGCAACAGTGAGAGTTTAATCTGAGGAAAAAACTTAAAAGACTTTAGAGCCAAGAACCTGCAAGTTTATGGAAAGACTTAAATCTGCATTTGGCGGGGTTCTTTCAGTTAACCAGAGGTGCATAATAACATACATTACAGACAAGACAGTCAGAGAGGAGCTAGCCTTATATGAGATACGGGTAAGGAACACTATAGTGGGGAGGAGTAAGGGTGAGAGTATAGAGAGGTTAGCAGTAATAAGTGAAGAATTGTGTGCTTATTTATTGCAGAACTTCTACAGAATCCCAGAAGTAGGAGCCAGTATCCTGAAGGCGTGTCTCTCTTGTTTTGTCTTCCACTTCCCCTTTCCCCCTCGGGCAAGGTCTAGTGGCAGAGGTTGTTGCCTGCTACTGGTTTTGGTCGTGGTGGATTTGGGGTAAGGTCATCTGTTCCTGAGGGGACCGCACTTGATTCCAGCAGTTCTGACAGATTGAAGTGCCTTCCTCTTTAGGGGAAATTAGGTCCCCTCCTGGACAGTATGGCGGAAGGTTTAGATTTGAAGGCCTTAACAAACATTTTAAATAGTATTCAGGAACAGTTAAATAATGCCTTGGAAGAAAACAAATCTTTGAGGGAGGAGGTTAGAAGGTCCAGTCAGGAGTCCACTCAAACTCGGCAAAGGTTAGATGAGTTGGTTGCAGCAGGCTCAGCTTTCAAAGGAGTTCCCTCTCATTCTTTTAACCCTTCCCCCTCCGACATATCTACTCAAGTTATTCATGCCATTTCACCCATCATTCCTTTAGCTTCCCTAGAGAGATATAGTGGGGACCCCCACAAGGCCCAAATTTTTTTGACCCAGTGTTCCTTGCACTTTTTGTGTCGTCCTGTAATCTTTGCGGAAGATCAGGCGAAGGTGGCATTTATTTTGTCGTATCTGACAGGCGATGCAGCCGCCTGGTCTATGTCTCTGGTCACCAGAAATGATCCAATACTATGCAATTTTGACACCTTCAAAGTAGAGTTTGCACGAATTTTTGATCGCCGTTCTGCCTCACAAGCGACGGATAATGAACTACTTGAGCTCAAGCAAGGGAGTCGAGACCTAGTAGGATATTTAGCGAACTTCAACAAGTTGGTAGTAGAAACAAATTGGCCGGAGGAGAAAAGAGCTGCCATTTTTTACAGAGGCTTGAAAGATGAGTTAAAAGATGCCCTGGCACAAATTCCTCAAAGACCCACCGAAATATCAGAGTTGATTGATTTGGTGTTGCAATTAGACCATCGATTAAGTGAGCGTCGAAATGAGAAGAAAAAGGATTTTCGTCCTTTGCCTCCTCGTTGGGATCGAGTAAAAACTGAAGGCCACAAGAGTGCTGAAGGAGGGTCTTCTGAAGAACCTATGCAGATTGGTTCGGTGAGGGGGCCTTTGACCAAAGAAGAGAAGGATCGTCGAAGGAATGCTCAACTTTGCCTGTATTGTGGTTTGTCTGGGCACTTTGTGAAGGAATGTCCGAAAAGGCCCAAGACTTCTCAGCAGGGAAAAGGCCGGCTTCACCCGTAGACGGAGTTGCACGGGTGGAAGCGTCTATTAAGTCAGCTCCAGAACCACAGCAAATCGTGAATACTTTGCAGTCTGCAGCCCCTCATTTGGTGGCCTCCTTCACAGTGAAATTCCGTGATAAAGAGATCAGTAAGGTCTCAGTGATGATTGACTCAGGGGCCACCGGGAATTTCTGCGACATAAAATATGCTCGGCAGATTGGAGTAAAGTTTGTTGAAAAGCAATTAGTGGAAGTGGTGCGCGCAGTGGATGGCACCAATTTATCATCAGGGCCTATCACTCATGAAACCGAATTGGTCCAGCTAACGGGGTTAAATGGTCATTCTGAATTTCTAGTGTTCAATTTAATTGACGCACCTCAATTTCAGTTGATTCTTGGCTTACCATGGCTAACCGAACATAACCCGCGCATTGATTGGAGCAAAAGAACAATAGTTATGGATTCCTCCTTTTGTCAAGAAAATTGTTTTGGTAATCAAATTAGACCTTTTGAAGACTCTCCAGTTAGAAATCTGGTTCATCATCATCCAGCTCAGATTTGTACCGTGGGAACCAAGGAAATTCCTTTGGAATATAAGGATTTATCCACAGTGTTTGATAAGAAAGAAGCGGAGAAGTTGCCACCCCATCGCCCTTATGATTGCAAAATTGAGATTGAGCCAGGAGCTGTACTCCCGTGCAGTCGCATCTATGCCCTCACCGAAACTGAGAATAGATTTTTGAAGAATTATTTGGACCAACATCTAGCCAGTGGATTTATACGCCCCTCTCAGTCACCAGTCTCCTCTCCTCTCTTTTTTATCCCCAAGAAAGATGGTGATCTTCGAGCATGCATAGATTATAGAGCCCTGAATCAGGTGACCATTAAAAATCGCTATCCTCTTCCACTGATTTCAGTCTTGATGGATCAAGTGAAAAATGCCAAGATATATACCAAATTGGATTTGCGGGGAGCGTATCATTTAATCAGAGTGGCTCCCGGAGATGAATGGAAAACAGCATTTCGCACTCGGTACGGGCTATTTGAGTACCAAGTAATGCCCTACGGGCTATGCAACGCTCCTGCTGCCTTTCAGCATTTTGTGAACGATGTGTTGGGAGAATTTCTGGATAGATTCGCTGTTGTCTACATAGATGACATTTTAATCTTTTCAGACAATGTGGATGAACACACGCAGCATGTCAGAGCCATTTTAACCAGATTGTTGGAAAACCACCTATACGTGAAATTGGAAAAATGTGCCTTTCATGTAAGGCGTGTGGAGTTTTTGGGATTCGTACTGTCTCCCGAAGGAGTGAGCATGGATCTTACAAAAGTCAGGGCAGTGCAGGAATGGCCTTCCCCAAGATAGGTGAAAGAGGTTCAAAGTTTTTTGGGATTTTCGAACTTTTATAGAAGATTCATTCCGAACTTCTCCCAGAAGGTGGCACCCATTACTCGACTTTTGAAAAAAGGTGTTAAGTTCATTTGGGGAGCTGAAGCTGAAGAAGCCTTTCAATTCTTGAAAAAATCATTCATTCAAGCCCCAATTTTGTTGCATCCGAAGACAGAAGATCCATTTTATGTTGAAGCTGACGCCTCAGATGTGGCAATAGGGGGAATTCTCTCTCAGCGTCATCCTCAGACTGGCCAGCCTCACCCTGTGGCTTATTACTCAAGAAAACTGACTCCTCCAGAGTGCAACTATTCAATTGCCGATAAAGAATTGCTGGCCGTAAAATGTGCATTCTTGGAGTGGCGGCACTACCTGCTGGGGGCGAAACACAAGGTTACAGTGTTTACAGATCATCGGAACTTGCAATTTCTAAAATCAGCTCGCACTCTGACAGCCAGGCAGTTAAGATGGTCTTTGTTTTTTGCTGACTTTGATTTTGTCATAACCTTTCGGCCAGGGGTGAGCAACGCAAAGGCAGACGCGCTATCAAGAATCCACTCTGATTCCCAGGAATCCTCTAGAGAACTGCAGAATATTATCCCAGAAGAAAAGGTAATTCTAGTCACCAATACTTCTGAGTTTGCAGTCAAAATTCAAGAGGCTATGACCAACCATGAAATGAGTGACTGGATCAGAGGAGCAGAAGGTAGAGAAATCAGAGATGGACTTCCCTATCAAGATAATCGTTTATTCCTTCCAACAGCTGAGCTTCAAGAAAGGGCGTTGAAATCTTGCCATGATAATCTGCTCGCAGGGCACAAAGGAATTCACAAGACCTTGGAGTTGGTGGAAAGGAATTTCTGGTGGCCAGGTATGAGACCACAGATACGACAATATGTGACCACTTGTGACAGATGCTTAAGAGGGAAATCTGATCGAAGGCCTCCACAAGGGCAGTTGTTGCCACTACCTATCCCACCACACCCTTGGCACACCGTGTCGATGGATCTGATTGTTGATCTTCCCCCAAGTCAAGGGTTTAATACCATCTTGGTGTTAGTGGATGTTTTTTCTAAAATGGCGCATTTTGTCCCGTTGAAAAAGGTTCCTAATGCTCCACAATTGGCCCAGCTTTTTTCCCAGCACATAGTGAGGCTAGATGGAGTGCCAAAAATTTTAATTTCTGACCGAGGCACACAATTTGTTTCTCATTTCTGGAGAGCCTTCACTAAGAGATTAGGGATAGACACCCGCTATTCCACTAGTTTCCATCCAGAAACAGACGGTCAGACAGAGAGGGTTAATCAAGAGCTTGAGCAGTATCTTCGGCTTTACCTATTGGATCAGAAGGTTGAATGGTCAGAGTTAGTTTGGGCAGCAGAATTCGCTTATAATAACGCCAAGCACTCTTCCACTGGCAGTACTCCCTTTTATCTAAATTATGGCAGGCATCCAACTCTCATATTAGAGAAAGAGGAAAGTCCAGTCCCAGCAGTTGAGCAGTTTGTGTCTGAGGTGCAGGATTCTTTTGCCAGAGTTAAGGGAAACTAGACTAAGGCAAAGGCTTCTTATAAAAAGCAAGCTGACAAGAAAAGGAGAGTAGCTCCGGATTTTAATCCTGGAGATAAGGTTTGGCTGTCCACAAAAAATTTGAAATTAAAAGAGAACCGAAAATTTCAACCTCGATTCATTGGACCATTTATAGTGGAAAAAATATTAAATCCAGTTACAGTCAAAATTCATTTACCTTCATACTTGAAGGTGCATCCTACATTTCATGTCTCCTTACTAAAGAAAAGTCCACCAAATGTAAGAATTCGTCCAACTCCTAAACCCATTTTAGTACAGTCTGCAGAAGAGTTTGAAGTACAAAAGATTTTAGACTCCACTTATAGGAAAGGCAAACTGTACTATCTGGTTGACTGGAAGAACTTTGGCCTTGAAGAACGATCCTGGGAGCCTCATACCAACATTCATGCTCCAAGACTCATTCGAGAGTTTCACAAAGTTAACCCCACTAAACCCAGGTTGGGGGGATGCTCTTTGGTGGGGAGTACTGTCAAGATCCACGAGAAGGATCAGATGGGGAGACTTGAGAAACAACGCTCAGCCTCCATTAAATTACCTGATCTGAAGTACCCTCGTTGGAAGAGGCTGAATCCGTGTTGGAGATCGTCTCTCCGCTTTGTGTTGCATGAATTATGTCGTTCCGCCATTTTCCAAGAAAGACCGGTTCGCTACCACTGCTAGAGCGGTGCGCGGTCTAGTTGTTCTTTTTTGAAGCAGTGTTGACAGTTAACGCGCGTGCGTGACTACCGCACAGCGCACTTCAACTGAGGAGAAATTCTGACAGGAGCTAGTTTTCCGCGCTCTGTGCCTTCTCTTCAGTTTCTCTTCGAAGAATTCAGAATACGAGCCGAATTCCTGACTCTTAATGGGAAGTAACTTGTGATATGAAGTTATAAGTTAATTATGAGTGTTTAACAAAACATAATCTTTCTTCACCAGAAATACAATATCCTGGAGGAAGAGAAGCTGGTGGCAATTCAGAGTTTGGGATCAGTATGAGTAATGCAGTGAAATGTAACTTCTGTCAAGAGAAGTTCTTTCAACCTTCAAGTAAGAGTGTTTAATTGTGAAATGATCATCCACTCGCAACTTTTACCAAGACCATCAGACTTTGAGTGAACCAAAGACTACTTCAGATAATTCTAAGTTTGTAGATATATATGGAGAAATATTATGTGCAACAGTGAGAGTTTAATCTGAGGAAAAAACTTAAAAGACTTTAGAGCCAAGAACCTGCAAGTTTATGGAAAGACTTAAATCTGCATTTGGCGGGGTTCTTTCAGTTAACCAGAGGTGCATAATAACATACATTACAGACAAGACAGTCAGAGAGGAGCTAGCCTTATATGAGATACGGGTAAGGAACACTATAGTGGGGAGGAGTAAGGGTGAGAGTATAGAGAGGTTAGCAGTAATAAGTGAAGAATTGTGTGCTTATTTATTGCAGAACTTCTACAGAATCCCAGAAGTAGGAGCCAGTATCCTGAAGGCGTGTCTCTCTTGTTTTGTCTTCCACTTCCCCTTTCCCCCTCGGGCAAGGTCTAGTGGCAGAGGTTGTTGCCTGCTACTGGTTTTGGTCGTGGTGGATTTGGGGTAAGGTCATCTGTTCCTGAGGGGACCGCACTTGATTCCAGCAGTTCTGACACCTATCCCTAGGAAGAGTTATAAATCGAAGGGCTCTCCTGGTTTTCCCTTGTGCCCATATGAATCTGTTGATCAAACGTTCAATTGCCACAAACCATTTACCTTCAAATATCAATGGAATTGTCCTAAACAGATAGAGGAATTTGGGCAAAATGATCATTTTAACCACATTAGAGCGCCCAACCAGGGAGAGATTAAGGTCATGTAACCTATCAAGATCTTTCTTACTTTTAACCATTATAGGTTCAATATTGTGCTCTACGATCTTATCTAAATCTGCTGAAATACTAATACAGAGATATCCAGCCGATTTAACTACCCGCACATCGTTACAAATCACCTGGTTATTCTTAATAATCTGTGTCTTGGGGCCATTTAACGCATATCCCGATATCCGACCAAATACCTCAGCCTCCATTTCTACTTCCACAATTGCCCTAGTTGGAGAAGGAGTCCCTATCGCAACGTCGTTCGCATAAACTAAAGTTTTAAACAGTTGGCCCTGAATCTTAATCGGAATAATTTGGTCGTTTAATTCCAATCAGCGGATCGATGTAAACCGCAAATAGCAGGGGCGAGCATGGACACCCTTAGCGGGTACCTCGTTTAATCTGCACTGCCGATGTATGCCCTCCGTTGATTCTAAGCTGGGCTGTGGGAGGCCGATTAAGTGCCTGAATTGCCCTAATAAACCCTACTCCAATACCACACCACGATAGAGCAGCCCAAAGGTAGTACCAGGAGACCCGGTCGAATGCCTTTTCTGCCTCCAAGAACATAACCGCCATAGGTTCTCCTGAGACTTCCGTGGCATCAAATAAAGTGATTACCTTGCGAACATGTTGTGTAGTTCCCCTCTTTGGGATAAACCCATGCTGGGCTAACCAATTGCCCTATTATTTTACGCAGCCTAAGAGCCATTACCTTAGAAAAGTTTTTAGCATCCGAATTCATGAGGGTAATAGGTCTATATGAACCCGGTTCCAAGAATGACTTACCTTTTTTCGGAATCACCACAATATCGGCGCCTGCACAGGAGACTGGGACAGATTTTCCTGATTGTGCCTGTAAGATTGTATCAACCAAGTCAAGGTGTATTACGTTTTGAAATGTTTTATAGAATTCAATGGAGATTAAGTCAGGACCAGCAGCCTTACCTGAGGGGAGATTATTAAGAGCCACGAGAATTTCCTCAAATTTCAAGGGTGCATCTAAAGCCTCCCTGTCTTCATCAGAGAGCTGGGTAGGGATGAGAGCCCCCAGATACCGCTGGATATCTGAGGGATCACCTGACTGATCCTCGCTATATAATTTAGCAGAAAACTGTCTAAAGACTTCTCTAACTCCCTCGGAATCAGTGACTTTACCTCCTTTACTATCAGATATTTCTTTGATCTCTCCCGACATCACTCTCTGCCTTGTACGAATTGCGATAATATGCCCCACCCGCTCACTCAGCTCGTGGCATTGTTCCCTTTTGGTCAAGTAAGTCGCGGCTGCCTTTGTAGCAAAACCCACATTTATATCTGCTTTAATACACAAAATTTTAAGGAGCACCGAATCCGGAGAGACGCCGGCCTGGACTGCAAGAATCAACTCCTGCTCTGCCTCCGCAACTGCTTTAACCATTTTATTAACTCTGACCTCCTCTTGTTTTTGTTTATACAAACTATAACTTAAGGTCTCCCCCCGAACACCGGACTTGAAAGCGTCCCAAATCACACCTGAGGAAGTGCTACCACGATTAATTTCCCATAACGTAGTTATCCAGTTATTCATATGATTAACATAATCATCATCCTTAAGCAACCTCCTCTCAAAGGTCTATGTTCGCGTCCGCCTTTCACTTCCTATCGATTTTACTGTTAAAACCAATGGATTATGATCAGAAACCAATCAAGGAAACTTCTCTATCCGACTTTCAGAAATTAAAGAATTTGATATAAAAAAATAATCCAACCTAACACAGACCTTATGTGGGGCAGAGTAATAAGTTTTTCCATCGTCTAATGGGTTCAAGCGTCTCCATGCGTCAGTTAAGGAATTATGATACGCCAAATTAAGTATTGCTCGACATACTTTTTTCTTCCGACCTCGATATTGCTGTCCTTCCTCCGTACCCAAACCCCCAACCCCATTTATATTAAAATCTCCCCCCAAAATAACTGGTTCTGGCCATAAAGCCAGTTCTGAATCTAAAAATTCGAAAACACCCAGGTCATCCTCGGTGGATCCATACACTGATCCAATAGTAACTGTTTGATCATTAATTACACATTCCATCAGAACCCATCTCCCCCATTGATCTTCATTCTTCCTAATAACCTTGAAATCCCTTCTTTTAGACAAAATAGCCACCCCTCTGGTCCTAGTCCCCTGTCTTGAATATGCGAGCAGGAAGAAACCAAGCTGTTCCATTAAGTGACCCCTTATCCCTGCAAGCAAACAAAATCCAACCACATTAATCTCAGGGCAGCTGCAACGCGTTGTCTTTTCACCTGATCGTTCAGCCCACACACATTAAGGGAAGCAATCCTTATACTCATTAAAATACATCATATGTCTGACCCATCCAAAAAAACGAAATGTTATTACATATATTACCTGTATTCCTTATTTCTTGTAAAGATTGTAGCCTTACCTCCCCTCTTCCATTGATACCTCTCTTGTGGTTGTTAAGACATCTCGGACCTAGTGCTGTGCAACACCGTGTAAACCCCCGTTCCCCTCCCTTCCCCAATCCCACCCCTCCCCTAGAACTCCCCCCCCACGCCCTCCCCCCTTACAGGCAAATGGGTCGCTCATGACCCATATGTGGCAGCTTAGAATGCAGCAGTCGCAGCCCCCCCTCTCCCTCGTGTCCCCCTTGAGTACCTTAATCCCTGCCGAAGATTCTTCTAAAAAACTATTATATATCCCGAAAGCCAAACGAGAGAACTAACCCCTATCCCCCCTTCTGCTCTTTTAATTCTACCAGATATTGTTGAGCCTTGATCTCCGAAAAAAAAAATCCTAACCTGTCCCTTGACAATAACCTTAAACCTTGCTCTTTCCCAATGCGACATTGGTAAAACACTGTAGCTAGGTAAACAGTGTTTGGTTTGCTCAATGGGTATAAATTTAGCAACAGTTTGTTTCTTTGATTCTCTCTCTAAACGTTCCGCACTATAAAGTGTGTACAGTGTTGACCTAAGGACTTTTTTATCGACTGTCTCAACTGTGTTTGGGTTAAAAAACAATCCTCTAAAATTAACACTTTCCAAACTCTTAATGACCCCAGCAAGCCATGGAATATCCATCCCTTTCTTGCAGCAAATACAATCATCTATTATGTTCCTTGTGAGGGATGCTCCAGGGTTTTTCATTATGGCTAGTCAAAATAGTGCAGGGCGTGCCCTTATAAAATCTTCAATATACCCTAATTTTAGTTCGATGTGACATATGTACTGAGGAGTAGAAATTGGGGCACTCAAGAGTTTTCTACAAAATCTGTTTTCCTCTAATTGGACGCTAACACTTTTAGCAATACCCCAAACGTATGCGCGATAGGTGGCTATTGGTATGCACTGTGACTTAAAAATCTTTAAAATTTCTGGAATTGACACTGATCTTTTAGGACCGGGGAGGCTAAGGATTGAGTTAGTGGCCTTCGAGAACTTGTTTTTACAGTATGCCAGGTGTTCAGACCAGATGCCGTTTGCAACGAAGACCATCCCCAAGTAGGGAAAAGTGGCGGTGCAAGTAAATTTTTGGTCTCCCACAGAGATAGAGTTTAAGGGATACTTCCTTGGCCCACAAGACATATTGAATTATTTCCTAAAATTTGTGAATAGGTCTAAACCAGTCATAAAATCCGTGAATCCTCGTACTAAAGTGCGCAGTGCATTTGGTGTACGACCAATTAAAACCACGTCATCTGCATATAAAAGCAGCGGGAGGATTTTATCTTTAATTCTGGGGACGTCATCTGTGAGTGTAATCAGTGATTTGTGCAAGTTATTTATATAAATAATAAAAAGGAGGGGTGCTAGGGCAGACACTTGCCTAACCCTTCTGCCAACACTGATATCATTGGACACGTCACCCCCGACACCGATCTTGACCCTGGCTTTCAGGTCCGTGTGAAGGTAGGCCAGAAAGTGAACAAGGGCCTCATCCAAGCTGTAAGCTAGGAGGATGGACCATAGACGAGACCTGTTAACAAAGTCAAAGGCTTAGGTCAGGTCCATAAAAGCTAGATAAAGTGGTGAGTGCTGCGCAATAGTATACTTTCCAGTAATCAGATTAAGGTTTAAGCACTGCTCATTTGTGGCAATTTTACTCCTAAAACCTAGTTGGCATTGTTCTAAAATGTGATTATCCTCTGTCCAGATTAAAATTTTATTATATAAAACTTTGCCTGAAAATTTAAGGGTGTTGCCTATTAAGGAGATTGGCCTATAACAGCTAGATTGCGAGCGATCACCCTTTAAAAAAATTGGCACACTGATGCTGGTGGTCCATGTCTTTGGCAGTTGGGCTAGTTGTTGATAACATTTACCAGCAGTGGGGCACAAAAGTCGGGTTTATATTTGATGAGGTCAATGGGTAGCCCGTTAGGGCCAGGGGCTTTATAGCCCACGCTCTGGTGTATGACCTCCTCGATCTCTGTTATCGATATTGAAACCCCAGATGGTGCCCTATAGTTAAAAAGGTCAAGTTCTGGAGCAGGCGCTGAGTAAATTACGAAAAAGTGACTTTCCCAGGTTGCACTCGTTAATGGAGGTTAGCGGCTGCCCCATTATTCTTAGATCTTTGACAGCAGTCCAGAATATATTCCCGTTTTTTAAGCTGGTAGCATTAACAAGCGCGTCCCAGTGCTCACTTAATAATTCTTCCTTCCTATTAGCGGTGGCCCGCTTGTACGTCAGCCTTGAAGACTTGACCAATGACTTGCACCTTGGGCTGTGTGACAAGGCCTTACATAGCTGCCTGTTGGCAGCTGAGCACTCACGATTGAACCATCTAGGTTCTCGTTCTACTGTGGCGATAGGTTTGGACAACAGAGATGTAATAGCTCCACAAAGGTTAGTGAAGGCAGTAATTGCCTCAGGGTGTGGATCCTGGGCCTCCAAACCAAGAATAATGAGGGTCAAGTTTTTTCTGACCATTGTGCTAAATAGGTCAGTATTGTTAATGCCACACCAAACCAATCTAAGTTTATCTGTAGACGGTGATACATTCCTGGCACCCCATTCTATGTTACGTATTGGGGCTGGGGATAATCTTAATACTATTTGAATTGGATTGTGGTCCCCAAATGTTGTGGCCATAGTTTCAGCTTTCGGCAGGCTGGTTTCTAAGACAGGAGAGATAAAAACAATCAATTGTGGATGAACAGCCCCTCCCTCTAAATGTCGATTCTGGGGGCGCATTATCTTTTATAATAGCAGCAATCTCCATGACATTAGTTAGGGTATAATTGTTCAGATGGTCCATTCACTCAGTACCCCTGTGGCATATTTGTCCACTGCTATATAGTTGTTTACTAGGCTGTAGTTGTGGTAACTTGACATTAAAATCGCCCCCTAGGCAGATTCCAGTTAACTTAAAACAGTCTTTGGGTTTTTGGATGGGCGCAATAAAATTGAATACATTTATAAAATTCCCATTTGGTACAGAATGAAAATCATTATTATAGAAATTAATTAAGTAAAAGGAAACCCCCCCATTAAACAATATAGCTTGAATGTTGTTATTATTTTTACATATAGTTTTAATGCTGCCACCTGCAGCGATATTAATCCAAATTGATAATCCCTCAAATGGTCGACCATGCTTGGGGGATGTTGCTAAGATATTATGACATTCGAACCCCTTGATAAATAGGTTTTGGGTAGCCCATGTTTCTTGGAATAGAAGAATATCCTGCTCCCTGATAAGTTGTAACCAGTCAGTTGATGAAGCTTAGAGTGCAACCCCGCAACATTCCAACTTAGGATACAAAGATCTGGGCTGCCTCAAACCCTCATTGGTGTGTGGAAGCTAGTGAACTTAGTTGCAGGGGGGTGGGGTAATCCATCAGCAAGGCCAGGGGCTTCCAAAAGGGGCAATAGTCAGTCTTGAGCATCCAATCAAGACAAGGCCTGAAACCTATTAGCAGTGGGGGTTTGAAGAATCTCATTGAAGCGGAGCCCTTGGTTTGGTTTATAAAAGTAACCAAGGGGTAGTGCACATATATTAGTGCTATTAGATGTTTTGGGCTCACAGGCTCTTAGTAGGTGTCTCACCAAAGATGGTCTGTGAAAATTGATTACAATACAGTCCCCTTCAATGTTCTTGGTAGATACGCCAACCCACCCAACTCTACGTGCCATGATAATGTCCTTCATTTTAGATACATGAAACCTCCTATGCCTCGATAGCCAATCCGCGCATTTATTGCGTAATTGGATCCATGACTCATGCTGATCCCTCTTTAGGGTTGGTACCCCTGCCACCACCAGCACATAAGGACTGGCAGCAGGTGGCAAGCTCAAGACATCTTGATTTGCTATCAGGGGGTTACAGCTTGGGGAGGCTAAGGCATTACTACTCAGGCTGCCAGGCAATATGTTCTGGTCTGCTCCATTGGATCTGTTTGATCCGTTAACACTATCCTGGATGGAATGAGGGTGTGAAGTAGTGGTAGAATTAACAATAGGTGCAATGCCATGCCTGTTATGGGGCAATTGGGAACAACCCCTAGTTTGACCGTGTGTCATGCGTAAATTACTTACAGGGGCAATGGTTCTGACAGTTGGGGGTTGGGTTTCATGGTTTGGAATGCTCGTTGTTGCGCCTTCACTAACCCCCCCCCCCCAGCAGCTACCATTTGTGCATTCCCCACTGGTTGACCAACCCCCCTATAAGTAAAGCCAAATTATATTTAAAGTCCTGTAATGAAGCAAACTTTTGTGTAGGAGTTCATTAATTTGTTTGGCCACCAACACAGCAGCAATATTGGCAACAGTGTCCCCAAGATTCTCGAGATATAGTGTCGCCTCAGTACGTGTGCCGATTGAGCAACTCAGTTTCATGTTCTGTATTATCATGGGAAAATCAGGGATTTCAGGAGTGCTGGTACTTAACGATGGCTGTATCCAAGCAGAGAGGCAGGTTCGGGTGGGAGCGGGGTCAGTACGGGTGGGCTGCTTCCTTTTGATACAAATAGGTTTCCTGCTATTCCTCTTCCGTTTAGCGACAGGGATTCCCACAAGTGTAGCAGTATCAATATCAGGTTGTGACTCAGCTAACTCAATTATATCCGGCCCGCTTGTGCTCCCGCTTGCAATTGGGGATTTATAAGTTCCAGTTCGCTGTGGCTGAGGCAAGGGTTAGACTTGGTATGATCAGTTAGTCCGCCCACCCTTCAATGCCCAGGGACATACACCGCTCCGTGAGTTAAATTTCGCCCAAGACAATATTAACATCCCTCTCAAGCATGCTGTTAATACTAGCAGTTATTGGGCGTGCTGGTGGTAGCATGGTGCGTTTTCCCATAATGGCAATTCGTTATCGTTATCGCAAAGTAGTACCCAATCAATGCAGGAAACTCAGATATGCGGGCAACCACAGCTGCACCCACCACCAATCGTGGTAGTCCCTCCAGAAGTAGGGGCAGTTCAGGAGATTGAGCTTTCTTCTGAGGAAGAAGAGCAAGCCACTCTTTCAGAAGATCTATTGTCTTCTAGATCCCCAGCAAGAAAAAGGAGAGTTAGTCCATCAACTTCTCCAAGCCCTCCTTTGATGATCTAGACACCACTTGGATCCCGCCTCAGTCTGAGAGCGAGACACACCACGAGACAAGGCTAGAGAAAAGGTAGGTTACTGAAATCCTTAGAGTTATGAAGGTTGATGTAGAAGAGAAGGATGATGATGTGCCAGTCATCATGGACGTTAGCCCTACCCCAGTGGAGACCATTACCCCATCCCAAATTACTCTGAGGGATGTGGCAACAATGGCACCACAATACCACCAACAGAGATACCATCAACAACACCTCCAGCTGCCATATTTACAAAGTCCCAGCAGCGACCTACATCCACTACAACAAATGAATCAAAGAGGTGGAAATAGGACACTAAGACTGCGTCAAATTGAAAGCAAATGGATCATTTCCCTTTGAGCAGTGGAACAGGGAATTAACGTTGATAAAGAACTTTTTGAGTTCCTATGAACAAAAACGTGATAAAAGCAAACATTGAGTTTGTAGCAGTAATGCTTCCAACAATCATAACCCTGTTAGGTGGGGGTAGCGCCTGTAGAAAAATAAGTTCTATAATTTGTATGTATTGAGGAATTACAATCCGAATTGAGACTGAGTAATTAATATTGCTAAAATGCTTTGATAATAAAATGAGTACTAGTATGTTATGAGAAATGTAAGCTATTCAGATAACAATTTTAACCAATAACATAAAAAGAGAATGTGATTTGCTAATGGTGTTCTAAATCAAAAATGGGTTTGGAGCAAGATTTACAAAGTTTGTGTACATTATATCTAAGCGTGCTTTGTAAATGATTGCCTTCGCCCCTAATATTAAGGAATGTTATCATACATAACTAAAACACTGTTGGTACAATAAATTGTATAGAGGGTGTGTGTTGGGGAAGGTGAAAGGCCACTAATCGGAGACCGGCTGGTTCCCGAAGTTATATTTAATGGTCTTCTCATGGATATTGTGGAGTAGAAATGAGAATGCTGTATTTAGAAACTTTAAGATGGCCACTGTATTTGTGAGTAGTTTGGTTGCAAGGCACCTTTGTATTTTTCATGTATCAATTCTGAATGTTTCACGCTATTTAAATGAAAAGTGTAGGATTACCAAACATGGACCTGTTTGGCTTCCGTACTGTTTTCGAAGGATTTTTTATGGACATTTGCTGAGCATAGATGATAGGACTATATTTATGAGTTGCTAGATGGCCGTCGTTTTTGCGAAGAGATTCTGCAGGCTAGATACTGTGGTTTATTTTCTGCTTTACGCTGCTTAAATGGAGCGGAAAATGTCGGGCGCGTGAACATTGGAAGTTTGGAAATTGAAACGCGGTAAATTAGACACTACAATCGGTAAGTTCTTGTAGATATGTGCTGAGCATGGACGACAGGACTATGCGTGTGAGTTACAAGATGGCCGCCGTATTTGCGAAGAGATTCTGCAGGCTAGATACTGTGGTCTCTTTTCTGTTTCTATTTTTGACGCTTTACGCTGCTTAAATGGAGCGGAAAATGTCGGGCGCGTGTACATTGGAAGTTTGGAAATCGAAACGTGGTAAATTAGACACTACAATTGGTGAGTTCTTGTAAACGAGGAGTTGAATATAGGATTAATTATTTTGGAATGTGGGCTTAGATAAATATGAAATCAGAATATGATACAAGGCTTTCAGCAGTGCCGGTTTTATACATTAAATGTGGACCCGCTTATTATACTGTTTCAACTATACGAATATATGGCTATTCAAGGGACTGTGACTTACAAGTACATGACCCGCCAATACGGAAGATGGCATGTTGATATTCGGAATAAAATTATATATAAGACATTTTCGAAGATGACGAATTCAGATTGTACATTCTTGGAATCATTATATGGCTGTTATTGGGTAGGCGTTGTGGCGTAACATTGTAGGACGATTTCTAATTGATTTTGGACAGGTATATATATAATCTTTGAGATATGAGTGAAACCAGTACTCATATACAAAAGAAAAAATGATACGAATATTGATACAGACAATATGGAGTGAGTTGGTTGTAAACTAGGACCTACATAGACCAAGAACCTGATTGATTTTTAGTAATTCAGTACATACGGAAGATAGCAGAAAACTAGATCATTATATTATAATGATTGGTTGACAGTATAATGAAAATACATTAATGTTTCTTTATATAGGTAGAACGCATCATGGCTCCACAAGTCTATTGAAAATTGGTTTTAAATGCTCATGGATTTCAATATAGACCCCAAAAGAAACATATAATGAGAACGGATGGAAATCTGAAGGTGGGTCTTTTGATGTAGTCACAATAGATATTTGTGTGCGAATATAGATACTCATGGGTCAGTCTGGTGAATTTAAACATAAATTTCAATTATCTCTGTAGTTCATTGGATTCCTGACAAGTTGCTGTTTGGATCCAGAATTTTAAATAATCTTTGAACAACAGAGTGTGAACTACGATACAAGTGGGGTGAGGAGCCTTAATTTTTTCTCACATTCTTCTTTCTTTTTTCCGTCTTTTCATGGCTTTCAAGATTTGGGCCAAATGAGATAGGTGTGTTTAAGACTTTCCAGGTATTTCTTGGAAGATTCAGTTGATATAGGAGAAGCCTTTTAGATGTAACGTAGTGGCCTTCCAGTTTCTCTAAGACATATCTTCACTAGTATACGCTCTCTTTTTTTAAACTAAATATCCTGTAGATTCACAGATACATGCCTTTCTGTTATCACTTTTGGGTGATTGGTGGTCGGTTTTTATTAGAATTTTGGAATTCTGAAAAAATGCCCTGAGATTGGTATTTGTAATTTTAGACTGACTAAAGATAGTACTGTGTGTTGTATAAATATTTATATAGATCACAACCAGTGTTTTTATATATGATTTGCAGCCTTGAGGAAGCCCTAGGTGGGGCGAAACGCGCATCGGCTGCTGCATTTCAAAAAAATAAAATAAAAAGATTTCTGAATGACCGACAGCTACGTGGAAATTGATTTGGGACTCTCCTGTAATATGATGACATGGCGGTTTGAAAGTGCACACAATTTATGGGATTAGATTTACTTATGCACGGTGTGCTCTTGTGTCTTTGTTTTGTCATGGTTGTACTGGGTCACATAGCTATGTGTATCGAGGCTATACCACTCTAGGTGGATGAGTGTTTGACACTAAGATTGCACCCAATATTGGAAGAAAAAATTAAGATATTGTCGATTTATCACTAACTGGAGACACTGTGATGTGCGGATCATAATATAGCAAATCCACCACACTGTATGAATATACCTACATCCACTAAAACCACCTCAGTTGAAGTAGGTACTGCAGAGAGTCAAACGTCATGCTCACCTACCAGTTCGTCCGACATTGCAAGTGGCACCAGCAGCGTCAGAAAGTTGACCTCCCCAGTTTGTGACTTCTTTTTGGTTAGCCAGAAGAAGGTGAACATTGCTATATGCTCCATTTGTGGAGCAAATGTTAGTCGGGGTAAACTTGGTACAAATTATGGTACTGGAGGACAAACAATCCATCTGAGAAAACACCACTTGGCCCAGTGGGAGGCACACCTTTGCGGCCAAAACCTGCAAGTGTTGCTGGTTGAGCGGGTGAAAGGCTGAGCAGGGAATCAGATCTGATAACGGTGGAAGGTGAAGAAACAATGACATTTTCTACGGTACACAAAGCAGCCCTGTCCCCAGCAGTGCAGTGGTATTGGTCACATCATCATCATCGGCAACATTGCAAAGGCACGAGAGTCAGGCCGAGACACCAGGGGGCCCAGGCGAGAGAGTACAGTGACTGCCACAACAAAATACACATTTAGCCTACCAATGTCTGCTCTCAAAAAGTAACCTGCATTAGTGACACCAGAAAAGAATAAAATCCAGACAACCATTCTCTGCATGTTTAGGCTGGAGGGGCATTGCACATGCAACCACCCAATGGCACGTTTGTACAACGTGAAGCTGGCGAATATGTTAGCGCTGGACTTCCACCACTATTCTTTTGTGGAAGGGGTGGGTTTGCTTGAATTTGTGGGAGCCATCTGCCCGAAATGGAAGGTTCCTATCCGGTCGTATTTCGCCAGAGTTGCTGTTCCAGCGCTACATCACGACGTGCTGGAATTGCTTGGACAAGCTTTGCAGCAGAGTGCTGTTCACACTATCTACCTGGCAACAGACATGTGGACCAGTTACCAAGCCTCTGATTACATGTGCATCACTGCACACTGGATCTCTTTTGTGGGGGTTAGAGAAAAGATATCTGCAGGTGTTGACACTGATGAGATTTTTAATGATGCTCAGAAGCATGTGACAGTAGCCATGTTCACCATGGAGAAATCCAAAACTGCTGCAAAGTTTTGGAAGACTTTAACATTAAGGTCTTTGAATGGCTGCAGCTAAGAGGGCTTAACATTGGTTTTGTTGCCACGGACAATGGCAGTCATATATTTAATGACATGGTTGATGGTGGCTATCCTGTGTTTAGCGCACTGCATGAACATCACTGTTCAAGACTTTCTCAAAAAAGAAGACAGAGTCAGCAACCAACTGTCCACCCGAAAAAGAATCTGCACACATTTTAGCCCTTCTTTTAAAGCCCAGAAGCAGCTGAGAATCATTCAACGTGATAATAGAATGCCAGTGAAAGCCCTCATACAGGAGGTGTCAACACATTTGAACTCGACTTATTACATGCTTAAACGTCTGTTTGAGCAGTACAGACCAATCAATGAATATGTCATGCAGAGGTGATGCAACTGTGAAAGGCATGATCATTGAGAAGGACCAATGGGGCCTAGTTAAATGCCTGACAGAGATGCTGCTTCCTTTTGAGGTGTTAACACGTGAAGTCAGCAAGCAGGAAAGTACCATGGGCCAAGCTATCCCTTTGTTGCACATGCTACAGGAACAGCTAAAGGAGGTTTCTGCAATGTATGCTGGTGTGGAGGAAAAAAGAAGCATATGATTTGTTGGTGAGCTTATTCCTTTACTTATCTGCAAATACAGGGATGCAAAGAAACATTGTGTCATACAACCATTAAATTTGTGCCACAATTCTTAATCCACGTTACAAACCGTTACTGGCCACTTTCATTCCTTTTTCATCATCGATGTTGCCAACTACAAAACTTGGATAGCTGTGCAAGTCAGTCAGATAGAAAAAGAACGCCTGGAAATAAGAGGCCCGATCCACCAGGGCAGCCTTCAAGTTCAACTTCAGAGCCGAGGACAGTGTGGTTGGCTCACAGTAGCCAAAACCATTGACTGCAAGAACAGCATCAAGAACAAGAACAGGAGCATCAGCCCCAAAATCGGTTTAGGAATGGTTTCTACTGGCAGGGCTTGAGTCCAGTGCTGATGCAAAGGCAAAAGAGGTTGAGCAAGGTGGCACACCCATGCCCATTGAGAGGATGGTCCAGGCCTATCTGTATGACCCAACAGAGGTCTACTTTGATCAAAACCCATTGCTGTATTCATATGGGAAAAGGCACCAATGGCCAGTGCTTAGCAGGCTAGCAAATAAACTATCTGGCTTACCCCATAGCCAGTGTCTCTGCTGAGCGTGTTTTCAGTGCTGCCGGTGCCATTCTGATATTAGGAAGGACCAGTCTCTTGCCCCATAATGTAGAGATATTATCCAGGATCAAAATGATTTAGCATATAATACCATTAGATTACACCATCCCTGAAGTACCTCAGCAAGAAGATGTCGGAGACTCAGGTCATGGAAGTAGTTTGCTAGATGACCTACATCTGGGCGAACCACCAGAGTTTGAGGATGAGCTCACTTCCTTGACATCTAGGCTTTCTAGTTTCTTTCTTTCTTTCTTTGATGCCAAAAAGATATAGCTAAGGGACATTATTTACTTTATTATATGTGAGTGTCTGGTTCACAAATCCATCCCCACCGTCTTACTCTTAGACACATTTTATTGCCAGATTGGAGTTGCAACTGTGTGTGGTAAAGAAGTCTGGACTTGCCCTAAAGCCCTTTCCCTCAAGCCAGACATTGGCTGGAGAATACAAACAAATGTGTGCTTGCCTCCAACCCTGGGACCTTCCTATCTATCCTTTCCTAGCCTAGAGGGACTGCCCCCCATGCAACATTATTATTACAACATTATTATAATTCAATTTACAGTGAACACATGGAGGAGCTGCATTCTGCAATGTGCCACAAATTGAATAATGGTGAGCAGTGAGCACACCGGAAGAATAGGTAAATGATGGCATGCATTGCACGAAGAGTGATTGTTGTTTGTTGTGAATGATGTGAACTTGTTGTGAATGATATGTCATCATATGTGTGTTGATATTGAGAAGAGATGATTCATGTGGTGGCTGGCATACAGTGTGTGACTGGATGTTTGTTTGCTACGCTTAATGTGTCAGTCATGATTATTGAGATTCACAATGTTGGTGGCCTACTGACAGCTGATCGACAATTTTTGCCCTGAAGCTTATTTTTTTTCCTTTCCCTTTGAGAGATCAGATAGCAAGATTCCTGCACTGGGTCCGCTCCACACTGTCCACACTGCTTTGTTTTATTGTTTTATGCCTTCTTTATACTCCTCAAAGACAGATCTGACAGTCACTTAGATAATGCAAAGCTTGCAAACACAAATCAGTCTAGTCTACTCTACACACAAAAAGTGACTCAAGTCAATCTTTCCCTTCTTGTTGTTCAATAAAAAGATTGTACTACTACAGGTCGATCCATTGCATTTTGAGTCGGGACACTGTTGGTACAGAGTTGGAGGTGGACACCATACTCCGAGTTAGAGTCAGGAGGATCAGAGATGATGGAATTACTCTGGGCGTGGGCATGATCATGGCTACTTTGAGAAAAAGCCACCAGAAGAAGATGGAAGTTTTCAAATTCACTGGAACCAACCGATTTGGATGATGATGACTTTAAAGTCGCCTAAAGGAAAACAACACCAGACCTACATTGTTGCATAGTGGTGGTGTGACTGGCAGTGGTGCACTGATTTTCAACTTCATTTAGAAATTGCAATGTTGATGTGTGTCTGTGTGTGTGCTCAGTGCTGTCTGGCTCAAATTCGAAGTTAAGTGGAGGCTGGGTGGGGGGCCTGTTGTTGGGGGTAACTGCCGTACACAGACATGATTTAGCCATGCTGCCTATGAAAGACTTTTTTTTGCACTTCTTATTCAGTTTAACTTTATTCCTTGATTTTTCAATATAATTTAGTTTTTTCCATCTACAGGCCCTTTACACTGCGTCATACTGGAAAAACAACTCACACTTACCTTACCCAAACACATCCGCCATGCACCCAAGATTGACAGACAGATCAAGAGGAATGCAGCGATTCTATTCCCTATTGGGCAATACAGTATCATTATTTTCTCTTCAATCAGTACAACTGTGTGTGTTGTTTATGTTTGTTTATTTGACTCCTACAGATATTTTAATTTTAATTCTATCTTTCAAAGCCGGTACAACAGAACCTAATGTAACTTGGGTCTCTCTTGCGGCCGACGGACAGTTTTAAATACCTGTACTAGTCTAGTACTCATCATCATGAATGCATTACATTTTCCTCCCATAAAAGATTTATGATGGTCGGCTGCCAAGATGAATGTGCTGTCCTTGTGTAGTATTTGTCTTTGGCAAACCTTTCTCTCAAATCCTCCTTCCCATTCATTCATTGAACCCCTAACCCTCTTACCCCGGATTGTGTGATTTATTGAGGTGTGACTAAATTAAATCTACACAATTAACTGATCACACACTTGCTGGGGCAGATGTGGTGAAAGCAACACCAACTCAAGGCTGGGCGAGGATCTTCCTCTGCTCGAAATATAGCCCACACTGGCTATATTATATATATTAGATTACCCACCCATGCACAGTTTTCGATATTCCATTTTTTTCTAGAGGAACATAATTCACGTTAATTTCCAGCATCATCATCCATCCAGCACTAAAGGTTACGCTTGTGCACTTCATAGCTCAAGTCGACTTCAGTTTGTAACTTGTACCAGCCCACCATTCTGATTTATGTTACTTTAGCATTGCCTATCATGGTTTCTCGTTTGGCAGTCTTCTTCTTGTGTACTGTACTACTAGTCGTACGCTAGTCTACCTCAGGTGACTTTTTTGTTGCAAAACTTGCATATGAAACAGCATTAAATCAGTTTTAAATATGTCAATTTAATTATTCATTCCTCATCCTACAATTTAAGTTCAGCTAGGAGGGAGTGGATCTCACTGCAGAATCTGGTACTTTCACAAGTATTTGACTAGTCTGCTAGCATCCTGCTACTATTGTCTACTACTACCACCACCATGGCACATTCGGAAAACAAATCATCACCATGCAGCCACCAATTTGCCTAATCACAGGTAAGAGAAGAACTGTGGGGGATTTATTGAAGATGAAATAATCTACATACTATGGAAATTAATTCACACACCCACACCACTTCTGAGTCCATAGGAGTTAATATAGTTGCAGAACTGCATAGACTAGGAGGAGAGAGTGGTAGGACAAGTGAATGTACCACATCTATCTGTTGGTGTGTTAC
This sequence comes from Triturus cristatus, assembly GCF_964204655.1. NCBI lineage: Eukaryota > Metazoa > Chordata > Amphibia > Caudata > Salamandridae > Triturus > Triturus cristatus. The sequence continues at coordinate 312,051,310 of NC_140580.1, read as the reverse complement.
ACTATCAGTATATATCAAAAACTGACTGCAGCCCCGCTGCAAAGGAAACAGTGCGAAGTAAAAGTAAAAATATTTACATCATATGTAAAACGAAAAATGTATTCCCCTAACAAATATAAACTAGAAGAAAAGCCCATAACACCTCACCCACCCCTTCCCTAACCCCAACCAATGTCCGATGAAAGTCCAAAATCCAAATTGTCCAAGCTAATGTACATAAAAAAAGAATCCGAAAACCAAATCTGATTTCCCCAACTACCACATTCCTACCCTCCCCCAACAGGTCTCACCCACCAAAAAAAAAGATTAAAAAATGGGGCACGAGAGGCTAGCAGCATGCTAAGAGTCAGTTCTTCCTCTCTAGCTGGTCAAAATGCTCCTCTATCCTTTCCAGGTGTGCTATCCTCAGGAGCATGAGGCGCTGAAAGTCTCGAACTGTACATGGGGGAGGAGCAGTGGTTGAAAACTGATGGCAGGTGGGTGCCAGACCATGGTGCCATACCACCGGAGGCAGTAATGGGGCCTGGCTGGGGCCCGGGGCATTGGAGGCTGCAACTGCTGCCACCTCCTCCTCATCCTCTTGGGTCAACAGCCGCTGATATTCAGCCCCGATGGCCTCTAGCTTCATTTGTCAGGTCCTGGCTGCTCTCTCCCACCTGTCAGATGGTGGATTCGCAGGAGTAGCTATATCAAGAAAAAAAGACAAATTGTAACCAATACTCTTAGCAAAACAGTAACACAAACAATTATATAATGGCGCAGTAGCACTAGCAGTACAAAACATTGTGGTATCCTCGATTCCTCGGCCCCCAAGATTTGGATGTTATTAGAGTTTCAGGCATCAGGCACTATGGAGTAGAAATGTATTCTTATTCTTTCTCTCTTGTTTAGCTAAATTAATCTTGTAGGCATGCCAGGTCAGCGTGCTCCCTAGACAGACATACTTGTGTCACAGACTTGCGTTACTTTACTACTGTCTGCAGGTGGGGCAGCTGCACTGCACAATTATCTCTTTTTCTATTATGGTCATGCTCTGTTCAATGGCAAATGCTCAATTTCACTTTCAGCCTGACTAGTCTATAACAAGGCAGATGAGTAGTTACTAATATGAATGATGATAAATGTCACAATGTCACATGAGGTACTACTATTGTAACTGTAACCATGCAGCCAATAAGCAACCCATGGCTGACACTGTCGACAAAGACCATGGGTAGGGAGTGGGCCTTGAAGGGAGGCGATTGATGATGGGTGGGTACATAATATACATGTTGTGCTTAGAAACTACTGTGAGTCAATGGAGTAGTCTGAAATACAACCTCAAACCTCTGAATCAAAAACCTTGATTAAAAAAAATCCTTTTTTTTTCTTCCATGGGATTTTTCAAATTATCATTGCATTGTTCTTCTAGCATTATTTTATCACCCCTGGCTCTGCTACTCAGGCACGGTTTAAGTTCTACATTCTCTTCATACCGTCTTCAGCTTTGATTGAATGCCATCCATCCATCCAAACATGGCTATCATTCTAAACAAACCTTTCACCAACATACATTTGTCATTTAACCACCCATGCGTCCTTGCTTTGAGTTGACCCATAAAACCCCCCAGAGGATTCCTTTCACCCGTACACTTTTGCCCACCCAGGCAGACATCCTTTCTTTCACCTTTCACCCGTCCTTCAACCACCCATGCATCCTATCAGCCAGCTATATCATTCCTTCACCCACACTGCCTTCTCTGCCAGTCATATTACATTTCACCCATCCTTCCTCCTTCCATCCTTATTTCCCTTTTCTGTCAACCCATCAAGGTCTGAGTCTTCTTCATAAAACATTCTCTACTGAGTTGAAGATAGAAGAGGCCATTAGTTACTCAACTCCTGCTGTATATGCTAATGCTAAGTAAAGTGTCTTTAACAATACATCACAACTTAGACTCAACAGTATAGTGTACTCTCTTGCAGCGAGTGTATAAATTATCAATAAGCAAGAAATATGGGGGAAAGATGGCATCCGCATGGCCGGACGTGTGAGCTGGCTGATCCCGGGTGCACACAGCCCCACATTATGGCGATGGTGATATGATCGATTGAGAGAGGAGGGGAAGGAAACTTGAAATTACTCACAGGTGCTGGCCCCCTCGGTATGCTGAGCGTTGCGGCTGCAGTGATCCCGGCAAGACTGCGCCGTTTGCACTGCTGTTGCTGGTGGAGTTTTGCCCGGAGCTGGTGCTGGTGTTGTCTCCCGGCACCTGCACTTAACGGTGGGCGCGGAAGGGAAGATTTGTTTGCGCTAATAATGCCTCCCAAGGCAGTGAGATGGAGGTCTCGCCCTCTAGTTTATAATTCTGGTACTGGAACTGGGGGACCCAAGATTACAGCGAGCTGCTCCAAAACGTCTAAAAAATCGACGGAGAATGCGGGTAAACGCACCATCCCGCTTTTATTTTCTGCCGGCAAAGACAAAGGGAAAAATACACAATCTCCCCAGGGTGCGTCTCCTACCGCAGTAATGGTGTGCAGGGGCACTACTGACTCTATCTCAGAACAAGATAGGATAGAGAAGGAATGTATCCTCAGTGACACTGGTAATCTTAATGCGGGACCTCTACCCATACCTGGAGGGGCCCAAGTTAGAGAAGTGAGCGAGGATGTAACTGGGGGGGGGAGATCGCCTGATAGTCCATGCAGGGCTCCTACCTCGGATATTGTTTCCAATGCTAATCTCCTGGATATCAATGATACCGGTGCGGTTTTAAATGGGGGCGCAAAAGGCGATGCTACTAGCCTCAAATCCTCATTGCAGGACATAGAGCCCGGGGACTACTTCTATTCAATTTCGGACCATTCAAATTCATCAAGTGACAACCTTAAGTCTATGCGTATGGCTTCAGCCATGACTGGTACGCAGGGTGATGGAGGCAGTGATCATAGCAGTTTGCATCTAGAGGACATTGGTGATACATCAGATGGCAGCCTTCGGACAGTTCGTAAAAGACCAGATTTTAGAGGTGGTGCCAAGCAACCGAACGGTGGTAATGGCAGCAATGCCCTACAGTGGGACTATTCTTGTTCAACTGATTTAGATTTAAGCACTGAGAATGGGCGAAGCCCCAGGACTATTACTGAATTACCAACTAATTAATCTGAGGATATATCACTAGCTTTGATTTATCAAACTATCGTTACCCACAGGGAGGAGGCACGAGTAGAGAATCAGAGAGTGCAGGGCTCATGTTGTAAACTACAGACCTGCACAGAGTTCACAACTAGGTTTAATGAAGCCGAAGCGAAAATCTCATGTCTTGAAGATGAACTGGTTGCACAGAAGGCTTTGACTGAGTCTCTGTGGTCCCTAAAAGATGACAGACAATCGAAACTAGCCGACCTAGAAAATCGTTCTCGCAGGAACAATCTTAGAGTTCTGAAAATTCCTGAATAGGTCGAAGGACAGGACCCTCGAAAATTCATTATTGACTTGTTTACGGAAGCCTTCCCTGAGCTGGGAAAATGGGATTGGCAGAGAGAAGTAGAGAGAGCACATCGCTTTCCATTCGTTCTTCGTCCTCAGTCTGGTCAAACCCTAGACAGATCTAGAGCAATTCTGATATTGTTTAATAGCTTTCTGGCTCGGGAAGATGTGTATTCCCTGGCACGTGCTGATAAAAAAAGGGCAGGGAAAGGGCTTGAGTTCTTTGTTAGGCCTGACTTTTGTCATCCAGCTGTGGAAAGGCGCTGGCATTTACGCCAGCTTATTGCACCATTTCAGGCCAAAGGAGCTCAAGTTTTCCTATTAAATCCAGCGAAACTTAAAGTTATAGTTAAAGATCAAACTCGATTTTTCTCTTTGTAAAATGTGCTTAACTGGAGTGGCAGCTGCCAGAGTTAGAACCAAGATGTAGATTCGTAATTATGTTTGTTGTTTCCTTCTTCTCTCTTCTCTTTTCATCAGGTATTATCTCACCCTATGTCAGATTGGGGTAATCTGAATAGGATAATTGGACATCGGCAACATATATATGATCTAAGAATGTTTTGAATTGTATTTTTTTTATTGTTGTCGTGTATGGTAGGCCTGAGCGTAGTTCGCGAAGTAGCACTTTGCGAAGCTACGCAAAGTGAAGTTCGCACTACGCGAGCTACGCGTAGCACTTCGCGAACTGCGTAGTACCTTGTTCGCACTGTGCCAGATGTCGTTTTCAATGATTGCACAGTGCGGACAAGCAACCGGCACTGTGCAATCATTGAAAATGGCATTTTGCACAGTGCGAGCTGTAGTTTTCTGCTGCTCGAGTAGATTTTTTCCTCAGCTTCAGCTTTCTCAACGCGAACTGGTAGTTTCTCATCGCGAGCGGTCGCGAGCATACGCGACCACTCGCAATGAGAAACCTGACCTCCTCGCGTTGGGAATCTCGCCGGGAGGTTTATTTTCCATGCTCACGATCGCCAACTTGCAGTTGCTGATCGCGAACAAGGAAAAAGTCTCGCCGGGATGTCATTTTGCTTGCTCGCGGTCGCCAACTTGACGTTGAGGACCGCGAGCAAGCAAAAAATGACCGCAGCACTACGCAACACTACGCTACGCATGTTCGCACTGTGCTACGTGCAGTTCGCGTAGTGCGAAGTAGCGCGAACTTCGCAAACTACGCGAGCGTAGCGTAGTGCTTTGCCCAGGCTTAGTGTATGGTCCATAGGGTGAGGGGTATGTTGTGGGGGTGATCACCTGGGTGGCGGGAGCTTGTCATCACAGGGACCATTGGTCCTAAAGCCTCATGGAAGGGTAGGGGGTGGGGTTTGGGCTTACAGGGGGTTCGGGAGGGTTTGGGGGGTGGGTGGTTCAGGCAGGGGAAAAAAATAAATCCACTGTATTGCTAAGATTTTGAGTCTGACAGATCTAATTTTTATTTTAGAGTGGGGGGTATTTTTTATTTTTTGTTCTACTTCCCTGACTCACTGTATATGTTAAATAAGCCAGATTTATCCCACCCATCATTCTCACCCCCGCCCATGGCATTTTGCCACCTATGACTAAAGTGCAGTATGGTTCAATTTGTGTAATCACATGACTACAGTATTGGCTGTGCAATGTGCGTCTTCTTTAGTTAATGCAGCAATTTCAATGTACTGCAAACCGAACAAACAAGGTGTGCTTCCTGTAGGAAGGTGGAATCTGACTGCATGGTTGCCCCCACTTTTTTCCTGGTGTTTGAATGGTTTTTGACTAGTCTGGCTGGAATCCTGCTATCCAGGACCCCAGCATATCTGCTTACTCCCTAAAATGACTGGTGTGCATATTAGATGAACTAGTGATTGGATACTGTGGTACCTTATGAGCCCCTAGTATAGGGCACCTTAGGTACCTAGGGCATAGGCACTTCACAGGCCTACCAGGGGCTGAAGCATGTATTATGCCACCCCTGGGAGGCAGACTCAATCTGACACCACAGGCCTGCTACTGCAGCCTGGGTGAGGTAGTGTTAGCACTCCTCACTGAGGTATAGGTTCCTATATCTCACCATACACACACATATAAATCAGTCACCCCTAAGGCAGGCCCTATCAATCCTGAGGGCAGGGTGCTTGGTTTACAATGTTAGGGGTTGCCTCTGCATGAGCAGGACCCCTCTGCAGCTGGCAGAGTCTATTCTCTGTGGCTGTTTATGGATGCGGTTAAACCATATACTCTTAAGTGCATTATATTTGGAATGACTGCATCAAAACATGTCGTGTTCAAACAACTTGGAATCATACCCCCACATCAGTCCATGATGTGGGAGCATGATCCCACCCTTCTAGAGGAGACGACATGTGCCTACTGTGGTAACACGGTAGAAATCTGAAAGAGCCCTAGCATCACAAAATGGATGTGAGGTAACTTGTGCACTCCGGTGCCCTAGTGTGTGTTGGCCCTCGAATTGCTTACCTTGTAAGTGGCTTGCTTGTAGACTTCCTCAAAGTACCCTTAAACTTTAAAAATCAAACCGCGACTTGCTCCTATGAAATCAATAGGGAACCCGCGGCTGTGTTCTCACACTGCATGCGTCTCCCGTGGGTCTGTTACTTACCTACTTTTACTGCATTAGTGAATCCCCAGTGATTCTACAGGCCCTAGGCCTTGTCATTCTGCAAGTCGACTTTCCTAAACCTCTCTTTTAGTATATGGTCTGGTACGCCCCTAGGGCCCCAGCCATATTTGTGCTTAACTTATTGTGAAACGTTGATATTTGAATGTGTTCCTGGCTTCTAATCTCATAAAGAGATTAGTAGAGTGTGTCTAGAAATCAATACATATATATTTGATATATATGCCTGTGCGGTGTCCTTTCATTTGGTAATTCAAGAGATTATAAGGTAAAACAAGCTGCTTTACATTCCTCAGAGACTTAGCCTGAAGGCTGCTCTCCACAGCTACCACTAGGATAGCTTTCTTTAAAAGGTTATCTTAAACCTATCTATCATAAGAGTCGAATTGGACTGGTGCAAGGTGGCCACTATAACTAGTGACCAGCATAAGCCAGGCCAACTTCTCACATTTCCCTTCGCACACCCAGTCACCTCTTAGTACTTCACTCCTTTATTTACCATTCCAGCCTACAAAAAAATTGGAAAATCCGTTCTTGGCATGTGCTTCATTTGATTTTATAACCATGTGAAGTTAAGTGATTACAGAATATATTTCATGGTTTCCCATAAAAGATTCATTTTACCCCCTGTTCAGATTTTTCCCTGTTAACTTCCATCGACAAGTACAGTGACTGATTAAGCCAAAAATGATGAATCATTGATCAATGTAGTGACCCCTCTGTTCTGTATCAAAACCTCTACCCTTCCTTCCTAGTCCCTCTACCCTACCCTGCAGTAGCTTAAGTCAAGTTTCCTTTCCTAACTTACTGCCTAGCGAATGAATTTGTTGGAAAAAATATGTGGTGGTGGGTGAAGCCAGTGAGTAAAGTAGGAGTAAATGCATGATTTGATGTCAAGTTTGGCGTATGGGTACACTGTGATGAACATGCCAAATACAATTTATATTGCAAGTTCCTTTCCCTGTAGTGCAGTCCATCATTTTCCCTAATGCCTGCTTACGGCAGACAGTATAATATCCACATTTCATACGTGAGATGTGTGATGTAGTATCTTAATTATTCATCTGCCTCTTTGGAGTCTGAGTAGAAAGAGAATGCATTTGGAGAAGAGCAGGTCCATTGGAATTAAAAATAGATAATTGTCAGAAGCAAAATACATGAAGCGCTGGCTAGCAAGGAACATGGCTCCATTATATCAGCACAAACCACAACTTGTACTCCAAAGTGTAGAATGCTGTACCATTTAATGAGAGATAATACATTTTTTCACTCAAAGTGTCTGTTTATATTTTTTTGAATGCCTTTAGAAGAAAAAAAATTCAAATCACCGTTTTTTAATACGGTGCTATTCTGCTTTAATGGTTTTCAGCAACACAGTCAGTGCTTTTAGAAAATTGGCCTTGTGACTCTCCTAATCATAATCACATAAAATTCCAATGGCCCTAGGGGACCAGCAATGTACTGCTAATGTGCCAACCACTAATTTAAAACAATTGTTTGCACAGAGCACTATTTAAAAATGTGTCTTTTTGTTTTTCTCAATATAGCTACTCCTGCTAACCAGGAACCAACAGGCAGGAGATAGCAGCCCATCTGTGGTGGTAGAGACTTGAGCAAAGCACATCCAGCAAGAATACCAGCAGCTGATGACCATTGAAGAGGAGGAAGAGGAAATAAATGCCTCAAAGCCAGGCCCCAGTGCAGCCGGTCCCCCTTAACCTCCGGGCCATCCCATCGACGGTGCCGCCACCAGCTGCCATCAACTGCTGCCAAACCCTCCCACACTGACAACAGCAGGCCATTGCTGTAATGCATTCTGCAGTGGCTAGACTCAATACAGAGCCAGCTCACCACAATGGAGCAGAGCCTGGAACAGCTCGGGACCCAAATCCAGAATACCCTCTTTTAGCCCTTTTTTAAAAAAGAACAACAACATTATGGTGGGAGTACTTGTTGTGGCCGGGTGGAGAGGCTGAGAAGGGAGCTGGGATTGGGCTTCTTTTGACATTTAAGATTTTGGGACATTGGGGCTTGGGTCAGTTTGTTTGTGGAGAGGGTTGGGCCTATTGGGTGGGTGGATTACTTTAAAAAAATAAATAAAGGGAAAACTATATTTTATCAAAAATGTATGCCTGAAGCAGTTTGTTTTACTTTTACTTTGCACTGCTGCCTTCAATTTTTATGCATCAAGTCTAATGGGGTGACCCAGTGATCCTCAGAATCTGGGTATGTAGAATATGCAGTATGTTGGTTCTGTCTGGTACAGTAATTACTTTACACTGCATCAAAAATTGAACTCAAAGAGAGAAGAACACACCTGTTTTGAATAAATCAAATGACAATATATTGACAGCTTAATCACTTTTTGCTTTTACCATTTTCCATTTTTCAGTTAGTGTGGTAATACCATAGTATGGCTGTCAGAAACTCATTGAAAAATGGCACAAGGATAACTTATGGGTAATTAGGTGATCTAGAAGAGACGATGCTGGACGAAAGGTATCTAAACATGTTCAATTCAGTGGAAGCGTACCCGATAGAACCAACATTACTGCATATTCAATTTTTACGCAGCCTGTTTATATGATTGTAAGAGAGAATGTACCACTTAGTTATAAACTTATATCTCTCTCAACTATTGTGACCATTAAGGGGGATGCTGCCAGACCTATATTGCCTACAACAACCTAGTTAAGTGATTTCTTGTGCAATCGCAGTGTTGCAGAGATTCTGCACATACACAGAACTATGCGCAGGAAAATGAGACCTCGGTGTATAGGGGCTAAGCCTTCCCACCACCATAGTGCCCATGAACCCAGGTCTGACTAGCTCTGGTGGCTCACTCGCTCTTCTACTCACTCATGAAGATGCAAATGATTAGACGCTCCAGAACACAACACTCCTAGATCTCTCAGGAATCGTGGTAACAAGACACACCTTTTCGCACACACTCTCATATCTGTCCACAATAAGAACTGACGAAACACAAATTTAGTTTAAAATGTTTATTTCAACTATCGTGCTCTAAAACGCAGTATACAAGCCACAACCAGCAGCAAAAGGTATAATATCAATACAGGTAGCATTGCAGTAAGGCCATATATCAAAAAGGGAGATGTCATCATAGAAAGACAGTGGATAAAGTACTATAAGGCCTAACAACAATCCCCTTGGTAAGAAGAAGTATTATTATTTAATAGAAGATCTCTGGGATTTGTCAGCAGACCCCATACATTAGTGCCTAGATGGTATAGCTACATCATAGGAACTGCATGCCTCTACTCCCTGGAAAGCTCCCTCTCCAAGTGTGTGTTACCTAAACATACATCCCCATAATATCAAAGCATGAGTTTCCAGCAGCAGCTGTATTAGCATGTTTTGTCTAGGTGCTAGGGACTAACCAGAACAGAAAAATAGGGGGTATTGTTTATCGACCTTGCTCACAGTGTTCAGACTATACTCCAGGAACAGGCAGAGAATGAACAAAGCAGACGCTTCTCAAGTGAAAGGCATAAACAGAGCCATGTTGTAACTCACGCAAAAGCAGCATCATGGCTGCTGGGCTCATGCTAACTTAGCGATGTCGAAAATATCCCTATCGGCCACGTGACAGCAGTTACTTGCTTACTTACTAACTTTACTAGTTTGCTTCACTCCATAGGTCTGTTACCTGTTACCTGAATATAGATGAATCAATAGCAGGAAAGGCATGACAACTTTACAAGTGAGGTCACCTAGGTGAGCTCCAACTATAGCATTTATCTGAAGGGTTATCCCTTGTCTCGTAACTAACTAAATGGAAATAAAAATACTGAGTTAGTGATGTATATCAAAGCTTTACAAAGAATTGACATCAGACAATTACATGATGGCACAACAAGAATTCCTAGTGATGAAATATGAAGAATAGCAATAGAAGTAATTTAGCTCGTAGGGAGCTACTAGTAACCTACAAAAGCCTTGAGTCATGCAAAAAGGACTCAAAGTCCGGAGTGGACAGTCTTAAGTTAGACGCTTAGGGTTACGCAACACAAGGCCTGAATACTGATGCTGACAACTAATGTTCTTTGTTCTATATCTAAAATTTGGGTCACTTTTATGTGCGGTGGGTAATTGGGGCCTGGGTGGGCTATTACTTAGAAAGGTGGATCCTGTAGTGAGTTGGTGTTGCTTTCACCACTTCCGCCCCACCAGGTGTGTGATCCATTGATGGTGTAAATTAAGACACACTTCAACAAATCACACAGCCTGGGGGAAAAGGGTTAGGGGTTTGACGAATAGATGGGAAAGGGGAGTTGGGGAAAGATTTGACAAAGACAAACACTACACAAAGACAACATTCATTTGGGCAATGCTCATCACATCATTTGTCCTCAATCTGTTGTGGAAGGAAATGAAGGAATGAGTATGACACAGTACAGTTACAATTAAAGGCATTGCAAACTGTCCTTCCACCACCAAGACCCAAGTTAACAGATATTTAAATGTTCTATCTTCTAGGTTAGGAGTTAACCCACCCACCCAGTTCTCAAATGATACCGTATTGCAAAATTAGATGGTGCATCTGCATTCCCCTCAGGAATGTTAATTATTCTTGGGTGCCTGTCTGGACTGGTCTGGTTGGTAAGTAGGAGTGTTGAGCTGAGCTTTTGCCTTTTGTTCGTGCAGGAGACTAGAAGGCTTGTGTATTCTAAAACATAAACTGTATTTCTGAGTCAAGGAGAAGGACAGAAGGAAGGTAAGCTTTAAGAGGAGTGTATCAACTTAAGAAGACTCAGAGGGAGAGCAAAAAAAACAACGGGTGTCTCAGTGTTTCACTTTTGCCACAAGTGCAACACACACACACATCTAGACACACACATGCACGATTATCAAGATGCTTGTGGTAAATGAAAATCCTTAATAGAAGCTGGAGAAAAGTCTTGGCTTGATTCTCCCTTATAATTCAGTTTTTTCAGATCTGGCATTTAACACTGCCAAGATGCATAGGGGGCAAAACGATGCCGTGTGGAAACTTTCCTCCCGACACTATCTCGGAATCAGGACTGACCGACTTGCAGTCGGCAGTTCTGCCCACCTAATTACCATGCAACCGAATACTGGGGCATAATAACAAGGGAAGTGGTGGAGTGAGGTGTTAGCCTTGCTGGGTTAACGCCTCACTCTGCCACTTCAGAAACTCAGGGCTGCGCCATATTTACAAGAATATTGTGCAGCCCTGCATTTCCCCCCTGCGCTGGCACTAAACTTGTCTGAGAGCAGGGAAGGATTCTTTGTGTACAGGAAGGTCCCCCTTGCATAGCGTGAAAGGGGGGCCTTATTTACAAGGCAGTGTTGAGCCTCGTTAAGTGGATTAATGCTACATTGTAAATAAGGCGTAGCCCCTATCATCACAGGAACATCATAAAAAGTGACTTTCCTGTGGTGATAGCGGCTTGTAAATATGCCCCAAAGTTTGGTCGGAGTCCCAGTGTTTCCTATGGGAGGCCACATTCCGCTCGACAACCGGCCATATCACAGGCTCCTATGGGTAAATGAGGTGTTTATGGAAAACCCTGCACCCTGTTGCGGGCACCCCATTGTGCCTGCCACACAGAGCAGGGTTTTACAGGGGGTCCCTTAGGTACCCCCTCAGCCCCCCACCAGAGGCAGCAGGATGAAGGGGGCCCTGCTAGGGACCCCCAAAGTCACTCTCTGACAGCCTTTTCGTGTCGAACAGGCTGACTCGAAAAGACTGTTGGAAAGCGACATCGTAATCGCGAGGTCAGAAACATTGTCCATAGAGGTGTACGATGCAGGTTCAACTGACACTAATTCTCCGGAAGCCAGGCGAAACCAATTCGGAATGACCGTGCGGTTTACATTCCCACTGCAAACATCGTAATCGGTCTGGCAGGTTGTAAAGCGAATGAGTCGGTCGGAAGGGTTCTGAAGGAGATTCTGACTGTAGGGAGGAGACTTTCCACCCGACATCGTAATCGGCCCCATAGTTGTATATTTATTAAAATCTCATGCTACACAGTGCAAAGTTGCTACACTGTGTTGCATGTGAGAACTGGAAAGTGCCAAATCTACTAAGATGTGACAATATACTGCTCTCTCCCTGGTGCTGGTGCATAAGCTGCATAGCACCACTCACACATCTTTGCATCATAGTGAAAGTGTGTGTATTTGATGTCTAGATTAGATTTTGTGCTGAAAGGATACCCTTCCGGCACCAAACCTGTACCTAGAAAAACTTGTGTCTTGCTTCGTATGTTTCCTGTCCAGTGCAGTACACATGCAAAGTTGTGGAAGTTATAAAAGCATTTCTCCAAGTTAGAACCATTCTCAAAAATGTATTTGTTTTGGCACACATCCCTGCCTACTATCTTTAGTAGTATTATTGGCTGTGCATCAAAACTCATGACTGGTTGCAAGAGAACGCCCATGTACCACCCATGAAATGCTCCCTGATGCAAAGTATTGCAAAGTAGCTCAAAGTGCTTATTTGCAATACTTTCAGGTAACTTTCCAGTGCAAAACAGTACTGGAAAGTGAATTCAAAATAAACAATTTGAACTGGTGTGTGTCACTTTTGTAACATAACCCCAGCACAAAATGTTAGCAAATCTGCCCCAAAATGAGATGCATCTACTCCTACCCAAATATGAATGTCAAGGGTTATCTACCTTCATGATTTACATTTGTAAATTATAGATACATTTGAGAAGGGCATTTCAGATTTTCACTTAGGTGGAAAAGTACATGTAGTTTGTGATTAAAACATTCAAAGTAGACAATTAATTAAGCAAGAAGATGTGTCTTGCTGTAGTAATGTGATTAGTAATTATTGGTTAATTAAATTATATCTGTACTGTAGACAGCTCTGGATATTTCTGGTTCTGCCCTGAAATGTTTTTTCTCTTATTTAGTTGATTGTTCTTTTTAGTTGCACGGTCCTTCACCCTTACTTATTTCTTTATATACTACTCTTTTATTTTCTATCATTTCTTTTTTTCTCAAAGCTTTATAAATTAGCATGATTTGTAATCAACATATTACATTTTGATGAGAGCATGAAACAAATATAGGACATCATTCACTCAATTGCATCTAACCAATGTTCATTTTCTCTTTATACAAGGCTGTATTTCTCCCTTTCTTGCTACCAGTCATGGCCATTTCAACAAGCAACCATAAACAGAAAAGAAGGAAAAACCACCCCAACATTGTTATAAGCAAGACCCCCCTCTTCTCCCCCCTCTTACCGCCCCTCCCTCCCCTTCCCTGGTGGTGGTGAATCATCTTGCTAAATGCCATTGGATAGTTGGAATTGCGTTAAAGAATAGGGCCGTGATCTACTTTAGTTTTGCAGGACCAAGAGGGACCACATGTGTATCTGGAAGTGATCGATCAAGGGTGAGAAACCACCGTAAAGTTGGAAAAGAAGTAAGGCTCTTACAGAAGGATGGGCATACCGCCAATGGGAGGCCACTAGAGACAAAGGAAACCAGCGGGCCCCACCGAAACTCACATTTTTTATAATCATCTCTAAAAATGTCTGCTAGTCTTTCCATCGTGAGTATTCTCCAGAGCTGTGAGTGCCATAGTGACAAGGTTGGAGCCTTCCTCTTTTTCCAAGCTGCCGCTATCGTTGTTTTTGCCGTCTCTAGACAGGCCCACAATATTTTTCTTTCTGCTTTTGTCTGATGCTCTAACCCCGGGTCCCTGATGCCTAAAAGAACTCCCTCGATAGAGGTCGGTATGGGATACCCAGCATTTCTTTGATGTGAGTGAGAATCTCCTCCCAGAAAGGGCGAATCATTGAGCAGTCTCACCATATATGGTGAAAGTCCCCAAGAAGGCCACATCTGCGCCAGCAGAGATCAGAAGAGCTGGGAAGAATCTTTTTGAGTTTAGTGGGGTAGAGGTACCAATCATAAAGGGTCTTGTAGTGAGCCTCTCTCAGACTCACTGAATGATTGCTCTTGATTATATCTGACCACAAATGCTTCTATTTCTCTTCTGAGATGTCTCTCCCAATTATTTATTCCCAGGAAGACATGTAGCGAGCCCGTGGGGCGTGTACTGCCTACAGCAACAGACCACAGATAAAGAAGATCATTCCCTTTATGGTGCTCACCTTCTGAACCCATCGTTCTATCAGGGTGCATTCTCTGGTGGCGGCTTTTCTCAGCCGGAGTTGGGATACCCAATATTTGAGTTGGAGGTAGTGAAAATGTTCACTGCTTGGGACCTGAAATTCTCTTTGACAACTTCCGAATGTGAGCACGTCGAAGTTGAGGAACAAATCTGAAACCGTCCGACAACCCCCCTCCCTCCATATATCGAATGGGCCTTCTTGCATTGCTGGAGATAAGTCGAGGTTGAAGTGAATGGGGTGATTGTCGGGGTGCTAATGTATGCATTGTCCAGCCTCTCTTTTTTTGATCTCCAAGGGACATCCCAAATCGACCTACCCATTATTGCCCTATCCATGTGTAACCAATGCTTATCGGATTCTCTCATGGACCACTCCACTAACACCCTCAATTGCGCCGCCTTGAAGTATGTTGAGAAATCTAGTAACGCCATTCCCCTCTCCTTCTTTGGGCGTCTTAAAACATGGACCGGTAATTGAGCTCTTCCCCCTTGCCATATGAATTTGGTAATAAGAGAACGTAATGTGGGTAAAAGATCCCGGTCCAAGTCAACCGGGAGTGCCTGGAACAAATAGAGCAGTTTTGGGAGCAATGTCATTTTAACGGCGTTTATCCATCCTAACCAAGAGATGTATAATGGCTTCCAACGTTTGAGATTCTTTTGCATTTGAGTCATCATTGAAGGATAGCTTTGTAGAGATCTTCTACCCTCGGAGTGAGTTGAATACCTAAGTGCTGAATGGAGCATTTGGCCCACTGAAAGGTTGGCTGGCCCCAAAGATGCAGGACTTCCCCCTCTGGAATCGTAAGATTTAGTATGAAGGATTTCGATGTATTGACTTTAAAGCCGGTTACTGCTTCAAATTTATTTATTCTGTCTGCAGTGCTTGTAATGAGGGGCCCGAGTCTGTAAGCGTCATTAAAATATCAACAGCAAAGAGGGAGGCCTTAAGTTCTGTACCCCTGAATTTCATACCTTTGATCTCAGGGTTTGCTCTGAACTGAACTGCAAGTGGATCAATGCTAAGAGCAAACAGCAGAGGGGACAGCAGGCACCCCTGTCTTGTACCCCTGCTCAAGGTGAATAGGGGCGACTGAGAAACGTTAACCTGTACTCTTGATTGTGGATGCTTATAGTGAGCCCGGACCATGTTGATGAAGCTTTGTCTGAATCCAAATTTTTGCATGGTCAAAAATAGGAAAGATCAATCCACCCTGTCAAAGGCCTTCTCAGCGTCTAGGCCCACTAATAGTGCTGGAATTTTGAATTTTGCGACTTTTTCGATCAAATGAATAGTCGTTCAAATGTTATCGTGTGTTTGTCTACCTTTTATGAAGCCCGATTTATCAGGGTGAATTAGTGAGGGCATTAAGGTATTTTCCCTGGATTGGGAATCACAGTGACCATAGCCTCAGCCATGGATTTAGAGACTGGTGAGTCTTCCGCTATTACATTAAATAACGAGGTGAAGTGTGTTGTAAGTTCCAACGCGAATATTTTATAAAATTGAGCCGTCAGCCCATCAGGCCCCGGTGATTTGTGTTCTTTGAGTTTTGAAATTGCTTTCCTCACTACTTTCTCAGTGATAGGTCCATTTGATCATTCTCTGCTGACAGTATCTGGGTGAGCTCTAGTAAATCTAAGTATTGCTGCTGCAAGACAGCATCTGGATGTGTACCTGTGAAGAGATCCCTATAAAACCCTCTGAAAATGCGTGCTTTGGCATTGTCTTTGTGGGTCATAGTGCCGTCCCTATCCTGTATGACCCCTAAGTATTCACCCTCCCTTTCCTTGCATAATTGTCTTGCTAGATGAGTCCCGACTTTGCCTCCCTGCGCATAGGCTATTTGCCAAAGCCTTAATAGGGTTTATTCCACCCTATTTGTGTAAATTGCTTTCATTTTCCCCTTAAGTGCTGTGAGTTGTTGCTTCAGTATCTGTGATGGTGTTTTCTTATGGTCCCTTTCTACTTTCTAGTACACAAAGGGAGTCACTGTTCCTTGTAGAGGATGAAAGAGGTAGGTTAAAAAATGACTATATGTGGCCTCAGAAGGGGATCCAAAGCGCTTCTTCAGGACCGAAGGAAGGTCAATTTTAGTATCAGTGGCGGCCTGAACTAACCAGTGCCACCAAGTTTGTAGAAGGGAGTAGCATTTCCCTTAATATTAGAGTTAGGACCTCATGAGATCTATGAGGGCACTCGGGAACGTTCTCCTGTAGTAGCAGGGCTGATCTACCAGCATGCCTCTCCCTGTCTCCACGGGCAGGAGAACCTTCCCGAGTGCCCTCACTGATCTCATAAGGCCACATACTGCGGAAAACATGTTGACCTTTATATATGTCCATTAGGGACATATACCTAGCTACAGAGGGACATAATATCCCCTAGAGCAGCACTAAACACTTTGTTTTAACAATGACAGAGGGATCACTCTAATAAATGGTACCCACTCTCCCTCCAGTAATTTTTTAACACACCACTTTAGACTTCACTGCCACTTACACCCACGCACCCAAACGGCTTCTGATCAAAATATCTCCGATAAAGAGACCCTTCGGGGGACCCGTAGGGCATTGCAGTGCCGGCCCGACGAGGAGCAAAGCACAAATGATGAAGCATGACATCCTTCGGGGTGTGTGAGGGCATTATGATGAGGACACACTGTCCCCCACAGATAGAGTAGCACACAACAAAAGTTTCTTTCTCTTTCATCCTCTACAAGGAACAGTGACTCCCTTTGTGTACTTGTTTATTTTCGTGAGCAAGGGTCACTGAAACTAATAATCAGCTCCTAGTGTCCCCCCTCTCTATAAATAGGACCCTTTCTACTTTCTCCAGTTCCTCCCCCAGCTCTATTTGTTCCTTAGCCCTCCACTTGTTTAGAATAGAGTTCAATTCTATGCATTTACCTCTGAGGACAGACTTGAATGCATCCCAGTTATTCTGGGCTGAAGTGGCCTGGGGCTGATTTAGCTCAAATAATTGTGAGATGGGTTTCCTCAGCTCATCTCTCAGAAGTCTGTCCCTGGTCACTGAGATTGGGAAGTACCATCTGTGAGTGCTTGCCCCTTTATGCCCCCAAGACAGACTAATAGTTACTAAGCTGAGATCTGAGATTGTGTTTGGTAGTATCTTTGCTGCCTCTAAGGAGCCTAGAAGGGATTGGCTTATAAAAATGTGATCTAACCTGGAGTATGTCGAGTGTATGTGTGAAAAGAAGGTATTATCTTTGGTGGTTGGATAGAGCGTTCGCCATGCGTCCCGTAAACCCATAACTTGTATTTTCTGCTTGTTCCCATAGAAAAGATGCTTGTGACTGTCCTCTGAGGCTGTGTGCTATCCATCTCAGCCTGCTATGTCAGGTTAAAGTCGCCCATGAGTATCATTGTACCCTCCGCAAACTCTCCTATCTGATCTAGTAGGGTGGCCAAAAGCATAGTTTGCCCTGTATTGGGGACATATACGTAAATAAATGTGCAAAGCCTGCCTCTCAATTTCCTCTTTACCATGATTATTCTGCCCTCCCGATCTGTCTTAATAGCCTCAGTTTGGAATTTCGCCGAGTTGTGAAACAGCAGGGCGACTCCCTTTTGTTTGGAATTTGCAGATGATCTATAGATTACGGGATAACTTTTATGGCGGAGTCGCATCTCTTAGTTTTTTTTAAGGTGCGTTTCCTGCAGCGCGACCACTTCAAACTGGTGGTCCGTAAGGTATTTCCAGATTTTTTGCCTTGTAAATGGGTGAGTTCAAGCCTTTTACGTTCCATGAGGCTATTAAGAGCATATTATGAATCTCCGTACACTGTCCCTCCCATGTCCTCCCCTGCAGACCCCTGTTCTCCCTTTGTCCTCCTCTGATTGTAGTCTACATTCACCCCTTCCAACAGTGAAGAGCGATCCTGCACACCCCACCTTTAGAGATTGCCCGACTGTCTTTCAGTCCCACCACCATGTACTTCCCCCCCATTTAGAAAAAGAAAACTAAGCCCCCCCACAAACCCTACACTGGACAGCCAGTTCAGTATTGATAGGAAATGGTATGGTAATGGGAGACACGGGCAGCGCCCAGAGCCCCGACCGCCGGCTAATTCCTGTATAGAATTCCATTTGTAAAGAAATCTTTAGTATCATGGTCCGGTACAATCATTCATGACGAAGGTGCGAAAGTTCTATTTGTCAGTAGTAAGCCTGCTTCCACTTTGCTCCCCTAGAGCAGGACGTAGATTCTCCCCTGACCGTTGTGCAACTGTTCTGTGTCCTCATTTTACGCTGGGTTTGACTTTTGTGATGTTGCGCCATTGTTGTCTTGGCTGTGTTGTCGCATCTGAGCCTTTCGAAGGGCCTTGACTGTTTTCATCTTCAGGGACAGTGGCGCACAAAATTCGAAGGCCCTCGTCTAAACCTGGGACATGTTGAGGTTTGTTGTTGAGTTCAAAGGCAAGGCCAAATGGAAATGTCCATCTGCACCGTATATTGTCCTCTCTGAGTTTGGTTGAGATCGGCCTTAGTTGTTTCCTACGCGCCAGTGTGGAGGGCTCCAGGTCTTGAAACAGAAGACATTTGTGCCCCTGGAATGAGGTCTACTCCTTTTTTTCTTTTCTGCTTGCAGTATCGCTTCTTTTGTTTTAAAAGAATGTAGCTTGACAAGGACATCACTTGTGCGACGACGGTCGCCCGTCTGCTGGTTTCCAACTCGATCTACCCTATCTATTTTAATCTTCAACTTGCACGGACTCACGATCTCTGCAAAGAACCCCTTCACAAATGCCTCCAAGTCCGGTTCCTCTGCGCCCTCTTCCAGGTCTCTTATACAAATGTTCTCCCTCTGAGACCTGTCTTCTAGGTCTTCTGCCTTCAGGAGGGCCTGTTGAAACTGCATCTGGATATCTTGTTGCTTTTCCCGTATCCTGCTAATGCAATTGTCCAGGTCTTGTGAGTGCGCCTCCATTTCAAGGATTCGGGCCCCCACAGCGTCCACGTCTTGCTGGAGGGTTGACATGTTTTGGGAGAGGTCCGTCTTCAATTGCTCCATTGAGGACCATTTTTTATAATTTCTGCTTTTGGTCTCAATTCTTAGTTCCCTGCTTATGACTCTAAAATCTTCTTTTCTTTCTCTTTCTTTGCCTCGCTGTTACATCAGCGTGTTTCTACATGTCTTTTCTACCACTGAATCTCTGTCTCAAAGTTAACCCTAATAAAATCTTTTGTTACACAGCTATTATTTTATCTCACTTACCTTAATTGTTTTCTGCTCCTAGGAATATTGAGGTTCTCTTTGGCTCTTCTCTCAGCTTTACCAAAGAGATTTGCTCTATGTCAAAATATGCTATAAAGATTTCACCTGTAAAACTTCATAAAACCATACAATTACATTATTTTTCTGTTTTAAAATGACCTCTGAAGACTATGGTTCTTTCACGACTGTTAGTTTACAGAAATATTAATCTGACTATTTTCAATCTAATCAAAATGTTTGCATTTGTCTGCTTTATGCCTTCCCCCATATCCCATATTTCTTCCTATCGCTCTAGATTGCACTGTCTACCAAGTCAAGTCAAGTCAAGAAAGCTTTATTCGACGATTGTCATAAAAGCACATATATATCATACATGTTAGAAGATAAAACATTTTAAAATATTTTATAATGGTTTAAAACAATAAATAAATAGAGATATTTACAAACTGATTCAGCAATTCATTCGAAGGAAAATTAATCAAGACAGCATTTTGCTCCTAATCACCCATGCCCTGCCAAGAAACTTTGCAACAGATATATAAACAAATGAAGTTTCTGCAGATCGTAGAATGCGAACAGCCACCTTGGTATACGTGGTACCCAAGGTCCGGCACATTGGTTTAAGCCAGGTCTGTCGGGGGATTATGTAGGAAGGGCATTGGAACAAAAAGTGATTAACAGATTCAACAGGTGCAGTACAACCCGGACAATTAAGTACATTTTCTGTAGACCATCTAGATGTAAACTCTCTTACTGGAAGACTACCAACTCTGAACTGAAAATAAAGCTTCCGGTCCAAAGGACTGGTTATCTCATCCCAAAAAGGTGCCAAGGAAATGGTATCCTTGAAGTCCAAGAAGATGCCAGATAGTGAAAGCGGTGCTGTTGATCTGAAAACTTTGGATGCTACCATTTCCCAGTACAAGGCCTTCAAGACTTGTTTGGTGGGGAAACAAGCATTTTGAGGATCCTCCCACAGATTTTTTAGGCCCAGGTCCCGAAGTGACTCATAGATCCTACGGAGCCACTTGACCTTTCGACTAATGTCCAGTTTAATAATGTCCATGAGGCCAAGAGCAAAAAGCCTAAGTTCGGGGGTAACCCATAGCCGCCTCCAGTATAGAATAGGGCGGAATGAGGCAATTAATGCTATCGGTCTCATACCAAGGTCATAGAATAATGGGCAAAGGGGAGTGCTCTGTGGTAGACTTGTTAAATTTCGAAGGAAATTATTCTCAGAGGAAGATAGCTTATGTAAATTTTCAAATCCCCACAATTCAACTCCATAAAGTGCAGCTCCAACCGCTTTTGCATCATAGACCCGAAGAGCAGGATCAATGGGTTTGGTCAAAGATTTGGCATGTTCTTTACTTAAAGCACCAGAGAGTTGAGAGTGCTTAAGAGATGCCAAGTTAACCTGCTTTTTCCAGCTCAAGTCATGCTGAATACAAATGCCCAGATAGGTAAAATCTTGGACCTGGTCCAGTAGCAGACTATTCATAAATATCTTGCATTTAAAAGATTTTGGTTGATTAAAAGACATAAATTTAGACTTTAAGACATTAATTTCAAGCCCACGGGCTAAACAGAACTCCTCAAACAAACTTAAGGACCTCTGTAGGCCACTCGGGGTTTTGGAAATTATGAGGCAATCGTCGGCAAACATTAAGATAGGAATTTTAGCACCTGCCAGAGAAGGGGCATCCACTTTCGCATCTATTAATAGTTTTGCTATGTCATTAATGTATAGAGAAAATAAGGTTGGTGCAAGGACGCAGCCCTGCCTGACCCCCTTTTGGATTGGGAACTGCCTGGTCACTTGTCCAACACCACCCCATCTGATCTGCGCAAAGTTGTCTAAATGGAGTCTAGCAATTAGGGAAACCAGAACAGCTGGCATCCCTAGATTGTCTAAGACAGCCCATAGGGTTTGCCGAGGGACTAGGTCAAAGGCTGCCCTAAGATCAATAAAAGCTGCATACAGGCTGCCACCCCCCAAAAAGACAACCTTCCAGTAAAGCATAGCAAAATGCAGCACCTGATCTATGGTGCTTATTCTTGCTCTGAAGCCAGCTTGTAGATGGGAAAGGATTGCATTATCTAGGGCCCAATCCAACACTTTGTTCAAGATCAGCCTGCCTAAGATCTTTTGTGTGGTATCTATCAGGCTGATAGGACGGTAGTTAGCGGGGAGAGACTTGTCCCCCTTCTTGAACACTGGAATAATTTCAGCTCCCTTCCAGGATGTCGGGATAGGAGCGCCTCTAGCAATCAAATTGGCTAAAGTTAAAATGTAGTTACCCCATGACTCACTATTACAGGAGAAAATATCAGCAGGGACTCCATCCATCCCAGGAGCCCTCCCAGGAACCAATGACTTAAGGGCAGTAACAACATCACCCAAACTAAAGGCATCTTCGTTGTAAAAAGTATATTGATAACTTAGAGATGGGCATATGTTTTCATCAATTGCATACAAAGATTCAAAATGCTTGACCCAATCATCTTGTGTAACCCAGTTTTGTGGTTTATCAGGGTTACCGCCAGCCCCCCATTTAAAAACTGACCAGAATTGTCTCATGTCTTTATGGGCACCTGCTTCCCTAAGTTCCTGCCATCTTTGGAAGTCCCATGCTCTCTTAGCTTTATAGATGGCTTGCTTATATGCATACCTAGCGGGACGAACTAGGGAGATGTCGCCTGATTTCAATGCGGTGCCCAGATTAGCACGAGCTTCTCTGCAATCGGTAGAATACCAACGTAATGAGAAGTCGAAATTAGGTTTAGTTTTTTTGGTGGGTCTAATAAAAATATCTTTAAGTTCTGCGAAAAAGGATTCATGGATCGAAGTTCCCAGATTACAATGAGTTGCCGATGGGCACTGGTTGAGTACGGCCCCCATATCCTGAGTGGCAAGCACTAATCTATTAAAAATATGAGTTAAGCTTTCTTGGCTTTGAGCAACCTTTGCCCACTTTACGTGACGCATATCATTAGAAATAATCACGTCTTGAAGGACCTGGGGAGAAAGATTATTATGAGTAGTTGGAGACACCCAAAACGAGATAGTCAGAGAGAGAGGGTTATGATCACTCTCCAATCTGGCTATAACTTCCATGCCCTTCAGGGGTTCCCATAAATCTAAAGATATGAGGATGTAATCTATCCTGCTTGTGCGGGAACCACTCTTGAAGGTAATAGATCCAGATTTATCCTGTTCAGTCCTTCCGTTAGTTGCACGAAGCCCCTTGCTTAAGCAAAGGGCGTTGATCTGGATTGCCAGTTCAGACCAACGAGTGACAGGTTCAAGATCTAAACATGGGACACCCCATAAGCCATCCTCTGCAGCCGAGATACTCCAATCAATACCAGAAAGGGGTTCAAAGGTTACGTTAAAATCACCACCTACAATAACATGTGAGTGGTGGGAATAAAGAAGCAAGAGTTCCTCCAAACGTGCTATAATATCGGATTTCTTGCCCCCAGTACTTCTAGCATAGACATTGTAGATATCCAGCGATTTGCCGTTTCTAAACTTGAGCTTAAGTAGCTGGATATCTGGGTGAGAGGTGGAAAGCTCCTTGACGATAATACCTAGGTCCTGTCTAATCCAGGTGGTGAGACCACCTGAAGGACGCCCCTTTTTGCCCTTAACGGCCAAGACATTAAAATTCAAAAAACCCGCTACAAACTGAGCCTCCAGTAGCCAGGTCTCTTGGAATAAGCAAATGTCATAAGAATTGATGAATCGTACCCAGTTAGGATCGTTCAACTTAGATTTCAGTCCTGCGATATTCCAGGACAGAAGTGTGCCATACTCAGAGATGGTTACACTGTCATCTTGAATACATTCCAGGGTACCATTCAATAGGGTGTTCTCTATCGGATTTACAAGAGAACAATGCATATCCAGACTATCCAGTTTACCAGTAGCAGGGACTTTGTTAATCTCTGGGATGCTGCTTGATGGAGTCATCCTTACATGAACTTTGGAAGCATGTTGGTTATCCCTACTAGCCTGGGCACCGGAGTTAAGGATTTTGTTAGGCAAAAAAGGGGAGGCAGGGGAAACCACTAGCCTAGCTTCATTACAAAGTCAATCATTTGATTCAAGGCCGGACTCTCCCAGGGGCTGTAGCCAAACATCACCTGAGCAAGAAGTTTGTATAGGGGAGGACTTGATTTGGATAGTAGAGTGGTCAGGAGGACAACTTCTAAATTCTAGGTTAATGAGGTTATCTGCTAAGATGGGATCGTAGAAAGTGACCTCTATAAGGTCCATCCTATTACCATTCTGAGAAATCCTTCTAGCTCCCTCTATGTCAGCTCTGATTACAGAGCAGCAACCCCTTACATGCCTGAGCCAGTGTATGACCTTGTTAACCAGAGATTCACTACATTCAAATTGGGACCCAGAGGACAGTTTTGGAACATTTACCATAAGGACCTTTCGTGGGTGAAAAGTGCGACTGCGTGGCCCACGTCTATGAGTTTGATGGTAGAGATTACCTCTAGAAGTGGTTCCTGTTCTCTCATTAGTAAGAGAAGATCTTTCAGCGCGTGGTAATGCCTGAGGCATACCAGGAGAGACTCTAATAGGATGTCTAACAAAAGGTGAAGTGCAAGCAGCGGCAGAATTAGCCTTTGATATAGCTAAGAGACGAGACTGGATATTCCCGGGGTGAGAAACATGGGGCAGTTTCTTGGTATTAACATTAGATGTTACTGACGGCCCATCAGACACCTCTATAGAGGCCTTTACCAAACCCCTCTCCGAATTAACAGAGTTTAGCTTAAAGTGAGTATCGGTAGCCGACTTAGATTCCCCCAACTTCATGACAGCGGATGATAGTGTATCAATCTTAAGTTGCATAGTCTCAATCAGGGAATGCAGATTTTTCACTAGAACCAGCAGAGATTTTATATCATGTTTAGAGGATTCAGTCCCCATGAATTCCTCAGGCAGGTTAATGATAGGACTATCTTGTGGTAAAAGTGGACCTGTATTTGTATCCAAGCTTGCTGGAGAAAGCAGGGCTGGACAGCTAGCTTCAATATCAACTTCACTCAGAATGGAAAACCTGTTGCTACAAGCTATACCCGGGAGACAATTGAAGTCAGGAGGGGATTTATCATAGTGAACTTGGCTCGCATCCGTTGATGCTGTGGGGGCGATAGAAACCACAGCTTTGCCCCTTACCCCACTTGATTGTTCTTCCCCACCCTTTTTCGAGAGGAACATGTCCGGGACTATAACACTACTTTTAGTAGACACATTTCTACCACCAATAGCACCAATAGCCTGCAAAGGGGTGGCGTTAAGTATTTCCCCACATTCGTCAACAATAACCTCGATACGGTCTATTACACAGTTACTGGCTGCATGTTGGCGAGCTTTCTTTGCTCTTGATTTCCTTATCTTAGGGTTCACAGGCAGGGAACGTGAAGAGTCCGAATCTCCCTCGGGGGTTTTCCTTTTACCCATGGCAGTTAGAGTTGATGATAAATATACAGACCTTGATGAACCGGGGACACCTTGTTGAGGACCAGGCCGACCCGACCCAGTTCGACCCCGGACGGCCACAGACGGCCCGCCCTCTGCCCGGGCTCAGCCCGGCGCCGCCCGCGCGCGTCCCGCGACGCGGGGTGTACTGACGATTTTTAAGCGCCTCCGGGCGCTAATCTGATGACGCTGGTTGCCGAGGTGGGCCCTGGGATCCTGGGTAATGTAGTCTTTGAATGCCCACCCTCCACGCTGCGGCCACGAAGATTTCACACGCGGCGGCGGGAGGGGGGGAAAGGACTGAGCAGCAGCAGGGCACTCGGAGGCAGTGACGCCCAGACCCCAGGTAAGAGCAGGGGCAGCAGAAGGTCGTAGTTTGGAGGCACCCGCTCCACCGGGTGTACTGACGATTTTTAAGCGCCTCCGGGCGCTAATCTGATGACGCTGGTTGCCGAGGTGGGCCCTGGGATCCTGGGTAATGTAGTCTTTGAATGCCCACCCTCCACGCTGCGGCCACGAAGATTTCACACGCGGCGGCGGGAGGGGGGGAAAGGACTGAGCAGCAGCAGGGCACTCGGAGGCAGTGACGCCCAGACCCCAGGTAAGAGCAGGGGCAGCAGAAGGTCGTAGTTTGGAGGCACCCGCTCCACCGGGTGTACTGACGATTTTTAAGCGCCTCCGGGCGCTAATCTGATGACGCTGGTTGCCGAGGTGGGCCCTGGGATCCTGGGTAATGTAGTCTTTGAATGCCCACCCTCCACGCTGCGGCCACGAAGATTTCACACGCGGCGGCGGGAGGGGGGGAAAGGACTGAGCAGCAGCAGGGCACTCGGAGGCAGTGACGCCCAGACCCCAGGTAAGAGCAGGGGCAGCAGAAGGTCGTAGTTTGGAGGCACCCGCTCCACCGGGTGTACTGACGATTTTTAAGCGCCTCCGGGCGCTAATCTGATGACGCTGGTTGCCGAGGTGGGCCCTGGGATCCTGGGTAATGTAGTCTTTGAATGCCCACCCTCCACGCTGCGGCCACGAAGATTTCACACGCGGCGGCGGGAGGGGGGGAAAGGACTGAGCAGCAGCAGGGCACTCGGAGGCAGTGACGCCCAGACCCCAGGTAAGAGCAGGGGCAGCAGAAGGTCGTAGTTTGGAGGCACCCCTCTAAATACAATGTACTTCCATTTTCCATGTATGCTTTAGCCCCAGTGTATCTCTGTTCCCTCATTTCTTTATATAATTCCTCAAGGTTCTAGCTTCATTGTGTATACTTACAGGTTTCTCTTGTTTTTTGCTTTTTTTATGGTCTGGCTTGATGGTGCAGCTGTCACCAGACAATTATGTACGCATCACTAAAGAGGGGCTTTGGCTCCCCACACATGTTGAGAGCTAGAATTAAGTATTTAATTGGTTAGAAGTTGTGTGTTTCCACAAAATAAGTGCATGCCCTCCAAGCGGCTATGATCATTTTGTTTATTAATCCAGCTGCCTAAACTTGAACCTTTAGGAGCACACACATGACATAGAGATGCTACTAAAGATCCTTAGATAACTAAAAAAGGTATGTTGTTTTTCTCTGGCAGCAGCACAACTGGGAGGAGGGCAGTCATTAAACTACATGGATTTTTAGGTCTGGCTTGACAGTGCGACTGTCACCTGAACTTTTAACTTGCACAAATTGTATTCCATATTTCTTTACTTCCACCCAAATTCATATCTATTGCTATGCTATTTACATGGAATACTTACGATTACCATACAACATTCCTTTGAGTTCAGACCTATTGACATTGTCAGTGGTTGTTTTTTACTGGCTCCGAAGCTTTGGAATGAGCTCCTGCTTTGTGTTAAATCTGCTTCTTTACTTATGTATGATTGTTGAGAATCAGCTAAAGGATTGCTGTTTGTCTTCCTGTAACCAGGAATGAACCTGTGCTGTTGACACTGTTAACTTGTTCCTTGCTTTCATATCAATATTACTTTTGTGACAAGAGCTGTATGAAAGTGCTACGATAAGTTACAAAATAAATAAATTCAACCTAAATATTGCTGGCTTTTTATTTCGTATTCATAAGTACTTTTAAATTTGTAGCAACCCAATTATTCACTTAAAGGTAGAGGGTAGGTCTGAGACAAGTCCAAGGACACTGAATGCCTGGAACACAGTTATCCCCTTAGAGTGAATTACTTATAATGTGAACCTTCAGAGCCCTTTTTTGGGGTCACAAAATCATGCCTGCGTGCCTGTCTTTCTTTAGTCTTCTGCCAAAAAGCACCGCGGCTTTAAGGCTACACATCATTCCACACAATATTTTTTTAATAAACGAGAGCTTAGTGGACTCATGAAATGTGTTGGATGTTATGATAAATGTGTTATTTTTTGGAACTCCCATTAAAGGTTCATAGGGATGACTAAACTGGTTCCTCCAGGGGTGGTCAAAACATTTCCAGCCCAAATCAGTCTCCTGCAGGAAAAAAACTGTGTGCAAATTTTCAGAATTCACACATTTTATGCAAGTAAAAAATGTTGAGGCCTACTTTATTTTCAGTAGGCCACTCTTTGCACAAATGTACTTTATGGTTGAAGCAATATCTCACCTGAGTGAGGGAGAGGAAAAGCAGATGATAGCCTTCTTGGGTTTTGAAAATGCTTTTGTTATGGAGAATTAGGAGAGATAAGAGTTCCTAACCATCTCACTAGATTGTTAGCCAATATCTGCAGGTAGGCTTGACTACGCCTATATGTTGGGTGAAACGATGTTTATGTCAGAGGAACACTGCAGGGATGTCTCCCTTGCTCCTGCTTTTTATTAAATTTCTTGAGACCTTAGCTACCGAGTGAAGAACTGATAGATTTTGCAGAGCAGAATTCCTGCAGGGGGGTGTGTAGTTCCCAGGCTGAACAAGATGGCAGCAGACTGCTGAGCTCCGTTCAGGGTGGAGCTCTTTATGACTTTTAAAAGCCAGTCTCTCCATGCTTCACAATGCCAGGACTTCTCAGGAGCTTTTGCATCATCCCCACAGCATTTTTAGCTGACCTGCAGCCTTTTTGGAGCATTTCTTCTGCACCGGTGCTCCACCGGCGAGTGTCTTGTCAGTTGTGAGTGCTCTTCACCACAAGTGCAAATATGCCAATATAACCCTGTAAATCAGTCCGGCAGTTGCCCTTTTTCGATTTTTTTTTTTTTTTTATGAGAGCTGTTGTTACACAATCCACTTCTGCAATATTTGACTGACTATCTTTTAATAAGTAACTGCCATTTTATCTGTCGGCAGCTTAGTCCTCAAAACATTTTGTTTTTTCTTTATATGTTAGTTTTTTAAAGCTTGCCATCTGCCTTTCATCATTTACAATGGTGACTCTTTCTCCTTTTTACGGCTGTTTCACTTGCTGGCATCAGGTCTTCCACCTCAGGGCTGGGTTGAATACAGTTAAGTCCCTCTTTTTTTTCTGAAGCTACGCTTATGAACTGAACTTTGTGCCATTACCACGTATTTCTCATTTGGGAGTTAACCACACTTTGGTTTGCTTTACTAACATACTTTTACTTTCTATCATTATAGTGTATGGGCAAGCTTAGGCCACTCCAAAAGATCTACAACGTGCTACACTAAAATGACCAGTGACCTTCTTGCAACTTCTAAACCTTCTTCCTCTAGCACAGAGCCTAAAAGTGCAAAATATGACCCTCCATCACCCACAATGTCTTCTCATAATCATGTTTTTCATAATATTCTTGATGAGGTGAGGGGTCTAAAACCTATTATGAGTCCCACTAACAACAAACTTCAACAAATTGAAGATCGGTGGATTGCTATGGAAAGTAAAATGCTTGATATAGAACAACGGATGAGTGATCTCCAAGAGGCTACCAGTAAGATTCCTTTGCTGGAACAAGACATTCAAAAACTTAAACTACATATTGAAGACCTCAAAACAAAAACAGAAGTAATTATCTTCAGCTATTTGGACTACCAGAGAATGTGGATAGCCCTGATCTTCTGGTTTTCCTGAAGAAATTCTTGCCCAAACTTCTGGATCTTTAACACGCCCCACCTCTGAATCTTCAATGAGTACATCATCTCAGATGGCTTCAACCCCATTTTACTAGACCTAAAGGCTTCATAATGTTATTTTTGGAATTCACTGACCTGATGCGTGTTTTGATTAAAGGCAGCTAAAGAAAAACATCTCATTGTCTAGTCCAACCATACTATTTTTATATCTTTAGACCTTTCCAATGCCACAAATGGCAGAAGAAAAGAATTTCTTGCGCTTCAACCTCAAATGTGGCAGTTAAACATTCGCTATGGTATTTTGCATCCCTGCCTGTGTAAAATTAGTTTTGAAGGCACTACATGGTTCTTTGATGACCTGGTAAACTAAAATCGCATGTTCATATGTCGAGTATCCTGTCTCATCTATGGCTACTGCTGTTCAGCGATCTTAAAAGTTATGTACATGTTTTTCTCTTTCTCTATGACTAATCTATATGTCTGTCTTTTATATACTCTAGTGTTATCTCTCTGCTGTTATTCTTGTTTATGGTACTGACATGTGTCATGCTCACTTTCCATGCTCTTCATTTTAGATCTGGATTTTTTTTTTATCTGTTTCCTCATCTCACTGTCTCCTTCTTATTTCTTCTTCCTACATTCATACTTTTTTCTTGTTTTTCTGTGAGTGTTTTTTTGTTCTTTATTATTATTATGTCTGCATTTATAACATGTTATGTGGTTGTTAGTATATGCTGTATTCTTATTTCCTCTCACTACTTTGTAGCTTGCCACCCATGTTCCTGACCCCTACTCGTAATCCCCAATATGTTTAACATTGTCTTGTGGAACGTTCCTTGTTTGGGCCATCCTGTCAAATGGCTAAAGGTACTTTCTCATTTGTCTAAATTTAATTCATATTGGGTTTTTTACTGAAAACTTATTGTAACGATGTTGAATTGCTTAAGTTAAAAAGGCAATTGGTAGACTAGGTTGTTTTTCTCCAGCCATTAACAGTAAGAGTAGTTTTGCCATCCTTTTTCATAAATCATTACATGCTCAGATTACATCAACTCAATGTGACACTGATCAATGATGGGTATTGGTTACTGTTATAATCTATAACAGACAGATTTTTATATATAATATTTATGTCTCTATCAAGCCTGATCCTGATTTTTGGAATGATTTTAAAATAAAAATGACTTCTTGGAAAATCCAAACATTATTGCAGAGGGAGATTTCAATCAGTGGATAGATCCTTTCACTGATACTAAATCTAAATGTAAATTTAATCCTGATAAATTCCATAGGAATTTCAATCCACCATTGGCACTTGTGTATTATTTGATATCCGGAAAACTTGTAATCCTGATGCTTGTGAATTTATGTTTTTCTCTAATGTACACCACACCATGTCCAGAATCGATTATATTTTGGTTACTAAATCCTTACTCCCCCATCCAGTCCTCAGAAATTGGCTCAATTTTGATCTCAGATCAGGCCCTGTTTTATCTTTTTTTGATTTATCCCTTACTAACTCTAAAACTGGCCGATGGAAATGCAATAATTTTCTTTTATCAGTCATTAATTTTATTTCAGGAGCTTCTACTTTTATTATTGAGTTGGGCCTGTAAAACATGGCCAGGAATTTCAGAACAAAGATATGCACAAAAAAGTGCTGACCAGGTGCTCCAGCAACATTATTTTTCTCCAGCCGTTTCGAATTTAAAAAGATTGTTTAAACCAGGCCTTTCAAAAAGCATGAATGTTTCTATGATGATCTATAACTATGAACTATAAGGTTATTTGTTCAAATGTGGGCAAGCAAATATTTTATAAGAACTTTTGATTTTATATTATTGAGGAGCCACGTCACATTTTCTGCCTGCTAATGAATGCTGTGAGAATACCTAGGTGGGTATGAATTCACCCCTTTTTGCTCAAATCCATTACTGCTCTCTACATTTTTCGAAGAGGTTGAACTTGGTTTTCTAATAGGATAAGCACATTGGGCAAAATAACGTGCAAAGGCTAGGCATGTTTGAAGACTTTTTTCAGATCTGCAAACATGCCTAACCTTTGCACGTTATTTGGCCGAATGTGCTTATCCTAGTAGAAAGCCAAGTTCAACCTCTTTGAAAAATTTAGAAAGGGTGCTAAACCGGGTCTCTTTCGGGCTCTCCATTTTTGCCCTCAGGGTGAAAAAAAATCTTCCCTCTGCAGCAGTACCACCCCTTACTGCTTTTGATGTAACTTCAAAGAGATTCGCTATAGTGCTTTCACAGTCTCATCATTTCAGAACTGAAGCATTTTCAATATTCTATATAACGAAGCCATAGTTGGTGCTGATTTATCTTCCACAAACAACAAACATTGGCAAAGCCATTAGCCTTGGCTTGTTGTAGGTGTAATGTTACTTGTGGCATCAGTATTATATATCTGTATGCAATGACAGAAGCGGCAAAATACCAGTTGGGCAGCACACTATGCTAAGCATAGATTTTTAGCTTGCGTATATTTAAACCACGCCCTTAATTACATCTACCATGCCCGTTTGAGAGAACCCCTAGTTTTTAGGTCTCGCCTAACCCAGAGCATGCGCTGGTCTGGCGAGAGTTATTGAGAGGGCTCCAAAAAGTGCTACCAGGCCAGCCTAGAGCTATAGTGCATGTGCGCGGGTGCGCGTGCCGCGCTTTACCGCGATTACTTTCACTTTAGCGGCCGCTAGGTCGCTTTGATGTTTCATCGTGATCACGATCGCGATCACTTTCACTTTCGTGGCCGCACGGCCGCTTTGCATAGCCGATAGGTCTCGCTTTTGGGACCTTATAAGTATTTAGTTATGCAACTGTTGCATGGCTAAACACTTATAAGATCCCAAAGGCGAGACCTATTGGCTATGCCAATGCTTGTTTTCATTCCACTTAAAGCCCTCCGGGGGTCTGGCTACTCAAGATGCCCTAGATAGTGCCTTGGGTAAAACCGGCCTATTGATTATCTCGAAGGGATTCTGTGGAAAAGTGTAAAGGGGGAAGTAACACCCCTATCCTTAAGTGGTAACTAGCTGGATTTCCCTCGAAAGAGACAAGTTCTCCCAATTATGTGTCACAATTCGTATTCTGTCATGTGGAGCAGATGTCAGAACAGCATTATACTTCTCAACATTTTGGCTATATTACACTTCATATAAAATATCCAGTTGGTTCCCAGTACCGAGTATTACACCCAATAGATCTCAATAGACATTTGATACGTCCTGGAACCTATATGATTTTGCACTTCCCTCTAAGGAGTAAAATAGCCACACTTTTACAATGAGTGGTTGTCGCAGGGCAGGTATGACTGAAAAAGCTGCACTATCATGGCTGCCCCCAGGTTTAAGGCCTGCTGGAAGGGAAAGACCATGCTTTATTCGCAGGAACACTGGCTGCCATACATAGGATAACTGTGAGAAGCAACACCAAATCTCTCCAGTTTTTCGGGCATGGCTGAAGAAGATGAAGACAGTAACAACATTGGAAAGCTGCTACTATTTGAAAATGGGATTAGTAGAAAAAAATTGAATTGTCTCGAATTTTAAATTGCAGTTAACATTGTTCTCTCCTCTTTTTTGAATGGAGAAAATGAAGTAGATAATGAATTATGGATTCAGGATTTCACGTGTGTCTAGTTTAATACACAGCTAAACTCTATATTTGTTGCCCAGGCATTTTAGAGGAAGAGAAAATGCCTCGAACTATAAACCCTTTATTAGCATATGCTAATATTTACGGTGTTATTCGTTTTTCAATTTCTGCAATTCAATTTATAGTTTATGCTTATTGAATTTGTCGGTGTACATTGAATGGTTCAATAAAAAGAAAAAACACGCAATTTTATATGAAGGGTCACGCTTTCATTAGTAATTTGTATGAAGCAGGGCTCAACTAAACGGGTAAAAGTATCTTAATAGATAATCACATCTATGTGAGTCATGGTGAATTCCAGAAACCGCCAATGTAGTCACTTAATTTTGCATGTTCAGTAAGTGCTTTTGCGTCATCGGTGAAATGTGGTCCATTTAAATTAGATCAGAGATGTCCAAAATAGACCCAGGAGAACTGGATTCAAGCCAGGTACATTATATAGAAAACGATATTGAGCAAAAAGGTATGGATCATGCATTGAAATATATTTCTTGGAAAATATTTCATTTGTTGATAACGTCGTGCCACAGTAAGTGTAAGATTATAAATACCTAAGAGTACATTCTAAATGCTAACATTAGGAAATACAGTTTGGTTATTTATAATAGTCATTGTAAGATTTGGGCCATACGCCTTCAGCCATTGCTTGTTGGTTTCATACTAATTGTGGATTAGCTCACATCTCAGCCACTGGGGGTACTCATTGCCAGTCATGATGCATCCCAATTTGTGGATTCTAACTTCAAAGCAGTGCTTAGTGAAAAAGTCCTAACTGGGATCACATCTGACTAGAAAACATCCATCCACACCACCATTTAGGTACAAGCGGGGAGCACACCACAGGTACAAGATGGCAACTATATTCAGAACCAGAGATGCAAGCAAATGCTGCTGCTGAGTCCACCGAATAGAGATTCCACCCACAGCTGCTCCCGATCCCCACTCTCTTTCTGTCAGTGAGTATGCTATCCTGCAGGGAGATGGACAGCTGCCCAAATGAAGTGTGTCCCCAAACCAGTCCTTGATACCCTGACAGCCATACCTGCCACTACTTAACCACAGCCGCAGTCTCTGCAGTGACATCAGCCACAGTTGGGTGGACCATCGCTACAGATGTCTGTGAGTTTGCGGTAGGTGATCTGTGAATCCTAAGAGAGGATGCTGACACCTGCAGTGGGTCTGGGACCAGCCTGCATATGTGGTGCCTGCATTATGTTACGTACTGAAGTTCAGTAGGCTGATGTGCGATACGCTCTCACAAGTAGCCTCTCCTGCCACAACATCATATGGTGTAAGTCTGCATTATACTCTGGCCCAGGGCCGGCTCTAGGGTGGTGCGATCGGTGCCACCGCACCGGGCGCTGACTAGGGGTGGGGGCGTCATTTCCCCAAGTATATTATCATTGTAAAAGAACTTAATGCCTCATTCCTGGCCTCCAGCCATTTTCAGGCATCAATTAAAATGTCAAGATCACTCTGGTGATTAATCATATTCCTGGAAAGAGACGGGAGGTTTGTCAAGTGGAAGTTTTGACTCGTCCTAAGGTAGCGCAGAGGGTTAAAATGCCTGCTTCTAAGAACGTGTACCATGCAGATAACAAAGTGCATATAATGTAAATAGGTCAGTGGGTTCCTGCTTTTGTAAGAGAGCTCCGTTTGCTACTTGTCGTTTATAAGTCAAAATACTAATATAGAACGTTGTGTTATTAACTGTCGACAAAGAGCTGCATGCAAACTGCAAGGTATATGTTAAAGCTATATGTTTTTTTGCCCAGTTTTTCATTATCCTAATCTTGCCAAAAGGGTTCATTTGGTTAGAAAACAATTCTTAGTATTAAAGAGAACCCTAACAATGATGTTATGTTTTATACTATGAATTTGCACTTTACCAGAATAAGGACTCTTAAACTATATTGCTTACTAGTATCGATGACATGTCACTCATACACTACACCTTGTAGTACTGTCTGATGTAACATTTCCTATACACTGATTTACACACATATGATTGTATCTGTGCAATGTGTGTGTGTGGTATAAAGTGCTCTGACACCTTACACTGGTATGAGTGGTGCTATAAAACTAAATGAATCTGAGAGTCAGTGGTTACGAAGACTTGAGGAGGCACTGTTAAAAGGTGCTAGTGAGGGAATCCGTGGCAGAGGTGGTCATTGGGGGCGGGCGCCAAAAGACATTGCCGTACAGGGCGCCACCAGTGTTAAGGCCGGCCCTGCTCTGGCGTTCAGCAGCTGAGGGGGCAGCATGACCTGCAGTACCTATGCATCCTTCTAGCAGGTCCCAGCTCAACTTCTCATGACTCCAATCCCCAAACACCAGCTCCCTGGAGCTCCATCGCTCTTCTAAACATGGTTTATGCTGCTTCACCCTCCTCACTGCTTCAATGCCCTCCCACATGCTTCTTGGCCATTCTTCACCTTTCTCCTGGTCGCTGTTTGTGCTCCTTTTCCTCCTTCCATTCTTTTTGCTGCGTTACCCTCCTCCAACCCTACTTTTTGAGTTCCTTCACTCTTCTTCCCCACCTGTCGGCTTTGCTCTTTTGCCTTTCTACAATTATGTGTACTCCTTCAACCATCTGCCATCTTTGCTCCTTTGCCTGCTGAACATGTAAAATGGTGCTAATTTTTGACATTTTGTAGACACCCTTCAAAGATGGTAGCCTCTTTGCACAAGGCGTACCTGCCATAATGATGAATATTCCTTACACACTGTGAGCATTTCTGACACAATGCTGCCCAGCCGTCCTGTAATCCTTGCACTAGCATAATATTAACAGTTCACCTTATTTTATAGCATTAATATTGTTGTTTGGGGCCTCTGTCTCTGTTGTTGGTATAAACAGTCTGCATCCATCCCCTCCAGTCTGGCACTCGCACATTCATCTACCCATACACTCACGCCCCCACATATTTAAACATTCGTCCATATGCCATCCCTTTCATCCATTAATGCACCTGCTTATCCATTAATCATCCATACACCACCTCACTCTATTATTAGTCATCAAAATCATTTATCGATATAACCACAGATAAACTAGTCAGTGAAGAAGCACTTTAACATGTAAAATAGACAAACTTAATGACTTCGTCTGTGCTTGTTCTATATCAGATGTCAGTTAAGGCACTTTTTAAAGAGCATTACTAGCCCGCCGTATGCAAACAGAATATAATAGGATAGATTAAATCACATTGAGATAAACATAAAGGATGGGTTGAATAAAGTCATAATAAAAAAAATTCAGGCTATTTTGGGACGAAAGGTACTCCAGCGCCTTTTATCTGTAGACAAATAGCAGCTGATTTCATTGCTTTGTTTTCTAATACGAATGACTTTTCTGAGACAACGTGCGCCACTTATCCTACTTGTTCTTCTATTTGCATAATCATAGCACTCCTGTGACTCCATTGTCTATTCCCCAGAAGCAAATGGCGTCGTTCACTGTATTTAATGTTACCTCTTTGTGTATGTTGTTATTGCCCTGAATCGATGGCTTCACTTGTGCTTGGATCATTATGTCTAACAGGTTGTTATACCTCTATAGAGTTGGAACGATTTTCCATTAACAGTCGAAAATGACATTAAGGCGCCTGTGCAGCGACATAGAAATCACTTCCAGATTGGTTTTCATTAAGGAATAAAAACACTACAAACAAATCGTTATTGTTCTGTTCACAAATTCATAATAATCTGATGAGGTAGACTCTCTATGAAGGCTGTGACATTTCTCGATATTTCTCTACAGATTGAAGAAACGCTACCTCCAGTAATGAAGTAAAGATTGCTTGAAAATGCTGGCGGGTTGGACTCGTGCCTATTTCAGGAGCCGGCTAGAAGGAATGCTTTGTAGTATTTGGTGCTGGGGGATTACAGCTTACTAAATATTATCAATTGCAGAAGGAAAGCATACATTCCAACAGAAAAAATCCACTTAATTTGGCTAATAGCATGGACAAAATTGCCACTGGCAGTAATTGCAATATCAGCGATCCTCGTTACAGATTACAGGAATTAATGAAGCTTAATGACAACTTTTACCACTCAAAATACCTTCAGCTCTGAGCTGTTCTAAAAAACCATGAAAGGAATTGCGAGCTTTTACAGCTTGAACCTGTGGCTTTATATCTTAACTTAGCACTTTGAGTCCAAGCAATTTAAAGGCGTGAATCTTCTCTTTTGAATTCTAAATTCATGAATAATTTAAGCCCTGCGTTACCCTCTCAAGCTGTTTCAAATTATTTCACTTCATTCTAATTTTCACTATTTATCCCCCTGCTTCCTTGCCCTCATTTGTCCGCATCCCCTTGCCTTCCTGGATGCTAATAATTATTATGTTTTGTTTACATAGTTTTAGTTCCATGCACATCTCAACCATCCAATCAAATATGTTCTCTTATATCCTACTCATTGTGCTCCATTTTAGCTCCCTTTCTTCTTCAAAACTACCTCATTCTACTTCATCCTTCTCCTCTGTGCTACTCCTCCTACCCGCCAAAATGCTCATTGTTAGACTTGCCATCATTGGTGTGGGTCTCCCTTCCATTTTTTGCTGTTGCCTCATGTGTTTTTGCTGGTCTAGATGCTTTGGGCACTTTGCCACTACTGTTCAGCAAAGTGCAAGTGCTCCCTTTTGCAAATTCTTGTTAGGGATTAGTGACTCAATGATTGGTTATTTGATTTACTTGTCAGACCCTAGTACAGTGCGCTATGTGTGCCCAGGGCCTGTAAATCAAATGCTGCTGGTGGGCTTGCAGCACTGATTTTGCCTCCCACAGAAGAAGCCTGTAAAATGTGACTCAGGCCTGCCATTGCAGAGCCAGTGTGCTGTCTGGGACTGCCATGTCGATTTGGCAAGTGCACACACTTGCCAGTCCCCAAACCTCCCACAGTATCTGAAAGGTAGGACATGCCCTGATGTGTGTGGTCTGTCCTGATAGTGAAATACTGCCAATTTTGTTTTTCAATATTGCTAGGCTATCTGTTGCCATAGGCCAGAATGGGCAGTTTGTTTATAACATCTTATAAACATAAGTGACCCTGGGAACAAGATAGTAAAATAAAGTTTAGAATGCCTGAACTCAGAATGTTAAAGTGCATCTTTTAGTGTGGGTGATTTTTACATTCTGTGTTTAAAAATACCACGTTTAGAAAATAGGTATTTTCTTGCCTAACCATCCAGTGTGCCTTTGCTAGGTTTGTGTATTACATGTCTGGCTTGTGAGTGACAGGGGCTGGAAGAGGGAAGCGGCTCCGGCAGTCTGATGAGTCAGGGCTGGGCTGAATGGACCAGGGTTAAATTTAGAGTAGGGGGAGGAGATTTCCTTTCACCTGCCTGGGCCAGGTCTACTTTCAACAATGCTGTCTCTACCTCCTGCCAGGAAGCTGCACCAGTGAGGACAGAACTGATTTTGGCTGTGTACAGACACTCTCTGCCTTCAGAGAACAAAGGATTTGTGTGTATAAAAAGGGGGATCCAGACCCCAGAACTTTAGATCACTTTTGGGAAATCAAGAGGAACCTTTGCTAAGGAGAAGAGCCGGAGAAGCTGAGGAAGATTACTGCCCCTGGGCTGTTTGCTGTTTGGGGTTGGCCTGCAGTGGCTGCTTGCTGCCAAGGAAAGGAGAAAAAGGACTTTGCTGTTTGCTTCGTCACCTGCTTGAAGAAAAGATCTCCAAGGGCTTGAGACTGTGCTTGCCTCCTGTTCTGAATTTTCAGGGACACAAAGACTTCACCACCAGATCCCCTAAATTTCCTAGCTGGGAATTCTAACCTGCAAAGAGGTGCC
Source organism: Triturus cristatus (assembly GCF_964204655.1). Taxonomy (NCBI): domain Eukaryota; kingdom Metazoa; phylum Chordata; class Amphibia; order Caudata; family Salamandridae; genus Triturus; species Triturus cristatus. Next base: position 312,012,861 of record NC_140580.1, on the reverse strand, counting down.
TGCTGCTGTTTAGGACCTCCAGAGACTGTTTGTTGCCGGTAGCTGGAAGATCGACGCAACATGGAAGAAGCGTGTTGCATCTGCACCGATTCCCGACGCATTGCCTAGCCATGGGGAAGAAGCATGCTGCATCCGCACTTGGATCCAACGCCTCGCCGAGCAACTAGGAAGAACCACGCCGCATCCACACTGGGTCCCGATGCATCGCAGAGAAAGCCGTTGCAGGTCCTGCCGTGCGGTTGCAAAAGTTCACACATCGTACCGGATCGTCACATTGCATCGCGCCGCCATTTTGTCGCATCACACCGGATCGTCGCCAAACATCAAGGTTCCATCTTGTCGCATCGTAACCATAACGCAGTAAGAAACAGACACATCACCCCCTCTCCGGTAAGGAACAGACACATCACCTCCCCTGAACCGCAGTAAGGAACAGACACATCGCCTCCCCTGAAGCAAGGAACTGATGCATCACCTTTTCTGCAACCCTTTTGTTTGTCTGTGTTGCGTTACGCATCTAAGGTACTTTGTAGAAAAAGTGTTGCATTTACAACTTGCATTGAACTGAACTATTTCTATCATTTAAGAGCCTTATTTTTGATACTGTATTGTGGATTTTTGTCGTTTGGTCTTCTGTTGGTTTAGATAAAGATTCCTCATTTTTCTAGACTGGTGTGGTGTCCATTTGTAGTGTTTTCACTGTGTTACTGTATGTGTTCACAAATGCTTTATACACTGCCTCTGAGATAAGCCTGTCTGCTCGTGCCTAGCTACCAAGGGGGTGAGCAGGGGTTATATTAGGATTGCATCCCCCTTACTCTGACTAGAAGCAAGGGTCACTATTTGGACAAAGGTGCACACCATTGCCAACTAGAGTCCTCATTTCTAACAGTCATAGTGCAGATAATGGGTCATGCGTTAGTGTTTTGAGCATTGTGGATCCCAAACCATAAGCACATATTCAACACATAATAGCAACAAGTTTTCCTAATCAAAACCATTTATGTAAAACAGCAACACATTTAATTCAGTAGGTGTATAACTGAATGCATGGGTATCTAGGAGAGTGTGGTAGTGCCTCTAAAGTTCTATGAGTAGGTGTGTTAGTGGTTTAGATGTTGTGTGAGTGGGTGCTTAAGAGAGGTATAGGTCTCTAACTGGGTGATTGAGTGGCAGTATGGGTCACTAAGTGAGTTTGTGAGTGTGACTGTGTGAGTGAGTTGGTATTTGACTGGCTGTGTGTGTGCGTAGGTGTGTCACATAATAGAGAGGTGTGTGAGAGGTTGTGTAACTGTGTGACTGTGTGAGTCAATGGCTGTGTGAGTGGCTCTATGGGTATATGAGTTGCTGTGTGAGTGGGTGAAGGGTTTGTGAGTGGTGCTATGGGTCTGTAAGTGGGTGTGTTAGTGGCACTATTTGTATGTTAGTAGGTGTGTGAGTGCCTGTGTGGGTCTGTGAGTGAGTGTAGGTGTGGGTCTGTGAGTGGGAGCATGAGTGTCTGAGTGGCTCTGTAGTGGTTATGTGTGCCTGAGTGGGTCTGTGACTGGGTGTTTTGTGTCTCAATGGGCCTGCCAGTGGATGTGTGAGTATATGAGTGGGTCTGTGAGTGGTTATGTGAGTGGGTCTGTAAGTGGGGGTTTGAGTGTACATGTGGGCCTGTCAGCTGGACTTTCAGTGTCTGAATGAGTGTGCGAGTGGGTGTGTGAGTGTCTAAGTCAGTCTGTGACTGGGTGTCTCACTGTCTAAATGGGTCTGTAAGTGGGAGTGGGAGTGCCTACGTGGGTATGTGAGTGGGTCTGTGAGTGCCTGCATAGGTCTGGTTGAAGGTAGAAGGTTGTGCTTGAAAAGTGCCTCGAAGACATTCAAGCACAACCTTCTCAGAAAAAGCCCTGATGTATTGTTTCTGGACCCCTCCTTCAACACCAAGCAAGGCGCTATAATCAATAACCTCATATTCTTCACTAGAAAAATAGCCACATGGCGGTCTGCCTTTTCTAAGCTACTATCCATATGCAGCCATAAAAATATCCCCTACGGAACCAGGATAACAACATCACCCGCACCAAACCTCAGAGCCACCCTAAACATAACATCCTATAAAAATGGCACTATTCTTATTCAAACAGCTAACAAGGACCTAGAACTATTCGACAAATACTTTCCCACCCTAAAAAATCACACCATCTCCCCTTCCAATGCATCACAGGACCTTCCTCTACCCCCCACCACCTCTCCTGTTAATCAGAGTTCTCCTCCCCTACCCAGATCCGACAAAAGAGGCCACAACAAATCACCTCCCTTAAATCTCTCATCACCTACACCCCCAAACGGAATCATCATCAGAACCAACAACGCCCCTCCCGTTTTGTCCAATCTCCGCCCTTCCACATCTCCACACTCCGCCACCTCCCCTATCCCCACCTCCATCACTCTCCTCCACAACCCTTAACTGACCGCTGATATCACCCACCACGACACAACCACTATATTGAGTCAGATTATAGCCCCCAGCCAGCGCATGTCCTTCTCATTATCCACCACCCCGCTCCTGCTCCCTGCCACACATTCCCACCACACTACCCACACAGACTTCAAACCCCTCAGCAATACCACTCCCAGCCTTCCCTGTCCACCTATCATGTATCCTCCTCCCTATCACACCTCTGAACAAGACCCTCTCATAACCCAGTCCTGCCGAACATCCAGAGAACTTCAGAACGTTATATTAGATATCAAAAGCATCCTTCTTCTTGCTGATAACTCTCTTTCCAAACTTACCCATCTTCAACACTCTCTTGCGCTATTCAACAATGTGATAAAAACTATCCCTCTGCCTCTGTCAAATCGACTCCTACGCACTCTCAAACTCCCGAACTATCTAACAGAAATGGAAATCCACACCCTTTTACTACTGTATGAAATCCCAATGAGCCCCATCAGTCTTGAAGATGAATCTTACTACCCAACGGATCAGGAAATCCAAACCCTCTTACTGTCTTACGAATGTCCCGCTTACCCCATCACCACTGAAGAAGAATTCTCTATTCTCCCAGTCCCTATAAACCCAAACAGAACATCCCATCCAAAACTCAGAGGAATAAACCGGAACAACCTCCAATCCGTACCCACCAACCACGAATATCACAAGCAATCCACAAAGAATTCTTCTAATCTGATCTCCTGCCTTCTCCTAAATTGCCGTTCAGCCTCAAAACACGCCTCAGACATCGCCGACATCACCCTGAACTTGAAAACTGACATAATCATCCTCACGGAAACTTGGCTCAATGAAGCGTCCTCCCCATACCTAGACCTTTTAGTCCCCCCTAACTACAACATTATTAGACTAGACAGACCTCTCAAAAAGGGCGGAGGACTAGCCTGCATTCATCGATCCAACATTACCATTTCAAAGTTTCACTCCGAAACCATGGACTCCTGTGAATACCTTGGGATCTCTGTCAAATCTTCAGATAACCACTCCCACAAGCTACATATCCTCTACCATCCCCCAGGCAAGAACGCAATATTTACAGACCAACTTATGGAAATCATTACAACAAACTCTACCCCTCTCTCCAACGACATATTCCTCGGCGACTTCAATCTCCATTGGGAAAACCCCTTGACAAACAGGTTCACGCCCTCAAAACCTTCCTAGCAGACCATTCATTGATCCACGCTATCTCAAAGCCCACTCATGCTAAAGGTGCTACTCTTGACTGGCTAATCTCTAAACAAAACACAATTGAATCTATCCAGATCACCCCTTGTGACTGGTCTGACCATCACATCATCACCTTCAGTATTTCCTCCGCTACCAAGAAAACCTTCCCGCTACAAAACAAAAATAAACAATGGATAAGAAACACAAAAAACCTCGACTGGAACACCCTAGCCTCTCACTGTGAGAAAGTTCTCCTCCCACCCAACAACATATCTAATGTCAGTGACCTCACCGACCACTACAACTCCACGATGACCAAGATCTTTGACCAAGCTGCCCCACCTAAGCTCAAACGAATTCCAGACAAAGATAAAAACCCTTGGTTTAACGGAGCCCTAAATGAAGAAAGACGTAAACTTAGATCATCAGAACGGAAATGGCGACAGCATCCCTCCCGACTCCATCTCAAACTACTTCGGCAAGCTAGAAACTCCTATAACAAAAGTATTCTTCAATCCAAAAAAGACTTCTTTAAATCAGAACTAGACAATGCCAAGAACAGACCAAAGAAACTCTTTGGCATTCTAAAACAACAATCTAACAAATTGGCTAAATCCTCTCTCTTGACCACAAAATCACAATTTAGCAGTGAAGAATTTTCCTCCTTTTTCACAACAAAAACAAACTCCCTCCAACTCGAGCTTAACATGGCCGCAGTGAATGCAACCACCCCAAAGCACTCTCAAGCTGAAATCCCTGATCAACCCGAGTTACTTTTGCCCAAAAAAATCTCTCACTGGTCCACTTTCAAACTTTACGATCCAATTGACATCACCAAGACATTAGCAACCACCAAACTCAACAACCATTTCAATGACCCCGTCCCTTCAAATTGCCTTCCCCACATCTACCGAGTCATCTCCCCTCTCTGGACCAAAATCATCAATGCCTCGATAGCGCAAGGGCACATACCGGACTGCCTAAAAACAGGCCAGGTCACCCTTATACTAAAGAAACCGACTGCGAACTCATTCGACCCCAACAACTTCCGACCCATAACTAACATTCCCATGCTAGCCAAGGTCCTGGAAAAATGTGTTCAACAACAACTGAACCAACACATCATGGACTTCAACATTCTGAACACCCACCAATCGGGTTTCAGACCCGGCCATAGCACAGAAACAGCCATTCTACATATAGTGGACGATGCTCTCCTTGCCCTTGACCGCAACGAAACTTGTCTACTAGTCCTGCTTGACCTCTCCTCAGCCTTCGACACGGTCAATCACTAAAAAATTCTAAAAAGACTGGAAAATAGGATGGGTTTATCCTGCTCAGTCCTTCAATGGTTCAAATCCTTTCTGGAAAACAGAACGCAATCTTTCATGGTGAACAAAAATCTTTCCCGCTCCTCACCAAACCCTCTGGGTGTACCACAAGGCTCTACCCTATCCCCCACTCTATTCAACCTATACGTCGAACCGCTAACCGAACTACTACAGCAGGCAAACATAGCCTACCACATGTACGCGGACGACACTCAGCTTTACAGCAAGATCTCCTCCATTGAAGACATAATTTCGATGAACATGGCACTCAAAAAGACCATCCACTGGCTAACAACCAACTTCCTCAAGCTAAACTCACAAAAAACTGAATTTCTTCTAATCTCCCCCCCCTAATAACTCCCAGGAGACAAAGGAATGGTCCAACTTGATCACTGCACTTAACTGCACGCCAACTCTGGTGGACTCCACCAAATCACTTGGAATTACTCTAGATAAGACCCTTAACATGCAAACACACATCAACTTGCTTGCTAAAAACGCACGCTTTCACCTCAGCTATCTCAGGAAAATTAAACCTTTCATCGATAACCAGGACCTCAAAACTGCAGTTCAATCCCTAGTCATCTCAAGGCTGGAATACGGATGCACCACCCTCGCGGGACTGCCCAAAATCTCAACCGCCCCATTAAAAGCCTGTCTCAACGCCGCAGCAAGACTTCTAACAGGATCCAGGAAATTTGACCACATATCGCCACACCTGAAAGCGCTCCACTGGCTTCCTTTTGAAGCTCGAATCCACCTAAAAATGGCATGCATCGCTCACAATGCGCTTCACCACAATACTCCCCAGTACCTATCCCAAAAACTGACCTTATCTGGAGGAATCAGACATTCAAGGAGTGCTGATAATTTACTCCTGAAACCCTCACGCTTTAGAAAGAAAAAAACCTCTGACAGAGCATTCTCCGGAGCAGCAACCAAGAATATGGAACCCGCTTCCTCCCTCCATCAAAAAAATCCCCTCTACTCTTCTGTTCAAAAAAAGAAGCAAAATTATTCCTTATGTGCAAATTCCTCCCGTAAACTATCTCACGGACCATTCCAGATGTACACCCAAAAACTTGCTCCTGCTGTCCCCCGAAAGACACCTTCGCTGCTCTCGACCCGTTTGCTTAGAAACACTCTCACGCCTGCGACCTTACGAACTCTGTAAAAAAGTTGATCTTATGTATGCTATTCTTTTCTTGCAAATTGTTTTATTCGTATTGTGCCCTCAGTGTAAAGCGCTCTGATACCCTTCCCTGGGTCTGGTCCGTACTATAGAAAACTCTAAAATAAATAAATAAATAAATCTGTGAGTGGGTTTGTCAATGCCTGCATAGGTCAGTGAGTGGGTGTGTAAGTGTCTGTGTGGGTCTGGGAGTGGGTGTGTAAGTGTCCATGTGGGTCTGTGACTGGGTATGTGAGTGTGAGTGAGTCTGTGAGCTGATGTGTGAGTGTCTGAGTAGGTATGTCAGTGAGTGTTTGGGTGCCTATTTGGCTCTGTCAGTGGGGATGTGAATTCCTGCATAGGTCTGTAAGAGTGTGTGACTGCCTAGGTAGGGCTGTAAATGGGTGTAAGAGTACCTGTGTGGTTGTCAGAGTGGCTCTTAAAGTAGTTATTGTTTTCAAAGTGCATCAATCTTTGTGAATCTATTACATATTTGCATGGGGGTGCGCTGAGCCTTGCAGGCGACCCACTGATTGCCGAAGTGAAAAAAAAGCTATACCTTATTTTCATATGCAACATAGATCCCTCTGACACTCCTTTGCCACACCCATTGGGGCAGGGTACCTTTACCCTGACCCCTTTAATCACTTTGCAGAAAATGTTTGAGGCCCCAGGACCATTCACCGATGCCTAAAATGGTGGCTGCACCTCCTGGTCAGGTTGTGGTCAGCCAATTACGGTGTTTTTGGTGGCATGTGATTTAGCAGATCTACCTGAGGCAAACTGTGGAGGGTCTACATCCCGAGATATCTATATTTATTTTTTCTTTAAGAAATCCACAACTACTGAAT